>NC_141894.1:27695000-28945000 GCF_030686135.1 Camelina sativa | reverse complement strand
CGTCTTCCATCATTTTTTGGGTCCGTGTTATAAGGGTGCCATTTCAGTTTTGGGCGGAACCCACATTCATGAGCATTGGTGAAGATATTGGGAGAGTACAAGAAGTTGACATTGATGGTGGCCGGATTCAGGTGGTGGTAAATGGTCTCAAACCTTTGTGTTTCGAGACTGAGGTGGAGTTTTACAATGGTGAGGAAACCATCGTCTCTCTTCGCTATGAGCGGCTATATGGTTACTGTTCACACTGCTTCAGTTTGTGCCACGACAAAGTCCATTGCCCACAGCTGAAGGGGGTTGAGGAGGCTGCTGCAGCCTTGCCACAACCGGAGGTTATTGACGTCAGACGCACCCAGAGTTACAAAGGGGCTGTCAAGGCTGAGAGGAAGCAGGGTTCTTATCAGGATGGTTCATCTCGCGATGGTTATCGCGGGCGGTCCAATGGGGAAGGTTCTCAGGCTGAGGGGAAGCATTCCTTTGAAGGGAAATTTGGGAGAGGCTCCAAGTCTCACCCGGATTCAGCTGCAGGAGAACCCATGGCAAAGCAGAGGCGTTTTCACAGTTATGTGCAATACAATGAGCATCGGTTTAGGCAGGGGGCAGCGAAGGAGTCAGTGCCCTTGCAAACAACGGTAGTGGATACACATGATGATCCCTCTTGTATGTCTGGTCCTGTTAAGGTGTTTCGCAAATCCCTGTTTCAGGATGAGGTTCTCGAATCATCTGTGGCTGCGGCTATGGAGGAGTCAGAGCCGGTTGCTGATGTGCCTATGGGTGCCGCCTTGGTTGATTCTGACAAGGTGGAGGGTTTGGTCGTGGATTCAGAGGACATTCCTCGGGATTCAGTGGTTTCTGAGCACATCGAGGGTATGGTGTCAACCAGTGCAGATGAGGCCTCTATGGTTGATGTGTCTGGGTCCATTGGTGCCAGTATTATTCAGGGTGTTGCAGGGTTGGTCATGGAGGGTGGTGCGGCAATTGCGACAACTAGAGATGTTGGGGGTGGCGACTCAGGGGTGACTGGTTCTGCTGTATCCGGGGAGGAACTCACTATGGTCGAGTCTCGTGATGAGGTTGCTGTGGAGACCGTTTCTGGTGATCCTCCTAGCACGGCTCCACCTCTGGTGATCTCGGGTGTTGTTCCGGATGCTGCTTCGGGAGCACAGGACAAAGCACACAAAGGTAAGGGCCCAATGGGCCTGAGAGGATTGGGCTCCAAGAAACTTAATGTGTACTTGAGGACCACTCCTCGTAAGAGGCCAGCTCCAAAGGGGGCTACACAGGCTGGTGAGATGAACAACCCAAAGCCGAAGGAGGAGGACAAGGGTGCAACTGGTTGTTTGAAGCCACCAATCCCAAAGGCAGATAAATGAAGATTTTAAGCTGGAATTGTCAAGGGCTTGGTAACAAAGCAATTATTGGTTATCTCAGGGATCTTTGGAGGAAGCATCAGCCGGATTTTTTTTTTTCTGAAACTAGGCAATCTTTTTCTTTTATGGAATCTTTTGTTGGTCATTTTTGTTATTTTCATTTAAAAACAGTTGAACTTATTGGTTGTAGTGGCGGTTTAGCCCTATTTTATAATAATAATAATAATAATAATAATAATAATAATAATAATAATAATAATAATAATAATAATAATAATAATAATAATAATAATAATAATAATAATAATAATAATAATAATAATAATAATAATAATAATAATAATAATAATAATAATAATAATAATAATAATAATAATAATAATAATAATAATAATAATAATAATAATAATAATAATAATAATAATAATAATAATAATAATAATAATAATAATAATAATAATAATAATAATAATAATAATAATAATAATAATAATAATAATAATGATGTTTCCATTTTATTTGCGTCTAATCGGTTAATTGATGTGGAGCTTGTTTACAAGGGGCAACTGATTTATTTAACTTTTGTCTATGGGGATCCGGTTCTACAGAACCACGATCTTGTTTGGGAGCGGTTAACAAGAACTGGTATCACAAGGGATCTTCCTTGGTTTCTTATTGGTGATTTTAATGAGTTGAAAGGAAACCATGAGAAGCTTGGTGGGCGTCTGCGTAGTGCAGCGTCCTTTATTCCTTTCAACTCCATGATCTGACATTGTGGGTTACTCGAATTTCCAAGCATTAGGGATAGCCTCTCTTGGCAAAGTTGGCGGGATAAGAAGCCAATACGGTGTCGTCTAGACAGGGCTCTTGCCAATGAGGCATGGCATGATCTTTTCCGCCACTCATTTACAGAGTATTTGGATATGATTGCGTCTGATCACAGATTACGTTGGATCACAAACCAGTGCTAGCTAACATGGAGGATAAGATTCGTTGGTGTAGGAGTGGTCTCCGTTTCAACAGACGCTGGTTAGATAAAGAAGGTCTTTTTGGGGCTATTACAGAGGGCTGGGGCTCAGATACAAACCCTCGGCCAGGTAATTTTGTGGATAAGATTGTTACGTGCAGGCATGCCATTTCTCGCTGGAGGAAGGCACAAATGCCATATGGACGCGAAACTATTGAGGATTTAAAATCCAAACTGGCGGCAGCACAGGCGGATGATGCTAGTTCGGTTGAGGAACTTGCAGCTTTGACTTGGCAACTTCGGGAAGCGTATCGGGATGAGGAGGTGTATTGGTTTCAGAAAATTTGTTGTCGATTGATGAGATTTGGGGATCATAATACCAGTTATTTTCATGCTCAGACAAAACAACGGCGGGCAAAGAACCGCATTGTTGGTCTTCATGATGACAATTGATAGACTAGTTTTCACCAAGGGTATCAATTCCCTATGCAGTTGTATTACAAAGGGTTATCAATCCAAATGGTTGTTATGCTAGCAGATATGATGCAATCAGAATCAAGCAAGTCAAGCCAAGCAATAGGGGGTTTGGTTCTAACAGTCCTAATATAAACAAAGTAAAAGAATATAAACAAGTAAACCACACGACCTAAGCACTCGATGCAAGCAATCGAGTACAGGATCGAGTGGGGTGATCGAGTATGCAAGTGAACTATGAACAGCTCGAGGTATTACTCGATACAGGTTATCGTGTACCTGATCCGGTAAGTGGTCGAGTAAGTAAGGAAAATGCAAGAAATGAAATACGAAAGTTCCTAAGGATGGGGGTAATCGAATCCTAAGTGTTCTAGACCAATACGGATGCCTTACATGCCTCAAGCAATTATTTCCTAGACAATGAACCTCTAAAACCTTGTCACAACACTGTCGCACTAGTAACAATCAACCTTGAACATACTACCACACTGTCGCACTAGCAATATGACCAAGCAGGCATTAAGAACAATTCATTTTTGTCAGTATACTTAGACTTATCTGATTTTGTCACTCAAAGTTAAGTATACCTCTAGCATTGACCTAATCAAGCATTTTATCTACTCCTTTCGGCCTGTAGCACTGTAAACGCCCTAGATATAATCTCAACCTGTCGGTCTGTTGACCGCATTAAGAACATCAACCTAGAAGGAAATTTATCTATCATAACAATCAACTAAAGCATCCTAACCGATCAAGAACACCTAATCATCTATCCCATCCCTAGAAACTTTGCTACACTACTCGGACATAGAAACGAATGATAAAGCCATAGAAATAAATGAAAATGACATTATTAAAAAGATAGAGTAGAGTAGAAAAGAGTAGGGATAAAAGATCTATGAAAAACTACAAATTAAAAGTACAAAAACAAGAAAAAATGTTGAGTCGCTCAGTTCTCTCACAGAAGCTCTCGCTCTCTGGTTTGAGGGTCTGCGGCGTGCTCGTTTTCGAGCTAGGGAAAGAGGGGGTTTATATATGGAAACCCATTTGACCTAGCTTCCCAGACCTGCCCGATGGTCTACTCGATGGGGTACACGAGGCTTGAGTCGGGTAACTCCTCGGGTGGATCTTCGGGTTGCTCTTCGCGCTCTTGGATCCTCTTCGATCGTGTTGGGGTTCGGACTTGTTCTTGTAGCTCGATGGCTCCTTCGGGTACATGCTCGAGTTGTCCTTGTTTTTCCCCATTTTTGGCTCTTTAGCACCTGTTTTCATCCAATATATGCAAATGCAGAAATGCAACACCCTAAATGCTCTAAAACTTGATTCCTACAGTAAATGGTCTAAAAATGCTAAGTTAGAGGTATGAACAATGCAAAATATGGACAAAAAAGGATGTTAAAAACATGTAAATTAGAGTGTTATCAGACCCCCAAACTTAAATCTTGCTAGTCCTCTAGCAAGTAAGTAAGAAGGTACGGTTTGAAAGTGGGGACTCATAACCTTAAGATGCTAACCGAAGGGATGCAAGCTATAGTCTTTAAAGATAGTTTAATGGTGCTAAGATCAATCAACATACTTACAAATATTTTTCTATGCTTATTGCCATGCATCGATCTAGCTCAACCTCCAACTAAAGATAAGGAACATCTCTTTCTCATTCAATTAAGTGTTTGGCGAATTCTTGCAAATGGAAGGTGAATCAAGCTGAATCGGTTTCAAGGGTAAGGCTTTTTGATAAGGTGGTTTCAAGCAAATTCTTTATGTGGTTTCTCTCAAAAGTGGAATGCTAGACAGTCGTGAAAACTATCTAAGACTGAGAACAATTTGGGCATACAAAGCTTAACTCTTGATGATATACCCTTTTCTCATACATTCATAATATATATATATATATATATATATATATATATATATATATATTTTATTTAAACCTCCTAGAATTTAACTACCCACACCCTTGATTTTAACTCTTTTTTTCTTCTTTTTTTTTTTTTTTTTTATATTCCACAACCCATCCCCAAATAAACATTCTAACCACCTATCCTTCAAAACCGAATCTATTAGCTAGTTCAAATCTAACTTATCTAAATCAAGAGGCAGTTCTTTGTCGTTCTCAATACTCTCAAGGTTTCACAACCTATAGCACAATGAAAAAGGTCTCACTCAACAATTCACATCAAGGTTTGAAAGAAAGGTTTGGGTTCATGGGTAGGACAAATGAATCGGGTTAAACGAAAAGATTGGTAAAATGAGGAATACTAACCCGAGTTTAGAGTTACCATGAGCAAGTATTCAAGTTCCATAAGCAAGACAATTAAAGTTCAAATTAAATCCAATAATATAGAGATGTTCTAATGTTCAAGCAAGTGGAGGAAGCATTCAATCGACACAAAGGGTCTAAGCAAAGATTTTTCATTTTTTTCCAAAGATTGATCTAGCAACAATGAACTGTGACTAAGGGTTATAGCTTCAATCCTAAGGTTTGATTTTTAAACAAGGTGATTTTAATTATTGTCCCCTAAGATGCATATGCAACAATCCTATATGAAACAAACTAGACTCAATCCTAATATGCAAATGCAACTACATGAACACTCTTCTATTTTTATTTTTTTTTGAAATTTTTCAAATTTTTTGGGTTTTTTAATGCACATAGATGCAGACTCAAATGAATAAAACTAGCATGCAAAAATTTGAAATAATAAAAATAAGAAAATAAAACACAAAGTTAAATACATTCTAGGACCCTCCCCAAACTTAAATTACACAGTCCCTGTGTAAATAAAAGTTGGAAAAAAATCCAAGAATCACACAAAATGAATTAAACTAAATGCAATGTTATTTACAAAGTGTGAATGAATGTGGTACCTCATGAGTTGGTGAAGAAAGAGGTTGCAGCAGCCTCCATGCTTGCCAACGTATAGCGAGGGTCGTCTCCGGCTTCAGCAGGTGCCGGTGTTTGCTCGTCAGAGAGCTCAGTAATGTGCACTGACGACTTACTCGAACCAGCATCCGAGGTGTTGATCGAGGGCATCGGGTAGTAGGACAGAAATGGCGGAAGAGGCCCAGAATGATCACCGGTGTATCCACTCGCAGGGTGCATTGTGTACGGCATCGTGAATCGTATCTGGTATGGTGGAGGAAAAAGTCCAGCATAATCACCCGATTGGGTGCTCGATGGGTGCATCGGATAGTGCATCGTGTACCCCATCGGATTGGGTGTCGGGTAAGCGTCAGAGTGGCTTTTCCTCGATGCTTCTGGTTGGGTGATGTCCTCCTCAGCTTGGGGCTTGTATGATGATGCTCTTTGAGGTTCAGGAGGTGGCATTCCTCGAGTTCCTCCTAGTGGTCCGCTTCTCCCCATCCATGTAGGTGCTTGTGCCGAGGTAGGAGCTGAGGCACAGCTTGCTTTGTCTTGCAACTCCTTGATCTGACCTCCCATTACCTTCACTGAACCGGCAAGATCCTTCACCTTCTTCACCAAGAACTTGTTCATCTTTTTCAACCATCCGATCCTTTTGTGAGCTTCCCTCACTCCAACCGGTTTCTTTTGAGAGCATGTATACTCCTCAAAATCGAACTCCTCCGAGCTATCTCCTTGTCTCTGCCCGGTTTCTTCTCTCTTCTCAGCCTTGGACTCCTCCTCCGGGTTGTACAGCTCTTTCAACGGCGGTGCAAAGTCAATGTTGTGTCCTAACCGAACCTTGGTGTATACGACATTGGGTAAAACCATTTGAGCAGCTCCGGCGGTTGGATGGACAAACTTGAACAATGTCATGTCTTAGGCCTTTCATAGGCCAGGAATCTCGCCAGCACGAGGTAGTCCGTATCTAGTCACCTTGGTTCGTGGACAATTCCCTTTAAGGGCACATCGCATGCCACTAAGATTGGTGTAACTAGTCCCCCAATAGAGATCTCTCTGCCTCCTTCTCTCCTTTTCACAGCCCAAGATTTCAAGTACAGGAATTGATCGAGTAGCACGAACAACATACTAGATATGTCTCCTACTAGCGGTGTTCCATCCGTAGCACTATCCAAAACTACACACAATGCAACATCCAACAACTGAAGCTTGTGGTCGTTCACATTCCCAGTCTCTTATCTAGCAAAAAGAGTGCATGTGAGGGACTTGTGAAAATACCTCAAAACAGGACTCCTTATTTGAGCAGATTTGGAGCTCGTGGACTTGTAGGGGTGCTTGTCTCCTATTGTCAGCCATAGGGACCTCATCTCTTCCTTGCTGACCTCCATACCTTCCCCACTACCAGCTTTGAAGCTATACAGCGTCTCCATCTCTCTGAAAGTCAGCCGGTATTCCGTGTTCTGAACGGAGAAGGTAATGAACCCGATCCCCCCATCGGGTAGTAGGGTCGGGTGGTCCTCGAAATAGTGCAGCTTTAGGGTTGAAAGGAAGTGGACCGTCTCCTCCTCATAAGCTTCTAGATGGGATCGCATCATATTTCCCAGGTGGCACATATCGAATAGAAATTCAACATCTCTAGCAATGCCCAATTGCTTCATGGTCTCACGGTGAGGGTATCGGGTACCAACAAAGCTCATCTTCCGGAAGACTTTGAACAATCTCGCCGGAGTGTCGACTTCCTTTTGCTTTAGCCTCCGCGAGGCTTGGCGGGTCCTCTCTCTATGCTCCTCTTCTCTTTCTCTTTCCTCCTCCTCAGCGTGTTGATCTTCTTCAACCACTGCTCTCTGAACCACCTTCTCAGCCTTCTCCGAAGCCAGTCTCTTCCCCCTCGCTATTGCGGCTCTACTCCTTGATTGAGAGGTTTGGATCTCACCTTATTCTTCTCCTCCAGCATCAGAATCGACCTCCATAGGGTCGGTAAGCGTCTTTTCGGACGTAGACAGATCCCTACGTCGAGGAGAACGGTGGACAGCACTCGCCATTGGACTCGGTGAGCGAACTCGGGGGCTTACTCGATCGGTTACTCGAGCATCTAGTCGGGTGGTGGATCGAGTTGTGCATCGGGTTGGGGAGGCTAAACGTCCACCTAACGGTCGGGAATGTGGAACGTTTCCTTTTCCTTGGGGTTGTTGAACTTTGGCGGTGTCTCCTCCGGTTGTAGCAGCGGCGGAGGTGGATCTTCTTCCCTTCCTTTGGTAGGTTCTAGCGGTTGGCTCCATGTCGATTCCTTGAGAAGAAAAAGAAAAGCTAGTTCTTGGGATTAATAGGGTTAGTCTCCAAAGAAAATCGAATGAGCTTGGAATCGAGAGAGAATAATAGAAACTTATGGAAATTGAAAAGCTTAAGAGAATGAGGGAGACTTATCGGTGATGAAGAGGGAGAAGGGTTCGACCTCCTTAAATAGGCTAGGGTTTCGGTTGGTGGGCTTCACCGAGAGTGGGCTTCCTTGCGGAATTCGGACTCCACTCGCTACCCGAGCAGAGACACGATCAGGCGCGTCGAGTACGGCGTCGGGTTGACCCTCGGGTTTACCAATTCCCTCTTCCCAATTTTCCAAATTTTTTTTTTTTTTTTTTTTTTTTTTTTTTTTTTTTTTTTTTTATAAAATTGCAAAAATAGAAAAATTAAATAAAAGTAAATAAAGCAAATAGACTAAAATTAAAAGATACCTTTGGGACTTCCTCCCAAGTGAGCTTGTTTAAAGTCACTAAGCTTGACTCTTCATGCTCCTTAAGCATGGGATCCATGTGGAAGAGGTTCTGGAATCCTCTCCACTACAGTAGGTTGGTTCAAAAGATCTCCCAGATTTTGTCCAGGTTCCATGACAAATGTGGTGTTGACCTCTTCAAGATGTATCATTTTTCTTTGTTTGGTCCGGGTGGAAAAAGCTTGACCATCTATGTTTGGCCTCTTAACCCCTTTCTTCACCTCAAACTCCATCTTGAGGTGTTCACCATGTTCTATCCTGATCTTGCCTCGTTTCACTTCGATCACCGCACCAACTGTTGCCAAGAATGGTCTTCCTAGAAACAGTGGATCATCCAGTTCCTTATCCATATCCAGGATCACGAAGTCGGTAGGCACTTCCAATCTCCCAATCCTTAGGGGCAGATTTTTCAAAATGCCTATCGGATGCCTTACCGTTCTATCAGCTAGAACCAGATACTACTTACTTGGTTTGAAGTTGGTGAATCCCAGCTTGTTAGCAACTGAAAGCGGCATGATGCTGACCCTCGAAGCTCCAAGATCACACAAACAGCTCTTGAAAATCCAAAATCCTATTGAACACGGCAATGTGAAAGAGCCAGGATCTTCATTTCCAAAATTCTTACCTCGGGATCCAAACAAATTCCACTTCTCAGAATTTCAAATCCGATCTCCTTGACAGCCTCCTTAACCTCATCCTCCAATCTAGCTGCTTCCTTTGCAGCTTCCTTCTGAAGCTCATGTGGGGGCAAAAGCTTAAATGGTGGAGCTTTTCGCTTAACCATTCGCTCAGCAAGCGCCTCCAACTGGATGTCAAGTGCAGCATTGAACCTTTCCTCCAATTTCCCTCCTATCAGAGCAGGTGGTTGAGGCTGATCTCCTTTCTCTACATCTACTCGATGCATCATCTGATCAACACTATCGTGTATGTCATCGGGTTCTACTTCGGGTTGTTCGTCAGTTTGTGATTCTCGAACCAGTGCTCGATCATCAACTCGATCAGTCTTTTCGGGTGAAGGCTCGGGTTCATACTCGGATATATAGTATTTGGCCTCATTCTTCATTGAGTCATCCACATCCTCCCCATCTTGACCATCACTGTCCCCAGTGAGGTTGTCCTCATAATCATCATCCAGGAAAATGGCTTGAGCAGTCGCATAATCCTTGGGGTTTTGAACAGCTTCACCCGGCAGTTGATTGATCTTTGGTGTGGGTTGGTTGTTGTGGTGGCCTTCCAGGTATCGAACCTTTGTGTTGAGTGATTCGTACTTGGCATTGAGGTCATTGTATCCTGAGTCGATCTTGTTGCTCATTTCGGTGAATCGTTTCGCGATGTCCATAGAAGCTGTAGCCTGTTGCTGAATCATTTGCTGAATAAGACCACGTAACTCGGCTTCTTGTGACTGGTTCGGTGGACCTTGGTGTTGTTGGAACCCTGGTGGTTGGTTGTAGGTCCCTTGGTATTGTTGTTTAGGCGCATAGCCTTGATTGTACTGGACAAAAGGCTTCTGTTGGGTCTGGTTCCCTTGAACTGTAGATGGGTAGGTTTGATCTTGAGGATTCGCAACATTCGGGTTCCGATAAGACAGATTCGGATTCGGCTTGAAGTTGTTGTACCCTCTGTTGTAACCTCCTTGGTTGTTGATTTAGTTAACATCCTCTAGCTGCATAGTCTCCCCATCTTGTTGTTGAAACTGCTCTTCCTCTGATATAGCATGTACATGCTTCTGCTGGTTGAGGAGCTGATCGAGCTTGTCATTGAGGGCTTTCATGTCCCTCTTGTATTTGGTATCTTCCTCTCCTGTAGATCGCACAGAGCGATCATATTCCTCATTGTAGTTGCCATCAGATTGAGCCAAGTTCTCAACTAGGTCCCAACCTTCATCAACATCCTTGTTGAGGAAGTTACCATTGCTTGCGGTGTCAAGCAATATTCGTATCTTGGGGACCACTCCTCGGTATAGTGTGCTCAGCAATGAAGCATTACTGAATCCGTGATGTGGACATCGAATTGTGTACTCCTTGAAACGTTTCCAAGCTTCATTGAACGTTTCGTTATTCTTCTGTACAAAGCTGGAAATTTCATTTCGCAGCCTTGCGGTTATGGAGTTTGAGAAGAATTTGGCCAGGAACGCCTTCTTGCACGCTTCCCAAGTGGTGATGGACTCCTAAGGGAGCGATTTGTCCCATATGTGTGCTTTATCTCCCAAAGAGAATGGGAAAAGCCTGAGCTTGAATCCATCTTCACTGACTCTATTTATCTTAGTTAGGCTACAGAGCCTATCAAATTCATCCAGATGATCCAATGGGTCCTCCATTGGTAGTCCGTGAAACTTGTTGCTCTGTATCATCTGGATGAGACTACTCTTGATCTCAAAATTGTTGTTCTGCACAGCTGGTGGCACAATGCCATTCCTCTGAGTGTGAGTAGTCGGAGCATCTCCTGCTCCTATGTTGGTCCTTGCTTGAGGAGCTGGTGGACCGTTATGATTATTAATCGTCTCCTCAATGGTTGCTAGTTCCAGTTGAACTTGTTGTTGTCTGAGTATCCGAGGTCTGTCGATGTTGTCGATGAAAGGACTCAAGTTCTGGCTACCTCTGGATCGTGTTTGCATGCACAGGCAAGTATCCGAGTGTGTACTCGAGGATAAACTCGATCCAGGTGATCGAGTGACAGGTCGGGTGGGTGCTCGGGTTGTACCTGAGATTCAAAACAAACAAAGGCGAAAGCAAACAAGTCAGTATCCGAAACAAATATAAACAAACGAACTTGATCTAGCAAGTCCTGAAATCCTAAACGTAGCAAAATAAAACAACCAAATGGCAACGACGCCAAATTGATAGACTAGTTTTCACCAAGGGTATCAATTTCCTATGCAGTTGTAGTACAAAGGGTTATCAATCCAAATGGTTGTTATGCTAGCAGATAGGATGCAATCAGAATCAAGCAAGTCAAGCCAAGCAATAGGGGGGTTTGGTTCTAACAGTCCTAATATAAACAAAGTAAAAGAATATAAACAAGTAAACCACACGACCTAAGCACTCGATGCAAGTAATCGAGTACAGGATCGAGTGGGGTGATCGAGTATGCAAGTGAACTATGAACAGCTCGAGGTATTACTCGATACAAGTTATCGTGTACCTGATCGGGTAAGTGGTCGAGTAAGTAAGGAAAATGCAAGAAATGAAATACGAAAGTTCCTAAGGATGGGGGTAATCGAATCTTAAGTGTTCTAGACCAATACGGATGCCTTACATGCCTCAAGCAATTATTTCCTAGACAATGAACCTCTAAAATCTTGTCACCACACTGTCGCACTAGTAACAATCAACCTTGAACATACTACCACACTATCGCACTAGCAATATGAACAAGCAGGCATTAAGAACAATTCATTTTTGTCAGTATACTTAGACTTATCTGATTTTGTCACTCAAAGTTAAGTATACCTCTATCATTGACCTAATCAAGCATTTTATCTACTCCTTTCAGCCTGTAGCATTGTAAACGCCCTAGATATAATCTCAACCTGTCGGTCTGTTGACCGCATTAAGAACATCAACCTAGAAGGAAATTTATCTATCATAACAATCAACTAAAGCATCCTAACCGATCAAGAACACCTAATCATCTATCCCATCCGTAGAAACTTTGCTACACTACTCGGACATAGAAACGAATGATAAAGCCATAGAAATAAACGGAAATGACATTATTAAAAAGATAGAGTAGAGTAGAAAAGAGTAGGGATAAAATATCTATGAAAAACTACAAATTAAAAGTACAAAAACAAGAAAAAATGTTGAGTCGCTCAGTTCTCTCACAGAAGCTCTCGCTCTCTGGTTTGAGGGTCTGCGGCGTGCTCGTTTTCGAGCTAGGGAAAGAGGGGGTTTATATATGGAAACCCATTTGACCTAGCTTCCCAGACCTGCCCGATGGTCTACTCGATGGGGTACACGAGGCTTGAGTCGGGTAACTCCTCAGGTGGATCTTCGGGTTGCTCTTTGCGCTCTTGGATCCTCTTCGATCGTGTTGGGGTTCGGACTTGTTCTTGTAGCTCGATGGCTCCTTCGGGTACATGCTCGAGTTGTCCTTGTTTTCCCCCATTTTTGGCTCTTTAGCACCTGTTTTCATCCAATATATGCAAATGCAGAAATGCAACACCCTAAATGCTCTAAAACTTGATTCCTACGGTAAATGGTCTAAAAATGCTAAGTTAGAGGTATGAACAATGCAAAATATGAACAAAAAGGATGCTAAAAACTTGTAAATTAGAGTGTTATCAACAATGGTGTATGGTCTACGGAGGTCGCTGATATTCAAAATACCGCGGTCACTTACTTTCAGGGGTTATTTACCTCCTCGGCTCCATCTGATTTTGAGGATGCACTAGAGGAAATACAATCGGTTATCACGGAGGAGGTAAATGAGATCTTGACGAAAGATGCCTCTGAGAAAGAGGTCAAGGAAGCTTTGTTTATGATGTATCCTGATAAGGCACCGGGCCCTGATGGGATGACCGCCCTTTTTTATCAAAAGGTGTGGGGGACTATAAAGGCGGATTTGGTACTTTTGGTCAATTCTATCCTGCGTGATGGAGCTTTTGATAAAAGGTTGAATATGACTAATATTTGTCTTATTCCCAAGGTGAATAACCCGACCAGGATGACGGAGTTGCGGCCTATCAGCTTATGTAATGTTGGGTATAAGATTATTTCAAAGGTATTGTGTCAGCGGCGTGTGACGTCGGTCCAGTACAAGGTTCTACTTAATGGAGAACCCCATGGTTCAATCATCCCTCACCGGGGGCTTCGGCAGGGTGACCCTACGTCACCTTATCTTTTCATTCTTTGCACTGAGGTACTAATTGCTAATCTTAGGAAGGCAGAACAATCCAAACTTATAACGGGAATTAAAGTGTCGACGGCTCGCCCAGCGATTTCACATTTACTATTTGCAGATGACAGTCTTTTTCTGTCATGCCACGAAAGAACAATGTTAAGTTATCTTACGGATTCTCCAGCAATATGAGCGGGTTTCCGGCCAACAAATAAATTTTCAGAAATCCTCAATTCAATTTGGCCACACGGTTGATAATGATTTGAGGGAGGAACTCAAAGGGGTTTTGGGTATTACTAATCTGGACGTATGAGTACCTACTTGGGTATTCCAGAGAGCTTGGGCGGTGCTAAAACGAAGGTTTTTGCCTTTGTTCAAGATAGGTTACATGCACGAGCTGGTGGATGGCCGGCCCGACTGTTGTCCAAAGGGGGAAAAGAGTTTATGATTAAGTTTGTTGCTACGGCGGTTCCCACGTTTGTTATGTCTTGTTTTCATCTCCCGAAAACGATCACACGGAAGCTCACCAGTGCAATCTCTAATTTCTGGTGGAGCTCTTCTGATCAGTCACATGGACTTCACTGGATGGCTTGGGATAAGCTATGCCTTAGCAAGCCAGAAGGGGGTTTAGGGTTTCGGTGCTTAGATGACTATAACACGGCTCTGCTGGCAAAGCAGCTCTGGCGGTTGATTATGGTCCCGGATTCGTTATTTGCTTGGGTATTCAAAGGACGTTACTATAAAAACTCTGATCCTATGGATCCAATTAAATCCTACTCACCGTCTTATGGCTGGCGGAGTATGGTGTCTGCTCGCTCTCTGGTTAACAAAGGACTCATTACACAGGTAGGGTCTAGGGCTTCCATTTCAGTATGGACTGACCCCTGGATACCTGCTCAATCCCCGAGACCAGCACTAAGCTCTGGGTTGCCCCTCGACCCTTCGCTTCGAGTTAACTCTTTCGTTGACAGGACTACTAATTCTTAGGATATGGCCTTGCTCTCGGGCACTTTTGTGCCGGAAGATGTTGCCATTATTTCTGCTATTCCCCTAGGATTGCCAACTTCTTTGGACATGATGGGATGGCATTTCACCAAATTTGGTACTTATACGGTTAAGTCCGGATATCATGTCTTACGGCAGATGATACCGGCGAGGATTCCCTGTGGTCCAGACATCATACCTCTTCAGGCTGCTGTTTGGAAAATCCGGTGTCCTCCTAAAATTAGGCATTTTCTTTGGCAAGTCATCACAGGGTGTGTCGCAGTTACTTCAAATCTTCGAAAACGTGGTTTGAGTTGTGATACAACGTGTGCTTTCTGTGGTTTTTCAGTTGAGACAATTAATCATGTTCTCTTTGAATGTCCCCCGGCAAGACAAGTTTGGGCTTTGTCTTCTTTCCCAACAGTGCCAGATGGCTTTCCATTTGCTTTCATCTTTACAAATATGGATTTTTAATTTGGCGGGTTCAGCAGTGCCCCACCCCGGATGTTTATCCGTGGATTTTGTGGTATATTTGGAAATCTTGGAATGATAAAGTTTTCACCAATCTGGATTCAAATCTGCTGGCGATTTTGCGAATAGCAGAAGAGGAATCTCACGCCTGGTTCCGGACCCAGCTGGATGAAGCGGTCGATGTGTCGGTTGATGCTCAGCATGTTACGCATAGCGACGAACGCAGGTTGGGGGTCGCTAGGCCTTCTTCGGGTTACCTTTGTTTTGTTGATGGGTCTTGGAAAACCACGGACAAATATGCTGGTCGTGGCTGGTATTGCACCTCCTCTGGGGCGGACGGTCCCACTATGGAGGCCTCCAACCTCTGTCGTAGTCTTACACCTCTTCATGCAGAGATGGAAGCACTTCTCTGGGCGATGCGATGTATAATTGGTGCAGATAATCAAGACGTCGTCTTTCTTACTGACTGCTCTGACATGGTGAAGATGGAGTCTTCGCCTTCCGAGTGGCCAGCCTTCAACCCTATTTAGAGGAGATACAAATTGATAGGAAGGAGTTCCGCTCTTTCTCATTAGTCTTAATCCTCCGCGCTCAGAATAGAAAAGCTGACAACCTGACACGACGTGTTTGTACAACTACCCATACAGCTACCTTGTAAACAATCTCTCTTGAGCTAATCTATTCTTTTGTTGTAAAAAAAAAAAAAAAAAAAAAAAAAAAAAAAAAAAAAAAGCAAATGTGATTGACTAAAATGTTCTTCGAATACCGGTAAAATTGACTTGACAAACAAAATACTAAAAAAAAGTTGCACCGTAGCTAACCGTAACTATAAAAGCTGACGAACATCGAAATCTTTAATATAACTGAGAGGTCAGGTCTACAATTCAAACAATTAATGGACGTAATGGAGTCCCATGCTATGATGCTAACTTAATATTTTAATGATATTTTATATTATTTACAGTTATAAAATTTGTTTGTATCATATATACATGCAGTGATAAATAAATATATAACACTATATATGTTAAATGTATAGTATTTATTTATTTATCATATATTTATCAATGTAAGACTATAATAAAACATTTATCTTTTTTTTTAATTTATGTAAAAAACTCCAAAATGATAAAAATAAAAATGGAGAGACTATTACTTTTGATAATTATGGGGTGATCCAAGCTTTACTACCAAAATGTTTTTTTTTTTGGGTCAAAATTACCACCAAAATGTTCTGGTGGAAATTCACTTAACATTACCGTTTTGCTACAATCCATATCTCTTTTAGCTTTTGGTACTTAAATTTTTTTTTGGTTGGTAAATTATGTGATAACTCTATAAATTACAGTGATAATAAACATTTAAATCAGCTTTATGTATAGTTTATAAGTCAAGTAATATATTAAATATAAACCCGTACAAATTACCTAACAAAAATTACCAAAAACATTTGTTGTTTGTCGTCGTCGTATTAGTAAAAGATAGACCCTGAAACACCAATCCACCCAGCATAAATCTTTGAAACCTTCTGAGAGAGAGCGACAAGACCCAAAGTTGGGTCCTTTAAATTTCAATTAAATTCTTCTTAAAATTATTTTAAAAAAAAAAAACTTGGGAAAATTCTACAAAATCAGAGTACAACAGTCTATTCTTATATTTCTGTGGACCTGATAACTGAAAATATCCTCCCATTGGCCATATTACCTTCTACACATTCCCACTGGCCAAATTTTAAAAAGATCGACTTCAATTGCCCAAAATCTTTGCTTTTTCCCCTTATTTGATTTCTTTTTGGTATAAAAAAAAAAAGCAAAAAGATTTCATCTTTCTGTTTATTCTCTGTATATAAATTGGAACCTATTTTGCTTCTTCATTCTCCTTTTTCAGACTTATCTTATTTTGGCCACTCTTCTCTTCTCTGTGACTAAGAGTGTTTTTTTTGTTTTCAATCAAAAAGTTTGAAGCTTTCCAAGTTTTCCTTCATGGGTTACTGATTCTTTATACTAAATTAATGATTTTTTAATTTGGGTATTAGTAAAAAAAAAGTGGGGAGTGACACAAGAAGCAGTATAGTCATTAGTTTCCCACTAAGCAAAGCACCGAGACTTCTTCACCAACAACAACAACAACGACCTAATAATATGTGTCTTTGTTTGTGATTTTGGGATCATCTGAGACACCATGAGAGGAGATAGCTTCTCGGTGAGTATTGAGAATCTTCCTGATTCTCCAATGGGTTCAAGGAAGAAGAAGATGAAGATCAGGAAGGTGTTTGATAAAATGACTGAATGGGTTACCCCTTGGAGAAGTAATTTTGAGAGTCCAAGAGAGAGGATGATTATGCGTGGTGATGTTGAGCAAGATGAGTTTCAGTACGCGAGTAGTCACTGTTTGTCTTCTTACTACAGTGTCTTTGTTGCTCGCCTCGCTATTATGGTTAGATTTGTTCTGTTTTTTCTTCTCTCTCGATTTTGATTTTGTTTGATTTGGTATGTTTAGTTTTTATGATCAAACTTGAAAATCAATCCTTTTTGATGAGAAGAAAGGTGAAAGCTTTGTAAGTTGAGGTGTGTATGTGTGTGTGTGTGCAGGTGATGCTAGCGATTCTGATAGGGCTTTTAACCGTTCTGACATGGCATTTCACGAGGGTTTACACGAAGCAGTCGCTTCAAACCTTAGCATATGGTCTTCGGTACGAGCTTCTTCAGCGTCCAGTCTTACGGATGTGGAGCGTTTTGAACACCACATCCGAGCTAACAACAGCTCAAGTCAAGCTATCTGAATATGTTATCAAAAAATATGACAAGCCTACTACTCAAGAAGAACTCGTCGAGGTTTTGTTTTCTGTTTCTTCTCTGTGGTCCTATGTTTGACTTGAGATCTTTTATTTATTATTATTTTTGTTAACTTGACCAGATGTATCAAGCAATGAAAGATGTGACATGGGCTCTGTTTGCTAGTGCCAAAGCTCTAAATGCCATAACTATTAATTACAGAAATGGATTTGTCCAAGCTTTTCACAGAGATCCAGCAAGTAGCAGCACATTCTACATCTTCTCTGATCTTAAAAACTACTCCATCAGTGGAACGGGGCCTGGAGATGTAAGCGGGTGGAACAACCAGTCAATACACGGGAACATGTCTGCCATTTGGTACCAGCAGCAGCTTGATCCAATAACAGGGGAAAAATTGGGAAAGCCTCTGAAAATTCCACCGGATGATCTGATCAACATCGCGGGAATCTCACAAGTGCCTGATGGTGAAGCTTCTTGGCATGTGACGGTGAGCAAATACATGGACTCTCCGCTTCTCTCAGCGGCTTTGCCGGTCTTTGATGCATCCAATAAGAGTATTGTGGCTGTTGTGGGGGTGACAACTGCACTTTACAGTGTAGGGCAGTTGATGAGAGATCTTGTAGAAGTCCATGGTGGACATATTTACTTGACATCTCAAGAAGGATACTTGCTTGCTACTTCCACAAATGGTCCTCTTTTAACAAATACATCAAACGGGCCTAAGCTAATGAAAGCCACTGATTCAGAGGAGTGGGCTATAAAGGCAGGAGCTCAGTGGTTAGAGAAAACTTATGGAAGTAACCGCCCACACGTTGTTCATGCTGAGAATGTAAAGATTGGTGACCAACAATATTACATTGATTCATTCTATCTTAATCTCAAGAGACTTCCAATTGTAAGTTTTTCTCTATCAAGAGTCTAAAGCTAGATTTAGATGCCCCGGGTCACGTTGTTTAGTTTTCTGTTCATGTATTTTGCAGGTAGGTGTTGTCATTATTCCCAGGAAGTTCATTATGGGAAAAGTGGATGAAAGGGCCTTCAAGACTTTGGTCATACTGATTTCTGCTTCTGTCTGCATCTTCATTATTGGATGTGTCTGCATCTTAATTCTCACAAATGGAGTTTCAAAGGAGATGAAACTAAGAGCAGAGCTGATAAGGCAACTGGATGCAAGAAGAAGAGCTGAAGCTTCAAGCAACTACAAAAGCCAGTTTTTGGCAAATATGAGGTTAGTCATCACTGTATCTGCAAGAAACAAGTTCTTGCGATTCTTAAATATTTTTAACGCTAAATACTGAAATGAGCTTTTTGGAATTTTCTGCATAATTCTAGCCATGAGTTGAGGACACCTATGGCTGCTGTGATTGGATTACTAGATATTCTTATATCAGATGATTGTCTTTCAAATGAGCAATATGCAACAGTCACTCAGATCAGAAAGTGCTCCACTGCTCTCCTTCGTCTCCTCAATAACATACTGGACTTGAGTAAGGTGAGAAATTATAAGAATCTTTTATTTTATTTTAGTTTTGATACATGAAGAAAATCTTCAAGCTTTAGTATTACATCTGCTGTCCATAAGTTAGGTAGTGAGTAGACATTTTAGCTGTTTCAGCTCTGCTTTTCCTAAAACTAGCGTGTAATTTGCAGCTACAAGCTAATTCTGCCTTTTCTACTTCATAGGTTGAGTCAGGAAAGCTTGTTCTGGAAGAAGCTGAGTTCGATTTGGGACGAGAACTCGAAGGACTTGTTGACATGTTTTCAGTGCAGTGTATTAACCACAATGTAGAGACAGTTCTAGACCTCTCTGGTATGACTTGGTATTATATTTTAGACGGCCAGTGACGAATTTTCTTTACAGTGAATTATTGGGTTACGAACTCTCATATATTTTGGTCTTTTCGCAGATGATATGCCAGCATTAGTCAGAGGGGACTCAGCAAGACTTGTGCAAATCTTTGCAAATCTTATAAGCAATTCTATTAAGTTTACAACAAGTAAGTTCTGTTACCATCTAACGTCACTTCTTTTTCAATGACAGTGATGCATTGCTAGTCTTAAAAAGATGGTTTCTTTGCAGCTGGTCACATTATTCTTCGTGGATGGTGCGAGAACATGAATTCTCTACATGATGAGATGAGCTTAACTGTTGACAGGAAGAAACCATGGGCTCCAATGAAGACAAAAATGGTGCAACACAGAAGTCATTTCCAGAAGTCTTTTAAGAATACGAACAAAATGGTTCTTTGGTTTGAGGTTGATGACACTGGATGTGGTATGACACTTGAGTTCCTTAATTATATGTCCTTTTCGCTATCCACTTCACCATCTTCCAGATTCTGAAATTTCTTTGTTATATAATTATTATATGCAGGAATAGATCCAAGCAAATGGGACTCTGTGTTTGAGAGCTTTGAGCAAGCTGATCCTTCTACCACTCGGACGTAAGTGATCATGATTAAGTCCATGCAGTATATGTTTAAGCAAAACTATGCTGCTAGTTAAATCTTTTAGCTCACTTGTCTTATATTTCTTCAGGCACGGAGGAACTGGTCTTGGACTGTGCATCGTGCGGAACTTGGTGCGTGAAGTCACTGTATTTTAGAATCAGATGAGTCACAAAGCAATTAAATCATCTGAAACCTACTTTGTAATTTTATAGGTAAACAAAATGGGTGGAGAAATCAAAGTAGTACAGAAGAATGGCTTAGGGACGCTAATGAGACTATACTTGATTTTGAGTATTCCTGACACTGCAGATCAAAACATCCAGCCAGATTTTTCCAAATACGGTCTCGTGGTATGTAAATCTGAGAAAGAAATTGTGACGAATGCATCATGGATTAAAAGCTTCCGTGTTTGTAAAAGTGTTATTGGTTTTGACTGTGACAGGTTTTGCTTTCTATGTATGGAAGTACAGCAAGAATGATCACATCAAAGTGGTTACGTAAACACGGCATTGCAACTGTTGAAGCATCAGACTGGAACGAGCTGACTCACATCATTAGAGACCTGTTTGAGACCGGAAGTGGTGACAAGAGCTTTGATTCACAGCACAATATTGCCGATCCACTGAGAGCTGAGCCATCAAATATAAAAGAAATCGAGAACCCTGTGTTTGTCATAGTGGTGGATATAGGAGTACTTGATCTCACTACAGATATATGGAAGGAACAGCTTAACTACCTCGACAGATTCTCAAGCAAAGCTAAGTTTGCTTGGCTGTTGAAGCATGACACCTCCAATACTGTTAAAACAGAACTTAGACGAAAAGGGCATGTCATGATGGTTAACAAACCGTTGTACAAGGCAAAGATGATCCAGATTCTGGAGGCTGTAATAAAAAACCGGAAGAGAAGCTTGTCTAGTGGGTTAAGAAACAGAGGAAACATAAGTGATGAATCCCACGATTGCTTAGAAATCGATCCAACACAGTTCGACACTTGCAGTTCCGATGATTCCTCTGAGACATCTGGCGAGAAACAAGTAGATAAATCTGTGAAACCAAGCACCTTGCAATCTCCAGTGCTTAAGAACTATCTCATTGACGCCACTAACAGCAAAGGTGATTCAACATCTGCAAGTATGACTCAAAAGAATCCAGAAGAAGAAGATTGGAAAGATCGCTTGTATTCAGGAATTGCGTTGGATGGAAAGAATCTTAAATCTCTTGAAGGTATAAGGATCTTGCTGGCTGAAGATACACCCGTTCTTCAACGAGTAGCCACCATAATGCTTGAGAAAATGGGAGCAACTGTAACTGCAGTAGGGGATGGACAACAAGCAGTTGATTCCCTCAACTACAGGTCTATCAATGCTCAAGCTCCAACTGAAGAACACAAATCGTCAGAAGAAGAGACTGCTCCGTGGAGTAGCTTACGGCATTCCTCACCTTATGACTTGATCCTCATGGATTGCCAGGTACAGTTACTATTCACTTTTCTGAATTCAATTCAATTTGTAATGTAAAATACAATGATGTTTATTCAACATTTGTCTCATGGCAGATGCCAAAAGTGGATGGATACGAGGCAACAAAGGCGATAAGGAAAGCAGAGATTGGCACTGAACTGCACATTCCAATCGTGGCATTGACAGCGCATGCAATGTCTTCTGACGAAGCGAAATGCTTGGAGGTTGGAATGGATGCTTATCTCACAAAGCCTATAGACCGAAAGCTTATGGTCTCCACCATTTTGTCACTCACTAAACCATCACTATCCCAAACTTCATCTTCCTCTTGAAGGCTACAAATCTAACTGGAGAACTTTTTTTTACTAGGTTCGAGATCTTGCATTTTGTATATATATGTGAATTCGTAGTTGACAAAGAGGTTTTGGGGGGTGGGGGGGGAGAGGAATGAATCCAGCTTTTTTGGTCATTTTTGTTTACAAAGAATGTTTTTTTGGGTCATTTTTGTACTTAATAAGAATACTACATGTATACACTTGTTTTGAAGATGTGAAGTTAAACGACAAAGTTTCCAGTGCTGTTGTATGTCGTTTTAAGGTAAGGAAGGCAAATGTATTGTATACCGGCCAAATTTAAAAAAAAACGGTTAACAAAATGGCCCATGCAGGTTTCGAACCTGCGACCTTCGCGTTATTAGCACAACGCTCTAACCAACTGAGCTAATGGGCCAGTTGTTCTACCTTCTACGATATGTATTATAATTCAAAAACAGAGTGGAGATGCTGAATTTGATGATTTGTTCCAAGGGATACACCTTAAATCACCTATTTAATAAAACGGAAGTACACGACTTCAAATTGGTAGACCATATAATATTAATATAAGTTATAACTAAGATCAATTATTTGTTAGGTTATATGGATTAATTATGTGATAGATTATATAGATTTAGGATTAGAATCCTCTTAAAAAAGATATTTCAAAGAATAAAATAAATTTTTTAAGGGAATATTCAACTAACTATATCTAGGCAAAAAAATCTCAGAATTTAATAGAAATTAATCACTTTCCCACATGTTACAAGTGATTTCCGATTATGCTAAAAATAAAATATTACCTAACTTTATCAGAAAATTTTAACTGAGTAACGACTAGAAATTTGAATATTTAAGTTCATTTCATATATTTCTTTTGTTGAACTGTATAGTTTTATATACTATAATAAAATTTTAAAATAATTTAGTTTGGAATCTTTAAAAATAGTTTAATTTGATATTTTTAAGAATATCATAAATATATAATAGATCAAAATTAAACACTCTAATTTGATTTATTATAGTACGGGTCAATAATATGTCACTATAATATGAAAAAAAATTCAAAAGAATATGGTTTCTTGCTATAGCACGGGTTAAAATTTCAAAAATATGAATTCTCGGATTAAATTTAAGTTTGGAATAATGTTTTTTTGTTGGTTTTCTCGGTCACGATGATTTTGACAAACATACATTACATATTTGGTCCTAAAACTAATATGTGTCATACTATAGGTTAAGTTATAGAATTAACAATCAAAATACAATATATAATTTTAAACACTAAACAAATCAAACAAAATTAACAAACAAAAAATAATTTTTTATCACACAACTTAATCTGCGTTATACTGCGGGTCAAAATCTAGATATAATAGAATATATCTTACAAAATATATATTATTTTCATAAGTCATAATCAGTATATGATTTCATGGTATAGTGTTCCATCTAAAAAATATTTTAAAACAAATAAAATAATCACATATATGATACCAAACAAACAAAATGAAAGAATTTCAACCCGTGCTCTAGCACGGGTCATATTCTAAGTACAGTAATTAATACAGTAGCATGTTGTCACAATTTAAAAGATTAGTATAGTATGATGAGGACAAAATCTCTGTATCAAATAAATTCCTACCAAACTCTTTGTATCGAAAATCTCCTCTTAACAAAATGATTGATGTAAACTTAATAGCATGTAAAAAAAAGATGTCTATTTCTTGAACCCTCTCTCTCGTTAGCAAGCATTATGCCATTATATAATCTGAACTATAATAGTATCGACCAAGTGTATGTTTGAAATGGCATCGTTTAGCAACAAAGCTAATTTGTGCATGTGCTCTGTATCTTTGGCAGCTATAACATGTCGGTTAACTATTCGAAATGTGGTCTTCCTCCAAATACAAATAGAGCAATTGTGTTTGGTTTAAAGAATGAATCATACTCTTCTTCCTGATAAGGATTTAGGCTTTATGTTGAAAGTGTCTTGCCAATGAGGAATTCTCTAATAAAATTTAGTTAAAAGAAAAAAATCTTGGCAGTTAATAGTTAATACTGTAATAGTAGTGTTTTTGGATGATAAACATAAATTTTATGATCTTCCAAAGAAAAAGAAAAGAATCTAGGCAGTTAATGATGTTAGAGTCACATCTATCGCTGTCACGCCGACGAGTACAGAAACATATCTCCTTTATTACAGAGAAGATCATCTTTCATAATCTAAGGACTTGACAACACTAGAAATTACGTAGTAAAAAAATCAAGCTTTGGAACTAGCCAAATAATAAATTTATTGGTGCTACAACTGCCCAAAAAAAAAACAAAAAAACCTAACATTTACTTCGCTTTTCCTATAAATCTCTTCAAGGTCATAAACATTTTTCAACAGTTGTGTGTAGCTTTGGAGATCTCTCTGCTTTTATCCCCCAAGTAAGCTTCTTCCATCAAGTTTTTTTTGTTCTAAAACAAAAATTAGCAACTTTAACGATTGTGTAGTATAGCTTGAAACTGGTTATGGAGTTACAAAATAAGTTTTGATTTTGGTTAAGCATTCAGGTGAACAAGAAAAATTATTTGATGCTTGCTATAAAATGAATACAATGAGCTTGAGTCTTGAGCCCTCTCATGTTAGAAATATTATCCACTATATAATCTGAACAATAATATGTGACCAAGTGCATTTTTCTGAACTCTCTTGAAGGTCGATTTGTGTAGTTCGGTCAAGTATCTCCCTATATGCAGTTTAATCTCCAGTTTCTCATATTGTTTCTTTTTTTTTTCTTGAAGAAATGGTAGGTAACGAGGAAGAGGCCGCTAGGACAAAGACATTGGTAGATAAGTTGATGCGAGATGGTGATTTTGTTGGTGCCAAGCGTCTTTTAATGGGGGCTCAGAGTCAGAGACTCTTCTCAGGTCTTCACAGCTTACCACAGATGTTAGCCGTATGTGATGTCCACACTTCTGCCGTCAAGAAAATCAACGGTCTCAAGGACTGGTACAATATTCTTCAAGTTATGCCTTCTTCTGACGATGTTACAATCAGGAAGCAGTACAAGAAGCTCGCTTTGCTTCTCCATCCTGACAAAAACCACTTCCCCGGTGCAGAGACTGCCTTCAGGTTGATTCAGGAAGCTAACACATTGCTCACTGACAAGGAACAACGGTTAGTGTACGATGGAGCATTGAAGAAGGCAAACAGTGTCTTTAACAAAAAAAAAAGAAAGAAGGCAAACAGTACTGCTCCTCGTTTTACATGTTGTAAATGTGGTGTTTTGAGACCATATGCAGACACGTCTGAGATCTGCCAGAGTTGTGTGATACGAAATGCTGAACGTAAAATACTGTATATATATCCTGAAGGAAAGATTTGGGGACCGTTCCCTGTTTCAAAAATTATTAGATGGTTTGAAGAAGGGTTTTTCGAGGCAGACCTACAGGTTCGCTTTGCAGATGCTCCGGAAGGAACCCCTTTCCAAGATCTAGGCAATATCTTGCCAGATTTGAAGCCAAAAGAAAGTGTTCATGGGGATATGAGTACATCAGACTCCGTATTACCTAATAAAGATCTCTCCCTCAAACGTTGATGTGGAATTGAGAATACGACAACGGTAGCAAGTAACTCGGGAGTATGAGATTCTAGCATATATTAGGTAAGCCCTTTTTGAAACTGGAATGAGATTGATTTACTTAGTGAGTGACTCAAATCAATCTAATGGCTGAGCTAGCGCAGCTAAGTATGTGAAGTTGTAGTAGTGTAATATTAGGTCTGTAAAATACAGTAATCGTTTTTAAGGTTATGAGAAAGGGAGAGGGTGATAAATGTTCAGCTTATGGTGTCCTCTTCCTTAATGAAGCAAGCCAAACGGTTTATTAACTTGTGTTAATTTCTTTATAAACTCTGTAGACTCATCAAGTACCATTGACTCAAAATATGTCTGAAGGAACTTATACGTTGTTCTATATGAAGTAAGAAAGTACTTCTGGTCGGTAGTAACTTATCGGAAAAACAGAGGCACTGGCTAGCTGCATGGCAAAAAGGGGCAGCTTCATCGAATCGGTGACTTGCACCGTAGTTATTTGTGTCTCTGCTGATTTTAGTGAGATTTTTGAGATTGCTCTGTTTTTTTGGGTTTACTTCTCTTGTTTTGAGGATTTTGTGATGGGTGAGAAGTGGAGGTTGAGAGGTTAATTCATATGGAAATATATTACAGAGGGTAGACGACTGGCATATTTTGACACAAAATTCTGATTTTTGTATGATACCACTACTACCTCAAAGCATACTGAACGAAATCCCATGTTCAAAGTATTCAAGACATGAAAACATACCAAAACTGGTTGCACCATCTGAATATACCATTGAGAAATTTATATAAATCCCATACTAGTGTGAGACTTTTGGTTGTGTTACTTGTTTATTAATCTACAAACTAGTAGACTTATGTAAAGTTGAAGTGGAAAATCCAACATCTCTGCATTCTTCAACTAGTCATTGAAATGGAAGGAATAATAGAGAGGTAGAGTAGTAGTGCAATATTAGGTCTCAGCCAAAGCTGGAAACTATTTATCAGTAAAACAGAAGTAATCGTTTTTTTAAAGGATTAAGAGAGCTTACTTCTTCGAACCCTGGAACAACCTTTAAGCCCAATGTGTTTTCTTCTTAAGCCTTCACTAGACGAGTGGAAGAGACAGAGAGAGATAGAGAGACATACGAAAACGTAGAGAAATTACAAAATGGAGCAGGCTTTTTGTGCTTTGCTTTTCTTTTTCTTCTGCTTTGGAGGTTGAAGAACCACTCGGATTGCTGCATCAAATACACCTTTCACGTTCTGCACTTTCATTAAAGAAAAACACAGAAGCTTTGAGAAAAAGCTCAAGTAAAAGAAACAAGGTAATGTGTAATAATACTCTAAAACAAAAGGGAAGTTTTTGTTTCTTGCCTCCTGTGTTTTTGAACTACACTCGATGTATGCAGGAGCTCCAATTAGCTTCTTCAGTTCCTCTCCCTTTGATGCCCAAAGTGAGGAATGGTTAAGAGGGTTTCGTTTAAGTACCAAGCTGAGTATATTGACCCGTTTTAAAGAAAATTCTGTGTACCTGAGCAGTGGTAATAGGTACAGCACCAGGGTGGTCAATGAAGAACTGTTTGTCATCCCGAAGATCTGACATATATGATGAAAAAAGCGCATAAGCAGCAGACAAAAAGTCAAAAAAATAAAAATTACGTCTAAATGGTTCAGGCAGCAGGCCGAAAGTGAAGCAGTGGTTTTAAAAGTAAGAAACAGAATCGGTTACACCAATTCTGACTGAAGGTCTTGTATAAGACTTTTCTATTAGCTTTATAATTGCCAGACATCCAATAGCTGCTTACATGCATGTAGTTGTCTCTTACAAAGGAGGTGGCAAGTTAACTATCACGAGAAAATGTGAGATATGATGCATAATGTATCGCGAAGTTCATTACAACCGAGGACAAAACATCATAAACACGCTTGTAAACCTAGATTATTGCACCTTTGTAATACTCAGAAAAACCAGCCCTAATTCCTAGACACCCAACAGCTTCTTAATGCATGTGGTTGGGTTGTGTCTTACAACTTAACTATCACGAGAAAGTGTAAGATAAGATAAACCATTTGATCCGTATTCTATCACAATATTAAATAGAATAGAAAGAAGAAAAATCACAGTCAAGCTTGTAAACCTAGATTATTGTAGGATTTGTAATACACTAATACTCCAGAAACCAGCCCTAATTTCCACTAGATAAAAAGAGCTAAAATGTCCTATACTACTACATGGATATATCTTGGAAGTGAACAAATCAAAACAGAACCAATGAATGTATTGTACTGTAAACACAAATCTGGTGAAGCAAAGCTTAAACATATCTTGGATTATTGCAGGAGCAGTAAATGTATCATAAGGTAGTGTGAAATAGTTTTACAACTATGCAGAGAAGCTGAAACAACGAGGAAAACCAAAAAGCAGGAGCGTGTTTTATCTCTCGAATACGAAACAAAGGAATTTTGTGCCAAAAGAACAAGTTACCTAGTTTGGTTCCAACAAGAACTATTGGGACACCAGGGGCATAGTGCTTCAGCTCTGGGATCCACTACAAACAGGAAATAAAGCAGCAAAAATCACAAACCAGAAAACCTTTTTTTTAGTTGTCAATAACAAAAACTTGTAGCAAACTTTTCAATTCAAAACGCACCTTCTTGGAGACATTCTCATAACTAGCCTTACTGATAAGAGAGAATGCTAAGATGAAAACGTCAGCACCGCGGTAACTCAAAGGTCTTAATCTGTTATAATCTTCCTGCCCTGTTACAACAAAACAAAACTTCAGACCCACACAAATTATGAAAAGTCCAAACCTGCTGCTGCTAGTATAAACAAATATCCCAATAATGTCAGTACCTGCGGTATCCCATAGTCCTAGGTTGACAGTGCTCCCGTTAACAACCACATTAGCACTAAAGTTATCGAAAACAGTCGGTACGTAATCCTGTTCCAGAGAAAGCCACAAGATTGAATGATATACAAATCTCCAACATAACAAGTCAATAACAAAAACAAACAGCTTTGTATATGATTGAATCGAAGGTTGGAGAATCGGATTGTATACCGTAGGAAAAGTGTTGCTGGTGTAAGAAATCAGCAAACAGGTTTTGCCAACAGCTCCGTCGCCAACGGTGACACACTTTATGAACCTCGAAGCGCTCATTGCCTTACGCTTTTTTCTTCTTCTCCTCCACCAGAAATGGAGCTACCGTTTTTTGATCACACACGACCAAAAGAACTCTAGATGATGGAGGATGATGATATTCAAAAATAGCAACCTCAGATCTACAAAACCTGAGGGAAACCACAACAAAGGGAAATTATTAAAAAAAAATAAAGGCCTCGATAGCGGTGTTTTCCCCCTTTTGCAATTCGCCGTCTACGGTACAGAACAAACAAGAAAAACCCTAGAAATGTCAAAACAGGAAACCCTAAATGTAGAGAGATAAGAAGAGAGGGGATGAATCAAAGAAGAATAAGGAAGGTGAACAAGAATGATGAATCGAATCGAGAAACTAGGGAGAGAGAGAGAGAGAAAGAGAGGAAGGAAGCAAGAAGAAATGTTATGGCCGGAAATTTATGCCATTGAAGCGTTCACAAAAGGAACAATCTCCTCCATCAACTTCCCCTATTCTTTTGCTCTCTCTTCCTTTCTTTCTTTTTCTCGTTTCTTTTTTCTGTTTTATTTGTTTTTCCTTTTTAACATTTTTAACAAAAGTTTCTTACAAATTAATTTATTTATTATTGTCAGTTTGTCACCAAAGTTTTTCTATGAATTGAATTGAGCTTCTGTTTTTTTTTTTTCACTGTCTAATTTTTTCAGCAAAAATGACAAATGTCATGTGTAAAAAAGACTAAAGTGAACTGCATAAAATTCCATAACAAAATTGAAAATTCTTATTTTTATTTATTTGATACGATACTAGCTACTAAGAGTAGAGTAATCGAAATGAAACCTCATATAGGTCGTTAAAGTTTGTTAATTATGCCTGCGTTAAGACTGACAACAACTTATTTGGTAAAACATGATTCAAGAAAATGTTTTTTTGTGCGTCAATAGAATACAAATACCTCACTCACCTAAGATCCAATGTTAACCTCAATGTAAGAGTACTAACAAGTGTGACCAATAAAAAAAGATTCGTATAGACACAGCAAAACCCGCAAGTAACCAACACAACACAAGTCCCTTCTTAATTCCCAAACGACCCAAAGCTTTTTTTAAAAACAAAAGGTGACTTCTTTTTTACCAAATCAGATTCTATACTTTGATCTCCTCGTATCTGTCACCAATGGCACCGCCTTTCTGCTTTTGAAACTCCATGAACTGAAGCGTACTTGCAAACAACGATTCAGCATATGGATCAGATGGCATTGATTCTTCGTTCTTGATCAGTTGGATCAGGCTCTCCACTGATTCAACTGTTATCTGTGGAATCCCTTTCTCATAGAAATAAAGATACCTGCCAAAAATTCACATTATTACATGATGCTGTTTGCTTCTCACAAGGGATGAGAAAATGAGATATAAAGCAAAAATAGCCATTTACTTGTTTAGTATCTCGATGAAGAGGGTAACAGATCCTGCACTACCCTGACCATTGCTACCCATTTGTTGAGCCGAATTTGCAATTTTAAGCGCTCGTTTGAGACAAAGCAGAACCCTGATTTCAAAAGCAAAATTACGATCAGGTGGTGAGTTATAACACGCATTGTGTTGTATTGCACACACGGAAATATACCTGTCTCCATCTTGTATGGTCTCATGATCTTCAAGCCAGAATAGATGAGAACATGCATAAACAGCTCGACATTGGTCAGGTTTCTTTAGAAGTTTCGCTGAATACTGCAAGAGGATAAGTTTTTCCCTTATCAAACTTTAAGCAGAGACAATTGAATATGGCAAGAGACTAATTAACATATAATTCATGAGGAAATACCCCCGTAGCCTTGTGTGTTAAAGTATCTCTATTCTCAACACCAAATACGTGCATCCTTTGCAGAGTTCCAATTATAAGTTGTAACGCAGTCACTTGGGCCTTTGAGTCCTGTTCAAAAGGCAAGTTATGAAGAGAGTTAAACTCACCCAGTTACTTTGGTTTAGACACCAGACATATGAAAGTCGAAGATATAACTTACTGAAATTTCTTCTTCGTATAAGATGTATGCCTGGGTGAAAAATTCGTATGCAATAGGTTCTTCATCACACTTATTCGCGGCCTGATGATAGAGGACAAATCTGTGAGCATTTTACCGATGTCAGTGCATACTTAATAACAGGTAATTTGTCTACCTCAGCACATTGCAAGTACAACCGGAATGCCAAGTCAGGTGATGGAACATTAGGTAGTGCTTCAATAATCTGAAACAAGCAAAAATTCCGTCAGATAAAGACAAGAACTGAAGACTGTGGGGATCAGTTGTATGTTCTAACTTTGGCCAAGTTTACTTCAAATAATGTAGCTCTGACACACATTGATCTACACAAATAAAATAAAAACAGATCTGAACACTATAGGCAGTGGAATGTTAGGAAAACTTACCTGATTTAGAAATTGGAATATTTTAGTAGCAGTAACAGAAGCCTCTTTTCCAAAAGGATTGTCTCCTTCCACTGGCAATCGCCTGATTAGCTACAATTCAAACAAAATATAACAAAAAATTTAAGAAGAAAAGTTTAACAAACTATATCAGATAGACATCAATGCAGTATGACAGATAAAAGAAACAACAAACCCATGTCATCGCAAATTAAACTCGACATAAATTGTGAGAGGCTTTAAAGATTGGCATCAAAACACTTAACTCTATGTACATTGAATAACTTCGCTTAAGAAGTCAAACCTTTAGAGTAGAAACAACAAGGGGAGGAATGGTAAACTTTAAGCGCTTTGGCCCTCCTGTTAGGAAATGCTTCTTCAGGATACTGATTATCTGAAATTCAACGAAACAACTTCAATCACTGAAAGCCAAAACCTTTATAGAATGTTGAAGGATACGATGACTCCTGGTGATAAAGTACAATTTATGACTGAGTTGGAAAATTACAAACGAAGAAATAAAGGCAACTGTGAGTAAATGCAATAGAACTAGTGCCCTAAAACATTATGAATCTAAATGCAAGCCAATAATTAGAAAGCCTAATGTCAACATAAAGTTATGACACACATGAACGAATATGAATAAGCAAGAGCTCCATGCACCTTAAACATCTCTTCCGTGTCATCATTATATAACATGTGAACGAGACGCGCGACAGAATTCTGCTCTTCCTCAAAATCATCTTCATCAACCTAAGAGGGTAGAAAGATATGTACAGAAGTCAAAACTTAACATTCTTTTGGGGTTCTGGCTCTTATATTTGTACCACAAGTAATTGATCGAATATGTCTCAAAGCACAAGAAAGAAAGTATCACAAAAATGTTTTTACAAACCTCAAGACCTTGCGGCTCATCCAAATCGTTGATAAGTCCTTTAATTAGTTCAAGCAGTGCTTCAACCTAACAAGTTAAAACCAAGACAAAGAAATTCAACTTTACCACACAAATAGCTCAACCCAAAGGGTTAGGGTATAAAAGTACCCTACCTTCTCTGCTGTAGTAATAAGAGTATTGTTTTTCATAATGCTTCGAATTATAACAGTAGCCATTATTCTCTTTGTTTCGTTATCAAGGTACTCCACTACAAGGGGATAGTTTGTTAATTTAAGGGCGATGACAACATCATTATACTTCTCTAGGGGAGCACTTAAAAGCGAGACAATCTCCCTTGTTGCACGAGTGTCATTAATCTTTCCTTTTCCGGACAGTTGCTTAACACATGATCCCTGGGAAGAGAGTGAAGAACATTAGATTCAAACTCTTTTATCCAATGTACCTTATTCCAGTAGAACATCTGTATAAGATACATAGTATGAAGTTTTCTACAATGTAATGTACCATAAACTTGTACAAGAAGCACATACATATAACCGAATAATACATAAATTGCTGAACTAACATTCGCTACCAGAATAAATAAACAAAGATGAAGCAGAATCCAATTTTTCTTCTTTATAAAAAAAGATTGGCATCTTCTGACACAAGTATCACGAATTTAGCAATGTGTCAGCAATGTGAGTAGAATGACAAAATTATCTAATTAATGAGATCCATAGAGTTATTAAGCACCATTGACTGAACACAAAGTATTTAAAGTTGAATTAAGAAGAGAATAATAGGTAAATACAGTCGCTATAAGAAAACTGACCAACACTTGGTCCGCATAATCAAGCCGATCAGGGTGAACATGAAGAGTAAACTTGAGAAGGGAGGAATATAGGGTTACTGCACTCAAAATAGGCATGTCTTCTTGTGCTTCTATCACCTACAACATCATAGTATATCCACTAAGAAACTTTTTCATCGAAGAAAAAAGGTGTCAAAACCACATAATTTAAGAAGTCAGCAAATATGCAGAACTGTGTAAAGAAGGGTCACGTTTTGCAGCAGATACATCCAACACATAAAGAACACTGCATCTTTCTACATGTCGACGGAATCGTCTAAAGTGAAAGAGTTTTACTTAAAAATAGAAATGTCAGGCAACAAAATAGCTGTGCCTTCTTGTGATGCTAACACGTCTGGTTAACAGGATTTCTAAGCTGCCATTACTTTCATCCTTTATTACAGAAAAAAAAGTGCAACTGCACATATCCAGCAAGTTTATCACAGCCTACACGTAAATGTTACCTTTCCAATTGCATTATTCAACTTTGAGAAAGCTTCAACTTGCAAGAAGTAGGGTAATACTTCAGCATTTAAAGCAGCATAATTTGACAGCCTCTCCATTAAACGTGAAAGCACTGTCATGATGTCAACTGATGGCTGAGAAGACAACAAGAGACGAAGTGTGAAAAACAGGAAATTAGTGACCAACTGACACCAAAAAGAAAAACGAAAGTACACTTGATACAAATACGTAGTGACGGGGCGCCTTGTCTAACACAACCAATTAGATAAATGGGAGTAGAGCATAATGCTAAATATGAGAGAGACTCAGACTACCTGCAGTTGTGGACAAGCCCCAAGAAGTACATCTAGAGTCTGCAAGTGATACTCGTCAGGAAAAACTTGAATGATGCAGTCTATTAGGTAATATTGGGCAATCTCATCTCTGCAGTTCACTATCTGAGAAATCATCCGACAAATATCAGTTTTTGGTTAGGAAATAAACTAAGTTTGCATGTGTATGTGTGTTTATAGGATATAATATTTTACCTGCTCTAAGACTCTAGGAAGAACTGTATCTCTGTACATATCAAGGTCCACACCTTCTAACTGACTCAGCACGTGAAGGTTCTTTCCAACCTGATACGTGAGGAAAAACGTACGCTTCCGTCAGTACAAAACCAATGGTAGGCACTTCAGTACACTGCTACCAGCCATAAGAAAGTCATATTACAAGGTCACGAAGCTCGCCCCTCTCTTTCTCCCGTCTCTCCTTGTCTCGAGCAGGTCCCTGCAGACCAGAAAGTCCGATAGCAAGCCTCAACTCAGGATCATCAAAGGGTAATGATTCACAAGCAATACAACACCTGCGTGATCAGAATCATGCTCTCATAGTCCAATTATATCTCCGTGACGTGCAAACATTCTGGCAAGCTCGTTTTTAAAATGGGTAGAAGGGTGTATACCAATTTTGAATCATAACTCACCTGATGTTGCATTCTGACCCAGAGTTTATTCATCTCAGTAAAGTTCAATAGTACAAACTCCACTGCATCTGTGACTGTATCAGCATCTCTGTAGAGGGCAGCAAACAAGTCATTAACTAGATGAATCAAGATTTCAGTATATCAGTAGCAAAAGTTTCTTGACCAAATAGAATGGATACTGATACGAATATAGACACGGCTAATTGACCCAGCAGACAGTCAACATCCTAATATCTTAAATGACATCAAAAGAAATTAGGGACCATGGTCTAAGGGGATAAAATAAGCACAGATGCGAGTCCGCCTGCTATGAAAATACAAACCTATCAATAGAGTCTGCGTGCTTACCCTTCATACTCAGAACCAATGTCAGGTAATTTATCTCGACTAATTTGCGCAAGGTAACTTCTCAAGAAGAGACCACGTAGAGGATGCTGAATCCCACGACACATCTCAACAAGATCCTTAAGAATTTCTTTGGCAGGAGCTTCCTTGGTTTTGATATAAACGGATCCTGCTGTACATAGGAGATACCTAGGAAGGGGGAAATTTTCTTTAACAGATAGTAGTTTAGCTAGAAAAGGGAACACACTAAAGAACTGCCAGCAATATTTAGAGGTAATCAAGTAAACTAGCTTTGGTATCACTTGAATTTGGGATAATAAGAACCAAAATGATTCAAAGTTAAAACTGGGCATTATCCATTTCACGAAGTCCAGAACAATTAAAAAAGCTTGCCAAAAGATAGGGACAGACAAGAGAGAGGGGTTGTATCAGTCACTTACAAACGTGGTAATATGTTACCAGCATGCTGAACCAGCTCATAGAGTTCAATGACCGAGCAGCCACGCCGAGTTTCTTCCATGAAGAAAATTTCAAGTTTCCTCAACTCATCAAAAGCTCGCATATCTAAAACCATCAAATCAGATATCACACACACACAAAAGAACCCATATGTAAGTTAACTATAGGGATTTAGCAAAACACATTATCATGGCACATCAGAAGAAGGAAACAACTCACAGAGATCATAGTACTTGTGAGGTGATAGCTTCGAAGTCCGTAACTCGCTGAGCATCTGAGCCGAATACTTGAGAGCATCTTTCAGATTATTCGAGTCCTAATCAACCAAAAAAACAACAAAATTAGGGTTCTCCTCCAAATTCTACACATCAGATTCATGATACAAAAAGTGCCAAACGAATTTAAAAATTTCTCAATCTCAATTTCACGGACAAACAAATGAAGTGATGATAGAGAGAAAGAGAGCAGAATTTACAATAGCGCGTTGCATGTAGAATGCGTTTTGCTTGAAAGCAGCAGCACCGGCGGCGAGCCACTTCTCTTCATCTTCTGCTCCGTCTGCGATCATCTTCTTCGTCTTTCTCTAAATCTCAATCTCGATCTCTCTGGGTTTTCAGGTTTCTTTCGTTTGACAAAAAAAAAAAAAAAAAAAAAAACTACCTTCTAACAAAAGTCTTTGGATGGGAAAATGTCATGCTTCACACGTGTAGGATTTTCTCGCTATCCACGTTTCGATGTTTCTACTTAAACTTTAGATCCAACGGCCCATAGTCTCTTTCACCAAACCGAAGTCGGTTTTTATTTATCGAAACCAATAACTACAATTGACTCCAAACCGAATCCAATTCTAGTGTAATAAAACTAATTCGGACCGGATAAAAGAATTTAAATAGTCAAAATTGTTACAAAAATGCATAGAAAACTTGAAACAATCTTACAAAAATGGAACAAATAAAAAAGGCTAAAAGATCTCATATATTGGAACAGGGAGAGTAATAAGCATACCATTAAATATTATTTCATTTTTGAGTTGCTTCGATTCGAACCAAATCTATACTGAAATCCAAACTGTGTACAGTATTAGGCAAACAAAGTTTAGTAAGTGAACTCATAGCAAGGTGGATGAGGAGAGAATCTTGCTTGGAGAGTGTAGTTCTTCTAATCACGACTGATTGAGTGCCTGATTAGCTTGGCACACGAATAGTTCCACACCGTATTGGAGAATAGGTAAACAAAAAATAAATGGCTACGAGCTAGTCTCTACCAGCGCCGCATAGACTACACGGTTGCACATTGCCCCAGTTTTGAAACAAGTTATTTTTCCTAAGGAGTACTATGATACTATCTACCAGCAAATATATATTATTCACATAATAATGGTTTACTATATTACCAGCATATCTACAAAGAATCACATATATAATTCTGAGTTTTTCAGTCTTAAGGCTAATCTAAAAAATACATGGGAAAAAAAAACTATTTGTTGGTCATGTTAACCACTCTCTCGACCAGCTTTGTTGAAATCAGAACGGGACAGTGAACGGCAATGCGTGTAGTTCGGCTTCCGGAAGAAATCGAGCAGTTGGCCACACCATCGAACTACTTCCCTGGTTGGTTTTCTGGTTGCTAACTTGTTGCCTTTTGGCTCCAAACTTGATGAACAACCACCATTCTTGATCTTCAGAGTCAGTGAGCTTGCTCTCAACAGGAGCAGGAGTCCAGTTGTCGATGAGATTCAAAAATTGTCCGGCCATGGAAGGAGGGCATTTCTTGCATGATAGCTTCGAAGGTCCAATGGTTTCCTGATGACTAGAGGACGGTTTCTCTTCTTCTGGATGAGTCCATAAAGATGATGATGGCATCGTATCTTTTCTACTAACTTTTCTGTTGTCTTTGCTGAGCTCTGTAGTGATGTCTCTCGACGGATCTCTTCTTTTTTCTTGACAGACCCTTAAAGCATCTTGTGTGATGGAATAAAGATGACCAACAGACTCCTTTGGAGCAGCAGACAGAGAAGCATCTAACCTTTCCCGGGAAAATCGCTGTTTTTGATCCTTGTTGGACATCATCACCTCAGCCTCAGGATCCTTTTCAGCTAACCGGGTCCGTAAGCCGGTTTCTTCAAACCAAGAAAGAATGACACCATAAGCAAACAGACCCAACAACAAGTAAAGACAAACAAACTCACCAGAGTCGTTATGCCTACCATCAAGGGGCTGACTCTGAATTTGTTTTGATCTCTCATTGCTATGAAGAGTGCTATCACAAGAATTCTGAGACGATGATTGTAGCTCAAGTTCCACTGTCTGGCAGCTCTTCTCTAAGAACTCGACCTCACTGTTAATTAATTTTGCGCCTTCATCTTTGCGCCGTCTCTTATGCCTGTGGTTTCTGCTTCGACCCGCCTCAGTTTCCCTCTCCTTTCTCTTTTTATCCTTCCTCTTGTGTTTTCTATCTTTCTTAACTTCATCCTTTGCCCCCTGGATTTACAAAACCCAATGGAACAACAACATTAAATGTCAATAATTTTGCTTTTCCAGTAAAAAGTAAAACTCCAACTCATTGGGAAAGGGATAAAGAAGGATGCTAATTGCAACAGTCTATAATGCCATATATTTCAATTAGTACAACATAGTGCCAAGAACACCCTCTACATTGGTTATATGGTCAAGAATCCCAAATCCAAAAGTACCCATTCTGACATTGGCTATATAGTTGCTTACAAAGTCAGCTATATACTTGAATTTCACATTGAGTCTAATAATTCAATTCCATGCTTTTGACATACATAAGATTTTTACATGTTTTTCTTTTTAAGTAAGATTCTAATTATTTCCATCTACATTGCAAATTACACTTTTTACTTTTGTTTTATGGTGATCAAATTCTTGAATTGACATACGATTATAACAACCATAGACAAGGAAGCTGAGCATTCAAAAATCACATGACCCCAGAGCATTTAGAAAAAAGACCAAAAGCCATGGGACTTTGAATAGCTCACCTTGATCGAATCGATCAGATACTTATCCTTGTTGATTTCTTTCAGTACATAACCAGGTGGTGGAAACGGATAACACCGAGACATCTCACGATCACAAGAGAAAGCGAACTCGAGAAAACCCTAGATTTGGTTACGACAAAGTGGGTTTTTACAGAGAAGACAACGTTTTGGAGGGGAGGTGTGGGCTTTTTGTTATCAGAACATAGTGATAAGAAAGAAATCAAAATCAGGAGATACGATAATTGGTATGTGGAATTCGAGATCAGAGAAGAACGAAGGGGAGGGTACAAAGAAAATTCCCAGGCTTCGAAGCTCTCCGATCCAGAATTTTTCTCGTTTAACTCGTTGATTTCGTTATTTATAGATGAAGAGTATGTCCTTACCCTTATAACGAACTAGAGTTGTGTTTGGCAACACGAATAGGTACTAACCGGTGTCGTAAAGGCCCAAATCAGGCCCATAAGGCCTTTCTCCGACATGTTATAATTGCGTTTTCGTTTTCTTACAGCACCGCTTCGAGATTCATGGTCCCTGGGGGGAGCTTAACGTCTTAACGATACGTTGATACGTGGTAGATGTGTGTAATTATGGAGAGTGACACATGACCAACTGGTAATTCGGACGGAACTCGTGCAAGCTACTTAATTTTTTCCGACGTGGCAGTCAACTGTGGATAGATAAAGCAGTGAAAAAGGAATAATAGACCCTTCGATAATACAACCAAAACATTACCGAAAACTCTCGTGAGTCTTCTTTTGCTTGCTTGCACTCACACATGAGGAGCACTAGCTGGGTGGTCCACTACCTTCTTCTTCTTCTTCTTCTTCTTTGTGGATAAATCTCTCTGACCTTATTCGAAGACAAAACTCATTATTCTCAATCTCTGTAAATCTTGATTTCTTCAACGTTTAAGGTGAGCATTTCAAGAACTGTTCTGTTTCCTCTCTTCAATTTTTTTTTTTTTTTTTAAGTTTATGATTTTACAGTTCAACAGAGAATTTTTCTTCTTTTTTGTTTTCTTCTTTTTTTTTTTATTGTTTTAGATTCTTGAAATGTTCTCTGTTTTTGAAGATCTTTAACCGGCTCTAGGGTTTGTAGTCATCCTTAAAGCTTGAGGACGTGGAGAATTTACTATGTTGGTTTGTAGTCACAGTCGAACGATAATGTGATTCCTAGGAAACCTCAAACCGGATTGTGCTTCGTTGTCAGAATCTGCTCTAAAGTCTCAAACTTTGTTGACTTCTGTACCTTTTAGGTCTCAACATTTTTTGTTATAGTTTTCTGAGCTGTTTCGGTCCGAATTGTAGGAAGAGAAGAAATGTCATGGGAACAATTAGGAGAAATTGCGTCAGTGGCTCAGCTTACAGGCGTAGACGCTGTGAAACTTATTGGAATGATAGTGAGCGCCGCGAACACGGCTCGAATGCACAAGAAGAATTGTCGTCAGTTCGCTCAGCATCTTAAGCTTATTGGTAATTTGCTCGAGCAGCTAAGAATCTCTGAGATGAAGCAATATTCAGAGATTCTTGAGCCGCTTGAAGGGCTTGAAGATGCTCTTAGAAGATCTTACATTTTAGTTAATAGTTGTCAAGAAAAGAGTTATCTTTACTTGTTGGCTATGGGATGGAACATTGTTTACCAGTTTCGTAGAGCTCAGGACGAGGTCGATCGGTATCTTAAGATCATTCCACTCATCACTTTGGTGGACAATATTCGGATTCGGGTAACTTGGCTTGCATTGTTCACCATTTTGTTGTTGTTGTTGTTGTTGTTTGATATTGGAGTATAATTTGTTTATGTAGGAGAGGTTGGAAGCTATTGACAGTGATCAGCGTGAGTACACTCTTGATGAAGAGGATAGGAAAGTGCAAGATGTTATTTTGAAACAAGAGTCCACTAGAGATGCTGCTACGTCGGTTTTAAAGAAGACTCTCTCTCGTTCTTACCCGAACATGGGTTTCTGCCAAGCACTCAAAACAGAGGAGGAGAAATTAAAACACGAGTTGCAACGTTCGCGGGCGCGTTATGATACTGATCAATGTGAAGTCATACAGCATTTGATTGATCATGTTACACAAACTGCTGCTTCTGCTGATCTTGATTCTGAAAAGGTGTTGACTAAGAAAAAGTCTAGTAAAGAAGAGCTTACCACCTCTAGCAAGAAGAAAGATGATTTGTATGAAACGGATAGTGGTATTCGAACAACTTCAAGGTTAATTATCCCGATTTACTACGATATCAATGAAAAGATTCATTTTACTTGATGTGCTGTTCACGTTTGATGATTGAAGGCTAATGTTTGGTGTTGAATGCAGATCAACGTCTTATGTCTCATCCGAACATGAACTAGTTTCTGGAATATCATCACGACACCGTGAAGATTGGCACACCGACTTGTTGGATTGTTGTTCAGCACCTTCTCTATGTAAGCCATCTCCTTCTTTTTTTTTTCTAAATGTGATTACCTTTGAATGTGTAACAATTCAAGATTCATACTTATCTACTTTTGATTCTGTAAAATAAGGTTTGAAGACATTCTTTTTCCCGTGTTGTACGTTGGCGAAGATTTCCACCGTCGCAACTAACACAAAAATCTGTAAGAAATCTTATACGAATATAGGTTAATTTGTGATCTCTAAGCTTCCAAGAATCTGATACAATAGATACGATTTTATGGGTTTTCCAGCTTCAGCTAAAGCTTGTAATGAGCTAATGGTGTATTCTTTGATACTCTCATGCTGCTGCTACACTTGCTGCATAAGGAAGAAGCTTCGAAAGACACTCAACATAAAGGTACATCGATTAAACCTTTTGTTTCCCACCATGCATCAATAAAGGCTTAAAGGTCGTGATGCAAACGTTTTCGATCCAAAAAAATACGGATGTCTTGATATGGCAGGGAGGGTCCATTGACGACTTCTTGTCACATCTAATGTGTTGTTGTTGTGCCCTTGTCCAAGAACTGAGAGAAGTCGAGATCCGTGGAGCTTCTTCGCACGGTAAATATATACATTTTAAGAAAAATTTAACATTTCTTTATATCATTTAATATTCTTGAATCTAATATATGAAGCAGGTACAGAGAAGGATAAGGAAATGAGTCCACCAACACCTCAGTTCATGGAAGAATGAAGACTTGTCCAACACGGAACATAATTGGTTTTTCTTCATTAAATGAATATCTTCTAATTTTAATGTTGACATCATCATTTAATGTAAATTAGATTGGGAACAATATGGAGATTTCAGAACGTTCCTTATACTTTTCTATCGATTACTACATAGAGACATATGAGACAACAAGAATATCATTGTTATCGGTGAATAGAATGTTTTGATCATAACTTTTGGTGTTTTGAAGATTTTAGTTTTTCAGATTGAGGATCAAAGATAGCATGTGCTTCCTACTAAATAAAGTTAAAGGAATTGATTCTGAAGTGTTGATCTCGAATAACCATGCGGATGTCTAGCTACATATCTTTATCAACTCGTTGTTATTCCTTAAAGATTGGTTCCAATTGCACGAGGAGGAAGGTGATGCATGAGAAGAACAAATTATTATTGGATCACAATGAAGTAAGCAAGCTGTTCCACACTTAGGAACAGTTCTACTTTTAAGAAGATGTATCGATAAATTATTCCACTTTGTGTACTGGATTGACTTGCTCTTTTCAGAGTCTTTAAAGTTGTCTTTGATCCACAAAACACATTTGTTGAGGTATTATAAAGATAACGTACGTAGTTGAACTATATTAAATAGGATTAGCAAGAAAATTTGGTTACGGTGTTTTACACATTTAAATAAGGATAAGATGCCACCAAGTTTGCCCTTTAGGTGTTTATTTTGTCTCTGTTTCTGGTTGCTAATAAAAGCATATATACACAAGAAAAAGTTCGACCAAGACAAGTAGATCCAGAAGAATCCATCTTGGACATTATCATGAAAGACGACTTATCTCCATCAGGGTCATTAATAGTGGACCAAAAGAGGAATAAAAACACCAACAAAGGTTTGGTGATGACCAGTAATAGCAAAAACACTACAAACAGTGCAATAAATGGGTTCAACAGTGATAATAGAAACTCATGTACTACTTAGATAGAGACTTCACATTACAATAATAGAGGGCTAAAGTAGATAAAAATAGTACAAAAGTCAGAAGATTGATAAGGAAGAAGAAAGTTCGTTGCTTTCTCTCTTTTTTTTTTTCTCTAGACACTTTCTACACACACTCCTTACATTAATTTACCACAAAATTAACTTAGCTAAAAATGTACAAACGTTTCCTGATTTTTATTCACTTCTTCCATGAGAAACACTTCCCCACAAGGAGAAAGAAAGGACTTGTAGATGTTTCTCAAAATGGAGCTGTCGAAGACCGTTGAAGTGTTTTCTTCACTTGGTGTTGAGTTGCTTCCGCCATTTTCAACTGCATTTACCATAAACAGAAACAGAACAAATCTTACACTCACAATGTCCTTAGACAGAAACAAAGAATGCAAAATAGAATGAGTTCTTAACTAAGGCGACCATTATAGCAAGAACTGATCAGTGCTAGTTTTGACCTGCTCATTTTGTCTCTCGAGTCTTGCATTCTCTGTCTGTAGGTGAGCAATTTCAAGCTCCAGCTCGTTTGTATATGCCTGAAAAAAAGAGAGACATACCTTTTTATACAGAGGAACTGTAAATTTAACATTAGATTTTGTGTTTTCTTTTCCTATTGATTTACAAGAAAGTAGAAGAGTAAAGAGAGATACGTTCCTGTTTCCTAGCCCTTGAACGAGCAGCAGATTCTCTGTTCTTGATCATACGCTTATGCCTTCTGTCTCCTCTACTCTCATCAAAAACTTGGCCTCTTTTCTTAGCAAAACAACCAAAACTTGCAGATTCCTCAAAGGAGTTAGGGTTAGAAGCAAGAAGAGAATCTGTGTTGTCAAGAAACTTAAAGCCAACGCCGGAATTTAAGCTGAGAACAGTGGCAGGAGGAGGAAGAGGCAGAGGAGAGCCGTAGAGAGCTGTGACAATTGAGCAAGAAGAAGGTGGTTGCGGTGGTTGTTGGTTATTCAGAGGCATGTTGAGGAAATCTTGAAAGATAGAGTTATTAGGGTTTTGGTTCTTTAACATTGGCTCATGACCAATGTTTACTTGGCGATGGTAGTGAAGCGAACCAAGGTTGAATTCTTTCCATACTTCTTCCATGATGTTGATGATGCTGATGCTGATGTTGTTGATAATGATGATGACGATGAGGAAATTGAAAAAGCACTATTGGTTGATCTTACTATGCTTTGCTGACGACAACATTGGACATCAGAACAGAACAGCATATAAAGCTTTGTCTTTTGTTTTTTTTTGGTGTCAAATGTCTTATAGCTTTGAGAGAGAGAGTAGAGAAAGACTGTGAGCTTCTTGTCTCTCAATGGTCATTTCTACTAGTATCATGGTGGATGGTTGGGTCCAGTAGAAGAGACAAACATGTAAATTGTTCTAGAAAAAAAAAAGAAGTTCAAAATATGTTTAATGTAATGACTTTTTTGTCACTTAATCCAATTTTTGATAATGATAAATCCATAGTTATGTGACGTCAAACTTTTTCTCCTAAGATAATCATTTTAAAGTTACAGAAGGAATTATATACTACCAATTAGCATGAATGCATGATCCTTAAATCTGGAGTTGGTGGGTAAAGAGATTCTTTGTTTTTGAAAAAGGTGTAACCAATAAGCTATGGCTTTGAATATCACAATTCAATACCCTTTTTAGTTCGCTTTCACGTTTGTGACCTTTGTGCTTTGATTTTTACCAACTTTTTCTGTTTGCTTTTACTTTTTTCAACCTTTACGATAGTTTTTGCTTACATAATACATCTCTTAAGAGTGGAATCCATCTTATTTTTGACACAATTATCTTAATCTTGAAACACGGTTACTCCAAGAAGAAACTAGGTATTCATTGCCAAACTGTTCGACCTTGAAACAAACAAATTAGAGGATAAAAGGTTACATTCAAAAAAAGATAATTTTTTTTTTTTTGAATTGAATGTTAAATTTATTCAAACTAAAAAACTGTTATATATTAGCTGTGGACATGCTTTAGATATGTGCATCCAGATAGAAATTAAACAAGATTAGAATTGAAATTAAACTAGACTAGACGCTTGTGAAGGAGTCTCATTATGGCCACGTAGCAAACCACAAAAGCAAGCCATCATCAAACGAGTAGTTGCCTTGATTGCGAATTGCAGTGAATCTGTTCCGTACGTTCTTATCAATAAGCTTAATCAGCTGAGCAGGGGAAGTAGGATTCGCACCATGGAGTCGCTGGTTACGCTCACGCCAGATATGATAGAGGGCAGATTGGAAACAGTAACGTAAGAGGAAGAGATGAGTTCGACTATATCCTGAGGTGGTAAGCAGAGACTGAATATGATTCCAGTCTGTTGTAAAGGCCGTGCCAAGTAACTTGGCCGTAAGCGATGACCATATTGCTGCTGTGGAGGTACAGGTGAAAAAGATGATCCCAAGATTCAGGTAGACCGCAAAAAAAGCAGCTTGAACTGTGGGCAGGATTCCATTTGCAGATGCGATCACCGGTGGAGAGTCGATTTCGGACAGCCAGCCAAGAGATGAAGGAGTATTTGGGTGTAGCATACAAGAACCAAACCCCTTTACACCAATCAACTCTCGGTTGTTGTGGTCTCAAGATAACAGTGGTCTCCTTTGTATTGAAAGTGTTCTTATAGTTGTCATTCCGTCCCTTCCATAAAGGCATGTCTGGAGCATCAGAGAGTGTAAGAGTGTCGATCAGATTCTCTATTTCATTTAGATGAACATAGCGGTGACGCTTGCGGCAATGACTTGCTTTGACTGATGCTACCGTTCTATGGGGTGGAATGCCTAAAGCAATGTACCCACTAGGACCCGTGACATCCTGGATGCAGTCTAGGCAACTCCATCTGTCATACCAAAAAGATGCTATTCGACCATTATTCTTTTTTTTTTATATGAATGTTAAATTTATTCAAACAAAAAAATAACGTTCTGCATTTACAATATTTGCAACTTTAAAACTGAGAATAGATTGAAATGAAACATAGAAAAAAACAGAGTGTTTAGTAGCGTGTAGCTAACCAAACACCGAAAACATCATCTGGTCGGGATTCCCCTACGGTGAGAGTTGACAGGCGGTTGCGGATGACACGATCGAGCAGCTTGACGAGTTGAGCATGAGACTTTGGGGTCTCCCCAGGGCGGCGACCATTACGTTCACCCCATATGAAGTGAATGGCGGCCTGAAAGACGTATCGGAGAATGAGACGACTTGTTGGAGGAAGAGCAGAACCAGAGAGAAGCGATAGAATATCACCAAAGTTCAACGCATGGGGCGACTGCAGGAAGGGACCTGCAAGGTTGACCCACACATTGGAAGAATATGAACAAGTGAAGAACAGATGATCCCGCGTCTCCCACGGATCAGAATAGAGAACACAGCGAGTTGAGACCACCCCCGTCCAACCAGACATGCGATCACATGTGGTTAGACGATTGAGAGCAGCCAGCCAGGTGAGAAAAGCATATTTTGGGGTTGAATTGGAGAACCATACCGCCTTAGACCAATGTTGCGGAGGTCCGGGATAGCGAATTTGAGTCCATGTCTCTTTGGTGAGGAACTTGGGACGGAACTTATCTCCCAGTCCTCGCCAAAGAGCAACATCCGCTCCATCACTCTGCGGCAGAGTGCGAACTTTATCCAGTTCGTCCTCAATCTGATTCAAGATAAGCAAACGATGTCGACGCCGCCTATGACCAAGAGCCTCTGCAACTGTAGCAGTACGACGTATACCAAGACTTATAAACCCAGAGTCCCCTGAAGCTACATGTAGAGGACCTAGGGGACACCAATGATCGAACCAGAAAGAGGAAGTAGTACCACTCCGCACTTCCTTGCGAAAGAAGTCTCTCGCTGATAGCCGATACTTGAGCAGTTTCCGCCACATCCAAGAACATGAATTCACCTCAACCTTGTAGAATTGCTGAGCTAATGGCCTGTATTTCAGAAGTTTTCTCCACATCCAAGAACCTAGTATAGTTGTTGCCTTTAATTCCCAGAAGGATCTTTGTTTTAGAAGCGTACTAGATATCCAAGAACTCCATAGAGACTCCTTCCCAGACAATATACGCCATATAAGCTTAAGACATGACACTTTGTTCGCTAGCTTCAGAGACTGTAGACCCAGACCTCCCTCTTCCTTAGGTCGACAAACCTCCAACCAGGAGACCTTTGCCATTTTCGCATTTAGTTCAGGGCCAGACCACAGAAAAGCAGAGCAAAGTTGATCGATTTCTTTGATACATTCACTTGGTAGCCGATACGCAGAAATCCAGAAGTTTATAGTGCCAGCGATCACAGAGCTAAGAAGCTGCAAGCGACCAGCAAAAGAGAGAGGCCGAGAGCACCAAGAAGACATTTTTGTGCGTAAACTCTCAAGGAGCGGTAAGCAATCTATGGTAGATAATTGTTTAGTGAGCAAAGGCAACCCCAAGTAACGGACAGGCAGTTGTCCACATGCAAAAGGGAACTGTTGGGTAATGGCTAGACGATTTGTTTCTGAGATCCCGGCCATATAGAGAGTAGACTTTTCAATACTAATGCGGAGGCCAGACAATGTGGCAAACTCATTAAAGATCCCAAGAATACCTTCCACTGATTTCTTTTTGCCATCAACAAATACCATCAAGTCGTCAACAAAACACAAATGAGTCAGCTGAATACCATGGGATTTAGGGTGATAACCAATACGTTTCTCCACTGCAGCTTTATCCAGCAACCTAGACAACACATTCATGCATATAACAAACAAGTAAGAAGAGAGGGAACATCCCTGTCGTAAGCCCCGTGTACTTTGAAAGAATCCAGCCAATTCACCGTTGACTTGAACGGAGAAGGAAGCAGTTGTGATGCATAACTCAATCCAACGAATAAACATGATCGGGAAGCTCAATGCCTTAAGAATGTTTAAAAGAAAGTTTAAAAGAAAATCCCACTGAACAGAGTCAAACGCTTTTGAGATGTCGATTTTCATGGCACAACGTGGAGAAACAAAATCCTTATGGTAGTTCTTGACAACTTCCGAAGCTAGCATAACATTCTCTATTAACAACCGATCTTTCACAAAGGCAGATTGGTTTAAAGCAATAAACTGAGGTTGCAAAACCTTGAGCCTATTTGCAATTATTTTTGAGATAACCTTATACAGCACATTGCAGCAGGAGATTGGTCTGTAGTCCTTCATCATCCTAGCAGACTCAATTTTGGGGATCAGGGCAAGAATAGTGGAGTTCAGTCCTTTTGGTAGAAATCCCTTCTCAAAAAAAGATTGAACATCAGGAATGAAATCACTTCCCACAATAGACCAAGCAGCTTTGAAGAAATCACTTGTGAAACCATCCGGTCCAGGAGACTTATTAGACAGCATAGAGAATAAGACTGATCTTATTTCTTCTGCCGAGACTTGTTTAAGCAACATCGCGTGGTCCGCAGGTGTGCACCAGAAAACTAGAAGCTGCTGCAAACTCTCCACCGACATACCACAATAATCAGAGGGAACATGTGTGAGAAACTCTTTGAAAAAGCACTCAGCTTCCTCCTTGATATCTCCTATATCATGTAACTCATCCCCATTATTATTTATTACCTGATGAATTGTGTTCTGCATCTTCCTCAACTCTGCACTTTTGTAAAAAGTGGTGTTATTCTGGTCTCCCACATTCAACCAGTGAAGCTTTGATTTTTGTTTAAGATAGCCCTCTTCTAACTGTGAAACAAAATCCCACTGTTTAAAAGCTAGGGCTTCCTCCGCCATCCGGACATGGGAGGGATCGGACAAGGTTGGTTCCTGTAAACGGCACAACTCATCATGAGCCTCCTGAGTGCGATGGGAGATATCTGCTAAGTTCTCTCTTCCCAAACTCCGCAGAAGCGGCTTCAGACCTTGAAGCCGTTTTGAGAGACGAAACAAAGCAGAAGTTGAGACAAACAGGGGATCAAACCCTCGCCAATAGTCCTGGAGCCGGACCTGGAATGTGGGAGAGTGGAAAGTACATTTGAAAATTTAAATGGCTTCCTTCTACGATTTTCAGCAGCACCAAAACAGATGCAACCCCGATTGTGATCTGAACAACCCCTAGAGTCAAATACACAGTATGAGTGTGGAAAAACTCGCAACCAAATATCATTAACCAGACCTTTGTCCAACTTCTTACAAATAGGATCCACATCCCTCTTATTACTCCAAGTGAACTGCGGCCCATGATGTTTAAGATCAACCAAAAAGCAAGAACTAACCCCCGCCTGGAAGTCCCGCATTCCATACCGAATAATTGGACAATCAACATAACTTGAGTGCTCAGACACATCAAGAGTCTCATTGAAATCCCCACAAATCATCCATGGCTTCGATTGGAACATTGGTGAATTGTGATGTGTTTGAATATCTTCCCAGAGTTCCTTACGTCCCTCCGCAATGTTATAGGCATAGACAAAAGAACAGAGAAACTCCTCTCTAGCACCTGCTAGCAGAACCCAACAAGTGATCATTTGATGTGAACCAAAATAGGGGTGAGTCGATAGCTGGTCTAAATGACCTCTCTCACTAACTCGGATAGGATGGAGATGAATGATGGATCGAAGTTCGCCACACAAAGTTGTGGAATGACTTTGTGATAAGAACACAAATCAATATTTTAGTGAATCGTACACAAAGATAAAGATTAAACTTGTTTTCTAAAGGAATCACACACAATAGAAAAGACAAGTAAATCAAAAAGCCTAAGCTTTCAAAGTGAGAAAACTCTCTCTTTATTTTTCCAAAAATATTCTATATTCTATATTTACAATGAAGGGAAACATGAGCTTATATAGGCTCTATTTACAAATCAATAACATAAATACAAAATAAATCAAATTAATTACATAAATAAATCAAGAATAAATTTAGAGATTTTATCAATCATCATTGATGGAGATTGGTTCTTTGTATCTAGATACTTTCTTGATGTAGCCATGAATTGATTGTCTTCTATAAACTTCTTTATAATTTGATCTTGATTTCCCTTCAACCAATTCTTGATGAGTTGATATTTCTAGGATTGCATCACTCTCTCCTTCTTGAAAAGGTTTTGTCCTCAAAACTAAAACCAAAGATTGCATTTGTTTTTATATTGAAAAAGTAAAATGAAATTAACAAAGCAAATTTTTTGTTTTGTTTTTTCAAATAAAACTGAATTTCAGTTAATAAAAAGATTTTTTTTTTGTACTATTTTTTAAACGATTTAAATAAAACAAAAATGATTTTTTTTTTCAATTTAAACAGAAATACAGCAAATCAAAACAAATTTTTTTTGGTATAATTTTTTTTAAACGAAGTAAATAATTTTTTTTTTTCAAATAAAGCTAAAATGAAACAATAAGAGATAGGAGCTTTTAGCTCTGATACCAAAATGATGTGAGCCAAAATAGGGGTGAGTCGATAGCTGGTCTAAAGGACCTCTCTAACTAACTCGGATAGGATGGAGATGAATGATGGATCGAAGTTCGCCACACAAAGTTGTGGAATGACTTTGTGATAAGAACACAAATCAATATCTAAGTGAATCGCACACAAAGATGTAATTAGACATAAACGACCAATTAGGAAAAACTTTATTTACAAGTGCGGCAGCTTTATCTTCCTTGACTTTCGTCTCCACCAAGCAACCAAACTGCATATCCTTACTGTTAACCAACTTCTAACTATCGAATCTTTTAATATTTATTAAACCCTCAAACATTCCAAAAGAACCCTGACATTAAGGTTTCTCCTTGGAGTCTTTCTTTTTCCAAGCGTTAGGAGGTGGATCCTTAGCCGCTTTGGAACTAGTAGTTGAGAGATACTTGTGTGTTGCCTTGGATTCCTGTGGAAGCGAAGGTCGAACACCACTGGCCTGCTCAACCAAAGAATTTGCTTTTGAGGTTTTATCCTCATGGGGGATAGTGATTTCTCCCTCTTCCCTCTCTATTTCTAATCCCTTCTCTGTTTCAGGTCGCTCTGTCTCTGCCAAAACAGAGAACCGAGAAGGGGAAACTGCGACTGTATTAGTAGCCAGAGGACAGTTATCCGTTGGCCTATTGCCTTTGCCTGGAGAAACCGAGTGCCAAACTCCCTCCTCGCCGAAAGTTGTACCATTATCCCTGGAATCCACCACTATAGATTTCTCTGTTGAGAAAGTAACCTTTTCTAGTATCACCTCTCTATCTGAATGCACCACTGAGGGTTGAGTCGTTGCCACAGGTGCCGTTGGAGTCAGAGGCGTTCCCGAGCCAACCACCCCACCAGCGTTTCCTTGTACCTCAGAGACAACATGCACCACAGGTACGCCTTCCACCACCTCCTCTCGGGGGGGGGGGGGGACAGTCCCCTTGCTTACCCGGCACACCTCTTTCAAATGACCCTATTTAGAACAAACTGAACATTTTGGAGGAAGCCATGGGTAACTAAACTCCACAACTGCATCCACACCCTTCTCAGATTTGAAACAAAATAATGTAGGTAAGTCCTTAGACAGATCTGCCTCCACGAAGACTCTTGCCTCCTCAAAGCTCTTACACAATACATTATCCGAATGTAGTCTCTGCAGATCACCAACAGCACTCGCAAGAAACCCTAACCCCTTCCAGGAAAACATCTTATGCGGAACATGTTTAATGATCACCCACAGAGGAACCATACGAATGTCCGGTTGAGACTCCTCAATAATAGGCGACCACCAAGAGATCACCATCGAAATATCTGCGATGTTCCACATACCACGGCGCAAGACCCTTTCTCTGACTACCGGATCCCCGATCCTGAATTAAACTGTCGAAGCATTAACCTCAAACACATCAACTTTCATTTTTTCTCCCCAATAGGCTAGATCTTATTGACAATGACATGAATCTTCGCCACATGCGGAGCAGTGGTGGAGAGAAACTTTCCAATCTGGAAGTCCTCCCATAGGGGAGCTGCATCTTCGAAAATGTTATTGGGGACTTGAATCGTATTAGCACCATTGACCACAATGATATCAACCTGATGCTTACAGAGACTTTGATTGCTTTGAACCACGGAAGAGTAAGATAACTTATTCTGACTACCAGAGGAAACCACCTTTGCCGACGACTATATCACCGGCAAAATGGACGAGATGGACGGCACCGAGGCCGCCATACCACGGGAGAGTGAATCTCATGCCAAAACCCTAATCGCCTTCAAATCGCCTGCCACATCAGCAGAGCAAAAATCAACGAACCAATCTTTATGTCCTCAAAAAGGAAAATTAACGAGAGCACACCTTAGAGAGTGCTAATTCTTCGGCCAACAAAAACAAAAGACTGATGAATGATGATCTTAGTTCGAAATGTCTTCAAGCCCAATCGTTTAAACAAGTTCCCCATATGTATAAAAGAATCGATCATCAAATCCGATAAAATATATTAAGGCCACTACAACCACTTGCGTATATAAACAGATAAAAAAAGAATTAGATCAGTCACTGCGCACGCTATTAGAACTTGAGTGTGACCTCATTTCTTGTTAAGTATAGTCTAGTTAAACAAGTAAAAAAAAGAACTATGTATTCGTCATCTCAATATCACAACATGTAGTTAAAAATTATAAGGTGTGTGTGTGTGTATTTAAGTTGGTAGTGATAATGGAAACCAACCCTGGTTTTGTTTTTAGACGCTTATTGGTTGAGTAAAAGATAACTGAGCCTGATGTGACTTGATTTTTCAGTTCACAGTAGCCAGAGGCTTTTATAATGCGAAAGAGAAACTGAACATTTAAATAAAACAGGCTCTTGATTTTTTTTTTTTTTACAAATAATACAATTTCTCATCATCTTATCAAATTTTTTTTGAGTCTTTAGGATTATTGAGAAAACTATTCACTTGTGACTAAAAGATATGTTTAGGATAGAATAGAACCAGGTCCGGCTCAATTATTTTTTGGACCCTGAACTAAAAAAATTTTGGACTCTATTTCTTCATGTAAAAAAAAAAAAAAATTTGGACCCTACAATCAAAGGAAAAAAACCCAAAAAATAAATGGACCCTGTACATTTGCATTCCCTGCACATGTCTAGAGCCGGGCCTGAATAGAACTAGTGTTATGTCAGTCTTGCTCTTTCCCAAACTTCATTAACTTTGCTTCGATATTAGAGAAGATTAATATCCAAATGCTTTATATACATCTTATATAATATGAGAAGGTTTTTCTCAACTTTTGCTCTTATATAATATGAGAAGGTTTTTCTCAACTTTTGCTAAGAAGATGACAATTAGCGTACTATATTTCTGACACCGGTATTTTTTTGTTTGGACCTAATTAACTATAGTTTGAACCTAATTAACTATAGGTCCATAAAACTAAAACAAAAATAAAGCATCAACATTTTCTTCCTTCCTTCTTTGATCAGAAACATATGCAGCCTCCAAGCATGTAGAGCCACCTTATATCAGTGTGTGGTTGGTTTCATCTTGGAACTAAACCAGCATTATATTAAATTTATAGGTTTGAATTCTTTAGTTTAATTTATGTGTTTGAATCTTATATAATTTTCACGGACACAAGCGGAATAAAATTTAATCAAGATGGTGGGATGGTATTGTTTAAGTAAATTAGTTTTACTTTTAAAAAACTTGTTTATATAAAATTAAATTTTTGAGCTTACTTTCTCGTAACATCTCACAATCTTACGTAATTTTCCAGAAAGTAAGCTCAAAATTTTAATTTTATATAAACAAATTTTTTAAAAGTAAAACTAATTTACTTAAACAATACCATCCCACCATCTTAATTAAATTTTATTCCGCTTGTGTTCGTGAAAATTATATAAGATTCAAACACAATAGTATTGTTGTTCGAATCATCCGTTTTTGGGAAGTTCCTAACTTCAGAAGAAATATTATCTTACTAAGTCTTGAATATTTTTTTCAAAAATGTAAAATATTTTTACTAATGTTCATCTTTTGATGATCTATGCAATGATTTTAAAATATTTATAAAAGAAAATAAATAATTGTATGTGTATTTGATGCTGGGCCTCAGATTCTTAGAGTAAGAGTTGAAAAAAACCTTAATATATTATATCATATAATAATAAAGTAGCTAAATCGGCATTGATTTCTTTCACCCGTTGTACCGAAGTCTAATTAATGAAACCGGGTTTTGACAAAAAAAAATAAAAATAATAATAATAAAGTAAAGTTTTCTTTTGGCAAGCTCCAAAATATTGTCATTTGATGCGCTTTTCTTTCAAAAGTGTCATTTTGTTTCTTTAAAATTTTAGTATAGCAAAATTTATTCAATTGAATTTTTATAATAAAATTTTCTCTTAACAAGTAATTTGATGATTAAATAGTTTAAGGATATAATATTATAATATATATATTTGGTTGTATAGGATAATGTCGAGTAATAATTTGCTGTTTTATTTCCACACTTTAATCTAAATAATTCACATGATCTTGATATTACATTATTTCATTTCATTTTCTATTCATTTAAAATAAACTAAAGTATATTTTAATATATAATTTCTTAATAACTAAATGAGAATTGAATATATTTTTTTGTGATAAAGAGATAACTGTATATATTTCTGTTTAAAGACATAAGTGAATATATATTTAAATTCATGATTTGATAAGCTAAGATGCCCTTTCATAGATCTATATTTATAATATATAACTCTTGAATATATATTTAAAACAATAGACAATATATTAATTCACAATAATGTATTTTTATAAACCTGACACATTTTATTCCATCTCATCAGTCCCATATTTTATTTTGTACTAACTCTCATTTTTGTAACTTTCATAATATTTATAGTAATGCAATGAATGATTAATAACAACATTTAGAAATATTACATATATAAGAAAATATATTAATATGTAATGATTGCATATCTATAACTCTCACATAGTTTATATGACTCCTATAATAATGAAATACTCCCTCTGTTTTAATTTAGTTGTCTTTTTAGGTTTTCATGAATATGTCTGGTGAATATTCTAGTTTTATCTCTGCTGTTTTAAAGTTTTGACCAATGAAATATTTTTAAAGGGTAAAACAACCAATTTAATAATTTTTTTAAATTTGTGTAAGAAAACCTTAAAAGACAAGTAAAAAACCGGAGGAAGTATAAATTATATTTACCTAATAGATAGAAATTGATATAAAAATTAGTACATTTGTTATCCAATTAAATAATAAATTTTTCATATACTCTTAGCTACAATTTTTCTCATAAATAGAAAGATTCACATTTTACTAACTCTCATATCTCAAATTTCACATAATATTTTTATTTTATTAATATTGTCTTAACTAACAATCTCCAAAATCACAAAAAAATATGAAAAAATAATGTAAACTAAATTTGTGCCTAGCACTTACTAGTTTAGTATATACGGAAAGGCGAAAAAACAACATAGCCCTATATTGTTATAGAAATTGACCATCGACCTCGGTCATTAGTCATTATACACAAAATGACTAAAGTTTTTTTTTTTTTTTTTTATCTTGCTTTATCTTATTAACATGAACCGATGGACAATGAAAATACCCCATGAGTTTCTTTGACCGTCTGATGCTTTCACTTGGATATGCACATCAGCACATGTATCACATTCACATCTATCAGTAATAGGTTGTCTCTCTAGATCGTACGACGGCAACATGAGTAGTGGTAACAATTATACTACATTTCAACTTGGAAGGTGTGTCTTCTGTATTTTGAATGGAGATTGGAGAAGGTGTCTTCTGTACTTTACAAGTTGCAAATTTCTACTCCAATTGATAAGAATCATTTTAGGGTAGCTTACTATTTTGGTTTCTTTGTGTGTTTTGTTTGTTTATATAGGTACATTTGTATATTGCTTTTTTATTATTAATAAATAATTGTGAGTCTAGGTTTCGTAGACATAGATTTTCCCCTGAAGCTATTAGCCTATTAGTTTGGTCGTTTCTGTTTCAGTCTTGTTCCACATATAGCAAATAGCTATGCATAAATATAATATGTTTACAAAAATACATGTGTTGAAATTAAGTTATGAATTTCACCTAGTTCAGAGAGAAAAATAAGTTATGAATTTCAATAATATGCATATCATCTTGCAAGGAGAGAGTTGGAATTTTGTAATCTTAATTTTACTATGCTGATGATATATAGGATGAAATGAATATCTTAGTAAGAATTCAAAATACAAATAAAAATTAACAAAAGATAATTCGCAAAAAAACTAAATCAACATTATTTAAGATATATTTGTTATGTTGTTATCTCATAAGTACTAATTTTACCTCATATCTTAATCAATTTTAAATGAGTGAAATTTATAAAATAAAAACATATATAAAGATATAGAGACATATTTTCATCAAATAACTGAAGATTCATTCCTATAAATTATAATTTATTTTGAATTATCTTATGTTTTGACATATGCATTACAAAAATACATGTGTTGAAATTATAAAATCAAACATTAAAAAAATTACTAATATTCTTAAATGGTTTTTTAAAATGTTACATATTAATATTTGAAAAAGAATTATTCTAAAATAAATTTCATCGTTAGACATTCAGTTTAGTAATCACATTTAACTATCTATTCCATCTTAAAACCATAATTCACTTCTCCATGGATTAGAGTTAAAATTTTAATTTTATAAATAATATGAGTATCATATGAGATAATACATATATTGGTTAGTATTTTAAATTTAATAATAATAATAATCAGTAAAAAAATCAGTTAACATCCACAATAATTTTGGAAATCCAAAAATATCATAAATATTATTCTTCTATATGTCATAATTTCATAAGTAATACTTTTGTCAATTTTCATCAATTAACCAAAAATTCATTCCTACAAACTCATTTTTTCAAATTTTTTTTCTTCAGATTTCTCATATTACTACATGCATTAAAATCTTTAAAGTAAAACTATACTAATACAGATCATTTATTGAATTTTCTTTTTAAATTCATTATTGTTTCAAGGTTTTGTGTAATTACTTACAATAAAAATTTAGATTACAACGATAAATACAATTTATATCCGACTAAAATAGTGTTAAATAACTTATGCTTTTTTTTTAACTTTGTTGTTCATTATTTATTGATTAATATACATACTTAATAAATTAAGTTTTTGCTTACACATGTCCAATTTTATTGAGAAGACATATATAATATAATTAGCATACAATGAAAAATATATTGATTTTGTTAGTTTTCCTTTTTTATTTAGAAAAATAAATATTCAAAATATAAACATGTAAAATTCTGTAAATATAATTAGCTGTCTTACTACGTTTAAGAAAGACAAAAATTGACATGTGTCAACATCTAATCAATATATCTGACACGTGTCACGATCTTGTTAATGAGTAACTTTGACATCAAGCTTTATACAATACTTTTTGATTTAGAAAAATAAATTGTGCAAATTATAAACATGTAAAATTCTGTAAATTGTCTTACTACGTTTAAGAAAAAAAATTGACACGTGTCAACATCTAATCAATATATCTGACACTTATCACGATCTTGTTAATGAGTAACTTTGAACTAAAGTTTTATATAATAAGATATACTCCCTCTATATCACAAATGATGATTTTTTCAGATTTTTACATAGATTAAGAAAATAATTAATGTTTAGTCATAAATGTATTTTTATTTATAATACTCCCTCCGTTCTAGTTTAACTGTCGTTTAAGGTTTTTGCACACAAATTAAGGAAACTATTAAATTTTATGTTTTGTCCTTCATTAATATATTTTATAATTTTTTCATTGGTTGAAACTTTAAAACAGCAGGGATAAGATTGGAATATTCATCAAACATCTGCATTGAAAATTTAAAACGACAACTAATATGAAACAAAAATTAAATCCTAGAACGACAACTAAATTAGAACGGAGGGAGTAATATATTTCTCATAACTATTAACCAATAGTAGTTCATCAAAGTTTTAAATTCTCAATTAATGAATTTTGAAATCTACAATTTGATAACATTAATTAATAAAGAAAGGCAGAAAATCAATCAATTTTGACCAAAAAATAAAAAACAGAAAATCAATCTTTGTGATACAAGATAAATTTCTAAAACATCATCTATTATAATACAGAGGGAGTATATATATATATATACATATTTTTTTTTTGTCGACAGGGAGTATATATATATATGGGAGATTTGCACTGAGACACACTTTTACTAAAAGTATGTTCATTTGACACACTTTCTGACCAAGAGGCACTTTTTGGCCAACATTTGTGATTTTAGACTGTTTTAGCCCTGATCATGTAAACATATGTTTAACTAGAGAGAAAAAAACAGTTGTATTAAGGTCCGTCCGATTCTAACTAAGAATTTGATCCGACGGCTAGAGATGAGTGTGTAATTGGTGGTATCCTAGACCATTGGATTTCCATTACTAGTTTGGATCTAATGGCTTAGAATGGTTGAAAAAAAAAACAAAAAAAAATTTGCATCTCTCTCTTCTTCTTATTCTTTCTTCTTCCTTCTTCACTTTTTTTCTCTTTTTATTTGTAATCATTTTATCTAATTATTATGACATATATTTTTGATTTTGTTTTTATGATTCATTATAATTTTATTTTTTCTACATTATAAGATCCATTTTACTATATTTAAAGTGAATAATTATAATACATATACTATAATTATGTGGATGCAAAAACTATCTTATTATGTGGATACTTATTTGTGGATACTAATAGTTTCAATGGAATGGTTTTTATTATTTGTGACAAATCTATAAAATATTTTATATCCATAAAATCAAGTTCATATGGAAGATGAGTTATACTTGTGTTTTGGTAAAATAATCATTGTTAACTATCAAACAATATATATTATCCAATTATAATAGAATATTTGTTAATTGTTATGTGGATGCTAAAAATGTCTAATTATGTGGATACTTATTTGTGTATACTATACTTATTTTAAAATCAAGTCCACATGGACGATGAGTTATACACGTCCACCAAAAACTATTTATGTGGATACTTATTTTATGTCCATAAACTAAAGTTATACACGTCCACTAAAAATGTCTAATTATGTGGATAATATACTTATTCTAAAATCAAGTCCACATGGACGATGAGTTATACACGTCCGCCAAAAACTATTTATGTGGATACTTATTTGTTATTTATGTGGATACTTATTTTATGTCCATAAACTAAAGTTATACACGTCCACTAAAAATGTCTAATTATGTGGATACTATACTTACTCTAAAATCAAGTCCACATGGACGATGAGTTATACACGTCCCTAAACCCTAAACCCTAAACCCTAAAGCCTAAACCCTAAACTATAATCCTTAACCTTAGATCATAATAATAATCATAAATTTAATTTCATAGCAATTTTAACCTATACTAAACATCAAACCCTAAACCCTAAACCTCAAACCCTAAACCCTAAACCTTTAAACCCTAAACCCTGAACTCTAAACGCTAAACCTTAAACCCTAAACCCTAAATCTTAAATCATAAACCCTAGGGTCTAAACCCTAAAGCCTAAATCATGAATAGAAAATGTGAAAACAAATTATTTGAACTGTTGGATCATAAGAGAAACGAGTATGTTCAGTCATAGAACCATCCACATAAAACAATCCATGTTTATTCATACAAGTATACGACCATCCACACAAAACCTATCCACTCATCCATATCTATTAAGTTAGGTTCATATATCCTTCTATACCACTTTATAGACACATAACCATCCATATTATGCTGAAAATCATATTGTTTTCAATAGAACTTATCTTCTTTTCGTTAGAAAAACTTATGTAAATAAAACCAAGCTTATTTACTTTTAGTGGCATCATGTGTAATCTTAAATCAAACAAACGTAAAGCTACAAACGAAGTACATATATAGAGAGAGACACATGGGGTGAGAGATGACATTTGTTCTCAGTTCAGATATGAATGTGAGAAAATAAAGCGTAAGATGAGAAAACTACTAATGGAGATCGTGAACTGTCCATTATTGGTTGATCATTTGTTCACTATTATATGGACACAAGAATGTTTAACAAAACCATTGTTTTTGGTATATTGCTACCAAAAATACAGTCCACTATTCGACCATCACACTTATTTTCCACTCTTCTACCTCTTCCATCATCCAAATGATGTGGATCAGTGACGTGATGCACACATGACATAGAGTAAGATTTGACATAAAAAAGAAGAAAGTATACAATGAAAATCATAACAAGAACAAATGTGGAGGCTACAATAAAATACTGCCAAGAAGCAGGAGCTAGACAATGTGGATCAAAAGAAGAGCTTGTCAAGGAACACACAAAGCCAACACATTGCCCTAAACCCTAAACCCAAACCCTAAACCCTAAACCTTAACCCCTAAACCCTAAACCCTAAACCCTAAATCCTAAACCCTAAACCCTAAACCCTTAAACATAAATCCTAAACCTTAAATCCTAAACCTTTAACTCTAAACCGTAAACTTTAAACCCTTAATCCTAAATCCTAAAATCTAAACCCTTAACTCTAAACCGTAAACCTTAGACCCTAAACTTAATTTGACATAATTAACAAAACTTAGCTAAAACTTAAGAATTTTTTAGTAGAAACCATATTATAACTTGAACAAACAAATTACATTTTATTATTGTTTACATCAAAATATTTTGGTTTAAATTTTTTCTCAAAATTTTGTAATGAACATCTAAGCATATCCTAGAAACTGTGACCACATGGATATATATGATCAAAATGTCGAAAAAGAAAATGAATTAGTACGAATCTAACTGACACCCATAAAGTTGGAAAATTTTGACCTTAAACTTTGGACAAAAGATTTACGAAACCATATTATCATTGTTTCATGGACATCAATTTTTGAGCTTGCTTGATTCCACAAGGATCTGACCATATAATAGTTATTGCGTGGACATAAAAAAATGTGTTTTAAAAATTGATGGTCTTATACACAGCCACAAGAAAAAAAATGATGATGTGGATACCAACCTTTTAAAGATCACAAAGTTATACGGCTGGCTATAAAAGAACAAAAGTTAACTAGTTCTAGTACTTTACATTGGTCATGAGGATCTCAGTCTTGAATTTCGATTGTAATTTTTTCATTCTTCTTGTCTATATAAATCTACAACAATGTTTATTACAAAAACCTTAGTTTGACATTTATTCTTTTGACCAGTGTTCATCAACCAGATTCAATCTCAAATCCATTTAATTAATTCTTGGAGTAAATTTCTAACTTTGATAGAAACAAATAAACTAAAAAGAACTCTAATTTTGACGGCTAACGCAAATACCAAATAATAATTACCAAATCTAGCTTAAATCTAAGATTCAATTACCAAATCTAGCTTAAATCAAAGAAAAGATCTTGTAATGCTCAGGAAACAAAAAAAAATGCTCAGGAAACGAAGGTACATCAAAGAAGAGGAAGATGAGAGAGGAAAATTCTCGCAAAGGCGCAAAGCTCAATTCGTTATTATTTTGTTTAAATTAGCAATTGTACCACTAGATGATGAAAAAGACGAAAGGGAAAAACCAATTAGACGATTCAAAGATGAAACCAAGCTTCGGGACCGCCGTCACGGAACAACCGTTGTTCTGCGCATCGCAGCCATGAGTTGGAAATGACCCAGAATTGTGTAATTAAAAACATTGTTCTCCACAGTCAAAAATCAAAGGTGTTAGATTGGTAAATGATCTTCTTTGAAATAGTAAATCATAGTTCCCAAAAGTAGTAAACAATAAATTGCAGAAAAATTGAGATAGAGAAGAGCGATGAAAGAGAGATGAGAGCAATAAAGGAGAGAGAAGGAGGTGAATTTGGTAACTAGAAGAGATTTTTAGTTTTATGGCATTGTTGTTAATAAAATTGTAACTAGAGGGTAGAAAAGTTAATAGATATAGAAAAGTGCCTTGTGGACAGAAAGTGTGCTATTGGGCAATTAAATGTATGAAAAGTGTGTTAGGATGCAATATTTCCTATATATATATATACTATTTGTAAGTTTTAGAGTAGAAGTTTAGGATGGAGAACAAGTGAGATTTTAGTATAATCGGAAGAGATTTTGATTGTGAGAGAGAGAGAGAATCGAACAAAGAGAAGAAGAAGAATTAGCTTCTTACCATTAAAGGATCCTAGTTACATTCTACTTATAGACTAATTACACAGCATATTCCTAAGGAATCTATACACGGTTTTCATGTGTGAAAGTGACATCCTTCTCTCTTACTTAAACATGTGACTTTGGGTGTAAAAATATCTCCCACTTGCACTAAACCTCCAACGGTCGGGAATGAGAAGGATCTAGAGACATGATGTCTCACCAAGACATGTAAAGCTTCTAGTGGGCTTCTTTACACGAGATGGTAAGGTTGGCCCGGTGAGAGTGTACGGACGTTGACTTGTACGGATGGGGTGATCATGATCTCAACTTATACTCCCCCTCAAGCTTAGTCATTGGGTTCCATGACATAAGCTTGAACCATTGATCACCTACCTCATTAAAAACCTTAGTATATAAAACCACTTGGGAAAAATTATACTTAAGGGAAAAAGAGTGTAGGATCTCAAGGCTTGGTGAGGTCCATGAGTCCAAGCTTAGGGTGAATGTAATCACACACTTGTGGACTGGCCGCCTTTGTGAAGATGTCGGCTAGTTGCTCCTTGGTGTCGGTATGGCATGGAAGAGTGACTCCTAGCTGGATTTGCTCTCGCACTTTATGGCAATCCACTTCAATATGCTTGGTTCGCTCATGAAACACGGAATTGGTGGCTATATGGATGGCTGCTTCATTGTCACAATGCATAGTGATGGGTTTTGATGTTTCAACTCCAAGATCCTTCAGTAGGGCTTTGAGCCACATAAGCTCGGTGGTTAACTTCCTCATGGCTCTATACTCGGACTCAGCACTTGATAGGGAAACGACTTTTTGCTTCTTGCTTTTCCATGTTACTAGGTTCCCTCCTAAGAAGGTGCAATATCCGGTGGTTGAGCGACGGTCCCCATGGTCTCCGGCGTAGTCAGCGTCACAATATCCTACTAACTCGGTGCTCTTGTTCCTTCTCATCCATATGCCCTGCCCCGGTGACCCTTTTATGTACTTGACGATTCGGTTCACCATGTTCCAATGATGCCTTGTTGGGTTTTGCATGTGTTGGCTCACCTGGTTCACAGCAAAACAAAGATCAGGCCTTGTAATAGTTAGATAAATGAGTTTACCTACTAAGCGCCGGTACGTCACAGCCTTTGATCCAAGCTTTCCTGCTTCACTCAAAAGATCAAGTGCATATTTTCGTTGTGATAGAAACAATCCTTCATCCGATCTATATACTTCTATACCAAGGAAATACTTAAGCTCTCCTAGGTCTTTAATATCAAAAACTGACTTAAGAAACTCTTTAGCATCTTGAATTCCTACCTTGTCACTTCCAGTTATGATGATATCATCAACATATACTAGAATGACCACTATACCTTTTTCGTTTGGTAAGGTGAACAGAGTGTGATCGGATTCTGACCGGCGGAAGCCTTGCCCAAGCAAGGTTGTACTCAACTTGTGATACCAGGCTCTTGGTGATTGCTTAAGTCCGTATATGGCTTTGTTAAGCCTAAGAACCTTACCCGGACCGACCATATCTTCGAGGCCCGGCGGTGGCCGCATATAAACCTCATCTTCAAGCTCTCCTTGTAAGAAGGCATTTTTCACGTCCATTTGCCATAGATCCCAGTCCAAGTTTGTAGCCAAGGAGAGAACCACTCGAATGGTGTGTAACTTAGCCACCGGAGCAAACGTATCTTTGTAGTCCTCCCCATACGTTTGCGTAAACCCACGAGCCACGAGTCTGGCCTTGTACCGTTCAATCTCCCCATTGCTTTTGTACTTGATAGTGAATATGTACCGAGACGTAACTGCTTTCTTGCCCTTTGGTAAGTCGGATTCGTCCCACGTATGATTTTGCACCATAGCCGTGTTCTCGGCATCGACTGCATCTCGCCAAACCTTGTGGTCTTTGGCCTCATCATATGTCTGGGGAACCCAATGTTCATCAATTTTACCGAGAAAGGCTTGGTGTTCCATCGGAAAGTGAGCAAGAGTACACACAGCTTGAATGGGATGCGCCACGGCCACATTGTTGTAGTACACGCGGGTGTTTTTCCAGTGGGTAGGAGGATACTTGATATGTTGGCTGCGTCTAAGAGGGACTAGAGGTCCAGTTTCAGAGTGAGCTCGTCCTGGCGTGATGATTTCCTCAAGTTGCTCTGTCGTTACCTCAGGCGGCTCGGTAACGGTGTCATTGGGCAGTTCGGCTGAATCCTCGGCCAGCTCAGTTGAGTCTTCGGGAAGCTCAGGCGCATCATTAGTCTCAATAGCCGGCTCCGACAACTGCTCAGGCAATGTGGGTCCAGTTGGCTCAGGGATGGCCCGATCGTTTTCAATGCCTAGCCGCTCAAGTATTACTTGGAGGTTGCGTGTTCGATCGGATGGTGATGCTGAGAGGTTGCGAAGTTCATCCCAGTTCTCCTTGTCATAAAACCCGTGTGTCTCTACAAATTTGACATCTCGAGAGACAAGCACCCTCTTTGTCTCGGGTTCATAACACTTATACCCCTTTTGCGTTGTGGAATAGCCGATAAACATAGCTTTGGTGCTCTTGGCGTCTAGCTTATCCCTTAATTCTCCTGGTTTCAACAGAAAACACACACAGCCAAATACTCTAAGATGATCAAAGGTAGGCTTCTCTTTGTTTAATACCTCAAATGGGGAAGCATCTCGTAGAATCTTCGTAGGTGTCCGGTTAATGAGATAGCACGCAGCTAGAACCGCATCACTCCAAAAACATTTTGGGGCGTGTGTATGGAACATCATAGACCTAGCAACCTCCATGAGATGCCTGTTCTTCCTGTCGGCTACACCATTTTGTTGTGGAGTATAGGGACAGCTGGTTTGATGAATTATCCCATGTTTGTTGAGATGTTGTTTGAAGACATGGCTTGTATATTCTCCACCATTATCTGATCTCAAAATTTTAATCTTGGCATTATAATGGTTAGTCACATAATTTTGAAAATTAATAAAAGCCTCAAGGACCCTATCTTTTGTAGGAAGTAAGGTTATCCAAGTATACTTTGATTTTTCATCAATAAAAGTCACAAAATACTTTTGATTTTCTCTAGATAAACATGGAGAGGTCCAAACATCAGAGTGAATTAGATCAAAGCAATTATCATAAATAGTTAAAGACTTAGGAAAAACAGTTTTGCAATGCTTACCAAGAATACAAGCCTCACACTCATCATTTTTAAAAAAAATATTTGGAAGCATAAGCTCAAGAGCTCTAGAGTGAGGATGTCCTAGTCTAGCATGCCAAATAACATTGTTCACAATATTGGAAATTGAACTAAAGCAAGAAGACTTTGAAGTAGATAAGTTTAAATCCTTAAGCAAGTAGAGATCATCTTGAGTAGATCCTTGACCAAGCACTTGACTTGTCTCAATATCCTGAAAATAAACCTCATTAGGACCGAAGATAGCATAGCAATTTAAATCGGTTGTGGCCCTTTTAACTGATAATAGATTAGAAGTGAAGCTTGGCATGTAAAAGGCTTTAGACTCCTTATCAAATAATTTCAAATTCCCAATTCCTTTAACCGGTATTTGTTCACCATTAGCAATAATCACGTTCCCTATGGCCGGTTTAATGTCACTAATTAATTTAGCATCACTAATCATGTGGTGCGATGCACCAGAATCTACTATAAGAGGTTTGTTTGGTTTTAAAGCAAGGAAGGAGTTACCGGAAGCTTCCTTGAGTGCTTTGATGAGGGCATCGAGGTCTAACTTCCTCACGAGATCAATGTTAGCAGCCAGTGCAGCTCCGTTGACCTCCGAGACTGGCTGGGTTGGTTCGGCACTTGATGACTCCACAGCCGCATGATGTGCTCTTGGTGCTCCACGGTAGTTCATCGGCCGGTTGACTCGGAGATGTGGATGTAGAATCCAACACTCATTCTTGAAGTGGCCTGGCTTCTTGAAATGGTTGCACACTGGAGGGTTTTTGTCATTGCCTCGATAGTACCCCTTGTTGGCGGTTGCTACATCAGCCTTGTTGGCGGTTGCAAGCTCCCCCTTACTACCAAATAGCCCTATGGAGCCATGCTCCTTTTGAATCTGGCTGCACACATCTTCCAAGCTTGGAAGTTTCTCTGACCTCAAGATGTGTTTGATGAGATCATCTCGAGCTCGGCCCAAAGAGATCGGAACTTCCCAAAGTGTTTGGTGAACTCCATGTCTTCTTGGCTGAGGTTGTTGATGGCTCTCTTGATCTCAAAGACCCGGTTTAAGTTGGTTGTATTACCAAATACATTTTGTAAGGTATCCCACAAATCTTTAACCGTTTCACAATAGGAGTAGGCTTCGAGTATGGGAGCATCAAGTGAGTTTTGGATAATGGCGAGCACACTTTGGTCCTCTTGGAACCACTTATCTTCGCCGCTTGTGACCGCTTCTTTGCCGTCCTTGGTAGGCTCTTCCTTGGGAGCCTCCTTTGTGGTGATATGGGTCCATAGCCCTCGGCCGCATAGAGCCGTCTTTGTGGTTCTTGCCCACAACAGATAGTTCTCTCCTTTGAGAGTAACTGGAACAATCAAGGTCTTGGTGCCTTCCATGGAGTTTTGTCCGTTGGTCAATAGTATTACCCGCCGGATAAAGAAAGTCGAGTTTTGAGTTTACAAAGAAACAAAGAGAGATGTATGAGCGGAAGTTTGTGATGAGTACAAGGGTGTAACTAGGAATAGAGTGGCTCTGATACCATGTAAGTTTTAGAGTAGAAGTTTAGGATGGAGAACAAGTGAGATTTTAGTATAATCGGAAGAGATTTTGATTGTGAGAGAGAGAGAATCGAACAAAGAGAAGAAGAAGAATTAGCTTCTTACCATTAAAGGATCCTAGTTACATTCTACTTATAGACTAATTACACAGCATATTGCTAAGGAATCTTTACACGGTTTTCATGTGTGAAAGTGACATCCTTCTCTCTTACTTAAACATGTGACTTTGGGTGTAAAAATATCTCCCACTTGCACTAAACCTCCAACGGTCGGGAATGAGAAGGATCTAGAGACATGATGTCTCACCAAGACATGTAAAGCTTCTAGTGGGCTTCTTTACACGAGATGGTAAGGTTGGCCCGGTGAGAGTGTACGGACGTTGACTTGTACGGATGGGGTGATCATGATCTCAACTTATACTATTCGATTCGATTGTGTTTCAAAATACTTAAACAAATATAAAATGTTAAATAGTTTGCAAGTTGTCAATCAAACTGAGCTAGAATATACCAAAGTTGATCTTATGATGTAGTAATATAATATTTTAAACTTTTTAACGCAAAAGAGAACATTATAATAATTTGATACCGATAAAACATAGTGTTTTCATGTAGTTTGTGTTTGAGTATGCCGAATGAATGAATGATAATATATAGTTGTTGAAACTTATGACTAACATTATAATATACGAAAACTTAAACAACAAATTATAATTAATGTACGAAAAAACTAGACTTCATCACCATCAATATGCAAAAAATTAGAGAAAACGTTTTTGATTGTATCAGAATGAGAAAAGATTCAAATTTTTTAGTCTTATGTTTTTCTTTGTTGAATTTCTATATTCTGTATAAATTGTTTAAGTTTTATGTTTAATCTCTAATTATGAAATTAATTTCAATTTATTTTCTATATTGTTTAGGTAATGATTGTGGGATAATCAATCAGATTTTCAGCGTCTTAACTGATAGAGTAAGAAACAATAAAATTAAAAATTAAAACCTGCACATATAATCATTCAAATGAGTATAACGTAAGAGTTACATTATACCACCTATATTAATCCACAAAAATTAACTGAGAAACCCTGTAATCTAGAATCGATAAACTTTGATTCTCTGATTTTTGTTTTCGTTCCAGTTTTATAATGATCAGTAGTTATCACTTATCACCTTTTGGATTGCTCGAACTTGATCCGATTTCATATAATTTCTGCTTGAGTGATAGGTTTTGGACTTTGCCAGCCATTTCATCTTCTAGGATTGGAACAAAAGGAACCCGCAAATGAAGCGGCATTACGTATTTTTTCCACATATGTCGACTTCGTATTTCATAACCCTATAAATAAACACAAATCAAAGTGATGATAACTTGTTTCAATGTAAATTAAACTAGATTTTAACCCGCGGTACACCGCGGGACTATATTTTTATAATTTTTAAATTTTAAATTTATGTTATATTTGTTTGTTAATCTGTGGTTGCTTATTAAAATTCAAATTATATAGTTATAAATATTTATTGGGTTGTTAATTTTAGAACAAATTATATGATAGAAAACACATAAATAAATATTTTGTAATGAATCATTTGCAATAAGGTAAAAAATTTTCAGTGATTAGTTTGTGCAAGTAAATTTAAGTTAGCACGTGATATACTGTGAAATATTTATTACTTAATTATAACGGAATCAACTTAATTTAACTTGTATAATCTTATAATATTAATGGGGTTAACAAAATAACAATATAAACTAAAGTCAATATATGTAAAAATATAAATTAATGGGAATTTAGTATTTTTCGTTATAGTTTTTTTGTGTGTTTGTTTGTGTAATCAAAGCCTAAATGAAGTCAATATTGCACTGAAGGTAATAGATTTTTTATTCATTTGGTTTCCACTGTAGGATAAAGAAAACATAATTAACCAAGCTGAATAGGACAACATTGCTTCATCCTACTCGTATATGAACAAATGAGGATGAGAAAATATCAGTCATATGTAAATTAGGAGTAAACTCCAAAGGAGTATCACCTTCTGCGGTCACCAAGCAACTCGCCTTTCCTTCTAAGTAAAGAAGAGGTAATTTGTTGGTCTTTTTGGCAGTAACACCTTCTGCGGTCCACAAAATGTGGCCACTCATTCTTGGAGACTATGGTCTCCCGCCGTCCACAGATCCGACACGGGAGCAGCCATCTTGTTGTTGTCCATGATATCAATGAGCTATACGGCTACCTCTCTGTTCAAGTTCTAGCCACAGCTGGCCATAGCTGCTACGCCGTGACTTTTCTTGTGGGCAAGCATCGTATTGTTGGGTGTGGTGTGGCCAACTGATAAGGGAAAACATCTATTAGCAACAAAGCCCATACATAGCCTTGAGTTCTCTAATGCATAAGGTAAATGGAAAAAATGATGTGGGCTCACTTAGTTACAAATCGGGGTAAGAACAAAATTCAGACTTCAGTTAATAAATTCTTCAGCCTTTAGTTTTCAAATATATGAACATTCTTATTCTTTTTTTCTTTTCTTTTTGGTAGTTTAATGGTTACCTTTTCAAGAAGACTCTGAACTTGAGGAATTAACAAATTCTTCAGCAGCTAAATGGTTTGAGAACAAATTCTTCAGCAGCTAAATGGTTTGGTTGGAGACTTTCTACACATGTTTTGTATCTGTCATGCTTGCAAGCCTAACAAAGAAACAAACAATGGTTACTCATCATAATCCTTGTTAAGCCACACTACACAGCAAACAGAACATACAACAATGAAGACTAAGTTTGTGGCTTTGCAAGTCTCTAAAGAAATCATTTTCAGATAAAGTTTACCGGTTTAACAATAGAGAAAAATGGTCCAGAAACCGAGCTAAAAAAAAAATACATCACCAATATATTCTCCCACACATCCTCCGTTTTTAAGCAGTCTTGCGATCATGGTACAAATGAAACACAAGAAGCATCAGTAACATTGTGTAGAAAGAATAGTACTTTATACAACATTATTCCATTTACTTGGTGTAACATAAGAATACCACCAATATATAATTGAACCTGTCCGTTCAAGTCCTAGAACAAAAGCAGAAATACACAATTCTGAGATTAACGGATTTTCCTAGAATATAAACAGAAAATATACAATTTCAGATTCAACCTCTACACAAATCAGTATTTACATCAAATCTAGAAAATTGATAACAAAAGGATTATTAGTTCAAGGATTTAAGATGAGTTTACCAGGGAGATCCAATTAAGAAATGAAAGCTAGTCTCGTGGTTCTTCCTCTGTCCAAGCCAACTGTACCAAAACAAAATGATAAAGTTAGTCACAGATTCTAATAAGAAATTGAATAATTTCAAATGTCAGAATCACAAAGCCATACCAGATCTAGAAACGCCGTAAAAACCTATCAGCCACCGGATCAAACAGCTGCAGTTGAGAAACAAAACAAACCCATAATCATATCGATTATTTCGAATCAAAGAAAACAAAAAATCCTAGCAGATGTAATCAAATTTACCGATTGGTTTCATCACTGGAGTTGATCTTAATCCAATAAAAACACGATAAAGAAATTCTTCACTGCCGCCTCCTCCGCTTGATCCATAGAATTGTGAGTCGAGTCATGATATAAGTCTTAATTATAGAGTCTTTTTGGTGTTTTTAGAGTTTTTTGAGTCTTTATAGGATTTAACATGGATGGAAGCATAATGGAGCTAAATTGGAGGATTTGGAGCTTAATCAAGCATTGAGGCTGAGTTACAAAGTTGGGAGACGAAATTGAGAGAGTGCATCGATCGACACATTGATAGCATCGATCGATGCTAGGCCAAATACGAAATTGGAAGTTTTCTCACAAGTTTTGAAGATTTACAAATCTGCCCTAAAGTTTTCCATATTTGCATCATTGGTCCCTGGACGTGTTTAGGAGTATAAATAGGATTTTTATGGTCATTGTTTAGACCTAAGCTTTATTTTTCCCTGCAACTTTTGAGAGCAAAATCCTGTGAGATTTTTGAGAGCTTTTGGAGAGAAGAATCAAGACTCCTTCAGAGAAGATTCAGAACTCCTTTACTTCTTCTTTAATCTCTTTCTTAATGCAATTTATTCAGAAGATGTTTTGTGTTTCATTGATTATGTCTGAGTAGATCTGCTTGTTAGGTTTAGGGTTTCTCATTAGGGATTTCATGGATTATTAGATCTGTTATTATTTAGGATTCATTATCTTTCTTGTTCTTCATCATAGGTTGTTCTCAATGCTAGATCTTTGATTAGTCATCTAGATTTAGATCTTAGGATTATTAATTGATATGAGAATATAATTGATTTTCCTGATAAAACCTTTGGTGAGCAAAATTATTTCTTGCAAAGAGATTTGATTTAATAATTTTGTGAACAATCTAAACTTGTTTTTAAAGCTGATTTATTACCTAGAATTTTGCAAAGAGATTTGGATTTTCTGGTTTTAAATTTAGATAATATTTGCAGTGAGAACTGATTTATTTTATAATTGTGTTTAGAGTTCAAGAACGGTGCTTAATTGTTGAATCCTGCTTATTTAATTAATTGATCTGATTTTCCATGATTTCCTGAGAATTTCCCTAAGCCTAGCGTTTATTCCTATTGATTTACAACTCCTTTATTTTCTGTTTTTGCATTGCTATTTAAATTTAATATTTTGATTTAGCATAATTAAAAGAGTAATAAGTCTATTGTGTGAATCTAGAGTTCTTGTGGATTCGATCCCTAAGTACTACAATTGATCTCTTAATTTGAGAGAGTAGCTCAGGGTTAAATTTGAGCATATCATCGAGCATCTAGGTTTATAATTATTTGGAAAAAGGGTTTGCGGATCCTTATTTTTACCAACCCGTTTGTAATTGATCCAGTGGCATTGTTTGTAAATAACTACCAACTACATGATTTATTTCATAATTGTACTTGGAAAATGTATATATAGATACCTTCAGTTCAATGTGTGAATCTTGTAAAGCGTCCATTATAAGTTGGATATTACTTGTCAACGCTTTGAGCTGAAAAAAGAGCAATCAAGGTTATATGAAAAATAAATAAATAAAACAATCATTGAAGAACAAATAACTAAATAAAATTTTACCTTATTGAAACCAGCAATAAATTGTATATGAACAAAACCATCATTATTCATGTGCATGCGCATGAAATTATCGGTCAATAAATTCTCTTCACTGTTACAAAAGCAAAAACAAAAACAAAGACAAAACCTAAAAACCAAAGTTTTGAAATACATTTATTATAATCGAGAAATGTTTTCTCTTTTAGAGAAAATGTTATAAGTAAAAAATAAATATTACCTAAAATAATAATGAACCTGCTTCCGTATTCTGGTTTCCAAAGAAGTTTGTGGTATACGAGAAGAAGAAGGATTGTTCATTTGTAATGGGGTCAGATCTAAAATGAAACATATGTGTTAGAGTTTTTTTTTTTAAACTACGAAACATAATTCACACTCTTAATTTGAATTAACTCACCATAGATACTCATGGGACCGCCAAATTGATAAAAAGGCTGATGTGCTGGCATCATATACGCTAAGACTGGCGCCATAGGTGTTGTTGGTGCATGTATTACAAATTCCGGTATACCTCTTGGTGCTTGTGTAATCCCGTCTCTCCCATTAGAGTATTGATTCCAATGTCCGTGACTGCACATGCCTCCATGTCTTTGGTGATGATGGTGATTACCATTTTGGTTCTTGTATGAGTTCCATTGATGTTGGTTTTGAGTACCACCATGAGATTGTGAGGCAATCTCATTCGTTTGGTTTTTTCCTCTGGGAAAGAGGTACGACAAAGGACATTTGGGAAGGCCAGATGAACTTTGTCCTGAGGGTTGTACAACAACACTATTTGCAGACACAGAAGTGTTGATTTGTCTACTTAACAATTCATCAGTGCTGTTTAACAACTTAGTAGCTAAAATATTCTGAAATAAACACATAGCTACATTTGTAATACAAAAACATAAGTATATAATAATTTTCTTTAATTAATGTTTAAGATTATTACAAATTAAGTGATACAAGTTAAGAAAGTATATGGGTACTAATGTTAATGTAATTTCAACATTTAAAATTCAGGAAAATTTGAATATTTGTAACCAGAAAAGTTTCATTACTGACGTCAAGAAATAAATAATTCATGAATTACAATAATAATCAGATATATGAGCAAAAAGTTTTAGTAATCAAACAAAATCATCACAAAATAAATTGAGGTAATACCAATAATATCCAAACCTGACGAAGATAAGTTAATGATGTATCACTCATACTTATTAATGAATCAGATGAAGACTTGTTCGAACAAGCTTTGTTCGTCTCAGAAAGTGTTGGCCATGATAAAGCTTCCAAGGCTGGTTTGATCACGGAATCACCATTAGAGGACATGTTCCAAGCATGTTTCCTGTCCACATGGTCCATGTTAGAGCTCTCTGAGTTTTCCTTCTTAATAAGAAGCAGTAGAAGAAATAATGAAGAATGAAAGTGAGGAAGTAGATGTGTATGGTCTTTGAGATGTGGTATATGTTTGTGGTTTCTGGGTGAAACGAAGAAGCTGATGTCTCTAGAGGAGGATGAGGATTTAACGGTCGTGGACACGCAATTTCACTTGTTTCCATGTAAGTTTCTGTAGGAACATGTGCATTTTTTAAAGAATCAGTTTGAAACACTTGTGTCTTAACTCTTAAAAAGATAGGCATATATTGGATTAATAGAAATTTATCTAGTTCATAAGTTTCGAGCTAAAATGTAAATAAACAAGACTTCCGACTAATTATTTCTTTCACTCTAGCATCTAACGACAAGTGTCATGATCAAAGTTGTTGTGCAGTTCGATCTTGGACTTGACCCTCTACAGCTGGAGTCAACATCATCAGAGTGCATTCACTTTGCTGTGTGATGTTGCCGAAGACAATTGCTATTGCCTAGGCCTTTGGTTTGATTGATCGTTGAGTGTAAGTGTATTTCTTTAGCCTTTTCCTCTAGTTGCTTCTTTGGTTCCCCCTGTTTCACACTGCTTTGCTTCAGACTTTATTAATTTATAAAAGGTTAAATATAAAATAAAGCTTTTTTATATATAAAACAAATTATAAAGGATGAAGTAGTGAAAAGTTACGTTGCTGTGAGGTGGATCCACCCAAGCCAGGCCGAGAGGGAAATATAGCACATCACCGAGGGAATAGTAAATACCATGTGTCCTGATGCTCAAATTTACTCTAGATCTATTCTTTTAAATTAAAAGATCACTGTAATATTTAGTGATTCTATCTAAATTCTAAAGTCACAAAATAAATTAAATAATAATTCAATTATTCTAAACAAAAATTGTAATTTAAATAGCATTGCAAAAGCAGAATAAAAGTTTTGAAAAATTCAGATTGAATAAAAGCTAGGTCTAGAGAATGATCTCATGAAATTATGAAATATCAAATCAATCAATCAAACAAGATTAACTCAATTAAAAACCGTTCTTGAACTCTAAACTCAATTTTAAAATAAATCAGTTCTCAATGCAAATATTATCTAAATTTAAAACTAAAAATTCAAATCTCTTTGCAAAATCTAAGTTAAAAACCATCTTTGAAAACAAGTTTAGTTTGTTCACAAAATTACATAATTAAATCTCTTTGTAAACATTATTTTGCTCATCAAAGGTTTTGGTCAGGAAATCAATTATATTCTCGTATCAATTTATTTTCCTAGGTTATTAATTCTAGATGATCATTCAAGAATTAATATGAAGAACAACCAAAGATGAAGAACACATAAGAATATGAATCCCAAGAATATGAATCCCAAGAAATCAGAAGAAGTAAAAGAGTTCTGAATCTCTTTGAAGGAGTCTTGATTTTTCTCTCTCAAAAGCTCTATAAAAATCTCTCAAAAGTTTTACAAAAATAAAGCCTTGATCTAAACATTGACCTAAAAGTCTTATATTGTAAAATACGACTTGAACCTTAATTGCAAATAAGGAGTACTAGGTACGGACCCGCACATACGTGCGTGATTGATTTCAAAAACTATATTTACTATAAGGTTTGTAATATATTATGTACACATAGAGTTACATTTATAGATATAATTATTTGTTAAATAATTTATCAGTTCAAACTTATTTTAGTTTGGTTTCATTCAGTTTGTGATTTTTGAAATAATAAAGGTTTCAGCATAAAATTAAGATTAACAAAACAACATATCCGAATCTAACGTTTACCGAATTAGTGATTAATAAGAATTGTATAAAACTTGTAAATTCTTAAGTGGGTCAAACCCGTCCCTGTAGCCATACTCCATGAGGGGTATAATATTTTTTTTTTATCTATAATAATCCGTCCCTCGAAATTTTTAAGAAATAATATTAAAATATATATAAGAAATCCTAATTTTTAATATGTTAATTTTGAAATTAAGGAATCTTTAATATACGTTAGTTTTATATATCAGAAATTTTCTATATGGAAAACTGAAAATTAGGATTTGCATAAGTTAAAATAAATTTAAGATGCCGTCAATTTTTTTTTTTAAAATTTTCCAATATATATTATTCAAAACCAATTTCAGTTTTTTTGGTCAAAATATTTTAAACAATAAGAAATAATATTATTTATATTTTTAAAATATGATTTAAATATATATTTTTTACATCTCATGTTATAATTTTTTATTATATTATAATACATAGGTTTTGAAAATAATTTCGAAAACATGTAGGGGATAATATTTATTAATATTTGAATAATATTGACTATTTTTAGAATTTATAGGAACAAAATATTGTGTATATAAATAAATTGAATAGCAATCGCAGTTTTATGTAATATTATAGAATATTAAGGGCAAGTAATAAATTGGTCACAGAGCTCTATGGCGACGACACATCAGCTTTTCTTCAAAAATGTTTCTCTTTTAATATATAGGGGATTTCTGGGATGACAATACCCGAAAGTATTGACTTTTTTTTATTACTAGGATATTTCGGGTATTTTCAAAACTTTTTTTTTTATTACTAGGACCTTAATTGCAAAATTTGATTGTTTATTTCATTCCTCTAATATGAGTCTATAAGGGAAAAGAAAATTTGAAAATGAAGCTAGATATTAGTTATTCCTGAAGACTTAAACAATAAAGATAGAAAGTTGAATGAGGATTAAACTCTTGGTGTTCTCCCTTCCTCCAAAGTGAATCTCGAACTCCATTGTCATCACACCTCTTTGACCACAAATAAAGTAATTATTTTGGGCTTTCTTGAACTTGAATTAGGCTCAAAGTAGGCTGCACTTGATAAAAATCATTCCTAATATATTATTCATGCTCTCTTTGGCCATAAGCTCTTGAATTAGCCCATTAAGTGCATTCCTTAGCTTCATAGCCTTTGATCGAGTCATTGGTCCTTCTAGTACAAGCAATGGTTCTTCAGCTACAAGCTCCCCGAGTTCAAGCTCAGCTACACGTTCTCAGGTTCAAGCTCAGCTACAAGCTCCTCCCCCTTAGCTCTATCCATGATCACATCAAACGTCCTCCATTAAGCCTTCATCACTGGGACTCCTCAATTTGATCAATGCCAAAAATCTTCTAGACTCATTCATGTACAATACCTATGGATGCTTGTCATCTTTTACTTGGTCGTCCTTGGGAGTCTGATCGTCGCATTCAACATGATGGTTTTCTCAACATGTATACCTTTCAGTTTAATAACTGTTCTTTTGCGTTGAAGCCAGCTCCACCGTTGTTGCCAGCATTACCACAAAATCATGTTCTTCTGCTGCAACGTTCACCTTTCGAAGCTGCAATGCGTGATAAAGGTTTAGTTATATTTTTTCTTACTAAACCAGTGTCGTCTTTACAGTCCATGTATATACAGCCTGTGTTTCGCTCAGTCCTTGACCAGTTTGCTGATGTTTTTTCATGAAGACTTACCTCCGGGTTTACTACCTCTTCGTGACATACAATGGTTCCGGGCGCGGCCATTCCTAATCGATCTCATTATCGGATGAGTCCTAGTGAGCATGAAGAGATGCGAAAGCAATTAGAGGCTTTGGTTGCTAAAGGTTTTCTGCGAGAAAGCTTGAGTCCGTGTGCGGTACCAGCTTTGCTTATCTCTAAGAAGGATGGATCTTGGCGGATGTGTGTTGATAGGAGAGAAATAAACAAAATGGAGTCAAAGCAATGTTGGGTTTGCGGAAGACCCATTACAAAATCCATGCTTATATCTATGCAAGGCTGAGTTGGAACAGGCAATGACATATAAATACTTGCATTAGCTTAGAACTTTGACACACAATACACCGCTCAACCAAACGTTCAACATCACGCCGCAAGCCTGGCCAAAAATATGAAGAAGTCACGACTGAAGTTTTGAAGTTATGCAATAAGCTGGATACGAAGGATACAATCTGGAATGCAAAGACGAGAACTGGATACGAAGGCTCACACTTCTTTAAAGTTGCAAACAACTTATCACGATGTAACACAAAGAGAACCTCTTGTAAATGTTATAGATGATCAGCCAATGTCAAACTGAAAATTAAAATGTCATCAAAGTAAACAACCATAAATTTACAGATAAAAAGACGGAGAGTTTGGTTCATTACGCGCATGAATGTACTCGGCGCATTAGACAAACCTAATGGCATAACCAGCCATTCAAAAAGTCTTTCAAGAGTTATAAAGGCTGTCTTCCACTCATCACCTAGTCCAATACGAATTTAGTGGTATCCACTCTTTGAATCCATTTTAGAAAATATTGTAGTTGTTCCAATCTGATCAAGAAGATCATCAAGCTGAGAGATGGGAAAACGATAGCGAACAGTGATTTTGTTGTAGTTGATTGTTTTTCTTAAATGGTTCATTTCATACCCTGCAAGTGTACAACGAATGTAGTTTAGGTTGCTACACTCTTCTTTCGAGAGATATACCGTTTACATGGTCTTCCTTCATTAATTGTTTCTGAACGTGATTCACGTTTTCTGAGTCATTTTTGGAGATCATTGTGGAATCTTCTAGGTACAAGTCTTGACATGAATTCTGCTTACCATCCACAATCTGACGGCCAAACAAAAGTTCTTAACCAGTCACTTGTCTCTTGAGAGCTCTGGTTGGTGATTCCATTAAGAAGTGGGATTCTAAGCTCCCTCAAGCTGAATTTGTGCATTCATAGTGATCCGGCTGATCTTTCTACTCTTCATGATCAAACTCGCATTCATAGTGTCGCTGCTGACTTTGTTACTGAAATTTCTAACATTCATGATCTCACTAAAACCAATTTGGAAGCCTCTACCTAGAAGTACAAAGCTGATGCGGATTTACATCGTTGTTGTCTAATTTTTGAAGTTGGTGATATGGTTTGGGCTGTTCTAACAAAGGATCATATGCCATCGCGTACATATAAGAAACTCAAAGCAAAGAAGCTTGGACCACTTTGAAGTTCTTGAATGTATCAACGACAATGCGTATAGGCTCCGTCTTCCCGCTGGTATGAACACATCTAATGTCTTCAATGTGAAATACTTGTCTCGCTACGTTCCTCCTGATCCAGTTCCAAATTCGGGGTTGAATCTTTCTCACCATGAGGGACCTGATGCAGCATCTTAGAATCTTCCTCTTCACGTTTTCTTTATGTCGGTGTAAAACTTTTCCTTTTGTTAGTTATTTCCATTAATTTGTTAGGGTAAGTTTACAATGTTTAGATCTTATCTAGGGCTAGCGGCTTTGCCCTTTGTCTATTTAAGCGTTTAGCTTCTGTTCTTTGTACGCAGCTTTTGATAAATTTTAAAACAAAGAGTATCTCTTCTTTTCCTTGTGTTGATTTGATTATGTCATCAAAATAAGAAGTCGGTCTCAAGAGATTCTTCCTAATCTCTTGATTGAACGAAGTAGGTCTCACGAAAAACCTTGTTTCCTTGATTGAACTACAAAATCTATCCCTTACGCTGCACCATTTTGCATTAGAGGGAGCATGAATGAATGAGCTAAAGCAAAGAAATGATTTGTATTGAGAAGGAGGCTCAAGGAAAAAGGAACAACTAACTTACTTTCTCTGAAAAACTGCAAAAAAAACTACAACTGTGAATGTATAGTTCTTGATATATATAACAACCAGATCCGACAGATCACAAAGACTTCTCAACACATTGGTACTGATTGGTAAACACACACAAAGTATTACAAATGGTACATCTTTGAATTTTTACCAATCACAAAAACTTTACCAAAAACTTTATTAAAAACTTTACTCTCAGCTTTTTTGTATAGCTTTCACGTACAACTCTTTCTTTGCGCTATTCCGTAACAGCTTACACCTTTTCTGTACAGCTTTGGCTACATTACCAATCAGACCCATTACTGTTCCATCATTTTTCATAGTGAGTTAGTTTAAAGGTTTAAAATGTTGGTGAAATCATTCTGGTAGTTTATAATGTTAGTAAAATTCTTTTAAAATTATATCTAGCGACACTTTGATGGTTAAAAATGTGTTTTTGCTCTATAACTTGGCACTTTGTACTTTGATGATCTAAATTCTCTTAATATGAGAGGGTTTACTCTATAACTTTAGCACTTTGTACTACTAACTACTTGACATGTATCATCTTTTCCCTTAAGTTATTACTAATGTTTTAAATTATTCACACTAATATTAAATGTATTAACATTCAATGGTAACTATTTCCAAAATGAGAATTTATTTGTGAAAAATGCTGCAAAAATACTAGTATAGATAGTTCTTGGAAAAAAAAAAATCTTAGATAATATGAGGGGGTTTACTCTATAACTTTTTGATATTTGGCACTTCTACTACTTGACATGGATCATCTTTTACCTTTAAATTATTATTGATGTTTTAATTCATTCACATTAATTTACCACAGTTAATATCTTCACTTCATTGGTCAAAAGTAAATGAATAACTAAATTATTTATATTTTCTATGTTTTGAATAGTTTTATTCCAGACTTTCCATACTTATTTATACCAATATAATATGGAGAATACAATTCACATATGACACTATTAATTTGGTTTTTAAATGGATAATATGGAGAAAAAATATCTTTTTAATTGATTAAGTTATTGATTACAAATAAAAAGTGTTATAAATAAATTTTAATGGCATATACTAATTATTATATGTATAATAAAGCATAAATATGAAAAAGATAAATGGTTATAAAAGCTAAAAGTTTTACAAAAGAAATAAAGATTATATGAAAGATATGCTTTGAACAATATATGAAATTTTCTGTAAGTACTTCAATAATTAAAGATACTAGATTTTAACCCGCGGTGTACCGCGGGACAATTTTTTAACTAAAAATTTTAAATTCTAAGATATATTTATCAATTTTTTTGTTTTGTTTAGTGTTTAAGATTGTATAATTGTATTTTGATTGTTAATTTTAAGATTGTATAACTATATTTTGACTATTTAAGATTATTTAAAATTCAAAATAATAAAATGATGATGGCATAACATCTTTCGTTTAACTCATTGTATTTCAGACTAAAATATTTTGTAGACAACACGTAAAAAAATGTAAACTTAAACCCGCTCTATCACACCCGCAAGCATTTAAATTTTCTTTCATGAAGTTTTCTAATATTTAAAATTTTTAAATTTTTTAAAATTTTTCGAAAATCTTTAACAAATCAAAGATTTCAGCATCAAACGTTTTTTCTATAAAATATTAACTTTTTTTTACGCATCTATAAATGATTATCTAATATTGAAATAATATTCAGTAAGTCGTTTAGAAAACTAAATAATGGGATTAATTTTGACAAAATATTTTTAGGCTTGTTGAAGAAGCCTTATAGTGTAGAGTATAATCGACATTATCTTTTGTATGTTTTTTAAAGCAGTTATTTGAATGGTAAATTTCTTTCTTATTTGAGATTATTTATAAAGATGTGTTTCGTTTTAAAATATAAAAATAACTTTATTTTGTAAGTTTATGTAATCCCACATATAAATACTTAGACCTTGAATGGAGACAATATTAGTGTGGATTTCAAAAAACTTTTTTTAGAAAGTTACTTTATACACCAATCGCAAAGATATTGGTAATTTGCATTTTTTGTAAAAAAAAAATAAGGTGCAGTTTTTTGGTTGAATATTAACTCATGGGCCGCACTTATTTCTCTAACTACCTCTTATCCAGCGTTATTGACAAATAACGCACATACAAACAGCATAATATTTAATTTATGTTGAACAAAAGAAACTTAACTAACACATATTTTAATAAATAAAAGTTCTAGGTACCTTTTTCTCTCTTTCAAGTAATTTTTAGAATGCATATTTTAAAATTATTTTTTCTGATCTTTTTCATCTTATCTATACTATTAAAGTAAGAGTATTCACTATACTCAAATTGGACCATGACTTCTATTTGGTGCGTTTTTCATTAAAAATGATCAGAGAATCGCTTATTTAAATTAAATTAACCTATAGTTTATATTTCTTTAAATGACGTTTATACCCTTTGGGCGACAACATATTCACAACCGGTTGACACGTAGATCTTGTATGACCCGACAATAGTAGACTTCAAAACACGCGGGTCTTTTTGTAACCCGGATTTACACTATTCGGATCGTGTATTTGGTTTGATTCAAGAATAATTATTTCCGTCGCCAAACAGAGGTATAATCCCTATAAATAAGGAAACTGGTATCCGGGTATTTAATGGCTTCAGTAATATCAAATATTAATTACTACCATACTTAATCTCTATAATTATTACGAATATTAATAATAATAAGAAATCTTTAATACTTATCTATTGTGACTTTGTTGCTTCTAAAATAATCAATAGATTAAATATGAAATTGTATATATATGTAAACTTATCTGATTTGTTTTTATTTGTGAGATATTTACAGAAACAACAAATCAACTTAATACAATAAAATAAAAACAAATCATCATTTAGTTTAGATTTTTCTGTATTTCCTTAACGAAATTATAGTAATTAATTATGAGTAGTATAGATGGAAAGAATTAAAAACGAGAAATTATATATATGTAAAGTTGTAAACTAATTTACAGAAAATGTGTACTGTATATCCCACATCGACTAAATATTTTGGAATATGGTTCATAATCACTATAAATATATGACTAAAATGTTTTGATTACAAATGAGCTGGAAACTTGATTTATCAGGTATACAAATCTAACAGTTTAAGTTGGTTCTATATTTGAGAATATTTAAGCTTTTAAAAAGTAAACATATTATAATATATTTACGTTTTTTTTTAAAAAGTTTAAGATATTATAAATATTTAAATTTTTTATAGAATGTTTAAATTATTAAAAATATTTGAAATGCATGAATATTTTGCTATACCAACAAAGACACATACCATGGAACACATGTCTCCGACAAGCTCAGAGAGATGCGAAAGAATGGCTAGATGCCATGGCTGTGGCACAGGAATTTCACTCCATCAGTTCAGCATCCACTACACAACCTTCAACAAGAACAAGATGGTCAAAACCTGATCAGGGCTGAAAAAAATGCAATTATGACGGATCCTTTTTAAACACCACAACCAAAGCACAATCTGGTTGGCTGTTTAGAGATGCACATGGTATTTATAAAGGTTCGGGCCAATCTGAAGGACAATGCACCAATTCCCCCTTAGAAAGTGAACTCCAAGCAGCTCTTCACGCACTGCAACACGCTTCAACGAAAGGTTACACAAAAGTTCACATGGAAGGAGACAATAAGGAAGCAACAACAATCTTTCAGGGGAAGACTTTAAACTTTGCAACACACAATTGGAATCGAGATATCCAATTCTGGATAAAAAAGTTCGAGATAGTCAAGTTCGGATGGACCCCAAGGATCAACAACAAATGCGCAGACACTCTAGCAAAATCACCTCGCTCGTCAAATGCTCCTACCACTTACTACAATTATGTTCCTAGATTTCTAAACTCTATCTTGTTCTATGACTACTTTTAATCATCAATAAAAGTTTTAAGTGTTTAAAAATATATATATTTGAACTCCGTCGAAAATTTAAAATATTATAATATATTTAAAGTCTATAAAATATTTAAGTAATATTAATATTTTTAGTCTTAAAATTTTTAAAATATAAAAAAAGTTTGAGTTAAACCCGTTAAAACAAGTAATTTTATCAAACTATAAATTAAGCCATGTGAAGTGGGGTGTGTCTATCCTCTTACAAAACTACTATCCGATATTGCGGAGTGTCTATTCTCTTACAAAACTACTATCTAATATTGCGATGTGTTTGTTTCCGTGAAAAGCTACATTCTGCAAACTACTTACTCTATTAGGATTTACAATTTACCTTATAACCCCAAATATACAAATAAACACTATATAAACAAAGAAAATAAGTCAAAATAAAAAAGTACATTACAAAAATACAAATTACAAAAAAAAATAACCAACAAATATATATAATCATGTGCTGTAGCAAGAGTCTCCCCTAGTTTGTTTTATTTTGGTAGTATGCATGTATAACCATTATTAAATCCAGTTTTTCTAATAATAAATTGATTTTTTAAAAAACTTTTAATATAATAACAACTGGATTTGTAAGAAATATACTCCATACTAGTTTTTTTTATTGTGTAGTACTTTCTTTTGATTTAACTTGTTAATTTATTTAAAAGTTTGATTTACATTGGATCTCACATGAATCGCCCCATCTATTCTCCTGAGGAGAAGCCCACTCGTGTGGTATTTCTACCATATATAGAAGAATATGATCAACTTTTTAAGTTTACGTTGGTGTTGAGCATTTACCTGTAAGAATATAATTTCTAGAATCTGTAGTTGCAATAACTTTGGAATCAGAAATATATAAACATATATATGGTTAAATTTTAATTTAAATAAAGTTTCATATTTTAAAGTTCATAAATGATATATTAAAATTGGTTCTTAATATATTAAATTACGTATTCGCACTACAATTTTTTCTCACCACAAATTGGAAATATATAATTATACAAAAATGAAAAATATATAATTATACTAGTTATTAATAAAATAATATGAAATCCGTACCACATATTATTTTTCACCAATCAAACATTATTTTGTACCGCTTATTTTGGAGTAACCGCACTTGTCCCGCAAATACATTTATCCTACACATACCGCAGTTGAACCGTACCATACTATCAATTTTTTTTGTCCCACACTACTAAATCCGCCGTTACCATTCGAAGCCTTAATAGATGTAAAAATATGTTTATAATAAAACTTAAGTAATAAGGATCAATTTCTTTTAATTTTTAGATAATAAGGTGCAATGATTTAATTACACATCAATTTTAAAGGAAATACAAATCCTATTATATTTTACAACATTAATTCGGATTAGTAATTTGAATTAAAAAGTATGATTAAAAGTTATAGCAAAACAATATTACTTTTGGATGTTAAATAACAATACATGAGAATATATGGCTTATGAAATAGATAAAAACATATGACATCATGAAATCAAATACTGGAATTGGTAACATAAATATAAATAATTAAAGAGTATTTTGAAAAATGATAAAATATGTATGAAGATTATTATCATTATTGTGATAGTGGTGATGTTCTTACTCGATGGCTAAATCTAGCTTCCAATAAGCATAAACACATTTCGGAGACACTAAATAAAACTTCATCGACATTGCTTTCTTGACAAAATACGTGTACAAATTTTTATTTCATTATTATTGTTCATCTGCAAAGTTAAATTTTAATTAATGTTAGTTTTTCAACTTTTTAATTTAGAAAAAAAGTTTTTTTTTTTTTTGTTAAAGTTTAGAAAAAAAGTTGTTAAAAGAATATTACCTTTGTGAAGTAATCATCATCATCTTCCATTTGAAACTAATATATGCATATATTCCACAAAATTTAGTAGCAAAATCACAATAATCAAATTTTTATTTATATGCATTAACAATTATATAAAAAAAAAAGGAGAGGAAGAGATAACATACTATCGTGAAAGTATATGACAGTTACTTCTCTTTATTACAGGGAGAGGAAGTGTGTTCAACAAAAGTTTTTAACCAAAAAAATCTAAATAAAATCATTGATAATCAATCGATTTTGTAAAACTGAAATAACCCGACCCATTTTTAAAAAATAACCTAATATCTAGTGATCCCATACTCACTAGCAACCTACCCCAATCAATATCAATCAACAGTGGATAACAATTTAATCATTCCAATAAACCAATAAATGAAATAAAGAATAACTTGCAACCATTTCCATCAACAATCCAAAACATAAAAAAAAAGTCAAGAACCAGCCATCCTAACAACCGTTCTAGAATTCTAAATTTCACTCTAGCATCCTAACAACGACATAGAGAAAACAAATGAGGTTATAGAACATCCTACTCTTCATAGCCTTGATCCCACGATCCTACTTTGCCTTTAAATGCACCACAACACATATGAGATGCATGAGTATTTTATAAACATTCAGTGAGGCAATCCTCCCATCTACTAGGCTATACACACAAGCAACTGAGATTTCAATGTTAAACAAGCAACAATCAAACACAACAAACCAGGAAAAACAAGTATCAGCCACTGCTGAAAAAGATTGGTGGCGACCAACACTGCCTCTCAGTGTCGACCGACACTCCTCTTTGGTGTCGACCGACACCACCTCTTGGTGTCGACGGATACCTCTGCTCGACTCGAAAACCCTCGATCTGATCTCGTAAAGTCTCCGCATCGTCAACACATTAGTGACGACCGACTGCGCAGACACATTCCGCTCAAAGCCAAAAGTCGTAGATCCGCTTCCCAAAACGTCCAAAACTCAACCAAAGGTCATGGAAACTCAAGGGAACCAACAACCAACTACAAACATAAGAAAACAACACAATGAGCCATAAAACAAGCAAAACAAAAGATTCTCAGGCTTAGATCAGCCATGGTCATGCACTCACCTTTTTGCAAGAAGTTTTGACCCACAACAACGAATCCAACACCTTGGAAGTCTTCTCATTCGTTCCAGCACAAGATCTTCACTCCGCAGCAACAGATCTCCAAGAAAACACCAAAACTCACAAAAACGCACAAGAACTCTCTCCGGAACTTCTTTTCTCTTTCTGTTTCTCTCTGAAACGACAATAAGCGGTTCTTCCCAAACCCTCAGATCGATTTCCACTTAAATATCTCGGTTAGGAATTTCCAATTGAACCAAACGGAACCAAAACGTCACATTAAATCAACCCGGTCGAACCGGAATTGATGGTGTCAATCGACACACCCCTTTGGTGTCAATCAACACTCACTCCCAAAACCGACTTAATTGTTCGTGGATGTTACAAAGATAATATTGTTTATTTTTTATATAACAACAATTTTAACATACTAAATATAAGTCTTTGATTAAATGTTTTACTATTTTAAAATCAATTATAATCTCTACAGAATATTATTATTAGTGTAGAAGATAAAATTGGTTAGTTATTATTAATATATAATATTTTTAAAATCAACAATTAATGTACATTTTGAAGTCGGTTTTGTAAAAAAAAAATAGAAAGATATTGTAGAGATATTTTAGAAATATGATGTTAAATTTAAAAAAATTTATAAAAATGAAATTTTTTTAGGAAATTATAAATCAAATGCGTAGAGAAAGTTTAACGAGCTTTGTACATCTTTAATCATTTTGTTTGGTCTCAAGAACATGGTTTTGTTGTTTCTCTTAGTTCTCTGTCTTAACCTGAGTCTCTAGTTTTTGTCTCAATGAGATTTGTCCTCTGTTCTTTTTCAACATATTGAAGTAAATTAGACAAATATACAACATAGAAAAGAAAAAATTACAGCTGTAGTGTAAGATTTTTTTGGTGATTCATTATCTTCTAAAGAATACATATTCGTGTATAGTAGATGTCTAAATTTATATACGTGTAAAAATAATTAAAGGATGGCCAAAATTGAGAAGAAGAATAATGAAAGTGAGATAGAGAGAGAATAAGCGGTAGAAGAAGTCGACGTGCTTGGTCTTTGAGATGGTATGTTTGTCGCCTCCGGGTCAAATGAAGAAGTTGGTGGTCTAGCCGAGGAGGAGGAACGGTTCGATGGAAGCGTCCGCGCCGAGGTCTCACCGGTGTAACCTTTAGCCATGAAAAATGAAGTCAGGTTAGAAAGAAGTTTAGGATCTTAGGCTCTACAGGGAATAAAAGTTGATAAGGAACTCACAATCAGATTCTTTCCACCCCAGAATCAGTTTCTCACGATCAAAGACAACACGATAGCCAGTCATGAAGTTCTCTGCAAATTGTAAAAACGAAGAAATCCGATAAAAATCTTGCATTTCTAAGTTTTTGGTTGAGTTTCCAAATTGATACTTACGTCCGATGATGCTAATGTCTTCTATCTTCATGATGGCTAAACAATACACATCTGTGTCCTGAAATCATCACAAGGAGAAGCTTAAGTAATGGCAGAGACAGAACAGAGGCGCGCTGTAATAACAGAGGCCTAACTAACCTTCATGGGGATTACTACTAAAGGGTGATAAACGGGATATGAGCTCCCGCCTTTCATTGTAAGATTCACAGCTGGATATTGGAAGCTGTCTTTGTTTGGGCTGCACATAGATAGATCCAGAAGTTAGTTAGTAAGGTTTCAGAGATAATAAGAGTGATGGTGACCAGAGTACAGAGGCAACCTTAATGCATAACAGTACTCAAAAGGTAACTCTGGATCAGTTGTTTGATATCGTTTGTCCAGAGCTAGAGAATTAAACTGCACAATCATATTGGTTATAAAGCCATGTAATACCAAACCAAGATCATAATACAATATGTAAGATGAAAACTTACGCTTTCTGAAATAAGGGTGTAAGCTGCATCAGTCAGATAAGTGAACGAGGTTCCAGAGTCGAAAACAGCATCAAATTCAAGATCGCCTGTATTTCCCCCAACGCTTATTTTCGTGACGGTGATATTGTAAGTAGGACTGGTTGACAATAAAAGAATATGGTAGTTAGAAGAAACAACTAGAAGTATATTCAAGGAGATGGACAAGGTCGGTTAAACATAGAGAAGATATGATTCAACGGCTTGCTTACTGTGGTTGTCTTATGTTCAATGGCGTTTCCCGTTGGTCTACGCTACCTTTATCTCCAAAACTGATCCTACCAGCTCCATCATTCCCAAAACACATTGAGAATGAGTTTGCCACAATTCCCTCCTTTGCTAGTACGCTAGGAACCGATACGTCTTCTAAGCCAAGACCGAAAAGACCATTTGGAGCTGCACCATCATGGAATACACCGGTCTGAACTTGACCACATCTGTTCCAGCACAGAAAGATTGTTAAGATGAAAACAGAAAGATTTAGGCTTGCCAACATAATAGAAAAATTCTATGATATAATATCATATACTCAAAAGTCTGTATAGAAGAAATTAGTTACCCCAAAGTAACTCGGGCAGGAATAGTTTTAGAACTTTTGTCATTTGAAACTAAGTGAAGTACATCCTCCACCAAGACTCCAGTGGACGAGGTACCATTAGAAAGATACCGGATCTGGTAAGGGCAATTACTTTGAGGGGAAGCACATCGATCACCTCTTGTACATAACGAGCTATTACAAGGAACTTCTGAACTTGTCGATGATACATTAGGGCTATAAATATTAAGGTCCAAACTCTGCAACAAGAAAATTAAATCTTCCCTAAGGAATCGAACAACTTGCAGAAATAAATAAAAATGTCTAAAGAGATGACAGGTCGAATGTCAATAAAACAAAAACTAAGCATAGACATATCTCATTCACTAAATTTTTCTAGTCCACATGGGAGCAACTGAGCACTGAACATATAGATGTCTCTAGTGTCAGTCTCACAGTATTTTAGTGTTAAAGACTTAGTCAACAAAAGACCTGCCCAAAGTCACATTTCTATCCTACAATCGATCTGTATCCCACAACAAAACCCTAACTTAAAACCAATCCTATAGTTTCTTCACAATCTAGACCAAATCCTCAAGATACACAAGCTAGCATAGCAACATACTCAAATGAAACATGTATACCTCTATAAGCAAAAGAAAAATAAACATTACCGAGCCACCAGGCGCTTTCAATTCACGCACACAATTGGTGCAGTCACAGGGCAACCAAAACAAGTCACTTCCAGTATCTAAGGCAACCAGAAACCAATCAGCCGGCGTCCCAACCGATACATTAGCGTAATGCAAACTGTTTACAAAAAAAAACACCAAACATAAACATCATCAACCAAAACCTTTAAGCCTCTCATAAACAATTCACAAGTCTCTCTCCATAAAAAAATAAACCCTTTTTTTTGACAAATGAATGAAATTAAAGAAAACCTTACAATCCAAGGGCATCAACACGAACAGTTTCGTTGCCGTCAGAGAAAGTAACAAGTGATTGATCAACAGAAGAAGCAAGCCTACGACCTCTGATTAACCGATCACGATGAGCCATCACTCTGTAATACTTGGAAGAGTCTCTATTAGGCAAACCATCTCCAGGCAAAACACCAACAACCTGATCCGAGAAACGGTGATGAAACTCAAACCCAAATTCACCAATTCCTTCGCATCTATCCAAAACCCAGCTCGAAGCTATCAAAATAAAAAGACCCAGATACATAATTCTACAGCTTGAGTACCAAACCATGTCTGGCTCGTCGTCAAATTAAAAAAAAAAAGTACTCCGCCGAGATCTCGGAAACTTCCAAAAAATGAAGAAAAAAAAAACGAAATTTCCGAGTAATACTGAAAACCCAGTCTAGCTAAAGAACGAGAAAGAATCAAAAGGTAAATAGAGACCGAGAAAATTAGGGAAGAAGAATCGTGTTAAGTAGGAGAAGCTCCAAAGGTTTCTCCTTTGTATGATGATGATGATGATGATGATGATGATGATGATGAACAACTTTGAAGTCAATTTATTTTCCTGAAAAAAGTAATTAAATATAAAAACTTATTCTTATTAGTATTATTTTGTTTAATTATAGTAAGAAATTATAAAAGGTGGCAGGTAATTTTCATTATCAAAAGACTCTCAAATAAAGCAAAAGTCAAAGTAGAAGTCTATCTCTGTAGAATTTTCAACGTCGTTGTGTAAATTTGTAAACCACAATCAAATTAATATTATTATTATGGTTACGCAATTGAATTGATTTGTCAACACGTCATTCAATTATGTTAAAGATTGGTTTTATTAGTTATATGTAGTTGGACCGACTTTTCCTAAATGTTTTTTTTTTGTTGTAAGGTTAGTTATATAATTTGTTGTTATTTTATAGGTAATTGTTAGATCTAACTGAAATTGGTGAATTAATTAGTTTAGTTGGTTTACATGGTTTGCCTATACATTTGGATCGTTAAGAAAATTAATCGCGTAAAACTACTTAATTTGTGTTCGCTCTAATATTTCTCTTCCTGACGCGACTATCGAGCAACCGCTACTACCTTACTTCTCCGACGCTGGTAGGGCTTCGGCTCGCCGGCATTGAGGTCTCTCAACCTCTCCGATGCTCTTTTACTTTTTCTACTTCTTTAGTTACTCTGTTCACTCTTTTTTCCCCTTTTATTTTCCCTTTTTGATTCCCTGTCAAACTTTTACCCTAGATCCAGACGAAGGTTTGATCTTGTTTCCCTATAATTGGATGCGGAGTCCGGCTAACCCCACTTTCAACTATTCTCGCCCAGCCTTACCATCGACGGTTCCCTTGTCTTTGTGCTTCCCACTTCCTCTTCGCCCCTGAAGAATCCTCTCCACCAACGGCACCAGAGTCGATGTTTGGCGAGAAATCATCCAGGAATGCAAGCTATCTCCGCTATTGGACTCCCGTCTCACCTTTTTGTCACCCTCTGAGCTTGATAGACACATGTATACTACCACCAGAGATGCAGAATCTTTCACTCTCTCCGGTTAGCCGCTGCACGAATCAACTCCCACTCTCTCTGCAGAAGGGCCCTGCATCTGAACTCGGCTTGTTAGTATCTCAAACGGTCTCGCCCAACTTCCAAATTCCCAGGTTTCCTCCACCTACCCTTATGTTATCTGTTAAACTTTACCTAGTGTCTCTGGTTGAACTTGATGTACGAAGACTGCATCTGAGAATCCACTTACCTAGATGGTTTGGTAGAAACAAAGTGTATGTTAGATCCTTGGTCTTAGCTCAATCAGTGACATTGCTCGATAACTGAAAGAACCGAATCACTTGCTTTTCTATGCTAACTAGCGTTTCCAGCTATCAACAACACCCTAGTAACTGCCAGCAACCCTTCTCGATTCTGAAGCTCAGGTCTGCCGTCCTTTTGCCAGTGTATAGCCGACAACAAAACTTGTGTGGAATCCTTGATCACCATTTCCATGGCAGAGAGGATCCACCTGTTAGGTTACTGCTTTCCATTTATCTTCTGCACCTGGTTTTAGCTTCATTGGTGAATGTTTCTAACCCCATTACCTTGCAACAATCCTCTTGTCCAAAAATCAGGTCCATCTGTTATTTGTCAGTGTCTTACCGTTTACTAACCTTATGTGATACTCTTGATCACCATTTCCATGGCAGAGAGGGTTCACCTGGTATGTTTCGTCTGGTACTTATTATTGTCGAATCCTGAGTCTAGATGCAACACAAACCACCATTTCCTTTGTTTGGTATAAGTTTTTTGGATTGCAGCCCTTTGGTCACTCGCCCGTTACACCAAGATTCTTATATGACGGAGCTAGGCAACCAACCTTCAGTACCAGCATCACCACCATCCTATCTCCTACCTATCGAATCTCTGTCAAGGCATACTTGCACCTCACGACGATGAGGCACTTGACCCCGATTCTCCATCTAAAGTCAAAAAGTCTTCAGACTACGACTATCTTATCGTCCTGCGGGTCCCTCGAGAATGATCTCTCAAGCAACCATGATCTCACTTGTCCCAAGCCACTTCTAAGTACTTGCTTCAAAGCTCTCATGGATCAATACTTAGGTTTTTATGTTCTTTTCTGTACGGCTTTGGGGAAAGCCATTCTCTGTAATCTTCTAAACTATGGGATTTTAATCCCTAACTCTTGTACTGGTTGAATTTGAATGAATGAAACTATACGTTTGTCCAAAAAAAACAAAAAAAATTAATACCTCATTAGCACCACAACTTCTTTCTGCTCTTCGGTATGTCCTGCAAATGGCGCAGTAGACAGAATATGGAAAGAAAGGAATTCAAGGAGACATTATTGATACATTCCTCTCTCCCTCCATCACCTTATCAAACACATAGATAAATACGTTCGAAACTGGCTATCATTTATACGAGCTAACAAGTTAGACAAATGCTTTTTGAAGTGTGGTGATCTCTACAAGAAGCTAAATACTCTCCTCTACTCCTCAATCTTAATATGTACTTGATGTAAAAACTGCTGCTTTTTTGGATTGAATAAATTTTACATCCAGTTCCAAAAAAAAAGACCAAAAAAAAGTGCCTAACTCTGACCAGGCAAGTTGTTTTTAGGTATCGCTATTGGTCTTGATTTCCTCAACGGATCAACCTCTGTAGCTTGTGATTCCTACTGTTAGCTATGTGCGTGTCATTGTGTAAAATATTGTGTGTTAAGCAGGTGGTTAGAGCATCATTAGTGGAGTAACCCACTATATTTACTCTCACATTAATTAATTATATAATTAATATTAAAATTAATCAAAGCAACCCTAAGAGAACTTAAGCAAAATCATCTCATTACTAGAGAACCCCAAAGAAGGTTACTCAAGCATTTAAATAATTATTTTTTAATTTGTGTTTATTAATTATCAAACTTTAATTATCTAAAATGATAAAACAATTATTTAAATTTTTTATATTACATAAAATAGAAAACAATATTTTACAAACTTTAGAATATAAAACATATTTTACAAAATTCGGAATAGTAAACATATTTTATAAAATTCAAAATATTAAACATATTAAACAGAATTTGGAATAAGTTTTATTGTGTGGTTGCACCAAATTTTTGCCAGATATGCTCACTACAAGAAAACAGTCGATTAGCGACTACAAGTAACGATACATTTGTAGTCGCCAAAAATAACGACCAGATAGTGACCACTTTGCGACTATGTTGTGACTACAGTAATTTAGTCGCCAGTCAGTCACTACTTTACCGACTACAGTAGATAGTCGTACTATAGTCGTCAATTTTAGCGACTATTCTACGACTCATTCGACGAGTCATTAAATAGTCACCCTTAGTCGCCAAATAGTCATAAAAGACAGTTAAAAAACGTGTTTTTTCTGTGGGGGTCAACTGATATTGAGTAGTCGCCTATTAGTGGCAGAGGTGTAGTCCTTAAAAAGAAATTGCACCCATTTGTCATCTTCATTCCAACACAATTGTCTTTCCTTCCCCAAAAAAAAATGTAGATCAAAAAAAAAAATTTGGCTTTATAAAAACTTTTATTTTCTCCAAAAAAAAAATATATATAGTTCTTAAAAAAAACACAATTTATATATATATATATATATGTAATGGCGGGAAATTTTTCATTAGAATTTGAATTAGTGGGGTTGGACCAATTCTCGTTTGGAAGTAGCCAAGATACAGTTCAGAATAATGGCGGTAAGTTTTTATGTTCATGTAGTGTTTGCAAGAACAATAGATGTCTCTCGGGAAAGTAGAAGAAGAAAACAAACATATGTTTTAAGAAACCTATCATTTTCTTACTTTTATTCACAAACAATATTTGCATAGGATTTGGACTTATGAATATGCTCTATTTAAAGCATCTATATAGGTTATATATAGAATCTTTTCCTTATTTCTTTTTTTTGTTTCAATATTCATTAAGGATTAATAAGTACTAAAATAATTTATGTGAAGATTTATTATTATAATTAAGATAGAAATTATAATATTAAAATTAATTTATTATTTTTCTAAAAATTATAATTATAAATTCTTTTAATTATTATTATAATTAAGATAGAAATTATATATAGAATCTTTTCCTTATTTTTTTTTGTTTCAATATTCATTAAGGATTAATAAGTACTAAAATAATTTAAATTTGCAATTATAATTCTTAGAAAATAATAAATTAATTTTATTATTATAATTTCTATCTTAATTATAATTTCTATCTTAATCATTTAAATGTTTAAGGCCCATACCTAAGTATCTAATTAGGCCTTGTAATTCCTAAAAACCCATTAACCCACTAACTAACCTAAACCCATTAACCCACTAACTAGCCTAAAAAACCTAATCTCACGACACAACTCACAACACAACTCTCAGTCTCTTCGAAACTCTATCGCCTCTCTCTCTCAAACCCTAATCTCACAACACAACTCTCAGTCTCTTCGAATCTATCAGTCTCCATTACCAAGAAGATGCCAAATCGAGGGAAGAAGAGGAAGGTTGGTCCTAACGTTACTCAGAGAGCGACGGGGGCAACACCAAATCGACGGCCTAATACTCTGCCCAGTCGGTACAACTTCACGCCGGCGGGACAAGATCCTCCTCCTCTGCAGACGCCTGAAGCCCAAGTCGGCGGTTTGCAACGACAGTCTCCAGCCCATATCCGGAACTATCCTCCGCCGCAACAACTTTTTCAGAACTCATCTACACATCCACCTCCACCCGATCTACACCGGACTCCTTCAGAAGAAGTCCACTTCAATCCACGGACTCAGGCCAGAAGTCGGGATGTCTCTCCGCCTTCTCCAGTTCGACCCTCTCAAACTCAGGCGAGACTTCAGGTGAGAAGTCAGGCCAGAAGTCGGGAAGTCTCTCCGCCTTCTCCAGTTCGACCCTCTCAACCTCAGGCAAGAAGTCAGTCGCATCCATCGCATCCATCGTCTCAAGGGAACAACTTTGAAGAAGAATCTTCTCCGGTGTTGCCCGAACTACAGTCCGATGTGTTGCGTGCTCTAAATGCATTGCTTGTGGTTCCAGACAGGGATAAGTTCACCACTGTCCTCTCTCCCACACCCGCACCGAACACCCAATGGTATGATTTTTCCTCTTCGATTATTGTGGTCTTGTCTTGTGCGAATATAAATGATTGTGGTTTGTCTTGTGCGAATAGCTTCTAAGTTGGTCTTGTCTTGTGCGAATAACAATGATTGTGGTCTTGTGGTCTTGTCTTGTGCAAATAGAAATGACTGTAGTCTTGTCTTGTGCGAATAGAAATGATTGTGGTCTTGTCTTGTGCGAATAACAATGATTGTGGTCTTGTCTTGTGCGAATAGAAATGGTTGTGGTCTTGTCTTGTGCGAATAGCTTCTAAGTTGGTCTTGTCTTGTGCGAATAACAATGATTGTGGTCTTGTGGTCTTGTCTTGTGCGAATAGCAATGACTGTGGTCTTGTCTTGTGCGAATAGAAATGGTTGTGGTCTTGTCTTGTCTTGTATTGATCTCATTTCTGTTGGTCTTGTCTTGTGCGAATAGAAATGGTTGTGGTCTTGTCTTGTGCGAATAGCCATGATTGTGGTCTTGTCTTGTATTGTACTAAAATTTCTGTTGATCTTACTTATTTTATTGGTTCATGTGTATGGAGGTTTACTTGTGACAAAGGATCGAAACTTGTTCGGAAGATTACTACAATTCTTCAAAACAAATTCGAAGGTCCCTTCTATAGCTGGACATGTGTGCCGCGGGACAAACAAGAGAGATACTTCCTTGAGTTCGCGGTAAGGATAGCTCCTTTTTACATAGCTTTACATGTCTTCTTTTCACTCACAATAGCTCATTTTTTTCTAGAAAACCCACACTTGGGATCTTTTGATAACCGGGACTGTTCAAGCTTACTTTGAAGGAATCTGTCAAAACCGGATCAAAGACATGGTTAGCAGTGTGAGGACTAGTCGAGTTCAACCAAACTGATTGGTGACACTCTCTGGATTACGATGGAGGATTACTGGGACACTGAAGAAGCACAACAAAGGAGTAAAACCTACTCTGATGCCCGTATGTCTGACCGTAACGGCCTAGGTCCTCACGTACACCTCTCATGGCCAAAGTCGTATCGACAGCTTCAAGACGAAATGGTTAAGTAGCTGTTATTTTTGCCACTTTCAATTCTTACATAGCTGTTATTTTTTTTTAGTTAATCTCTGTTTCTTTGCTAACATTGCAGGTTGAGGAATTGGGAAGAGAAGTCCGACTTGGTGAGGTTTTTATCAAGGCACATACAAAGCCTGATGGTACATATGTTGATCGGAAGGCAGAGAAGATTGTTGGAACTTATGAGAAGACTGTTCAAGAGAGGTTGTCTCAGCTCGACGCAGAGTCTTTTGCTGTGTCGGATGGAGAATCACGGCCACGGGACCTCACAACAGAAGAATATACAGAAATTTTCCTTGAGGTAACTTTTTAAAAAAACCAATACACATTTATAGTCTTGTAGTTTCATTTGTCATCACTAATCTTAACTTTTCTCTTATTTTCAAGTCCACTGAGAAAGATACAAGAGGAACACCTTATGGAGTTGGAAGCCTCAAGGACTGCCTTGTCAATGGAAAGCATAAGCAAGCATGTGGCTCTTCTACCTTTGTGACTCTCGAAGAACAGTTGAAGGAAGCTCAACGCATGATAGAAGAACAAGCTGCTCAACTGCGGAGGCATGATGCAGAAACTGCTGTGCGTGAAGCTGAGCAATCCAAACTTATTGCTACTCAAGCTGAGCAATCCAAAGTTATTGCTGCCCAGAAGGACAAGATTGACCATTTATCAGTCGTCGAGGATTTTCTGAGGGAATGTGATCCGCGGTTTGAGAATTTCGTTGCAAGGAAACAGACAACCACAGAACCTCTTCTCCTAGATGATCCAACTACAACTCCATCAACCGCTGCTTAATAGGTTTCTTCTATGTGTTAACTCTTTTTGGATGAACTCTATCTCACTCTACTCGGAAGAACTCTATCTCTCGCTCTTTTGTATGAACTCATTGCCACTTTTTTATGAACTCTATCTCATCCTCTTTTGATTTATGTAACTTGAATATGTAGTGTATTTCAATATTTCGATATTATGTCTTTTTTAATTCGAATCTTTCAATTAAAATTGGTATACAAGAATGAAAAGAAGAGGATAATGGGAATGAAAAGAAGAGGATAATGGGAAATTAGTATATGAAACTTTCAAATAATGAAGTGGCTAAATAGTCGTAACATACAGATTCTGAAATCAACATTAGTGGCCAAATAGTCGTAATGTAGTTTCTAAATAGTCACTACGGTAAGTGACTATATAGCGACTATAAACACTCAGTTACTAATTAATCACACTATAGTCGTAACATAGTCGTATTTTAACAACTATGAGACGACTACTTAATGACCATATAACGACTACATTATATGGTCGTACAGTAGTCGCTAAAAGGCGACTATAAATACGACTACATAAATTAGCGACTATCGATCTCCGACTGCTTGAGTTAGTCGCTATTTGGTCGTAAACACAGTTTATACGACTACAAACCGACTAGTAGTGTAGTCGCTAACCGCCTGCTTTCTTGTAGTGGCTCAATCAAGTCTTTTTGCAAAAGATCATGCATTTCTGTATCATGAACATCATTTTGAATGCCCATCATATTATGTAGATTTGTTGGCGTATCTGTAGAATATGATAAATCGACATGAGAACTTCCGCTTCCTTCTCCGTGATGGAATTCCATTGGATCGTAGAAATTGTAGTCATGTCGTTCGTCTTCCACTATCATGTTATGCAGGATGATAGATGCTCTCATTATTTTTCCTATTTTTCCTTTATCCCAAAAAAGTGCGGGATTCTTCACGATTGCAAATCGAGCTTGCAAGACTCTAAATGCACGCTCTACATCTTTACGACATCCTTCTTGCCATTGAGCAAAGAGTTTTGCTTTTCGACCACGTGGAAGTGTAATAGATTGGATGAAATTTGCCCATTTGGGATAGATACCGTCTGTGAGGTAGTACGCCATTTTATATTGCCGTCCATTGACAAAGTATCTAACTCTCGGAGCTCGGCCCTCTAGGATATCATCAAACACCGGGGAGCGGTCCAAGACATTGATATCATTTAACGAACCCGGTGGTCCAAAAAATGTGTGCCAAATCCATAAATCTTGTGATGCCACAACCTCTAGTACGATTGACGGTTTACCAGATCCACGTGTATATTGTCCTTTCCATGCAGTGGGACAATTCTTCCACATCCAATGCATACAATCTATGTTCCTTATCATTCCGGGGAAACCGCGATATTCCCCAATATTCAGTAATCGTTGGAGGTCTTCCGCTGTAGGTCTTCTGAGATACTCGTCGCCAAACAGATTTATAACTCCCTCAACAAAATGTAGAAGGCATTTGTGGGCGGTTGTTTCAGCTAGTCGTAAATATTCATCCACCACATCTACCGAATATCCGTAAGCCATCAAACGAATAGCTGACGTACATTTTTGAAGTGCAGAAAGACCAAGCCTTCCAGTAGCATCTCGCCTTTGTCTGAAGTATGGGACTCCATTCTCAATAGCGGTAACAATACAAAGGAACAATGGTTTGTTCATTCTAAAGCGACGACGGAACATAGCGTTAGTGTAAGTCGGATTATCACTAAAATAATCATTTCACAATCGAGTGTGGCCTTCTTCGTGGTCTTTCTCAATGTGCACTCTTCGGATTATTGGAGCTGGTGGTACATCTGGGTGAGTGTAGTTGTATTGGATCTCCTCCACTATACTATCAACCTCCTCCTCTACCATTTCTTCAATTTCTTGATCAGAACTCCAATTAGACATTTTTTAGTTTATTTTGTATTGGAAATGGTTTTTTGTTGAGATGATTTGAAGAATCGGTTGAGATGTAAAAAAAGAAAAAGAAGATGTTATTTTGAAGACATTTTTGTACTAAGTTTTATTTTGTAATGGAAATGGGTTTGTGAAAAGTATCTAAACTTTGTAACACAAAATTTGTAATGAAGATGTTATTTTGTAACAAAACATGTGAAAATAAGAGAAAATAGATGAGAAGAATCAGAAGAGAAGAAACAGATGAGAAGCAAATGCAGTTGTGATAAACTTGTCCAATATATAGACTTACAAAAGACACACAACCAAATACAACATTCACGGGTTGGAGAAGCATGAATGTCCTTGCAAAAGACATACAACCCTTACAAAGGGCAAAAGATATACAACCCTTACAAAGGGCAAAAGATATACAACAAAAACAAAAGTGAAAAGCCGACACACATTACAAACAAAGACATTCACGGGTAAAAACATCAACACATTCAACCCGTGATAACATTCAAACATCTTCCATTCACTTCACATCAAACTTGTTTCCCTTCACGTGACACCAACACAGCTACATATGATGACCCGAAACCTGAAACAATAGAAAACATCAACACAACAATTAGTAACACAACAAGCGAATCTAATCAACAAGTTTCACAAGTCTAAAACACAACAAGTTTAATTTTCAAAAATTATACACAACACAACAAGAGTTAAACCTATATGTGTGTACACATTTGGTCAACGAGCTTGTCCCTAAGTATAACTTCAGTGGGTGTTAGTTCACCCTTGTTAATCAGGCAGTCTAGCAATCTCATTTTGGCATGTCTCTCTTTAGCTGCTTGTTTTTGATCCTTCATTGCTATGATCCGATCTAACCTTTTTAACGAACCATCCTCCACATCAATAATAACTTCCGGTTTCTTCCCTTTTTTCTTAGCAGCTTTAACCCCCGGAGGCCTCACATCAGCTCCATCATTGGTTGAACTTGATGAGTATGTTCCGTCTGAAGCAAGCTTCGTCCTCTTGTAACTACATTCCTCAGTCATCCATTTCTGATAATGCTTTAGTTCCCTCCAGCAATGCTCTAAAATAAATGGCTTTTTCATGTCGTTCTTATAAATCTCATGCGCCATAGTGATCACATCCTCTTCTGATTCTCCACTCTAACTTCTAGTACTAGCTTGTGTGTAACATCCAACAAACTTGTTAACTTGATGATTTATTTTGTTCCACCTGGCCTTACATTGACTAGCCCCTCGACAGTTTGAAACGGATGCTCCACCATTTGATTTGTGGTAGCGTGCAATCCTCTTCCAGAAGCTACCTTTCCGCTTCTCGTTACTCACTATAGGATATTTGCTTGTGTTTAACCAAGCGCTTATGAGATTGATATCCTCAGCTACACTCCACCTCGTCCTACTTCCTCTGCCTCCGTCTTCTTCATGGTCGTCTTCCGTAACCTCTATACAGTATTGAGAATCTGATTGGGTGCTAAGATTAACTGGTTGAGAAGAGAATACTTGACTAGTGTGGATAGACTGAGAAGAGAAAGGAGGACTAAATTGGATAGACTGAGAAGAGAAAGGAGGGTTAAATTGAGTAGGCTGAGTAGAGAAAGGAGGGTTAAATTGAGTAGGATGAGTAGAGAAAGGAGGGTTAAATTGAGTAGGCTGAGTAGAGAAAGGAGAGCTAAATTGGATAGGGTGAGAGGTTTGTGCGGAATTAGCAGAAGCGTTGGAATTTTTTTGAGAATTCAAAAGATCCATGAAATTTTGTGAGTCACTACCAAAAGGGTTTGGAGAATCCATTGATTGTGTTGTAGAGAAAATGGTAATGGATTAGGTTAGTGTTTGTTTATAGTTAACATTCAAGGTTTATATTGAGGTGAAGGTTTGTTTAAAGTTAATGAGTGGTTAGTACAAAAGAGATATAGTTTTCATATATCTCTTTAATTTGAATAGACAACTGAAAACTTCATCAGGAAATCTTTTGGTTCAAAAGCACATGAAAGGTGTGTTTAAAGTCAAGACTAATTTCAATTTCAATCATTTTGGGAATAAAACAGTAAACTATTTTTTTTATTAAGATTCAAATCAAATATCTCTAGCTTTTGATAAAAAAACAAACAAACGGTTTCTGAAAATTTTCATACGGTTAATTAAAATTGAAATGTGATATAAAAGGAACAAGTTATGGTTTATGAAAATTTTCAAACAATTGTTAGAAAAAACACATGAACATAAAATACAGTGACATAAAAGGAGCATACTTTTTCAAGCCTAACCTAAGAACAAAAATACAGTGACATAAAAGGAGCATACCTTTTCAAGTAAGAGGTAAAAATACTGGCCAAGCTTGTCTCTCCACTCAGCTGCAAAATAAATGGCAAAATATCTTTGATTTCTTGAAAAAAAAAAAACATAAGAAACTTTCACACAAGATTATTTTCTCAATGAAAAACATGGACATTTTCACCAAACAGAGCGCAACACTGCTTTATAACGGGAATATAAGCTTCACGGTTAATGTATATGGGAAGGGTGAGAGCAAAGCTTACCGGCTTCATCATACCGTTCTTCATCAACAGCTTGCATCATGTTCCTCAATAAGTCAAACTCTTTTGTATCAAAACAAGGCTGGCCATTTGTCCTAACCCAATGATAACATTGTTCCTAAGTTTGTAAACTTATCAGCAAAAGAAAGGATCTTAAATGACTAATTTCACATTTCAAAGGATTACCTGTCTAGTTCAGTGAATAATAAACCATCTGAGGCAGGTGTTTGCTTTAATAGCTTTCCCGAATCAATGACTCTCATTCCATCACTATAAGCTAGATACTTGTTAACTTGAATAGGTACCTAAAAAGAGTGAGTATTGACACCATTTTTCAACAGTTAATATTCAGCTAATATGATCTCATGAAGAGAACTCTTGTGTGATTGTTTCTGAAAACATGGTTATGGACTTAAAGTAATATAACAAATTAATTATACCTTGCATCTAACAGCTATGTTAATTGCATCTGAAGGACGAAGATCGAAGCTAACACACTCCGAATTATTACCACCAACCTGCAATCCCATCATTCAGAGCAGCCTTAGTAATCATTTCGGATTTTGAATTTCAAAAGAAGACATTTAGAAGGATGTACTTCTATGCCAAAATTGCAAACCTTTGAAAGGTATTACTCTGCAAAATATGTCTCGTGAACTCTTGTAGTAACTCTAACAAGCCTAACCTGCAGAAAAATAGTTGGAACATCCTCATATAAGAATTTGTATCTCTACAAGGAAAATAATAGAAAAAGAGAGGAGAGAAGGACCACAACACTTACTTCGTAACCCATTTTTTCGACCATCTCCTTCACCACTTGGTACATAGTTACCTCTACAATCTAAAACACAAAGACGGTTCATCCCTATACAATCTAAAACACAAGGAACAACTGTCATCTTATCATACAAACAATCGATTTTAGCCGAAACCTGTAATCTCTCCAAACAAATATCAAAACCAATTGAATATCTAATCAAATCGACTTTAATCTTAAACCCCAACATTAACAACATGCAATAAGTAAGAGATGAGAAGACATAACCTTCTCTCCTTATTCGTCTCCCAGTGGATCTTGCCGTCCGTTTAACGCCATCAGAAGAAACCGCCGCCGTCGTTGTCGCAGAAGGAGGTTGCTCGTCATCACAACTGAAGCATCAAATCTTATGGGTTAAGCCGATTGTAGTGTCCTTCGCCTTCCTCAACTAAAGTATTCCTGTTTTAGCCGGAAAAATCGAAGGATTCGAGGTGAATCGACAGATTTTTCCGATTTCCATCATAATCGCCGTCGATGGAGTCGAGTCGCCTTCTCTGTCGAGAGAGAAGAAAAAGAGAGACTCTCGAAACAAAGAAAAAAAATGGGAAGAAAAAAGAAAATTAGCTTTTCTATTTCTATATCATCCAATACATGTGTGCCATGTATCGTTACTCTTGTGTTGCTTCAATTGCTAGCCAAAGAATCGATACTCAGGCTAATGGAACTGGATATACATTTTTAATTACAATTTTGGGGCCCAATCCAAAGAGAAATCTTGAGAGTAATAATGGTCTTAGGGGTTTGGATTTTTGCCCCTTTTCCGCCTATGTCAACAATTGTTAAGTCGTTTAGTTGAATGAGGTTCGTCTTTTTTACATGTGTAACCTATGTTGCAACCATCCTTTGTAATAGAGAGAACTATTACTATGCTTCCAACCTCCTTGTGAAACCGTATGTGTAAAGAACCATTTTCAACCATCCTTTGAGAAAATGGTTCTCTGTAACAGGTAAAGAACCATTTTCAACCATCCTTTGTAATAGAGAGAACTATTAATGTATCTTCTCTAATAATAGAAAATACTCCCTCTGTCCCATTCATAAAATTTTCTACCTATAAGTACTAAGTTAAACTAAGAAGCATAAATGTTTTTTTTCTTTTTATATAAACATATTATTTAACATTTATTTTTAAAAAGTTAACCAATAGAAAGGAAACTACACAATACAAATAGTCATAACATAATTTTTTTTGGTAAGGAAGGGGAGACCAAGTCCCCCTTAATTATTCAAACGCAAAAATTAAAGATAAACCCGACGAGGAGCCGCAACCCCCCCCCCCCCCCCGGACATCATCCAAAAGAATCGACTCAACACCACTCGAAACAGTATCAAATGAATGAAAAACTAACTGCAAAGAAAAAGCATAGTTTGCTAATCCGTCAGCATGAAGATATTATGTCAGTTGGGTTTGGAGATGATGGCAAAGAAAGAGGCAAATGCATCCACTGTGGAACCAAGTTGGTGATCAATACTAAAACACATGGGACTAAGAGCTTGCTTTGTCATTTGGAGAAGTGTCCAAAGAAACCAAAAAATGAATATAGGCCTCCATATGATCATCAGATTAACTATGAGATGACAAGTGAGATCAATTTACCATGATTTGCCATTTCGCTATCCTGAGTATGAGAAAGTTAGAGCAAAAGACAAGTATCTCAATCCCGAGTGTCAACCAATTTGTAGACAGACTGCTGCAGCGGATGTGTATATGGAAAAGGTCAAGCTGAAAGAAGTACTTGCAAACCATCGTGGGCGTGTCTGTTTCACTTCAGACTTATGGACAGCTCGAGGTACAGTTATGAGTTATATTTGTTTGACTGCACACTACATTGATGAAAACTGGCACTTGAATAGCAAGATTTTGGCTTTCTGTAAACTTAAATCTCCTCACACTGGTGAAGAAATCTCTAACAAGATTCTGGAATGTTTGAAAGAATGGGGATTGGAGAAAAATGTATTTTCTATTACCTTCTATAATGCAACAAACAACAACAGTATGTTGAACATTCTCAAGGGTCAACTTTAGATGATTAGTGGTAGTGGTTTATTATGTGATGGGAAACTTATGCATGTTAGATGCTGTGCCCATATTCCGAATCTGATAGTGAAGAAAGGTTTAGATCTAGAGAAAGATGTTCTGCACAACATCAGAAAGAGTGTGATATATGTTAAAGCATCTCCAAAGAGGAAAGACGCTTTTGCTGCATGTGTTAAGAGAGTAAAGATTAAGAGTGGAGCAGGGTTATCACTTGATGTTCCTACCACATGGAACTCCACATATGAGATGCTTGTAAGAGCTTTGAAGTTTAAGGAAGCATTTTTCAGCTTGTAGTGGTTTGACAGCAATTACAAGACTTTGCCTTCTGATAATGAATGGAATCGTGGAGAGAAAATCTGTGAGTTGTTGAAGCCGTTTAGTGGTATCACGACGCACTTTTCAGGTTCTAAGTATCCTACTTCTAATGTCTATTTTACACAAGTGTGGAGAATTGAACTGTTGCTGAGGAAATTTGCATCTTGTGATGATGAAGATGTGGCAAAACTGGCTCAGGAAATGCAGATTATGTTTACCAAGTATTGGAAGGATTATAGTCTTATTTTGGCAATGGGAGCTGTTTTAGACCCAAGAATGAAACTGCAAATGCTTGAAGTAGCTTATGAAAGAGTTAATCCAACTACTTCTGCATCGAAAATCAAAGAACTTAAAGACAATTTGGAGATGCTCTATGAAGATTATAAGGCTAAGTCTAGGACATGTTCTTCAAGTGTTTCTGTAACTCCAAATCCGCATGATTGGGTCAATAAATCTCCACTTGATGACGATTATGACAATGTAAGAATGTTGCTTTTGTTGCTTATGTTGCTTCTTTTCTGTAGGATCTTTTTTAGCTTGAAAAAAGCATCGGAGTTGGAGTAGGCAAGACAAAGACACATATGTATATCTATTTAGAAGAGCCAAGATTGGAGAGAAAGTCTTTTCCAAAATTGGATGTTTTGTCCTTTTGGAAGGACAACCAGCGACTTGGGGAATTAGCCTCTATGGCTTGTGAAATACTAAGCATTCCCATCACCACAATAGCATATGAATCAGCCTTTAGTATTGGATCTCGGGTCATAACTTTTTACAGAAACCGTTTGCTTCCAAAGAACGTTCAAGCTTTGCTCTGTACCCGTAATTGGTTACGTGGTTTTGCAGATTATGAAGGTAACTAAACTCTTAACTTTTACATAAAACTATTTTCCTTAATAAGTGACTTTTTAATTAATTCACATCTTTAACAGGTAACATAGAGAACAACGATGACATTGGCACAACAGAAAATGCTAGAAAGATAGCGAGTACTTCAGGAGAAGAATGTTCAAGATCAGGAGATTCTATCATGCATTGAATATATGTTGCTTCTGTTGTTTATGGTTCTCTGTTGCCTTATGATCAGGAGATTTATCTATGTAGTAGTGCTTTTATTATTTTTGCATTTTGAAATTAGAAATTATGAGATTATCATGTTAAGTTTGTTTAGTGAACTTATGTTATTCTAAAATATTTTGATTATTTCTAATCTCTATTTTACTTTTATTCATATATCATTAATGTTAAATATACAAGTTATACAATCTTTAGTTTTTTTATAAAAAAAAAAAGCAAAAACAAATCCATCTAAACGGGTCTAAACGGATCAAATAAATTGGCAGGATCTAAACGGGTACAGAGTCTAAACGGGCAGGGTATAAATAGACAGATATAAATGGGTCCAAAACGGGCAGAGCTTAAATGGACAGGGTCTAAATGGGCAGGGTAGTCCCATTTTAACATCACTATTAATTAACATAAAATTATAGACTTTGGAATTTTGTGTAACCAAAACAATCATTAAAATAATACACTCTTCATTGTTTCAAATGATGGAATTTACTACATTTAGGCTAGCATTTTTTCTGTTTAATCTCCTATTTTTGTTCTAACATTGTTGTGTTGTAGATGAGACCAAGTTCTTACCCAAAAGAATGGAACAATGAATCTTCAGATAGAGAAAAACAAAATATTGTGACATAACTTTGGGCAATCAATGAAAAATATCCCAAAAATAGTATTCCAATCAGAAGAACAAAAAGAAAGGATATTTTACGTACATAATCAATACGAAGATATGACAGGAAAAATTCGAACATCATTCATCATCCTAAACCATCACATTCAACTAGTAACTCCATACATGAGGTGCATATAAGTTACTTATAGATAATTATCTCTTGTCATCTTTCTTTTTTCTTCAATCGATCTCCAATTGTTTTAGGTCTATCAAGATCGCTATGGCATGATGCCAATCCAATATATTTTATTTTTTGGACTGTGAGTTAATGTTTATAGTATTACCTTAAATTATTTTAAATTGTCATAATATGTAGTTATAGAGAAATTGTTTGTTTTGTTTACCTTTTGTATTGTTTGGTAACATGGAAACACGCAGATGGGTACAAATCAGGCTGTTACAATCTTGATTGTCCCAGATTTGAAAATCTATGTGATGGTGCAAATAAACATCTAAAACGTTATTCTAAAAATGTTATAGATCAAAGCATACCATAAATATGAAAATCTATGTGATGGTGCAAATAAAATTTTAGTTAATTTGAGTCGTAAGGTCATATGTAATGCTCTATATGGTAAATGCAAGAACAGACTGAAGAACATAATTTTGTTTTCGAAATGGTTTTTGGGCTCGAAATTTAGGGTAGTGTGGATTTTGTTTGATAGATATATGCAACTCATAATATATAAAATTAAAGATATATTGCATACCTCCTCAACAGAAACATCTCTCTACTACATCAACACGCTTCAATGCATTGTTATAAAGCTCTCCAGATCTAATTTTGTTTTATATTTCTCTTATGAAATTTTAAGACGAGCATCATATTACAACTCATGAAAGTTGAGTTGTAGAACTTTGTGAGCATATGATACCTAAGAATTATTGTGTTCATGATTGCATGTGAAGGTTGACTGATTACGTTATTAGGAATAAGTGAATGTGTTCATGATTGCATGTGAAGGTTGACTGATTACGTTATTAGGAATAAGTGATTGGTGCAACAAAAGTAGATCAAGCATACTTAAGTGCCTTGAGTTCGTGAATCCGCATAGGTAGAGATTGATGGCTATATCTTTCATGAGATCAATTGATCTCTAAAGAGAATGTTCAAACCTCGCATAAATCGATCGATCCCTTTAATTAGATTGATGCATGAACCCTAAAAAAATCCTATAGGACCCAGTTCAACATTTATTTAGCCTTAAATTTGTTTACTTTTCTTAAAACAAAAACCTCATTTTGTTCTAGCTTTATTCTTTTCTATATGAATTTGTAGTATAACTTAGTATTTGTGGGATTGATATGTAGTATTACAATTATTACCTTCACACTGACGACATATTCATGTGTAACTATTTATCTGATTTGTTTAGTGAAAATTACACTAGAAGGCGGTAACTCACTAACTTGTAAGGTCACCATTTACCGAATGTGCTTTTAAGCAACTTGTTGAAAGAAGAAGCACATTGAAACAAGCCATACAATTGCACACAAACCCAGCCTTCGGGGAAGGCGGACCGAAAAATGTGAGATACGTACCGTGAAAAAGAAGTTAAAAGAAAAAATTATAGGCACAACATGATGTGTGCGACAATAATTCCTTGCGGGCAGGAAAAATATGCGGAGGAGTAACTCGTCTTGCAGAAGTGCTAGGAGACTATTAGAAAGGCATTTCTGATTAAAAAATCACTAAAGGATTGCTCAGACAAAATCTTAGTAAACTGCTTTATATTCATCATAGGTGCAAGTACCGACAGATCGACATAAGTTTTTATGAAGCATACCTCACCCTCATGCAGTCATGCCTCATGGGAAAGAATTAATACCTAGAATAATTGAAACTTTCAAGTGTTTTTTAAAAGAACTTTCAAGTGTTACAAAATAATATTATGAAGTCTCTAGTCTCTACTCTCTACAATTAAAGACATTACAAAGTTAGTTATTTCACGAATCTATTAAAAACTTGATGAATATGATGAATTTTATTAGAGGTTTAGGTTATCCTTATACGCCGCAAAACATTTCTTATAATCCAAAGTATGTCTATAATGATCTCATAAAATATATATTTTATGGTGGTTAGTTATGCTAGAACTCCCTCTTTGTCCCAAAAAAAAAGTTATGCTAGAACTCATGATTGTACTGTATATCTATCAATCTATCAATACAATAAAAGAAAAATGAGTTGCATTTGTGGTGTGACACATCAGTCTCAACATTGAAGCTGGTGTTGACACATCAGTTAAATTCTTTAACCAATTAGATTATAACATTAATACATGTCAGCAGCTGGTGTTGACACATCATTTAAATTCTTTAACCAATTAGATTATAACATTAATACATGTCAGCTGTTTTTACTCTTATGTAGACAAAGCAACAGGAAAACGAGAGAGGGAGCGTTTTAATCAATTGCTCGATTTCTTCTTCTTCGTCGCCGTGATACCATGGTCTGACTGTGCTGTTGAATGCTCGTTTTCTTCTTCTTTTCTATTTTCCTTCTTTTCACTATGACCTCAGACTCAATGTTCATAATGATCTATGAGAAGCCACGATTGATCCGGAGCATGGGGATTTGAAGATATCTCGGAGGTTTTTGCAACTGAATGACTCTGGTGGAGGACGATCTGAAGATGTAGATTGGGGAGGGTTTGATTAAGAAGCTTCGAGAAATGAACAAAGACCAGATTCGATTAGACGAAGCTATCGAAGTTTGAATTTTGAATGTTTTCTTGATGTTTGGTGTTTGACTAAATCTGGGATAATTGTGAGATTGAAATTGTGGGTTCTGATTCTACGAAGCTATCTTTGGTGTTTAGCTGAATTTTTGTAGATTGGGGATAGGATCTTGCTGGGTACATACATTAATCGCCATCTGAAAGTACCATAACCTATTGCTTTAGTTTGGTTTGGAGGCTGTTTAAGAATCTCCTTATCTCGACCATTGCTTTTCATATGTTACTCTCATGATGTTATTCTGTTCGTTAAAGAATAATAACCTGATGATTTGTTTCTTCTTTATTGTTGATTGGTTTTCTTACATCTGATGATAATTAGGAAATTATTTATTTTCAGGTCACAGACCTTTCAAAAGGTTTTGAAGAGCTTAATGGAAATGATTTGGTTTTTTTCACTGGGAGATAAGATTGAAGGCAAGCCAGATATTAGTCTTTGTCTCTTAATGATGTTTACACTGCCTATTAAATCTAATCTCATAATCTTAGTGTACTTAGATTCAGAGTATTATTTCTATTTTGTTTGGTATCAGTTTTGTTCCTAATTATTGCTTCACTTGCATAATATTGTATTAGTCAGCTGCTGTGGATTTAGTTGGTCATTCACATAATGAGAACTTTTTTTTTCTTCTTAATTTCTAGAGCTAAAGTTTTAGTTTTTTTTTTTAGAAAAAAAATTATTTTCCTGAAAATGATTTTGGCTTTGCCATGTTAACATGAGTTTTGAGAATGCACATTGTTCTCTTCTCATAATAAAGTTTACTTAAAGTACATTTATATCACTTCTCGGGCTATTTTAAGATTTTGCAATGCTTTGCTAAAAAGCTGCATATGATTTTTAGACAAATGCAACGAACCCATGTCATTACGTGAAATATTTTCTATACAGTGAATACATAATAAAATGTAAACATATAGGAAATTTACAATATATTTATTGAGTAAAACTAATACTCCTATATGTAACGTGTATTTATTAATGTATGAATTGGTAATAATGTAGTAAAATAAAACTACTAAAATCAGAGAAAATAAAAAATTATTAATCATAAATCATTTTAAATTTGTATAAATTATACATATATTAAATTATACTTATATATTAAATAAAATATATTCAAAAATTTAGTTTATGAAATCAAGAACTCAACTATCATATGATAATGCAAATAATAATAAAAAATTAATCAAAAATTTATTTAATTATGGTATTAATTTATGAAAAATATATACATATATAATATAAAAAAGAATAATAAAAACCAAACTTGTGGCGTAGCGCGGGGTCCAACATAGTCTTATATAATATGAGAAGTTTTTTCTCAACTTTAGCTAAGGAGATGACATTTGGCGTGTTAGCTATCTAACACCTATCTTCTATTGTTGTTTGAACCTAATTAACTAAATTCATTTGTACTTTGATTTAAAGTAAATACCGGCCCATAAAAAAAAAACAAAGCCTCTCAATATTTTTGTTTTCCCTTCTTCAATAAGAACCGGCTGTATGCCCTTTCTGATCTAAAGCCACCATTGATCAGTTTGTGATTTCATCATAGGAAAAAATTGATTATAGTTTATTTTGAAATTATAAATATGGGTTTCAATCTTATGTATAATTCAGGGGCAAAACCGGATTCTAAATTATGTATAAAACTTATTTCTGGGTTTCAATCTTATAAATGATTCATGGGCAAGAATGAATTCTAGATTATGTTAGATTGTGGGATGTTTATGTGTTCTCAAAATTCTCTTATAAATTCATAAATATTTTGCTCAAATTTTAAATTATGGGTTTCTATTCCTGTTTAGTTGATGGCCTTTAATCTTATATAATCTAATAGTGTGATGTTTTCCGTAAGTAATTTGATAATTGCTTACTCATTTATTGTCCATTAGATCTTACCAGTTTCTTTCGAATAAAAGTAGAATTCCTTCCGTTTCCTTAAAATTAGAAATTCAATCCCTAATTACTCTCCTTTTAAAACAATTTTTCACTCATTATTATTTAATTTCATTCATTAGGTTCTTATGAATGATTATATTATTTTATTTGTACTTTGGACCTAAGTAACTACAGGCCCATAAAACAAAACAAAAAACTCTCAATTTTATTTTTTCCCTTCTTGAATAAAAACCAGTTGTAAGCCCCTTCTGATCTAAAGCCACCATTTATCAGTTTGTAATTTTATCATAGGAAAACTGATTATAGATTATTTTGAAATTATAAATATGAGTTTCAATCTTATGTATAATTCAGGAGCAAAAAAGGATTCTAAATTATGTATAAAATTTATATCTGAGTTTCAATCTTATAAATGATTCATGGGCAAGAATAGATTCTAGATTATGTTAGATTGTGGGATGTTTATGTGTTCTCAAAATTCTCTTATAAATTCATAAATTTTTGGTTTAAGTTTTAAATTCTTGGGTTCCATTGCTTCTTAGTTTCTGGCCAAATTTTATACTCCCTCCGTTTCACAAAGAGTGTCATTCTGGAGATTTTTCTTTGTTTCACAAAGACTGTCACTTTACAATTCCAATGCATTATTTTATAGTTCCAATGCATCTTTTATCTTAGATTTCCTTGTTTTACCCTTAATTATAACTAAAATAGTCTATTAAAAACTTATTAAATAAGGACATATATGTATATTTCAGTGTTTTCTTAATTTGTGTGAAAAGTGTCAGAGTGACACTGTTTGTGAAACGGAGGGAGTATAATCTAATGGTGGAATGTTTTCTGCAAGTAATTTGATAATTGCTTACTCATTTATTTCCGATTAGATCTTACCAATTCATTTTCCATAAAAGTAGAATTCATTCCGTTTTCCATAAAATTAGAAATTCAATACATAATTACTCTCCTTATAAAATAAAATTTCAGTCATTATTATTTAATTTTTCAGTCATGATTATTTAATTTCAGTCATTGAGTTCATATAAGTATTTATATTATTTTATATATCTTTCCAAATTTTAGTAGGTATTCTTGAACAATTTTAAATTTTTTTCTTGCAAGTTATCATGTCTGTTGTTCGTATTAATACTACATAGTAAAAGATTATGTGAGAATGTTTGGCAAATTTATTTATTCATTAGAGTGTTTATGTATGTCTTTCCTACTCTCCATGGGCTGGTCTGACAATTTTGGATGCCATATGTCAAGGTTTTTTAAAAACCATTTATTGTAAATAAAATCATAAAAAACAGTAATATAAAAACTTATTTTCATTATTTCTATATTATAGTTTGTTTTGCTTGCTCACATTTTTCTTTATATTTTCAATGTTTTCATGTTCATTTAAATATTTATACGGAAACAATTATAATATTGTCTAATAACTCATTATTGTTTTAAAAATTTTTGAATATGGAAACTTTTTATTAAAGTTTCAAATTTGTTTTTGTAAATTAATTTTTATTTTAAATCTTATTAACAACAAGTTTAACTAATAATAATTTAACGCTTATTCACCAACAATTCAAAAGATGAGATAGGTTTTTACATAAACCTAATAAACCTTCTTTCAGAATTGTTGTTGAACATGTTAGGTTTGGTTCGTTTTTTCTTATTATACGATGCATATGAGTCTCTCCATTGTAAAATTAGTTTCTTATTAGTCTTCATGTTTAAGCAAAAAAAAAAACGTAGTTTAACTATTATTAAAAAAAATTTTGAACAACAATGTAAAATTGAGATATAGACATGTTGTCGATAAATTCAGTAAAACTGAGATCTAATTTTTTTTTAAATACGCCGCACTTTGCTGTAGTTCAGAAATTTGGAGGTAAACTACTGATGTTATGTCTAAAAAGAGAGACGTAATTGGTTAACAAGGTTTATTTTTTCAAATATTCTGGATTCACTAGATTATGTAGTATCAAACATGTTTGGACAGAAAAATAAAGTAGTATCAAACATGTTTTCTTTATATTTCTAATAAATCCAAAAAAAAATTAACATAAAAGATGATTTGGTCTCTCGATGTTATCCTTGAATATACAAGACGACTCGCAGACGATATGCATTAGAGTCCCAGCTTGATTATATTGACTTTCACATATTCACTACGTCAACGTTATTGAACTTTTAGCCCAACACGATAAATCATAATTTGATACTTTTTTTTTTTTTTTTCGTGCACGAAGATATTTTGATACTTTGAATCGTTATTTTGCAACATATCCACCTTCTTTAGTATGAATCCCACCTAACGTGAACCTTGTCCATATATTTATAGAGAGTGACATTATTGTTCCAATATCGTTAAAGACAAGCTACAACTTGGTTAGTCAAATCTTAAACATTATAAACCAAAAAAAAAAGAAAAAAAGTAAACTCTTTATCATTTTATTTTGTGAATGATAACCAAAAGTCTTCTTTTATTTTCACTATAAATAGTTTGAAACCCTTTTGCTTACAGAAACAAATAAAAAATCTGAAGACCTAGCTCATACACAAATCAAGAATATTATTACCTCTAATGGCTTCAGGGAAACCAGCTACCCGCCCTTCAGTGAGACACCCGAGCCACAACCATCCACTGCGCAGTCACAAAGCCCAAGTTGAAGACGAGATCATTTGCTCTGGTTGCGACCTAGACCTGATCGGTGCATCTTTCAAGTGCACAAAGTCAGAATGTGATTACTCCTTGCACAAGACATGTTTCGAGCTTTCACGAGAGATTCGTCACAAGTCTCACCCTGATCATCCTTTGACCCTTCTTCATTCCCCACAGAATAATCAGTCCACCTACACGTGTGACGCATGCGGTGAGTATGGATCCGGATTCACGTACAACTGTTCTTTATGCCAGTACGATGTTCATGTTGGATGTGTGTCTATGCCAGAGACCATGAAGCATGACGAGCACGCGCACACGCTCGCTTTGCTCTACAGTACTCCTTGCCCAAAGGGTCATATATTTACGTGTGATGTTTGCCAGGAAACTATGCCGGATAATTTGTGGTTGTACTATTGCCAGAAGTGTGACTACGGTGCTCATTTACATGCATGCGTCGTTGAAGAAGAGGAAAAGCCAAAAAAAGGAGGAAGAGGAGGAGAAGGAGGAAGTAATGGAAATGGGATGAACGGAGGAAGGAGCTCGGCCAATTCAGAGCTAGCTGCGATGTTGAAGGCTCAAAGGGAGATGGAGAAGATGCAGATTGCTCTACACTTGGAGATGCAAAGAGCTAAGATTGATAAAAAGTCAAGAAAACATATGCTCAAAATGATCTAAGACATCAACTCGTCTATTGCTCTCGGAATCTTGAAACTCTAAAACTCTAAAACTCTTTCACTTTTTGCTTGTCTTTATATTTTGTTTATATTTTGTCTTTTCTCCGAGCTTTTATGTAATTTATCTATGAAAGAATCTTTTAGTAGTTGAAAATCATCACTAGCAGTCTAAGAGACGGAAAAAAGAAAGAAAGAATAAAGCAGAATTACAAGCCATTAATTAGCATTAGTTAGTTGTATAGCTAAAATCCATAGACATACTATATTCAAGCAATTTACGTGGTACAAATAGACTACTACTACAGTCTACATCCATTACACTCATCAAATCAATTGATCAGTAATAAACTATTGAATATAATAACGATAAAGACTCATTTAGAAAAAGGAACGTTACAAAGGAAAATAAAAAAGAGTCAATTTGCTAGATAACCAAAATCATAATAAAGAATACAGCCAATTAAATCTGGAAACGAAGTGAATAGCCATAGCCCAAGATGAGATGACCAAAAGGGATAGAACTAGAAGTGAAGGATACGTCCGCGGCGAGAGAGTCAAAGAAGGGAGAGAATAGTGATGACATGGCCAAATAAATATTATCTTAAGTGATAAATGTTGAATTAGTCTCATCCAAATAATTGATTCTTTTTTTGGGTCAAACATAATTTTTTTTTTCTGTGTTCAATATGATTTGAATTTTTAAAATGGGATATTATAGTTAATTAGCATATAAGGGTTAGATGGTTGAAGAGATCACTCACTTAATTTATGTTTTTTGTTGAAGGTGGATTTTTCTCTATCATTTTTTCTCTAAATTTTGACATGTTCTTATTAGTTTTTTCATAGATATATTCGGTTCAATATAGCCCCATGGCCCCATCCTTTAATTAACAAATTATACATATTAGATGTGATAAAGCTTGCTATAAAAGATGATACAACTTTCAACATGTAAACAGAGCTCAAAATACTCAAGTTGATGCTTAGCAAATCAACTTAGTTGATGCTTAGCAAAGAAACTTAGTTGATAGTTAGCAAAGCAACTTAGTTGATGCTTAGCAAAGAAACTTAGTTGATGCTTACCAAGGCAACTTAGTTGATGCTTAGCAAAGTAACTTTGTTGTTGGTCGTGCACTACTCACACTTGGAACGCTTTGAGATGAATTTGCCATCTCTGTACTTGATTTAAAGGTAAATATAAAGGAAAGTAGTCAGCCAGGGAAACAAAATAAAGCATGTCATAAAATTTAAGAGTACTAGGAGTAGTTCTAGTCTCTGAAGGAGGGAGAGGTCAGAAATTTATAGTAGAAGTCATATTAATTACGATTGATTTTTGCAATTTGGTGCTGGACAACGACTTCACACACACACACAAAAAGTTTGATTTCACATTAAAGAGTGCTTTGAATATGTAAGTACATGTGCTTTAAATATGTAAATACTCGTGTCTGTGGTTTTAAGTACTCAAGAAAAAGCCGACCAACTAGTTTCTGGCGTAATTGAACACAAGTCACACAACATTAGCCAGAATAAATAATTTAAATAAACAAATACTTTATTTTTGCGTGTTTCTCTGTACTGTACATATGCTGACTAAACCTAACATTAGAGGACTACGAGTCCTAAAGTCAAAAAGAATCAGAGCAGACCCGATGGGGGACGGGACGATGGGGAAGTGCATCACCCATGCTCAATGTGGATCCGCCCCTCTACACATCGAAACACCATGTTGCAAGGTGGTTCAAAATTTCATAACTCGCAACAAGTAAACAGAGAACAAAATGCCTTAGCAAAAGCAACCAAAGCTAAATTTGTTTTTTTGTTACAATCTACATCAATCTTTTGGAACTTTTTTGAACTTTTGTACTTGGTTTCATAGCAATACAACGGGAAAATACAATACCATGTGATAAAAATTTAGAGTACTGCAATACAAGGCTCTGATTCAGGGAGAGGATTTATGGTACTAGAACTACCAGAGAATTAGAGGACAGAAATTATTATAGAAGATTGCAATTTGGTGCTAGACAACGACTTCACACACCAAAAGAACAATTGTTAGGTTGAGCAAATTACATCAAAGAATGCTTTAAATATGTAAGTACCTAGTTTGGTTCTACCAGACAAGAATCTAGTAAATATCGTTCAATGGATTTGGTCCCGTGAGTAGTATGTCTAGTTTCAAGTGCTCAAGAGAAAGCCGACCAACTAGTTTCTGGCTCAATGGAACACAAGTAACACAACATTAGGCAGAATAAAAATTTAAATAAACAAAAACTCTATATTATGTCTTTCTTTGTACATGGGCTGACTAAAACATGACACTAGAGAACTCGGGAGTCCTACAAAGACTCTGAAAGACAAAGAGAGGTATGGTAATTGTAAACAGCCAAAAAGAACTATAATTTACATGAAAGTTATGGAAGAGGAAAAGGAGCAGAACCGCCTCTTGAGCTACAAGCTGTAGAAATATTTGAACTGCGCGGTTTGACTGCATTACGAGAGACGGACAATGGAGAGAGAGAGAGTGAAATTAAAGGTCACGTCTACACATCGGGCAAGAACCGTGTCTGAGGAGCCAATTGTCTATGCAAGGTAAGTGAAACATGTGATGACAATGAGGCAAGCTTCGAACTGTTTCACCAAGCTGGAAATCCTGCAAAATCACATATCAAGAAAGAGAAGAAACCCCAACAAAAACTTCAGTTAGATATGCGTTTTGACATAATGAGCTAACACAAAGCAAAGTGATGTTAAAACCAACCTGAAGACAAACAGAACAGGAGTCTGTGTTCTCAGAAGCATCTGTGTTATTGTTGCCAGTAATTGTCATCTTTGGGATTTTCTCAACCAGGTCTCCTGTCAATCCTTTTGAGCCTCCTGTATCAAAGAGGCTTATCTGATCATCAAAAGCTGTATCCACAGCTCCCATCTGATCAGAAGAAACAAGACAAAAAAGAATTAATAAAGATGGAGTTGCAAATTAAACGGAAATGGTGAAAAAATTCTGAAAGCTTTGTAATGCAAAAACATACTTGACTTTGCACAGCACTAAGCATTGCAGGACCTATTCGCTCCCGTACAAGTCTCCCGCTTAGAAGACTAACAATGACATCAATCTACACATAATATAACAAAGTTACAAAAGAAACACTAATCAATAACTTTGAAGTTCAATCCAAACTTGATGGCTACTTTGAAAACAGAAGAGTAAAGTGTTGCTTGCTGCGCACCAAATAGAGAAGACATCCGAAAGCTGACTCATCGGATTTCCAGAGATCGAGGGATGATTCAAAGACCTCAATAGAGAAAACAGCACCCGAAATGGCACCAATTGCTGCTCCTCTAATGAAACCACTCTCAGTTTCTTGTCCTATTAAAGCTCCTGTAAGTGCCCCTAGCAATGTCCCCACTGAACATTGAAACAAAAAAAAAGGAAACAACTTTCTTAGCTCCAAGCTGAAGACTTTCTAATAATCATATCTATTCAATGATTTAAACCAATCCAACCAAAGATAAGCAACAAATTTATGTTACCAAACAATCTCAGAATTTTGCAGCAGAGCAACAACAACAAATAATGACTGCACAGAGACAAAATCAGATCCAGAAACAAGTTTCAAGAACAGTTCCGAGAAACGAACCTAAGGCGAAGAAGAAGGTCAAGATGGCGGAGATAATGGTACCCAAAACAGCAGAGACGAGGAAATGACAAGCGTCTTTAATCCGTTCGACGAAATTCCCAAGAGAAGGACTTGACGAAAGAGGACAAAACCCAGATTGGAATCTATAAGAAGACATACTTTTATGCGTAAAGCAGAGTTGGGAGAGAAGCTTTATATATATAGGGAGAGAAAGATGAGATTTTGCTTAGTGCTTAAGAGAGAGAGAGAGAGAGAGAGAGAGGGGGGAGGAGAGATGGGATGTTTCGCTAATTGCATTTAAAGCTCGGGGTGAGTTTTGCTTTCATGGCCAGAATTTGTTGTAGGTGAAGGATTATCTTATAGGGTTTTTTTAAAAGGTGTGTCACAATCAGTGACGACGACGATACACAAAATGAAAGTTTCAAACTTTTCGTTTTCAGAAAGGCACACGAGTCAGAGAAGCAGAAGAGAGATGAGCTCACGGGGCAAAGAACTTTCTAATTATTTTGCAAAAAAGAAAAAAAAACATTTTTGAAAATTATTTAATTATTAACTAAAACATATTTCTTTAGGTAAGCCAATTAGAAGACGTTATTTCTTAGGTAAATATTCCATTTGCAATTTTGCATTATAGTATTGCTTTGATTTGTGACTCTATATTGCTGCGCTATATTACAGTATATTGCTTACTAATAAGTACTGTAATAACCTTTCATCTTTCCCTAGTTAAATTTTTAATAATTTTTTCCTGAGTTTGTGTAAGAGTTTAATGGATGTTAATGATAAAGCTTTTTTCTCTATCTATCGCTCAAAATTAATTGCATGAGTTAATATTAAATTTAAAGTAATTAAAAATCTCCTAAATATTAGTTTTTGTAAGTTCAATCTAAACTTACTAAAAAATCAACTCTACGAATCTAATTTAATAAAAATAATAACTTATGCTTTAATTTTCAAAAACTAAATATTAACTACATAAATCTAATCTTAAAATTTCAAAAAACTAATAAATATGATCGTATAAGCAAGATACACATAAAAAATTTAACAAACAACTGACTAGCTAAATTTAAGTAATAGGAACAACTGCAAAACCGATTATAAAAACTCACCAATAGCTAGTTGCAGGCCTTCCAAGTTATGTGATTGAGCCGAAGACAGTACATTTCTTAAAACCACATGTTAATCTTTTAAAGCAGTTCTATTGCTAAACTGGATTCATACCTAGAATATTACCCATCATAATGATCACTTTTGAATATCAGATTCATATAACTCTATTGATAACCACAAGTAAACTAGAGTATTGTTGCACAAATATTGCATATTAAATTCAATTTTGTAGATTTGATATGTATTTTTTTCAGGTTGAAGGTAAACTTGCAAAATTATGTTATTTATAAAGTTTTTTTTTCTTGTTTTGTATAAAATCCTTTAGTCAGCTCATTTAAACGAGACAATATATATAACCTGACCTAACAATTTTAGATAATTGTATGATAGAAATGGCACACAACAATTCATAAAAAAAAGTGAAAATTAAATTTGAGTTCACTGGTCTCAGTTAAAAAAAAAATAGTTATTAGATATACCTGTTTAACCAACCCAATATTTTAATATAACTTGACAGAAAAAAAAACACCACTTTCTATATTAATAGAAATTATAGCAAGCATAGCCTGAAATTAGTAGAAATTTCGTTTTAAAAAAATCCCAATATTAGAAAAACTAGTTTTAGCTAGTATTCTGAATTTTGATGCAACTCTACTTTCTTTCATTATAATTATACTTATAGTGAAAATGACAAATTGTGTTTACAAATTACATCAATCAAACAAAAAGAAATGAATAGTTGTGAATTGTGAGCTTTGTGTCCAAATTCAGTTAACAACTAAAAACGTGAACACTTTGGCACTAGTAAGCAGAATCCTGAATAAGTACTTCATACTCCATAAAAGAGTCTTTAGTTCGACATGTAGAGTGGGAGAGGCATCTCCGAGATCGTTTCAATCCCAAATGCAACAATATATCGAATATATTGCTAATATTTTTAAAGAAAGAATCTGACGATTTTACGGATGTCCTTAGCAGCCGCTGCGGTGGCTTACACGATGAGCCCGCACTGTGAGTAAGCATTGGAACACATCTTCTATACACATGATCTTTAATACATATCTAGTAATGAATTCGATGTCAGAAGTATGATGTGTCTGTCTCCAAAGTAAAGTATTCAAACACTTATTTCTCTTTAAACAAAAAACAAATATCTTAAGTATTAGTGGCTTCCTTATAATAAATACTCGATCCGGGTTTATATACATAAATGTACATATACGACATTTGACAAAAAAAAAATCAGCTCGAAGATATTTTTTGATCGAGTATATTTATTTTATGTAATCTTCAAGGCATTTGGGTCCATGCCACTAGGCCAGTCAGTCCCCATACACACATCAGAGTTACATAAATAGGCAATAGCGAAGGAAACTGATTAAAAACTCCTTAGACGTATTTATGATAAGAATGGTTTTCTGTATAATGGCGTCATGTTGTAATGTACGTGTGTATACGAAAGAGGATACATGTGTTCGTTCCTTTTTTACTTCTGAATAAAAATGAGCTTACCCTCTTATTATATTAGGAAATACATAAACGAAATAACTTCGACGTAACCGTTTTAATTTAACTAACATAAGGTTACGTAACCATTTTACCAACATAAATTTTTTTTCCTGACAGCATCCGGTCGCTCATACAAAAGTTCATCTTAATTAAAACTTTCGAAATCTACAAGTACCATGTTGACACTTATGTCGTAGACGAATTAAACAAAAGTCTTTAACCAAAAAAAAAAAGAAAAAGAATTTAACAAAAGTCAATCCGAATATAATTAGGCGGCAACCAAACATATGTTTGAGGTCGGAGATCATTGTTGACAACCAAGAAAAAAAAATTCAGAATGTCTCTTAAAAAATAGCATTCCCGTAAACGCCAAAATCCTACAACTCTACAAACCATTTTCTTTTGCTTCACACAGTCCATATATTCATCAGACTAAATTTTCTTTTAAATATGAGGTTTTCTAACAATATTAGATAATATGTGTTATTTTATATATATATATATATTAAATTACACAATTTCATTTGGATTAAGGTTTTATAGTTTCTATGCTTTTGAGTTTTTGTTTTTATCTCTAATATGGCGTGTTTAAATTTTAAGTAGTTTATGATTTGATATAGAAACTCAAAGTATATCTTTTTTTTTTGTTAACTCAGATAATAAATCCCTAGACTTATAGAGGGGTTCGAGATTAATCTCTCTGGAGGAAGAGCATCCCACGGATAGGGTCCTCCCAGTTATGCAAATGGGCCGTAAGCAATGGACCATACCCATATGGCCAAAGAGATAAAGCTGAACAATTCTTACGCTTGGGAAAAATCGATCCCTGGCCTAGACCAACAGGGCGACTCTTCCACCAAAGCTAGAACCACTAGCCCACCACCTCGTGGTTCAAGTATATCCTTATTTTTAAAATCTCCTTTACTTTTAGAACACAATCTTAAGAAAATTACTTTTATTCGAAGAATGGACTACAATTCTAATATTTTTCTACATTATCATCGACAATTCTAATATTATCCACATTTCCATTAATTATAATTACTTTTAACAACATCAACCTCCAAGCTAAAGTATTACATGAATAAAGAAAGAAGAAGATTACGCGCAAAATAAAAATGACATGGGGATTCTGAGATTTTGAGTTACATATCGATGCATAAGAACAGTAAGTCGTAACAGTAAGATTATCGTCAAATTCTTAGTGTTGAGCTTATCTAAGATAAGAAGATTATTACTGAGGCTCATACAGTCATACTTCCGTCCAACTATGACGACTGTTATGAATCTTGATTGCTCGAATGATCTTAGAGGCGATTCTAATAAAACTAATCCGCCGGTTAGTGAAGCTAGCTCCTCCGACAATCTTAGCCAATATTATCTTATAATTCTCATAAAACTCATAAGACAAAGAAAAAAGAAAAAGAAAAAAAACTCATTCTCAATACACCAACTATTTTACCTATTATATATTTTTTTAGATGCCCAATAAAGTAAAATAATTTACTCTTGTATAAGTGATAAAAGAAAATTTAATCTTGTATTAAAGTACGCAACTTCCACATTTTACCTGTTTAACATGCATGCACAATATGATGAAGAGTAACATCTGTAAAATTTTAAATAAAATATAAGTTGTTCAAATTCAAAAGAAATTAAGAAAAGGAAGAAGTAAAAAAAATTGACAATTAAAAAAAAACGAAATTCAAAAATCATGGTTTTTTTTTTTTGTAGAGGGAGAAACCTTAGTTGATAAGTGTGAACTTAAATTCTCTTGCAAACATCTATATATATATTTTGGTTTTGTACCCTTGAAATTTAAATTATTTAAAACTTTATTTACAAAATTGATTCTTACATATTTGCACAAAATAACTGTTTGGACAAAAGTAATCGATTCGTTTAAGTCTACACAAAAAACAGATGTTGAATAGTTATTTTTATTGATCAAAGTCTCGAGCTCAAATACAAGAATTCAAGGCACAACGAATCAATCTATAAACCCTAGCCACGTTCTAGAGTTGAGTCGCGTGTCTTGTGTTTTAGGTCTCTTGCTTTGTTCTCGATGATGTCTCTCGTGGAGGCCGTTCTCCTTTTATACAGAGATTCCGTTACCCTAATCCTTTAGGATATGTCTTGGGCTTGCCGACTCTATCTATGATAGGGTCGGTCTCGAGACTCTTGATCCACTGGTAAAGTCGGTCATTAGACTCTTGGTCTATTAACAGATCCAGTCATGTGACTTTCAGCCCATTGACGAAGTCAATCGCGAGATTCTCGGTCCATTGACAAAGTCAGTCGCGAGATTCTCGCCTATTGTTAAAGTCAGTCACGAGCTCTTAGCCCATAAACAAAGTTAGTCATGAGCTCTTAGCCCATAAACAAATTTAGTCACCAGCTCTTGGCCCAGTGAAAATGTTGGTCATGTGACTCTCAATCCATTGACAGAGTCAGTCACGTGACATTCAACCCAATGACAGACTCGGTCATGCGACTTTCCTCTTAGTAGATTGGCAGACTTGTATTGACTTTGTCGTGTAGAATATGAGTTGACTCTATCCAATATCTTTGTGAATATTCTCTCTGCTTCTCTTTATTTATTGGGTTTGTCGAACTAACCATGAAATTTATTTATTTAATAAAGAAGATAAAATTATATCCAACAGTTTGCCCCCACTCTCTATTTTCTTAGTAAGAATTTAGAGAGTAGTTAGAAACAATGGTATTTTTCCAGCCAACGAAATCTCGAAGTCATGTATCTTTTGGAATGATTTGCAATGGCTTGTGATGTCTCCATAGTAGCTTTATCGAATAGTGACTGTGTAGAGACAATGTGGAGTCTTTAACATTCTCTGGCGGGAATTGTTTTTGTACTTGACTTTATGTATCATGACCATTTATAGGTTATGACATTCTTTTCAGTGATAAGACTTGTATGTGACATTGATTTTGAACGTGATAACAATCTATTACCTTACGATAACCTCCACATGTGAGGATGTACATGACGACAATTTCCTACCTTGTGCCTGAGACACAATTTAGGTCTCACATTCATGACATGATTTGTCTCTTGACATGACTTATACCTCAGGCGCAAGACATTGTTTAAGTCTTGTGAACATGACATTATATGGGCCTCGTCTTCGTGGCACTGTTTATATCCCTTGCCTTGGCACATCCACTGCTTTGTGTCGTGTCACATGATTGTTTTGCCCTCATGATGTTGTTCATGTCACGTGCTTCCGACACCAATCATGTCACATGTTAATGAGACTGCTTAGGTTACATGCTCATGGCATGAGTTTCGTGCTCACAACATCATGTCATCATGATTGTTTACGTACTGCGCTCATGACGCGATTCCTATCGTGTGCTCAGGGAATTAGTCATGTCATGTATTCCTAACAGCATTTATGTCGTGAGTTCTTGACATCGTTCATGTCGTGTGGTCAGGATATTAGTTACGTCATGCGCTCCTAACACCATTTATGTCATGCGTTCTCGACATCGTTCACGTCTTGCACTCGTGACAGTCAGGTGTTCCATAACTGTCACGTGCTCGCTTCTTTAGTAACAATGTTCATGACATTGTCAATATTTTGTGCTCGTGACACGATTCGCGTTGTATGCTCACGACATTGCCTATATCACGCATCGTTACGTGCTCAAGAGATCGTTCATGTCGCACGCCTCTGCTGCTATTTGTATCACGTGTGACTGCTGCTATTCATGTCGCGTGTTCATAACATCGTTCATGTCATGCGCTCATCGCGTGAGTCTTGTGCTCTCGACAATCACATGGTTGCTTATGACACAAATTATTGTCTTGTGCGCGTGACAGTCTAGTGTTCCATAACTAGTCATGTGCTTTCTTTCTTTCTTTCTTTAACTTTAATGTTTATGACATATTATTTATATCTTGTGGTCGTGACAGTCAGGTGTTTCGTAACTGTCACATGCTCCTCTTTAATAAACAATGTTCGTGACATTGTTTATGTTATGTGCTCGTGATAATAAGGTGTTTCTTAACTGTCACGACCTTAACTGTCATGTGTTTCTTCTTACATAAACAATGTTCATGAAATTTTTATGTTCGTTTCTTGTGACAGTCAGGTGTTCCATAACTGTCACGTGCTTTTATGTTCTTCAATAACGATGTTTTTGACGTCGTTTATGTTTTGTGTTCGTGACACATTTAAATCTCGTGCTCGTGACATATTATTTATACCCTGTGCTCGTGACAATCAAGTGGTTCATGACAGTCATGTGCTCGCTTTTTGCAGTAACAATGCTCATGGCATTATTTATGTGTTCATGACACAAATTCATGTCTTGTGCCCATTATAGTCACAAGATTATTTTCGAAATCAGAATGCTCAATACATTTTTTGTGTCTTGTGTTCATGACACATTTGTGTTGTCTTGTGGTCGTGACAGCCAGGTGTTTCATAACTATCACATACATAGTTCTTTAATAATAATGTTAATGACATCGTTTGTATCTTGTGCTCGAGACAGTCAGGTGTTCCACAACTGTCACGTGCTCACTTCTTTAATAACAATGTTCATGACATTGTTTATGCCTTGTGCTCATAGCACCGTTCACATGCTCATGGCATTACATACGTCATGTGATTGTGACACTATTTATATGCTCGCGACATTATCTTCATGTTCATGACACAGATCCACGTCTCGTGTCTACGACACGCACATGCTACTTTTTCAATGCTCATGACATTTTCAAGTGATAGTATCACACGCATTATCTTAGAGGGCTAACGCTCGTGACATTGCCACTCACTGCAAGACTTGCTTTGTAAATCAAAAAGCCCAATTTTTATTGAAAACATTGTCCATAACTTGGGACTAATGTTCATGAAACTCCATAATCGAAGAAAAACACAAATTAATAATAATTAAACACCATAAATCTTATCAAAACTCAAACCTCGTCATTAGTCAAAGTGTTCCAACTATTGGTAAGATTCTTCCCTTCTTTGTTTTGCAACTTATAAGCTCCTGACCCACGCACTTCAATGATTTTGTAAGGACCTTCTCAAGTGGGAAAGAGTTTCCCAGCTCCTTGTTCCCTTGTATTTTGAAAGGTACATCGCAAGACCCAGTCTCCTACTTGGAATGTCCGCGTCCTGACATTTTTGTTGTAGCTTCTAGCCACTTCCTGTTGATAACACCAATTTTTGACTTTTGCTGCTTCTCGTTTCACGTCTAGAGGATCGAGATCGAGACTCAACAACTCTTCGTTTTTCTGCAAGTTAGGGTGCTAGGTTTGTGCTGTAGTCGCGCCTACTTCACATGGCATTACTGTTTCCATCCCATACACTAGATAAAATAGTGTTTTGTAAGTCGGTGACTTAGTGATGGTGAGGTAAGCCCACAACATGCCTGGAAGCTCTTCTACCCACTTTCCTTTAGACTTTTCCAGACGTTTCTTCAATAGTTTCACAATTGTTTTGTTTGAAGATTTAAAGCAGCTGGCGTTTGATCGAAGGAAGTCGATAAGCCTCTTTTGTATGTCGGCTGCTAGTTTTGAACTCACGTTCACCCACTTGTCAGGATCGTCTTCGAGTAATGGCATCTCATTCAACTGTTCCACCTCTGGTTCTTCCCTGTGAGGTACCAGCGGTAGCCTCTGTAATTGCTATAACTGTTGACCTTACCTTTTAAGGTAGTTTGATAGCATGAACGTGAACTTTCTTGTTCCCCTACTATCTCTTTCACTCCCCATGGGGTGGGAAATTTGATAGTCTGATGTAGAGTCGATGGAATAGCTCCCATGTCATGAATCCAAGGGTGCCCCATAATAGCGTTATAAGCCGAAGCACAATCTACTACCAAAAAATTAGTGTGTTTGTTAACTCCCTCTGCATACACTGGAAGCGTCAGTTCGCCAATACTCTAGTTGACCTCACCACTAAACCCTACTAATGGAATAGATTTTCGTGTAAGTTCTCCTTCGTCGAGACCCAACTCCTTATATGTTTGCATATAAAGGATGTTAGTTGAGCTTCCATTGTTGATTAATATCCTTTTCATGAAACAGTTAGCCACCCTCAGCTGTATGACTAAAGCATCGTGATGCAGGGTTGGTACACTGCTTTCATCAGTCATAAAAGTTATGGTGTATGACAGTGTATCGCCTTTCGTAGCGTGTCCTCTATTTTGAGAATTCTTGACAGCTCCAGTGTTTATTTTCGCAGCTGATTGAGTTATCCCACTTATCTCTGATCCTCTAGAGATAACATTGATGACTCGATCATGTTTTGGAGGCGAAACTGGAGCGTTTTCAATTGCTGTTTGCTTGTTGCTCTCGCCATCCATGCGATTGCGGGTTCTATCAGACAAATATTCCCCCAAGTGACCTTTTTCAGCAGCTCGTTCACTTCCATTCTCAATGAGATGCAATCTTCTGTTTAGTGGCCGTGATCGTTGTGGAACTCACACCACTTCGAGGTGTCACGCCTACTGTCAAGTGCTTTCATCTTTGGAGGCCATCTAACGGTTCCACCTATCTCCTTTCATACACCGACTAAATGTGTATGAGAGATTGAGAGGTTGCTAATATCTGGCCATGTTGTTGATTTAGGCCTTTCGTCTTCAGCTCCGCTCAATCGTTGATGTGTGTTCCTTCTTCCAATCTTGGTGTTTTCGTCACGATGTCTTTGGTAAGGCTTATCATCCCTACTCGATCTTTCGTTTCACACCATACGGGAATCAGATCGTGGTGAACGTCGCTGGCGATAAACCGAATCTTCCTCCCACTTTATTTGTGCCCACGCACGTGAGAGCACATCTTCCATTGTTCTGCACTGGTACTTCGTAAGTTCCTTGTACAAATCACCGTCAGGGAGTAAGCCTCTTTTGAATGCAGAGATGGCGGTTGACATGTTGCAACTGGGTATCGATACTTTTTCCTTGTTGAAGCGTCCCACATAGGCACGCAATGATTCATCTTTCTTCTGTCGTACCTCGTAAAGGTCGTCTGATGTCTTCTCCAGGTTCCTGCTGCTTGCGAATTGCTCAACGAAGAGATCTGTCAACGATGCAAACGAGTTGATTGAGCCGTTTGGCAAGTTGATAAACCACTGAAGTGCTGCACCCGTGAGGGTTGAGCCAAAACCCTTGCACATAGTAGCTTCCCTACACTCTTTTTGGATGGCCGTCTTGAACATTCGTTTTTTGTATTGTGCTATGTGGTTATCCGGGTCGGTTGTTCCATCATACATCTTCATAGTTGGTAACGAGAAGTTTCTTGGCATCTCGGTGAGTGCAATTTCATCAGAAAAGGGTGTATCAGCATACGAGTGCAAGTTGCTCTTTCGGATCGGTGGAGCCATTCCTGGCAGTCGTTCAATCATAGCTTCTACTGCACCCAAGCGTTTTGTAAGCATAGCTTCCAAGTAGGTGGGTTCAGCTGACTTGGCGTATGGTTCATGTTCAACTCCTGTTACGTGTGGTGTGTTAACAGTTCGTTGGTGATCCATGTTTTCTTCTTGGATAAGATTTTCATGGGTTTGCCTTATGCTAGGGTTTTCTCCGTTATTCTCCTGCCGTGGAGTCTCCAGTCGTCCATCTTCAGTCGTGGACGTCGTTCGAGTAGTTCTAGGAGTCGTGTTGAGATCTTGCATCCGATTGACTTGCACGCCACGAAATCTTGAGCTTGCTTCAGTAAAAATTCTTCCTGCTGTCACCAGCGAGGTGTATAAATTGGGATTATGATCACCATGTCCGTACAACCACCGTCCGTACAACCTCCACCGGGCCGTCCGTACAACCTCCACCGGGCCATCTGTACAACCTTGTGTAGAAGCCCACTCGAAGCCTTACAAGACTTATGTGAGGTTCAAGCATTGTCTCTAGATCCTTCTCATATAACCGTTGGCGTCTTGAAGCAAGTGGGAGGAGAGAAGTCAACCATTAGTCACATGTTGTGTTAAGAGTCCTAGAGGTCACTTTCATCATGTAAATCGTGTAGCATCTTGTATAAAATATTCTCTAGCTTTATGTCTATATTAGGATTGTAACCATGAACTAAATCAAGTAAGAAGTTATTTTCTTCTTCTACACTTTCTCTCTTACACTCTCACTTGCATACTCTTTCTCGATCAAACTAAACTCTCTTGTTCTACACTCAAACCGTTTATTCTCTCTTTGTTTCTAAACTTACATGGTATCAGAGTCTTGTTGCTCCTCATTCTAAAACCTACGTTCATCACTCACTTTCGCTCCTTCTTCTCTTTCTACTTCTTCTTCATTCGCAAAAGTCTTTTCTCTTTAACCGTTGGGTAATACTATTGACCAGCAGACAAATCTCCATGGAAGGGACCAAGACCTTGATTGTTCCAGTTACTCTCAAATGAGAGAACTACTTGTTGTGGGCAAGAACCACAAAGACGGCACTATGCGGCCGAGGGCTTTGGACCCATATTACCACAAGTGAGGCTCCCAAGGAAGAGCCTACCAAAGACGGCAAAGAAGCGGTCACAAGCGGTGAAGACAAGTGGTTTCAAGAAGACCAAAGTGTGCTTGCTATCATCCAAAACTCTCTTGATGCTCCAATACTCGAGGCATACTCATATTGCGAGACGGATAAGGATCTATGGGACACATTGCAAAATGTGTTTGGCAATACCACCAATTTAAACCGAGTATTTGAGATCAAAGGGCTATCAACAACCTAAGCCAAGAAGACATGGAGTTCACCAAACACTTTGGAAAGTTTAGGTCTCTTTGGGCTGAGCTTGAGATGCTTAGGCCAGCCACACTCGATCCAACCATACTGAACGAAAGGCGAGAGCAAGACAAGGTGTTTGGCCTTCATCTCACACTGAATTCGTCCTACAATGACCTCATCAAACATATTTTGAGGTCGGACAAGCTTCCTAGCCTAGAGGATGTATGCAGCCAGATTCAAAAGGAGCATGGCTCCATGGGGCTGTTTGGAAGCAAGGGGGAGCTTGTAACCGCTAACAAGGCTGAAGTAGCGACCACTAACAAGGGCTACTATCGAGGTGAAGACAAGAATCCTCCAGTGTGTAATCATTGCAAGAAGCCGGGTCATTTCAAGAATCAGTGCTGGATTCTCCATCCACATCTTCGAGCTAACCGGTCGATGAACAATCGTGGAGCCCCAAGAGCACATCAAGCGACCATGGAGCAGCCGAGTGCCGAGCCAAACTAGCGAGTCTCGGATGTGAACAGAACCGCCCTGGCCGCCAACTCTAACATAGTGAGGAAGTCTGACCTCGATGCTCTCATTAAGGCCCTCAAAGAGAACTCCGGTAACTCCTATCTTGCTTTAAATCAAACTAAACCGCTTATAGTTGATTCCAGAGCTTCGCATCATATGATTAGTGACTCTAGGCTAATTAGTGAAATTAAACCGGCCAATGGAAATGTGATTATAGCTAATGGTGAGAGAGTTCCAGTTAAAGGAATTGGTAGCCCTGGGCATAAAATCCGAACCCGATTACCCAACCCGGAACCCAACCCGAAAAACTGGGTTCGGGGTGGGTTCGGGTATAGCTATAAAACCCTATTGGGTTCTATTTTCCAGAACCCGTGGGTTTGGGTTAGGGTTGGGTAATACCCGATACCCATTCGGGTACCCACGGACCGAGCAACATAACACTCTCTCGACATATGAAGCATTTAAAGTATTAGGGTTACCTTTTGTTTTGTAATTCTTTGTCGATTGAGTTTCCTAAAATCTCTCGAGTTTTGATTCGATATAAATTTTTCATCTATTCTAAATTCCAGAGACAAACCTGGAAACCCTACCTGCTTCTAACTCCGCGGAGACCTTATCATCGCCGTCGAAGGAGATAAACTCACCACCGTCAGCCTTGTCGCGAAATCACTCAGAGGTATGACTTCTGATTTTTTAGGGTTCTTCTTCTTTCTCTCAGTTCTGTTATTCTTTTGATTCAAACGACAAACAAAATTAGATTTTTGAATTGATTTGTGTTAAAATCGATTGCTAAATTTGATTGCTAATTGGTAATTGCTTTTTGTTAAACGATTTCTCGACATTACTAATTAGATTATTTAGTTGATTTTTATCTCTAGATTGTTACTAGATTTGATTGTCATCTTCTTGTTTTGTTTTAGATTTGTTACTAATTTTGTCATCTCTTGTGTTGTTGTTAGTTCATAGTTGTTACTGGTTTTGTAATTTTCTTAATCAATTGATTTACGATTCTAAAGAGTAAAGATTAATTGGTTTGTTTGTGTTTTTAAAATGCAGATGGCGTCTTCTTCTGAGCCAAATCCTCCCGATGATAATGTTGAAGTTGAACTAAGTGGATCCGATTCTGAATCCGATGATGATGTTCAAACTCTGGTTCTGAAAATAAGAGGAAGAGGAAAGAGAGAGTTAGTGACGATGGAGGAGGTAATAGTTCTGGTAAGAAGATGAACACAAGATCATGGGTTTGGGATCACTTCACCAAGAAGGGACCAAAGCAGGACAAATGCGAATGCCATTACTGTGGGAGAAACTTGGCTTGTGAGACTAAAAATGGGACTTCTACAATGAAGAAGCATCTCAAATTGTTCTGCAAACAATACAAGGTATGGAAAGATGCTAACGGTAATGATCCAACTCAAACTGTTTTTACTTCTGATGGTGCTGGTGGTAGTCTTAGGGCAGTTAAAGTTTCAGAAGCAATATTTAGAGAGGCTACCAATGAGTTGATAGTACTTGCAGAGCTACCCTTATCATTTGTAGAGTGCTTGGGTTGGAGACATTTCTGCTCCAAGGCTCAAATGTATAAACCTCATTCTAGGAGGACAGCATCGAGAGATATTATGGAGATTTATGTCAATAAGAAAGCAGCTATGAAGAAGATTCTTGGGCAGAACCAACAGAGGTTGTCATTGACTACGGACATATGGGTTTCAACAACTACTGGAGCGAGTTATATGGTAATAACTGCTCATTTTGTGGATGCTATGTGGAAGTTAAGGAAGATGGTCATAGGATTCAAGAGTGTTGATGATCATAAGGGTGAAACAATCTATAATGTTCTCCTTCAGTGTCTAGTCGAGTGGGATATATAGAAAGTGTTCTGCATCACAGTAGATAATGCTACAGCAAATAGTTCTGCTATGACTAAATTTAAGAAAGCTATGAAGAACATTGGAGATGATGCATTGATATTGAAAGGTAAGTATATGAATTTGAGGTGTGCTACGCACATATTGAATTTGGTTGTGAGAGAAGGTTTACAAGAGGTCGACAATAGTGTGGCTAGAATTCGAAATGGTATTCAGTATGTGAGAGCTACAACAAACAGACTCAAAACATTTGATTTGCGACTTGAGGCAGTGAAGATTAAAAGGGGAAGTGTACCTTTGGATGTGAAAACAAGATGGAACTCGACTTACCTCATGTTAGATCAAGCTTTGAAGTTTAGGTTGGCATTTGAGAGGATGGAGGCTGAAGATAAAGTGTATAACGATTATTTTCTAGAAAAGGTGGATGGAACGAAAAGGATTGGACCACCAATGCCATCTGATTTTGATGAAGTTGAGAGGTTGGTTTCTACTCTTGTCCTATTTTATAAGTCCACATTGGTTCTTTCTGCTTCAAATACGGTTGCCTCTCATAAACTCTACAATGAGATAGTTTCTGTTACTAAGAACCTGAGTGAGTTAACTACAAGTACAAATCCTGAAGACCCTTTGAAAAAGAAAGCTTTGTCTATGTTAACAAAGTTGGCAAAGTATTGGGATCCATTTGGAGATCAAGTTGAAATGAATAGGCTGGTGATAGTAGCAAGTGTTTTTGATCCTAGAAAGAAAACAAAATTTGCTGAGCAGTGTTTCGATGCTTTGTATGGGAAAGGCAGTATGGAGTCTGTGCATCTTTTAGATGATTTGAATAGTATCTTGAAGGACTTGTATGATAAGTACAGTAGAAACAGTTTACTAAACAAGACTGGTTCATCTTCTCAGTCACATGGATCATCTTCCCATTCGCAGACCCGAGAGCAAGTTACACCGGATTTTTGTCAGAAAGCAGATATTGTTGACATGGAAAACGTATTTGATGAGATGCTGATGGAAAAGGTAATTTACAGCTCCTCTAATGAGTTGGAAATTTACTTGAAAGATAATGTGGAGAAACCAAGTATTCTTAAAGGTACAAAATATGATTTGTTATCTTGGTGGAAGGTTAACAGTGGGAAGTATCCGATTTTGTCTCTAATTGCTAAGGACATACTTGCAATGCAAGTGTCTTCAGTAGCCTCTGAATCTGCGTTTAGCACTAGTGGTAGAATTTTAGAACCGTATAGGAGCTGTTTAACACACAAAATGATAGAAGTGTTGATCTGCACCGAGCAATGGCTAAAAGCTGAAATTTATATCAATGAAAAAGGAGTCTCCACAGTAGAACATTTGCTTTCGGAAGTTGAGCATGATGATGAACTTTTGAGAGGTAAGTTTTATTTTTATTGTTTAACTCTTTCTACAATTTTGAATATGATTTTGATTGTTCTTACGGTTTACATTTTTTTTTATAGAGTATGAACCTGAATTCACGCATTTGGACAGCTAATCTTGAGAATGAGTCACCCAGATGATCTTTATAGTTTGAACTTTGAATGGTTAGTTTAAGTATATACTATATAGTCTCTACTCTCTACTCTTTGTATTTGTCATTATTCTCATTGTTGTTATTGATATTTGTTTCATTTTGTTTCAGGAAATTTCAAATCAAAGACATCAATCACCAAGTTTCTACTTTCTATCTTCTATTTCTAATTTTCTATGTTGCACTTTCACATCTAAACTCTTCTTTGCTTTCACTCTTTCAGCAACTTGAATTTGTTATCACTTATCACTTTTCTATCTCTTTCAGTTTTTGGATGTTAAATTTGGAGTTATATTCTATGTTTTCATTAGTTATGTGATTTTGGATGGTAAACTGCAGATTTAGGATGGTAAAATGCAGATTTTTTCATGTATTTCAGGTGTAGTTCGGGTTTCGGTTCGGGTTTTCGTTGAGTTCGGGTACACTTTACCCGAAACCGAATAGAACCCATTTTTCGAGTTTTTTTCTGGTTCTGAAAATTGTAACCCAAACCGACCCGAATCCGGTACTACCCTAACCGAACCAAACCCAAACATAGTAAAATATCCGAATGGGTTCTATTTTCCATTACCCATTAACCCGAACCCGAACGGGTAATACCCGAACCCGAACGGGTAACCCGAATGCCCAGGGCTAGGAATTGGTAATCTAAAGTTATTTGATAAGACAACTCAAGCGTTTTATATGCCTAACTTTACCTCTAACTTACTCTCGGTTAAACGAGCCACTACCGATTTAAACTGTTATGCTATCTTTGGTCCTAACAATGTGCATTTTCAGGATATTGAGACCAGTCAAGTTCTTGGACAAGGAGGTTCCAAGGGTGACTTATATGTTCTTGAAGACTTAAATCTATCTTCCTTTAAAGCATCGTGTTTTAGTTCAGTTTCTATTAAAGCAAACAATGCTATATGGCATGCTAGATTAGGACACCTTCATTCTCGTGCCTTAGAAATTATGTTTCCAAGTATTTCTTTTAAAAACAATGAATGTGAGGCTTGTGTTCTTGGTAAACATTGCAAAACTATTTTCCCAAAGTCTTTAACTATTTATGAGAATTGTTTTGATTTAGTTCACTCGGATGTGTGGACTTCTCCATGCTTGTCTAGAGAAAATCAAAAGTATTTTGTCACTTTTATTGATGAGAAGTCTAAATATACTTGGTTAACTCTTCTTCCTACTAAGGATAGAGTTCTTGAAGCATTTATAAGTTTTCAAAATTATGTGACTAACCATTACAATGCTAGGATTAAGATCTTAAGGTCGGACAATGGTGGTGTATACACTAGTCATGCCTTCAAACAGCACTTGACCAACCATGGAATCATTCACCAAACCAGCTGCCCTTACACCCCACAACAAAATGGTGTGGCCGAACGAAAGAATAGACATCTTATGGAAGTCGCTCGGTCTATGATGTTTCACACCAACGTTCCTCGGAGGTTTTGGGGAGACGCAGTTCTTGCCGCTTGCTATCTTATTAACCGCATTCCCACCAATATTCTACAAGATGTCTCTCCGTTTGAAGTACTAAATAAAGAAAAACCTACATTCGATCACTTACGTGTTTTTTGTTGTACATGTTTTGTGTTGAGACCAGGTGAATTACGCGACAAACTTGAGGCTAAAAGCACCAAAGCAATGTTCATTGGATATTCTACTACTCAAAAAGGGTATAAGTGCTATGATCATGAAGCTAAAAGAGTTTTAGTCTCTTGAGATGTGAAGTTCGTGGAATCTCAAGGATATTACAAGAAGAAAAATTGGGAAGACCTACGCGATCTACCAAACCCCACATCTGATCGGGCAACGAACCTCCGGATCATCCTCGAGCGACTAGGGGTCACAAACGATCGGGATGCCCATCATTCACCTGAGCTAAACCCACCAGGAGAGTCTCAACCTACTATCGAAAGCAGCTCCAGGGAACCTCAACCTCAACTCGATCCAACAAATCATTCAAATGATGAAGAGCTCAACTCGCACAACCTTGATGATGTGGATCATCCGGAAGAAACCATTGATCATGAGGCTGAAGAAGATGAAGCTAAAGAAGATGATCCTGAGGACAATGATCATGAGGAGGTCATTCCACTAAGACGTAGCCAACGCCTCGCCGTAACACCATTACGACGCAGCCAACGTATTGCCTCACAGCACAATCGTTTTGACTACAACAACATGGCCGTTGCATACCCTATTCAAGCCGTGCGTTCCCTTGCTCATCTTCCTAAGGATCACCAAGTCTTCCTTGGCCATATTGACAAAAACTGGATTCCACAGACCTATGATGAGGCTAAAGAACACAAGGTTTGGCGTGATGTAGTTCAAGACGAAAGAATGGCCATGGAGAAAAACCACACTTGGGACGAGGCGGATCTACCTAAAGGAAAGAAGGCAATACGTTACATCTAAATGGATCTTCAAGATCAAATATCGAAGTGACGGGAGATTGAACGGTACAAAGCACGGCTTGTGGCGAGAGGCTTCACGCAAACGTACGGGGAAGACTCTAGGGATATGTTTGCTCCGGTAGCCAAACCACACACAATCCGTGTAGTTCTCTCCTTAGCAGTCAACTTGAAATGGGAACTGTGGCAGATGGACGTTAAGAATGCGTTTCTACAAGGAGAATTGGAGGACGAAGTCTACATGAGACCACCACCTGGCCTTAAAGACACGGTTAGCCCGGGCAAAGTGTTCAAACTCAACAAAGCAATCTATGGGTTGAAGCAATCGCCAAGGGCGTGGTATCACAAGCTAAGCTCGACCTTGACCAAGCGTGGATTCAAGAGATCAGAATCTGACCACACACTTTTCACATACCAAAGCGACCAAGGTATCATTGTCATTCTTGTATATGTTGATGACATCATCATATCCGGGAATGACACGGTAGGGATTCAAGAAACTAAGACATATTTAAAGTCAGTTTTTGATATTAAGGACCTTGGTGAGTTGAAATATTTCTTAGGGATAGAAGTGTGTCGCTCGGAAGAGGGTTTATTTCTAACTCAAAGAAAATATGCTATTGATCTCTTAAATGAAGTAGGAAAGCTTGGATCAAGACCAGTCACTACACCATTGGATGAGAACTACAAGGTTTGCCATGAGGGGGAGGCCAAAGACCAACCGTTCAAGAATATAACACAATATAGGCGTTTGGTTGGTAAGCTCATTTACTTAACTATCACTAGACCAGATATTTGTTTTGCTGTGAACCAGGCCAGTCAGCATATGCAAGCTCCGAAGGTGCACCTTTGGAACATAGTCAACCGGATTCTCAAGTATATCAAAGGATCACCAGACCAAGGAATATGGATGGGGTGCAATAACAACACGGAGCTCGTAGGATATTGTGATGCGGACTATGCAAGAGACAAAGGAGACCGTAGATCAACAAGCGGCTACTGTACCTTCCTTGGAGGCAACCTAGTCACATGGAAGAGCAAGAAACAGAAGGTGGTGTCCCTATCCAGGCTGAGTCCGAATATAGAGCGATGCGCAAGCTGACTACCGAACTGATGTGGCTCAAGAATCTACTTAAAGACCTTGGAGTCGACATCACGAAGCCTATCACGATGCATTGTGATAATGAAGCAGCCATTCATATCGCAACCAACTCGGTATTCCACGAGAGAACGAAGCATATTAAGGTTGATTGTCACAAAGTCCGAGAGCAAATCCAACTAGGCGTAACCCTTCCTTGCCACACCGAGAGCTCCGAGCAACTGGCCGATGTATTCACCAAGGCAGCAAGCCCTCAAGTATGTGAGTACCTACACTCAAAGCTTGGACTCATGGACCTCACCAAACCTTGATAGCCTACACTCTTTTTCCCTTAAGTATAGTTTTTCCCAAGTGGTTTTCTATACTAAGGTTTTTAATGAGGTAGGTGATCAATGGTTCTAGCTTGTGTCATGGGGTCCAATGACTAAGCTTGAGGGGGAGTATAAATTGGGATTATGATCACCATGTCCGTACAGCCACGTCCGTACAACCTCCACCGGGCCGTCCGTACAACCTCCACCGGGCCATCCGTACAACCTTGTGTAGAAGCCCACTCGAAGTCTTACAAGACTTATGTGAGGTTCAAGCATTGTCTCTAGATCCTTCTCATATAACCGTTGGCGTCTTGAAGCAAATGGGAGGAGAGAAGTCAACCATTAGTCACATGTTGTGTTAAGAGTCCTAGAGGTCACTTTCATCATGTAAATCGTGTAGCATCTTGTATAAAATATTCTCTAGCTTTATGTCTATATTAGGATTGTAACCATGAACTAAATCAAGTAAGAAGTTATTTTCTTCTTCTACACTTTCTCTCTCACACTCTCACTTTCATACTCTCTCTCGATCAAACTAAACTCTCTTGTTCTACACTCAAACCGTTTATTCTCTCTTTGTTTCTAAACTTACAAGGTGTTCTCCTCCCGTAGCCTAGCATTATTGGCCTTGATCTGCGTCAGCTTCTGCACTGTCTCATTCATCCTAGCAGTCAGGACTTCCAGCTGAGCGGTTAAAGTCGCGTCGGCATTAGTCGTTTCACTTCTGTTTCCCGTCATCTCATGTAGATTACTCTAGGCCCTCCTTCTAGCGCTAATTGTTTGGACAAAAGTAATTGATTCGTTTAAAGACTACAGAAACAAGAAACAGATGTTGAATAATTGTTTTTATTGATCCAAATCTCGAGCTCAAATACAAGAATTCAAGGTACAGCTAATCAACCTATAAACCCTCGCCGCGTTCTAGAGTTGAGTCGCATGTCTTGTGTTTTAGGTCTCTTGCTTTGTTCTCGCTGATGTCTCTCGTGGAGGCCGCTCTCCTTTTATACAAAGATTCTGCTACCCTAATCCCTTAGGATATGTCTTGGGCTTGCCGACTCTATCTATGATAGGGTCGGTCTCGAGACTCTTGGTCCACTGGTAAAGTCGGTCATTAGACTCTTGGTCTATTAACAGATCCAGTCATGTGACTTTCGGCCCATTAACAAAGTCAGTCGCGAGATTCTCGGTCCATTGACAAAGTTAGTCGTGAGATTCTCGCCTATTGTTAAAGTCAGTCATGGGCTCTTAGCCCATAAAAAAAGTTAGTCACGAGCTCTTAGCCCATAAACAAAGTTAGTCACCAGCTCTTGGCCCAGTGAAAATGTCGGTCATGTGACTCTCAATCCATTGACAGATTCAGTCACGTGACATTCAACCCATTGACAGACTCGGTCATGCAACTTTCCTCTTAGTAGATTGGCAGACTTGTATTGACTTTGTCGTGTAGAATATGAGTTGACTCTATCCAATATCTTTGTGAATATTCTCTCTGCTTCTCTTGATTTATCGGGTTTGTCGAACTAACCATAAAATTTATTTATTTAATAGAGAAGATAAAATTATACCCAACAATAATAAGTTAAATATAGTTACTCGATAAAATAAGGAAAAATATGATATTCCAGATTTGCAATATATATTCAATCGGACTCCACAAAACCATATAACACTTATGTAGTTTTCAAGCTATAAATCCGGTTTTGATAGTATTTTTTTTAGATGAGAAGAAAGAATATGACGATTTAGTGCTAACATAACGCCATTAAATCATAATACTATCTATATTTTCTCTAATATATATTCATAAAATCGCTAAATTACAACAATATAAACTAATTAGTACAACTACACTAATTAGTTTGGAGAAGTCTAAGATATTTTTTTCAAGCAATGTTAGTCGGGATATGGAGAGTTTGATCAGTGCGGCAAGTGGTATTGGCTGTACAAGGGATCTGGGTAAGTACTTAGGGATGCCTGTTTTTCACAAGAGATTAACAAGACTACGTACGGGAGGTGTTGGAGAGAGTGTCATCTCGGTTAGCGGGTTGGAAAGGCATGAGTCTCAGTTTGGTGGGGAGAGTAACGTTGACACAAGCAGTTCTCTCTTCCATTGCTTTTCACACCATGAATTCTATTGTCCTACCTGCGTTGACGTTAGAGAGCCTTGATAGGCTATCGAGATCATTTTTGTGGGAGAGTACAGTGGAAACAAAAAATTACACATGGTAGCATGGAAACAAGTGTGTCAACCACGATGTGAGGGAGGTTTGGGTTTTCGTGGTACACGGGACATGAACAGAGCTCTCCTAGTGAAGGTCGGGTGGAGACTTTTACACGATCATACGAATCTTTGGGCGCGAGTTTTGCGGAGTAAATATAGAGTGGGGATGTTCATGATGGCTTTTGGGTTGTTCCAAAGGGTACTTGATCTTCTACTTGGCGGAGTGTGGGAGTGGGCCTTAGAGAGGTTGTTTTTCGTTGGGATTAGGCTGGGTGTCAGGGGATGGCCGCTCGATTCGGTACTGGTTGGATAGATGGTTGGGGACGGAGGCCTTGGTACAGCTGGCGGTAGTTCCAGTACCGGAAGACGAGCTGTATAAGAGAGCAGAGGAGTATTAGGTAGAGGGTGTGGGTTGGCATATGTCGCAACTTGAACAGTATCTGCCTGTGGGTATACGGTTACAACTTGATTCGGTGGTTCTCAATGGAGTTCCAGGGAGGAAGGACACTTTGTCTTGGATGAGTACCTCGAATGGAGGATTCACGGTGAGTTCGGTGTACTATGTACTGAGCCAAGACATAGTGCCGAGACCGTGTATGTCGCAGTTTTATACTCGGATTTGGAAAGTGGTGGTGCCGGAACGAGTTTGACTGTTCTTATGGTTGGTTAGTCAACAAGTCCTAATGACGAATGTGGAGCAGGTACAAAGACATATGGGTGAGAGTGCGGTGTGTCAGGTGTCTAATGGAGCTATGGAGTCGATCTTACATGTGTTGTGGGACTGTCCTGCAATGCACGGGGTGTGGTTAAGGCTGGTTCTGAGGGATAAGCAGTCGGAGTTCTTTGCTAAGTCGCTGCTTGAATGGTTGTTTGGTAATTTGCAAGACCGACCAATTGCAGGTGGGTCTTCCTGGTCGACTCTGTTTAGTGTTGCAGCTTGGTGGGGATGGAAATGGAGGTGTGAGAATGTGTTTGGTGAATATCATATGTGCCGGGATAAGGTGAGATTCTTGATGGAGCTCGCTGTCAAAGTCACAAAAGCTCATGATCTCGGTGCAAGGCGACAGGTTCATGCGTACGGTTGAACAGCTGATAAGTTGGAAAAAACCAAGGGTTGGTTGGTTTAAGGTCTCTACGGATGGGGCGTCACGTGGAAATCTGGGTCCGGCTACGGCCAGTGGGGTTATTCAAGATGAGAGGGGAGAGTGGGTGTGCGGTTTTGCTCTGAATATCGGCATTTGTTCGGCTCTGATGACGAAATTGTGGGGAGTGTACTATGGGCTGGTTATAGCGTGGGAGCGTGGGATAAGACGAGTTGAGCTGGAGGTGGATTCAGATTTGGTGGTAGGTTTTCTTCGGGTAGGGATAAGCGAGGCTCATCCATTGTCATTCCTGTTCCAGTTGTGCCATGGCTTTATCATAAGGGACTGGTTAGTCCGGGTTACACACGTGTATAGGAAAGCTAATCGTCTGGCATATGGGTTAGCAAACTATGCGTTTTCGTTAAGTTTGGGTTTTCTCTTTTTGGTTTCTTGTCCTGACCCCGTCCGAGCAATTTTGTTGGATGATGGGAATGAGACTGCTTTACCACGCAATGTTTGGGTGTAATCTTAGTTTTTGTTGAATAATTCGGGGGAGGTTTTCTCCCCTTCTCCTACCATAAAAAAATTAGTACACCTACAAGACACTTTAATGGGATATTCCTTACCTACATACTAATATTCGATTCGATACCACACCTAATTCTATCGTCACCAAGTAACTCTATAAATAACATGTGAAACTCTGAATAGATGACCCAAAATGCTCCAAATCATACTGATATCTACAAAAGTATAATATATATAAATATTATTATTTTTTGCTATGCTATAAACTAATTAATTTTTGTTCTAGATGTGCTTAATCAAATCGTTAATATTGGGAGATGCAAATGCTAGAGTTTAATATAAATCGATACCAACAAGCTTGATTTCGAATTAAGAGATTAAACTGAGTTTAATAGATTTTGATATTTATAATCTACAGTTCCTTTCATTACTATATGATAGAGAAATTTTTTGTATAGTGATGAGAAACATAGATTGTCGTGTACTTTGTGGGGTACGTTTACTGTATAGGTTTTTGATATTTTCAAGTACCTAATGGAATTATGATTAGAAGGTACAAGGAGAGAAGAACAAAAACATAAACCTCCAAACCATCAACACTTCTCTTCAGCAAATCATTTAGGAAGTGAAAGGGGTAAGTACTGACCCCTTACCTGTAAATAAGAGATTTAATTTGAAGTTTACAAATATATCTCTTATTTACAGCTTACTAATATATATATATATATATATATATATATATATATATATAGCTCATCAAAAAATATGATTGTGTTAGAACAAAAGGTTTAGCGAATTGTTAGCTTTTATTCTTCTCTAATCCGCAGGATACAACATATATATAGGGATACAATATTAGAGTTTACAAGTCCACTAATGGGCCGATAGTGGGCATCCATATAATACTAGATATATTCATAACATTCCCCCTTGGATGAGCATTATAAAAATGTAGTTCCAAATGCGCATATGAGATGTTGCCTCGTTAAAAACATTACCAGGAAAATCCAGTGGGAAAAACCATGGTTAAGGGAAAAAGAGTGCAGCGCGCTTTTACTCCCCCTCTTGAGTACATCACTTGAAATCTTTGAAATGTAGCAATCCAATATGATTAAGTAACTTCTTGAAGTAGTGGTTGAAAACGCTTTGGTAAATGGTTCGCCAAATCTTCACTTGAACAAATTTGTAGGACATGTATATCACCGTACATCACCATTCTTCTGCAGACTATTGGTCTCTTAATTGACTCATCTTGATCATTATCTTTGTCTCTCACGATCTCATCAATGTATGTCAAAGACTTTGAAGATGATATTCTTTCACCATTGGAGTCATAATATTTCTCTTAAGGTGTTTATCTTCGCGTGTTCTTTGTTATCTCATTAAAAACATTTTAAGGAAAAACTCATTGGGATAAAAATCATGATAAGGGAGAAAGAGTACAACCATGCACATGATCATATATCTCCCCCTGAAAGCATCATCTTCAGGTTATGCATTATGGTCATATATATCAACTGTTTGAACTGTTATAAACAATGCTTTCACGTAAAAACTCATATGATCATCATATATTCTATTGGGTCATTGAACTTCAAGTCATTTGAACCCCTTTCATATAGAAGATCTATATGAACTTTAAGCCCAAATCTTCTTTTACATACAATCTTCTAAACTATCATCTTATACATAGAGTTAGGCCTGGGAATTAGAACCGAACCGATTTGTCCAAACTGAACCGAACCGAGATTTGGGCAAATCGGTTCGGTTTAAATTAATTAACATAACCAATCGGAATGATTTTAATTTTTGTCGGTTAACCGAAAATTTCGGTTCGGTTCGCTAGAACCGAACGGTTAACCAAATAATTGAAAACCCTAGTCGAATATATTTCAAGCCGTCATCTCTTCTCCTTTTTCCTACATTTATCGATTCTCTTTTTTTGTTACTAGGCAAACAAAAGAATCTTTCTTTTCTTGTTCTTTTTCTTGTTCTTTTTCTTCTCCTCTTATTTTGATTTATCACCATTATTTTTTCCTTCCTCTTCGATTCATCAACATCTTCTTCTAATCTTCTTCAATCCATCACCATTATCTTTCCTTCTTCGTCTTCTTCTTCTTCTTTTGGTTCATCGTCTTTCATAGTCATCATCAACATCTTCGCATTTCAGATCAATATTAGGAGTTCCACTTTTTCAGAACTCGTCTTCAGTGTCGATCTATTGATTTTCAATGAAAAAAAAGCTTTTTTTTTTAACAACTCAATTGTTAACCTAAATAACCGAGTTTCCGAACCGAAATAACCGATTCCGAATGGAACCAAACCGAAATCTTAATCAGTTCAATTCGGAACAGTTTTCAATTTCTGAGAAAAACCGAAAATCAAAATATCCGAACCAAAATACCCGAAGAAACCGAAGTCCAAGCCTACATAAAGTTATTCATACTCTCTTTGTAAACATTTCTCTTTCAACTCTTCTTCTTAATATAGTACTACAAGATCAGTTTTCTATGTAAGATGATGTAATCATCCATATAATACTAGATATATTCATAACAGATTGTAAATACTGTTCTACGAGTAATTGATCTGTAATAACAATACATGATACCAAACATACTATAAAGAAAGGTCATATCAATCTTGGCAAATAGACTCAGAATTTGAGAAATATAGTTCAAATTAAAAATATTTAAATGTTGTTTTTTTGGTAAGATTTTTCTGCAAAAAAAAAAATCAAAATCATACATCACCAATTAATGTTAGATATCCTATTGCCTTAAATATTTGAATAATTATAGTTTTCTCAAATTCAACTCACATAAATTCAATTATAAATATTACTATGAGTTATTAAAAAAAACACCAAAATATATACAAAAATGTAACATCAATATTAAAAGTCATAGAAACTCACTCTATTTTTTTTTTTTAACTTATATGAAATAGTTGTCCCTTGATGTACCACAGGTTAAATCCTAATAGTTTTTTCAAAAGGGGTAACTATTCTTTTTGGACTACCAACCATAAAATATTGGATCAATTATATAATTCGGCTTTTCTCTCAAATTCTTAGGACAGTCCCAGCGGAGGTTGGTGATGTAAATATGCTTATTAAAAAAAATAAAGATAGAAGAAATGAAGGAGTAACATTCTTTGTTGGAGAACTTTGAGACATGTTTCTCGACAGGTGTTATTTACTTATCGGCGAAAATATTAAAAAATAAATAAGAAATGAAAATGTGTAATAATAATAATCTTTTTTAGTTTTCAGAGAAACGTTCACCGTTCCTCTATTGTAGATGGCCTTAATAGATTTAGGACTAAACGTGTAGACTTACGGAAATAAGCATTTTAAGTCAACTAAAAAGGCAAATTTGTTCTTTTCACTCTTGAAACGATCCAACCCGTTTTTTTAATATAATATATAATAATTGACTAGTGGTCTCGTAGCCATCAGCCACCTAACCACAATCAAACCAACAGCGGAAATAACAAACAGATGCCATTAAACCAATAATCAATAAATAATAAACCAACGACCAATAATTCAAAACCAACAGTCATAAATCAAACATCCATCAACCTAACAATATTCTATGACTCAAATCTAGCAACCTAGCAGAAGCCAGACAACACATCAACGAGCCATTAGAACATCGCCTTGATTCCGCAATCACACTTTGCCTTTACCTACACCACAACATATATGAGATGCATGAGTATTTTATAAACACTCAGTGAGGCAATCCTCCCATCTACTGGGCTATACACACAAGCAATTGAGATAACTCTAACCATCAATCAACAACAAACAATAAACAAGGATAACTGCATTGACCAACACCAACCCATGCATCGACAGACACCAACTGGGGTTGCATCGATCGACGCCTCCACATGGCATCGACCAATGCTCCTAGGTCAAATCGTGCCGTCCTTGCAGTGCATCGACGGACGCACCAAGTGCATCGATCGATGCACATGCTGAACATCATCTTCTCCGAAGCTCCTCGCCGGATCTCCGTCCCTAAACCACCAAAACACAATCCAATACCACAAAGAAGCCTCCCAAAGCCTCTTGTGACTCAACAACATTCTAACAAGCCAAAGAATCAACCATATAACACATAAACAAGCAAAATCAGAGAATCTCAAGCTTAGATAAATCATGTTCATGCACTCACCATTGCCAAGAAGGTTCTGACCCTTAAACAAGCGGATCTACACTCCTAGCAAGCTTCTACAACGATCCCAGCTACAGATCTCTCTAAGAACAGACACAAATCTCTCAAAATTCTCGGGAACACTTAAGAACTTTTTTTTTTTATCAAACTGATAATTTTCATTAAAATTAATTCTCACACTCACTCAAAAGAGGAGACATTACAACCCAAATAAAGGGAAAATACAAGATAACAAGGCAAGAAGTGCCCATACAAACTCCAAAGGAGAGTAAACTAGGGATAAAAACAAGAAACAATTTTACAAAGGAAGCCAAGAAAAATCGAAACACGACGATTTCCAAGACTTCAAGAAAGACTGCATCCAATGCAACCCAAAGGGTTACAAACTCCACAACAAGGGCAGAGGAAGCTAACAACCGGGAGGAAGATCCTTGCAATACCGGAGACGCTTGATCATCCAAACCACTCCAAACAAGAGGGACTTTTGGGAAGACAATGAGGCATTGGGTGCCAAGATGAGGAAGCAAAGCCCTAAACAAGGACTGCACTTCCCAGATTACATTGACATAAACATATATGCCAATGTTAGAAATCGGGACAAAGCTCTTAGTAGCATACCATATTAGAACAAGACTAACAAAGACCTCAATACAAGGTAAAAGGGAATCACCATTAAGGTTGAAATTCCAATCGAAGATCAAGCTGTCCAAGCGAGACAAGATTGACATCGTTACTGCTGGTCCAAACAAAACATCCTTCAACACAATGCTCCGTATAACAATACCACTAAACAAAAGTGAAGTATTTGGGAGGATAATAAACTCCTTCAAGGAGAAGTAAGGACTATGGGAGTCTGAATGAACTAGATTCACTAGAAAGTTGCCAATAAAAATAGTTCTTTGTCCAATCTGCGAGAAAAGGATAGAAAATACTAACGAAGCAAACATTGACATAGAATATCAGAGCATAATCTGCATACTGCAGTAAAGGGTCGCACAAAGGCGATATGGGGGCGACAACAGAGCACACAAGAAAAACCAAAGGCAACAAAGGCCATCGAAAGATCTAAACCCGCATTCCACAAAAACAGAGCCACACACTCCACAAAAATCTGATAACTTTCCAAGAGAGAAGAATCAGAAAAGGAAGAGTAAACCTGGGGAATTGGGAGAGGAGGGGAGGTGGAGGTGTCAGAGAAGAACCAGACAGTTATTGCAAGGGGGTAGGATGTCTCGCTGGCGATGAGAGGCCAGATTCTACGGAGGGGAGTAACGTCGAAGAAACGCCAACAGACTTGGCTAAAACACTGATGCTTAAGACACAAATCTCAGAACATATCTGGTACCGTGAACTGCACACAGCAGGAAAGAATCACAAACAAGCAAAATGAGTATCACTAGAGGATATAAAAAGAGTCGTAGATCCCAGATCTAGAAGAATGGAAAGGTGGAAAGCTGGAAAGAGAGAGGATAGAGGAGATGGTTCGACGATGGAGGTTTGGGCGAAGTTGGAGGGAGGGATGGGGGGATCGGGCGGGTAAGGGGGTTCTGGTAAAGGAGGGTCGCCGACGGCGACTGATATATCATGGTTTTTAGGTGTTTTTAGCCATGATATAAGTCTTATTTGTAGAGTCTTTTTGGTATTTTTAGAGTCTTTTGAGTCTTTATAGGATTTAGCATGGATGAGAGCATAATGGAGCTAAATAGGAAGATTTGGAGCTTAATCAAGCATTGAGGCTGAGCTGCAGAAGTTGAGAGACGAATTTAGAATCCAGCATCGATCGACACACTGATAGCATCGATCGATGCTAGGCCAAAGACGAAATCGGAAGTTTTCCTCACAAGTTTTGAAGATTTACAAAGCTGCCCCAAAGTTTTCCATATTTGCATCATTAGTCCCTGGACGTGTTTAGGAATATAACTAGGATTTTTATGGTCATTGTTTAGACCTAAGCTTTATTTTTCCCTGCAACTTTTGAAAGCAAAACCCTGTGAGAGATTTTAGATAGCTTTTGGAGAAAAGAATCAAGACTCCTTCAGAGAAGATTCAGAACTCCTTTTCTTCTTCCTTTAATCTCTTAATGCTATCTATTTTATTCATGATTTGTGTTCTTACAATTATGTCTGAGTAGATCTGCTTGTTAGGTTTAGGGTTTCTCATTAGGGATTTCATGGATTATTGGATCTGTTAATTTAGGATTCATTATCTTTCTTGTTCTTCACCATAGGTTGTTATTAATGTTAGATCTTTGATTAGTCATCTCGATTTAGATCTTAGGATTATTGATTGATATGAGAATATAATTGATTTTCCTGACAAAAACCTTTGGTGAGCAAAATTACTTTTTGCAAAGAGATTTGAATTAGTGATTTTGTGAACTTATCTAAACTTAATTTTATTGCTGGTTTTCAACTTGAATTTTGCAAAGAGATTTGGATTTTTTTATTTTAAAACTTAAATAATATTTGCAGTGATAACTGATTTATTTTACAATTGTGTTTAGAGTTCAAGAATGGTGCTTAATTGTTGAATCATGCATGCTTAATTAATTGATCTAATTTTCCATGATTTCCTGAGAATTTCCCTAGGCCTAGCGTTTAATCCATGTGAATTTACATCTCTTTTATTTTCTGTTTTATTTTGCAATTCAATTAGAATATTTATGTTTAGCATAATTAAAAGATTATTAAATCTATTGTGTGAATCTAGAGTTCTTGTGGATTCGATCCCTAAGTACTACAATTGATTTCTTAATTTGAGAGAGTTGCTCAGGGTTAAATTTGATCATATCAAATTTTGGCGCCGTTGACTCTTTTGATTCACCATTAGATTAAAATCTTTGATTTTGTCTAAATTTTTCTTTTTCTGTTTTACTCACACGCTTTTGTTTCTTTTCTCTTTTGTGTTTCAGGTACATGCCTAAGCCTAGCACCAGGAAAAATCCTACTGGTCTAGTTGTTAAGCTTACAAACCAAGAGTTAGGAGAGCGTCATAACACAAAAGCAGCCAAATCAGCAAAGATGGTCAACCCAATCATATTGAGACCATATGCGGCTGGAGTTTTGAGGGATCAAGAGGGTCATGTGCGCAACGAACTAGGCCAAAAACTTGATGCTGAAGGACATGTTATTCAAGAAAAACTCGTTGTGGCCGATGGGAATGCAGTCGGCATCGATCAACGCAATCAAGTCGGCATCGATCGACGCAATCAAGAAGGCATTAATCGACGCATCATTGGCATCGATCGACGCAATGTCGGGGCTGGTACGAATGGAGCCAATTTGGATGGTAACAACCAGCATAACCTTCAGCCTAGACGGGACAACAATGGAGAGCTTGTCAAGACTCTTGCGGACTTCAACAGACCAGACTTGTTCTATGAGAACCGTTCCGCAATTGTCTCTCCTCCATTTCCAAGGAATGATTTTGAGCTGAAGCCTGCCTACTTCGCTCTTGTTGGACAAAGGCCATTCCAGAACTTGCCACATGAGAAGCCTCTAGACCACATTGAACACTTTGAGGATATAGTTACAAGCATCAAGGCTAATGGAGTCATAGAGGACTATCTCTAATGCAAGCTTTTCCCCTACTCTCTTGCTGGGGAAGCTTCTCATTGGCTAACGCAGTTGAAACCAGGATCTCTGCAACCTGGCATGACATCAAGGTGGCATTCTTGAATTACTTCTATGATGATGCAATGTCTGATGAGCTGAGGATCAAGCTCTCTACCTTTAGACAAGGACCTGCAAAATCTTACAAAGCTGCTTGGGTGAGATTTAAAGCATACCAGAGAGATTGTCCGAATCATGGGTTCTCAGAGGTGCAGTTGATCAATTTCTTCTTCAGTGGTATTAATTGGAGGTATTAGATGGCTTTGGATGCTGCTAGTGATGAGAACTTTAAGACAAGGTATCCAGATGACGCTGAAAAGTTGATAGAAAGGCTAGCATCAAGCAATAGCACTAAGAATGTAGACTTAGAGCGGAAGAGAGCACATGAAGGCCATGATTCAAATCAGTTTGCTGCAGTGAATGCTAAGTTGGATACAGTGCACAACCTTCTTGTTGGAAAGAAGTCAGTCAATTTTGCTGAAGATGTTGAGATTTTTGAGCCAAAGCCAGAGACTACAGAAGCAGATGTCAACTATGTGTATGGAGCTGGGTATCAAAATCAGAGATTTGGTCAGAAGAATTCATTCTCAGGAAATCCAAACAACAATTTCACAAGGAACTATGGATCTTCTTATTACCAACCCCTCCCTCCACCCAATGCAGAGAGCAAGATGGAATCAATGATTGGACAGATTTTGGAAGGTCAACAAAAGTTAACAGTAGACTTCAATGGGAAGATTGATTCTGTATACACTGAGCTGACTAGGTAGTCTGATGCATTAAATACTCATGTCAAGAAGCTGGAAAATTAAGTGATTCAGACTGTTGGGTCTGTTAAAAGACAAGAGGAACTTCTTTCTAGAAGAACTGAGAACCCCAACCATGCTTGTAATGCGATTTTAGTGAAGGAAGCAGATGAAGATACGTTAGTGGAACCAGCATCGATCGACGCCATCACAATGCATCGATCGATGCAGTCACCATCCGTCGAGGCAACCTCACTCCAGAAAAAAAGCATCGATCGATGCTCCATCAGTATCGATAGACACCCCCCACAGACAGCTACGGTTTCTGTTCCAGTTCCACCATCTGATTCAGAAAAAGCATATAAGCCTAAGGTTCCTTTTCTTAAGCCTAGGAGATCCAAACAGGAGCTTGAGGAAGCTAGATGCAAGGCTATGATGGACAAGGTGATGATAGAAATGCCTTTGATTGATGCAGTCAAGTTTTCTCCTGGTATTAAGAGATATGTGAAGAGGATGGTCACTAATGGTTTAAGCCCTAAGGAAGGAGCTTTGCTTACCAAGGATGTTAGCTCAATTTTGTTGAACCAGCCTGCTCAGAGGAAGAAAGAGAGGAAAGAGAAAGTGGTTGTCTCTGAGAAAGTGAGTGTAATGATTCATAGTAGGATTGCAAAGAAGTTACCAAATCCTAGAAATTTTGTGTTAGATTGTGCTATTTCAACAGGAAGGTTTGCACACTCACTTTGTGATCTTGGCTCTAGTATTAACTTGATGCCACATTCTGTTGCTGTGAGACTTGGGATGACAGATTTCAAGCCAACTAAGATATCTCTTATCTTAGCTGATCGGTCCAGAAGGATTCCTGAAGGTGTCTTAGAGGATATTCCAATCAAGATTGGAGATTGCATGATTCCCACTGACTTGCTAGAATATGACAAAGAGCTAAGTGATCCTCTCATTTTAGGACGCTCTTTCTTGGCTACAGCTAGTGCTATCATAGATGTGAAGAAGGGACACATATCTCTGAATGTGGATGATTTGGTCATGAACTTTGAGATGGACAAGCTGAGAAGGGTTCCCACTATTGATGGTCAGACAATTTCTGTGGAGATTGCTTCTGATGATGATCTGCTCATAGAACTTCATGAAGATATTACTGCTGGGTATGTCAAAGAGTTTGAGACTGCTGAGAAAGTGAATAAGCAAGCTGTTGAGCTTGAAGATTGGAGTGGAGATCATCTAATCAGTACTAGAGATCATGATGAGGTTCTGATGCATGACAAGTCGTTGGTAGATGACGTTTTTGTAATGGAAACACGGATTGCTGAGGAAAGTTGCAGAATCGTTGAAGAAACACGAGTTACAGGCCAAGCATCGATCGATGCAGCTGTTGCATCGATCAACACACCTTCCAGAATCAGCTCGGACTTTTCCAAAACCGAAGATTCTCGCATTGGATCCTTAGCTGCAAGTCCTAGACCTGTTGTAAAGCTGAAATCTCACCATTCCACAGTCCAGAACCCACAGGTAAGGCCAAAGTATGCATCTTCTTCTCCCAAACCTTCTCCTATCATCAACAAGAATTTCAAAGGTACAAAAACTGTTTTGCAGTTAACCAAGCCACGAGATTATCGTAGAGCGCTTGTTTCTTCTGTTGATGATTTTGCAGAACATAAAAGAAAGCCACCAGTACCTAAGTCATGTTCCCCATGTCCTTTGTAGACCTTATTCATCTACTGCCTACACTCCCCCTTGAATGAAGAGGACATACTCTCGGAAGCATTCACTGCCATGTTCCGATCCACCGGATGCCTGAGATCCGACACAGTCAAGCTAACGACTGAAAACAAGCGCTTAGTGGGAGGCAACCCACTGGTAGGTTTATCTTTTTCATTTTTCTTTTGATTTTCATTTATTTTTATTATATTCACCAATCTCTTACTTGATAGCACTGGGGACAGTGTTGTTTAAGTCTGGGAGAGGCAGTTACTAACTACATTTTTGTTTTGTTTTTTTTTTAAATGGTTTTATTGAGTCAAAATTTTGTTGGGAACTATGATTTTTCTTTTTAGTGTACTGTCTTGGTTGATTAATGCTGCAGCTTGAATCCACAAATCCGACTAATGAAAAATCCAATGGCTGACCAGTGAACCAGAGACATCCGAATTTCCAACAGAATCCACAAAAGCTTGAGGTAATTTCTGTACTTTTCTTTTTACCTCATCAAGGAGATTGATGTTCATAGAGCTTGACTCCTTGTTCATACCTGACAAGTAAGACTTCAGAAAAGAAAATTTTGGTACTCCTCTCCCTTATTTAAGTTTAAAATATTTCTCCTGAGAGCTTTGTAAAGAAAAGGAGAATAAAAGATGAGATGATTTTGATCAGTTTAGAGGGTTAGGTAAATTACATGTGATCCCACTATTCTACTCTTGAGTCAAATGATCACATAAAGCTTGGAAGCGAGGAGTAGGTAAATTACCAATGACCCCGGTATTCGCTTACACCTTTGAAAAGAAAAGAAAAATAATAAAAAAAGCAAATCTCTAAGGAAGAATAAATAGAATAAGTCTGGGGGAGAGAAAGAGTACCACATGTGGTAAAAGATATGTCTTGCTTGTTATGGTATTGTATGGGAATGAGTCTAGAAGGTTATTGATATTGATCAAATTGATTAGACTCACCGATGAAAGCTTTATGGAGGAAGTAGTGGAATTTGGTTTGAATTTGGGATGCTATGAAAGTCAACGGAGAAGTACATGGTGGTTCGATTTGGATTTATCTGCTAAGCATGTGGATTAAGGTTTGGATGATCATGGCATTACTTTAAAAAGAAAATGAGTTCCTTCATTTTCAAACATCTTTCACAGATGAAGTTTTTGATTTGCTTGAGGGCAAACAAATGCTAAGTCTGGGGGAGTTGATATATCATGGTTTTTAGGTGTTTTTAGCCATGATATAAGTCTTATTTTTAGAGTCTTTTTGGTATTTTTAGAGTCTTTTGAGTCTTTATAGGATTTAGCATGGATGAGAGCATAATGGAGCTAAATAGGAAGATTTGGAGCTTAATCAAGCATTGAGGCTGAGCTGCAGAAGTTGAGAGATGAATTTAGAATCCAGCATCGATCGACACACTGATAGCATTGATCGATGCTAGGCCAAAGACGAAATCGGAAGTTTTCCTCACAAGTTTTGAAGATTTACAAAGCTGCCCCAAAGTTTTTCATATTTGCATCATTAGTCCCTAGACATGTTTAGGAATATAAATAGGATTTTTATGGTCATTGTTTAGACCTAAGCTTTATTTTTCCCTGCAACTTTTGAGAGCAAAACCCTGTGAGAGATTTTAGAGAGCTTTTGGTGAAAAGAATCAAGACTCCTTCAGAGAAGATTCAGAACTCATTTTCTTCTTCCTTTAATCTCTTAATGCTATCTATTTTAATCATGATTTGTGTTCTTACAATTATGTCTGAGTAGATCTACTTGTTAGGTTTAGGGTTTCTCATTAGGAATTTCATGGATTATTAGATCTGTTAATTTAGGATTCATTATCTTTCTTGTTCTTCACCATAGGTTGTTCTTAATGCTAGATCTTTGATTAGTCATCTGGATTTAGATCTTAGGATTATTGATTGATATGAGAATATAATTGTTTTTCCTGACAAAAACCTTTGGTGAGCAAAATTACTTTTTGCAAAGAGATTTGAATTAGTGATTTTGTGAACTTATCTAAACTTGATTTTATTGCTGGTTTTTAACTTGAATTTTGCAAAGAGATTTGGATTTTTGGGTTTTAAAACTTAGATAATATTTGCATTGAGAACTGATTTATTTTACAATTGTGTTTAGAGTTCAAGAACGGTGCTTAATTGTTGAATCCTGCATGCTTAATTAATTGATCTGATTTTCCATGATTTCCTGAGAATTTCCCTAGGCCTAGCGTTTAATCCATCTGAATTTACATCTCTTTTATTTTCTGTTTTATTTTGCAATTCGATTAAAATATTTCTGTTTAGCATAATTAAAAGATTATTAAATCTCTTGTGTGAATCTAGAGTTCTTGTGGATTCGATCCCTAAGTACTACAATTGATCTCTTAATTTGAGAGAGTAGCTCAGGGTTAAATTTAGCATATCAGCGACAGCAGAAGCCATGGCAAGGAGATTCTTAGGGTTTCCTCGGTTGTCGGGCCTGGGAGAGTATATTAAACACTTAAGAACTTTTTTCTCTCTTACTTTCTATCCAAAAATGGCCAAACTTGGCCAAACCCTCGAGCTTCCATTTTTATACTCGATTCCAGGGTTTTTCCTAACCCAAGACACAACGTTTAACTTACTCTCGTTCGTGAAAACTGACCTTGCATCGATCGATGCAGGTTGCATCGATCGATGCACATCCTAAACCGGGATTTCGATTCGCGGATGTTACAACTCTCATGGTTCTCTCTTCTCTCCCACAATACTCTCCCTCTTGCCTAAGCAAAATTTATTTACTTCTCCTTCAAGACATGAACAAAGATTGACTGCTCAGATCTCTCTTTCAGCGCACGCTCGGCCTCTCTCTAGTGCTCGTATGACGCTTTCTTGTCCTTTAAGAATAAATGTATTTGCGTAGAAATAAAACTTTCTTTTTGTTTGTGTTTGGACTACCTGGAAGAGGAATAAACAACTGGGAAAAAACATCGATGAGGAATAATAACGTCGGAGGAGGCGATAATTTTAATGGGATTGTGAATAGGAAAAGCCGTGAAAAGGATGAAAGCAGATATGGTAGTGATAACGTCGAAAGTATCTCTGGTAGTGATCAACGATTACAAAGAATAAAATAAGTATTTCAAGTGTTTGTTTTGGGTATTTGTTAATTGGCTACAATTAGTATCATCTTTCTCTGATTGAATCAACAAATTTTGTTTCATCTTGTCTGATTTATATCTCAGATTTGTGAATTGCTTCAACATATTCAATTTTTCTTAGTTTAATTTTCCCTTGCGTTCTCTTAGGATTTAGTTTCTATGGCAAAGGAGGAAGACTAACATTCACAATCCGTTTTAATGTTTCCCTTGGGTTCACACCATTTACTACTCTTCTTAGAGCATCTTCATCACACATTTTTTTAAAGGATCTTTGATTAAAAAATAATAAAATAATAAAGTGTGTAAGTTAAAAAAAAAATCGGCGATGGCGATGGCGATTTCTTTGCTCTAGGGTTTTCCAACCTTACTATGAGCGATCTTTATCTGGATTCTTTCTGGTTTTTTTACGGTTGTTTGGGGATCTCTTGCGGTCATGATGTGGCTGGATATCGATCATGGGATCTGGGTTTTATTACTCAAATCCGATTTTGTATCTGGAGGGTGCCTAAGTGGTTTCCGTTCTTGCAGTTTTATTGGGCTCCGAATCTGCTTTGGGATTCGTTTCTCCGGCTCATTGTTGATTTTGGTATCAGAAAAGGAAGGAGGAAGGTCTGGATTTTGATTCCTATTGGTTTGGTTGAGAGAATCGGGGGTAATTGGTGGGATCTGGTCACGATCTGGGTTTTTATTCTGCTATCGGGTGGTGTATCACTCCCGATTGCGATTGTTAAATGGAGATTACAGTTTAATCGAGATACGATGAGGCGGATTTTTTGGGATTATGTAAGTGGTACTCGGTTTTGGAGATGTTTGACAGAGGAGTATAAAAGCTCGACGCTTGTCTACCAGAAATCTCATCACTCATTGAGTCCTTGTTTATCTCTTGGGTTTCTTGGGTTTCTCCACTCTTGTCTTTTGTTCTTGGTTGTTGCTGTTCGTCTTGCTGTGATGTCGCAGAGTCTGGCCTTAGTTCAGGGTTCGAAAATGATGAAGCCAAAGGTGAAGATTCCGTATTTTGACAATACGGCCTTGATCGAGGGTTACTCCAAAACGGTGATCGGGAGATGTATGAACCCAAGGAGGCAGGATATGAAGGCGCTTCTTGTCATGTTTCCTTGCATATGGCATCTAGAGGGGCGTGTTGTTGGCGCAGACCTTGGGATGGGGAAGTTCCAATTCGATTTTGATGAGGAAGCAGACATCCTTGAGGTTTTGAAGATGGCACCATTTCATTTTGACCTTTGGATGGTCTCTATGGCTCGTTGGAGTCCGATGGTGGATCTGTCCTATCCGTCGTCTTTGACTTTCTGGGTTCGAGTTATGGGCGTGCCGTTTCAGTTCTGGGCTATTCCAACGTTTAGGAGCATTGGGGAGGCATTGGGGTCCGTTCAAGATGTGGACCTTGATGGCGGGAGGGTTCAGGTGACGCTCAATGGGTTCAAGTGTCTATCATTTGAGACAGAAGTGGAGTTTTATAACGGTGAGGAAACCATTGTTTCTCTCCGTTATGAAAGGTTGTTTGTCTTCTGTAAGAAGTGTTTTAGCTTGTGCCACGATGAGGATCATTGTCCTCCACCGGAGGAGCCTACTGTGGAGCCAATTGTCTTGCCAAAGGAGGATGCAGATCGACGTCACCAGAGCTATAAAGGGGCGGTCCGATCGGAGAGGCAGCGGGGCTCTGGTTCGGAGGGTGGTGCTAAAGGAGGGTATCGGGGAAAACAAAGTGGTGAGGGGTTTCAGGCTGATGGGAGGAGGTCTTCTGAGGGGAAGGGTGACAAAGGGTTGAAGGGGCGGTCGACGCTCCCTGTTGGGGAGCCGGTGACAAAGCATCATCGCTATTAGTCGTACGTGCAATATAATGAAGACAGGCATCGTCGGGAAGTACCAAGAGAAGCTAGGGCTCAATCTGCGGTTACGGGGGAGAATGTCGGTGGTGTGAACTTAGTAGATGGTCCTCGTCCTGGTAAAGTGGTTCGCAAGGCTCTGTTCCAGGAAGAAGCTCAGTCGGATGATGTGGATGGGGTGCTACCTTCTACACATGCGGTTAAGGAGAAAATTGGTTCTGGTATTCTGTTGGGTTCAGAGGGAGCTGCTATGGAGGCGCATAGTGCGAGCACAGAGGTACTAAGTGGCGTGTTTCAGTCCCAACCAAGTGGCGACGTTACTACTGTGGTTGTGCAGGAGGTTGCTACACAGGATCTTACTATGCAGGAATCTGTTGTGGAGGTTGCTAAGGTTACAGGAAATGCTCAGGAGGTAGACGATACTGTTCCCATCATGGAGGAGACACTAGATATGCAGGTTGATGCTACTGTGGCAGCCGAGGACGGGGCTGAGGATCATGGTGATATTGGTACAGAGGAGGAGCACTCTGCAAGTGAGGAACTCCCGCCTGCAGGATCTCTCTCTCTTGGTGCAGGAGAGCCGAATCAGTTGAGTGATATGGGTCCTTCCATGGTGACCGAGAGATCACGCAAGGGGAAAGGACAATTGGGTGTACAGGGTCTGGGTTCTAGGAAGCTGAATGTGTATGTGCGCACCCCGCGCAAACGTCCTGCTATTAAGAGTTCTGGTTCGGTTGGAGATACTATGGCCCTGAAGCCTCAGGAGATGGAGAAGGGTGTTGCTGGTGGGGCCAAGCCACCAATACCGAAGGTCATTAAATGAAGATTTTAAGTTGGAATTGCCAGGGGCTGGGAAACAAAGCTACTATTGGGTATCTCAGAGACCTCTGGGGAAAGCATCGGCCAGATTTTCTGTTTTTGTCTGAAACAAGACAACCTTTTTCTTTTTTGAAACCTTTTATTGGTCATTTTGGTTATTCAGCTTTAAAAACTGTTAAACCTATTGGATGTAGTGGTGGTTTGGCATTATTCTACAATAATAATAATAATAATTCTGTTACTTTTCTTTTTGAGTCAAACAGATTACTTGATGTGGAAATTACTTATAAAGGACAGCTGATATATTTATCATTTGTATATGGGGATCTGGTTCTAAAGAACCGAGATCTGGTATGGGAACGTTTAACTCGTATTGGTTTGGGTAGGGACCAACCATGGTTTCTAATAGGTGATTTTAATGAAATTAAAGGTAACCATGAGAAGCGGGGTGGTCGCTTGCGGCATGCCTCTTCTTTTGTTCCTTTTAATGCAATGATTCGACATTGCGGATTACTTGAGTTTCCATCGTTGGGGGATAATCTCTCCTGGCGAGGTTGGTGGGATAAGAAACCTATCCGGTGTAGGTTAGACCGGGCCTTAGCAAATGAAAAGTGGCATGCGTTGTTTACGGATTCTTTTTCGGAGTATTTACCACGGATTGCATAGGATCACATGCCGGTGATAGCAGTACTTAAGGATAAAATTCGCCGGGGAAAAAGTAGTTTCCGCTTTGATCGGCGTTGGCTTGACAAGGAGGGTTTCTTTGGAGCCATTACGGAGGGTTGGGATGTGGGTGGCAGTTCGTCTTCTACCTCTCTTGTGGACAAAATCACTACTTGTCGCCGGGCCATTTCTCAGTGGCAAAAATCTCAGGTGCCGTACGGACGGGAGACCATCGAGGATTTGAAATCTAAAATAGCATTAGCGCAAGAGGGTGACTGTAGTGACCCTCACCAAGAGTAGAAATCTTAAAATGAAAGATCGGAGAAATGGCCCGGAAAAGACGTAAGAAAGAAGAGGAAGGAAAACAAAAGGGAATGGTCGAGAGAAGCCCGAGAAAATATTTGTAAGTTGGACAATGGCCGAGCCAAAGACCAGAGTAACCGGATGTACGATCGAGACTCTAGGACCGATCAGGAGTCAGAAGAATGGGCGGAGAAGGTCGAGGAAAGTTGGTCGAGAAAATTTGTCGAGGATTGAAGGAGTTGCCGAGTACTCGAGAAAATGTGTCGAGGATCGAGGGAGATGCCGAGTACTCGAGAAAATTTGTCGAGGATCGAGGGAGATGCCGAGTACTCGAGAAAATGTGTCGAGGATCGAGGAAGATGCCGAGTACTCGAGAAAATTTATCGAGGATTGAAGGAGTTGCCGAGTACTCGAGAAAATTGTCGAGAGCCCGAGAAATTTTGCCGATGACCCGAGAAAGAGTGTCGAAATGTCCGAGACGCGTAGTCGAAGGTGCCGGACAAAGGATCGAGTATTTGGGGAGAAAATTCTTTTTCTCAAGATTCTGACCAATGAGAAGTAAGGAAAGTGGGAATATTATTTTATTTAAGGTGGAGTTAGTGGAAGGATTAAAAAATTAAGGAGATTAACGATATAGTGGGAAGATTAACTTAATCAAGCTGATTAAGAGGATTTGGCGGAGCTCTATTGGCTGAGAGCTAAGATTAAGCCTTGATTAAGTGACATGCACTAATAAGAAGCTTTACATGCACTAATGGAGGAGTTTTCATGCACTAATACAAGGGGGATTAGTGGATTAATGGCGAGCTCCCATTGGAGGTGGGATTCACGCAGCACATGCAAGGGTTGTAGGTGACACTTATCGAAGGGCATTAAGGAAGAAGCCTCGAAATTTTGCCTATAAATACAAGGCAAACGATTTCATTTGGGTGTTTAGCACAAAAACACTCAAAAACTCAGAGAGAAATAAGAAGAGATCATCGAGAGAGAGAAAGAAATCATCGACATTGTGTCGAAGTGATTGTTGAGAAAGAGGTCGAGAACGATCGAGAGAGAGATCGAAGGAGAGGCGTTGGTGTCAAGGAGTTGGTTGTGGATCGAGGTGATCAAGAGGAGAAGCTGTCTGATCGTGAGGTGCAGTGAAGTCCGAGGGAAATCATCGACGCGTAAAGGTGAGTCTGTGGTAAGCATGTAGAGTCGCTTCTTTTGTTGCGGTTAAAGGATATTGCATGCATGCGAGAATAAGCTGATTTGCACGGTGAATATGGGGGATTCACTTGACGTGCGGTTAAAGAAGAGATTGGGTAAATTAAACTCTTAAAAGGTGGTTTAAGAGTTACATGCATGATCGAACCTAGAGGGATTTGAAAATATTAAGCTTTGCTTAAAATCGGGTTCATGCATGAATTGGGAAGTAAAGTGGATTGCATGTTAATGCATAAAATTTGGTTGAGATTGATCGCATGCGTGAGTTGGATATAAGGGTTGTAAGTGGTTAAAGCGACTGAATCTACATGCGAGAAGTGGGTTTGAATGGTTTAAGCATGAGGGGTGCATGCATGTAGAATAATCTTAAAGTTGCTTGATTTACTTTCTTGCTTCTTGTTGATTATTCTATGTTAGTTTTCTTGCGTGATATAAAGCTGGTGTGCTTGGTATATCACGGCTTGAATTGAGGATGGTGTGTGTGTGGTGGTAGCTTAGTCTCTTGAATTCGCTTCTTGAGTCTTAGCTAGTAAGGTATCGATCCGCTGTTCCAATTATTAGTGTCACGCGTGAGTTCCCGAAGACCACTCGCGCGGGGATACTGTCACGGCTGGCTAGCTACCGGCGTGACTGCTGCATGACGATGTGGCTTGAGTGTGTGTGGGCTCATCCTGGTGACCTGTGTGGTCTCGGCATGGAGCAGGTCTTGGAATGGAACAGGGTATCGAAGGGCCCTAGGTGTAAAGAGTCTAGAGTATTCAAGTGTTCCTTGTCTATGTCTAGTCGTCTTTGCATGTTGAGTGTTGCGTGTGGTCTAAGAGTCTACGGTATTTCAAGTATACTAGACGTCTTAGCAAGTGGGTCTAAGTAAGAGTCTAAAGCGTTCTTTAGTCGTCTTGCATGGTGAGTAGCGAGTCGATATCTTCCGAGTTGGTTCGTAGTGATCGAATCTGCCTCGCTTGGTTGTGGTTTGTTTTGCTTCCGCTAAAGCTTCCAGCTGTGTTGCTTTGATGTTATCGCTAGCTTTGTGGCTTGCTAGCTTTCTTTGGTTGCCGGGGTAGTCGGCTTGGGAAGAGTAGTATCCTGTTTAGGATAGAAAGGGGTACCCAGACTCACTGAGTAATCCTAGATTACTCATGACTCTTCGTTTTGGCCTTGCAGGAAAGCCTAAGTGAGTCTAGAGCCGGAGCAAACGTTAGGGTACCGGATAGGGTTTTCTTGCGTTTCTTGTAAAACCCTATATTTTCTTAAACGACTAAGAGTAAAGTTTTCCGACTATCTATGTATATTACTTTGATGATTTATTTTCGAGGAAATATTTTATTAAAGTGATATATTCGGTTTTCAGAAAAGCATGGCAAGTTGCAAATGATACTCGGCCTTGTCCGGGCCAACACAACGCACCAGGCCGCGAGGGTTGAAAAGCCTAAGTAACCTCGGTAGCGGGTGGGATTGTGCTAGGGAGGACCAGTCGGGAAGTCTGCAGCTTCCGTCCCTCGGCCGGATCACCTCGGTGCAGTTCCGCAAGTGGCGTCTCGTGGCTGCCCGATGACCTTTGTGGTCATAGATCGGTTCGGGGGCGTTACAACGGTGGTATCAGAGCGGTGTTTTCGAACCCGCGAGCACTTGTGCATTTCAATGTTTTATCGAGTAATGTGTCGCAAGAGCATGGAATTTTATCCGGACCGTTTGCTTGTCTAGTCTAAGTTGAACCTTAGAATGATTTAAGCATCTAACCTTGTTTCTTGTGGGTTTTAGATGTATTCAGGTGGTTCAGGTTGCGGGGATGGTTCAGGGGATGAGGGGCCGAGACATGAGGATTGTGGGCATCACAATGGGTATTTGTCGAAGGAATCAGAAACCAGTCGAGAGCCGAGTGATTCGAATGACTGGGATGAGGACGGGGTGTTCGACGCGGACGACACCAACTGGTCGATCGAGACCGATCCGTCCGAGTGTTTAGATGAAACGGAGGAAGTGGAAGTTGATCGAGATGATCGAACTATTGTGTTGGAGATTGGGGAGCCGAGCCGTCTTCAAGTTCGAATGGACGCGCAAGGCAAGTTTGAGACTCTTCCTGTTGGAGATCACGGAGAGACGGAAGTGGAGTTAGCCGATAGGCTACAGAAATTGCTATGGGATCTTGTGGAGGACCAGGGCGATGATATCAGTCCCGAGAATTATATGAGGGAGTATCCGGAGGCGGTTGATAAAATCCTAAATTTCTTGACGGACGTGTATGTGCCGGAGGAAGAAGGTAATGCTGGTGGTGCGGGTGTGGTGCCCGAAACCGGAGACATTAGTGAAGAGCGACCTGCGGAAGAGAGACCCGGGACGGTTGCGAGGATCGTACTTATGATAGATGGGATGCGCTCACCGGAGCGAGTAAACGAGAATGACGGGGAAGTCATAGTACCGGAAGCCAATGGAGAAGAGAATCCGGTAGATGGAGACTCTAAGACCGAGAAGCCGACTAAGGAGTTAGAGGTGATCGATCTTGTGTCAAGTGACGACGAGGGGATTCCGACTTTTATAGTGGAACCAAGGAGAGACCAAGACCGAGAAATTGAGGCTAGTACGGAGCCAAGAGAGAATGTGAGGCGATGGGCCAGTTCGAGCCAAGTCGTGAGAGAACGAGGGGAATCGAGCCAAGTTGCACGAGACCGAGGAGAGCCAGATCTCCTAATGCCAGACCAATACGTACCAAATCAGGCGGAGCAGAATCAGATTGTGCCAAGGCGCAATAGTCCCATTAGAGCGGTACCATTGCAAATGGTGTTGCCAGGACAAGAGGAGGAGCAAGAAGAGGAACCAATTGACGTGGATTTGGAAATGCTCGCTAAGGCATACGAGCTGAGAAGGCAGAACCGAGAGCAACTAAGGATGGAAATTGGAGAAAGTAGTTCGAGTTTGAAGAGAACAAGGGAGTATTACCAAGAGTTGCAGGCAAAAGGGGAGTTGGAGATGCACTCCATAACGTTCACACCAAGAGGCAGGCTGAGAGTGCGAGCCACTGCCAGGACGAGGGTGGTCTACCCAAACCAAGTCCACATGAGGAACACGCCCTATTGCGAGTTGTGTGAGGGCATCGGGCATTGGACAAAACATTGTTGGAGACCGGCGTTGAGACGCATATGTGACCCGTCAAAGGAGGATTGCGAATGGTGCGGAGAGCGAGGGCATTTTGCCTATCGCTGCCCAAACCCGAATCGCATGAGATATTGGAGGAGATGCGAGGCGTGTGGAGAACCGGGACATCCAAACAATCATTGCTGGAGGACGAGACCTCAGCATTTTCCGGACCCGGAGTATATGGTATGCACCGTGTGTGGTGGCAGAGGACATTATGTTCATGAATGTCCATATCGGATGGTGCGAGAGAGGATGAGCGCTAACCAGCGAATGGAAGAGACAGGAGAGAACCCGTCAGGCCGAGACGGCCGGAGTGGTGTAAGTCCCACGGAACAAGTTGGAGCCTCGTTGCCTGCTGCCTCTACCTCAACCGAATCTCCCACCGGACCGCCACCTGATGAGCCAGATAGGGAGTGGGTGTGCACGTGCGAGGCGTGTACTAGGCTCAGAAACAAGTAGGATGCCGGGGTGTAAAGGAAGTTTTTTTGGGTGTAAGTGTAAAGGGTTGGATGATTTCTTTTTGGTATCTAGACTTAACCATGTTGTTGTTGTCTAGGATCCGAACCCTTAGTATTTTCGGCTAGGATGGTGTAGAACTTGTGTAGCTTTTTCAATCGGTTTGTAAAAAGTACCTTATGTTCTCTAGCCGTGGTTGTGGTGTTGTGCTATATAAAACTTATGCTAATCCTTGCTTGTTTTATCACTTGCTTTGATTGTTGCTTGAGTTTTATAGGTTTGCATAGTTAATATATTACATAAGCATTTGCATGATTAACTTGCACGCAATCGATGAGGATTCACGTAAGACACCACTAAGCACGATCAGACAAAAGAGAAGAAGCTCAAGAAAGAGCAGGAGAGAGTTCGACCCGGCCAGAACAGCCAGTTCGAGTTGATTATTGGAAGATGGAGAAGAGAAAAGAAAAGAAATGATGATGAAGGTTCAGTCGAAGGCAAAGAAAGTCAGGGAGGAAAGAGTAGTGCAAATCAATTGACAATGGCGAAATTAAAGAGGTCAAAAAATATATATGACCAGAAAAGTGCAAGAAATTAGTGCATGGTCCAGGAGTAGGACAAAAAGGATGCAAGAAGATAATACGTGAAAGAAGAACAGTTTATGAATGGACAAAGAGGGTGCAAGAAAATAATCGGCGGCAAAAGAAACAGCATTTCTATGCTAAGGGGCAAGATATGGGCAAAGATATCAAGTCAAACTTCAGAATATGAGAGTCGAGGAAGAAGTTTGAAGTGGAATTCAAAGTAAGATGGGAAGAGGTTATGGGGAGTGCAAAATAAATTTTGGGCGTGAAGCTAAAGGAATTGGGAAGTTGAAATCCCAAGGAGCGTGAAGCTAAAGAAATTAGAGGAGGTAGAATCCAAAGGAGCGTGAGGCTCAGGAGATTGGAGAAGTTAAAACCTTAAGGAAGGCAAGGTTAAATGAATTGGAGAAAGAAGATTGTTGGTAAAGAGATGGGAAGAGCCAGAGGGGCAAAACGCAGCAAAAAAAAAAAAAAAAAAAAAAAAGAGCAGCAAATAATGTGCTGGGAAGAACAAGAAGTAGTACGGTAAATGTATCAAGACATTGGAAGGAATCAAGCTATAAACTGAAGGAGAAAAGAAAAGAGTCAGGAACAAGCTGAAGAAAGAGAAGCATTGAGCTAAGAAGTTAAAGTAGCGAATAAGCCATGGTGCATCGCGATAAAAGCCTTAGTGTTTAAAGAACATAAGGATTCAAGAGGAGCCAAGTATATGTTGGAGATGAAGAAGTTTACCAAGAAGCATAAGCATCGGGTCCGAGTGCTTAAGTGAAACGGTGTTATAGGCGTGGTATAAGATGTTGGAGAGGAGGTAGCCAAGCAAAGGAGATTTCGGTAAAAATAAGGAGGTGATAGCAATCACAAGATAGTGATACCTTTGTTAAGAAGTAGTAACACCACCAAGAGAAGGAGAAGGCGTGAGAATTCCGGGACGAATTCTTATAAGGGGGGGAGAATGTAGTGACCCTCACCAAGAGTAGAAATCTTAAAATGAAAGATCGGAGAAATGGCCCGGAAAAGACGTAAGAAAGAAGAGGAAGGAAAACAAAAGGGAATGGTCGAGAGAAGCCCGAGAAAATATTCGTAAGTTGGACAATGGCCGAGCCAAAGACCGGAGTAACCGGATGTACGACCGAGACCCTAGGACCGATCAGGAGTCAGAAGAATGGGCCGAGAAGGTCGAGGAAAGTTGGTCGAGAAAATTTGTCGAGGATTGAAGGAGTTGCCGAGTACTCGAGAAAATGTGTCGAGGATCGAGGGAGATGCCGAGTACTCGAGAAAATTTGTCGAGGATCTAGGGAGATGCCGAGTACTCGAGAAAATGTGTCGAGGATCGAGGGAGATGCCGAGTACTCGAGAAAATTTATCGAGGATTGAAGGAGTTGCCGAGTACTCGAGAAAATTGTCGAGAGCCCGAGAAATTTTGCCGATGACCCGAGAAAGAGTGCCGGACAAAGGATCGAGTATTTGGGGAGAAAATTCTTTTTCTCAAGATTCTGACCAATGAGAAGTAAGGAAAGTGGGAAGATTATTTTATTTAAGGTGGAGTTAGTGGAAGGATTAAAAAATTAAGGAGATTAAGGATATAGTGGGAAGATTAACTTAATCAAGCTGATTAAGAGGATTTGGCGGAGCTCTATTGGCTGAGAGCTAAGATTAAGCCTTGATTAAGTGACATGCACTAATAAGAAGCTTTACATGCACTAATGGAGGAGTTTTCATGCACTAATACAAGGGGGATTAGTGGATTAATGGCGAGCTCCCATTGGAGGTGGGATTCACGCAGCACATGCAAGGGTTGTAGGTGACACTTATCGAAGGGCATTAAGGAAGCAGCCTCGAAATTTTGCCTATAAATACAAGGCAAACGATTTCATTTAGGTGTTTAGCACAAAAACACTCAAAAACTCTTAAGTTATTTCGAGAGAGAAATAAGAAGAGATCATCGAGAGAGAGAAAGAAATCATCGACATTGTGTCGAAGTGATTGTTGAGAAAGAGGTCGAGAACGATCGAGAGAGAGATCGAAGGAGAGGCGTTGGTGTCAAGGAGTTGGTTGTGGATCGAGGTGATCAAGAGGAGAAGCTGTCTGATCGTGAGGTGCAGTGAAGTCCGAGGGAAATCATCGACGCGTAAAGGTGAGTCTGTGGTAAGCATGTAGAGTCGCTTCTTTTGTTGCGGTTAAAGGATATTGCATGCATGCGAGAATAAGCTGATTTGCACGGTGAATATGGGGGATTCACTTGACGTGCGGTTAAAGAAGAGATTGGGTAAATTAAACTCTTAAAAGGTGGTTTAAGAGTTACATGCATGATCGAACCTAGAGGGATTTGAAAATATTAAGCTTTGCTTAAAATCGGGTTCATGCATGAATTGGGAAGTAAAGTGGATTGCATGTTAATGCATAAAATTTGGTTGAGATTGATCGCATGCGTGAGTTGGATATAAGGGTTGTAAGTGGTTAAAGCGACTGAATCTACATGCGAGAAGTGGGTTTGAATGGTTTAAGCATGAGGGGTGCATGCATGTAGAATAATCTTAAAGTTGCTTGATTTACTTTCTTGCTTCTTGTTGATTATTCTATGTTAGTTTTCTTGCGTGATATAAAGCTGGTGTGCTTGGTATATCACGGCTTGAATTGAGGATGGTGTGTGTGTGGTGGTAGCTTAGTCTCTTGAATTCGCTTCTTGAGTCTTAGCTAGTAAGGTATCGATCCGCTGTTCCAATTATTAGTGTCACGCGTGAGTTCCCAAAGACCACTCGCGCGGGGATACTGTCACGGCTGGCTAGCTACCGGCGTGACTGCTGCATGACGATGTGGCTTGAGTGTGTGTGGGCTCATGCTGGTGACCTGTGTGGTCTCGGCATGGAGCAGGTGTTGGAATGGAACAGGGTATCGAAGGGCCCTAGGTGTAAAGAGTCTAGAGTATTCAAGTGTTCCTTGTCTATGTCTAGTCGTCTTTGCATGTTGTGTGTTGCGTGTGGTCTAAGAGTCTACGGTATTTCAAGTATACTAGACGTCTTAGCAAGTGGGTCTAAGTAAGAGTCTAAAGCGTTCTTTAGTCGTCTTGCATGGTGAGTAGCGAGTCGAGATCTTCCGAGTTGGTTCGTAGTGATCGAATCTGCCTCGCTTGGTTGTGGTTTGTTTTGCTTCCGCTAAAGCTTCCAGCTGTGTTGCTTTGATGTTATCACTAGCTTTGTGGCTTGCTAGCTTTCTTTGGTTGCCGGGGTAGTCGGCTTAGGAAGAGTAGTATCCTGTTTAGGATAGAAAGGGGTACCCAGACTCACTGAGTAATCCTAGATTACTCATGACTCTTCGTTTTGGCCTTGCAGGAAAGCCTAAGTGAGTCTAGAGCCGGAGCAAACGTTAGGCTACCGGATAGGATTTTCTTGCGTTTCTTGTAAAACCCTATATTTTCTTAAACGACTAAGAGTAAAGTTTTCCGACTATCTATGTATATTACTTTGATGATTTATTTTCGAGGAAATATTTTATTAAAGTGATATATTCGGTTTTCAGGAAAGCATGGCAAGTTGCAAATGATACTCGGCCTTGTCCGGGCCAACACAACGCACCAGGCCGCGAGGGTTGAAAAGCCTAAGTAACCTCGGTAACGGGTGGGATTGTGCTAGGGAGGACCGGTCGGGAAGTCTGCAGCTTCCGTCCCTCGGCCGGATCACCTTGGTACAGTTCCGCAAGTGGCGTCTCGTGGCTGCCCGATGACCTTTGTGGTCATAGAGCGGTTCGGGGGCGTTACAGTGACGGTACATCGGTAGATGAGATAGCGGACCTTACTTGGCGACTACGGGAGGCGTATCGGGACGAAGAGGTTTATTGGTATCAGAAAAGTAGAAGTCGGTGGATGCGATTTGGGGATCATAATACCAGTTATTTTCATGCCCAGACAAAGCAACGCCGGGTTAGGAACCGGATTGTCGGTCTTCATGATCAGCATGGTACTTGGTCGACAGAGGAAAGTGTGATTGAACATACTGCAATATCGTATTTTCAGGAGCTTTTCACTTCGTCGAACCCATCAGATTTTGAGGAGAGTCTTGCCGAGATTAGTACCTCGATTGACCAGACTACAAATGATTCTTTAACGAGGGAAGTCTCTGAGTAGGAGATTATACAGGTGTTATTTATGATGCATCCAGATAAAGCTCCGGGACCAGATGGTATGACGGCATTATTTTATCAGAAAGCTTGGGCCACGGTTAAGGCAGATTTGGTGCTTATGGTTAATTCTTTTTTCCAGGAGGGAGTGTTTGATAAACGGTTAAATGAGACAAATATTTGCCTTATTCCGAAGGTGGATACACCGACCAGGATGTCAGCGTTACGTCCTATCAGTTTGTGCAATGTGGGGTATAAAATTAGTTCGAAGGTTTTATGTCAGAGGCTTCGCGCTATTCTCCCATCATTAGTTTCTGAAACGCAGTCGGCATTTGTGGCAGGTCGCCATATTTCAGATAACATCTTGATTGCCCAGGAAATGTTCCATGGGCTTCGAACTAACCCTTTGTGCAAAGGCAAATTTATGGCAATCAAGACGGATATGAGTAAAGCTTACGATAGGGTGGAATGGCCTTTTGTTGAGAATTTACTCCGGAAATTTGGTTTCTGTGAAAAATGGATATCTTGGACTATGTGGTGTGTGATAGGCCTGAGACGGATCCGGATATCCGCGGTTTTTGATGGTATCCGTATCCGGATCTGTATCCGCCGGAAACATAGTTTTGATATCCGGATCCGCTATCCGTTCCTTCGGATATCCGGGTTTCGAATATCCGTAAAAAAAACCGGATATCCGCCAGTTATCCGGATCCGGTTTTTCTTTTTTTACAAAAGAAACCCTAAACGCTAAATCTTCAAGATCTTGTTTCTCCTCTCTTGAAGCTCCGCATCAGTGTGACAACGAGCCACGATGAAGAGAACCGCCGGAACTATTTCCCCTCCGCCGTCCGCGCTTCAATTCTTGTGTCTCTCACACTCTATCTTCTAACATCTCCGGTGGATTCAGATCTAGAAATCATCGTTAGAATCATAGAAAAAACACAATCAACGAGAGGCGGCTAAAGAAAGATAGAGATGTCGTCGGAGTGAGCGGATTTGTGTAGTTTGTTTATTCATTCTTTCGGATCCATGATTTAGGAAAAACAAAGACAAGAAACGAAGAAGAAAAAAAAAGAAACGGCGGTATGAGTTATGAGAGTGACGTGAGAATTCATCTCCCCAAAGCCAAAAACCCTATTTCCCAACGAAAAAGGCTTTTATTCATAATCCCAATAACAGAATTAACATTTAAAATCTGGATTTATGCAAAATGAAGTCAGGCCCAATAGTAAATGTGGTTATTATAACGGATACCGGATATCCGGTCCAAAAATTATCACTATCCGGATCTGCTGGATTTGAAAAATCACTATCCGGATCCGGATCCGTCCCACCGGATATCCGGTTTTTCGGAGCGGATCCCGGATCGGATAACGGATATCCGCGGATCCCGGATATTTGGTCTCAGGGCTAGTGTGTGACATCAGTCCAGTATAGGGTCTTAATTAATGGTCATCCTCATGGGTCTATTGTACCTCATCGAGGTCTGAGACAAGGTGACGCTTTGTCGCCTTATCTTTTTATTTTATGCACAGAGGTTCTTATTGCTCATTTTCGGAAAGCCGAGCAAGCTAAGCTTCTTACCGGCATACGGGTTTCAACTGCTAGTCCTCCTATCTCTCACCTTTTATTTGCGGATGATAGTTTGTTCTTTTGTCGGGCTACAAAGGAGCAGTGTGAGGTGGTGTTGAGGATCCTTCAGCAGTATGAACGGGTTTTGGGTCAACAAATTAATTTTCAAAAATCGTCTGTCCAATTTAGACACACAGTGGATGTTAATCTTAGGGAGGAACTAAAAGGAGTTTTGGGAATAACAAATTTGGATGGGATGAGCTCCTATTTAGGTATCCCGGAGAGTTTGGGTGGCTCTAAGACGAAATTTTTTTCGTTTGTCCAGGATAAGTTGCAAGCACGGGCTAGTGGATAGCCTGCTCGGTTGCTATCAAGAGGGGGTAAGGAGGTGATGATTAAGTCAGTAGCGATGGCGGTTCCAACCTTTGTGATGTCGTGTTTCCGTATTCCAAAGACGATAACTAGGAAGATAACCAGTGCCATCTCGACTTTTTGGTGGAGTTCCTCGGGGCAATCAAGGGGCCTCCATTGGATAGCTTGGGATAGGCTGTGTTGCAGCAAAGATGAAGGAGGCTTGGGGTTTAGGTGTTTGGACGATTTTAACACGGCTCTGCTGGCGAAACAGCTTTGGCGGCTGATTTCTGTTCTGGATTGTCTCTTTGCACGGGTATTTAAAGGCTGCTATTATCGGCATTCTGATCCTTTGGATCCAATTAAGTCTTATTCCCCATCTTATGGTTGGCGGAGTATAGTATCTGCTCGCTCTCTGGTTAATAAAGGACTGATTACACGGGTAGGATCTGGTGCTTCCATCTCGGTATGGACAGACCCATGGATCCCTGCTCAACTCCCGAGACCAGCACTGAGTACGGGGTCACCTGCTGACCCTTTGCTCCGAGTTTCAAACTTTATTGACAGGACGTCTAACTCCTGGGACATGGCCCAACTTATAGCTACCTTTGTACCGGAAGATGTTGCTATAATTTCTGCATTACCATTGCGACAACCGGATAAACCGGATTTGTTGGGTTGGCATTTTACTAAGTCTGGTAAATATACGGTTAAATCCGGGTATCATATCCTCCGGTCCAATGTGGCGGATATACCTTCGAATCCAAGTATTTGGGCCAAGCATTGTACCTCTTCAGGCCTCTGTTTGGAAAATCCGGTGTCCCCTGAAATTGCGTCATTTTATGTGGCAAGTGCTTTCGGGTTGTGTTGCCGTGACGGCTAATCTACGGAAACGCGGTATTAGTGATGATGCCACGTGTGGTCTTTGCGGTTTCCGGGAGGAGACAATTAATCATGCACTTTTCGAATGCCCGCCGGCCAAACAGGTTTGGGCTTTGTCGCAGTTTCCGACAGTCTTGGGTGTGTTCCCATCGGAGTCCATTTTCACTAACATGGATTCCCTCTTTTGGCGATTTACCAATGTTCCATCACATGAAATATATCCATGGATTATGTGGTATATTTGGAAAGCACGCAATGACAAAATTTTTAGTAACCTGGATTCAAATCCCCTAGCTATTTTACGGATAGCGGAGTATGAGGCACGCGCATGGGCTATGGCTCAGACAGAGGGTACAGTTTCAAATACCATGGATAATACTTTGGTTGTTCCCAATGGGATTGGAAGGTTAGGGGTTCCTAGGTCTTTCTCCAGCTATATTTGTTTCGTGGATGGTTCTTGGAAAGCAACAGATAGTTTTGCGGGTCGTGGATGGTTTTGCATGACACCTTTAGGTTCTGTTCCTACTATGGGCGCGGCCAACCTTCGCCGCAGTCTCTCTCCTCTTCATGCTGAGGTTGAAGCTCTTATATGGGCGATACGTTGTATGATTGGGGCTGACAATCAATCTGTAGTTTTTCTTACCGACTGCTCTGACTTAGTGAAGATGGTGTCTTCACCTTCCGAGTGGCCAGCTTTTACGCCTTATTTGGAAGATATACAGGCGGATAGAGAGGAGTTTGTCTTGTTTTCTTTAGTCTACGTCCCTCGCTCTCAGAATGGTAAAGCGGACAATTTGGCGCGACGAGTTCGTACAGTTCCGCACTTAGTTACCTATGTAAACAATGTTCCTTCGTATTGGCTTGTTTGAACCAATCTGTATGCTGTTGTCAAAAAAAAAAAAAAAAAAAAAGATACAACAGTGTAGATACTTGTCTTTGCAGAGATTTTAAAGAACCTGGAAGACACTTGACCTGGCAATATGTTATTGGTCTTCAACTTTTATTTTGTTTTTTTATGAGAAATACCCTAGAATAGCACTACTTTAAGTTTTTCTTCCAAATGTAGCACACATGTTTAAATATTCCTAATCTAGCATTTCTGAAATTATTGTTATTTATATAATTATTATTATATTCTACCGTATGCTTCATCTTCAACAATGTTTCAGAGAAGCCCCATGTTCGATTCACCATTGTACTCCACCGCTTTTGTCGATTCCATCACCGGCCGAAGTATCTCCTTCTTCATCGTAACCACCTCTTCAACCTACACCGCCGGAACAATTTGCTTGTTCGAATCACCATCATCTTCCACCACTTTCTCGTCGAAGACAGTTACGATAACGGCGGAGGAAGAAGAGGTGTATCGATTGAAGAGATCTGGTAGACTGGTACGGCGGTTACGGCGGAGCGAATCCATATGGTGATGGATGAAGATGAATCATTTAGAACAGAGTGTGGCGAGGTCAGTTAACATGTAGATCTGTTTTTTCAAATGCTTAGAACGTTTGTTCTATTCGTCTCTGATTTATCTTAGCAAGTTTATGATGTGATGTGAAAAAGATTCAGAGTGTGTTTGATTTTGATAGTGAAGAAGTTGTGATTTTGCTTCATCTAATAGCTATGAATGATCCAATTTTACATTCTTTTTTGGTCTTTAATTGTTTCAATTCAAATAGAGAAATTAGTTGATAGAATTAATGTGATGTATTAGCTTGGTTCTCTTGCTGTGATAATTATTGAAGTAAGATGATTATTACAGATGAAGGTTGTGTTGCTCAAATGTTAAAGTTTTTAAAGGAGAGTTCATTTGCAAAAGGGCAAATCATGGTGGCTACGGTGTTAGTGTTAACGTCTTGTGATAATGAACTTGGTGTTCTAATAATTGTTCATGTTCTGGGTGATTCTTCAGTTAGAGTTCAGATTCAAGGTAGGTATGAATCTAAAAGTCATGAGTTGTTAAAATTGAATTCATGAACTGATCATGCTGTTGAATAAGGTTTTTAGCTTTAAATTCAAATGATTGATGATATATATGATGGCAAATATTTTAAGAACAAAGCAGAGAGTTGATGATGAAGATGGAAAATGGGCACTTGAGTGGAAGCTTGAGTTCATGTCATTATGGAAGGCCTTCCTAAAATTCAAGAATGCTTTCCTAAAATTCAAGAATGCCTTCCTAAAACCTATGAAATCCTTCCTATTTTTTTTCTTAAATGTGTTTTTAAATCTCTTTATATGTGTTTTGTCTTATTGTATCACATACTATTCCATTAGCGATGTATAATGATTTGATTTTGTGCACATATTTGTGTTTTTCAATAAAGGTAGCAAATAGTAATAACTAGCATGATATTTCATGAAATTAGGCCACTGTTCATGATTTGATGGATATTGAATTCACATAGATCGATGTATTGATATTGATCCAGGTGAATCAAATTGTTTAGTCCGATTCAAACAAGTGTTCCTGAATTGTATAAAATCCTTCCCAAATTTCATATAATCTTTTCTGAAATTCAATCACAGTTAAAATAAAATGTTCACATAAACATATGATGCAGAAACATCATACAAGTACGAAAACAACCTAAAATGTTTTACAAGCATCATACATGTATAAAAATATAGAAAATAAAATTGAATCAAGGAACACAATCCTACAAATTGTCAACACACACCTCAATATGTGAAAGAATATTCCATCAGTGAGGGGTAATGATATCATTTTTGTGAATATTTGGGTGTTTACCAATATCTAAGCTTTTTATGAAGGTCAACTTTAAGTTCATCATGAAATCCAAACTTTAAGTTCATCATGAAATCCAAACTTTTTATGAAGATCATCCTGAAGTTCAAGAAATATTTCCTGAATTTCGTGGATTCCTTCCTAAATTTCCGAGGAGTGTTGGACGATGGATGTTGGGTGCTGATTTTTCAAGTTACAAGAACATGAGAAGGGATTATGCGAGCTATCAACAAAACTCAATATGGTAGCGTGTATGCTCCTTTTTTTTTGTTTTTTTCCTTTTAATGAAAGCCTTCCTTAAATTTAAGACATCCTTTCTAAATTTCTTGTAATTCTTCCTGAATGTTTGATTGAGAACATTTTTATATGCTTACCGATGAAAGTGTAGCTACCAATCCAAATATTGAATACAAAACCTTCTTGAGTATGTTTTAAAATAAGTTTTATGGTGAAAACCATCCAAATTAGCTTTATTATCCAAAATCTCAATGAAAACAAACACCATATGAAAACATCATTTGATACATCTAAAGTCCCCATCTTGACCACTACAACATCACAAGTAAACAAACGCCACACATGGTGTTTATGAACCACCATTGATATATCTAAAGCCCACATCTTCTCCAATCTTGTATTAAAAAAACACACACACTTATAAACTTTTAACTCATCCTCAAAGAATTAGAAAAGAGTAGCTTTGTTCAAAAGAACCCATCAGAAATTTGAATAATTTCAATTTGGAATCTTTCTGAGAATAGGAAAAGATGAGATCATTATAGTTATCCACATCAAAGAAGAAGGACCTAGAAGAGGATTCTCTTTCATAGTCTAAAAAGCAAATTTATACCAACAACAATATCAAACTACAACAATTGGTTTTCTGGGAAGAAACTTTCTTCCACAAAACTCATCACTTCCTCTCCTCCACCAATGTATTTTTCTTTCACAAAAACCCTCGACCACAACACCTCTGCTGCCGCTGAAACATCACCACCATTGTCTCTTTCTCCGGCCATTAGATTTTGAAGCTCTTCTTTGAATCCCCATCCATCGACATATCTCTCTCACATACCACCACACCAAAATTCTCAATAGCAGCACTCACGGTGTTACATGCCTCCATCGTCCGCCGCACAACGATGTCGTGTAAATCACAATACGATTCTCTCCGCCGTCACAAAATCTCAGGCCTTCACTAATTTCATATCTAATGGTTTCAAAGGTTGAGGTTGGTTTGGAATCTAATTTCAGATCTAATGGCCTTCACGGTGTTAATCGCTCTTCGGATCTTGGTTTGGAATCCTCGAAGAAGAAAGAGTGAGAGAGATAGCAATGTCACGATTTTGTTTTAATATAATTATATTTTAATGATATATACATTTGTGCTACTTTTGGAACTTTTAAATATGTGTGCTAATATTAGACTAAAAACTTAAATTTGTGCTGTTTTTGTCAATTGCCCTTTTTTTATCTACTAGTCTATCTTTCTCTAACTCTCTCCTTCTCTCTTAATTTTTCACGTGGCAACAAAATTAATAGGATCAAATTAAATATTAAATTTAATATCAATTTTATAGTTAAGACACAACAAACAAAGATTACTGATGTAAATGCTCTTAAGGTTTAGTTGCTATCAATGGAGTTGAGATTCATAAATTTCCTTTTATTGTTTCATAAAAAATTGTATTTTCTTACTAATCACTTTATAATTCATATCAATTATATCTTGTAGACTCTTCCTTGTGACATGTTAAATAGGGGATGAACAAAAAAATATGTATCAATAACAAAAATTTATACGATTATATATCCAATATGTTTCAAATATGCAAATATATACATCTATTTATATCTCTATATAAATATATCCATAAATGGTTAAATTAATTATTATTATTATTATATTTATAAAATTTTGAGAAAAAATATTTATCAAACTAACTACTAACCGAATAAAAAAATTAAGTTATGAAGAAATACAATATTAATTTGTATTGTATTGTTTTGTTTTTTTTGAAGAAATACAAAATTTAAGTTATGAAGAAATACAACCAAAGATTCATTGTTTGTTTTTTTATATATAAATTAAAATATATTACTAATAATCAAACAAACATCCCAACAGTTCGGATCTTGCTCATCGAAAATAAAATAAAAAACGACAAAACTCGCCGAAATAGGGCCAAGACACAGACAAAAAAGATCCAGTTACAAAATAGGGCCAAGACACAGACAAAAAAGATCCAGTTACAAAATAAAAAACGACAAAACTCGCCGAAAAAGGAAAAAACAGTTCGGATCTTGCTGCTCATCGAAAGCAGAGCGGCTGGCGCATTAAATATGGCGGTCTCAAGATCCACAGCTTTGTGGCCACAGCGAGAGATCGAAAACCACTCCGACAAATTGGTTCTGCGATGTTAGGTCTCGACCTAGCAACCTAGCACACACAGATTTATCCTTTTTCTTCTTATCCATATCCCGCCGATTCCAGAGCAGTTTCTCTTCACTCCGGACAACGCGGTAGAATTAGACGGCGGGGGCTCAACCTTACCCTCTAACTCCAAACTCCTCATCGGTCATCTAAGATTGCAAAGGATCTACCGCTAACCACTTCGACAAAAAACGAAACCCACCTACCTCACCAACTTTCGTCGTAGCCACGGCTTCCATAGATGACGGCTGAACCTAAAGGGTCTTCAAAGCATCTCTCGGTGTCTTCAAACCGAAAGCCCCGCTGCAAATCTCCTCCACCGCTTCTCCGGAGCCAAGAGTACATCGATGGGGATCACTCCACGCCGCTGTTGACGGAGAGGAAGAACTACTCTCCCTCTTGTAACCCCTTTTTAGGTTGTTTCAAAAATTATAGTGAAATATACTTGATGTATTGTGGAGAAAACCAAAAATTTATTTTTTCAAGTTACTCTTTCATACAAGAAGAACTTGATATTGACATTAAAAAAAACTACATTTATTATTATCTTGATTTAGCGTTGTATACATACACAACCTACGATTATCAACACTTTTCTTTTTTTTGTTCACAAGATTATCAGCACATTTAATCATCAAATTTTTAAAAATAAATTATATTTTATTCAAATAACTTTCTATCAGGATATATACCATTTTTGTTATTATAATTTCAATTGATGTGGTGGAGGTCCTCCCCCAGCACAACCTTTATGTTCAGGAATACACTTTTTTAGAAGAACTAAAATTATTTGGATGACACATACAAACTTGACGGGTCATGTTACAGGCATACGGTGGTATGCATACTGGCTCGCAATCACTATCTCTAGTACAATAACTCCCAACCGCATAGTTTTGACCTTCAACATAACCAACAAGATAACGAAATTACTAGGGGGTAACAAAAAAAAAAAAAAAAAAAAAATTACTAGGGGGTTATTGAAAGTATAATTTTTATTGAATTTGAATACTTTAGAATTCTAATGTTATTCTAAATTTATTAAAAATTGTATTGTTTGGTTTTAGAATTCTATTAAATGCTAGTTGTTATTCAATATTAGGATTATTTTAACGACAATGTAATTTTGACTAGAAATAATAGAAATCACAAACAAAAATCTGAAGAATCAAATCCCACTTATTATGGTGTGATTTGAATATAAAATATGTCAAATACTGTAAAAAAATTATTTTTCTATTCTTTCTAATTATTTTAAATTCAGTCACTCAATACCCCCTCCTAAAAAGGTAATATATTATTATATAAACGGCAAGCTTTAAATTGATTTCCAACTAGTATTTTAATTTGTCTTGTGCAAACCTAATTATTTTTTATTAACAAAGACTAGTTTATTTAACTATTGGTAAAAAAATGAAAATTCAGTTGGCTTGTTTCAAAATGATATTGTTGGTAAGGTATACTTACGGAAGATAGCGGCTAGAAGAGTAACCAATAACAAAACCTTAAAGAATCTGCTCTTCATTCTCAAAGTAATTTTGTTTTTCAAGTTTTAATGTTGTTTTTTTTGTTTTAGTTAATCTTTCAGTGGTGAAGTTGAAGGTACTTTGTATCCCTTTTTATAGTCCAATTTAGGTGATACTTGAACAATAAATAATAATAAATGAATATTTCCACGTGGAAATATTTTAGGTGTAATTAGTTACTACTAGATATGAGTCATAATATGACTAACCAAAAATAGTCACTATCAATAAACATGATAAAGTAACAAAATTTTAATTAATACATATTGCAGATCCTCTCTATATTAATAGAGAATCACTTTCAATAAAGTGCTGATGTGTCGTCGCTAGAAAGGTCGAAACACCAATGAATTTATTGCTTTTATTTTTATGGATATTTACACATAATTGCTATTGAATGATTAAAAATATTCCTTTTCAATTAATTAAAAAAAATCAAACATTTTCAATTTAAAAATATATTGTAATCATTTTATAACATATTTAATTATATTAACATTATTAGATCTAAAATATTTTCAAAAACTAAAGTTATTCACCTATTAAAAAAACTGATTACTATTCACATGTTTAAAATTTCCAAAATAAATATTATTACAATAATCATTATTATAGGCAATTGACTTATTTAATACCATTAGTATAATATTTCACGGGTAAAACATATTCTTTACACCAAAAAAATTTAAACAAACAAAAAAATATTGCATAGATTGAAGAAAGAGTGGATTATATATTTAGTTGATACATAGTAGTTTGATCTAAACATATTCTCACGGATTATATATTTTGTTTTTACACAAACAATTTTTGAATTCTCGAAAATAACTTATAACACAAATGTTATCTGTATAGATTTATCCCGCACATAGTGCTAGTTGTTACCTAGTTGTATATTATTGCATCATAACTACAAAATTTTAATGAACTGGTAATTAGTTTGATAAATAAAGTTTCTAAAATCTGTAAATATAATCATAATTATACTATTTATGGATCATTTATCTATAAAGAAATGTATAATTTATCTCTTTGGAACGGAGTGGATACTTTTTTTTTTTTTTGTCAAACAAGTTTCCATTAAAAACTTAAATCCTCAAAGAGGAGAGTTTATACAAGGAGGAGCAAATAAAGTTACAAAGTTTAACAAGGTTACAAAGCATATAGAGATATTGGTTCCATAATGTTTATGCTTTTCATGTTTATGTGGATACCCATTATTTCAAATTCTAATGTTTATGCATTTCATGGATACATTAAACTTTCTAAGTTGTTTTCTTTTGATCACTCATAAAAAATGTATGATTAAAGAAAAAAAACCTTAAAGAAATATAAAATTGTGCATGTAAACTGAAACTGTATGGTTGTTGACAAAAAAAAAAAAAAAAAAAAAAAAAAAAAAAAAAACTGAAACTGTATGGTTGTATTGAGTTGTTAAAGTCACAAAACTCAGATCCGAACATGTCCTTACAATAAAAATAATCCAAATAGTTCAAAAGAAAAGGTTCAAATGTCCCCCATGAAAGAACAGCCTCCAACGTCCTAAAGATCTCTCATTTCAAAAGGGAAATACACATTACACTGTTTAACTCTATCCACACAAATTTGAAGCTTCCATGACAACCTACAGAGTGATAAAAAGGGAATGTAAGGTTGAATATAAAGATTAAAGACTTGAGGTAATCTTCAAGATGTCACTGACAGATAGCTTAATTACCTCCTCAAATCTTAGGTTTTCGTGTTTTGTTTCTCTTTAAACCTTGAATTCGTGGACGTGGTACCATTTCGTGGATGACCATTTGTTTCCTTTCACCACTGGACATCCACCTGAAAAATCACAGCATAGGATATTTGAAGTTTAGAGACTGATATTATTAGCTTCAAGAGAGTTTTGGGTGTTGAATCTATTTAGTCTTTTACCGTGCAAACTTGAAGGGTCTAGAGAGGCATCAGGCCTCATGTTCCAGAAAAGTAAAGCATCTCGCTTCTTTGGTAGAACAGATAGTCCTTCTTTGCCACATTTTGAGAGCTCGTTCCACCATGGGACTGCACTAATGTTTCCTTTTGCTGCAGGGAACACAGTCTCGCCACCATCATCCACATCCGAGCTGAAGCAACGAGTAAAAAAAACCAATATTAAACACAGAAATCCTCTGTGAACAAGGGATACTGACTTTTGTGAATTACTTACAGGTACATAAGCACAGTAGCTATACGTTGTCCTCCGTTCTTGGTGTTGAACTCATCTAAGAAATAGTCATAGTGAGGCTCATACTTCTGCCCAACTTGGTAGTGAAGAACTTGAAGACCTTCTCCATTTTCTACAAACAGATCCACAAACTCATATAAGGTTTATTAAAGGAACACAACTCAAGATATCAAAAGTAACTGCAACCAGTGATCTTAAGATGTTTCAATACTTCCTAGAGCGCATCAAAGTACTGGAGAACTAAAGTAAAGGGGCACTTACCAACAGGAATGAAGGTGAAATCTGAAATTCTTTTCTCAATCACCTCGACAACTTCGTCATGTCCTCTTCTAAGGAAAGTTCCTGAGCTAGTCCTTACTCTGCACCGTATTGATACAGCATTAATTAAAAAAAACAACAAACCTTTCCAAGTTAAACTAGAAGGACAAAAGAGAAGAGCGGCTACAAACCTGCTATCTTTGCTCCCACCAGTTTTCTCATCAACCACAGTTGACTTAACCATGCTCGGTTTCGCAAGGCTGATCAAGTGCTCACATTCTTCATTGGTCTAAAGTTAGAAAAATGAAAAAAGAAAGCTCAAGATCACAATCTGAAAAACCACATTCCCAGTCCTCCTCATGAGAGAAACAACATCTGTTTCCATTCCCCTAAACCATATCCACTGAACATTCCCAAATGAAAGATTCAAGGAAATCTAAAACCTAAACTCTAGTGCAGAACAAAAGTCAACTCAATCCATCAAAACGTGGCAAATTTCACACTTAGAAACAACATTTTCACTAAACATTGTTCAATGTAAGATTGAAGAAGATTCAAAGTCAACTCCAACGATCAAAATTTAGAAACAAGTTAGATCAATCTCAAACCTCTTTTATCTTGCCTAACAAGAAATACGAACCTAAAGAAGCAATCAAACTCCAAATCAAATCAAAGAGAAACTTACCAAGAAATTGTGATAAACAACAGCTCGAGGCTCCCAAGAAATCACTTCAACCCAACGTTCACCATTCCCTTCCTCATCTCCATAACTCGTCTCACTAACAAACAAACAAACAAAAAACCCAAATCATAAAAATCAAAACTTTACAATCAAAACCAAAAAACCCAGATCGGAGAAATTGTCCAAATCAAACCTCTTGTGTACAATGTTGGTCAAATCATTCGTCTTGGATGAGTTTCTATTAGCATTAGGAAGTGACAAAATCCCGAGACCCAGAAGAATCAGAATCACTACGAGCAGAAGTATAAGCACTGTGAACGCTTGAATCGATCGTGACGGAGACTTTCGCGGCTGATAACGAAGATGCTGCTTCGATTTTGACGCCATTTGGTTGTTTTTTTACGATCTTTTCTGTAAAAATGTTTGTTTGGTTTCTTTTAAGATCTAAAAAAAGAACATTGGACGAAGCTTAGATTGAAGTTTCCTTATTTATATAATAATGATATGAAGAAGAAGAAGAAGAAGAAGAAGAAGAAGAAGAAGAAGAATTTATATAGTTATCTTGTGTGATTGAATGATTCGTTCTCTTCTTCTTCTTCGTCTCTTTGTGTGCGTATTTGTTAGATACAGACAAAGTTAGGAAGGTGGCTTTGACTTTTTGGAATTTTTGGACTCGGTCTTTAACTTTCTTCTTTTTCTGGTTTTGTTCCCGATACTTTTTGTGTATTCATAATTTACCCCGTTTGTTTTGTCGAATTGTGTCACATTCAATAATTTTGACTTTCCACCATTACTCAAATGTAATTATTGGTCATAAGCTCAATGTCTAGACATGTTTCTCACAATATTTAGCATCAAATTGGATTTGTTTGAAGAGAAAAGAATGCTTTGATTGTGAAATTGTGTGGGATTGTCATAGTTGTGAATGGTGATATTAAATTTATTATGTTTTATTTTTGTAATGATTGAGGTCTATTTCGTATGCATTGTAGTAATTTTGCAAAACATCGTGACATAAACTAAAAGATGAAAAAGGTTAAATTTGCTAACCTTATTTGTTATTAGACTCTACATATATACTATATAGTTACTTCATTGGCAGATTTATGTATGAAATAGGATTTGTTGCGGTTTATTTCAAATTGCTAAGTATTTTCGAGATTTCGAAACCTAAATATATATTAGGCTAAAGTCAATATTGGAACAGCACGTGAGTCTCTCCCACTTTGTTTCTTGGTCCACTATCATCATTTGTATAAAAAGTTTTATTATTTTTCCTATCTCTTTGTCTAATAACTATATAAATTCGATGTGCTTAGAACATGTTAGACATTACCAATGCATGATTTGGTCACTTCTTTGAGTTTATTTATTTGTCGTAAATTTAGATGGTCAACTTTTGTAACCATTATTGTTTATTAGAAACAAGTCAATGACATGTATTTCCTACGTTTCATATTAAGTGTTATAATTTAAATTTATTTCATAATAATATATTTTTATCTTTTCAGTATAAATATTTGATAAATTTCTAATATTATTCATCATACTATAATATATTGACCAATGAAAACAAAATATATAGTAAATTTGTACGGTAAAAAAGAAAAAATAATTAATATGTGTAAACAAATTTTAAATGAATTGGAAAGAATAATATTTATGTTAATACGATTTATAACAGATTGATTGGAATACTTATCAAAATTAATAATATATAAGATATACAAACTACGATTAATGTAAATAGAGAGAGAAAGACAAAAGAAAAAAAAAAGATATCCTGTAAAAAGTCTCCCAGACACGGTTATCGAGAACCCTTACCCATCACCGTTTTCCGGCGCCGGTGAGGTCTCTGGCCACCGGCGTCGGGAGCAAATCGACCAATCCTTTGCTCAGCTCTTTTCTACTTCCTTTAGTGTCGTCTTTTCAAATTTTTTTCCCTATTTTGTTTTCTTTTTTAACCATTCTCAAACCCTAATAAAATTTGCCTCGAATCACACCACCAGAAACCGTATGAGCCTGCCGATTTACCACTCACCGGAGAGAATCTCTTCACAACTTTCGGGTATCAAACATACTCAACCCTTTCAGTGGTTCTTTCAAGCGGATCTAGGATTTTCCCCAGTGGACCTAGAATCCATCGCCGATCCAAACCGAGGTCACCTGCTGTTCCCACCGATCGTTCAGCCACCGGAGATGCGCTCTACAGCACAAATCCCTTCGCTATTCTCGGGCAGTCGTCACTTTCCTGATCCAACTTGGCAACCGTTTGTTCAGCTAGGATTTTCCCCAATGGACCTAACTACCAATGGCGATTCTCACCACGGCTACCACATGATGCCGCCGATCTATCACTCACCAGAGAAGTCTCCTGCACCGCAGCTTTCACTGAAGCTCTTGGGCGGCGACCAATCTCGACAAGCATTGCGGTTTCTCCTTCTGAAACTAGGGTTTTCCCTAGTGGAGCTAGTATTCAGTATAGGCCCATTAAGCCAAAAAAGCCCTGAGACCAACAAATCCTATCTTATATACATCAATAGCAAATCAAAGCCCATTTCCTCACCGTCTATGAATTGCCATTGCCATGACCTGCCATGTTCCCCAATAACCGATGGTCAAAGACTCCATTGGCGAAAGGTAACATCAGCTCTGCTTTGGTTACTCATTCATCATGTACAGAACCTGGCTTTAGATGTTTTTAGGGGCTTATGGATTGAGTATAAATCAATACGGTTCTATAGTTTGCGCTTCTCGATTTACTCTAGCAGTAGTGATACACTTGGCCTTGAATTAGTTATGTTCATCGACGAAACTCACTCAAGCTGGACAACTGATGATTCCAAGCATCCAGTTCGTACCATTCCCATCACTCGGATCTTAGACCATTTAATCTCAGTTGCGACTTATTGGTTTGATCCAACCCTTATGCTTTGGCTGGTAAAGCAACCCTGTCCCGACTTCAAAACCTTAGTCTCCCGAATCTTTGTTGCATTGTTACTGTGGGTAGCTCTTCTCTCCCTGGTGGACTCCAAAGCATCGATTATTCCTTCAACGTCTCAGCGTCTTATGACCGTGACTAACCAACCGTCCGTCGAACTTCTCGAGGGTGGCCTATCAACTTCTCATGATCTCTCATGTACCAAGGTGCTTTCATGCCCATGGTTCACAGCTCTCTTGAATTTACAGTTGATGTATTTTCTTTTTAATCTTTTGGCACTGGGGAATGCCTCTATTTGTATTGCTTTAAACTCTGGAACTCTTGCTGTTTGTACTTGTAGCTTTGGCTATCTTGAATGAATGAAAGCATTTGTTTGACAAAAAAAAAAACTTATCAAAATTAATATATATATATAACTCAATCCAAAGACAAATATATATATATATATATATATATATATATATATGCTTTAGAGTTTTTAATTTTTTCCTTGTTATTCTCATATACCCTGTTATTCCTAAATGATCATCAGATAATGTGTAATACATGAAAATCTTACGCAAACCTCAATATTCAAAAAAATTTATTAGTACAAATTTTTCTGATAATTCACTATTCTTATATCGAAGAATCTGCAATCTCAATATTCACCACGTCACTCATTTTTGTTCACGGATTGTACAACACAATTAGTCTGCATTTTTAGAAATATGACATAAAATTTTATAAACCCATCACTTCTTTACCATCCACATTCTAATTCTTCCTCTTTCGTGTATTAATAATAATAGTTCTAATTTTCTATAAGAAATCATCACAAGAGTTGATATTAAAAATAATAGTAAAAGAGAGTTTGCTTGTTGTCAAAAAAAATAAAAAAAGAGTTTGCTTCTTATTCGGTTAGTTTTGGTAGAGTTTTCAATTTCCGATTAAACCGAAACCCCAAACTGAATTCGCATGCCTAGTTTTTTTTTTGTCATTTTTGTGTTGGCCCTTCACCAATCAATCTCTTTAAACTCTAGCTAACCTAACAATTCTTAACTCCTAAATCATCTCCACCCTAAATCATAAAATGTATAAGTCGAAAACCAATGAGAGAAAAGAAAATCAGGCAGGTTAAAGTAGTAGGAAGCCAAGCCCTAAGCCATATTAAGTTATTAACTGACAAAACATCTTAATAACAAATTTTTAACTTCAATAGCTATATAGTATGTATAATTGAAAAACGAAACTGTTAGTCACTCAAATCTAAAGATTGGATTGATTTAGCAACAGTTCCGTAAATCAAAGATGTATCATTCATCTGAATCTCTCTATGGGTAGAAATATAAAAACACCGAAGTACAATAACTTTTATCATCTATGGAACAAAAATAATTTAATGTTCCATAGAAAGACTTGAGTTTTATTCAACAGTTACAAATCAAGAACCACGCACCAATGTCCAGATCCATTAACATGGAAGCACTACGTAACACATGAATGTACACAGACAACACACACACGCACATCTATATACATACTTGCAAAACAAATGATCTTGCTGAGTTTGCTCATGGTTCAAAAGACATTGAGCGAAGTTGCGTAGAGAGGATTGCAAGGCTTGAAAGAGAAACAGTTTGGTGTATAAGTCGAAAACCTCTTTCTCTTCAGCGAATCTGCAGATCCAAGAGCTGGCTGGTTCAAGTATGCGTATTTGCTCTTTGTCCACCTAAATCCAAGATACACATCGAAATTCAAAGTTAAATCATTTGGTTCTTCTTTTATATGCTCATATAATGGTTCAAGATATATGTAAATGTGTAAAGATAACATGGATGAGAATTAAACGGAGACCAGTCTTTTAATCCCTGATGATCTTCGGTTTCCGGGTCCTCCACGTCCAAGTCCAACAAACTTTCTTCAAAGCGTTTGTAGTCCTCACCCTGCGATAGATCTCGACATCAGAACAAAGAGCTTCTCAAAGATCAAGAAATATCGAAATTTCCTCTCCAATGATCTAAATAACCACACAAGAATTGTTAAAACCAAAAGGACATACAGAGAGATTACGAGCTCTGACACGAGCTGCAGCCTTAATAGCAGAAAAGAGATGATCCTCTTCAATGATCTGCTTCTGCCTCCAGAACTTCTTGATCTGTTTATTGGTTATGCTGTCTCCATCCATCTGTCTTGATCCATATCCTGGAGATGAAGGAAGCGGTGGAGGAGGAGGTGGCGGCATACATGTCTTCTTAAAACACAACTTCTCAGACTCATCCATGATCTGTTTCTTCATATTCATACCAGAACTTCACCTTTCACCAGCTACAAATTCACTTTGAACTTTATATACAACACAGAAATCACAACAAAAAAGGACAAAAAGCTAATGAATCTGCAGATTCTGAATCTAACCTTCAAACCAAAGAGATACCCACCTAAGATTCTTTAAGAGTACACCAAAGGAAATTATCCAACGTCTACGTCTACCTTTCAAATTATCTTGGACGTTAAGACAAACTATAAACTCAACTGTCCAAGAAAAGACAAGTAGACGTAACTTCTAATCTTCATCAACATCAACAATAATTTAAGCAATTAGGTAAGTGTATGGATAATACAAAATATATGGCTTTGAAGCAACTAGTGGGTACATCATTCAATCACAGCCGTTGAATTGAATCTCTAATGGCTGTCACAATCAATATCACCGAAATGACATTTTCATATGACGTCGTCCTCCATTAAACAACACTATTGGTTCTTGTTCTTCTCTTCACTTTAAATCTTTTCAAACCCACAGACCATTAAAAAAATTCAAGCTTTAAGTTCCTCGTACGAAAGTTCAACAACTGAATAGTAAACTTAGTCACAACCAAAGAAACGAATCACAAACAAAAACAAAGCAATGATTAAAGAAGACGAGCCTCAACCATGTGATTCACATCAAACACAAACATCACATATATGATCAACACCATCGAAATCTCAATTCACAACAAACACAAACACACTACAAATATGATCAAAATCCAAACCATACCACATACTTAAAGAAACCATATCTTAAACTAAACTAGCTACTCCATCCAATTCACCATACCTTATTCTACAATAGACAAAGGATACAAAGCAGGGAATAGGATTGTAGATGTTAATCACATCTGAGTAAGCAACAACATCTACAATCATGTTCACCCTTTTGACAAGTTTTTATATAAACTATGTAAAGAGCCTTTTAAACCTTCTCTGCTTCAGCTCAAGTCTGAGACGAGACTTGTTCAATGGCTTTGGTTTTGAAACGATAGCGAGGAGCACGAGGGATGACTTGACTAGGACCGAATCCGTACTGACCAATACCGCCAGTGAGAGGAGGACCATCGTCGTAGATGTGACCGATGAGGTGGTTGCAGCTACTGCACTTGATCTTGGTCCGTTTGCGATGGATTCCCCAGTAATCTAGGGTTTCGAAGAAAAGCACGATCTTATCTTCTTTCTCGAATCGGAACTTGTCGGCGTCGACGGCGGCGAATGAGAGTGTTTTTTTGTTTCCGGCTTCGAAGTAAAAATCCGGTGGGAACAAATCGTTAGGGTTCAGATTTAGATCTGTTCCGCATTCTTTGCATGTGTAGATCGTTAACGCCATTGTTACAGCTTTCTCAATTCTTCGTCTTCGTCTTCTTCTTATTTTCTCACTCTGCGGAATTTTCAATTTTCTCTAGAGAGACGCGTTTCTTCGGTCAGCGCCGTCGGAACTGGCTCGGAGATCTCTCTACCGTAGTCAAATTGGGCCTATAGACTTATTAAATTGGGCCTATAGACTTATTAAATTGGGCCTATGTTCTTAATCCATGATTTGGTTTAATTTGATGGCTTTGTGCATGATCTGATAGCTCTATAGGAATGATTTGTATGATTCCGCCTTATCTCTTGGATTACAGAAATGATGAGCCTTGTTTGATGTAAGAGGTGACATTTTAAATTCATAACGTAGCTAATATAAGACGAGTGGTGTGTACGGCTTTTTGAGTGTAATCAAAGATTAAAATACAAATAAAGGAGATTTTGGAGATGTTTCTTTCAACTTATCATTTAAACTATAAGGTACAGCCCATATACAATGTATGTTTATATATCAGACACATGTGCATGATTTGTTTATGTGTGTCGATGTCAGCATATTCCTTAGAATATTTCCTCAAATCTTACTTTTTCCACTCTCTAATTGATTACTTAATCACAATTATATCTTTAATTAGTAAGGCAAAACTTCTCGTCCAATAATTTGTGATCCAGTCACTGTTTTTCAATTTGTCATTAGTGGTGTCGGGTACCGTCGACAATCTTATTCGTTTACTGTATTACAAAATTAGAGCAAACAGTGATTTGGATATGTTAATTAAATATACTCATGGACCACTAATATGGTGCAAGTGGTCGGACAATTAACATGTTTAATTTTAAAAGATTCATAAAATAGTTGACAAAAAAAAATGGTAGAATTAGCATTCATTGAATCTTCTAACTAAATGGTAGGATATGTTTTTTTTTTTTCAAATTAAGTAACTCCACTATGAATACAAAAATTTAAATCTGTTTGTAGACTAAAATTCTTCAATAATATTGTTATATTGGCCAATGTAAGCTTTTTTTTTTGTTCAAAGGGCCAATATAAGCATGTAACCGGTTTGTGTCAATATCATAGTTGTGTCACCATCTAAATTTAAACTCGTACTATATTATATTCTATGTTATTAAGACCATCTCCAATGGTTTTATCTATTTTTTTCTTCTATAATAGAGAAATTCTATAATAAAGGTAAGTTTTACTCCAATGGTAGCAATCTCTGTTTTAGAGGTGAGAATAGAGTACCATTGGAGTAAAACTCACCTCAACTATAGAATTCCTCTATTATAAAGGCAAAAATAGAGAATAATTGGAGATATCCTAACAACAACAAAAAGTATATTATATATTTTAATATTTATAGAATATATATGTAGCTTATCTATACTTAACAATAGGTAAAAAAACTAGTAACAAAAATAAACTGTAAATAATACTAAAATAAATTAAAACAATAAACTCATAAGAGTACTGACAAAAAAAACCTTGTTCTTTTTCCATATTACCTTATCCCACTCATTGTTTTTTAATAATTGATTTTGCTCGATTAGTTAATATGATTATAAAAAAATTACCTAAATATTTTGGACTCCCATTAGCAATTTAACACCAATGGTTTGAGTCAAAGATTGTGTCACACCAACAAAATAATAATCGTTTCCAAATGAATATGTTTGACCTAACCTAACGGATGGGAATTACACGTTTTTTGGGGATTTTAGTATTATTCAACAACGACACTATTGAAATAGATTTAACAACTGTTTCAAGAGAGCAATTCATATTTATGAGCTCCAAGTAGCTGGGGGGATGATCGATACTATTCGACAAAAGTAATGCAAGTATGGTCATTGTGTTTGAGTACTATAGTTGACATTTTGAACAGTAAATATAAATAGTTAAAAAATAAAATAAATTTAATCTCAACTACCTTAAAAAAAATCATTAAAACAAATTAACTCTTATCTTTCTTCTTTTCCTAAAAATGTTAACATTAATGACTTTAATTATACTGGATTTTGTTTGATAACACAAAACTTTAACAATACAAAAAGCTATAAATAATAAAAAGTACAATACAAAAAATTGTAAAATTTTTTAATATCATACAGCTTTTAAAGTTGATTATAATAAGTAAACTTACCAATAAAACTAAAAACTAATAAAATCACATCACTAGAGTTAATAATCATAACTCTACCAATATCAAATTTAAATATTTTAAATACGCCAATTAGATAAAGTAATAAGTTCAAATTAATTATAAAAAAAAAACGAAACAGAATCACACAAATGATGACGTGGCTAGTCCCTACGTGTAACACCACACACAGTAACGTTCCTCTCCTCACTCTGTGCCCAAAAAATCTCCAATCTCTCTTTCTCTCTCTCAGTTTCTCTTTAATCCTTTTTTTTTTTTTGGGTTATTTTGTGTTTTTTTTTCAGCGTTTTATAAGAATCCTTCAAGATCTCTCATTCATCATTTGCTGTTTGAGAATCTTCTTGGATCATTCTCTCTAAAGATCATTCTTTCTTTAGGGATTTTTCAGAAAGTTTCGTTTTTTTCTTTTTCTTTCCTCTCTTCTCCGATCCGCCGCCGTGGGTTTTTGGTGGTTACGATGACGATCAAAGATGAGTCGGAGAGTTGCGGTAGCAGAGCCGTCGTTGCTTCGGCGTCTCAAGAAAACCCTAGACATTACCGGATGAAACTCGATGTCTACAGTGAGGTTTTACAGCGACTTCAAGAATCTAATTACGAAGAAGCAACTCTTCCTGATTTCGAGGATCAGCTCTGGCTCCATTTCAATCGTCTTCCTGCTCGGTAATACTCTTCTACATTCATTTAGGGTTTTTTCTTCTGTTTCTCTTCTTTCTTTATTTGGGGTTTGATTCAAATTGGAGTTTAAAGATAAGGGTTTTGTTTACTCTCGAGCCTAGAAGTTGTAGAATCTTGGAAATTTCGTTACTTTTCTACTCGATTTTGTGTTTTTTCGTTTCCAAGTTTTGTATATGTTCATCGACAGTGACTGATCGATCTCTTTCTCTCTCTCTCTCTCTTGAGTCATATGTTGTTTGTTTACAAAAAATGATAAATCTTTTGCGTTTCTCAACACGTGTCTTGATCAATTGAATGAAGCTTCTTGGTTTAGTTTCTAAGTTTTGTGCATTGTTGTTGCATGTTGTTTCAGGTATGCTCTTGATGTTAAAGTTGAGAGAGCGGAAGATGTTCTTACACATCAGAGATTGCTAAAATTGGCGGAAGATCCTGCGACTAGGCCTGTGTTTGAAGTTCGTAGTGTACAGGTAACAGAAAGCTTTGAGTTATAATGTTGAAAGGTTTATGTATAAGATTTAATATTTGCTTCTGTTGTGTTAATTGGTTTCTCTGGGTCCTCTTGCTTATAGGTTCCTCCAAGAACTTCTCCTGACTCTGACCCTGCTGTGGAGGAAGATGCCCAAAGCTCTCACCAACCAAGTGGGCAAGGGTATTGTGTTCTATCAATTTGAGATCGATCTTAAACTTAGAGCCTTTTTCAACATTGTAATTTGTCTTGCCCTTTCTTTCTGTCAAAAGGATTCTTGCTCCTCCGACTTTTGGTTCTTCTCCAAATTTTGAGGCTATTACTCAGGGAAATAAAATTGTTGAAGATGTCGATAGTGCTGTAAATGTAACATTGTCTACTCGGTGAGATTTCTTGTTATGTTGTTCGTCATGTTTTTTCTATCTTGTCTCATGTTTAATTACAATAGTATCTGCGCTGATGTTATATTTTGTTGTCTATCATGCAGACCGATGCACGAGATCACATTTTCAACCATTGATAAGCCCAAACTCCTTAGCCAGGTTGGTGATTCTTAGTCTAATAGAACTGTTTTCTGCATAAAATTTGCCATAGAAGTTACTTCATAGAGAATGGATGCTTCGTTCTTCCATATCTGAGATTATTTGAGTGAGAAAATGGTTTCTTTTTCAGCTAACTTCCCTACTTGGTGAGCTTGGACTGAATATACAAGAGGCTCATGCTTTTTCCACGGTGGATGGTTTCTCTCTAGATGTCTTTGTAGTAGATGGTTGGTCTCAGGAGGTATGGTGGTTTTAGCTTTTTGAAGTATCACGTTACAGTGAATGACTTAATCTGATCGTGAATACCACCTTACTGTCTCTGTTATTTTGAGAAACTTATGCACTTTGGAATTATAGGAAACAGATGGTCTAAAGGATGCATTGAGCAAAGAGATACTGAAGCTTAAGGTATTTTTGATATCTTAACTTTTTAAACGTTAATGATCTTCATGAGATGCCTCATATGAATTAGGACGATGCCATGCTACTTCACGAGAAAACCCTACCTTAGTGTGATACTAGACATAGTCTTTTGCTCGTTTACCTCAAACATTTGACAGTTGTCCTCTCCCAATATTTTCCCTTGTCTGTTCTACAGGATCAACCTGGTTCAAAATATAAATCTATTGCTTTCTTTGAGCATGACAAATCAAGCAATGAGCTTATACCCGCCTGCATTGAAATACCCACGGATGGAACGGATGAGTGGGAAATTGACGTAGCACAGCTCAAAATTGAAAAGAAAGTTGCATCTGGTTCATATGGGGATCTGTGAGTATTATTGTTTCTTAAGCTCGTTTTGAGAACTGAAATTTTTTATTCAGAAGTGAGTAATTTGTTTTTGATGGCTATGCAGGCATAGAGGCATTTATTGCAGTCAGGAAGTAGCTATCAAATTTCTCAAGCCTGAGCGTGTAAACACTGATATGCTTAGAGAATTTTCTCAAGAAGTTTTTATAATGAGGTCAGTGAAATTAGTTCTCAGCATCATGTGGATATTCCCATAGTAGTTTACATGAATTCTAAATACAGTTCATAATTTATATACAGAAACATGCCTAGCATAACAATACCCTTGTCTGACATTTTATATTCAGGAGAAGGCTTGAATTTTTTTATTCCTTGTCTGACGTTAAATCACTTTTGATGTATTAAGTAACCAACATGCATGCTTCATTGTCATTTGTTACTGACGCTTTTACTGTCTATAGGAAAGTTAGACACAAAAACGTCGTTCAATTTTTGGGTGCATGCACAAGATCTCCAACTCTCTGTATAGTGACTGGTAAGTTCTTAGTATTTTTTGAGTTGACTGGTTTGAGTTGTAACCACAAAATGTATTTGAGTTGACTGGTTTTGATGTTTGTGTCAGAGTTTATGGCTCGAGGGAGCATATATGATTTTCTTCACAAACAGAAATGCGCTTTTAAACTTCAGACTTTGCTTAAAGTTGCACTTGATGTGGCAAAAGGAATGAGCTATTTGCATCAAAACAACATTATTCACAGGGACCTTAAGACTGCGAATCTTCTTATGGATGAACATGGAGTAAGACTTGTTCTCTGGCTATTCATATTACCTCTGTGAACCTCTTTTATTACACTCTAGGATTCTTCTAACCTTGGGATAATTTTGAGCAGCTTGTCAAGGTTGCTGATTTCGGAGTTGCCAGAGTGCAGATTGAATCAGGGGTCATGACAGCTGAAACAGGGACTTACCGGTGGATGGCTCCAGAGGTATGTATGAGTTTCGAACCTCAAATACATTGATCAGCGTTTTTTACGTATTTGTGGAAAAATAAGATTTTGGAGTCCTCTGTTTGATCTGGCTCTTTTACTTTGACAATAAACTTGCGAAACCCAGGTCATTGAGCACAAACCTTACAACCATAAGGCAGATGTGTTCAGCTATGCGATAGTGCTATGGGAACTTTTGACTGGTGACGTAAGAATCTATCTGACTACAGTTTTCTTTTGTTGTCTGAATCTTTCATGCTAATAAGTGATACTGATGAATCATGCATTTGTAAATGGAAACAGATCCCGTATGCTTTCTTGACTCCGCTACAAGCAGCTGTTGGCGTTGTCCAAAAGGTATACACTTATCAGAGAAGAACATTGAGTGAATCTAGTTGTTTGTCTTCCTCCAGATCCAGAGGCTAAAAAATTGAATTTGCTTTTCAGGGGCTTCGACCAAAAATTCCAAAGAAAACACACCCAAAAGTGAAAGGACTTCTAGAGAGATGCTGGCACCAAGACCCAGAACAGAGACCACTCTTCGAGGAAATCATAGAAATGCTGCAACAGATAATGAATGAGGTAAACGCCGTAGTGTGATCCCAGAGTAAAAACCCTACCCTTACAAGGAGAGATTCTCAGAGCAGGATGTGTGGATGTGGTGGAAACAAAGCAGGTTGGAGATGAAGACCCTAGCAAGGACAACCAGTGCATGTCTTTCCTGACTACTCCCTTTAGAAAGCCCCGTTACTAGTTCTGATACTAAAAAAATCAGTTTCACGATTGAAGGCACTATTTTGTTGGCCTTTGTACAGTTTCTTTTTTTCATTGGGGAGGATCTAGTTTTTGACCTTTAGAGAGCGTTTTCTCCTTTTTTAGTTGCTCCCTGATTCATTTTCACATAGAAGAAATTAGAAACCCTTTTCTTCTGTCACTTCTTTTTTTCTTTTTCCTTTCATAAAGAAAGCAAGTTTAATAGAGTTGCGTATTCTTTTGACTATAAATCATTTTCTCATTGTTTGGATCTTAAAACTGAAGACAAGGGAATACATACATGAATAACACAACCAGTTATTATATTTTTCCGTTCACCAAAAAAAAAAGTTATTATATTTTTCCATCTTAAAAACACACGGTACTTGGGCTCTTCCACGAGTCCAACTTTGTATCGATATTCATGTTTTTTGAACATTCCTACAAACGAGTAGCCTATTCCTTTTTACATTTTTTTTTTGAATATTAATGGGCTCACATTCGGCCCACAAACAAAATTATTTTTGCTAACAAAAAAAAATAGGGTTTATGGTCTCCACTCTCCAGAATAAAAAGGAAAAACACGAGAAAGAAGGAAAAGAGTTAAAGAAAAATGGGAGATCTTAGGCTAGTGGAGCAGATGGAGGCGCTGAGTAACCTTGGGTTACCAACCTGGGGGTCCGAGAAAATAATGCCGGAGGAATTCCCACAGTATACTAAAGATCCTGGTTTCTTTGAGTCCTTTGAAGCTGCGTTGTACTGGATGCCTGAAGAAAAGGTCGTGGAAGTGTTTAAATCGGCCACGGCCAACCCAAGGGTAAGTGTAAATCCTCTGGTTTCTTATTTTCTATGATACAGAATTATCACAGTCAAGGGTTCTCACTTATCCTCCCTCGTTTAGTGTGTGGACAACAACAAGATCTATGGAGATACGGAAGGGCTTGACTTCGATTTCAAAGAATACTTTTCAAGGATTCCTGAAGCCGACGACTGGTTTAGGCTTAAAGAAATGGAACCTGATGCTCTGCCAATTGCTTCCAGAACCTCAGGAGAGGTCAACATGAATTCTTACACTCTGGTTGAAAATATGATGAATGTGGTAAGTCTTCTGACAGAGAATATTTACCTGGAAGGGATTGTGACAATTGTAGTTAACCAATTGTTTGTCATGATGTGTTAGGATAAGTGGAAAAGTCTCTTCTCATCAATTGTGGTTGATGCTTCAATGGTCTCAGCTGTGGCTCCCAATGTTAAAGACATTAGAGACTTTGCAGAAGTAGAGGTATGAACTCTTTTTACATATGCTTCTTACATTATAATATGGATATGCCAAGTAGAGTGATTATGTGATCACAGAAATATGTGTGTTTCTGATTTCTGTAGATGAAATGTGTATATTTATATATATGATTCTAAGAGAGAAACCAAATATGTGTAGAAAACCAGAGATGCTATTTTCTATATACGAAACCCAAATGTGTTTGATTCAATATGTGTGACCAATGCAGCCTAGGTTCATATTTTTAGGGTCCATGAGATATAGTGAAACCAATCACTGTAGATGAAATGTGTATGTATATATGATTCTAAGAGAGAAACCAAATATGTGTAGAAAATCAGAGATTCTATCTTCTATATACAGAATGCAAAGGTGTTTGATTCAATATGTGTGTCCAATGCACCCTAATCCTCTCTTACGTTTCATATATTTAGGGTCCATGAGATATATAGTGATACCAATCATTCCATATTTAGATAATAATGTTAATATTTGATTGTGTTTTGATTTAGGAGACTTCCCTAATTCTATCTATATGTAATTCATTGTTAATAGTCAAGGAATAATATTCACTTTCTATCAAAGGTGTTTGATTCAATATGTGTGACCAATGCACTCTACGGAAGGCAACTCTGCTTTTCTACAATGATAATTGAGCGCATATGCTTCTTACTTATTTACAATGTGTAACATTATATTTTACTTGACCTGACAGATCAAGGCCGAGATTCAGGCCCTCTGTCCTTGGTGTGTCCGAGATAGTCTTCACTCCGTCGGACAATGTTGAAGGGGCATCAAAGGTCATTTGGATTGACATACATATGATCCGCCTTAGTGAAGTCCACCCCTCCTACTTCAAATTCGTGCAGGCTGGTGGAGGATTCGGCTCTCTCCGTTGGTTTCGCGCACTCCGCGACAAGCTAACCATGCGCGATACCTCTCAACCATCTCTTCTCTTTCTCATGAAGAAGGTAGATCTTTCATTCTTTTAACTTCTCTTTTCTACTTGACTCCTCTAATCTCTCCTTTCTGTTAACTCTTCTAATCTCTCTAACACTCAGGGATGACAACAAGTCCTGAACTCCTCTTGATGCTGGCTAGAAGGATGTGTGCATGCTTCTTCTCATCACTTGCATCTGCAACACCGAAGTCTCTATGCTTCTACTCTTTGCTTGCCCCCTGCATTGGCTCCAAATACCCAAAGTCTCTCCCAACATCAAGTTATCCACTCTTTGTTGACACCAAGTCCAGTACCTACTAGACTGCTTCCAAAGCTGTTATTTTTGATGTGCCTGCTTGCAAGCTCTTTGAAGTGGTGAAGTCTTTGGATCCTTTCATTGGTGAGCAACTGATGCAGATTCCCACTGAAGAAGAGACTCATTGCATCTCTCTCCACAGAAACACAAATACTAGCCAAGCGTTTGTCAGGGAGGTTTATTTTGATGAATATGAAGGCCTTGTGGTGACAGGATCCGTTTCCTCTGTGGATTCACTTTCAGCTTCCTCCGTCATCACCTCTCTGGTTGGATATGTTATAAGCTACATGGCTCCACGCTCCTCCTCTTTGACCGTCACTTGTGTGCAAGTTCCTTCTGGGAATGAACCTGATTGGAGGCAAGATGTCTGTGTGGAGATCGATGCCATCACTTTGAAGATCAAGGAGTCGGTCCTTGTCTGATAACTCTCTCTCTATCTCTATCTCTTTTGTAATATTTTAACTCTCTCGATCTCGTAAGTCGTATCCCTAGAGTCTCTCGCTTGTTTGACTCTTTTGAGTAACTATCTCTATCTCGTATCCCTTTGACTCTCGGTTGTTTGACTCTTTTGAGTAAACTAGTAACTAACTATCTCTTATCCCTCGAGTCTCGATTGTTTGACTCTTTTCAGCAACTATGAGTTTCTAAGGTCATTTTGGTATGAAAAGAGTCGAGAATGAGCTTTTTCTTCTTCTCTTTCTCTAGGATATCGTTTAATATACAACACATAAACTCGAATCACGTTCCCGTCTCGTGCTTTTACCGAGATGAGATGACCTTGGAACAGACCTTGAAATTTTCCAAGAAGTTGCAAGAATTTGAAAGCAGCAGGTCGAATATTAAATTTACAATCAAAGTTGGACAGCTTTCTTTTTTTTCTTATTCCCGCGTTATTTGTAGCTCTAAGTTTTGATATCTTCAATTCAATATCTGTTGGAAGAAAAGAGAGATATGTCGACGGAGGCATACTTCAGTGATGACAGCAACAGAGGGGTGAGTATCATTGGTGGTCGTTATGTTCAGTATAATATAATGTCTATAGCAATCTCTTCGAAGTTTCTAAAAAGTATGTTCCTCCTCTTCGTCCTATTGGCAGAGGCGCTTCTGGCATCGTCTGGTCAGTCTTTAAATTTAATTTGCCTTTTTATATGAAGGATCATTTCTTGATCTCTATGTATGTATGTATGTTATTTGATTTAGTGCTGCATGGAATTCGGAGACGGGCGAGGAAGTGGCGATCAAGAAGATTGGTAATGCATTTGGCAACATCATCGACGCTAAGAGAACTTTGAGAGAGATTAAGCTTCTTAAGCATATGGATCATGACAATGTAAAACTTTTATATTATTCTCCAAACGTTTTTTCTTCTTGTAGATGATGATCTGGTTGCGGAGTGATGATACTTCATCTCACAGGTCATTGCCATTAAAGACATAATACGACCACCGCAGCTAGACAACTTCAATGATGTTCACATTGTCTTTGAGTTAATGGACACTGATCTTCATCACATATTCATTATTCGCTCAAACCAACCGTTGACCGATGATCATTCACGGGTACACACCTAAACCTCTCTGCATGTGTTATTCTCTTTGGTTCGAACGCTCTCAGGTTGATTTATTATCATAGATTCCATGTTTGTGCAGTTCTTCCTGTATCAGTTGTTGCGAGGACTCAAGTATGTGCATTCAGCCAATGTGTTGCATGTGACTTAAAGCCGAGTAACTTGCTCCTGAATGCAAACTGTGACCTCAAGATTGGGGATTTTGGACTCGCGAGGACTAATCCAGAGACAAACTTCATGACAGAATACGTTGTTACGCGTTGGTACCGAGCTCCAGAGTTGCTCCTTAATTGCTCAGAGTACACTGCAACTATCGATATTTGGTCTGTTGGTTGTATACTCGGTGAAACGGGGAAGTTATCCGCGGATAAAGCTGTGACGAGGCAGGATGCTGAGGGAGTTGTAAGCGCTGAGCTGAGGAACAACCCTAATCTGTCTACTCATCCTGGTGGTGTGGCAGCTTCTCTTACCGCAGCCGCTAGGCTTAACCAGGCTGTTGAGAAGCTCTGTCCTTTTGTGTTTTCTCACAAAATAGGGAACTTGTGATGTAACATCGTCTAGTTTTGGTTCTATTGTGCAAGAACACCTTGAGCATTACCTTCCTTCTTCTTACCTTCTTACTTGTTATCGTCCTTCTTCCTTATCCTGATCTTATACTTAGCTTCAAACTCCGTAAGATCTTTCTTTTTCCTCTCCAATGTCTCGTATAGCTTCTTCACAACCTCTTCAAGCCCTTCCTTGTTGCGTTGCACAGCTGGGAGTACCTCTTTGATGGTTCTCTCGACAAGAACGCCTCCTATCATGCGGAAGCATTTCCTCGATTAATCGAGATCGAGAGGCTGAATGGCGTTAATAACCAAAGAGTGTTCGCTCACTTGCATCTCGAGTTCAGTTATGTTGGAGTAGATTTGGCTTAGCTCTGATCTCATGCCTTCATAGATGTTCAGAACAGCTTGCTCATTTGGTGGTTCTCTTAGGCCACCACTTCCAGATTTGCTAGCCATTTGCTTCGATCCTACTACGAATTTAAAGTTAAGTTCAAGAAATCAGGAATTGCTTTGATATTTGCATAGTTAAGGAAAAAGAGAACAACTCTAACAACACTCAGAGAAACATTTGCATCGAACATAACTACATATTGTAACAAAAAAAAACACAGTAGTTCCCTGAAACTGTCAACCACAAGGAAGCTTCAAAATCAATTCAATATTCTTTCAACAAGTTATAAATGCAAAACATGGCAAGGCAATCTCGAGCTTAGCAGCAACATGGCCAACACAATATTTTGCCACTTTGTTTAGATACACTAATGGAGTGTTCCCTATTAACTGCCCCCAAAATAGTCAAAAATAATTAAAAACATAAAAACAGTTTACGGACAAGACGTAGCTGAACAAGCAACAAGAAGCTTTTTACTTCAGTAACATCTTTGGCGATTTTAGAAGTCCCTGAAGCCATGTTTCAAGACCACTGCTTAAATTTTCACAAAAGATAGATACTAATTGTTAAATATCAAACTCCTTGATATGAATACCACAATTTCAGAGTAAAACCTACAAAAGTAATCAATATCTGAAAAGATCTCATAGCCATAACAGATGATTGATATAAATACCAGAATCGATAAAATCACAGGTGAGTCGTGAACAGATGTTGATGGGTGGGGCTATGGAAGAACAAAACTTTGACCCGACGATAAACGTAGAAACGAAACTGATGATAACATTTTAAGGCTCCATACCTAAAAACAGAAACATATCTTACATTCCCCTTTGACTAATTCAACACTTATACAAGTCTAAGAATTTTTAAATCATGGTTTGTGACACATTCTATTTTTAACTAGATGTGTAAAGTGAACCGTAGTCCTGGTACTAAGAATATTTATATTAATGTAACTGAATCATTGTTTGGTACAACTTATAGATGAAAATGGGGAGGAGCTCGAACTTTGTTGGAGTCTTCCTCTTGATTTTTCTAAGGAGAGAAGAACCGCTATGTTAGATGATTAGTCTTCTTCTTAAGTTTTCTCTGCTTGAGCTTCACTTTAACATTAACACCATTGTCAATGAGAGCTTGAAGCACAACCTGAAGCTTACCTTCAATTTTATCGCCTTTCCTAGGAGTATATATAACTTCATGTATGTCATCTTCCAAGCTTCAGCGTTTCTCGTCGAACCAAGAAGATCAAACTTCATGTCTTTCGAAATGGAATGACCTACAGTGACAACCTTACTAGTCACCCTGTGAATCACACATGCTCGAACCGAGGCCTTTGAGATGTATATGTCTAAGCAAAACGGGTAGTGAAAAGGAGCCGTGAGTTGGTTAAACGTAAACGTTCTTTCTCTCTTCTTCTCAGCTACTGCATTACTAGGATGATCTGTTTCGCCGGTGGGCTCATTTCTCTTCTTGTATTCCTCACGAACTTCCTTCTTCTTCATCTTTGTTTCTTCTTCTGACAAGGTTGGTAAAACGAATTTAACACCACTGGCTCTGTGTCTTGTACCAAAATTTACGGCAGACTAGAGCACGACGACGAATAAATGCAATTTTTAACGTGTGGTCCTGATGTTTAGATTGTATGGTCAGAGACAGAACTGAGTGAAGAAGGCGACAGAGATTGGTCAAGTAATAAGTGACAAAGAGGAGTTGTCAACTTTGATTAACAGAAAGATAAGTTGTTGAACTTAATATTAGACATTACAAAAGCTTGAGTTTTGTTTTCTTAATATGTAAGTAATAAACACACCAGAGAAATTATAAAGCTAAGTTACTAAGAGAGAAAGAGACTGTTAGGCTTGGAAGAGATATTACAGACAAAAACAAAGACGCAGAAAGACAAATTTGCAAGAGCCAGAGCAGAGAGAGGACACCAGAGTAGGGTAACTTTTGTCACGGTATCAGTTTTATTGTTATTACCATCTTCTTCCCTTCTTGCTTTGTTGTCACGCTGTCTCTAAAATTCAGTAGTAATGTCGCTGTTGGTGGAATTGGTGGTGTTGATGATGGTGTGGGTGGTAAACCGGAGGAGCTGGAGCAGGAACTGGACAATTGCAATAACCGTTGTAAGCTGGGTAACCAATAGGAGAGCCTTGGTATGAGGCCGGGATGATCTCTGGAGAGTATGGGTAAGGCGGGCTCCTGTTGCTGTAGACAGTTGTCGGTGGGGATGGGTAAGCTGCTGGTGAAGCGTATTGAGGAGGGTGAGAGGGTGATCTGATGAACGGGAAGGAAGAGACGTATGCGTTTGTGATACGCCCGGCTTTGGCTGGTGGCATTGGACCGTTGTAGCTGGCTCGGGTTCTCTTGTTTGCGGGAACAGCTGCTGGTTTCCTCTTCTCGGTTTTGGTCTTCTCTAGCTGGTCCAATCGCTTCTTGAGGTTCTCTGGAGGGAACTCTTCCTCCAGTTTGTACTCTTCAATGCATTTCAAAACCGCCTTAAGTGCTGATTGCTCCTTGCGCGCCACGAGATGCTTAAGAAGAGAAAGACATTCAATATTAGTAATTCATAGATAAGATCTTTAGTTGCAACAGAAATGAATAGATGCTATGAATGAAATGAGTAGATACCGTAGCTCGGCCAGTATTGCTAGAGTCCTCCATGATAGAAGCAGCTGACTTCTTTGCGTCCCTTAGATAGGCTTTGAGCAAAGGAACAGGACGGAACTTATCCACAAGGCCAACTTCATAAGTAAAATGAACAGCATCAAGCTGTTGTCCCCTGCTGATTAATTCTTCAATCATATCTGCGGACAGCATTAACAACTCATAAGCTTAAGTATTATAAAATAAGATACAGAGAAAAGGGTTCAACTTCACACAGCTTATGATCAGTTCTAGTCAATTACTACACATTGTGCCACTAATGTCTCAGACTTCACCAAATTCATACTTTATACTAAACAAAGGTTGTTAGAAATTCTCCACACAACCTTAAATTTGAACTAATCAAAACCGTAAACTATTTGTAACCTACCAAATCTATACATCTAGATGTGGTAAACTCTCAGTAAACTCCATACAAGAAAGCCAATTACAAAGCCAAATGTGACCTCACAATGAGCATTGCACATGATCAAAACCAAAAAAGGAGATAAGAGCTTACCAGGCATTTGATCACCCAAACCAACAGAAACAGCAAGCTTAGGCATCTGTTTACGCCAAGCAGATCCAACAACAAGCTTTCTATACAAAGCAAGATCTTCACCTCTAACAATCCCAAACGTAACAAGATGCTGAAGAAACGCGTATGAACATCAGGAGTCTTCACATTCTCAACCATTCCTCTCTCTTCTTCCACGTCTCAGCAATCTCCTTAGCCTTCTCCTCAACGCCTCGGTGTAACAAGCAGCCTCGATTTCCCAATCACTGGATCAACCATTACAGGTGTTAAACTCTCGAGAATCACCACACAAGCCCATCCGTAATCATTACTCATCTTCTCTTCTCTTTTATCCACCGGGAAAACCTCAGATATCCGCTTCAAGTACTAACATCGCCGGATCCACACAATCCCCCAACGCCGCCGGAATCTTTGACCGGAGATTCTCTAACTCCTTTGTCCTCGCCGTCACAAAGTTCCAGAATCCTCTCGCGTCCATTTTAAGACAGAGAGCTTTCAAAGCAGAGAGAAGCCCTTCTTCATCATCAACCTCGCCGGAATCATCATTAGAACCACAACCATCTCTAGCTTTCTCCAGCGATTCGAGAGCAGCTCTAGCTCCTTCCCCAACTTTCCCAGCCACGATCTCAACGCTGTGGTCTATCGTAACCTCCCTGCGTTTCAGTGACTCGAGCGAGGTCTGAGTCTGGTTATCTAGGGTTTCAATCATCTGCTTCAACGCCTCGGATTTTTTCATGAGGTTCTGCTCTAGAGAAGTGAAGTGATCGGAGAGCTCTTGCCATAGAAGAGTACAGCTCGTCATCAGCGACGTCTGTTTTTGAAACTCCTCGAAACTCGGCTGAGCTAACTCAGTCAACTCGCCTGGATCGGGGACTCACCCCATCTCCATAAATCTTTAAGGTAACGACTCAACTTCTGTCGATTCGATTGATACAGAGAGCAGAGAAAGAAGAAAACTCAAAAGAGAGAGTGAAATTGAAGAAACAGGAGCACCGGGGAAGTTATCCGCGGATAAAGCTGTGACGAGGCAGGATGCTGAGGGAGTTGTAAGCGCTGAGCTGAGGAACAACCCTGTCTACTCATCCTGGTGATGTGGCAGCTTCTCTTACCGCAGCCGCTAGGCTTAACCAGGCTGTTGAGAAGCTCTGCCCTTTTGTGTTTTCTCACAAAATAGGGAACTTGTGAGTTGTGAACCAGCAATGTAGTAGCTTTTGTATCAATTATCATCAATCCACAATTTGCATTAATGAACAAACCAAGAATACACAAAGATGCTTAATCTATTCTTAAACAAGGAAAGTTCTTTAGTCACAATCTTAACTAACAAAATGATTCAAAGAAAGAAAACAAGACAATGCAAACTCAAGGCAAACAAACACAAATAGCAATAATACTGAAAATCAAGAATTAACAAGAGAACCTTGGGTAAGGTAATTGACTTGGGAGATAGCTAATCAATCCTGGATGTCTAACTAATAATCGAGAACAATCCTATGGCTAGAACACTTATGCAAATCAATCCATTTCCATGATAGAGATCATATGCTAGTCAAATGATAATCAATAATTTCCAAAGGTAATCACAAGACAAGCATGCATTAAGAACAAGTTCAAATACCACTAAGCACTCTTATCATCAATTTCCATTGGCTAGGAATGCAAAGCTCTTGAAAAGTTTGGTTCAGGAATTCCATCAAACACCTTGTGGGCATGGAAATCCTAAAGCCTAGATTTCAGCTTGATCAAGGCTATCTAGCAATATTATCACTAATCAAGATAGAAAATGCATAAAATAAACCCTAGACATCAATGATCAACCATCTATCTCCCTAATCTACCAAGCCCAAAGTTCTTAATAGCACTCACTAATCATCATGATCACACAAAGGAAAGAGGTTTGTCTTTGTGAAATCATAATAAAAGCTTGTAGATGAAGAGATTGAAAGACAAACTGATATTAAAACTGGAAAATCCACCAAAGATTCAACAAAACCAAGTATGGAAATGCTTAAGAACCCTAGGTAGCTACTTAACAAAAACTAATACAAGAGATAATAGATAAGATAAGAGATAAGTTTCCACAATTAGGGTTTGAGTATTTATAGGAAAACATAAACTGAACCGGAACAAACCGGATTGAAATTAAACAATTCAGAGAAAACTGGAACAAACCGGATTTTGGTCTCAAAATTGTGCTTGATCGACCACTTGGTCGATTGGTCCCTCGATCGTGATCGACCATTTGGTCGATCGGCTGGTCGACCACGTGTTTATGCTGCTTCTGACGTTGGTAAAGTCTTACTTGGTGGATCTTTCGTTAGAGATATGGAGACAAGGTTTGAAGTTGTATCTGTAAACGGTGTAAAGACCGAATCTTGTGAAGTGGAGAATGTGGTTGTTGTTGAGAGGTAGCAAGAATTGAGTTGTGATGGAGATGATGATGATGATGTTGTTGTGGTTAGGACGTTTCCACGAAGTGGGAGGACGCATCAGATTAGGTTACATTGTCAGTATCTTAGGATTCCGATTAGAGGAGATGTTAAGTATCATGGAAGGTATGAGTGGAGTGGAAGAACATTTGAGGGGCATGAGCTTCACGCTGAGTGTTTGTCGTTAGATCATCCGGTTACCAATGATCCTATTGTTATCCGTGCTCCGCTTCCGTGTTGGGCAGCCGAGGATTGTAAATGTAATGCTTAACGAATAGTGTGAAGATTTTGACCTTGGTTACATTCTGTTTTCCGGAATCTCATTTATCTGGAAAAGTTAAGCAAGGAGCAAGACACTAAAGAATCCATTTCTAAGATTTTTTCATATTAATAACATTTGTATGGCAAAGGGTGTTGCGCTACCACACACCACTTCAATCTACAATTTAGTTAGTAGATCCAGTACCAAAAGAAATGCACGATAGAATAAATTTAACTAAAGCTGCACCGAATTTGGAACATAAGAGCATGCAAATGGGTAAGAATGGTTGACATATACTCCGAGATCCACTTCTTTAAAGGTTCGGCCAATATCCACTTCAACAATGTACGCTATGTTGTTAGTAGTATGGCAGAGTGCTCCTTCGTAGGTTTCAGAAATCACAGCAACCTTCTTCTCCTCCTCAATGAAGAAACTCACATCCATATATGGAAACTCATGAATTTCACAGTAAAAATGTGGTCTCACATTTGTTGATGTTTTGTGTTTGTGTATTTACGATGATGAAAAACAGAGTAAGAAAGTACTACTTTTATTGATCTAAAATTTGAATGTATTACAGACTCGATTGTGTTGTGTTAGAAAGACTTGATCTATACTTATATGAACCGAACCATTGTGTTGTGATAACAGACCAAACACAACTCTTTGATCAAAAGTCACAACTGTAAAACAGAACAACTTGCATCCCTTAATCAAATAACTAACTTATACAAATGTGTTGTGTTATGTAAATGTGTTGTGTTATGTAAATATGTTATGTTATGCAAATATCTTGTCATACGAGATATGATTATGCTTCAACACTCCCCCTTAATCATATCTCGGCTTCACTCCAAGATTTCTTCTAAGCTCTTCAAACCTTGTGACACTTAAAGCCTTGGTAAGTATATCAGCGAGTTGATCTTCTCCTTTGCAATACTCAAGTTGAATGAGTCCTTTGTGCTCAGCTTCTCTCACGAAATGGTACTTGATCTCTATGTGTTTTGTTCTTCGATGCTGCACCGGATTCCTTCCAATTGCTATTGCAGACTTGTTGTCACAGAAGATGGGAGTCCCTTCTTCAAGCTTTAAACCGAAGTCTTCCAATAGTCTTTGTAACCATATGGCTTGATTTGTTGCTGCACATACGGCGATGTACTCTGCTTCCGCCGTTGATTGAGCCACCGTTTGCTGCTTACAAGATTGCCAACAAAACATAGCTGATCCAAGACTAAAAACATAGCATGTGGTGCTTTTCTTGTCTTCATGACAACTACCCCAATCACTGTCCGAGTAAGCTATTAACCTTGGTGTCTCTTTCCTTGTAAAGAACACGCCAAAGCTTGAGGTTCCCTTGATGTATCTTAACACCCTTTTGGCTTCTTGATAGTGCTTCATGTGTGGTGATGACATGTATCTTGATAGATAGGAGCTTGCATACATCACATCAGGTCTTGATGCACACAAGTACAAAAGTCCTCCAACAATGCTTCGATACTTCGATGGATCTCCAAATTCTTTGTCTTCATCTTCTCCTCTTTTTCATTTTCCTTGTGGTGTAAGCGGAGTGCTTACACTTTTGCTCTCCTTCATCCCAAACTTATCAATAAGTTTGTTTGCATATTTTTCTTGTGAAAGAAATATGCCACGATCAACTTGGTTCACTTCCATCCCAAAAGTAGTTCAGCAAACCAAGATCAGTCATCTCAAATTCGCTCTTCATGTTCTCCTTGAATGTGTTGATGAGTTGAACATTGTTTTCGGTGATGATGAGATCATCGACGTATAAGCTAACGATCAACACGTCTTCTTCTTTCTTCTTAGTGTACAAAGCCGCATCATTCATACTTCTTTCAATACCATTTTGAATGAAGTAAGAATCTATTCTCCCATACCATGCCCTTGGGGCTTGTTTAAGACCATATAAAGCTTTGTAGAGCTTTAACACCTTGTCTTCTTTGCCTTCTATCACAAACCCAGGTGGTTGTGTGACATAAACTTCTTCTTCAAGCTCTCTGTTTAGAAACGCAGACTTCACATCCATTTGATACAATCTCCACTCCATTGAGCCGCATACGCAAGTAAGCCTCTTATTGTATCATATCTTGAGACAGGGGCAAAAGTCTCAAGATAATCGATTCCATATTCTTGAGAATAACCTCTTGCAACTAGCCTTTCCTTGTGCTTGATGTGATTTCCACTTGCATCCGTCTTGATCTTATAAATCCACTTCATGCTTATCACATTCTTCTTCTCTGGCTTGTCTACTAGTTTCCATGTTCTATTTTTCTCGATCATTTCTATCTCCTCGCTCATGGCCCTTCTCCACTCTTCATCATCACAAGCTTCATCATAAGTTTGTGGTTCTTCATGAGCAAGAAGACAAACTTCTATGACGTGAGCTGCTTCTTTGAGAACCACCTTTTGTGTATTTCTCATGAGTTCCTTCACAGATCTGTATCTCTTTGGAAATTCTAAGCTGTCTCCTTCTTCATCGCTCACATGATCATCGGTTGGAGACAAAACTGGGCTGGAGGTTTCTCTTTCTTCATTGTTCGCATGATCACTGATTTGAGATAGAGCAGGACTGGAGGTTTCTCCTTGTTGATCTCTTGACTCTTGTGTGTCATTGATGGGTAAGACAACGATCTTATTGACTTCCTCTTGTCTATCCCAACTCCACTTCTTATTCTCTTAAAACTCCACATCTCTCGACACTTCAATTTTTTCATTCTCCAAGATGAGGATTCTATCGCCTTTAGATTGCTTGCTATAGCCAACAAGAATCCCATGCTTTGCCTTAGCGTCTAGTTTTCTCCTTTTCTGATCTGGAATATGCACATAACATATGCTTCCAAACATCTTCAAGTGTGACACGTTTGGCTTGTGTCCACACCACTTTTCCATTGGCGTCATGTCTTCTTCGATTTCTTTTGATGGTAGACGGTTTTGTAGATAAGCCGAAGTATATACCGCTTCTGCCCATAACTTGAGTGGTAATCCTTGCTCCACAAGCATTGCTCTTGCCATCTCCATCAAGGATCTGTTCTTCCGTTCTGCTGCACCGTTTTGTTGTGGTGAGTAAGGCAAAGTCACTTGCCTATTGATTCCTTCTTCTTCACAAAATTGGTTGAATTCTTGTGAAGTGAATTCACCACCTCCATCGGATCTCAACGTCTTGATGGTACAATCTGATTGTTTCTCCACCATCACTTTGAACTTCTTGAATAATAAGAAGGTCTCCAATTTTTGTTTTAGGAAGTATACCCAACACATATGAGTATAGTCATCCAGCAACAATAGAAAATAACGGCTTCCATCAAGTGATTGGCGCTGCATCGGCCCACATACATCTGTATGCACAATCTCAAGCTTCTCTTTTTTCTTCGTTTGAGATTCTTTTGGAAAGCTTTTGTGTGACTGCTTCCCAAGGTTACATGCCTCACACACTTCCTTCTTGACTTTAAAACTTGGTAACCCCTTTACCAAGTCCTTGTCAAAATTGAGTCTTTTCAATCTCACAAGAGACGATGTATTATACGAAGATGAACACTTCATGGCTGTGAATAAACCTAAAGGTGTTTATTTGTGGTGTACATAACACATTTTGATCTATATAAGTAATCAATATTATAAAACTTGAATGTTTCTCTGACACATCAGCACTGTGAAGCAAGATGACATATCAATTAAAACAAGTAACCAGTGAAAACATTTTAATTAATACAGCTCATCATTCTGTTCCAATAATAACCAGTTCCAGGTCACTTTACTCTTTCGTTTTAATTGATATTCTATTAAAGACCATAAGAAATAAAATGTTATAAAATCTATAAGAGTTAATCGGTTAAGTCAAAATATATTTAGCAAACAAATTTGAATCTAAATAGCCCAAGTTAGTTGGTCCATGAAGGATAAATAAAATACTAAACTTGAACTTTTCTAGTAGATCGATTTGGTTTGGTGTGTTTCATGTAGTTGTATAAAATTATAAATATGTGAATATGTAGAGAAATGTCACGAGCCACGAATGAGGGTATTTGACCTAAGTTCTAAAAAATAAGGACGCGCCATCAAACATAAGCGGCAGCAACTCCGTCGAGCGTCGTGCTTGGTCCCCGAAAACCCTCACAGAGAAGCATATAGTTCAAGCTTCTGCAGTATCCGACACAAAAGAAGAAAGCTTCATTTTTTTAGTTTTCATCTTTTTTAATCCACTACGGATGTTTTGTTTTCTTGCAGTTATGATAACACTATCAAGGTTATGAAAAGACTGCTTCAAATGTGCTTTGATGAATGGTAACTCCTATTAAATTCCATGGATAACACCATGGCAACCAATAAGGCAAGAAGACGATTTCTTACGACTGTTCTTCAGTTTTTTTATCCGATTTTGTTTTGTTTTTGTGAATTTGTTTTTTCTTTTGTAAATGGAAGACTGTGAGGAACATTATAAAAACAGAGGAGGCGACAATTGCGGCGATGAACGCAGAGATTTTAAGAACCAAATCTCGATTACTTGAAAAAATTCCAAAACTTCAAAATATTGCTCTCAAATAGGTTTTTATTTTTATTTTCGTGACCTAATTTTAGATCAAAAGGCTATATTTTAAAAACTTGATGATTTTTTTCTTCTGTATTGTTGATTGGTTTTCTTACATCTCATGATATGAAATTATATATTTTCAGGTCAGAGGGCTTTCAAAAGAAGAGTTTGATGATGGAAGAATGATCTGGATTTGTCATTGAGAGATAAGATTGAAGGCATGCCAGATATTAGTCTTTGTCTCTTGATGATGTTTATACAGCCTATTAAAGCATATATCATAATCTTAGAATCTGAGTCAGACTATTGTTCCTGTTTTGTTTGGTATTAGTTTTGTTCCTAATTATTGCTTAACTTGCATAATATTGCGTTAGACCACTGTTGTGGATTTAGTTGGTCATTCAAAGAATTGGAACTGTTTTTTATTATTATTTGTTCTTAATTTCTGCAGCTAAAGTTTTAGTCTTTTTAATTTAATTTTCTTGAAAATGATTTTTTTGGCTTTGCCATGTTAACATGAGTTTTGGGAATGCAAAAAGCACAATGTTCTCTTCTCTTATAAAGTTTATTCAAGGGCATTTATATGACTTTCCGGCCTAGAAGATTTTGCAATGCTTTGCTTTAGAAGCTGCATATGATTTTTAGACAAATGCAACGAACCATTTAAGTGGTATGACGACGTTAAGAGTTTGAAAACATTACGTGAAATATCTATACAAGTGCATACAAAATATATGCAGGGACTTTACTAACTATTATTCATAAATGTAAACATGTAGGCATTCGGGTAACTTTTCAGGTATCGTTGTCGATTTCCTTCGGTGAAGATAGACATTCGGGTAACCTTTCAGGTATTACCAGATCGGGTTCAGGTAAGCGGGCTTAGAAAAATAGAATCTGTTGAATATTTTTTATATATGGGTTCGGTTTGGTTTGGGTACTATTGGACTATCGGTTTGGATTAAATTTCATAACCTGATTAGTGGTACCTAAACTACCGGGTATCCAAAAAATAATATTTAATATTAATTAAATTTAACTAAATTTTGGCTTATTTTAAAAAAATAAATATTTAGATTATTTTTGATATTTAGGTATAAAACTAATTGTAGTCAAAATTATTGGATAACTGAATTATATTGATACTAAATATTATAAATATGTTTAGATATATTTATATATTCAGGTTTGATGGATACCCAAACAGATGTCGGGTACTATCTGATCCTAACATGAACCCACATGTATTGGAAAATAGAACTCAATAGAGTTTTATAGGTAAATTCGTACCCAATCCGAACCCAGTTTTCGGATCGGATTCTGAGTTGGATTTTTTTTTTAAAAAAAATTATAAAATAAACCCCGCACGTACGTGCGAGTCCATCACTAGTTATCTATACAAGTGCATACAAAATATATGCAGGGACTTTACTAACTACTATTCATAAATGTAAACATGTAGGGACTTTACATTATATTTACTGTGTAAAACTAATATATGTAACATGTATTTATTAATGCATGCATTTGTAATAAAATAGTAAAATAAAAATACTAAAATGGGAGCAATTAAAAATTATAAATCTTAAATCATCTTAAATTTCTATATTCCAAGTATGTATAAAAGGTTTTATTAAGTGTGATAGTCGATGAAAATGTACACATATATATATTACAATATAAAGACAAATTAATTATCTGTAAAAAGTTATACACATACATACACTAAAAACATAAGAAAAAAACAAATACAATCACTATACAATACATTCATCATTTAAAGTAATATATCTTTTTTTTTACAACATTATAAATTATACGTTTGTCTTTGAGAAAGACTGAGTTTGAACCCAGATTTAGTGAGAAAGCAATAGAGGTAAGTACGACCGAGTGTCTTCTCATTTATATATCTCTTGTTTCAGTTTCTTCATGAAATATTAACAAAAAATATTACTCAAAATTTCGTATAAACTCTCCAATAGATCTACTAATCGTCTTGATTATCTCAAAAGAATAATACGTAAGAGACCATGATTCTAGAGTAAATAACATTAGTTTGTTAAGTGTTAGAGACTGAAACACCAATTTATTGTTTATTTGATTAGTTGTAAACACATCTTACAAAAAATACTGCACATACCCATTTTGTATGATGTGTATAAACTAATCAAGTTGTTTGTTTATTTTTGTTGCATTTACATATAGGGTATATTCCAAGTATGATAACTTTTTAACAGTGATTTGTGCTCATTACCTATATAAAGAAAGGCTGTTTAAATTTCTTTCTATACATGTTGCTATATTTGGAAAATTAGGATTGATTATAATAGTTTACTAGTGAAAGACCCGCACGTACGTGCGGGATTTTTTTTTTTAATTTTGGTATTTTGTATAATTATATATATTTTGCAAGTTATGTTGAAGTTAGAATATTATCATTCAATATTTGAGAATTGTTGGAAATATTATTGGGCCACACTAAAATTGAATATAACATTTAGTAGTTGTTGGTTTTTTTTCCAGGCCCATTAGCATTCCCAATTGTTTTGCTTTTAACAATTATCTACGTTGGTGAAAGCCAAAAGACAAAAAAAAATGATGAACCGCAAATAAAAGAAAGAGTTGTCTCCAATACAAAAACCGACGCGATAAAATAGGTCAAATTCAATCGAGTTTGGATAATCCCTCAAGATCAATCACCAATTGGATAACCCCCATTAGGATTAATCATCGATCTGTCTGTATGGAGTTTCCGATTTCGTCTTCAATAATCGAGTGAGGTAACACCTTGATCTGTTCTTTCTATTTTTCATTATAGTTCACAAAATGTTTAGATTCGTGGTTTACTTGTTCTTTTATGCTTCATTACAGGGTGGATCTGGATCTTGAAGATATTAAAACAGGTATGGGTTTGCGTACATGTTTGAATCTTTCTGCAAATTAGTCTTGGGTTTTTTTTTTGTTGTTTTCTAATTTGTTGTTTTTTAATTAAAAACCAGAAAAAAAAATGAAGATCAAATTCTTCGATTCCGTCTATAATGGATAATTAAGGTAATACATATATTTTAATATTCCTAATTCTGTTTTCTAGAAACTACTTGATCAAAACAGTATATGCAAAAACTAAGATATAATGGATAAACTGTTTTTTTTACTTGATCTTTGATGTATGATTATATAATTTGATTTGAGCTTGAAGATATAGAATCAAGTTTTATATTCAAGGTTTCTGTTTGTTCTAATGATTTCATTTTGTTAAAAATCAGGAAATCCAATGAACACTAAAGAAAAGATAAGTAACGTTACCCATTTTTTTTGTCTGTAAATGCCTTCACACCATTCTTTAAAATCTCTAATGTTGAATTTTACCTTGTCAGGGTTAAATTCAGTTCAATTCTACTTCCGGTTTCAGTGGAACCTCGACAGCCGCAGAGGTGAGTTTTTTTTAATAAAAATCTTGTTTTTTATACTACTTAGTCATGCCCTCGATTTTTAATTCAGCTGATTTTGTTGGTGTTTGTATCAGCGGGCATACACCTGTCAATGTCGTAACTCCATGTTTGTGGTGTTCGAAGATAATCTTTCGTCTATAATGTATAAGTAAGGTATATCTATATCTGTTCTTTCTATTTCTGCCTTATAGTTCACAAACTGTTTATATCTATCATTTATTTGAACTTTGATGTATAGTTGTTGCGTTTGAGTTGAGCTTGAAGATATATAATCAAGTATGAGTTTTCTTTCAAAGGTTTGAATGTTTTTCAAAACTGGTGTTGAATTTTGTTGTTGTTCACATCGATAAACGTATAGATTTAAATTCAAGTTTTATATTTGTCCTAATTTTTTCTTTTGTTTCAAATCAGGACAACCAATGAAGAACACTACATCAAAGATAAGTAACAAAACCTTTTTCTTGATTTGTTTATGACTCTACTTCAATCTTGTAAAACTCTAATGTTTAATTTCTCTAAGTGTAGGTTAAATTACTTTCAATAAGACGATCAGTGGACACAACAATTGGATCGAAGGTTGGCTTATAAGAAACTGTAGTTTTGGATTTCTTTTGCCTTGCAAGCAGTTTCCAAATTAAAGATAAGACACCGAAACTTTGTTTAGTTTTATAAAGTTTAGCTTATATTTCATTCCAATAAAGTCTAATGTCAATTTGTTTTTTTTATGTTAGGGTAATTTCTGTTACAGGGATACATAAGCTAAACTTTCAAAATAGAAGTAGAATGAAGAAATCTATTATATATCCTTGGTAAGTTATTCAAATTCAATAGATCTTTTCTTTTTCTGTTTTTCCTTTTCTATGTCATTAGATAGTATATATGTTAGTAAAGTTATTAAGAAGTAAAAGTTTTATTAAAATTACCAATTTCTCAAATATTAGCAAAGTCAACATATTAAATTTAAAGAAAGTAAATAATCCTTAGTATGGAAAAAAGTTTGAAACTAAACCGTAAGTTGTTGATACTGTAGGTTTAGTTCAAACATATAAAAACCATACTAAATTATTAGAACATAATCCCTATTATCAAACCACGATACTCCTTCCAAAGAAAGTTCTTGTGCAGTAACTTCTCATCCTCAGCATCTTCGACAGTGTTTTTATCGTTGCTAAACATCCTATAGTTAGAAAACAAATCAAATTATGTATTCGCAAATATAGAGAAATATGTACCATTGCTTTACACAATTCACTTAAAAGAAAGAAAACAATAGTTATCTTGCCAAACCTTTTCTCTTCATTTAAACCACTCATTACAAATTCTGAAATACTTCTTTGAATACCACATTCATGGTTTCCTTCTGAGGTTTTCCTTCATTATCCACAATCAAAACCTTTAAACCTTTTTTAGAAGTCACTCTTGAAACTGCAACATAAAGCTGACCATGTGAAAAACATGGTCTAGGCAAATACAAACCAACATGATCCAATGACTGTCCCTGACTTTTGTTAATAGTCATTGCAAATGCAACAACTAAAGGTAACTGTCTTCGACGCATTTTGAAAGGTAATTTAGTATCTGAAGGAGTTAGCAATATCCTTGGTATGAGCACTTTGTCGCCTACTCTGTCTCCTGTAATCACAATAGCTTCCAAAACAAACTCAGCCAATTGTGTGATCTGCAATCTTGTACCATTCATTAGTCCTCCTCTTGGATCTATATTCCTTAACAACATTACTGGACAACCAACCTTCAATCTTATTCTATGATTTGGGACACCAGATACCTTTAAACTATTTAAGAAATCAGGTGTTAGCACCGGATTGTTTTCAAAACGTTTGTCAGCTGGATCTATAGAATCTGAACTTAGGTATGTCCTTTCCTCACCTACAAACAGATTCAAAACGTTGCTTAATAAATTTAAACAATATTACACATATTCGAAGCCTATGTTTATTCGACTAAATGAATTTCTTCTAGCTGGTCAAGCATATATTCATTGATAATGCCAACATCCTCATTTGTTGGACATAAAATTGCTCTTTCTTGAAAGAACAAAGGATCTTTTTTATCTTTTAGACACTTAGGATCCCCATAAACCTCTCTGCTAATTACATCAATAGGATTGTCTGCTGATGTGATTAAAAACTCCTCGGGGATATCTATCATCACTTCGCCATCATTTGGTTCTGCTATCTTTCCATCACCAACTTTCAGTATCCATTCTGAGAAATCCTTTATTTCCTTGGCAGCCGTGGGATTCAAATTCTTTGCAAGAAGCCTCATATTCTTTGTTAACCTCAATACTTTACAATGATCCCATAAATAAGAAGCATTTAGTGCACTCATACATATTTCTGCCCTTCCAGCATTAGGGATGATGGGTAACACTTGTCTGAAATCTCCTCCAAATACAACAACTTTTCCACCAAAAGGTCGATTACTTGCTCCTTTTATGATATCAGACAAACTTCTATCTAATGATTCAAAACAATGTTTGCTCATCATTGGAGCTTCATCCCATATAATCATAGATGCTTCCGCTACCAGTTGTGCTTGATCTGATCCAGGAGTCATGGTACATACACTACTTTCATGAGGATTAATTGGAATTCCGAACCTAGAATGTGCTGTCCTTCCTCCTGCTAACAAAAGAGAAGCAATGCCACTGGATGCAACATTTAAGACAATGGATCCTCTTGCTCGTAATGCTGCTGAAAGAGTCTTGTAGAGAAAGGTTTTACCAGTTCCACCAAATCCATAAACAAAGAACACCCCTCCCATGTCATTATTGACTGCTTCCATGATCTCAGCATATATTTGTTTCTGCTCGTCTGTCATAGACTTTAGCCATGTGTCATGTTTTTCTTGCTGCTCAGCCCGATCATAGTCTTTCTCATCAACAATCAGCAGATTAGTATCATCGATGATATCTTCTGGTAGCTTAGGCATTGTTGCAAAAGCAGACAAAGATGTACCATTGCTTTTTAACATGCTGTCTATATCTTGTAAGCCAAACTTCTGTTTATCCTCATCAGATAGAGTGAGATCTTTAAAAAAAAACATATTTTATATAGATTAGATATCTCAACACAATAATTATAGACTTAGGTTTTAAAAACCAAAGACGTAAGTATACCTGGTCGCTTAAAGTAATCTCTCCGTCTCTTCTCAATATCTTCGGTTAGTAATTCCCATGTTTTTTTCCAAACTACTTCTAGTTGTGATAAACTAAAAGATTGTAGCATGACCACAAACAGACGACGTAAGAAATCACCTGTACTCCAAAAACTTGTTCTGACTAAATCATCAATATATTCCTGATCATTGTCAAGCAACCCCAAAGCAAAACATGCCTCTTTGTAAGTTTGATATACAACTCCTTTAACCGTTTTTATGTCATCAAAGGATTCAGGACCTGTCTGAGTGTTAAGGAGAACACGTAAATAATATCCATCTTCCATCCCTAAGGGTACATAGTTTATCCTACCGATTGCCGTACCTGGTCTTTTCCGTAGATTAAATTTCTTTTTCTTCCCATCCCATGTGAAAAACTCAGGGATTTGCGCATATGTCTTTGTTTTCGCCAATGAGCAGACCTTATTCAATTCAAACCAAGCTAGGAACATAGAATTTACTAACTCCCCTCTATCCAAAACGGTTTGGACTTCATCATCTCCCTTGAAATAAATAAGGTGTTTCCCTTCTAGGTGGAAAGATAATCTTTGAACGGATGTTGATCTGTAAGTTATTGGGTTTTTTAATATTCTCCAAGCCGCCTCACAAGCAGAAACGTACCTGCCAATTAAAATTCGTTAATTAGAATAATTATAACTAAATCTTTAAACAATTATGATCCCTAATTTTTGAAGATACCTGCAATCAAAGAAATCTTTAATCTCATCAACACTTGTAACTGATGTCTCCTTACTGACTTGGTTGGTAGTAGGTCTTCCTTTCTCAGCCTTTTTTTTCTGAGATGGCTCAACAACCACTGAAACACGGTCCAGCCCTTTAGTAACATACTTGAATAAGTATTTGCAAGAACCTGTTTGGTTGCACCACTCAACATTAATGTGAGCCCTGTATCGTAGTAACAAAACTTTGTTATATGGTATAACATAACGATTGTCACACTTAAAACCATTTTTCTCAACAAAATGTTTTGTTTTCCTTCTTCTGTAAACTGGGAAACCTTCTTTATCAACTGTGGTTTGATCAACATGCTTCTTAGGGAAAAACTTAGAACATTTTCCTTCTTCCATACATGGTGAATTCATGTTCATTGCCCCACATGGGCCGTGAATCATCATCTCCTTAACTATCTCATATAGCTCAGGATCGTTATGCTTATCTGGGATTTCAGCTGATATCATTTTGTCGATGTCTTCTGATTTTGGCATCTTTGAATCTGGATGCATCCACAATAAAATGTGTGCATGAGGTAGGCCTCTCTTCTGAAATTTGATGGTATACATTGCTGGAAAGCATTTGAAAAAACAACACATTAGAAATAATAAAATTATCGTTTAAAAATAAAACCGTACGACATTAATATGAGTAAAATCTATACTTACATGACACTGTCTTTCCTAACATGTGTTTCTTTGTTAGATCATCCATTAGAGAGTTTAGCTTCATTTTGAACACTTTGCTAATTATCTCAGGCCTATCATCAGTATTCAAATTTCTAGCAGAACAAAATCGGACCAACTCAGGCCATTTAGGGTTGCAAGTGAATGTAATGAACAGATCTGGAAATCCGTAATACTTACAAACTGCCATTGCATCTAGATACATATTCCTCATATATCTAGGTCCACCAACAAAAGAAGCTGGCAAATAACATTTGGTCCCTTGATCATTCAGATTTGTCTTGCCTTCATTAGCAGCATCTTTCACTGTATTATAATTAGCAGCCCTCAAAGTAGACTGATTCAACTTCAGATAAGTTAACCTGTTAGTCTCTATAGTAGTATAAGCGTCCACTAAGAATTGCTGGAACAATCTTTTAGACATCAACAAATTATGTGATTCGTTCTTCCTTTCCTGAATACGGAATGCAAACCATTGGCGCATACTGATGCACTTCCTCTCTTGCTTTGATTCTCGATTTTTTTGGTTTTTTTTACAACCACCAGGTGCTTTTAGTATTCCATTTCTGTAACCATCCTCTCCTTTTGGAAATAACAGCGGATATTGTAGAGCTAGGTAGGCTGGATGAATTTCACTTATTCTTTGTAATTCTCCTGATTGTTCCTCAACGACAATGTCTCTGGTAGGCATTGCGACATGAAAATCTCCGGGAATCAATGCTGCAACCTCTGATGATGTGGGGACAGCATAGGTTCTTCCGTCTTTTTTTCGATCGCTGACTATCCTCATATGAAAACTTTCTTTTGGATTAGTATCTAGCCGTTCTCTAGCTGACCTAAAGTTTTCTACATATGGATTGACATCATTTAGCATCTTGATAATAGCAGCAATCACTTCCGGTCTTAACTTCTGTTTTTTTTTATATTTTCCTGAGTTTTTAGCTTTGCTGCAAATTTATAATAAAATATAATTACTATAGTAACAGAAAATAAAATAATGATTAAAAAAAAGAAGGTGTTTAACATACTTTAGGATACCAGCTCTGTTTTGGACCTCATTTTCTGTATCCACAATATATAACTGTGAAAACTTTGGGAAATCACCTTCTACAGGCTTCAAACTACCAAGTAGATGATAATTCTCTCCTTGTATCTGAAACATGTTTGGACCACGCCCCTTGACAACTGAATTTTCGCAACACCCACCTAGTGAAGTGAATGAAAATATCATGTTGTAGGCTCTGATATTTTCCCTAAAGTGTCTACTCAATTCGTCATCGTTTGTTAGCAACGCAAATAACAGCTCAGGTTGATTGTGTAGAAAAGGCAACTTTACTGTTCCTTGCAAGCAACATTGTGTGAAAGTAGGATTCTTATCCCTCTTGTGCCTGTTTATTCTCTCACCATACCACATAATAGCGCCACAATATGAACATGAGTAGGTAGGGTCTCCATGATCAAGATACTCTGCAAACACATCAAATTTCGGGTTATAAGAGAAACATTAGGGTATATGTACATAGAACAAATAAAACAAATAAAACAAATAAATTGTATAGACTACCTGTTTTTTTTTTTTTTTGCTTTAGTTCTGCAATTTTGTTTTGGTTTGGATCCAAAAGCTTTGGTCAAGCTTTCATCTAAAATGTCTAAAATTTGATACCCTTTCATAACTTGAACAGGAACATCGTCTAGATCAGTGTCATCTTCTGAATCATCATTGTCGGAACTGCTGCTGCATTGGTATGTTTGTTGCTCTTGCACTACATTTCCTTCTATGTTTGATAATTAACTAAAGTTAGTATTTTGAATTTGAATTACATACAATTTTTAAAAATGTCACTCTATAAAGAAAGATGGTTACTTCTAACCTGTGTTTAGTGAATCTCTTTTTTGGCATTTATTAGATCCATCATCCGTAGTGCATGTTGATGATTCAAAGATTGAAGGAGCATTCGGTTTCTTTTGCCTTGCAAGAAATTTTGCAAGCCTTAATCCTGTTTTGGGTCTGGTAAGTAATCTTCCTTTTGATGCTAAATTCGTGACTGATATGTTACAAAAACAAACAAAAAAGTACATACATAAGACTTTAGCAAGGTTACATTATATTGACCTGAAAATATGGTTTAGTACCTTGTTTGCTATTTACAGATGGAGGACTAAATTCTGAAATTATTCTTCTTGAATGTCTTCTTTTGGTAGGTGGTGTATATTCTGTATTAGTTAAATGATTCGAGGTAGCTATCTCTTGCGAAGGATTTTCCAGTGAAGTGATCCCAGTCTTTTGAGTTGTTCCTGATAATTCTTTAACAATGGAGTTTCATATGTTTTATAAAACAGTAGTCATAAATATATTATTTATATTCAGATATTAAGTCTTTAACACCAAACTTCTTTGCTAATTTCAAATGGATGATTCTCATATTGAATATATTGATGTGTTGGTTTTCTCTTGGTAGGTGCTGCACGCTGAGGATTGGGAAGGCATTGTAGGTATGTAACAGCTAACAATACTGGTCTTTCTCTCTGTGAGTATGTAGTAGTAGCACCTGTTAAAAATACAATAGTAAAAGATTTTCAAACATAATTGTTTATCAAATGTTTTTATGACACAACTATCTATATTAATTACCAGGTCTCATGATTTGGCCATGAGAGGGCATTGGCGGTTGTTGAGGGTGGGAAACCGTCTTGAAAATTTCAGGTTTGTGCTTTAAACCATCATAAATTCTCATGAAAACATCTGCAACATTAATAACATTTGAATGATTCCTCAGTATGGTAGCATTAATGATTTCATTACCCGTATGTGTTTTTTTTTTAGATCCAGATTGAGCATTAGTTTTCCTCTTCTTCATTTTTCTTATCTTCTAAAATTTAATCTGTATTAAGAAGTTCTTCTTATAGTCGTAAACATTGCAGAGTGTTTATAGAAGAATCCTTAGAGTAACTTTTGGTGTATAAATTTAGTTGTTTAGAATAATGTACAATTATTGCTGATTCGTTACCATTCTTGATGGTAAAACTGTCCCATGGTTATAGCAACTAAAAGAATAATATTTTTTGAGATTTAGTTTTGGACAATTCTATCCTATTAAGAAAGGAAGTGAGATATATTTTTTCCAATCTATAGTATTAAATAACTGAAAATATTCTATTCTTCATTGACATGGTTTTAAAAATAATTTTTGACGCTGGTGATTTTATAATAAAGTTTATACTATAGTTTGCCATATCCTAATGATTTCATCAACATTTAATCTTCGTCTATATCATTCCCTAAATCACTCTTTTACTTTGCAAATATATTTGTATAGTAATTTATAATTGAATTATTCTAATTTCATGTAGGAGATGCAATGTTCACGATGTTTCATCACAATGTATCATAAATCCAGGGAACTTAATAATTAAAAGGGTTCAGGTTAGTCTTTTCTGTCATTTTTTATTATTTCGATCCATTTTAATTGATTTAGTATGGATTTCATGTCAATGATTTTCTGTGTATTAATATTACAAATCTTTCCTTGATGAGGACTTGAAGAAGGAGATGTGATCTCCGACATTCAGAGTAAGCAGCATGATTGAATCACAATCACATTTGGTTAGTCTGAAATCTCTACTGCTTTTTAATTTTGTATTGAAACAATCATGATAGTTAAAGAACTAAGGGGGGTTATTGGTTTAGGATTTAGAAAGAATTTGAATGATTTTAAAAGTTATGTAAAATATGTTGTTATTCAATCAAGACTTTTTAAAATTCTTTAAAAATTTGGTGTTATTGGTTGTGGATTTGTAAAAAGTTATCTAAAATCTTGATAAATCTAGTGTTATTGGATTAAGAGTCTTATAAAGTCATTAAAAGTTTTATGTTATTCAATTAAAACAAAAGAATCATGGATTGTTAATGAATTCAAATTTTGTGTTATTGGTTTAGGATTTTATAACATTTCCTTCATAACAAAAGTCATGAAAACTCTTTCATCAAATAGAAAGATTTTGAAAGATTTTATGAAATATTTTACAAGATTAGGAAACACAAATCAGCAAGATTTAAAATAACTTCCTAAACAATCTCTTATAGAATCCTTCATTTTTACTTTCTAATTTTCTATGATTTTAAAAATCAGCAAGATTTTTAAAAACACAAAGTCATTAAAACTCTTTCTAAATCCTAAACCAATACCTCCCTCTAAGGTAGAAAATTATTAAATTGTTTAAAAAGAATGTATTACAACCAAGAAATAAATTGAATAGGATGGAAAAAAGTTTTAAACTTAGCCAATTCTTTTGGAATAGGTCAAGTTAAAACTAAAAAAAACCATACTATTTTATTCTAAAAAACCATAAAACCTAAGTAAATTCGACCTTAAAAGTACAGATCATTATCCAAATCTTAAGCATCACCCCCTTCCTTTTCTGGAATCTTCTCAATAGCCTCTTCAATGGCTTCTTTATTCGATGGTAGGCAGATCTTTTTTGAAGTTGATGACTGCTCATCATGATCTTCTTTCCGTTTTGAAGAAGGTGTTGTCCTTTCATTTCCATTGCCCACCAAAACTTGCTCCTACAAAACAGATGTCGATAGTTATATAATATTACCATTAAACGTTTAAAAAGAGACTGCTGTAATTTACCTGAACTTCAGTAGATATAACATCCCTAGGATCAGCTTGACACTCGGAATCTTCAATATTGTCAACTTGTGTAGTGTTATCACCCAACTCAATGTAAGACACCTTGTAAGTCTCTTTACCATCCAGAATGTTTTTGGTTTCTACAGAAGCTAGAAATAGGAAATTCTTTCCTACCAATTCTTGCAAAGGTTTTGGCACAATTGTAGGATCTCGTATCTATACAAAAAGATATTGAAAATATTTTCTTTTAGTTAATATTAACTTTTGTATACTAAGAATAATCCCTTATCGATTAGTATTATAGATAATTTTAATACATACCTCATCATACTGTCCTCCTAGAACATCTAGTGAAGTTTGGTTAACTACCTTTATAGCATTGGTGCAAAGAGAATAAACTTTGACTCACCAGTGCTGTCCATGACATCCACGACCAGTTTGTACCTAAAATAGAAAATTATGAAAAAAATTATAGTGTTAGACCAAAACATCTTTACCATTGTCTTTTTTCAAAGAAATTTTTAATCAATATACTACTTTACCTGCATACAACTTTTGAAACATCTTGGCTGCAAGTCTTGCACTCAAAGAGACTTTTTTTTGTTTTTGGTGATGATTTCGTTCTCCTTTTTTGGTTTGAGAAAGCATGTTTGTTTACACTTTACACAGGTAAAGTAGTACCAGCCAAACTCCATGTCAATGTGATAGATAGTACAATATATTTTAAACTTCCCTTCCTAAAATGAACATGCAATCAAAATTAGAATTATAAGTTATACTATTAAGGAAGAGTTTTTAAAAATTAATTTTACCATGGTAGCTTCGAGAAGATCAGAAATTGTGCTTGGTGGGTACTGGTTGATATAATCGTCCTTGTCATTTGACATCTTTACGCACGAAGAGTTTCTGTCCGCACAAGTGATTTTCAAATCATCTCTTGGTAGTCTGTATACCATAAAAATCAATCTCACATCATGACAATAGTAAATTAAACTCACATCATGACAATAGTAAATTTAATCACATGTAATTAAATAAGTAGTTTAGAATAGTACTTCTCAGTAAAATCATCTACAGTACTGTAGTCGTCCGGGTTGATTAACAACAATGACATATCGAAAGCATTTGAGATTGTTCTCTCACCTACAAAGGATTGTAAATTTGTATTATCAAAATCAAAATTTTTAATATTAGTCAAATATGTGTAAACTTGACATTACCATTGTAGTTGTTGATCTTCGCACATCGAATTAAGCATATGACCATTGAATCGTTTGCATCATGACATGCTTGCCACATCTGGTCAGCAAACTTACCCCATAGGGTGCATGATAATCGCACATCACTGCATCCCGAAATGTACAGAATTATAAAATTTTGTATATTAAAAAGTAAACTTTTATGATTTAGATCTCATTACCTGGTATCTCGCAGTTCAACTGCTAATCTCTTTTTTGGTTTATCATTGAGCTCTGTCATTTTCATTTCCCCAATAGAAACCACCTGACCAACAACATCTAAAGTCGAGCATATTCAATTATTATTAGTATCTATACTATAATCATAATCATATATAACTATAGTTACAACGAAACACATGTTAGTAAACTTGCCTATAAGAATGTGTTCATTCAATCCATCTTCTGCGAGAATATTCTCGTACGAAGCTAGATCCAAATAAAAATCATTTGATACAGATGGACATTGGGTTATGATGGTTGAGTTCATGATGTTCATCTTGTAGGGATGTTTGGTTGCCCGAAACTTCCCTGATGATTTTGTGAGTTGAAAGTTTTCTATTGTTCTCCATTCTCCAAAAACAATTAGCCTTTGAAATTTGTTCATCTGTTGTTTCTTAATGGTGGCATGAATAAGAGTACCCTGAAACAATATACATATTGTTAGTAGATAAAACTTATTCAAATTTGTGTAAAGTAAATAAAAACCAGAAAAACATATTGTTAGTAGATAAAACTTATTCAAATTTGTGTAAAGTAAATAAAAACCAGAAAAACTTACTTTAGCATCAGCCAAAATCATTTCAATTGTGTCTCCACTGAAAGTAGTATATTGCTTCCATGTATGGACAATCTTAACACAAATCTTCCATGTTGTTTTGAAGGCTTTGAGTTCGGATACATGAGTCAAACCATTGGTAGCTGCCATCTCTTCTACGAAGGTGATTCTCTGAACTATTAAATTAGAATTTTGATGTGTTTGTTTGTAACGCTCTATCATATTGTTTTTATAGTAGTTTAAGATGCGTGTGATTAGGGATTGGAATATTTTTGTTTCCAATTTTTTTTGATTCGATAAGGGATCGTATATAAGTTGTTCCCATTTTTTTTGTTCTAGATTGATATGATTTCGTAATTGCATTAACGTAATATTTGCTATATTTTCGATCACAATATTTAAGTTGTTGCCGTTTTTGATATATTTTATATTTTTGTAAATTTTTGTTTATTTAGATTGTAGGGATTGCAATATTTTTGTATATTTGCTATATTTTTGTAAACATATTTTTAAATATTTTTGGAATCGTATTTTTGTATAGGTTTCGATCACAATATTTAAGTAGTTGCCGTTTTTGATATATTTTACATGTAGTATTAGAGAGTATGATTAGGGATATCAATATTTTTGTTTCCAATTTTATTTGATTTGATAAGGGATGGTATTTTTGTAAGGTTTCGATCACAATATTTAAGTAGTGGGATATCAATATTTTTGTTTCCAATTTTATTTGATTTGATAAGGGATGGTATTTTTGTAAGGTTTCGATCACAATATTTATAGAATTTTGATTTGGATACGGTTTGAATTTTTAGGTTCAGGTTTGAATTTTTAGGTTCAGATCAAATATTTATAGAATTTTGATTTGGATACGGTTTGAATTTTTAGGTTCAGATCAGTCGGTTATTTGGTTCTTGGTCACCAACATATCAAAGATCCGAATAATATAATCCCTAACAATAAGGATCTGCGTGTTTGGCTCCAGTTTGATTACATATATGCACTTAAATTAATTTTTTTTCTGTTCGTCCTTTATTTTCTGCGTGAGGGCATAATATGGAATACTCGTTATTTGTATTTTTTTTAATCCTAAGTGTACTCCCCAATTAATAGTATAGATAGGTTTGATGAGCTATGGTGTGAAAGCTAACACTAATAATGGTGCTTCAATGCATCATAATACAATAAAAACATAATTGATTTTAGTCTATAATTTCATTACAATAATAAAATAAAAGATAACCAGAAACAAATAATAACAAAAACCTAAAACAAAATATTACCAATAAAATTGTCAAAAACTATATTAATAATAAATTTTAATTACAAACACCATACAAAAATTTATCTTTAAAATAAAAAATACAAAAACAACCCTGCGGCGTAGCGCGGACACTATCCTACTGGTTTTTAAAGTCTTACCTTCTTCAAGACGTAGACATTGAGATTGTCAATTTGAGATTCAGCAAAAGCACCCTTTTTGTAAAGTTTTTCACCTGCCTTTGCTGAAGCACGATAAAGTACTGTCAACTCTTTTGCATCTTTTTCAACCAGAATCCGGTGAATATACTCACCTACCTGAATATCAGAAAATGTTAAAAATTGCTTCTTGGTGAGACACCCCGGTTTCAGAGACTTGCAGAGAGGTTTAAAAGAATTGATTTGGCCACCTATGTCACCAAAGTACACTTATCTTTTCAGTCAAGGGTCCTGAGAGAACTCCAGAGTTTAGCGTGCTTTAGCTGGAGTAGTCTCAGGATGGGTGACCTTCTGGGAAGTGACTATCGGAACTGTGCGAGTGAGGACAAAACACAGGAAAAGATCATATGGTGATTTGTAGAGATGTTAACAATTCTTTATAGCCTCCCGGACGTAGAAATCCGGCCGTTGGATAGAGATGGACTCACGGGCCTAGTGAGAGGATGTGGGGCCCAATAAGGAAGGTGGACCCAAGGACTGGGATTGGACATGGGTCCCACTAAGAGGTGGCGGTCGGGGCGTTATCAGAGCCAAACCCAGACGCGTGTGGAGTCGAGTGGGCTCACACCGTCGGGGGTGACGGTCTTGGTGCGGAACAAGGACGTTGCAATCTGTTAGTGGGGGTGAATTGTGACATCCCAGTTTCAGAGACTTGCGGAGAGGTTTAAAAGAATTGATTTGGCCACCTATGTCACCTATGTGCACTTATCTTTTTGGTCAAGGGTCCTGAGAGAAATTCAGAGTTAAGCGTGCTTGAGCTAGAGTAGTCTAAGGATGGGTGACCTTCCGGGAAGTGACTGGCGGAACTGTGATTGGACATGGACTGGGATTGGACAAGGGACCCACTAAGAGGTGGCGGTCGGGGCGTTACACTTGGTAACGAAAACAAGAGACATTGTCCTCTAAAAAAGGTTAAGCTAATGAAAAGTCATTACATTTCTAGCTATAAGCCGGACTCCACTTGATATGATCATGAGACCATCTAAGAAGATCCTTCAATCTTGTTCAACACAAACGAATTCAAAGATCAATTCTTCCAGCCAAACGACTATTCGGGATACATTCTTACCTCACTTAGAGCATATCTCGAAGTGGAATCAGTCCAATCAGAGTTCATATGAAGGAGTTGTTCATTTTACAAATCAGATGAAATCATGGCTATGCGATTTGGACCTACGAGCATTCAACGGAGGATTCCGAGAAGGTCAGAAGGATTCAAGGTATGAACCAAACTGTTCTGGAATCTTTATCCATTACATAACCACAGAGAATAGGAATCACCTTAATATCAGTTCATATGTGAAAGATATGGATATTTCAAGTCAGTGGATCTATCCCAATTCCAGTTTCACGTTTGAGCCAAATATCGTGTTACATAGACCAACTCATCAACAATTTCGACACGAAATCAGTTGGAGGATGTCAATGGATCTCGTATTTTTCCAAAAAGTCCAAGAAAACAAGATTTGGCCAACAAACCACAAAGATACACTTCATTTGCCAAAGGAGGTCAATCTAGTTCTTCACCTTAAGAGTTTTAGGTCTAATTGGTTTAGGAGCTCCCAGAATTATGTTTGGCAACCAAGAGCTGTTTCTACTAAGCCCAAAGGGAATAAATCATACAGCCCATGTTGTTTCTCATCAGCAAATTGGATCAAAGAGTCAAAGAGAGATGATCAAGGAAACACATACTAGGTCAATTAAAGAGCTTATGGCCAAAGAAAACATAGGAAATTATATTGGGGATGATATCTATCAAGTCCAGTCCACTTTGAGCCTAATACAAGTCCAAGAAAGCCCAAAATAATCACTTTATTTTGTGGTCAAAGAAGAGTGACGATTATAAGAGATACATGCACCAAGAGTTGAATCTTCATTCAACTTACTATCTTTAATGTCTTATTAGTTTCAAGAAATACTTGGCTTTGTGACCAAGTTTTCTGTCTCTTTATAAACACATGTAATCTCATTTGAGAAAATCATTCAATCAAGAAATCTTTTATCTTTTATTTGAGAGTGGTAAACTCCTTTGTTCCTTAACTTGTTCTTTATCCTTGGTGGGTTACATCAAAGAGTTCTCCTTGGTGGGTTACATCAAAGAGTTTCGGTATATCAAGTGATTCCGCCGCACTCGACGTTGTCATTCACTAGCTGAGGATTGAAGAGTCGTTATAAGAGAGTCTAGGGCACAAGGATTTTTGGGATTCGTCTCACGCCTTATCATCTGTCTCCGCGAAGCTTTTATCTAAAGTTCCACCGCCTTACTTTGTTTGGTTTGTTTTAAGAGAGTTTGGGGCATAAGGATTTTCGAGTTTATCTCACGCCTTATCATCCAGCTTTGCGAGCCATCGGAATTCTAGGGTTACCAGTCTACCTACCTTAGAGTGTTGATCCTTGGGAGAATCACATCAAGTGGTATCAGAGCATCAAGAATCACATCACCACTCCTCCAAACTTCCACAACTGGCATATCCATTCTGTTCTAATGTTCTCATATAGCAAAAGTTAAAATCAAGAAAATCCCAACAACATATACTTATTTACCATTGCAACAGTTATCAAGAATGATCCAAATCTCTCTAACCCTAGAGGAGCAGTAGGCCATCTCACAAGTGCAGTAAGCCTACTTAGACAATAAACCAGAAACACACAAGATTAAACAAAAGATCCTGATAAAAATAAAAAGCAAATGGATTCGATCAAATGTGTGACCTTACCTGAAGGATTCTTCGAAAGCGGAATAGCAAGAGGTATCAGTCCCTGCTTAGCTCCAGGAGAGATGATTGTTTCACCTACAGAACGAAAACAAGAGAGATTCTAAGATCCACAAGTTTCCCTTTTCCAATATTACAAAGCCAGAGTACTCAATTAATATCACTAATAGGGAATTAGTAGCCAGAACTTGCATAAACTGTTCTATATCCCAAACACACATAGCTTGGACCTAATGAGTAACAAATTGAGATTGTTATTAACCTCTTGTTTGAAGCACTTTGAGTAAGTGCTGAAGATGCATTGGAGGTTCAGTGGCAGCTACATCTTTGATAAATGATACATGCCCTGCACGAACTTATGTGTTACACATTCTTTTAAAATTGTTATCTCTCCCACCAAGCATACTTATAGAGATAGTCACTGCATTTTCCTACAAAAGTGATGAGGACATCAATAGTAAACTTCTGGAAGAATCCTTTCTGCCATTTCCTGAAGAACCCGTTCTACCAATTTTTGAAGAACCCGTTCTACCATTTCCTGAAGAACCCATTCTGCCAATAATGATACACAAACCTATGACAAGGTTGGGAGCAAGAACCTTAAGGGAACAATTCAAAAAGTCCATTGCAAGTCTGATTACTCTCATTGAACTAGAAGATTCCAAAGAGAAGACTCCACAAGCATCATTTTTCCCAGTTCTACAAGGAATTAAAGAACACGTTCTTTTCATCATTTCCGTAGCAATCAGTGAAGGGCTGGAGCGTGCATGAGAGCTATTATCAAGGTAAGTGTTTGAATTCAAATAATAAATGGTCGTTATTTTCTTGTTTGCAGGAATCGACCGTTGGGTCTTTATGAGTCTTTTATTTATTTAAGTCCTAAAATCGAGTCTGTTGTTTTTGCAAGTTTAGTCCTTTTATTTGTAATAAATTTCGACCCTAGAAGGTCCCCGCTGCTGGATCATTATATAAGGTCCCTTCTCAGCATTGTAACCTTTCAAGTTTTAATGAAATAAAATGAGAGTTTTCTTAGGTTTTCTTCTGAGATAGAAGCAACCACCCTTTTCTCCTTCTTCTTGTGTGTGAATCCTTGAAGACTGAGACTTGACTTATCATAGATCCTTTCACAGATCTGTGTGGCGTCCTTCAATCCACCCATCTATCTCTTCATCTTCCACTGCTACCAAATAGACAGAATAGTGTTTTCAACCATTTGTCTATTTATCATCTCTTTGATGCATTCCATCTATCATCCATCAAATAGGCAGAACAGTGTTATCAACCCTTTGCCTATTTCCATCTATCCACGTGGGTTCCCTCATCTGGGATCCTATATCATCTGGTATCAGAGCTAAACGCTCCAAATCAAAACGTATTGAACCATGGGAGAACAAGGAGGAGAGGTGAACATGGCTGAAATGCTAACAGCTATTCAAGCACAACTCCAAACACTTGGTGATCGCATGACACAAATTGAACAACCCCTACCTGCGCCAAGAGCACCAGTTCGTAACTTGCCAAGAGGAAACCATGAGGTTGATAATTGAGATCAGTCTGATTCAAAGGAAGAATATCAAGATCTTAATCAACACCAAAGGCCAAGGAGACACTATCAACAAGGTAGAGGACGAGATGAAGGCAACATAAGAGAAGGAGGCTATGATCTTAAGCTGAATCCGCCGACATTTGCTGGAAAGTTTAATCCTGAAGCATACGATGATTGGGAAAGACGTATGGAGCATATCTTTGGCTACTACAACTATTCTGAACAGAGAAAGGTATCCCTAGCTACTGCTCAACTTACCGACAATGCCTTAGCTTGGTGGGACAGAGATGTGTGAGAGGAGGAGGCATAGACATATACCAATCACTAGTTGGGATGATATGAGGTTTCAGCTAAGAAAGAGATATGTCTCAGCTTATTACCATCGGGAGCTACAAAAGAAGTTCCGCAAGCTCTCACAAGGAAGCAAATCTGTTGAGGAATACTTTGAAGAGTTTGAATCTCTTAAAAACAGGTTGGAGGTAGAAGAGTCTGAGGAGAACTTGATGGCACAGTTTCTAGATGGTCTTCATGATCGGATTGCTAGAAAGGTGGAAAGACAAACATATCATGATCTTGAAGAGTTGTTGCACCTAGCAGTCCAAGCTGAACAACACATCAAAAGGAAGACAGCTTCTACTAACCGCAGTAAGACTCCATGGACACCGCTACCTCAGAAACCTTTAGACAAGGGAAAATCTCTTGATGTGGACCAGAGATTTAAAAGAGCTGCACCTGAGGCATCAAAAATAACCAAACCAGAGCAAGGTAAGCCTACTAACCAAAGAGCTCGTGATATTACTTGTTTTAAATGTCAGGGCAAAGGACACTATGCAAGGGAGTGCCCAAACCAGCGAGTAATGATCCTTAAAGCCAATGGAGAGTATGAATCACAAGATGAGGAAGAAGAACATGTTGAATCTGAGGAGGATATTGTGGACTATCCAGAGATGGGAGAGCTTCTAGTTATAAGGAGGGCTCTTAGCACTCTTTTTGATCCTGAAACAATTCAAAGAGAAAATATCTTCCACTCTCGCTGCTCAATGAACTCCAAGGTATGTAGCTTAATCATTAATGGTGGTTCATGTACTAATGTAGCCATTAAGTATTTGGTTGATAAGCTAGATCTACAAAAGACAAAGCATCCCCATTCATATCGACTTAAGTGGCTCAATGATGAGGCTGAACTAAGGATCTCCGAGCAAGTCACCATACCATTCACCATAGGCAAATATTCAGATCAAGTTGTGTGTGATGTGGTTCCTATGCAAGCTGGACACCTTCTTCTAGGACGGCCATGGCAATTTGATAAGGAGACTTTACACAATGGTCGAACCAACTACTATACTTTCTCGCACAACAACAAGAAGCATACTCTAGCTCCACTCACCCCTCAAGAAGTGCATGAAATGCAACAGACCATGTCAAAGGGAGCTAAGTCAAACAAAACCAATCTTTACATAACACCTTCTACTGTTTTGAAATCAATTAATTCACAGGACAAGGTGCAACTAATGATCTTTAAGGAAGGTTTGTTTTCAGGTCAAGAAGAGAAAGACTTACCACCAGAAGTGCTTGAACTATTAGGAAAAGCGAAGGGCCATGCTTCTCTTCACTCTGTTTCCTCAACCTCACACATAGTGTAGTGCGCATGTCCAAAAGTTTTGATTAGTAAAATTCAGCTTTTAGCAGCAGTTGAGCAAAAATATAGCCATTGATTTTGTTTCGGTCTGATGTGGGGAAGAGGAAAAAAAAGAGTGATGGGCCTTAATGGGCTAAAAGCTCTCTCTTAAGAGACGCGTAACCAACAAAAACCGTCAATAAATATGCAATAGAGACGGTTAATTTCGTCAATTACCGGTTTACATGTCCCGATATATGCCTACTTTATATATCAATTTACTTGGTGCTTTCCTGTTTCTTTTTTCCTTTTTTTTCTAGTCTTTTCTTTTTTTTTTGGATTCCGGAAGATAATAATAATAAAGGAAAAATTTGCGATAGACGAATTTATAGGAAATGATTAATTAAATAATATTTTCTCCTTTTTATATTAAGTTACATGTGGTTTATCTTTATATTTTCTTTATCTTTTTGTGGGTTCATAGTAAAAAATATGACGGCTAGGATTAGCGAGGGGGCGATTTTGGGTACGGGTGACCAAAATGATAATATGACTGGAAGATCTCCCGGATGTATGTAGATCACGGATGACGCGGGTGGTCGGAAACAACGCTGGTGGGCTGTTATCGCTGGAGGCGGTGGTTGATGTGGGTTTTGAGGATGATTGTGTAACGTTGGAGTTTCCTGATGGTGAGGATGGTGAGGACGGTGAGTCGGTGATAACCATTGGAAAAGAGGTGCATGAGGTGATGAACGGTTATGGAAGCAGTGTATGATATGTTCTTCGTGTTCGGCTGAGAATCTTTAGTTTCAGTTTATTAGTTATAAGCTTCTGAATTTCAAATTTATATTGATATTTTTGAAAAAAAACTGTCCAAAATCTCAAACACATCATTAAAAAAAAAGCAAGAAAATGGAAAAGTCTTAGGCTTGAAAAACACAACATTATTATTATTCTATATTTATAAAATTTATCAATCACACTCAAGTTCAAAAAATGAAAAGTCTTAAGCTTCTTCTTCTGTTGAGGACTAAGAAAACACAAAATTATTATTGTTCTTTATTTATACAATTTATCAATCTTCTTTATATATATATATATATATATATATATATATATATATATAATCTTAAATTTATTTATACAAATATATGATCAATTACATATAACTAATTTCTTTCTTTTATTAGGAGTGAACCTTTTGCTTTACATGTTCCCCATGATTTTACTGGCTTGTCTGCGATATGTCTACCTTCACTTGAAGAAACAAACGACGGTTAACCATTTAAATACGTAAATTAAACGCCTTAGCTACCAACTGATTGCTCTTTGATTAATACTTTTATATAGCTTTTAAATTTTTAATTAATTCCTTCTTTTTCGTAAATTTTAAAGCGGAATGGAGAAGAAGAGAGACAACTTTGGTAGTTTGGTGTATTGGGAAGACCAATGCTAGTGAAGGGACCATAATTAGGAATAAACGTCTGCAACTAATTAGGAGAAAAATCTTTATACAAAGACTCAAACCAACAAACCTAGAAAAACCGAACATTCGGACCAGATTCTTTACAACCATCTAATGTGGGATATCCAAAAAAAAAATTTGGGATATCTCATTATTTTTAATCCCTCGCCAAATCTAGCAATTATGTTTCACCTTTTAATAATTACTAGATCAATACCCACGCTATGTTCAGGCTTATGATTTATCATTTTTTAAATAATGTTGCTATTGTTTTTTTAATATATGTAAAGATTATTTTTGTTTTCTTAAATTGGAAAATATAATTTGATGTTCATTTTTTTAATACTTCACATAAGTTTTCTTATTTTGCAATTGAATGATTAGATACATGAATGAACAACTTTGTTTTGAGAGATTTAACCAGTCTACAATTCTTGTCTAAAAATTCAAAAAAATATATCGAATAAAAACTTGATAAGGATGCATATTTTGTAACAAATAAGTTTTTGGTTAACTAAATTTTACATTTATGTTAGCTCCTCAATTTCTTGAATATAACTCTAGAATTTGTTTTTTTAATAAGAAGTATATATAATTTTTTTTGACAACTTCTAAATATTAGAATATGAATACCAACATTCATAAATTTATTCAACTATCTTCCTCTTTGTCTCTGTATTTTCTTTTTCTAAACTAACATTCTACAATTTTATTCAACTATTTTCCATTTGATAGTGAACAAAACCCCATTCTTCTTTATATCTAAAAATTTATTTTTTTAGGGATAAACTTTCATGAATTTCTCTACAATATTAACCAATATCACGATCATTGCTGCAACTCTTCAAACTATTGACAAAATTGTAACGCATTAACTATATGTTCATACATTCATGGTACGCCAAGAGTAAGAAATGGCTCTTTGATTCACTCCTAATACCCTTTTTTGCCTTTTGGTGATGCATCTATTTTTGTGAGACATGTTCCAAACCTCTCTAATTTCTTAAGTTAAATATTGAAACAGTTTGTAATATAAAAAAATAATAAAAGACATGAAAGATGTTTCATATTCCTTTTAGTTTAAGTTTGTTTGCTTTTAAGAAAGACAAATAGGTGGCACTCTCTCCACTGCTAACGCGTCACTCATATGGAGAGAGTTGGCCATCTTTCATTATATAGATTGTGTCATGACTAGGAATATTATTAGGTCTTTAGATACTGAATAATTGCTTTCAATAAAATTCTTACAGGAAATATTTTTGTTGTTTGTATGATATCTAAAAAATGGTGTTATTCAATATTTATCTTATATTAGACATAGACACAGATTTACTTTAGATTGATGATAGATACTTGACAGTTTAATATTATGTTTAGAATGTATTTGGACATGTTTAACCGATCAGTAACCTAATTAACCGAATATATAATTATCATATAGGATAGGAGCAACAAAAGGTAGCATGATCCTTGGTCACTTCCTTAAGTCAACAAATATTTTAGTGATCCTACAGGCTATATATCTAAACTTTAAAGTCCTACTTTCTCATATACTAAATTGTTTGACGCTGTGAGTACACACACAAGAAGATCTATACTGATCATGCATATATAATATTTTACAAAAGTATTTAATTATAATGCACCAGAAGATAACAATCCGAAAACCGCCGATCGAGTTGGATCAGAGTTTGCCGTGAAGCTTTGAGAGAAGTTAAAGCTAATAATTTACTCTCGATTATTTTCTTCTTGGGTACTACGTTTAAGTATCATCTCTAATTATATTTGTTTAATTAGAGTGTTAATGTATAATTGTTATATAGAGAAAGACATATGGTGTGTATATCTTTTGGTGAGAGGTGGAGATTGTCGATACACTACAAGAAAACATGGATTTTACGACTACGATCGGCGACTAAAAGCGTAGTCGTTAAATTTAGCGATAATTTACCCACTAATTACCGATTGATTTGTGACTATACACTTATAGTCGTTTATTAGTCACAAATTTGCGACAAAACAGTTTAGTCGCTAAATTAGTCGCTAAATGGGATTATGTAATGATGGGTTCAATCCATTTGGGATATCTCGTCACCATTCATTATGACCAGTAATATTGACGCCATATAATCTACCCCCTGGTATGTGCATGGATACTGAGTACTTGTTTCTTACAATTCTGAATTCTGGTGCAAACCATCGGCGAGCTAGTCTTGATGTCTTTCTCCAACCTCTTATTGATGAGTTAAAAGAGTTGTGGTTTATTTGAGTCGATGCATACGATGTGTCCTTGGGCCAAAATTTCAACCTAACATCTAGTACTGATTAGATGATCCCTACTCCAATCTTCAAGCTTAACAGCTTGCTTGCTAACTTTCTCAGCAGGCTCCAACTCTTTGTCATACCCAGCAGTAATGTCTCCATGAAGCTCTATGATTGGATTATCATCAGAAACAACCTCCATGGAAAATGTCTGACCATCAATAGTGGGAACCCTTCTCAGCTTGTCCATCTCAAAGTTCATAACCAAATCTTCTACATTCAAGGCTATGTGTCCCTTCTTCACATCTATGATTGCACCAGCTGTAGCCAAGAAAGAGCGTCCTAACATGAGAGGATCATTAGGCTCTTGGTCATATTTCAACACCACAAAGTCAGTGGGAATCATGCAATCTTGATTGGAATATCCTCTAAGACAGCTTCAGGAATCCTTCTGGATCGATCAGCTAAGATAAGAGAGATCTTAGTTGGCTTGAAATACGTCATCCCAAGTCTTACACCAACAGAATGTGGCATCAAGTTGATACTAGAGCCAAGATAACAAAGAGAGTGAGGAAACCTTCCTGTGGAGATAGAGCAATCTAACACAAAACTTCCAGGATCTGGTAACTTCTCTGCAATCCTACTCTGAATCACTGCACTTACTTCCTTAGAGACAACCACCTCCTGCTTCTTATCCTTCTTCCTCTGTGAAGTTATATATATCTTTGTATAAATATGTCTAGCTATTGGTGAATTGTACTACTAAAGTTTTCTTAAGTTAAAAGTCAAAAATGGTTTCAAATTTTCTGGCTCTGAAACACAATGGATTCCGTCCAAAACCATTTAGAGAGAATTTCGTTGCTAGAGGAACCACTGTGGATATCTAATTCTCTGAGTGCAAGCACCAAATTCCTCGATATGAGCGAATACCGACGCCAGTTTTGCAGTGAGTCGGCGAGGTGGTTCCCGATGCCTCCGATGGAGGCTGGCGTTAGCACTGTAGCGTCCAAAACCTCGCGTGAAGTTATGACCACTCCTTTACCTTTGATAAGAATGTTCATGAACACGGTACTTATTATACTTTGAGGGAAAATTTTAAGGAAGTTACATTTTGATACTACTTAGGCTCAAATAATCACTAACCTCTTGTTGTTGTCATGGTGTTAGGAATACTGGAAAGATCTTTTCCCTTCCATCGTAGTTAATGCTTCAGTGGTGGTCTCTGGTGGGAGACAGCTTTCTCCAAAGATCAATCAAGACACAAAATTAGCAGATATAGAGGTATGGATGCAGCACATAAAACAAGTAATCGTACCTTTTTACTAATAGAGAAATCCATGCTTCTTATAAAACCTATTAATTTGACTTGCAGATACAAGCTCAGTTGCAAATTCTCACTCCTTTGGTTGGATTGAGAGAAACAATATTCAAGAGGACTTGTTATCGCCTGAAAGACCGACGAGGATGGCTATTGGTGGATCTTCCCATTTATGAGATGCACATCAATGATTCAAGCCGCTGCCAGCTTCCTTTCGTTCGGAGCTTACTTGTGTGTCCTTCATCAAGAACTCTTGGGTTCTCAAAGGTGATATGGGTCGAAATGTTTCAATATCAGTCTAATGAAGTCCACCCTTTGTACTGTCAAACTCTTTGGTCCCAACGTTGGTTATGTACACTCTCCAGAGAATGTCTGCGTCTACACAGTTATGATCAGTATTTCTCACCTCTGGGCCTCTCTGTTCCTGACGAAGGAGGTATCAGCTCTAATAGTTTTTTTTTTTTTTTTCCTCTTTACTACTTACTAATTTCCTTCGTTCCTTTATATTAACTCTAATCTAATCTACTATGGGTGATTTGTAAATTCAGTGGCAACTCTAAAGCGCCTCGTCATCCTTGCAAAGGAGATGACAACACGCTTCTACTCCGGCATTGCGTGTGCAACTCCACGCTTCGTACCAATTGATGATGATGCTCATGAATGCATGTCCTTTGCCATGGATACTAACTACTGGGTTGCCGCCAAGTCCACCAAGTTCGGCATGATGCAACATCAGAAGCTACTGGAATTGGTCCTGTCAACAGATCGTTTGGTTGGTGAGAAGCTTTTGCAGATCCCCTCTTACTATGAGAAGAATTGCATCTCTCTCCACCGCCACACGGAGCATGGAGATAAACGAATGGTGCGTGATACCAGTTTCGACGAATCCGGAGGTGTTGTGGTGACCGCTCAAATGGATTCAGAATCGCTCAACAATGAAGACGATGTTTCCTCCGTTATCACCTCTGCTTTTGGACTCAGCATCCACCCGGATTACGATGGCTCCATCCTCACGCTTAGTTATGTGCAACCTCCCTCTTCCTCCTCCGAGGGCCATTGGAAGAAGGAAATTTCCAACAAGATTTGCAACATCATTCAAGATATTGCTCTGACCTTTGAGTCTTATTCGCTGACTCTCCCTCTTACCTCGTTTACTTAGTTATTACTTCTCTGAACTTTCAACTTTTTACTCCAAACTAGTTCGACTTTTTAAGGTTATCTTATATACACTAGCCAGTAGCAGCTACTTCCAGTTGTTTAAGTGAAAAAATCTATTTGTAACGGACATGTGGAACAGAATAATCTGGATTTACCACCCCCGTTACGCAGCAAGTTCCCACAGGTAGGACAAAACTCCATCTTCACCTATCAATTCTCTGTAAAAGTCTCCTAAAAATCAATTTTCTGTAAAAGAAATATCCCAAAAATCATTCACAAATCTACAATCAATCTGTACAGCACCAGAAACTGTTGAAGCATATATAAGTGAATCTTCACCAATGGAGACACCAGGTGCAATTTCACTAGACAAAATAACAGAAGACGCTGCAATATCTGAAACCGTAGTTGCAGACGCTGCAATATCTGAAACCGTAGTTGCAGGGATGGAACATAAGTGTCTTCGACCTACAATTTCTGAAGCATCTCCGCTTAAGTGATCCAATACCTCACTTGATGTTCCAGAACGCAAAAACTGCAAATCATCTGACACAAGATGATACTAAGGGATTAGAAAAGTAACCATGTACAATCGAAAATTTTGTTTTAGTTAGCTAGTCTTGGAACAGTACAAACATACAGGTGCAGTAGCTGTACATCTTTTGCCTCCCGAGACTGTTAACCAGAAGTTCACCCAAAGGTCTGGTTCGCAGCCAATCATGGCTTGAAGGAACCCAAGCAGCCACCAAATCTTCATACAAACTCATCTGTAAAGTCAGAAACCATTCCATAACCCCAAAATTTCTGTAAGAAGCCAATGTATGTTCATGAACAAGGTCATTCTTTATCAACGAACTGCCTAAATATGAGAAAGTGACCTCCTTTTTACTGCCTAGAAGCTCAGAGATCATGGGTTGGCACGAGCATCCAATGCTCTGCCACTTGCAGATATTATCCCAGTGTCAAGAAGCGTCCGTCCATCATGTAAGATTGCATCTTTCTTGAAAAGCTCCTCTACTGTAGGTTACTGCAGAAGATCATCAACTAAACTGACAATACAAGCCTTCAGGACGGGACTCAGATTTGGATGTGACAATGACACCATGGTTGGAAGCAATATCAAGAGTGATAGGCACAGAAACAATGGAAGCTGCGCCTTCAGGGAGAGTCATTTTAAATGCATCAAAACAAGGGAGGACATCTCCAGTCATAATGAATAAACCACCTTCACAAGTTAAAAAGTTCAGATCAGTCTCCAGACACCCCTTAAAAATAGGTAATAAGTATCACACGACGAAACACACTCTTGTCTGATTTATGTAGCTTAAACGGCAAGCTGCAGAATGGACAACGAGAACATTTCAATATGTCACTAGCAGACTGCAATAAAGTAGGGAAATTCACCTTCATCTCTGAAAGTCTGTCTGTCTTGATGAAGCTATTGCTGTTAGGGGTGGATCCCACCCCAACAAAGAGGCCAGCCCCAGGAAAAAGCCCACAAATATCCCTTTCAAGAGAAAGGGGTATTATGGTATTTTTCCTGGACGAACCGACACGATTTCCTATAAATATAGGCGTACGGCCTCTTAAAAAGGGATCGGAGAAAAAGCAGGAGAATTGGTACAGCAAGTACAAGGATCCAGCTCATCCAAGCAAAAGTCAACGGTTTCAAGCTTATAGCTCGTAGAATCGACGAGATATCAGCTCGTCTATTATCCTCGTCCATCTTTATAATCCGTTTAAGTCGTGTTGTAACCCGTCCTTTTGTGTCTCGGCACCAATATAATAAAGGAGATCTTCGACCCTCTTAACCGAACTAAAACGATACTAATTGTGACCAAAAGGGACATCAACAATTTGGCGCGCCAGGTAGGGGGAGCCAAGTCGAATTTCTCTAAAGAATTGAAGAACGGACCTACACCGACTAGACGAGATGACAGTAACTGAGAAGGAAAGGAGAAAAGAAGCAAGCTCATCGGGGGGAACGACCACCCCGTCAACGAATCAAATGGAGCAGACAGTCCTTCCCACGCCGGACGCTCCGAGAAAGGTCGTGACGGTGGAAAGCCTAGAGACTTTCGTCATAGCTACAAACTTGACGACCCCTCCGACCGAAGAGCCACCATTGGCGCCAACACAACTTTCTTTGCTCAACAACCAGCCCGTCTCCAACATAGACGAGCTATTCCGCGGAATCTTAGCACGCCTCGACCAGCAAGAAGAGCGAACTAACAGCCGGCTAGATGCGCTAACTGCGGCACAGTTTAACTCGCAAGATGAAATCAATCATCTCCACAACGCTCGGCTCAACCCAATGAACTTCACCTCGGCAAGAACAACGCCAGGGTCGTATGTCCAGACTAGCGGATTAGAACGTAACCCTATCCAGCGTCCTGCTGAGCGAAGTAACGAACTGGCAGATCGAACGAAGGATGCCGAGCTAATAGAAATTAAAGAACAAATGAAAGAAATGGCCGCGATGATCCAGAAAGCAACGGATAAGGCACCCGAAGTCGGACTCATGCTCGAAGCAACACAGCAAACTCCATTCTCTCGACGACTCGCTACAACAGCGGTCAAACGAGCGGTTAAGCCAAGGTTGGGCCACTACGATGGAACGGTCGATCCACGAGATTTCTTACTCACCTTCGGCGTGGCCCTCGGCCCATTACAGTTCAGCCCGGCGGAATACGACGCTGGAGCTTGTCAAGTTTTCGCCGAGCATTTAACGGGAACCGCCTTGAGCTGGTTCTCAAGGCTACCACCAGGGTCAATCAACAGTATCAGGGAGCTGATAACTGAGTTTTTGAAGCAGTTTTCTGTTTTGATTGAGGACAAGAATTCCCACGCCGACTTATATGCCTTAACTCAGCACAAGGGGGAATCGCTTCGGTCCTTTATCGGACGATTCAAGGAGATTTACGTCAACATCTCAATCCCGGATGCGGCCGCAATCGTTGCACTCCGAAACGCGCTATGGTATGAATCTCGATTCAAGGAAGAACTATCTTTGACACATGTCGAGACCGTAGCCGAGGCATTACTCCGAGCTGCAAAACACATTGGGCTCGAGGAGGAGAAGGCTATCAACGCCAAGAAGCATTCCTCAGAGGCGAGTGCAATAACCAAACAGCCTATAGCCGCAGCTCCAAAGGTCGATTACGTCAAACCGCGACAGCACTTCACCAAGACCAAGATCGAACTCGCCGAACCTTTGCGATCGGCGAAAACAAGTATATCCGGAAAGAAGGAGGTGAAAATAGTGCAACCTCGTATTGAGACTACCATCAGAGTACCACCCACTCGACTGACGAATGTCATTACCTCCAGAAGGTTTTGATGGAGCGATATAAGAAAGGAAAGATAGTCGTCGAGCCCGACAGAAGCAAGACAACCCGACCTGGACGAAACGACGCCAAGCGCGCTGAAAATATCGCTCGAAAGTTCATCAAGATTCAAAGATACTAGCCGACCAAAGTGAAGACGAGATGGAAATTCCAAACCTACTCGCTGAACGACGCGAAGACAGCGGTCACGAAAAACGACCGCATACAGATCGTAAGCCTGATCAACGTCCCCCGACTATAAGACGAATCAACATGATAATGGGCGGGCTAGCCGGATGCAACGATTCGGTCAGAGCAATCAGAGATTATACTAAGAAAGCCGAGATGACAAAGTCTTGGCCGTCGCGGTTCGAGGCTGAAAGCATGCCAATCACCTTTGACGGGAAAGATCTGGAAGGTTTGGATTTACCGCATAACGACCCGTTGGTCGTCGAGCTCTTGATCGGCGAAAGCGAGGTGACGAGAATATTGATCGACACCGGAAGCTCGGTCAACGTCATCTTCAGAGACGTCTTGGCACAAATGGAGATCGGCGAACAGGACATTATGCCGGAATGTCACTCTTTGACGGGCTTCGACGGGGATCACCTTTTGTCCGTCGGCACAATCACTTTGCCAATCTTCGTCGGGGGGATAGCCAGGTACTTCCGGTTCGCGGTTATCGATAAGCCGACAATCTACAACGTCATCCTCGGCACCCCATGGATCCACAAGATGAAAGCCGTTCCATCGACGTATCATCAGTGTGTTAAATTCCCAACTTCAAAAGGGGTGTATACGTTGCGCGGCAACCAGCAAACTGCACGAGCCTGCTTCCTGATCGAGCATAAGCTTCGTACCGGAAAGAAATTATAGCAATCAAAGCAACGAGTCGGCGACAGTAGCACGTCACCGACAGATGGAAAGCCGACTGCCGTCCAACAGGGCGTCGCCGCGGTCGAGGAGGTGAGCCTAGACGACAACGACAAGAAACGATGCGTAAATATCGGCACAGAAATAACGTCCTCCATGCGAAACGAGTTGATACTATTCCTCAAAACCAACATCTCAACGTTCGCATGGAGCGTGACTGATATGAAAGGAATCGACCCAAGCGTCACGACCCACAAGCTCAATGCCGACCCAACGCATAAGCCGGTCAAACAGAAACGGCGCAAGCTAGGTCCTGAACGGTCGTAAGCAGTGAACGACGAAGTTGACAAACTCCTCGGCGCCGGGTCAATCGTAGAAGTAAAATATCCAGAGTGGCTAGCTAATCCGGTGGTCGTCAAAAAGAAGAATGGAAAGTGGCGAATTTGTGTCGATTTTACCGATCTTAATAAGGCTTGCCCAAAGGATAGTTTCCCATTGCCAAGGATCGATCAGCTTGTCGAAGCAACTGCAGGCAACGAGCTGTTAACCTTTATGGACGCATTCTCTGGTTACAACCAGATTCTCATGCACAAAGACGACCAGGAAAAAACATCATTTATCACAGATAGAGGGACGTACTGCTACAAGGTCATGCCTTTCGGCCTGAAAAATGCAGGAGCGACATATCAACGGCTAGTCAATAAGATGTTTGCCGAGCAACTCGGCCGGACTATGGAGGTCTATATCGACGATATGCTCGTCAAATCACAGCACGCAAAAGATCATATTACCCATCTGCGACAATGCTTCGACACCCTCAACAAGTATGGGATGAAGCTTAACCCGGCCAAATGCACATTTGCAGTCAAGTCCGGCGAGTTCCTTGGGTACCTGGTAACCAGACAAGGCATCGAGGCGAACCCAAAGCAAATTAAGGCGATCATTGATCTACCACAACCAAAGAACGCCAGAGAAGTACAACGATTAACTGGACGGATCGCTGCTCTAAACCGTTTTATATCCAGATCAACCGACAAGTGTCTACCATTTTATCAGCTTCTCAAAACGAAGGGCAAGTTCGAATGGACCGAAGCCTGTCACAGCGCGTTCAACGAGCTAAAGAACTATTTATCGACCCCACCAATCTTAGCAAAGCCGGAATTCGGCGAAATCTTATTTCTTTATATTGCGGTCTCAGAGTCGGCTGTCAGCGGTGTACTCGTCAAGGACGAGCGAGGAGAGCAACGACCCATCTTTTATATAAGCAAATCACTCGACGACGCGGAAACTCGTTACCCGACAATCGAGAAGGTTGCCCTAGCAGTCGTCACGTCCGCAAGAAAGCTCCGACTGATTTCCAGTCGCACACTGTCGCTGTCTTGTCCAACCAACCTTTACGATCTATACTGCACAGCCCAAACCAGTCGGGCCGACTAACGAAATGGGCAGTCGAGCTTAGTGAGTACGACATTGAGTATCGAACTCGTCCAGCCGCTAAGTCCCAAGTACTCGCTGACTTTCTGATTTAGCTACCGCTTGGGGAAGCCGAACCAACACCCACTGACCCATCAGATGATCGGTGGACCCTGCACGTGGACGGAGCATCCTCTCATCTCGGGTCAGGGATAGGGATTCGACTAACTTCGCCAACCGGAGAAATTTTGGAGCAATCCTTCCGTCTCCGATTCCAAGCAACCAACAACGTCGCCGAGTATGAAGCACTTATAGCCGGGCTTAAGCTCGCTAACAGAATGCAGATCAAGCGGATACGAGCTTTTTGTGATTCTCAGCTCGTCGCTAACCAGTTCAGTGGCGAGTACGACACCAAAAGTGAACCCATGGCCGCCTACCTTGACGTCGTTAAGATTTTGTCAAAACGTTTTGATGAATTCGAGCTCATCAAAATCCCCAGAGGAGACAATGCTCCGGCCGATGCTTTGGCAGCACTCGCTTCGACATCGGATCCCGATCTTCGACGAATCATCCCGGTAGAAAGCATCAATACGCCGAGCATAAGTGAGACGCATGCCGAGACTTGTCTCGCACTCCACCAGCCCAACGAAATCAGGACCACTTATCGAACGATGAGGTCAAACCGAGGATGCGAACCTGCATCTGGCAGCGACACGACAGATTGGCGAGTCGAAATCCGAGCATACTTAGCCGACGGCGACGTACCAACAGACAAATGGGCTAGACGAAGACTAAAGGCCAAGGCAGCCCACTACACCTTGATGAAGGACCATTTGCTTCGATGGACGGGATCAGGAGCCCTTTTGCTTTGCACACACGGCGACGATACTGAACGAGTCATGATGGAGACACACGAAGGAGCTGGGGGAAACCACTCAGGTGGCCGCGCCTTGGCACTACGAATCAAGAAGCACGGTCATTATTGGCCGACGATGATCTCTGATTGCGAGAAGTTTGTCGCCAAATGTGAGAAATGCCAGCGACACGCCCCAGTTATTCACCAGCCGACTGAACTCCTGCGAGCCAGAGCAGCTCCTTACTCTTTCATGCGCTGGGCGATGGACAATATTGGCCCGCTACCGACTTCCAGACAAAAGCGATACATACTCGTCCTCACCGACTATTTCACCAAATGGGTCGAGGCCGAATCTTATGCAAACATCAGAGCCAGGGATGTCCAACTCTTCGTCTGGAAATACGTAATCTGCCGCCACGGTCTCCCGTACGAGATAGTAACTGACAACGGATCGCAATTTATTTCACTGCAATTCGAGAATTTCTGCGCAAGATGGCGAATCAGACTAAGCAAGTCGACGCCGAGGTATCCACAAGGCAACGGCCAAGCCGAAGCTACAAACAAAACCATACTTGATGGCCTCAAGAAAAGACTAGACGCCAAGAAGGGTGCCTGGGCCGACGAGCTTGACGGAGTACTTTGGTCCTACCGAACAACCCCAAGGACATCCACTAACCAAACCCCATTCTCCTTAGCTTATGGGATGGAAGCAATGGCACCAGCTGAGGTCGGCAGTTCGAGCCTCAGACGAACAATGCTCGTTCATAATACCGCGCTCAACAGTCAGATGCTCTTAGATAGACTCGACGAGTTAGAAGAAGAACGAGACAAAGCACTCCTACGAATTCAGAACTATCAACTCGCCGCGGCCAAGTACTATAACAAGAAAGTCCACAATCGGCATTTCGACGAAGGGGATCTTGTCCTCCGTAAAGTCTTCGAAAATACCGCCGAACCAGACGCCGGAAAAATGGGGGCCAATTGGGAAGGTCCATATCTAGTATCCAAGGTCGTTCACCCCGGCGTGTACGAGCTCCTAACAATGGGTGGCGATCCAGTACCGAGGTCTTGGAATTCGATGCATCTCAAACGCTACTACTACTAAAAAAAAAAAAAAGCGAGCTCGACTACATCCAGCTCGTCCCCTTTTATAGTTCGAATAAGCATGTAAATGTGAACTACGACCGGCTTGATCCCTCCTGATCGGAGGGTACGTAGGCAGTCCCGTTTTACGAGACAGAGCCGCCAATAATATAAAATTTCTTTTTCACAAGAATGAGTCGTCGTTTGTAAGTTATTTCGGTCGTTATCCTGGCCCGGTAACGACCCGACGTTCCGACGTATCAAATTAAGCCGAGTCGCAACTCGCACAAAAAGGATAAGCCGACTATTAACGGTCGCCCCTGGTTATTTTAAGCCGAGTCGCAACTCGCACAAAAAGGGTAAGCCAACTGCTAACGGTCGCCCCCAGTTACATAAGCCGAGTCCTAACTCGCATAAAAGAGATAAGCCGACCATCAAAAGTCGCACTTTCGAAAATGTAGCATTTCCAAAAGTAGCATGAAATATAACTTTATTGAAAACAGGGGATGCAACAGTTTGACACGGGCGCCGACCCCATTACGGCACAAACAAAAAACAACCAACCCACCAATCACCGTCTGCCAATAGCAGCACGAGTCCTTCACATCCTTCAGCAGCTTCATCGGAACAGCAATGCCTCGTCCAACCATATCCTCGAGATACGCGCAGATCCCGTTGACGCGATTACTCTCGCTAAAGTTGTGACTTGTGCTCTCCAACTGCGCCACATAACGACGAAGCACGTCGATACGATCACGACAGGCCTCGATCTCTTCCCGATCTTCAAATGGCCTCCGACCAAGGGTATCAAGGTCGCCCTGCTCAAGCGTGGGAACCACCATTTCCGCACAAAGATCTTTGCGCCGGGTACGCTCATCCACCAAACGATCCCATCGCCATTTCGGGAAGAAAAGCCCTTCGTCGATCAACGGTTCAAGACATTCCACGACCCCATCAACACGACAGAAGTCGTAGTAGCGTTCGAACGAACGACGGGTGGCAATGATGTAGGCCCTTAGCCGCTGAATGCGTGCATTATAATAGTCGAGTTCCGACTGAATCACCTCGTCGGATCTAACGCCGAGCTCTGCCCGTGCCCTGCGCAACCATGCTGATCTCGTCGTCACCGGCATCAGAATAACTTCCTACTCCCTGCAAAAAAAAAAAAAAAGAAAGAACAACAAACAACAAAGACAGGACTGATCTAAGGAAAATACAAAGGCTACTTATAGAACAAAGGGCACAAGTCCCAACAGGCGTAAGTTTCAAAAAGAAAATGCATTTAATGACACCAATAAGCAACGTTTCGAAAAACAAGGCATTAAATGGAACCCGCAATTAATGCCCCGAGGGTACGAATAAAGTTTTTAAGGGAGCCGACCCCTATACACGGCGCATTAAAATGCGTGGGAGCCGACCCCAAAACGCGGCAAAAGAAAGATAGTACGAGGGAGCCGACCCCTCAACACGGCGACAACAGCACAATCACAAAACTAAGCCAACAACCGGAGATTCGCGCCCAGGAGCTGAGGGACGAGGTGATCCTTCGACAGGACAGACCGAAACTTGCTCCTCCGTTCCTTCAGCAGGATGGTTAGCAACTTGCACCTCAACTCCGTCAGAAGGACGATCGTCGACCTGCTCCTGCTCGTCCTGTTCATGCTCGTCCTGCTCTTCACCACCGATTTCCCCACTCTCCGACCCGTTGTTTCCCTCCTCATCATTAAAAACCTCGGTATTCCCGCTGGTTGGGGAGGCGCTCCAAGTCGGGATTGGGGGAAGAGGCCCGACAAAAACCTGAGACAGGTCAAAGTCAGCCTCAGTGATATCTGGCAGATCAAACTCTTCAACCTCGCCCTTCAGTTGATTCATTGCGGCCTCAACCTGGTCCTTAATCTCCTCATCAAGTAAAGAAATTCGACCCTCGGCGACGAGCGTTTCAAGCATCTGAACGTTACCAACAGCTTGGTTGTACTCAAGGAACTTCTCCCGCGACGCTTCAACCGCTTCGGCGCGGCTTTTGTGCTTCGACAATAGCTTCCGCATGCGACCGGCCACTTCGTGAAAAGCATTGATTCGCTCGTGGTACCCATACTCATCACGCCGATCCCTGAGCCTACTTGTCTCCGAGCTAAGGGTGAGCTTCAGACCGTTACAGGTAGCTTCGGACTCCTCAAGCTTCGCCGTAAGAGAATCCCACTCTTTGATCAGCCCACTCCGGTGATGTTCGAGCTTGGCCACAAGGTCGCTTAATCTCTGGTTTGACCGAACCGCCTCCCCCAATTGAGCCTCGAGACGCTCAATCCTCTCATTTGACGCCCCCGAACGTTCCAGGTCCCGAACACGGCGTTCATAGCGGGAGGCCATGCGGTTAATACGCGCGATAAACTATCAAATAAAAGGGAGTGAGAACCATTTTAAAAAAAAAGAAGGAAGAAAAAAAAGAGTAACTACGTAAAAGGAGGATTCAAAGTGTGTTGGTTTAGGTAACGGACCTCAAAAGATGCTTGAGCGACCTCGGTGACAGCATCGGCCTCTTTCATCCTCTCAACAGAAGGAAGACGACCATCGCCAAAGTGGATCTTCCAGAACAACTCGGCGCAAGACTGCGAGTCATCCGGGAAAGGACGGGCCCCAGATGAATGAGTAAAGTCCCAGCTAAAGTCGACCGGCTTTGATTTCCTTACTGGGGCAGGCAGCTCTTGTTCGGGACCATCCTTCCTCTTCTGCGAACTTTTGGGAGGATCGGCAATGCGACCAGAAGTCCCGTCCGTCTTCCTCCTCAAGAGCGTCTCCTCGGGACCAGTATGGCGGTTAGGAGGAGGAGATCTTTGACGCATCCTCGAAGGATCGTCCACAGCTTGACGAGAGGAAGGAAGAGTCCTTTTGGACGAATCGGTAGCAGGGGGATCAGAACCTCGACGAGCATCCTGACGGGGAGCCGACCGAGACGACGGTTCCGGAGCTCGACGATAACGAGCAGATGCGTTAGGGACGTTCATGTTCATCTTTCCCATTGTCCTGGCTAAAATAAAACAAAAAAAAGGAAGATGGGGACGATATCAAAACAGAGCTCACAACACATATATACGGGCTAAAAAAAAAAAAAAAAAAAGAAAAAACAAAAAAAAACCTCTTGGTCTTCGGCTAGATGCTAACTTCCGTGGACGATCTTTTTTACCCTCAGTACCCGGCCACACGTAAGGGCAATGGAGCTTAATCGCGTCTATTTCGGCTTGCAAAGAAGAAGGGAACGGAAGCAAACACCTCGGAATAACAACTGAAAATGAAAGAAAGAAATGTTAAGTAGAACCAGATGATGCAAGCGAAGATAAGTAAGCAAGAAGGGTCGGCTACCGGGTGAAGGGTTCCACCCAGAAAACCAAGGGATCGACGGATCCTCCATAACCCCCGCGGCAACTTCCAGAAAGAAATACGAGCCTTTCCAGTTATATGTTTTGCCCTTGGCACCCTCGACGAGCGTCGTCTTCTTTCCCGACGCTACATAATAAAGCCCGGGAGTTTTCTCTCGACTCGATAGATTTAGACACGTCAGCTCTTCAAAATGATCACAAGTAAGCGTGACCCCCGCAGCCTCGGCCATGATCGAAAGACCGACAGCGTTTCGAAAGGTCGCCGGGGCAAATTGAGAAATAGCTGCCTTTCGACGAGCGAAATACGTCATCAAAAAGGAAGGCAGGGGGAAGGTGAGTCCGCACTCGGTTAAGTACTTCTCTGAAAGGCAAATAAAGCCGGAAGGTGCATCCCAGGGACGCTGAAATGAGGCCGGAATCAAAATCTTCGGCCTAGTGTTTAGTATCTTGGCACTAACCGCATCAGTTGTCACGTCAATTTTTAACTTCCCGACGCGAACTGCATCAACCGCCGCGTCAATTTTTATTGATGTCGGCGGCATGTGGTTGAAAAGGTTGACGATCGGCAAAGGAACGTCGTCCAAATTAGGAGAAGATGGGTCGTCGTTTAGGGGCTCGTCTATCAATGAGGGAATTTTGAAAGAATGCCCCGACGAGCTAGGGACTGCCGATCCAGGAGTAAGACGACGCTTCATCTCTTCGAAGCAAGCCGCGTCTAAATCCGCCGAAGACGAGTCAGAAGAGTTCGAAGAACGAGTCCGACGGCGAACAGATCTAGTAGAACCGCCAGATTCGGAAGTCGTCGCTCGTCGAAGGTGGCTCCCGGCAGAGGGATTAGACGATGCGGATCATGGAGAGTCCATAGTAAAAAGTACAACACACAGAAAGCAATATAACGACGAGATAGGAAGAAGGGAGAATACTTGAACGACGAAAGCACCGAAGACACGAAAAGAAGGTAAATGAGATCAGAAGAGAAGTGATATTTATAGGGGAGGAAAGAAGAATCCAGAAACGTCATCATTACAGCACGCGCTCAATGACGATACAACTTCCGGACTTCACGCGCTTCAAGCACCGAACGCGACGATTCGACCCTCAACATTGGAAACCGCACCTTCACGCGCGACTCTTCGTTTGCCCCATCAGAACAGCAACCCTGCATTTTCCCATGCAGTCCTTCGCCTAAAGACTACGAACTAAAGGCAAAGGGGGGGGGACTACTGTTAGGGGTGGATCCCACCCCAACAAAGAGGCCAGGCCCAGGAAAAAGCCCACAAATATCCCTTTCAAGAGAAAGGGGTATTATGGTATTTTTCCTGGACGAACCGACACGATTTCCTATAAATATAGGCGTACGGCCTCTTAAAAAGGGATCGGAGAAAAAGCAGGAGAATTGGTACAGCAAGTACAAGGATCCAGCTCATCCAAGCAAAAGTCAACGGTTTCAAGCTTATAGCTCGTAGAATCGACGAGATATCAGCTCGTCTATTATCCTCGTCCATCTTTGTAATCCGTTTAAGTCGTGTTGTAACCCGTCCTTTTGTGTCTCGGCACCAATATAATAAAGGAGATCTTCGACCCTCTTAACCGAACTAAAACGATACTAATTGTGACCAAAAGGGACATCAACAATTGCCAGTATATGATCAAAAAGGAGAGGAACAGGATCATCAGCTGCAAGATAAGGAAGTGGGAGGAAGACTAGGATTTGCCCATAGAATCCTTTTGGAGTCACCTCCAGCATGAAGCATTAGTACATGCTTTTCAGAGAGGAATCTAACCCAAGACTCTGGAGAGGACTCTGTAGGACAAGTACCACTTGCAACTTCCACCTGATGATCATCAACATAACCATCAAATCATTAAAAAAAAAAAAAAAAATGCTATATAATGCTTAATCAAACAAATAGATCTAGTGGGTTTTGTCACTTAATTATCCAGATCATGAAACACAGAGAGTTTACTTTGTCATTGGTAAACCCCAGATTCATCAAATAACTATAGGTTCCACAACTACTGATCATTCTATATATAATAAACTCATGCAAGGATTGTTTTGTTCAAAATTATGGATTTATCTAACCTGGCAGCACAATTTTACCTCGGGACCAGGATTGGAACCTAATTGCTCATAATGGAATGGCGTTAAGAGTGGCAGAACCAGACCCGATCCGCTTGCCATCCGGATCAGGAGCAGCCAAAGTAACAGTGGAGCTAGCTATCCCAAGACGGGACCCTAGTGGGATGGCGCACCGAGAGCCTTAAAATGGTACCATGACTTGCGCGAAACTGTGGCTAAGTCAGTTAGTTACCTCCGGGAAAACAAATCCCACCGTCGCCGAGCCGTCGCTTTAGCTCGTTCGCCTCAGTCGCCTGTCGCCGTTTTACAGAATTTTTTAATAAGGGGCCGATAGTTTCTCTTATTTCGATTATAACCCCCAATCTTTACTGATTGTTCAACATTATGAGAAACCCTTCTTTTTTGTTTCCACTGTCCTATCTTATTGGGCTTATTTAAGGTATCTCGTCTGGCTTACAAAAGCCCAATTCATGCGATTAATTATGTTGTACGGAAAGGTTAAATAAAAATGATTAAACTCTTCTATGGTGCAGATAAGTCATGGCCTTCGGCAATAACCGAAAAAACCAAACTGAGAAAACCGAGCTTTTCGGTTATCGGTGCCGAACTTGTGAGAAAGAGTAAACCGATCGGTAGAAACATTTGAGAATTTCGGTTATCAGTTCGGTTCGGTTCGGCAAGCTATAACCGAACGGTTATTCGGTTCTCCTCTGATATATCATGGTTTTTATGGTTTTTAACCATGATATAAGGAGTCTTTTAGTGTCTTTTCATTTGTTTCTAGATTGTTTTTGAGTCTTTACAGGTTTTTAGCATGAAAGGAGCAAAGTGGAGCAATCTGGATCAGTTTGGAGCAATAATCCGCAAGAAATCAACTTGGAATCGATCAGAGGAGATGGTGTCGATCGACACTGCCTTAGCATCGATCGACACCCAGTCCAAACCGACGATAGAGCCAAATTTGGAAGTTTTACAAAGTTGCCCAAAGTTTTCCATAATTGCAACACAAGTCCCTGACGTGTTTTAGGACATACATATATAGTTTTTAGGTTTTCCAAACCCTCAAGTTTTATTCTATCAAGTTTTATTTTTCCTGCAACCCTGAGAGATTTTTGAGAGCTATTGGAGGGAAATCTGCTTTGTAGAGAAGAATTTCTAAACTCCTTCTTATTCTTTTAATCTCTATTGCTTATTATTCAGAATCATGTCTTGTTCTTCATTAATTATGTCTGAGTAGTTTGCTTGTTAGGTTTAGAGTTTTTCACAGGGATTTTATGAATTATTAGATCTGTTTATTTAGGATTCTTTATCTATCTAGATCTTCATCTTAGGTTGTTCTTCATATTAATCCTTGATTGGCCATCTAGAATTAATACCCTAGGAAAATAAATTAATATGAGAATATAATTGATTTTCCTGATAAAACCTTTTGATGAGCAAAATTATTTCTTGCAAAGAGATTTGATTTAATAATTTTGTGAACAATCTAAACTTGTTTTTAAAGCTGATTTATTACCTAGAATTTTACAAAGAGATTTGGATTTTCTGGTTTTAAATTTAGATAATATTTGCAGTGAGAACTGATTTATTTTACAAAAGTGTTTAGAGTTCTAGATCTGTTCTTAATTGTTTGAATCCTAATTAATTGATTGATTTAATATTCATAATTTCCTGAGAAATTTCCTAAGCCTAGCTTTTTGATCCATTGAATTTACAACAGTTTTTATTTAATATTTTGCATGGCTTTTCTTTATTTAAATCTATCTGTTTAGCTTAATTATAAAACTCTATAATTTATTGTGTAGTCTTGAGTCCTTGTGGAATTCGACCCCTAAGTATTGCATTGATCTCTTAATTTGAGAGAGTAGCTCTAGGGTAAATTTGAGCATATCAAATTTTGGCGCTGTTGTCGGGGACTCTTTGATCTACCATTAGATTTGAGTTTTAGATTTTGTCTAAATTTTTCTTTTTATTTGAAACTTACACGTTTTTGTTTTTCTTCTCTTTGGTGTTTCAGGTGCATGCCTCCTAGACCTCACACAAGGAGCAACAAGTCTGGTCCTACTGTGAATTTGTCAAACCAAGAGTTGGGAAAACTTGAACGTGATAACAGAAAAGCAGCTAAATCTCTGAAGATGGTTAATACGATCATTCTGATGCGTGATGAGGCTGGTGTTTTGAGGGATCAAGAGGGCCACTTGCGCAATGAGCAGGGCCAAAAGCTTGATGTTGAAGGAAACGTGATTGCTGAACCTGTTGTGAACGAGCAGGCTGTCGTGAACCAGCAAGCTGGTGTCGTTGATGAGCCGGATCTTGGTGTCGATCGACACCAACCAGGTGGCATCGATCGACACCCACCTGCAGACGTGCGTGGAGCTGCCAACCACATACAAAACCCAGTTCGACGACAGGAGCAAAACCGGGACTTGATCAGGACCATTGCTGACTACAACCGGGCTGATCTTGTGTATGAGAACCGGTCTGCTATTGTTCCTCCCCCTTTTCAGAGGAATGATTTTGAGTTGAAACTTGCGTACTTTCAACTAGTTGGGCAGAGACCTTTCTCTGCTTTGCCCAATGAGAAGCCCTTGGATCACATTGAGCATTTTGAGGATCTGGTGACTAGCATCAAGGCTAACTGAGGACTACATCTTCTGCAAACTCTTCCCTTACTCACTTGCAGGAGAGGCATCTCAGTGGTTGAAACAGCTGCCTGCTGGATCATTGACAAGCTGGCGTGATGTCAAGGTGGCCTTCCTCAACCACTTCTATGATGATGCAATGTCAGATGAGTTGAGAATCAAGCTGTCTTCTTTCAAGCAAAGACCAGATGAAGCCTTCAAAGCAGCTTGGGTGAGATTCAAGGCTTACCAAAGGGACTGTCCACACCATGGTTTCTCAAGGGTTCAATTGCTAAGTATCTTCTTCAGAGGGTGTGACTGGGAGTATCAGTTGGCTTTAGATGCTGCAAGTCATGGGAATTTCAAGACAAGAATGCCAGAAGATGCTGAATTGTTGATTGAGAACTTAGCTGCTAGCAATAGTACTAAGAGAGCAGATGCTGAAAGGAAGAGATTACATGGAGGATATGATTCAAACCAGCTAGCTTCTGTTAATGCTAAGCTTGATTCAGTGCATAATCTCCTTGTGGGCAAGAAGTCAGTTCACTTTGCTGCTGACATTGAGACATTTGAGCCACAACCTGAGACAAGGAATGAAGAAGCAGATGTCAACTTTGTCTATGGAAATCAGGGTCAGAGATTCAGTAATCAGCAAGGCAATAGGCCTTACAGTGGGAACTCTTTAGGCTACACTTCCAAGCCAGAGTATCAGCAGCAACAACAGAACAATGGCTATACAAGAACCTATGGGAACTCATCTTATCAGTCTCCACCTCCTAAGACTTCTTCTGAGAGTAGAATGGAGGCCATGCTTGAGCAGCTTCTACAAGGTCAAGAGAATTTGACAGTGACTTTCAATGGAAAGATTGACAATGTCTACACTGAGCTGAATGGGAAGATAGAAGTATTGAACATTCATGTCAAGAAGTTGGAGAATCAGGTTATTCAGACTGCTGGGTCTATCAAACAACAAGAGGGTTTTCTTCCTGGAAGAACTGAGTCAAATCCCAAGCATGCTTGTAATGCCATATCTGTGAGGGATGAAGATGCTGTTGAAATTGCTTCTGCCGAACTGGGTGAAAAATCGACAAAATTCTCGGTTTCAGATGATGGTGTCGATCGACACCACTTGGGTATCGATCGACACTCATCTCAGACGGAACCAAAAGCTGCGAAATCTCAGGTTCCAACAGTTGAAAGGGTGTACCAACCTAAGGTTCCTTTTCCCAAGCCAAGAAAGTCTAAGCAAGAGATGGAGGAAGCTAGATGCAAATCAATGATGGACAAGGTGATGATTGAGATGCCTTTAATTGATGCAGTAAAGCTTTCACCACCTCTTAAGCGGTATGTGAAGAGAATGGTATCCAATGGTTTGAGTCCTGAAGAAGGAGCACTTCTTACTAAGGATGTCAGTGCAATTCTGTTGAACCAGCCTGTTCAGAGGGAGAAGGAGAGAAAGCAGGAGGTGGTTGTCTCTAAGGAAGTGAGTGCAATCATTCAATGTAAGACTGCTAAGAAGTTACCAGATCCTGGAAGCTTTGTACTTGACTGCTCTATCTCCATAGGAAGGTTTGGACACTCAATTTGTGACCTTGGTTCTAGTATCAACTTGATGCCACATTCTGTTGCTTTGAGACTTGGGATGACAGAATTCAAGCCAACTCAGATTTCTCTTATCTTGGCTGATCGCTCCCGAAGAACTCCTGAAGGTGTTTTAGAGGATATTCCAGTTAAGGTTGGCAACTTCATGATTTCCACTGACTTTGTGGTACTGAAGTATGATCAAGAGCCTAAAGATCCTCTCATCTTAGGAAGATCTTTCTTGGCTACAGCTGGTGCCATCATTGATGTGAAGAAGGGACATATAGCACTGAATGTGGATGGTTTGAGTTTGAATTTTGAGATGGATAAGCTGAGCAGGGCTCCTACTATTGATGGACAGACTTTTTCTGTTGAAAAAGTTTCTGCAACACGAGCATCAAGCTCAGTGTCGATCGATGCCACCAAGAGGGTATCGATCGACACCCCTCCACGACCGCGACAAAGCTTGTCCAAAACTGATGCTCCAAGTCAGAAACCTGTTCCCAAACAGAAGAGTCATCAATCCACACTCCAGAGCCCTCAGGTAAGGCCAAGGTATGCATCTTCTTCTCCTAAACTTCCTCCTATCATCAACAAGAATTTCAAAGAGACAAAAACTGTTTTGCAGTTAACCAAGCGACGAGATTATCGTAGAGCGCTTGTTTCTTCTGTTGATGATTTTGCAGGACATAAGAGAAGCAATCCCATACCTAAGTCCCGTCCTTAAGTATAAGAAGTATAAGAAGTAAGTTCTTGAGTCAGGTAAATGAAGAGTGCAAATAAGAATCATTATGCAATTGAGTGAGTTCCTTGTTTTCAAACCTCTTTCAAAGGTCTAAGCTTATGTATTGCTTGAGGGCAAGCAAAGGCTAAGTCTGGGGGAGTTGATATATCATGGTTTTTATGGTTTTTAACCATGATATAAGGAGTCTTTTAGTGTCTTTTCATTTGTTTCTAGATTGTTTTTGAGTCTTTACAGGTTTTTAGCATGAAAGGAGCAAAGTGGAGCAGTCTAGATCAGTTTGGAGCAATAATCCGCAAGAAATCAACTTGGAATCGATCAGAGGAGATGGTGTCGATCGACACTGCCTTAGCATCGATCGACACCCAGTCCAAACCGACGATAGAGCCAAATTTGGAAGTTTTACAAAGTTGCCCAAAGTTTTCCATAATTGCAACACAAGTCCCTGACGTGTTTTAGGACATATATATATATAGTTTTTAGGTTTTCCAAACCCTCAAGTTTTATTCTATCAAGTTTTATTTTTCCTGCAACCCTGAGAGATTTTTGAGAGCTATTGGAGAGAGATCTGCTTTGTAGAGAAGAATTTCTAAACTCCTTCTTATTCTTTTAATCTCTATTGCTTATTATTCAGAATCATGTCTTGTTCTTCATTGATTATGTCTGAGTAGTTTGCTTGTTAGGTTTAAGGTTTTTCACAGGGATTTTATTAATTATTAGATCTGTTTATTTAGGATTCTTTATCTATCTAGATCTTAATCTTAGGTTGTTCTTCATATTAATCCTTGATTGGCCATCTAGAATTAATACCCTAGGAAAATAAATTGATATGAGAATATAATTGATTTTCCTGATAAAACCTTTTGATGAGCAAAATTATTTCTTGCAAAGAGATTTGATTTAATAATTTTGTGAACAATCTAAACTTGTTTTTAAAGCTGATTTATTACCTAGAATTTTACAAAGAGATTTGGATTTTCTGGTTTTAAATTTAGATAATATTTGCAGTGAGAACTGATTTATTTTACAAAAGTGTTTAGAGTTCTAGATATGTTCTTAATTGTTTGAATCCTAATTAATTGATTGATTTAATATTCATAATTTCCTGAGAAATTCCCTAAGCCTAGCTTTTTGATCCATTGAATTTACAACAGTTTTTATTTAATATTTTGCATTGCTTTTCTTTATTTAAATCTATCTGTTTAGCTTAATTATAAAACTCTATAATTTATTGTGTAGTCTTGAGTCCTTGTGGAATTCGACCCCTAAGTACTGCATTGATCTCTTAATTTGAGAGAGTAGCTCTAGGGTAAATTTGAGCATATCATCCTCCAACCATCACCTATAGTTGAAGATCCGCCATGGTTAATCTGTTGAAACGAGATCGAGTTGCAGATCCGCCGGATGACTGAAGAAAGACGATCAAATAAAGAAAAAAGAAAGATAAACAAAACGCATAGGTTAGTTGCGTTTAAATAAATCTAGGTTTTTTAGGCTTATCTAATATTGAATGTTATATGGATAAATTGTATGGTTAGGCCCAATATTATTACATCTCAACCATTTAATATCTATTTAATAAATAGAAAACCCTAACTCTACTGTGTTATTCTTCCACGCTTGTCTCTCTCTCAGCCGTTTCTCTATTACTTTTTGCCTCTCACAAATTTGATAATCAAAAGTGAGAGAACAAATCTCTTTCATTTTCCCGATTTTCAAGTTTTAGCAGTATAAAAGCTTCATATTTTTTCAGTTCTGATGTCGCTTGTATCCTAACTTTTCCATCTAATCCCCTAAGCGTATTAAAGATGTGAAACCCTTGTTTTTGTGTTTGAAGCTGGAGTTTGGTTCGGTTTTTCGATCAAAAGCCATTGGATCTTATGATTTTCATAGAGAAATGATTGTTATTCATATTCGGTTAATCGAATTAACCGAAATAAAACACGAATCAGTTTACTTCGGAATAGTTTTTAAAGTAGATAACCGAACCGAATAAACCGATTACCGAATGAACCACACCGAATAAAATTTCGGTTTAATTCGATAGGATTTTTTAGAAACCGAAATTTTGAAAAACTGAATAAACCGACCCGGTTAAACCGAGAAAACCGAACGCCCAAGACTAGTGCAGATAAGTCCTGAGCGTTCGGCGATAACCGAGAAAACCGAGCTTTTCGGTTATCGGTGCCAAAACTTGTGAGAAAGAGTAAACCGATCGGCAGAAACTTTTGAGAATTTCGGTTATCAGTTCGGTTCGTTTCGGCAAGCCATAACCAAAAGGTTATTTGGTTCTCCTCCAACCATCACCTATCGTTGAAGATCCGCCATGGTTAAGCTGTTGAAACGAGATCGAGTTGCAGATCCGCCGGATAACTGAAGAAAGACGATCGAATGAAGAAAAAAGAAAGATAAACAAAACGCATAGGTTAGTTGCGTTTAAATAAATCTAGGTTTTTTAGACTTATCTAATGGAGAATATGTTATATGGATAAATTGTATGGTTAGGCCCAATATTATTACAGCCCAACCATTTAATATCTATTTAATAAATAGAAAACTCTAACTCTACTGTGTTATTCTTCCACTCTTGCCTCTCTCTCAGCCGTTTCTCTATTTCTTTTTGCCTCTCACAAATCTGATAATCAAAAGTGAGAGAACAAATCTCTTTCATTTTCCCGATTTTCAAGTTTTAGCAATATAAAAGCTTCATATTTTTTCAGTTCTGATGTCGCTTGAATCCTAACTTTTCCATCTAATTCCCTAAGCGTATTAAAGCTGTGAAACCCTTGTTTTTGTGTTTGAAGCTGGAGTTTGGTTCGGTATTTCGATCAAAAGCCATTGGATCTTATGATTTCCATAGAGAAATGATTGTTATTCATATTCGGTTAACCGAATTAACCGAAATAAAACATGAATCGGTTTACTTCGGAATAGTTTTTAAAGCAGATAACCGAACCAAATAAACCGATTACCGAATGAACCAAACCGAATAAAATTTCGGTTTAATTCGGTAGGATTTTTTAGAAACCAAAATTTTGAAAAACCGAATAAACTGACCCGGTTAAACCGAGAAAACCGAAAGTCCAGGACTACTATCAGGATTTGACATGTCATTCATTAACATTTTTTAAATGTCCATAAATTTTTAGAAAAAGGAAAATTTTAAATTTATGAAAATAAAAAAACTATGTACAATATCCCACATCGGCTAGAAAATTTTTAGACAATGATTCAGAACCAGTATAAATAAGATTAATATTGAAACGACCGACCTTTTTTTTTAGAAAAAAATAATAAATAATAAATATATAAATATAATATAGTAATAAATAAACTACAACTAGTGGGCCCATACCCACTAGCCACCTAACCGCAATCACAATCAATAGCGGAAATACCAATTACCAATATCCAATAAATATAAATAGCCTCTATTAATTCCAAATCATAAACTAATGATCCAAACAACATAAACCAAAGAACCAGCAATCATAAACAACATTCTAGGACTCCACTCTAGCAACCTAACAGAAGCCAGACAACCAAGCGAACCACTAGAACATCCTCCTCTTCATCGCCCTGATTCCACGGTCACACTTTGCCTTAACCTGCACCACAAACACATATTGCAATGCATGAGTATTTAATAAACACTCAGTAAGGCAATCCTCCCATCTACTGGGCTATACACACAAGCGATAGAGACATCTCTAACCATCAATCAACAATCAACAATTAACAATCAACAATCAACAATCAACAATCAACAATCAACAATCAACAATCAACAATCAACAATCAACAATCAACAATCAACAATCAACAATCAACAATCAACAATCAACAATCAATAATCAACAATCAACATGCCAAACAACACATAAACAAGCAGATTAGAGAATACTCCAGCTTAGATAACCATAGTCCTACACTTACCTTAACAAGTGATTCACGAAAATAACTACAACCAAATGAGAGGCTCTCCAATATCCAAGAACAACCAAACTCGCTCCTACAACCAATCACAACAACAAACAAACATTGAAAACAAACTGATAGAAAAATCAGAAAAGAACAACCTCACAAGTGAAACTACGAAATCAAAACGAACCGTTAACTTTCTAATCCCTCCGGTGAAAAGCAAGGACTATACGTCCAGCAGCTGCCCAAAACATTTCAGCACGATCAGATAACAGATGAAACCGCAATCGTCCCCGTAACACCCGCTGATCTCAATCCGCGAATGAGAAGAAACGCCCCACGGAATTTCCAATATCTCCTCGAATATTAACCCAAATTCACTTCTGTAAAAAGGAGAGTGTACGAAAATCTCTTAGCTACAACTCTACCAAAAATCGATACCTTTCGAAATGATTTGACCCGTCGGATCTTTCTTCTCCCAAATTCTAACAGTTCTGTTTCTCTCTGAAAAAGCTTGTTCTCGATCTCTTCCTCCTTTACACCACAAAAATCAAGGGTTCTCACAGTTTCTCTCCCTCTCTCTGATATTGTCGACAAAAGTAAGAAAAAGAGAGGAGGCGTGATTTTTATGAAGAAGATTAAGGGTTTTTGGTTTAATTTGATTAAACCAGGATTTAATTAAACTAAAAATCAATTAAAACCCACTCATTTGGTTTACTCAACACATCCCAAATTCTATTCCCGGAACACGGATGTTACAAATATGTTTCCAACAACGAATGAGCAGGAAAACTTGATTTATCAGGCGTCCAAGTTTAAAAGTATATTTGGTTTGATCCAGTTTTTAATTTAATCAAATTAAAAATTTAGAAAGTTTCAAAAAAATATATTATAATATTTAAAAATTTTAAAAGTTTTAATCGATATAATAATAACAACCTGAAAAAATGCGAACAACAGTTGCGATTTTTTGTCGTACCTTTTCTTATATATATAAATATATTTTTTCTTTGACAAAAAATTTCAACAGTTGCATCTCTCCAAAAAGTTGCGTCTGTTAAATGTAGAGTTGTGTCTCTTACAAACAATTGTGTCTATTCAAATGTTCACATCTATAACAAATTTATTTAAAAGTGACATCTCATCATTGTATTCAAATTTTCTTTATTTTATATTTTTGACAAAAAAAATTTACAGTTGCGTCTCTCTAACAAGTTGTGTCTGTTGAATATAGAGTTGAGTATTGCACAAACAGTTGTGTCTATTCAAATATTCTCATCTTTTCTCTTTTCTATATAATAATAACAATCTGAAAAAATGCCAACAACAGTTGCGATTTCGTCGTACCTTTTCTTAAAATATATATATATATATAAATAAATATATATATATATATATATATTTTTTTTTCTTTTACATAAAATTTCAATGGTTGCATCTCTCTAAAAAGTTGAGTCTGTTAAATGTAGAGTTGTGTCTCTTTGTTATCTGTTGAATATAGAGTTGTGTATTTTACAAACAATTGTGTCTATTCTAATGTTCCTATATTTAGAAATCTATTGTAACAGTTGTGGCTGTTTAGCCGTTGTGTGGCCTTTGTGGCGGGCTGTTTAGCCGTTGTGTGGCCTTTGTGGCGGGCTGTTTAGCCAATTGTGTGGCCTTTGTGGTGGGCTGTTTAGCCAGAGTGTCTTTGTGACGGTCCTTCGGGACAGATGGTCTTTGTGACGGTCCTTCGGGACAGATGGTCTTTGTGACGGGCTGTTTGGCCAGAGTGTCTTTGTGACGGTCCTCTTTAGGACATTTGTTTGGCCTTGGTGGCGGTCCTCTTTAGGACATTTGTTTGGCCTTGGTGGCGGTCCTCTTTAGGACATTTTGTTTGGCCTTGGTGGCGGTCCTCTTTAGGACATTTTGTTTGGCCTTTGTTGCGGCCCTTGTGGCATGTATATGATCCTTGTGTGGTCATGAGGTATTCCAGTGAGGGGATATGTAGTTGGTAGGACACTGAGATGTTTTACGCGAGCCACGGGAAGGAAACCTGGATAGGGATAGGAACCAGTTTGCTTGAGAAGTTTCGAAACTGATATCAAAGTGCAGTTGAGATTAGGCACAAACAAAACATTGGTGAGTAAATAAGCTGAGCTCAACGGAAGTGAGCCACACTTAGTAGCCCATGATGGATGACCATCAGGTTTCGTAACAGGTGATGGAATGATGTCAAAAACATCAACCAAAAGAGAGAGATCACCCGTCATGTGATGAGAGGCGCCCGTATCTAAGACAACATCAGACAAGTGAGTTTTACCCGACAACTTCTCTGAAGACGTGTTGGAACGTTGAGCTTCAAGCAAGTTGATGAGATGCGTTATCTGATTGTTACCACCTTGGTTAGGAGAACCGACGCGAGCATTGTTAGCACGACCCCGACCGCGACCAGCACCCCTCGTTGGACGTCCTCCTCGCTGAACTGGACGATTGGAAGTGTCTCGGAGATCCGATCGAGTACCACCTTTGTTGTCAAAATACCAGTCCGGGAAACCATGAAGTTGGAAGCACTTCGATGCTTTATGACCTTGGCGCCGACAATGTGTGCATGACAGAGAGGCACGATCACGAAAGCGAGGCACCGTAACAGCAGCAACATGAACATGAACCTCTGTTTTGACGCTGAAACCAACCGCCTCTGATGGGATAAGTTCCTTGGATTGCACGACATTGAGAATTTGCTCCTCTCGAATGACCCGAGAGTATACTTGAGTAAGCGGGGGCTTAGGATCTTCTCCAGTAATCATTGAACAGATGTTGCTGAAGCGAGAAAGATCTAAGCCAAACAGGAACTGATGGATTCGGTCTTCTTTGCGTTCTTGAGCAATACCCGGAGCAGCAGCGCACTTAAAGTCACAACCAGTCTTGTAGTTCTGCAGCTCCTCCCATAATTTTGACAGGCGGCCATAGTAGTCCAAAACAGATTGACCGTTCTGTTTACAGCCGGCGATCTCGTCCTTAAGAACTTGTTTACGCACACCATTGCTAACTGAGAACCGTGACCGAAGGCTTTCCCACAACGTCGATGCCTCAGCAATGAAGGAAATGGTGGATCGAAGTTTAGGGTCAATGGAAGTTCGAATCCAGCCCACGATCATAGAGTTCGCAGCACGCCACAAGCTTAAGTTGGGGTCAGCGGTAGGTTTGGGAATAGATCCATCGATAAAACCTAGCTTGTGTTTAGCTTGCAACGAGTTGCGTAGCTCAGTAGCCCATTCAGAATAATTATCTTCTTGTAGAATCACAGAAGATATCAAAGCTCCTGGATTGTCAGAGGAACTCAATGTATACGGGAAAGGTGGTGGTGCAACAACCACTTGTGTTTGTGGAGGAGCAGCCATCAAAGAGTTGAAGAAAACGAACAAAACAAATAGAGATTTAGCGGCGGCAGTTGTTGAAGAACAACGGCGGCGGCTGCACGAATTGAAGAAAAAGAAAAAAAAAATTAGGTCACAGAAGCTTAATGCTCTGATACCATGTAATATGTTGATATACGAATGTAATCTCTGTTATTGTATTCAATATGTTGACACAGTATTTATACATAGTTGCCTAGCTAGAAGATAGACTCATATCTACGTGAATATAGGAATCATAAAATTTACACATATCCTAATAGATATTTAGAGAGAGGTAATCTGATAGGAGAGAGAAGATGGAGATCACCAAAAGCAATAATGGTGGTTCGAACCCATCTGCAGGAGAATAGTTTAAGGATATGATCAAGGGAGTGACTAAGTTCCTAATGATGGTGGTTTTCCTTGGAACTATCTTGCTTTGGATCATGATGCCAACTCTAACCTATGGAACCAAGTGGTTGCCTCTTATGCGTATTAAGTTTGGAACATCAACTTATTTTGGTTCCCTAAGTAATTGTATATGATCAATATTTTCCAATATTCTTAGCTCAATTTAAACCAAAAACTAAACATGTATATGCTTGTGGTCATAGACATCTGGTTATTGTGAACGTAATATAATCTTTTCGCGTTTTTTGTTTTTTTTTTACGATCTTTGAATAAAATTTGATTCCCTATAAAACACCTAATACATTTTTTTTTCAGTAAAACTACTAATTATATATAAAAGATAAACGAAGCTCTCTTCGTCTATTTTCCCCGGCAAAAGGAAATGATTTTCAAATATATTTTTTCCTTGCTTTGTACGGCAGGGACGACACTTTTCATGTATATGTTTCCAATGATGGTCGTAGCTTGTTTGGGATATGTCTATCTTCACTTTAAGAAACGAAAGTCATACCATATCGATAGCTAAACAATTAATCAGTTAACTTATGTGTAAAAATTCCATCACTTTTCTTTTATTGCAACTTGTTTCTCTTAATCGAAAAAAAGGGAGACGAAGGGAGGAGTGTGGAGTGCACTGTGAAGCCAATGTTAGTGAAGGGACCATTAGGGATAGTCTCAGTGACTGAGATCCCCTTCTTGGCGATGTTTGTGGCTCTTCTTCTTTAATTGGAGCTTTATCATTTATTTGCGCAATAGCTTCGCCACTATCACTCCTCAATCACTCGCCACACATGGCCAATTTTTGTAAGCAACTCTTTCTACACTTCAAGATTAATTATTTGTTCTTTGTAATTCAATAGTTAATTGGTACTGTAAATAGTTATCACCTACAAAATCATGTGTGGAGCAAATCAAGCTTTAATAAATGAATGAAGAGAAGTATACAACTTGGTTAGTAGATGTTTGTAATAATAATACATAGTCAATTTTTTTGATGAATTAAGGTGGCAAGCGAAGCTGGAATCAGAGGCGCTAAGGTTGGGGCTGATAGGAAACATATGTTTAGCGTTTTTGTTCTTACCGGTGGCTCGTGGATCATCGTTGTTACCAGCGGTGGGATTAACCTCGGAGTCAAGCATCAAATACCATATTTGGCTCGGACATATGGTCATGGTCCTTTTCACGCTTCATGGTCTTTGTTACATTACATCATTTACTGGTCCTCCATGCATGAAATCTCCCAGGTATTTTGAATTATTAAATTTTAATTCAAAGCGGTACGTTCATATGGGTAGATTCGACTGATGTCCAAAAAAGGATGGGTTTGATTTTGGCTCGGCCTAAATAAATGGTGAAAGGTCTTAGGCTTGAAAAAGACAACATTATTGTGGTTATTATTTATACGACATTATCAATAACATCAAATCGTCAACTGTAAATTCAAAGGAGTTTTTCACTTATGAAAGTTATTTTAGCGAATTTGAAGGTGTTGTTTTTTTCTCCTTAAAATTAATAAATAAAAGTTAATACTTATTTTCGGTTCTTCACATACATGGGCCTGCCTGTTCTCTTGCAACAATATCAGATCACCTCCCCTCTTTCTGGTTGTTTATCCTCCATTCACAATATATCTTGATTCAATTTCTGGTGAAGGAAATGCTGAATGTGTCAATCCTACCTCGCAGAATAGCTTACTGTGAACAACAAGTATGGATGGAGACACGGGAGAAGTCCCATCTCTATCTTGCATTTATTTTTCTTATAAGGTGTCAGTACCAAATAACATTGTTAATTCTGACGACCAAGTTGAGGAAAGTGAAGCAAGCGACGAACACCGATCAAACACGAGATTTTAGCACATTAGTGAAATCCATCAGTAGGCGACAGGGAGAAAGTACCCTCACCAGCACCGATATCGTTCGTTCATACAAGGGCTAGTGTGTTGAAGGAATCTCTTGTCAGCAAACACGTTTCTGTTCTTCCTCAAAATACTAAAAGAAACCTCAAGTTACTACAGGTACGTCTTACACTACTCAGTTATTTCCATTGGTAACTCAAAGTTTCTCTTGGAGGAGACTAAAACTGGTTTTGTGTGTGTGCCCGTAGTTCAGTACAAAAATGGATGGGGAGTTTGTGTTTGCTATATCCACAGTTTTTGATGTGTGGGGAGAGTGTGAGTTTTTAGACGAATGCCGGCTTGGCGGAATTGGAGGAGGTGCATGAGGAGATATTGGCGATGGTACTATCACACGCACGTTGGATCGATTAAAAAAAAAAAAAAAAAACATAGCCTCACTTTTCTTTCTTTATTTTAAAAGAGAGTAACTAGCTAGAGATGGTATCACACGTTGCGCAACAACAATATATGAATGCCGGCTTGTTAGTTAACATAAAATACATATGACAGAGATAACCTTAAAACAGCTTGCAAAAAACTTTCAAAATTCAAGGTAAACAAATATTTTTAAGAGACATGAGGTTCTCAATGTGATTGGGAAAACTGTCAAAACGACAATCACAGTCAGCAAATCCTTCGTAAGAGACCCATCTTGTAGTTTTTTTCTTAAAATCATGATAGAAAGCATTAATCGGTCTTCCTCTTGGTATTTCCATAAAAGTAATCTCCTCAGAATCAGTCACACCACAAAGTGGTGGTAGATATATGCAGTTGTAAGGATCGTCGTCGATTCGAGGAAGCCTATAAAACTCTGGAAGTGAATACAAGCCTTTGGACCATTCCTGTTTTTCTGGATCTGTAAGAACCCAAATTCCTCCCGTACAACAGAGCCAAGCTAATCTTCCATGGTAGCTTGTTATGATATATTGCTCGCCTACCTTGTAGGGATGAAACACATCGTCTCGTATCCGTATTTCCTTGAACTTCTCAGACCTCACATCAAAACTCTCTACAATATGATAATCTTGTTTAAAAAAGTAAATAATCCCGTTGAGGCATATCCCTCCGATCACACGTCTGTTCTTGCCCCCATACCAATGCAGACCAGGAGAGAAGGGTTCCGTCATTCTCCATGATTCTTGAGTCCCCAATGTAAGAACCCTAGGATTTTCTCTCCTACCTGACATACACAACACTTTATATTTGTCGTCGATGGGATCGTATCCAAGAAGAGATATTAAAGGCCTCGAGAGTTTTGGGTCGGGTAAAACCACATGTTGTCTCAAGGTAGGATTCCAAATGACTACTTGCAGGTTAACATCTTCAAAACAGATCAAACCGCGGATGGAGCTGAAGACTTTACCGGTGCCCACCAACTTGGGACCTTTTGTCGGAAGCATCATCTGATATTTATCGACGCGAGTATACCGTCTTGCGGGATCCTGGTGATGCGGGAGCGAGAAGAAGACCCGCTTATCCTCTTCTTTCATGACCAAGAGAAGAGACGGTCGAGCCGACGAGTGAGTATGGAAAGACTTGATGAAGTCTGGAGTGGTGGTGACGGCTGACCAGAGTTTCGACACACAACGAAACCTTACCACTGATTTCGCTGGTAGTCTTGACAGTATTTCTATCATCACGTCAAGAGGTATCCATGAGGATGATTTTGTCTTCATGCCTATTCTCTTCCAACTCTTCTACGTACGGCGGTTTCAAAATCTAATCTAATATATATATATATAAAATTTATTTTTTTAGGGATAAACTTTCATGAATTTCTCTACAATATTAACCAATATCACGATCATTGCTGCAACTCTTCAAACTATTGACAAAATTGTAACGCATTAACTATATGTTCATACATTCATGGTACGCCAAGAGTAAGAAATGGCTCTTTGATTCACTCCTAATACCCTTTTTTGCCTTTTGGTGATGCATCTATTTTTGTGAGACATGTTCCAAACCTCTCTAATTTCTTAAGTTAAATATTGAAACAGTTTGTAATATAAAAAAATAATAAAAGACATGAAAGATGTTTCATATTCCTTTTAGTTTAAGTTTGTTTGCTTTTAAGAAAGACAAATAGGTGGCACTCTCTCCACTGCTAACGCGTCACTCATATGGAGAGAGTTGGCCATCTTTCATTATATAGATTGTGTCATGACTAGGAATATTATTAGGTCTTTAGATACTGAATAATTGCTTTCAATAAAATTCTTACAGGAAATATTTTTGTTGTTTGTATGATATCTAAAAAATGGTGTTATTCAATATTTATCTTATATTAGACATAGACACAGATTTACTTTAGATTGATGATAGATACTTGACAGTTTAATATTATGTTTAGAATGTATTTGGACATGTTTAACCGATCAGTAACCTAATTAACCGAATATATAATTATCATATAGGATAGGAGCAACAAAAGGTAGCATGATCCTTGGTCACTTCCTTAAGTCAACAAATATTTTAGTGATCCTACAGGCTATATATCTAAACTTTAAAGTCCTACTTTCTCATATACTAAATTGTTTGACGCTGTGAGTACACACACAAGAAGATCTATACTGATCATGCATATATAATATTTTACAAAAGTATTTAATTATAATGCACCAGAAGATAACAATCCGAAAACCGCCGATCGAGTTGGATCAGAGTTTGCCGTGAAGCTTTGAGAGAAGTTAAAGCTAATAATTTACTCTCGATTATTTTCTTCTTGGGTACTACGTTTAAGTATCATCTCTAATTATATTTGTTTAATTAGAGTGTTAATGTATAATTGTTATATAGAGAAAGACATATGGTGTGTATATCTTTTGGTGAGAGGTGGAGATTGTCGATACACTACAAGAAAACATGGATTTTACGACTACGATCGGCGACTAAAAGCGTAGTCGTTAAATTTAGCGATAATTTACCCACTAATTACCGATTGATTTGTGACTATACACTTATAGTCGTTTATTAGTCACAAATTTGCGACAAAACAGTTTAGTCGCTAAATTAGTCGCTAAATGGGATTATGTAATGATGGGTTCAATCCATTTGGGATATCTCGTCACCATTCATTATGACCAGTAATATTGACGCCATATAATCTACCCCCTGGTATGTGCATGGATACTGAGTACTTGTTTCTTACAATTCTGAATTCTGGTGCAAACCATCGGCGAGCTAGTCTTGATGTCTTTCTCCAACCTCTTATTGATGAGTTAAAAGAGTTGTGGTTTATTTGAGTCGATGCATACGATGTGTCCTTGGGCCAAAATTTCAACCTAACATCTAGTACTGATTAGATGATCCCTACTCCAATCTTCAAGCTTAACAGCTTGCTTGCTAACTTTCTCAGCAGGCTCCAACTCTTTGTCATACCCAGCAGTAATGTCTCCATGAAGCTCTATGATTGGATTATCATCAGAAACAACCTCCATGGAAAATGTCTGACCATCAATAGTGGGAACCCTTCTCAGCTTGTCCATCTCAAAGTTCATAACCAAATCTTCTACATTCAAGGCTATGTGTCCCTTCTTCACATCTATGATTGCACCAGCTGTAGCCAAGAAAGAGCGTCCTAACATGAGAGGATCATTAGGCTCTTGGTCATATTTCAACACCACAAAGTCAGTGGGAATCATGCAATCTTGATTGGAATATCCTCTAAGACAGCTTCAGGAATCCTTCTGGATCGATCAGCTAAGATAAGAGAGATCTTAGTTGGCTTGAAATACGTCATCCCAAGTCTTACACCAACAGAATGTGGCATCAAGTTGATACTAGAGCCAAGATAACAAAGAGAGTGAGGAAACCTTCCTGTGGAGATAGAGCAATCTAACACAAAACTTCCAGGATCTGGTAACTTCTCTGCAATCCTACTCTGAATCACTGCACTTACTTCCTTAGAGACAACCACCTCCTGCTTCTTATCCTTCTTCCTCTGTGAAGTTATATATATCTTTGTATAAATATGTCTAGCTATTGGTGAATTGTACTACTAAAGTTTTCTTAAGTTAAAAGGCAAAAAAGGTTTCAAATTTTCTGGCTCTGAAACACAATGGATTCCGTCCAAAACCATTTAGAGAGAATTTCGTTGCTAGAGGAACCACTGTGGATATCTAATTCTCTGAGTGCAAGCACCAAATTCCTCGATATGAGCGAATACCGACGCCAGTTTTGCAGTGAGTCGGCGAGGTGGTTCCCGATGCCTCCGATGGAGGCTGGCGTTAGCACTGTAGCGTCCAAAACCTCGCGTGAAGTTATGACCACTCCTTTACCTTTGATAAGAATGTTCATGAACACGGTACTTATTATACTTTGAGGGAAAATTTTAAGGAAGTTACATTTTGATACTACTTAGGCTCAAATAATCACTAACCTCTTGTTGTTGTCATGGTGTTAGGAATACTGGAAAGATCTTTTCCCTTCCATCGTAGTTAATGCTTCAGTGGTGGTCTCTGGTGGGAGACAGCTTTCTCCAAAGATCAATCAAGACACAAAATTAGCAGATATAGAGGTATGGATGCAGCACATAAAACAAGTAATCGTACCTTTTTACTAATAGAGAAATCCATGCTTCTTATAAAACCTATTAATTTGACTTGCAGATACAAGCTCAGTTGCAAATTCTCACTCCTTTGGTTGGATTGAGAGAAACAATATTCAAGAGGACTTGTTATCGCCTGAAAGACCGACGAGGATGGCTATTGGTGGATCTTCCCATTTATGAGATGCACATCAATGATTCAAGCCGCTGCCAGCTTCCTTTCGTTCGGAGCTTACTTGTGTGTCCTTCATCAAGAACTCTTGGGTTCTCAAAGGTGATATGGGTCGAAATGTTTCAATATCAGTCTAATGAAGTCCACCCTTTGTACTGTCAAACTCTTTGGTCCCAACGTTGGTTATGTACACTCTCCAGAGAATGTCTGCGTCTACACAGTTATGATCAGTATTTCTCACCTCTGGGCCTCTCTGTTCCTGACGAAGGAGGTATCAGCTCTAATAGTTTTTTTTTTTTTTTTCCTCTTTACTACTTACTAATTTCCTTCGTTCCTTTATATTAACTCTAATCTAATCTACTATGGGTGATTTGTAAATTCAGTGGCAACTCTAAAGCGCCTCGTCATCCTTGCAAAGGAGATGACAACACGCTTCTACTCCGGCATTGCGTGTGCAACTCCACGCTTCGTACCAATTGATGATGATGCTCATGAATGCATGTCCTTTGCCATGGATACTAACTACTGGGTTGCCGCCAAGTCCACCAAGTTCGGCATGATGCAACATCAGAAGCTACTGGAATTGGTCCTGTCAACAGATCGTTTGGTTGGTGAGAAGCTTTTGCAGATCCCCTCTTACTATGAGAAGAATTGCATCTCTCTCCACCGCCACACGGAGCATGGAGATAAACGAATGGTGCGTGATACCAGTTTCGACGAATCCGGAGGTGTTGTGGTGACCGCTCAAATGGATTCAGAATCGCTCAACAATGAAGACGATGTTTCCTCCGTTATCACCTCTGCTTTTGGACTCAGCATCCACCCGGATTACGATGGCTCCATCCTCACGCTTAGTTATGTGCAACCTCCCTCTTCCTCCTCCGAGGGCCATTGGAAGAAGGAAATTTCCAACAAGATTTGCAACATCATTCAAGATATTGCTCTGACCTTTGAGTCTTATTCGCTGACTCTCCCTCTTACCTCGTTTACTTAGTTATTACTTCTCTGAACTTTCAACTTTTTACTCCAAACTAGTTCGACTTTTTAAGGTTATCTTATATACACTAGCCAGTAGCAGCTACTTCCAGTTGTTTAAGTGAAAAAATCTATTTGTAACGGACATGTGGAACAGAATAATCTGGATTTACCACCCCCGTTACGCAGCAAGTTCCCACAGGTAGGACAAAACTCCATCTTCACCTATCAATTCTCTGTAAAAGTCTCCTAAAAATCAATTTTCTGTAAAAGAAATATCCCAAAAATCATTCACAAATCTACAATCAATCTGTACAGCACCAGAAACTGTTGAAGCATATATAAGTGAATCTTCACCAATGGAGACACCAGGTGCAATTTCACTAGACAAAATAACAGAAGACGCTGCAATATCTGAAACCGTAGTTGCAGACGCTGCAATATCTGAAACCGTAGTTGCAGGGATGGAACATAAGTGTCTTCGACCTACAATTTCTGAAGCATCTCCGCTTAAGTGATCCAATACCTCACTTGATGTTCCAGAACGCAAAAACTGCAAATCATCTGACACAAGATGATACTAAGGGATTAGAAAAGTAACCATGTACAATCGAAAATTTTGTTTTAGTTAGCTAGTCTTGGAACAGTACAAACATACAGGTGCAGTAGCTGTACATCTTTTGCCTCCCGAGACTGTTAACCAGAAGTTCACCCAAAGGTCTGGTTCGCAGCCAATCATGGCTTGAAGGAACCCAAGCAGCCACCAAATCTTCATACAAACTCATCTGTAAAGTCAGAAACCATTCCATAACCCCAAAATTTCTGTAAGAAGCCAATGTATGTTCATGAACAAGGTCATTCTTTATCAACGAACTGCCTAAATATGAGAAAGTGACCTCCTTTTTACTGCCTAGAAGCTCAGAGATCATGGGTTGGCACGAGCATCCAATGCTCTGCCACTTGCAGATATTATCCCAGTGTCAAGAAGCGTCCGTCCATCATGTAAGATTGCATCTTTCTTGAAAAGCTCCTCTACTGTAGGTTACTGCAGAAGATCATCAACTAAACTGACAATACAAGCCTTCAGGACGGGACTCAGATTTGGATGTGACAATGACACCATGGTTGGAAGCAATATCAAGAGTGATAGGCACAGAAACAATGGAAGCTGCGCCTTCAGGGAGAGTCATTTTAAATGCATCAAAACAAGGGAGGACATCTCCAGTCATAATGAATAAACCACCTTCACAAGTTAAAAAGTTCAGATCAGTCTCCAGACACCCCTTAAAAATAGGTAATAAGTATCACACGACGAAACACACTCTTGTCTGATTTATGTAGCTTAAACGGCAAGCTGCAGAATGGACAACGAGAACATTTCAATATGTCACTTGCAGACTGCAATAAAGTAGGGAAATTCACCTTCATCTCTGAAAGTCTGTCTGTCTTGATGAAGCTATTGCCAGTATATGATCAAAAAGGAGAGGAACAGGATCATCAGCTGCAAGATAAGGAAGTGGGAGGAAGACTAGGATTTGCCCATAGAACCCTTTTGGAGTCACCTCCAGCATGAAGCATCAGTACATGCTTTTCAGAGAGGAATCTAACCCAAGACTCTGGAGAGGACTCTGTAGGACAAGTACCACTTGCAACTTCCACCTGATGATCATCAACATAACCATCAAATCATTATAAAAAAAAAAAAAAAAAAAATGCTATATAATGCTTAATCAAACAAATAGATCTAGTGGGTTTTGTCACTTAATTATCCAGATCATGAAACACAGAGAGTTTACTTTGTTATTGGTAAACCCCAGATTCATCAAATAACTATAGGTTCCACAACTACTGATCATTCTATATATAATAAACTCATGCAAGGATTGTTTTGTTCAAAATTATGGATTTATCTAACCTGGCAGCACAATTTTACCTCGGGACCAGGATTGGAACCTAATTGCTCATAATGGAATGGCGTTAAGAGTGGTAGAACCAGACCCGATCCGCTTGCCATCCGGATCAGGAGCAGCCAAAGTAACAGTGGAGCTAGCTATCCCAAGTCGGGAACCTAGTGGGATGGCGCACCGAGAGCCTTAAAATGGTACCATGACTTGCGCGAAACTGTGGCTAAGTCAGTTAGTTACCTCCGGGAAAACAAATCCCACCGTCGCCGAGCCGTCGCTTTAGCTCGTTCGCCTCAGTCGCCTGTCGCCGTTTTACAGAATTTTTTAATAAGGGGCCGATAGTTTCTCTTATTTCGATTATAACCCCCAATCTTTACTGATTGTTCAACATTATGAGAAACCCTTCTTTTTTGTTTCCACTGTCCTATCTTATTGGGCTTATTTAAGGTATCTCGTCTGGCTTACAAAAGCCCAATTCATGCGATTAATTATGTTGTACGGAAAGGTTAAATAAAAATGATTAAACTCTTCTATGGTGCAGATAAGTCATGGCCTTCGGCAATAACCGAAAAAACCAAACTGAGAAAACCGAGCTTTTCGGTTATCGGTGCCGAACTTGTGAGAAAGAGTAAACCGATCGGTAGAAACATTTGAGAATTTCGGTTATCAGTTCGGTTCGGTTCGGCAAGCTATAACCGAACGGTTATTCGGTTCTCCTCTGATATATCATGGTTTTTATGGTTTTTAACCATGATATAAGGAGTCTTTTAGTGTCTTTTCATTTGTTTCTAGATTGTTTTTGAGTCTTTACAGGTTTTTAGCATGAAAGGAGCAAAGTGGAGCAATCTGGATCAGTTTGGAGCAATAATCCGCAAGAAATCAACTTGGAATCGATCAGAGGAGATGGTGTCGATCGACACTGCCTTAGCATCGATCGACACCCAGTCCAAACCGACGATAGAGCCAAATTTGGAAGTTTTACAAAGTTGCCCAAAGTTTTCCATAATTGCAACACAAGTCCCTGACGTGTGTTAGGATATATATATATATATATATAGTTTTTAGGTTTTCCAAACCCTCAAGTTTTATTCTATCAAGTTTTATTTTTCCTGCAACCCTGAGAGATTTTTGAGAGCTATTGGAGAGAGATCTGCTTTGTAGAGAAGAATTTCTAAACTCCTTCTTATTCTTTTAATCTCTATTGCTTATTATTCAGAATCATGTCTTGTTCTTCATTGATTATGTCTGAGTAGTTTGCTTGTTAGGTTTAGAGTTTTTCACAGGGATTTTATGAATTATTAGATCTGTTTATTTAGGATTTTTTATCTATCTAGATCTTCATCTTAGGTTGTTCTTCATATTAATCCTTGATTGGCCATCTAGAATTAATACCCTAGGAAAATAAATTGATATGAGAATATAATTGATTTTCCTGATAAAACCTTTTGATGAGCAAAATTATTTCTTGCAAAGAGATTTGATTTAATAATTTTGTGAACAATCTAAACTTGTTTTTAAAGCTGATTTAATACCTAGAATTTTACAAAGAGATTTGGATTTTCTGGTTTTAAATTTAGATAATATTTGCAGTGAGAACTGATTTATTTTACAAAAGTGTTTAGAGTTCTAGATCTGTTCTTAATTGTTTGAATCCTAATTAATTGATTGATTTAATATTCATAATTTCTTGAGAAATTCCCTAAGCCTAGCTTTTTGATCCATTGAATTTACAACAGTTTTTATTTAATATTTTGCATGGCTTTTCTTTATTTAAATCTATCTGTTTAGCTTAATTATAAAACTCTATAATTTATTGTGTAGTCTTGAGTCTTTGTGGAATTCGACCCCTAAGTATTGCATTGATCTCTTAATTTGAGAGAGTAGCTCTAGGGTAAATTTGAGCATATCAAATTTTGGCGCCGTTGCCGGGGACTCTTTGATCTACCATTAGATTTGAGTTTTAGATTTTGTCTAAATTTTTCTTTTTATTTGAAACTTACACGTTTTTGTTTTTCTTCTCTTTGGTGTTTCAGGTGCATGCCTCCTAGACCTCACACAAGGAGCAACAAGTCTGGTCCTACTGTGAATTTGTCAAACCAAGAGTTGGGAAAACTTGAACGTGAGAACAGAAAAGCAGCTAAATCTCTGAAGATGGTTAATACGATCATTCTGATGCGTGATGAGGCTGGTGTTTTGAGGGATCAAGAGGGCCACTTGCGCAATGAGCAGGGCCAAAAGCTTGATGTTGAAGGAAACGTGATTGTTGAACCTGTTGTCAACGAACAGGCTGTCGTGAACCAGCAAGCTGGTGTCGTTGATGAGCCGGATCTTGGTGTCGATCGACACCAACCAGGTGGCATCGATCGACACCCACCTGCAGACGTGCGTGGAGCTGCCAACCACGTACAAAACCCAGTTCGACGACAGGAGCAAAACCGGGACTTGATCAGGACCATTGCTGACTACAACCGGGCTGATCTTGTGTATGAGAACCGGTCTGCTATTGTTCCTCCCCCTTTTCAGAGGAATGATTTTGAGTTGAAACTTGCGTACTTTCAACTAGTTGGGCAGAGACCTTTCTCTGCTTTGCCCAATGAGAAGCCCTTGGATCACATTGAGCATTTTGAGGATCTGGTGACTAGCATCAAGGCTAACTGAGGACTACATCTTCTGCAAACTCTTCCCTTACTCACTTGCAGGAGAGGCATCTCAGTGGTTGAAACAGCTGCCTGCTGGATCATTGACAAGCTGGCGTGATGTCAAGGTGGCCTTCCTCAACCACTTCTATGATGATGCAATGTCAGATGAGTTGAGAATCAAGCTGTCTTCTTTCAAGCAAAGACCAGATGAAGCCTTCAAAGCAGCTTGGGTGAGATTCAAGGCTTACCAAAGGGACTGTCCACACCATGGTTTCTCAAGGGTTCAATTGCTAAGTATCTTCTTCAGAGGGTGTGACTGGGAGTATCAGTTGGCTTTAGATGCTGCAAGTCATGGGAATTTCAAGACAAGAATGCCAGAAGATGCTGAATTGTTGATTGAGAACTTAGCTGCTAGCAATAGTACTAAGAGAGCAGATGCTGAAAGGAAGAGATTACATGGAGGATATGATTCAAACCAGCTAGCTTCTGTTAATGCTAAGCTTGATTCAGTGCATAATCTCCTTGTGGGCAAGAAGTCAGTTCACTTTGCTGCTGACGTTGAGACATTTGAGCCACAACCTGAGACAAGGAATGAAGAAGCAGATGTCAACTTTGTCTATGGAAATCAGGGTCAGAGATTCAGTAATCAGCAAGGCAATAGGCCTTACAGTGGGAACTCTTTAGGCTACACTTCCAAGCCAGAGTATCAGCAGCAGCAACAGAACAATGGCTATACAAGAACCTATGGGAACTCATCTTATCAGTCTCCACCTCCTAAGACTTCTTCTGAGAGTAGAATGGAGGCCATGCTTGAGCAGCTTCTACAAGGTCAAGAGAATTTGACAGTGACTTTCAATGGAAAGATTGACAATGTCTACACTGAGCTGAATGGGAAGATAGAAGCATTGAACATTCATGTCAAGAAGTTGGAGAATCAGGTTATTCAGACTGCTGGGTCTATAAAACGACAAGAGGGTTTTCTTCCTGGAAGAACTGAGTCAAATCTCAAGCATGCTTGTAATGCCATATCTGTGAGGGATGAAGATGCTGTTGAAATTGCTTCTGCCGAACTGGGTGAAAAATCGACAAAATTCTCGGTTTCAGATGATGGTGTCGATCGACACCACCTGGGTATCGATCGACACTCATCTCAGATGGAACCAAAAGCTGCGAAATCTCAGGTTCCAACAGTTGAAAGGGTGTACCAACCTAAGGTTCCTTTTCCCAAGCCAAGAAAGTCTAAGCAAGAGATGGAGGAAGCTAGATGCAAATCAATGATGGACAAGGTGATGATTGAGATGCCTTTAATTGATGCAGTAAAGCTTTCACCACCTCTTAAGCGGTATGTGAAGAGAATGGTATCCAATGGTTTGAGTCCTGAAGAAGGAGCACTTCTTACTAAGGATGTCAGTGCAATTCTGTTGAACCAGCCTGTTCAGAGGGAGAAGGAGAGAAAGCAGGAGGTGGTTATCTCTAAGGAAGTGAGTGCAATCATTCAATGTAAGACTGCTAAGAAGTTACCAGATCCTGGAAGCTTTGTACTTGATTGCTCTATCTCCACAGGAAGGTTTGGACACTCACTTTGTGACCTTGGTTCTAGTATCAACTTGATGCCACATTCTGTTGCTTTGAGACTTGGGATGACAGAATTCAAGCCAACTTAGATTTCTCTTATCTTGGCTGATCGCTCCCGAAGAACTCCTGAAGGTGTTTTAGAGGATATTCCAGTTAAGGTTGGCAACTTCATGATTCCCACTGACTTTGTGGTGCTGAAGTATGATCAAGAGCCTAAAGATCCTCTCATCTTAGGAAGATCTTTCTTGGCTACAGCTGGTGCCATCATTGATGTGAAGAAGGGACATATAGCACTGAATGTGGATGGTTTGAGTTTGAATTTTGAGATGGATAAGCTGAGGAGGGCTCCTACTATTGATGGACAGACTTTTTCTGTTGAAAAAGTTTCTGCAACACGAGCATCAAGCTCAGTGTCGATCGATGCCACCAAGAGGGTATCGATCGACACCCCTCCACGACCGCGACAAAGCTTGTCCAAAACTGATGCTTCAAGTCAGAAACCTGTTCCCAAACAGAAGAGTCATCAATCCACACTCCAGAGCCCTCAGGTAAGGCCAAGGTATGCATCTTCTTCTCCTAAACTTCCTCCTATCATCAACAAGAATTTCAAAGAGACAAAAACTGTTTTGCAGTTAACCAAGCCACGAGATTATCGTAGAGCGCTTGTTTCTTCTGTTGATGATTTTGCAGGACATAAGAGAAGCAATCCCATACCTAAGTCCCGTCCTGGTCCTGTTCCTAACATCCTTGGCAGACCTCATGCACCTAAAGCTTATACACCACCTTGGATGAAGAGGACCTCAATGCCATGTTCTGATCCTCCGGATGCCTGAGCTCCAACACAGTCAAGCTAATGACTGAAAACAAGCGCTTAGTGGGAGGCAACCCACTGGTAGGTTTTTCTTTTTCTTTTGATTTTGATTTTTATTTATTTTATTTTTATTTTTGCTTCCCTCTTACTTGATAACACTGGGGACAGTGTTGTTTAAGTCTGGGGGAGGTTAGTTACTAACTATGATTTCTGTTTTTGAGTTTCAGTTGTGTCAGTCAAAACCATAAAGTTTGAGTCAAATTTTTCAAAAATTTTCTTTTTGTCTTTGGGAATTATGATCTTGACTAATGATTTCTCTTATTTGGCTAACACTCTAATGATTATTTGTTTATGCTTGATCTCAGAACTGAAGCTTAGAAAGACTATGAGCCTTATCAACAATCCTGAAAGCCCTTATTCAATGGATATCTGATTGATCTAACGTTGTCTCAACTTTTATCAAGATTTTAACCGGACTTAATCTCTTACTTTGGGGTTGGAAATCAGTGGACTAGACTTCTTCTTCAGGCCATACAAGACAATGCAATTTTTCAAAGTATGTCTCCCCTCTCTCTTCCCTTCAGTGCTTTAAAAAAAAATCAGAAAAAAAGAGAATAAAAGATGAAACGATTTTGATCAGTTTAGAGAGGTAGGTAAATTACCAGTGACCTCATTATTCTACTCTTGAGTCAAATGATCACACAAAGCTTGGAAGCGAGGGGTAGGTAAATTACCGATGACCCCGGTATTCGCTTATACCTTTGCTAAAAAAAATAAGAAAAGAGAAAAAAAAATAATGGAAGTGAGAAAAGAGAGAGGAAAGGAGATGTAAGAAGAATGTCTTGGCCTGAAAAGAGTCCATATGCCACTGTTCGATACACCCAAGGTAAGAATTCACCTTATTTGTGCTTTAATATTGACTAATGAGATGACAATGGAGATTTCAGAGATTCCAAAGGATTGTGGGATTTGAGTAAGGAATGTTGATGCAAATTATGGTTGAGTATAAGAAGTAAGTTCTTGAGTCAGGTAAATGAAGAGTGCAAATAAGAATCATTATGCAATTGAGTGAGTTCCTTGTTTTCAAACCTCTTTCAAAGGTCTAAGCTTATGTTTTGCTTGAGGGCAAGCAAAGGCTAAGTCTGGGGGAGTTGATATATCATGGTTTTTATGGTTTTTAACCATGATATAAGGAGTCTTTTAGTGTCTTTTCATTTGTTTCTAGATTGTTTTTGAGTCTTTACAGGTTTTTAGCATGAAAGGAGCAAAGTGGAGCAATCTAGATCAGTTTGGAGCAATAATCCTCAAGAAATCAACTTGGAATCGATCAGAGGAGATGGTGTCGATCGACACTGCCTTAGCATCGATCGACACCCAGTCTAAACCGACGATAGAGCCAAATTTGGAAGTTTTACAAAGTTGCCCAAAGTTTTCCATAATTGCAACACAAGTCCCTGACGTGTTTTAGGACATATATATATAGTTTTTAGGTTTTCCGAACCCTCAAGTTTTATTCTATCAAGTTTTATTTTTCCTGCAACCCTGAGAGATTTTTGAGAGCTATTGGAGAGAGATCTGCTTTGTAGAGAAGAATTTCTAAACTCCTTCTTATTCTTTTAATCTCTATTGCTTATTATTCAGAATCATGTCTTGTTCTTCATTGATTATGTCTGAGTAGTTTGCTTGTTAGGTTTAAGGTTTTTCACAAGGATTTTATGAATTATTAGATCTGTTTATTTAGGATTCTTTATCTATCTAGATCTTAATCTTAGGTTATTCTTCATATTAATCCTTGATTGGCCATCTAGAATTAATACCCTAGGAAAATAAATTGATATGAGAATATAATTGATTTTCCTGATAAAACCTTTTGATGAGCAAAATTATTTCTTGCAAAGAGATTTGATTTAATAATTTTGTGAACAATCTAAACTTGTTTTTAAAGCTGATTTATTACCTAGAATTTTACAAAGAGATTTGGATTTTCTGGTTTTAAATTTAGATAATATTTGCAGTGAGAACTGATTTATTTTACAAAAGTGTTTAGAGTTCTAGATCTGTTCTTAATTGTTTGAATCCTAATTAATTGATTGATTTAATATTCATAATTTCCTGAGAAATTCCCTAAGCCTAGCTTTTTGATCCATTAATTTTACAACAGTTTTTATTTAATATTTTGCATTGCTTTTCTTTATTTAAATCTATCTGTTTAGCTTAATTATAAAACTCTATAATTTATTGTGTAGTCTTTAGTCCTTGTGGAATTCGACCCCTAAGTACTGCATTGATCTCTTAATTTGAGAGAGTAGCTCTAGGGTAAATTTGAGCATATCATCCTCCAACCATCACCTATTGTTGAAGATCCGCCATGGTTAATCTGTTGAAACGAGATCGAGTTGCAGATCCGCCGGATGACTGAAGAAAGACGATCGAATAAAGAAAAAAGAAAGATAAACAAAACGCATAGGTTAGTTGCGTTTAAATAAATCTAGGTTTTTTAGGCTTATCTAATTTTCAGTTCTGATGTCGCTTGTATCCTAACTTTTCCATCTAATCCCCTAAGCGTATTAAAGCTGTGAAACCCTTGTTTTTGTGTTTGAAGCTGGAGTTTGGTTCGGTTTTTCGATCAAAAGCCATTGGATCTTATTATTTTCATAGAGAAATGATTGTTATTCATATTCGGTTAATCGAATAACCGAAATAAAACACGAATCGGTTTACTTCGGAATAGTTTTTAAAGTAGATAACCGAACCGAATAAACCGATTACCGAATGAACCAAACCGAATAAAATTTCGGTTTAATTCGATAGGATTTTTTAGAAACCGAAATTTTGAAAAACTGAATAAACCGACCCGGTTAAACCGAGAAAACCGAACGTCCATGACTAGTGCAGATAAGTCCTGAGCGTTCGGCGATAACCGAGAAAACCGAGCTTTTCGGTTATCGGCGCCAAAACTTGTGAGAAAGAGTAAACCGATCGGCAAAAACTTTTGAGAATTTCGGTTATCAGTTCGGTTCGTTTCGGCAAGCCATAACCAAAAGGTTATTTGGTTCTCCTCCAACCATCACCTATCGTTGAAGATCCGCCATGGTTAAGCTGTTGAAACGAGATCGAGTTGCAGATCCGCCGGATGACTGAAGAAAGACGATCGAATGAAGAAAAAAGAAAGATAAACAAAACGCATAGGTTAGTTGCGTTTAAATAAATCTAGGTTTTTTAGGCTTATCTAATGGAGAATATGTTATATGGATAAATTGTATGGTTAGGCCCAATATTATTACAGCCCAACCATTTAATATCTATTTAATAAATAGAAAACTCTAACTCTACTGTGTTATTCTTCCACTCTTGCCTCTCTCTCAGCCGTTTCTCTATTTCTTTTTGCCTCTCACAAATCTGATAATCAAAAGTGAGAGAACAAATCTCTTTCATTTTCCCGATTTTCAAGTTTTAGCAGTATAAAAGCTTCATATTTTTTCAGTTCTGATGTCGCTTGTATCCTAACTTTTCCATCTAATCCCCTAAGCGTATTAAAGCTGTGAAACCCTTGTTTTTGTGTTTGAAGCTGGAGTTTGGTTCGGTTTTTCGATCAAAAGCCATTGGATCTTATTATTTTCATAGAGAAATGATTGTTATTCATATTCGGTTAATCGAATTAACCGAAATAAAACACGAATCGGTTTACTTCGGAATAGTTTTTAAAGTAGATAACCGAACCGAATAAACCGATTACCGAATGAACCAAACCGAATAAAATTTCGGTTTAATTCGATAGGATTTTTTAGAAACCGAAATTTTGAAAAACTGAATAAACCGACCCGGTTAAACCGAGAAAACCGAACGTCCATGACTAGTGCAGATAAGTCCTGAGCGTTCGGCGATAACCGAGAAAACCGAGCTTTTCGGTTATCGGCGCCAAAACTTGTGAGAAAGAGTAAACCGATCGGCATAAACTTTTGAGAATTTCGGTTATCAGTTCGGTTCGTTTCGGCAAGCCATAACCAAAAGGTTATTTGGTTCTCCTCCAACCATCACCTATCGTTGAAGATCCGCCATGGTTAAGCTGTTGAAACGAGATCGAGTTGCAGATCCGCCGGATGACTGAAGAAAGACGATCGAATGAAGAAAAAAGAAAGATAAACAAAACGCATAGGTTAGTTGCGTTTAAATAAATCTAGGTTTTTTAGGCTTATCTAATGGAGAATATGTTATATGGATAAATTGTATGGTTAGGCCCAATATTATTACAGCCCAACCATTTAATATCTATTTAATAAATAGAAAACTCTAACTCTACTGTGTTATTCTTCCACTCTTGCCTCTCTCTCAGCCGTTTCTCTATTTCTTTTTGCCTCTCACAAATCTGATAATCAAAAGTGAGAGAACAAATCTCTTTCATTTTCCCGATTTTCAAGTTTTAGCAGTATAAAAGCTTCATATTTTTTCAGTTCTGATGTCGCTTGAATCCTAACTTTTCCATCTAATTCCCTAAGCGTATTAAAGCTGTGAAACCCTTGTTTTTGTGTTTGAAGCTGGAGTTTGGTTCGGTATTTCGATCAAAAGCCATTGGATCTTATGATTTCCATAGAGAAATGATTGTTATTCATATTCGGTTAACCGAATTAACCGAAATAAAACATGAATCGGTTTACTTTGGAATAGTTTTTAAAGCAGATAACCGAACCAAATAAACCGATTACCGAATGAACCGAACCGAATAAAATTTCGGTTTAATTCGGTAGGATTTTTTAGAAACCGAAATTTTGAAAAACCGAATAAACTGACCCGGTTAAACCGAGAAAACCGAAAGTCCAGGACTACTATCAGGATTTGACATGTCATTCATTAACATTTTCTAAATGTCCATAAATTTTTAGAAAAAGGAAAATTTTAAATTTATGAAAATAAAAGAACTACGTACAATATCCCACATCGGCTAGAAAATTTTTAGACAATGATTCAGAACCAGTATAAATAAGATTAATATTGAAACGACCGACCTTTTTTTTTAGAAAAAAATAATAAATAATAAATATATAAATATAATATAGTAATAAATAAACTACAACTAGTGGGCCCATACCCACTAGCCACCTAACCGCAATCACAATCAATAGCGGAAATACCAATTACCAATATCCAATAAATATAAATAGCCTCTATTAATTCCAAATCATAAACTAATGATCCAAACAACATAAACCAAAGAACCAGCAATCATAAACAACATTCTAGGACTCCACTCTAGCAACCTAACAGAAGCCAGACAACCAAGCGAACCACTAGAACATCCTCCTCTTCATCGCCCTGATTCCACGGTCACACTTTGCCTTAACCTGCACCACAAACACATATTGCAATGCATGAGTATTTAATAAACACTCAGTAAGGCAATCCTCCCATCTACTGGGCTATACACACAAGCGATAGAGACATCTCTAACCATCAATCAACAATCAACAATTAACAATCAACAATCAACAATCAACAATCAACAATCAACAATCAACAATCAACAATCAACAATCAACAATCAACAATCAACAATCAACAATCAACAATCAACAATCAACAATCAACAATCAACAATCAACAATCAACAATCAACATGCCAAACAACACATAAACAAGCAGATTAGAGAAAACTCCAGCTTAGATAACCATAGTCCTACACTTACCTTAACAAGTGATTCACGAAAATAACTACAACCAAATGAGAGGCTCTCCAATATCCAAGAACAACCAAACTCGCTCTTACAACCAATCACAACAACAAACAAACATTGAAAACAAACTGATAGAAAAATCAGAAAAGAACAACCTCACAAGTGAAACTACGAAATCAAAACGAACCGTTAACTTTCTAATCCCTCCGGTGAAAAGCAAGGACTATACGTCCAGAAGCTGCCCAAAACATTTCAGCACGATTAGATAACAGATGAAACCGCAATCGTCCCCGTAACACCCGCTGATCTCAATCCGCGAATGAAAAGAAACGCCCCACGAAATTTCCAATATCTCCTAGAATATTAACCCAAATTCACTTCTGTAAAAAGGAGAGTGTACGAAAATCTCTTAGCTACAACCCTACCAAAACTCGATACCTTTCGAAATGATTTGACCCGTCGGATCTTTCTTCTCCCAAACTCTAACAATTCTATTTCTCTCTGAAAAAGCTTGTTCTCGATCTCTTCCTCCTTTACACCACAAAAATCAAGGGTTCTCACACTTTCTCTCCCTCTCTCTGATATTGTCGACAAAAGTAAGAAAAAGAGAGGAGGCGTGATTTTTATGAAGAAGATTAAGGGTTTTTGGTTTAATTTGATTAAACCAGGATTTAATTAAACTAAAAATCAATTAAAACCCATTCATTTGGTTTACTCAACACATCCCAAATTCTATTCCCGGAACACGGATGTTACAAATATGTTTCCAACAACGAATGAGCAGGAAACCTTGATTTATCAGGCGTCCAAGTTTAAAAGTATATTTGGTTTGATCCAGTTTTTAATTTAATTAAATTAAAACTTTAAAAAGTTTCAAAAAATATATTATAATATTTAAAAATTTTAAAAGTTTTAATAGATATAATAATAACAACCTGAAAAAATGCGAACAACAGTTGCGATTTTTCGTCGTACCTTTTCTTATATATATAAATATATTTTTTCTTTGACAAAAAAATTTCAACAGTTGCATCTCTCCAAAAAGTTGCGTCTGTTAAATGTAGACATTTTGTTTGGCCTTGGTGGCGGTCCTCTTTAGGACATTTTGTTTGGCCTTTGTGGCGGCCCTTGTGGCATGTATATGATCCTTGTGTGGTCATGAGGTATTCCAGTGAGGGGATATGTAGTTGGTAGGACACTGAGATGTTTTACGCGAGCCACGGGAAGGAAACCTGGATAGGGATAGGACTCAGACGTGTTCAGAATTGTTTGCTCGCGGCTCTTGAAGGACTTAGGTTCTCCTAATACTGCCATATTCAGAGACTTTGTGGCTTGGGAGTATGGTTGGTATATCGACTTTGGACGACGGACCGGAGGCGCGCTGTAGGGTGACGACCCGAGAGACGAGTTTGGATTTTTCCTTATATATTATGGCATGCGGGTTTAGGCCCGATAAGGAGCCAACATTTGGCATGCTGACTTAGGTATGATGAGGAGCCAATAAGAACTCAAGGTCTAGGCCTATGAGTAAAAGAAAGTCCAAAAAGTTGAGAGCAAATGACGCCTGGAGCTTGAGTCTATCGCCTAGAGGTGACCTTCTGTAGATCGGTCGGACGAGTGTGGACCATGGAGACGGTTGCACGGAAGTCCTTGGCTGATGGTTGTTCGAGATTCGAAGACGAATCTAGTTTGGTGGGGGAGAATTGTAACACCCGCGAACCGGAATCCCGGTTTAGGGTGTGCATCGATCGATGCGGTTGGAGCATCGATCGATGCTGACTCAATTCTCTGCGTTTTGACTTAAGTCAAACGCTGCATTTTGGGTGAAGGAAAAACCCTTAATGCGAGTTTTTGTCTCATTCGTGGGTGGTGGCCGTTATTGAGAGAAACGAAAAGAGAGAAAAAGTTATTTGAGAGTTCTTGGTGTTTTCTGGAGATTTGAGACGTTTCTTGGTGAGATCTGTAGCTGGGATCGTTGTAGGAGCTTCCTAGAGGCTTGTTCTTGTCTGTTAGAGGTTCAGATTCTTCTGTGGCAAAGGTAAGTGCATGACCATGGCTTATCTAAGCTAGAGGACTCTTTAATCTGTTTGTTGTGTGATGTTAGACTTGTTAGATCGTTGCTATGGACGTTAGGAAGCTTTCTTGTGGCTTGGGATCGAGTTTTGTGGTTGTAGGAACGAAGATCCGGCGAGAAGCTTCGGGGAAAACACGGTGCTCGACATTGCATCGATCGATGCATATCTTGCGTCGGTCGATGCAAGTGCGAGGACGGCGCGTAAAACTCTATGGTTTTCGTGTTACGTCGAGCATGCATTAGTCGATGCGGATTGGGTATCGGTCGATGCAAGTTACACTTGCATCGGTCGATGCAGCTTCTGTGTCGATCGATGCTTCCCCATCTGGCATCGGTCGATGCATGTTGGCGTCGGTCGATGCTGAGTCCTGGTTGGTTACTTGTCGTTTGTTGATTGTTGTGTGTTGGTTATTGATACTCTATTGCTTGTGTGTATAGCCCAGTAGATGGGAGGATTGCCTTACTGAGTGTTTATAAAATACTCATGCATTGCAATATGTGTTTGTGGTGCAGGTAAAGGCAAAGTGCGATCGTGGAATCCAGGCAATGAAGAGGAGGATGTTCTAGTGGTTCGCTTGGTTGTCTGGCTTCTGTTAGGTTGCTAGAGTTGAGTCCTAGAACATTGTTTAGGATTGCTGGTTATCTGGTTATGTTGTACTGGATATTATTTTATTGGTTATTGGTTTATTGGATATTTATTGGTTTGTTATTCCGCTATTGATTGTGATTGTGGTTAGGTAGCTAGTGGGTATGAGACCACTAGTTGTAGTTTATATATTATATTATATTTATTATTATTATTTTTTTTTTAAAAAGTCGGTCGTTTCATCTATATATAAATAACTTTTCATCATTGTATTCAAATATAATAATTACAATCTGAAAAAATGTCAACAACAATTGCGATTTTTCGTAGTACCTTTTCGTGAAATATTTATGTAAATATTTTTTTTGACAGAAAATTTCAACGGTTGCATCTCTCTAAAAAGTTGCGTCTGTTAAATATAGAGTTGTGTCTCTTACAAATAGTTGTGTCTACTCAGATATTCACATTTTTATAAATTTATATATAAGTGACTTCTCATCATTGTACTCAAATTTTCTTATTTTATATTTTTGACAGAAAATTTTTACAGTTGCGTCTCTCTAAAAAGTTGAGTCTGTTGAATATAGAGTTGTGTCTTTTACAAACAGTTGTGTCTGTTCAAATGTTTACATCTTTAATCTATATATAAATAACTTCTTATCATTGTATTTAAATTTTCTTTATATTTGTATTAGTTAAAAGAGAATTAGTTAGAAATGACGTCTCATCACTGTGAGAAATTTATTGCAGTTTGATATATTTTGTTAATTGTTGTAATATTTAATTATATTCAGTCTCTAGGTATACAACCATCTATTCATCGAGGATTATCATTCTATTGGTATGAATCCAAACCAAAATTTTTGTTTTTAGCTGTTAAGAAATGTTGTTCAAGTTGGTATTTCAGAAAATGAGAGCATATTGGCTCGTATATGTTTGTTTATTTTTTTTGTCACAAGTATATATATATATATATATGTCTACTCCATGCTTTTTTAATTAGAAAACTAATTGTATTATAGAAAACAATATGGATTTCTATATTTCTATTTTTTTTTTAAAAATATCTGATTATGAAGTATCAAGGTAAAAAGAAAAATAAAATATCACAGTTCGTTCTATTATATTTTCTACAGTTGGAATATTCAGTTTATTGGGAGATGAAAACCGGTGATCAACAGAAAGATTGACGGTTGAGATGATTGTCCAATAAACTATCTTGACGACAAAGACTTATCTACAACTTCATATAGGTTAAAGGAATTTGTATATTTAGTTCTAGTCATAATACATTCAAACTGAAATCTTAACAACAAAAGATACTGAATATAAAATATTATAAAAGTTTGAAAAAGTTTTGGATTCTGACTGCCAAAAAAAAAGAGGAGTGTGTGAGAGCAATGAACCCGACCGTCCTCTGCCGACCATCTTCCTTAGACGCACACATTGTGATGCTACATCATATACCTAAATGTTATTGTTATAAGTTCTAACTATTATTCTTCCCCTCTAATATTTATTATACTATTTATTTATGTGTGACTCGGGATAATTAACCAGCATCTTACGCGGAGAAAAATAAGTAATAAGTACATTCAATATTGGATTAACCATATATATATAATCTATTATAATTGCCAAAATGTTTAATGACTATAGGCTGTTTTATATAAAAATATTTTTCATCTATAAAACGATGGTTATATTCATTTACAATACTGCCTTTATGAAAATAGATATTTTCTTTTTTTATATGAATATATAACTGAGTTTTGATTCAAATAAATAAAATATGTGATAATTTCTGCTTAGTTATAATCAAATTTGAGAGGATTGGTAATTTTACGGAATAGTAATATTTATATTCAGCTTTTAAGAAGCAAAAATTAATTTTGGAAATAGAAATATGTTTGAGTTATGCTAAAAAGGATTAAAATAATTAATAGGAATGAATTTAAAGAAATCATTATGTCATTTTCAGAAGGGAAATTACCTAAAATATTACTTAAAAGTAGGTTTATTACTAGACTAACACGTTGAGATTTTCGACTTACTCAAATAACACATAAAAGTTTGCAAATTACTTCTAAACCAGAGTTGTGTGTTTTATTACGGTTTATGCCATTTATAATTAAAAAGTTAATTGAAAATCATCAAATTTTGATTAACTTGGATGCAGCCGTAGCCTCAAAAAGATTCAGATCTTCGTGAAAACCCTAACGGGAAGACCATTACGCTAGAGGTCGAGTCATCTGACACCATCGACTATGTGAAAGCGAAGATACAAGACAAGGAAGGGATCTCACCGGACCAGCAGCCTTTGATTTTCGCCGGGAAGCAGCTCGAGGACGGCCGCAGTTCTTATCAAATAAAATAAAAAAGTTTCGATAAACTTGATTTGTGCAGTTGGTCTCGTCTGCTCTTCAAAGATGCCGTTTATCAGATACAGATCCTCCGATTACGTCTATTTCGAGTAATTTTGTCACTCTCTTTTATTACCCATAGTTTTGTTTTCCGATTCTGGGTTTGCTCTCGATTGATGCTAAATTGGTCACGTTATCTATCAATTTGATGCTTCTGTACAGTCGCAGATACGGGATCGACGAAGCGGCTGCTACTCCTCTGCAGGCAGTGAATAGGGGTGACTCTGACAGCGAAGTTAACACAACACGGAAACTCTTTTCCTTTCTCTCTAATTTTAGTGTTTAGGTATCCTTTTTTATTTTATTTTAATAATTTTAGTTATATTCAACCTTCCTTTTGCTTTTTCTGATCTCTCAAATTCCAAACCTTCGGAATCCAAACACATTTTTTGAACCTCGCCACTCTCTCGTCTAGATCGTTCTTCCTTCTTTTAGCCGTAGGAAGAATTTCGATGAGAGAGGCAGTGACAAAGATCCATCCATAGATGATAGATTAGTTAGTGTTTTGTTTCCCTTTACAATTGTCTCTATAGGGTTTTGGATGATTTAGATTTTAGACCTCTATAATGGGGAATTGCTTTGGATCTTCCCCCAAGAATGAAGATGTTAATGTTGACGACTCCTCAGTGAACTCCAAACCCTTTTCACGTAAGCCCCTTCTCATTACTCAATTTATCTTTTTCTGAAGATCTCTAAGAAAGAAGAAAAATACAAACTTTGTTTTTTTTTTTTTGTTGTTGCAGGTTTATGCTTTGATAGAGAGAGGAATTTGAAGTAATTTAGGTAACAAGAAGAGAACAAAAGTTTTAATTTTTTTGGTTTGTTATGGTGGGGGTGATGGCAAACAATGGAAGAATCCGGTCAGCTTCTATGGTGACTAATGGGTCAAAAGATCTGACTCCGAACAGCGCTCCGGCGAGCACAACGGGATCTGAATATGGTCCTGTTGAGTTCACAAGAGATGACGTTGAAACTCTTCTTAATGAACGAATCAAGTACAAGAGCAAATTCAACTACAAGGTTTCTACTTTTTCCCCCACCCTCAATTTTATTTTTTTACCTGAATTTAAACTTTCTTGTGTAATGTAAGTTGTGATGTGTGGATGAAAAACAAAAAGTGTCTATACTGTAATTTGATTGTTGAGTAAGTTTTATCAAGTAGGGTTTCTATTAGCAGAGAGAGAGTTTTAGTTGGTGAAGTTTTGAATTTGAGGTAGCTTTTTTTTTTTACTGGCTTTTCTCGTTGGAACCGTTGGTTTTCTTATAGAAGATTTGATTGTGTTTATAAGACAATTTGTGGGACCTTTAGTATTAGGCAATAGCATTAAAGACATTGTTTATGTGTTCTGATTGATCCTTATGGTATAGAATCTGAAGATTTTAATTTCTGTTAGCTTACTGGCTTTGTTCGTTGGATCTATTGTTTTTTTTCTAAGAAGAAGATTCGATTGTGTTATAAGACAATTGGTGGGACCAAAATAGTTTTGTCAGTTTGATAAAAGCATTAAAGACTTTGTTTATGTGTTTGGCTTTGGTCTCCCTTTTGGTTTCAGCAAGTTAAGCTTGAATTTGAATGTTCTTCTTGGTGGTTTTTGGGTTTTGCAGGAGAGATGTGAGAACATGATGGTTTCAAGAACTCGAGTTGGGTTATGCTTTTGAGCAAGAGAAGTTGAAGAATGCATTGGAATTGAATGAGAAGCATTGTGCTGACATGGGTGTGTTTCCATAATTAAAGTTTAGCTGTTACTTTTTTTTGTTTCAAATTTTTTTGTGATTTTTGAACTTTATATTTGTGCAATTTTGATGACAGAGGTTAGTTTGAGAAACAAAGAAGAGGAGCTGAATATGATAATTGAAGAGCTGAGGAAAAACTTTGAATCTGTTCAAGTGCAACTTGCCAGGGAACAAACGGAGAAGTTGGTAAGAGGCGGCTAATTCTAGTTTAAATTACTTGTGTCTAATTCATATTTGTGGGGTTTAATTCAGTATGTTCTGTTTTAGGCTGTGAATGATTCTCTTGGAAAAGAGAAAGAAACAAGACTTGCTGTTGAAAAGGCACAAGCTGGTCTTGTAGAAGAGCTAGACAAAGCACAAGGAGATCTTCAAACGGCTAACAAGAGGGTGAGAAAACTTAAAAAGGATTTGAAATGATCAGAATGTTTTGTCACTTAACTTTAGACTAATGTTGACTGTTTGTTTTGTTATGTTCAGATACAATCGGTAAATGACATGTACAAACTGTTGCAAGAGTATAACTCAAGCCTGCAGCTGTATAACAGCAAGTTACAAGGTGATTTTGATGAAGCTCATGAAACTATAAAACGCGGTGAGAAAGAAAGGACTGCCTTTGTCGAAAATATTGGCAACTTGAAGGGCCAGTTTTCAGCATTGCAGGATCAACTTGCTGCTTCTAAGGTATATGATGATGTTCTGTTATATCCGATCAATCGTAGTAAATGTTTTGTAGTTCTGGTCAAAATGTGATTGAGTGTCTTGTTTTTTGTTGGTAGGCTTCTCAAGAAGATATCATGAAGCAGAAAGGTGAGTTGGTAAACGAAATTGCGAGTCTCAAGGTCGAGCTTCAGCAGGCCAAGGAAGACCGTGATCGCCATTTAGTGGAAGTACAAACCTTACAAACCGAGGCAACCAAGTACAATGACTTCAAAGACACCATAACTGAACTTGAGGTCTCATATCCGTTTACAATTTCTTTCTATATATTCTCTGCCAATTGTTTTTTCTTAAGATGATGTAAATTGTTTTTGGATCAAGTCATTTAGAGAGACTTCAAAGCAGCAAATATCCTTCTTGATTCAGGATTCAACCCAAAACTCTCAGACTTTGGATTGGCCAAAGAAGGTCCAAAAGACAACCGTTCACATGTGACAACCCAAGTCATCGGTACAGAAGGTTACGCAGCTCCAGAATATCTAGCAACAGGTTTCTTTTTGTTTGATGGTTCATTTGTTCCAATTTCAACTAACAAAACATGAAATTTCTAAAACACATTGATTGGTCTCTGCTTTTGGTCTCTGTCAGGTCATCTAACAACGAAATGTGACGTCTAAAGCAGCGTTTATGATGTCTTTCTTGGCTTTACAATGTATTGGAGAGGTTAAAGTTAGACCATCGATGCCTGAGGTCTTGTCTCTTCTTGAGAAAGTTACAATTCCAAGACATCGAAAGAGTAGAAGCAGAGGTTTTGCTACTAACTCTTCTTCCAAACGGTTTCTCAGACACCCTAATTAAGGACTCAAAATCTCTTTGGCTTTTGGATCGTTTCTTTTGTGGAAATGGAATATAAAAACCTTTTTTGTTATGTCATAGATAATATAGAAGAATTAAAAAAGCTTGGCCATGATCTATAATTAAGTTTTTAACGATACCTCATTCAGTTAGTGGCTATTAATTATACACAGTCGTCATGATCATTGTTATGTGTAATGTACGTATATAAGAACATGTACATAGTCTACACATATGTGGATTGTATATGTACTAGTAACTATTTGCATGGAGAGACGAAAAGAGAAGTCTAATCCAAACCAAAACGCCCCTATCAAATTAACCACCACTAACTAACATTAATCATATCTCTCGTAAATCCAAATTTAACAGAGCTATCAATTCGCCGTCAATACCCCACTTCTCCTAATAGTTTCATCATCACTAATTCCACTTTTATTCTCTTTCCATAATAGTTTCATCATCACTAATTCCCTGTCGCTATCACTTGAGTGTAGTCAGTTTCGCAAGTTTAGGTCCCTCATGATTGCTTAAGGTATTTTGTAATATCTACTTAGAAACTATAAGGAGTAGAAGATGGAGCCTTTGCAGAAAATAAAAGAGTTGCAACAGAGGGAGATTTGTTTGGTTGTAACTAATAGAATTTTAGGGTGAATGTGAGATTTTATGTACAACTAGATCACTTAGGTGCAACTGAGAAAATTTCAGTATAACTTGAACTACTTGGTGCAACTGTACTAGAGCTATTAAAATAAGTTTCAATATGGATCATGTGAAAACGAATAAAAAATAGATTTTTGGCGGCGGGATATTCATTTAAAATCATCACAGTGTGGTAAAATGAACCAAAGACAACAGGATATTAGTAAAAAAATATTTGGTATACACATAATTATACATAGTTGTCCAGTTGTACTCTCATATTCATAGTTGAACTTTTGCATTTTTTCGTATTTCCAGTTGGACTAAAATATAAATTATTAATTAGCAGTTGACCACAAGATTTATCAGTATTAATTAGCATATACAAGGTTTTCATAACACAATGTTCATAAAAGGTTGGGTTTCACCTCTTTTGCTTCATTTGAGGTGATCACTTACTAAGTCTTCCTTATACTTTAAAGAGTGTTTTATGTGAAAACGATAGTATATATTAGAAAGTGATAAATTCTTGTATTGTTGATTAAACATGGTTATTTAATAGTTCAATATGTAAAGAAATTCTTATAAACCTTAATTATCATTTTCATATTTTAAATATAAATGTAAATCTAAATATATATTTAGTTGTACCTAGTTGAACTGAGTATTATATATTTATGTTATCTAAATATTACCCTCTATAGTTAAAATGTAATTTTGTGTGGTTATTATTCAACCTCTCGTAAATATAATAAATAAATAAACAATTACGAATTACATAGGTTGTTATAGTAACATCTCTTACTTTTTCTAGTAACATCTCTTACTTGTTCCATTTCCGGTGAACAACAACGACAATATTAGCTAGGATTGCAGAAGAAGATATGTTGAAGATAACTACAAAATTACAATAATATCGTTCATTAAAACGGATTTATGGACACTAAGCAAAAGAACGTTATGTATGTACACTAATCTCAAGAACGTTATGTACGTATGCGTTCATATGTACGTACACGTTTATATGTACGTACACATTCGATTTTAGGTTTAATGAACCCGAAATTACCAGAATATCCTCGTCTTCTACCTCTAACATACGACTGAAAACCCTAATTTTCCCTGCCTCACTTTATTTTTTCACGACTTATGTCTATTTTTTTGGTTTCACTTGTGGGGTTTTTACTCAACTATTATAGATTTTCATCTCAACATCTGATTTCTAAATTAAAAACCTATAAAAAGTGAGTTATATTGATTTCCGAAACGATATCTTGCTCTTCCATGGATGAACCTAGAGGAAAGATTTCCGAAACTGAGTAGGAAAAAGACGTTTGCTCCGGCCGATAAACAGAACACGATTAATGAATCTGCTACAAACTTTATTACATGAACACCATTAATCGGAAGAACAGCAAACGTATTTAGATCTATCCCCAGTAAGTCTATCGCAACGCTAGACTGTCTTTGCCAGCTCAAACAAATTCGTATTATTCTGGTAAGACTTTACAGCTGTCAAAAATGCCTACTAAATCTACCACAGACTAGAAGTCTACCAATACACTACGAAAACTATTGAGAAAAACAAACAAAGTATACCAAAAAATCTGTAAAGGATGAGGTATGTCGCATAAATCTGTCGCAACAGGCCATTAGTCTACCATAAATATCTTTTGGGTCATATTGACTGTTGAAGGTGTACGTCAGATATTTTTGGTACATTTAGTTTTTGATACACATATACGTCCACCGATAAGTGTACCAACACTACAACTAAGTGTACCATCTACGTTGACCGATAAGTGTACCAAGACTACAATTAAGTGTACCAAAAATATCTGACGTACACCTTTAATCAGCCACCTATATAAATGTACCATCAAAGAATCGGTAGACTTTCTCCCAGTTCCCAATATTTTTTTTTTCCACTAATGGCATTAGCCGTAATTACGTTTTTTCTCAACACTAGTTTCAAGGGTAGTATGGGTACAAAGTTTATTCTAGTAATTACCAACAATTGTGTGTTACTTTTGTAAAAAGGAAGCTTTTATGTAATATTCTAGTAACTCACCCTTTTAAGAATGGTCCTCAATTAATATTTTTAATATTTGTAGTTTTTATATGGTTATTTAAGGAATATATAGTGTCTTATACAATGTATTCATAATTTTATCATTTAAAATAAAAAAAAAGAAATTTAAAAATATAATCATTTACATATCATATTTGACAACAAGAGAATAAGTTATAACGGTTCATAAAATATGATTGTAAGGTTAGAAGAGAAGACACGAATGTAGATTGCATTTATTCATTTTTCAAAAATTGAAAAATATTTTACGAAAAATTACGACAAAAACACAGATAAAAAGTTATATTGAAATCTTTTAGTTTAATAAATGTTTGGTTGAAAAAAAAAAAGTTATTTTGAAAATATGCGAACGAAAGGTTACCACGAATAAAAGCGAACGAAATATCATGACTGCAATGTTATCTCATGGCAGTTAATCTTAAAAATTTGTTTAATTTGATGTGTGTAGCATTGATAATAATTTTTTTAATCATATGTGAAGGTAAGATTATTTTTTAAAGAATATTTTTCAATAAAGATATAAAAAATGTCAAAAATTTGTATGTTTTTTAAAAATTTTATTAGATAGTTTAAGAATCTCAATAGTTTAATAAATAAATTTAATTAAAGAACTTTTATAATAAATATTAGGGTGAGTTACTAGAATATTGCATAAAAGCTTCCTTATTACAAAAGTAACATACAATTGTTTCTAATTACTAGACTAACACATTGTACCTATACTACCCCTGAAACTAGTGTTAGGAAAAAACGTAATTACGGCTAATGCCATTAGGAAAAAAAAAAAACATTGGAAGTTGGGACGAAGTCTACCGATCCTTTGATGGTAGATTTATACACGTGGACTGATTAAAGGTGTACGTCAGATATTTTTGGTACACTTAGTTGTAGTCTTGGTACACTTATCGGTCACTGTAGATGGTACACTTAGTTGTAGTGTTGGTACACTTATCCGTGGACGTACATGAAATCGATTCGTTAGATTAAGTTGGTAGAGGAATTTCCCTTTGATGATAGACTTTTGTTTTTAGCGCGTGTAGCGGCAAACGTAAAAGGGTGGGAACATATTTATGGTAGACTAATGGGCTGTTGCGACAGATTTATGCGACAGCCTTCTCTCCTTACAGATATTTTTGGTATACTTAGTTTGTTTTTTGAAATAGTTTTCATAGTGTTGTGGTAGGCTTCTTGTCCGTGGTAGATTTAGTAAGCAAGATTGACAGCTGTAAAGTCTTACCAGAATAACACGAATTTGTTTGAGCTGGCAAAGACAGTCGAGCGTTGCAATAGACTTATTGGAAGAAGATCTAAACACCTTTCCTGTTCTTCCGATCTATGGTGTTCATGTAATAAAGTTTGTAGCAGATTCATCAATCGTGTTCTGTTAGTCTGCCGGAGCAAACGTCTTTTTCCTACTCAGTTTCGAAAATATTTCCTCTGGGTTCATCCATGGAAGAGCAAGATATCTTTATTGGAGGATCTATATAACTCACTTTTTATAGGTTTTTAATTTAGAAATCAGATGTTGAGATGAAAATCTATAATAGTTGAGTAAAAACCTCACAAGTGAAACCAAAAAAATAGACATAAGTCGTGAAAAAATCAAGTAAGGCAGGGGAAATTAGGGTTTTCAGTCGTATGTTAGAGGTAGAAGACGAGGATATTATGGTAATTTCGGGTTCATTAAACCTAAAATTGAACGTGTACGTACATATAAACGTGTACGTATATATGAACTTATACATACATAATGTTCTTGAGATTAGTGTACGTACATAACGTTCTTTTGCTTAGTGTAGGTCCATAAATCCGTTTTAATGAACATTTGTAATTTTGTAGTCATCTTCAACATATCTTCTTCTACAACCCTAGCTAATATTGTCGTTGTTGTTCACCGGAAATGGAACAAGTAAGAGATGTTACTATAACAACCTATGTAATTCGTAATTGTTTATTTATTTATTATATTTCCGAGAGGTAATGAATAATAACCACACAAAATTACATTTTAACTATAGAGTATAATATTTAGATAAATAAATATATAATACTCAGTTCAACTAGGTACAACTAAATATATATTTAGATTTGCATTTATATTTAAAATATGAAAATGATAATTAAGGTTTATAAAAATTTCTTTACATATTGAACTATTAAATAACCATGTTCAAACAACAATACAAGTGACATCTACCCCCGAAATGCAAAATGTGCCAATTGTAAAGAAAAAACCCAACAGGCTACCCATCTCCGTGCTCCAGGTAAATCTAATTTAATCCTAATTCGGTTGTTTTCTTAATTCAAAGGGAGTATTACACTCTTTGACGAGACAGTATTACATAGCTATATAAGAGGGATTGTTTTGAGTTTTGTCTCAATTTGCCTTAAAACAAGGTGATCCAGTTTTGGTTTATTAATACATTTTGCCTAAGATTGAACGATGTGGGATTGTATATGACAGTCGGACAGGGAGATTGAAAGATGCCAATGAAGCCAGATGAAGATTTGTGATTAGTTTTCACACATTATTGAACTGTTAAAATTTAGACTCCAAAGTTGTAAAGACATCATCTTTATCTTTTTGACATGTCATTTGGGACAAAAGGAGAGTGTCTCAGCAAAAGGCAACTGCTTAATTTTAATATTTGTGACAGTTACATATTGTACTTAGCTAATTTAGTCATCTAAAACTGACTTTTATGAAAATATCATCCCTGACTTTGAGACTCAAAAAGTACATGAACCTAAGAAGGTACTATGTAGTTACTAGATTGACAAATTTCTGGTTACAAACAAATTAATCAAAGCCTCAAAGCAAGGGTTATCTTCTAAGCTTCTGCTGAAGAAGCTCGTTATCCATAACAATCGAGTTGAAAATAAAATGTGTAGCGTAGTTGTTAGACTGTGAGAGATCCGCCATTGACATGTCAAAGAGACAAAGATGATGTCTTAAAACTTCGGAGTCTAAATTTTAACAGTTCAATAATGTGTGAAAACTAATCACAAATCTTCATCTGGCTTCATTGGCATCTTTCAATCTCCCTGTCCGACTGTGAACGTGCAGCAAGAACAGCTCGGTGAACGTGCAGCAAGAACAGCTCGGTGAGCTCCAATGCTTCCACCTGCAGCATTGATCATTATGTCTGTGTAAATGCTTTCTGTCAACATACGTCCAAGGGATGTTACCGCTGTGGCTTTCGATTGATTCTCGGTTGAACCGTCTGCCCAGATAGAGTAAAATTCTCCACTCTGCCAATTCAGGTAAAACATCAACTCAACACATATGTTTATGTTCCACCAAACATATTGATTCAAATCTCTAAGCAACATCTCTTAAGTGATGAGACAGACACTTACATCTTGAGACAGAACCTTCAAGTCAAGAAACTCAACGTCAATGATGATTTTTCCAGTTAAGGGGACTTCAATCGTCCAAAAAAATTCTTCGTTTGTCTTGATCCGCTTATCTATTACTTCTGCATTCGAGTAAAATCACTAAAGAACCAGAAACAAAGGGAAACCATAATCGAACTAATGGATCAAACAAGTTCTTCTCTACTACCTGGATGAGATAAAGCTTTCCTATCACCAGCAGAAGAGATAACACGAAGAGCAAGGAAGCAACCGGTGGATTGTCTCTGGTAAGGTTTGATACCTCTGGATACAACTTAATATTTAGTAGCGTCTTGCTTTTCTCCACAGACAAGTGCCTTCAAATCAAAAAAAAAAACCCAAATTGTCAAAAATCTATCTTATTATCATTACTAAACACAAAAAAGTGTCCACTTTACTCATTCATCATGTCGGATCATAATTGGTCAGGTGAAAACCTTCCGCATTATATCAACAACACGAGTATGGTCTAACCGCAACTCAAGCACGTTGAGAAGATCATTGATTATATCAGATTAAAATTCCCACTGAAGGCATAATTTTGAAGAACGATCTTTTCAAGAACGATCTTTGCCGCAATGTGTAAAGCAGCTTTGTTGTCACAAAACAACCTCGTCGGAGCGTGTTGTGGGAACCCAAAATCTTCAAGAAGCTGACGCAACCAAATAATTTCCTTCAAAGCATCGGCCATGGAGCGGTATTCCGCCTCTGCCGAAGAACGAGAAACCGCCTTTTGCTTCTGAGTTTTCCATGAAATAGGACAGCCACCTAAAAACATAAAGTATGCACTAAGAGAGCGACGGGTTAAAGGACAGGTACCCCAATCTGCGTCACAATATGCCGTGAGAGTGAGATCTGTATCAGCTCGCAATAAAATGCAGTGACCAATGGAGCCTTTAAGATAACGAACCACCTGTAACGCAGCATCCCAATGTGCCTCACGAGGAGCTTTCATAAACTGAGACAAGATGTGTATAGGATAAGTAACCTTTAAATAAATTAAACGACCAACGAGTCGCCGGTAGCGCATGGGATCCGATAGAAGAGGACTGGAGTCAAGACCAAGTTTATGGTTCTGATCCATAGGAAGCTTAGAAGGCATGGCCGCTTGGAGTCCGGATTCCGCGACGATATCAAGCAAATACTTGCGTTGAGATAAGAAAATACCTTCCGTACTACGAGCAACTTCAATACCAAGAAAATACTTAAGCTTCCCTAAATCCTTCATGTGAAAACACCGGCTCAAATACTCCTTAAACTGGGTCAAAGACGGTAAGTGATTACCACAAATAATAATATCGTCGACGTAAACAAGAACACGCAAGTCTACATCACCTCTGGTCATAGTGAACAAGGAATAATCTGCATAAGATTCCTCAAAACCATATTCCAACAAAGCATTCGCCAACTTAGCAAACCAACACCTCGGTGCTTGCTTAAGACCATACAAAGATTTATGTAAACGACAAACTTTATTTGGATATTTGTGACGGAAACCCATAGGCAATTGCATGTACACTTCTTCTTCAAGATCTCCGTGAAGAAACGCATTATGCACATCCATCTGATGAACCTCCCATCCTTTAGATGAAATAATTTGCATGAGACCTCGAACTGTAGACATTTTAGCAACAGGAGCAAAAGTCTCCTCAAAATCACGGCCAGCCACTTGTCTATTGCCAAGAACCACAAGACGAGCTTTATATCGCTCAATAGACCCATCCGTATTATACTTGATTTTATACACCCATTTGTTTCCAAGAGCTTTCTTTCCGGGAGGTAAATCGACAATGCTCATTGTATTGTTAAGCTCGAGTGCATCGACTTCACTAACCATGGCATTATTCCACCGTTCGTCTTGCACAGCATCGCTAAAACAAGAGGGTTCCATACCCGTAGTAACAGCTGCAAGAAAAGCACGATGCGGAGAAGAGAACAAATCATCAGCAATATAGTGCGTGAGAGGATACTTTGTGTTACCTGAACCCGTAGACGAGGACTCGATAATGAGAGGAGAGGGGAGAGCGTGATGAACGTTAGAGGGAGAGACTTCCTCAGGTTCGTGAGTCACCGGTGGAGTGGTAGTCGGAGAAGCAGAGTCTAAAGTCACGGAGCTACTACTCCCCCTGTCACCGGAACCGGGTTGGAATTCCCAATCACCATCGGTGAGAACTGGTAGTTCCGTAATAGACGTTGACACATTAGGCTTTTGTAAATATGGAAACACGGTCTCGTGAAACACCACATCTCGAGAGACCAAAAATTCATTGGTTGTCAAGTCATAAACCCTCCAACCTTTCTTGCCAAAAGGGTAACCAACAAATATACAGTGACGACTCCGCGAGCCAAACTTGTCCTTATCGCGAGCGCGCAAATGTGTATGACAAGAAGAACCAAATACACGCAACTGGCCATAGTCTGGTTTGATACCGGTTAAAACCTCATAGGGTGATCGTCCCTTATGTAGCTTGGAAGGAGTGCGATTAATAACATATGCAGCAGTAAGAACAGCCTCTCCCCAGAAGAAAACCGGCAAACCAGCTTGAAATAACAGAGATCGAGCAACGTTAAGAATGTGACGGTGTTTACGCTCAACATGACCATTCTGTTGAGGTGTACCAACGCAAGAGGTCTGGTGGATAATCCCTTGACTTGCAAAAAACTTTCCCAAACAAATAAACTCTGTACCGTTATCACTACGCACCATCTTGACTTTCTTATCAAACTAACGTTCGGAATAAGCACAAAAATTTTCTATCACCCGTCGTACTTCAGACTTGGCAATAAGAAGATGCGTCCAAACAGAACGGGAAAAATCATCAACTATCGTTAAAAAATAAACAGCTCCACAAGAAGAAGCAACACGGTATGGTCCCCAAACATCAACATGGATTAATTCAAAACACTCTATTGTCTTATTGATACTATCATAAAAAACATCACGAGTTTGCTTAGCCCGGTAACAAACGTCACAAGGACGAGGACTAGCACAATTTGAAATACCAGAAAAAACGGGTAATGAAGAAAGAACAGAAAACGCCGGATGGCCCAACCGCTGATGCCACAAAGTCTGATCAACCGAAGCCGCCACACGAGTCACATTAGTAGTTGCCACATCCGTTAAATAGTAGACCCCATCACGCTCTTCACCGGCTCCAATCAGGGTCCTCGTGAAACGGTCCTGTAAAACACAAAGAGTATCGGTAAATAACGCAAAACAATTCTTCATTTGCTTGAGAATCTTGGAAACCGATATTAGAGAACAGTTTAAGTTGGGAACATAAAGAACATCCAACAAGGATACACGATCCGTGAGATGGAGAATGCCTTTACGATTTGAAAACGTAACACTACCATCAGCAAACCCAACCGAGCAAGATGGTGTGTCAACCAAATCAGTAAGAAGAGAAATATTTCCCGTCATGTGATGAGAGGCGCCTGTGTCAATGATCACATCGCCAGGAATCTTACCAGAGAGCTTATCGGGATTGCTTTTCATCTTTTCGAGAGCAACCAAGGAAAGAGCTTTCCACTGTTCAGGAGAAAAATCAGAGAGAGTGACGTTAGGACTGGTAGTATAGGCAGCAACAGCTTGACCACGTCCACGACCAGCTCCTCTACCACGACCGCGAGCAGCAGCAGAACCTCGGCCGCTGTTCCGAACGTTACGTTCGGTATACCATTCCGGATATCCAACCAATTGCCAACAAAACGCCTTTTCATGACCAGTGCGACCACAATGAGAACAGAGCAAACTACGCTCCCGACCTGAAGTTTCCACACGTTGATCCCCACTGATCGGAGCAGAAGAAAGAGAGTCACGTCGAGCAACAAAACCAACAGCATCCTGCTGTTGTTCACGAGACCGAGCCGCCAAGATCCTCTGTTCTTCACGGATAACTCGTGAGTAAGCTTGATCCAAAGCGGGAGAAGGATCAGCATCAATAATCGAATGAATCACATTCGCAAACTTTGTTTCGTCAAGACCCATGACAAACTGATTCACCTTCTCCTCTTCTCTCTCTGCGGCAATCGTTGTGTAAACACCACAAGTACAACCATCACAAGAACACACCGGAAGAGGTTTGTAAGTGTATAGCTCATCCCACAAAGCTGCAAGCTTCCCGTAATAATCAATTACGGACTGTCCCTCCTGGCGACAAAGAGCGATTTGAGAACGAAGATGATTAACGCGTACTTTGTTCCCAACCGAGAAACGTTTGCGCAAATTTTCCCAAAGATCACGAGCACTAGTGTGATATGAAACTGTGGAGCGTACACGAGGTGTGATCGAGGTACGTAACCACCCAACAACCATGGAATTGACCGAAGTCCATGATTCCAAATCAGAGCTATCTGCTCCGGGTCTCTTCAAGGAACCGTCAATAAAACCAGTCTTCTTCTTCGCACGAAGAGCATTGAGCATCTCCGAAGCCCATTCGTTGTAGTTGTCTCCGGTTAAAGTAACAGCGGAGATCATAGCGCCAGGGTTGTCCGTTGAAGACGTAGAGTATGAAGCCATCACCGTGTTTTCTCCGCCTGTTGAACCAACGGCGGCGAGAGCTCCGGATGTCGTAACAGATTGTGTTCCTTGTGTAGTCATGTCGTAACAGATTGTGTTCCTTGTGTAGTCATGTCGTGAAAAGTTTAGAAAGAAAAAAACAAAGGCACCAAATAACGAGAACGAAACAAAGAGAAACAAAGAAATCTCCACACACGAGATTTGAAAAAAAACCAATGATCAACTGATCAAACAAAGGGTAAACAGAAGAAAAAAGGAAAAAAAACAGAGATCAACTGATCGAGAGAAAAATTTGAGAGAAAAAAATTGAGAAACGAAAGTTTAGATTTCAGGATTTTGCTCTGATACCATGTAGAATTAAGAGAATATGTGTGTGTGTCTTATTAAACAACGGCGTTACAACGTTTATATACACGACTCAATCTCTAAGAAACCCTACACAAGATTTGCCGAGCAAGTTATACACATTAGACACAAACCGCAGCCCATATGCGGCCCAATAAAGATCAATAAGCTCGTGTGGCAAATCAGCAGTCATGAATGCTTTAACAGCTGCAGAAACTTGTTCCGGGCTCTTGCTTTCAGGTAAAGCAGTAGAAACAACTTGGTCAATAAGTTGTCGTCTATACTCATTGTTTTCTTCAAGAACCTTATCCCAGAGATCACCATCCATCCTCTCCACCACATACCTACAATTGGAAACTTGAGTATTAGCAATCTACAGGGACACCAATATTTGAAAAGTAAGAATTTTCATAAATAATGATAAAATACGTGTCTTGTAACTTGAACAACGAGTTTTTGTTAGTGACATTGATGAGTTCCTCATCACATTGTCCTCTTCTGTATGCCACAACCGCCAAGGTAGGATCACGTTTCTCACAATATTTACCCACAACCTTAGAGTCGTAGTAAGGGTTGGCGGTCAGGAAATGCTCAGGGTTGTTGTTATTGTCTACGATAATTTTACCCAAGGCATTATGGACATGCACGTCTTGGCTTCCCTCACTAACTAGATGCTCCAAGAACTGAGTGAGGAGACGAAGTCGATTTCTAAAAAAGCAGAAACATATTAGAGTTTCCTAACCAAACATATGTAATTATGAACGGAAACCAGAATGACCAAAAGGATTCACCTCTTCTCGCATTCCTCCACAAGTGGTTCGACAGGAAGCAACGAACGAACAGAAAGAATAAGGCCTTTTATAAAATCTTCAGGGCATTCATCATCAAGCAACTGTCCCACAACTAAGGGAGCATTCGCAGGGTTCACCTTTACACGGGATCAAACACATAAATATTTCATTAAAAACTGAGCTCCAACGCATTAAAAATAGTTCCAAGAAACCTTATACCTTTTGTACGTAACCTTCAATGTAACGAAGCATGTTGTTGTGTAGAGGTAATGAGTAAGATCAGGCACAAAGCCGAAACGGTCGCAGACATTTATCAAAGGTCGTGCATCAGGCAGCTTAGCTTCCATCAAAAAGTTTTTCGTCTTTTCAGCATCATAGAAGTTAGATTCTCTAGTTACACGCTCAACCTCCTTTATTTGACCAGTCTTGGCAGCAGCTTCAATGTACTTGAAATGAATCTCCGGATCCTCACTAAGCACAGAGAGAAAATATTGTCAACATGAGCATATAAATACAAGAATTATGCTTATTTACAGGAACGAGACCAGATTTTATAAAAATCACCTCATACTCAAATATGAACCTAGGAAAAAGTATAGCCCTTCGTATGACTTGAACTGCTCAAAGAGCTTAATACATGCATCAACACCTAGTTGCTCACAGTACTCCTTGCAAGCCTGCAATAGCATGGGCTCGTTAGTGTCACAATAAAAAATATGATTCATCATATCATACAGAATCATACACCACTAACCTGAACGATTATCTGCAGATTTCCTCTTAGGTTGACCAGCAACAGATCCCTCATGCACTCCATAGCCCATTCGCTAGAAAGAGTGCCAAAAAACTCAACAAGAGCCTGCATATTGAGCAGAGTGTTATGCAACAACTTGACCATCTAGGAGTTTAGCAACCAAAATATATTTCAGAGGCACTACCTGCGGCTCGATAGCATGTGTGTTCACAATTACACGTTTTATATCAGGTAACTTTGAGTAATGCTGCAAAAATCAAAAGGAAAAGAAGTTAGAAGATGAAAAGATAATACATTTAGAGATAACGTACGGTCAATAGCAGAAGACTTGAGCAGTTCAAGAACAGAGACAACGGGAATCTGAAAAAGCTTGATGTCTCTTACAACCACCTCACCGGACTTATCCCCATGGATTTATGCAGAGGCGAGAAGCTAGAGATGTTGATACTCTCTAACAACTTCTTCTTCGGTCCAATCCCAGAAGAGCTTGGTAAATACAAGTCCTTAAACAAAATCAGAATTGTCAAGAATCTTCTCAACAGAACTGTACCAGCGGGACTTTTCAATCTACCGCTAGTTACGATTATCGAACTCACCGATAATTTCTTCTCCGGTGAACTCACCGATTCTCGAACTCACCGATAATATCTTCTCCGATAACTCAGACAAAATAAAACTAGATCTAAAACTTTGTTCTCGAGAGAGAAAGTGAATCAAATTAGAAGGAATCAATATGATGTTTTTTGCCTACCCAAATTTAAGAAAATCCAAAAAAACACGAATCGATCATTCAAGTTTGTTGTGTTTCAGATCTCAAGATCAAAAGCATAAATCTCAAGTTTTTTTTTCAACCAAATTTAATTATAAATGGCATAAAACGTAATAAAACACACAATTCAGATATAGAAGTAATTTGCAAACTTTTACGTGTTATTCTAGTAAGACAGAAATCTCAACGTGTTAGTCTAGTAATAAACCTACTTTTATGTAATATTCTAGGTAATTTCTCTAAATATTATACTAAAATAAGTTCTGGGACTCCATACCTAGTATTATAAATATTGAAACTTTTAAAAGTTCTTAACTTTTAAAAAGTTTTTAAATATTTTAATTTTTAAATTTGAAAAGTTTAAAGTATTATAAATATTAAAACCTTTTAAAAGTTTAAATATTATAAATATTGAAACTTTTAAAAGTTTTTAGCTTTTAAAAAGTTTTTAAATATTCTAATTTTTAAATTTTAAAAGTTTAAAATATTATAAATATTGAAACTTTTTAGGTTCGAAACTTTTTAAAAGTTTAAAATATTATAATTATTTATGTAAAACATAAATTATCTTATTTATTTACGTTTGTGCTTTTTATTTCTTATGAGCTGTTATATTTTGAAACCTTTTAAAAGATTAAAATATTATAAGTATTTATGTAAAACATAAATTATCTTATTTATCTACGTTTGTGCTTTTTTATTTCTTATGAGCTGTAAAATATATTTTTGTGTATGTTTTTATAGATGAGTTGATATTCTTTCCTTAATTATTTATTTTTTATCTTATTTTTTATTTTTATGAGAAAAGAAATGATTTTGTTCTTAGAGTTTGATGGATTAACAAGTTGTATGGTAGTCTAGAAAAAGGTTTTTTAGTAGAAGAATGTAAAGAAGTTGACGAGGATGAAGAAGAAAAAGAGTTTAGCGAAGAACCAGACGATAAAAGTAATGATGACGATTACCACAAAATTTGACAATAGAAATGACAAAAAAGAATATGAAGAATAAGAAAACATTGAATAAAGAAAACATAGATGGTAGCGATCAATTAAATATGAAAACGAGTTAAATTCATGATGATAATTTTTTTTTTTTTTCTGGTGGTAAAAGAAATGGTTTAGGATATGTGAGGTCTTCAGTTTAATTCGTCTCGCCTGGATATCGAGTTAAATTCATGATTTTTTTATCAGATTTGATATTATAACACAACTGATTTTTATATTTCAAAAAATTGTATATCTGAAATTTAACTTTTTTCCTTAATACTAATTTAATTTTTTTATAAGATAATATTTTACTACCGTCATCAATCATATATAGCTTTCATCAAAATATATCAAATATATTCACGCGTAGCATGGGTTCAAAACCTAGTTATAAAAGCTACTTATCATAAGGTTAAAAAACAGTTCTTAAATCTTAATACCGCGCTTTAAGCGCGGATTCCTCCCTAGTTATATTTTATATATACAATCATGCATAATCTTTATAAAATCAATTTTAATATCAATAAATATCAGCATTTTATTTTGAAATTTAAATGTGCAAATTAATAATATATATAGCTTGTACAAATACAGTATAAATACAATCTTATATAAATACATAAAACTGTCTACGTATTACAAAAATGCTTTTATTTAATATATTAACAGCATTGTTTATTTAAAAATAGCGTACAGAAAACTGCTATATTATTGAATATCCTAATAGCATTTAATAAAAACGCTATGTAAAGTTTCATACCTACTATAACAGGAGCAGAAATAGCGCTTTCTACACTGCTCTAATATCGTACAATAGCATTTTTCCGATGCTAAGAAAACCCTTATTTTCTATAGTGAGTGTTACGACGACACCACTGGATCGTGGTTGAGTGCACATTAGGATTTAATTGACCTTTTGATCAATTTGGCCCCATTGCCGGGGACCAATACGTTGCCTTTAAAATTTTAGATTCACGTTTAGTCTAGAGTTTATTTTACTTTAGTTTACTCACTTGTTCTTGTGTTCTTTCTCTTGCGTTTCAGGTGCATTCAAACAAGAAGACAAAAGCCAACTGATTTGTGTAACCTGCGTAACGAGGAATTAGCACAGCTTGAACGAGAAAACAGAAGAGCAAAATCCCATGCCGACATTATGGCTGACGGAAATGAAACGGAAGCTCGCCAACCCAACACTCCAGCAGCTCTTGCTCGACAACAGCAACAACAGCAAAGACAACTCCCACAAGAGCGAAACAAAGTGGATCCGAATCCACCAGCAAGGCGAGCCACCTTGAGGAATAACGAAGCTCACAACAAGCTGTTTGCAAATCGGTCGGTGATCCAGTCACCAGCTCCTGCGAGACAAGATTATGAGATCAAGCACAGCCTGATCAACTTGGTTCAGAATTGCGTGTTCAATGGGTTATCATCGGAAAGTCCTCTAGATCACATAGAAGCTTTCGAAAGACTGACCAACACGAAGAGATCCAGTGGTGTCCCCTAAGACTACCTTATGGTGACACTTTTCCAATTTTCTCGGACAAGGCACTTAGATGGTTGAACCTTCTGGATCCAAGATCGATCACCACTTGGGAGCAGTGTAGAGCCACTTTCCTAAATCACTTTTACACCAAGTCTCGATCAGCCAAATTGAGAAGCAAAATCACCACTTTCTCACAAGGCGGTATGGAGACCTTTTGCGAAGCATGGGAGAGATTTCAAGATTACTTGAGGGACTGTCCCCATCATGGCTACACACAAGAGAACTTGATGAACATCTTTTATGGAGGTATTAAGCAAAGGTACCAGATGGCGCTAGACACGGCTAGCAGAGGAGATTTCTCCACCAATACCGCCAATGAAGCAAACCTTCTGATTGAGAATCTCGCTGCAAGTAACAGCAACCATGGTACAGAATACGACCGATCGGTACGAGTCAATGCTGTGGAGACTGATGCCATCAAAGACCTCACAGCCAAGGTAAATCTCCTCCTAAAAAGAGACCACCAAGGCGTCAACATGTGTGAAGAGCAAACCGGAGTGTATGCAGAATTTGGGGTCGATGCCTCTCAAGATGCGACTGAGGAGGTTAACTACATAGGAGGACAAGGGATTTTTCAGAACCGCGGTTTCAATCAGAATTTCCGAAACCATCCGAATCTATCCTACCAAAGCACTAATGTTGAGAATCCTTAGGATCAGATCTACCCACCGCAACCTCAGCAGAACAACTTCACACAAGGATTTCAGGCCAAGGGAAAGAGATTTGGAGGATCAAACTTTCAGCAAAAGCCTCAAGCAAATAGTTTCGCTCCAGGATTTCAAGCACCACAACAACAACCTGCTGCCCCACAAGAGAGCAAACTAGAACAGATGATGCAGGCTCTAATAGATAATCAGAAGAAAAATGCTGGAGAAATTAATGTCAAGATAGACAACATGTATTCAGAGCTGAATGGGAGGATCGAAACGCTGAACACTCACGTGAGGGTCTTAGAAAATCAGGTGGCACAAGCTTCAGTGAGAGTCAAGGCACCCCCAGGAACACTACCATGCAAGTCTGAGGCCAACCCAAAGGAATTCCTGAACGCCATCACTCTCCGAAGTGGGAAAGAGATAGAAGGACCACCGCTGACAAAAAGGACTGACCGATCCTCCGAGCAGACTGGCCGATCCGGGATATCCGAAAACAACAATGACCCCCTCAGCAACACTCAAGAAAATGCGGATGATGTTGAGATATCTGGTACTAAGGAGGCTGATAAAGAGCCAAACAACAAACCCCAGCAGACGTATACACCCAAGCTTCCCTTTCCAACCCGCCGTAAAACCAAGATACAAGAGCGCAAATATGTGAATCTAAAATCAGTGGTGGGAGAGCTTCAAGTCCGACTATGTTTCATCGAAACAGTGCGAATGGTTCCATCTCTCAAGAAGTACATGAAGGAAATGCTGACCGATAAACTCAGTTTAGAACAAGGGGTGATGTATCTTACGCATGCGTGTAGTGCCATGCTCCATGGCAACTTTTAGACTAAATTTTCCTTGATGCTTCATGGCCTTCTTTTTTCTTATATCCATACGAATCATGGCTTGTCTTCTTATTGTCTCCAACATCTCAACAAGGGGCATCTCTCGGGCTTTGTTGATAGTATTGTTGTAGGACTCAGAGAAATTATTTGAAACATCTTCACACACTGATGTGGAAGTGAAAAAAGCGCGGCTACAATTATGTGGATTCCTCATCATCAAAGTCTCATACACACCAACATCAAAGTTCCTCAACGCGGCAATGGCTCTCTCATATTCACCAATGTTGAAACTCTTTGCAACTGCCCAAAATAAGTCCTTAGGCAATTCTTTACCTGGAAAAACTCTCCTTAGGTTTCCATAGATGTGGCGCACACACATACGATGTTCCACCTTAGGAAATTCTTGGTCAACAGCATTGAGTAAGCCCTGTCATGTAAAAAATAAGAGCTTTATTCTAACTATCTTAAACAAATTACATAGATGACAAAGAGTACATGAACATTGAACTTACTTTTTGTCTATCAGAGATAAGGGTTAATCCAGTTCCATCTTGAAGTTTCAAATCAGTCTTAAGCTTCTGGATAAACTATAATCAACTGTCTATATTTTCCTTTTGCACCACAGCCCAAGCAACAGGAAAGAATTGATTATTTGCATCCCTTCCTGTAGCTGCCAAGAGTTGACCCTTAACATCGTTCTTTAAAAAACAGCCATCTATTCCAATAATAGGGCGACAATGAGTAAGCCATGTCTCCTTGAGGGCTGCAAAGCACACATAGAACCTATCAAAAGACTTTATACCACCATCACCAGTTATTATCCCCAACTCAACTGTAGATTCTGGATTAGACCTTTTTAAAACCAGAAACAAAGTTAGATTATCAACTATAAAACATAATAATTAGAATTATTTGGATAGATTTTATTTACCTTAGCAACTCTAGTCGGTAGTCTTTTATCCATGAAAATTGCTCATCATGTTCATCCTGAATCATCAACAAGGCTTTTCTCTTGGCTTTTCTACACTGATTAGGTGTCACAATCAAGTTGTAACGCTCCTCAAGTGTGTCTTGCATTGTCTTTGGTTTGTAGGTAGGTGATAACACTCTAATTTACACGTTTTTAGCATCCTTTTTTGTCCATATTTTGCATTGTTCATACCTCTAACTTAGCATTTTTAGGTCATTTACTGTAAGAATCAAGTTTTAGAGCATTTAGGGTGTTGCATTTCTGCATTTGCATATATTGGATGAAAACAGGTGCTAAAGAGCCAAAAATGGGGAAAAACAAGGACAATTCGAGCATGTACCCGAAGGAGCCATCGAGCTACAAGAACAAGTCCGAACCCCAACATTATCGAAGAGGATCCAAGAGCGTGAAGAGCAACCCGAGGATCCACCCAAGGAGTTACCCGACTTCACCCTCGTGTACCCCATCGAGTAGACCATCGGGCAGGTCTGGGAAGCTAGGTCAAATGGGTTTCCATATATAAACCCCCTCTTTCCTAGCTCGCAAAGGAGCACGCCGCAGACCCTTAAACCAGAGAGCGAGAGCTTCTGTGAGAGAACTGAGCGACTCAACATTTCTTCTTGTTTTTGTATTTTTATTTTGTAGTTTTTCTTAGATTTTTATCTCATACTCTTTTCTACTCTACTCTATCTTTTAATATAATGTCATTTTCGTTTATTTCTATTGCTTTGTCATTCGTTTCTATGTCCGAGTAGTGTAGCAAGGTTTCTAGGGATGGGATAGATGATTAGGTGTTCTTGATCGGTTAGGATGCTTTAGTTGATTGTTATGATTGATAGATTTCCTTCTAGGTTGATGTTCTTAATGCTGTCAACAGACCGAAAGGTTGAGATTAGATCTAGGGCGTTTACAATGTTACAGGCCAAAAGGAGTAGATAAAATGCTTGATTAGGTCAATGCTAGAGGTATACTTAACTTTGAGTGACAAAATCAGATAAGTCTAAGTTTACTGACAAAAATGAATTGTTCTTAATGCCTGCTTGTTCATATTGCTAGTGCGACAGTGTGGTAGTATGTTCAAGGTTGATTGTTGCTAGTGCAAAAGTGTGGTGACAAGGTTTTAGAGGTTCATTGTCTAGGAAATAATTGCTTGAGGCATGTAAGGCATCCGTAATGGTCTAGAACACTTAGGATTCAATTACCCCCATCCTTAGGAACTTTCGTATTTCATTTCTTGCATTTTCTTTACTTACTCGACCACTTACCCGATCAGGCACACGATAACCTGCATCGAGTAATACCTCGAGCTGTTCATATTTTACTTGCATACTTGATCACCCCACTCGATCCTGTACTCGATTGCTTGCATCGAGTGCTTAGGTCGTGTGGTTTACTTGTTTATATTCTTTACTTTGTTTATATTAGGACTGTTAGAACCAAAACCTTTATTGCTTGGCTTGACTTGTATTGTGCTGATCATATCCTTCCTGCTAGCAATACACAACCATTTGGATTGATAACCCTTTGTACTACAACTGCATAGGGGATTGATACCCTGGGTGAAAACCTGTCTATCAGTAGGATCTTTTCTAATGTCATTCAAGAATAATTTAGCAATAATCTCATCCTTCACTACCTTTCTAAACCCATCCTTAATACATGTTCCTTAGTTATTTTCATGGAATCAGAAACTGAAAATATTGCAAAGAAGGTAACTAACAATTGAGAATCGAAGGACCACATATATTTTAGGTTACATTGATGGAATGTTTCAAATAGTTAACCCGCAATAGAGAACTTAGGCTTCAATTGGCGACCAAAATTTTGGAAAAGAATGAGGAGGAATATCACATTGCTCTCTATTCCAAAATTTTTTTACCCAGAACCTTCGAGCAAAGTACTCAAACATCGTACCACCAAACCACAACAATAAAACCAACGAGATGCGTAGACAAATCATATATATTACTTAGAAACGTGGGGTTAAAATTTAACGATGTTACATGATTCTGTCACGCTTATACACGTCCGTTAATCCGTAAGTATGAATCTACTAACACTTATATAAACGAGTATTTTTTATGGCAAATTTAAATAAACGAGGTATTTTTCTTCCAATAAAATAACACGAGGTATTAAATGTCCAAATAAAAAATAGATGGTGGTTTTTTCGGGTATTTTCCCTTTTCTTAAATCTGGATGAAAATAGGAACGAAGAAGATGGTGAGAAATGAATTACAACAATGAACAACGAAGAACAGAGGGTGTCGTTTCAATTCTATATCTCATCGTGTTAAATTTATAATATTACTAGCATTTGATCCGCGCTACGCGCGAAAGTTAGATAAGGTTGTTTTTTTGGTTGTTTCGTTAATTTGTTTTTTGGTTATGTATTTTTCTTCTTTTTGTCTGGTTATGTTGTTCGTATGTTTTCCTTTGCTCTTTTGTTGATTTTTTTTTTCTGTATGTTTTTTCAGCTAGTATAATGTAGTCAATTTTTTTATTTTTAATAAATTTAAATCATCATGATCTCTTTTTTGTTTAAAAAAAATATAGAATTAGAAGTTAAGTTTATATAGTAATAGTTGTTGTCCCTCTTTAGTCGTTACTTTAATTAAAATTATTTGTCATTTTGGCCCTGATTGGTAGCCTACTTTTAAGACTTTAAAAATGTTTAAAGCCTTGACAGCCAATTTTTTACCAATCAGACTTTTTTGGCTTTTATTTTTTTTTTTAAGTTTTGAAAGTCATTTTTTTTTTCCTTCCTTGTTTTCACTTTTTTTTTAAGCGTCAAATTCATGCTTTAAAACTAAACAATATTTAAAGCATTCTTTTTTCACCCTTTGATATTTAAAAGTTCTCCAAAAGTATATATATAAATATTTTACATATTTTATTTTTATAAATTAATTATTCTCATTTTTTTCTCTTTCTTTTAAGATCCATTTCGATAATAAATTTTATTTTTTCATCATTATCACTAATAATACTATAAAAGAGTTCAAGAAATTCATAATTAATAAGAGAATAATATTCAAAAAATGCATTAGTGGTTAATGGATTTTTGACTGCTAATATAACTACTCAATAGAAAAAAACATTTAAAACAATTAAAAGACACTATTGATATCTGCCAGAATAATCAATCAAGAATCAATCACCAAAAATAAAAGAAAAATCAGAATATTGTTAGCAAAATTTTATATTGACTATTGGTATTATTACTATCTTTGCATTATTTAAAAATTAATAAGTTAATAAATTGATGTCTACAACTTCAATTATTTATTTCTTATTCTTATAGTTGTTTGTTTTTAATTAGTTTTCAAACAAAATTTCATATTTGATTGACTTATATTTTTAAAAGTTTTAATTTATCATTAATAAAATTTATTTTGTCATTAAAATGTAATATATAAATTAATTTATAACATGATATATATTTATTATTAATATTTGTAATAATAATAAAAATAACAGCTACAGCTTTAAAAGTTGTTGGTAAACAATCAGATTTTAACAGTTAAAGTTTCTACAGTCAAAGCATCAACAGCCAAAAGTCAAAGTCTTTACAGCCAAAAGTAACAGCCGTTACCAATCAGGGTGTCGTTAGATTGTTATTTGGTATTATTATATGTAGTTGTAGGTAATTTTTTAATTATTTTATTATTTAATTAGTAACTTGTGCGAGTAGTTTTTGTCAATACTAATGTGTTTGTAGTGATTAGTTAGTGGTTTTTGATTAAAAATGTTTAAAAATCTCAATTACTTACAATTTTGTTTTCATTGTTTTTTATTTTTTTTTTGTGTTTCTGCCGTTGGGCCTTATTTTCGGTAAGCCTTAAAATTGTGTTGGTCCATTGGGTCTTTAGTGGTATGTCATTGAGGTTGGAATGGCTTTGTTCCCTTTGAAAATGTGATGTCTCGTGAACGGATAGCAGATAAGTTATTTTTTGCAATCTACAGGACAGTAAGAGTTTTGAAACTATTTCTTTGATGCTTGTTATCCTTCTTCACTCATCCCTTTCATCGATGCACACATTTGTTTTTGGTGAATTTAGGTGTTTTCCTCTTTGTTTCGTATCTGTAGGGAGTAATTGGTTCTCTCCTAATGTTTTTGTTCCAGTTAAGTGTTAATTGGTGTGTAAATCTGTTTTCTTTCTTTCATTTCCTATTTAATTTCTCCATTGTTTTTGATATCTTAGTTTTAAGTCTTGTTTTGGTTGGCCCCAGAGTGTGGTTTTCGAGTGGATGTGAATTGTATGTTGTAAAATTTAATTTTTGCTTCTATGATGCTTTTTTAAAAAATATTTTGGGGTGTATATTTTTGTGGCCAGTTTAGTAACTCATTCAATTTAAGTCTAATGTGAACAAAATCTAGAACTCGAATTTTAGCATATTTTCCCTCAACTAATGGTGTATGTATCTCTTACATTTTCTTCTGTTTGGTGATGGTTTTGTCAATTTCTGGCGACTAATGTTAATTAAATTTTAGTTTTGTTTCCCTAATCCTCTGTAAGTGCTTGTCTTTTTTTTTCGTTTTAGTTGTTTTTTCTTTTGATTTTTAAGTAGTCATGTTTTTCGAAGCCGACAATTTTTATGATCTAGGTGTCCCTGAAGCTAAAGACCTCTTTGCATATGTCTATCTCCTGGTGGTCGTAATACTTTTAGACCTGTTTTTGAGATTGTTTGTGGGAAGTTTCTTCAATATATGTTGATCTTGTATGTTCTATTTTTGTTGTCATGGTAAGTGGTGGACTATTTTTTTTCCCCAATCGTTTGTATTCTTGCTATACTTTCAGTTATGTTCTCTCGTTCTCTTGTTTAAATTCTTTTGAAGGTGTATGTAATGTTTATGAAGGAGGAAAACAAATACTTTTATTTTGAATTTTAGAAATTTTTAGAGGATGATAACATTGGTGAATCTTACTGTTTTTTCTTAAGCTTAAATATTAATTTGAAAGATATCTTTTAGGTATTCCGAGATGAAAGAATTAAGAAGGGACGCTTCAGATCGCACACCGGCGGACGACGGAGTGGAGCTTCCTGGAGAAAAGTTTTATTTCTGCAGCATATAAAATATGTATTACTAATGGATTGGGCTTTTAAAGTAATACTAGGTTCGGACCCGCACATACGTGCGGGGTTATGTTTATAAACTAATTTATTTTAGTAGTCATAATCAAATTCATACTAATTGAGATTTTAGTTTGATTTTTCTGGTTTAGTTTATTAATGTTTGAAAATTTAAAATAATAATGGGTTCACCAATATTTTAAAATTTGGAACAACATAATGGTTGGACTGATAACAAACTAAATCAGATAAATGATTGGTTAGATTCTATTAAATTAGTGAACTATCAAATCAAATATATAACCACTAACAACAATGAAAACCCGTTTGAGACAAATACAAATATATAGGGGTGGACGTAATTCTCTTTCCGTTTTATCATGTTCCATCATGTCCTACACCCGTTCTCAAATTTCCGTTGCATAAAAGAAAACATTCTCAATATGGGACCAATTTGTATTTTCGATCAAAAACATACATTCTCAAACTCCCGTATAGAACAAACATAAATACAAATATAATTCATAGTATATTTATATCATATGTTATAATAAAAATATTACAAAATTAATTGACTTCTTTATTCTTATTATATATTATATAGTTCATTGTTAAAGATAAGTTATAAATGAGGAACATAGGCATGTATATTTTGGACATCCCGTGTCATCATAGGCATGTATATTTTGGACATCCCGTGTCCACCGAATGTAAATTTTTGTTATATAATAATTTTTTTAATTATTATTCGTTTGAAAAATATTTATATTAGTCCAGCGGATAAGAGATTGGGAAAAGAATATCCGTATTTAATTGTCAAAAAAAAAAGAGAAAGCTTCTAACGGGATATCCATGTTTTCCATTTGATTATTTAATTTTTACAAAATTACTACAAAATTAATGGAAATTACACAAACTTTCTTTATATTTTTTAAAAAACATTATCTGTTTTTTTTAATCCAAAATTAGCTGAATTCTACAAAATATATGTTTTTAAATTAACTCTTACCAAAATTATTAAGAATTTAAAATTTTAATGTTGCTATCTAAATTTTCTAATCTCATGTGGTATTTTTCGGGGTAGTCCTGTTTTTAAATTTTATAGACTTTTTAAAGATAATGATGACATAAATCGATGAGAGTATATATATAAGGTTAGTTTTCAAAATAATCCCTAAATTTTAGATATTTGGTAAACTAATTACTGATTTATTTCAAGATTTCTTAAAATAAATCATCTGTTTAAATTAAAGTTAAGTTATTTTCATATTACTATTAGAAATTAATTAGATACAGTTGTTATGGAAATCTTGTTAAATGATAAGTTTTATTAATTTCAAAACTCTCTATTATTTTATAAAATTCTAATAACTATATAAAATTCAAGGAATTGTTAATAGAAATAATTTTGTTTTATTATAATATTTAAAATTTTCATTTTGTAATCTTATTGGCTGTAATTTTTTTATAGTGACGGTATGTCAAGTATTTAAATTTATTATTTGTAATTAATATAATTTCATAAAATATAGGAAATGTATCTTTTATAGTTAATATAGTTTCCTAAAATATTGGAAGAGTTAATCATTTATTTCTTTAGTAATTGTTACCATTTTTTTAGGGAAGTTTACTTATGAAAGAGTTAATCATTTATTTCTTTTATAATTGTTACATTTGGTTTAGGGAAGTTTAATTTTTTTTTTTTAATTATGTAGGCAAGTTGGTCTGTTTGGCAACATGGATATGTGTCATATTTTTTATTTTTTATTTTATCCCTAAGTGTACTCCCCATTTAATAGTATAGATGAAACTGGCTTTTAGAAAAATATGAAACAAATGAATATGAATTGCTTAGTGGATTGTATCAAAAAATTGGGCTTATTAAACTGAGGAAATGGCTGATTTGGCAGCACCAAAAATGAATAAAGTTAACTTTATATACATAGATATTTTTTGCTTACAAAATGTGTCATTCTTTTGGTATGTTAATAACCAAAAGGCCTAAGCTGGCCCAATACGAAGATAATTATGTAATCTAAACAAAGTCCATTAAACATAACATAAAATTGAAGGGTCGATTGAAAAAATATATAAATATGAAGACTATAAATTTTAAAGTAAATTAATTGTTACACTAACAAAGTAAAACACGATATATGGAAATTTAGATAATGAAATTACAAAGAAACTAATATTTCAAATTTATAATATTTAAAAATAAGGTTAACAACCAACTGCTAAATTCAACAACAACCAAAAGAAAAAAAAAGACACACAAACTGTTTTTATAAATCATTATTATAAAATAATAAAACTCTTAACACAATCAAAATGAAAAAAAAAATATATATATATATATATACTAATTTAATAATATTTTAGTAGATACATATATTATATTATATTTAATTAGTACCAAAAAACAAAAAAAAATACGATTCGTCGTGCGGTTAACCGCAGGTTCAAACCTAGTTAGTGTGAATAAAGCCTCATTTCCCTTGTTAAAGTTTGGCAATATCCTTTTGTTGTAATCCTTACATTTCCTTTATGTAACAAAGCATGTAGGTCCTGTAAATTGTAAATGTCGAGATTTCATAAACTCGTTTTGGGTAATCAGATGTGTATTTATCTATTTTTGAGAGTTAACACTATTTTAAAACTGTGATTTTATCTATATACACAATTCAATTTCAGATTTTCTCATTTTTAATATTTCATCTAAGATCAATATTACAAATAAAAGGTCAATTTTATTGAAACTATTTGGTCTATTATATACACACATAATTGCTAAAAACTTAAAAGCAAATTAATATATGGATGTGTAACTCATGTTTCAAACTGTCAATGCTATCTGCAAGATAGCACAGATACCTAATTATTTGTTAGAAGGATGAAGAAACCGTTTCAATTGACATATCACTAATTAACCTATATACATCAACTTATTTAACAATTTTGTATCTCTGCTAGAAATTAGTGGGTAACTAGTAAAAAAAATATATAACCAGTTTCAACAAAAAAAACTAATAAAGATATAATTTTGTTGACAAAAAAAAGATCATGGTTTTATTTGTATACTGAAAATTCACGGCTTAATATCTATATATACATTTTTCAAGTACAATTATGAAATAAATCCTCAACTTCAACCTTATTTACAAGACTGCCATTGATATTTAAATTTAATTTATAAAACTTAAACTAAAATATTAAAATGACGAACCGATTTTCCAAAATCGGAACTGATATTAAATATATTAATTACTGTTACAAATCTAATACTAAACAAAATTTTCCATAAAACTCGGATCCTAATTTAATTAAGTTGTAATTTTGGAAACATAATTATTTATACTTTAAAAAAAATATATATATATTTTCACTGTAGTAATTAAGTTATACATAACTATAGTAAGAGACTAAATAGTTTTGGAAACATAATAATTAACTTAGTTATTTTCAATTAACATATAACATTCAATTAATTTTTCTAAAATGTATTAATTATTATTTTTTAAAATATGAAAATAATAAAAAGTTACATTCTCTAATATTAATATGAAATAGTTTAATTCACACAAAAAATAATTGCATGTTTTCATAAGGATGACTTTCATTGATAAATACCAAAGCTGTTATTATAATTAGCTATTTTGGATTAAAATTGTTTTCTAGATTTGTTAATATCATAATTTTAAATTTTAAATTACAACATTAGCTATATTGGATTAAAATTATGTTGCCTGACCCGCCTAGCATGGCGGGTTTAGACTATAGAACCAACACTAAAACTATTAGTTTATCACATATATACTATAGATTTGTAATCATAGTTTGGAAAATTAACTTATAAATTAGTTAGTATATGAACTACAAAATATTACACATACTATAACACATTCTTGATATTCAAAAAAAAAAATTAAATACACATAAAAATATAAAATAACATACCATATAGGCATATACCTCTGTTTAATTCTAGAGAACAAAACAAATCTAGAATTTTATATTCTATCTAATAACAAATTTAATGTAATTAAATTATAAACTTTATAAAAGTGTAAGAAGAAGAAAAATAATTGTAAACAAAATTATAAATTAATTAGACAAAAGTTAATTAATTAAGAATTTGAAAACTAAATAAATTAAAAATTATTATTTAAAATATAATAATTTATATTTAGCCCCGCGGTATACCGCGGATGAAATCCTAGTGTGAAACAAAATTACAAACTGACTTCAAATCCTACTATATTAATTGAGAAGTACAAATATGAAACTAACCTTAAAATGTGTAAAAAATTACATTCAATTGCCATTAGAAAAAAATAGTTAAGCTTAATTAACTAATTTAAATAAATATAATTAAATTAAAAATAAAAAACATTCACATATCAAATATTAAAAAATCTAAAAAAATCTAAAAAAATATTTTCTCTCTCTAATAAATTATGGACGAAATTACTAATTATTTTTTTTTAAATATATAAACCAAACAGAATTTTAAAAACTAAGATTTTATATCCAAGTATACAATACAATTATTTTTAATAACTAAATTCGAAGATTTTGTTAAGATTTCAAATTATGATTCTCCTATCATCTTTATTTTATTTTATTTACAAATTGTTTAGAACTTTCATATAATACTTATAATTAATAAAATGCATATTTTCTACATATGTTGTGATTTGAATTTTTTTAAACGAAGATATATTACTAAATGTATGAAAATGTGTGTTTTAATTTCCACATTGGCGGGTTGGTAAAACTAAATTTATAAAAATTAATAATTTTTATTTACTCATAATTATAATATTAAAATTACTATTTTATATTTCACAAAATATGATGCAAATACAACAAATAAACAATATAAAACTGTAATAATACGTCAAAAAGAAAATATTATAATATTCTAAAATAATTAGTATTCATATAGACTAATAGATTTACATAACAATTAAAAATAAATATTATCTCAAACAAAATAATTTTTTTTTAAAAACAATAATTTTTATTATTATATTATAAATTTTTTTAAAAATGTTGACCCGTGCTTTAAGCACGGGATATATCCTAGTATTATGTAAAATTCATAAATTTATGTGAGATTTTTCGGATATTTAAAACTCACTACGAGAAATAAAATCGTTGACAAAAAAAAAAAAGAGAATGGAAAATATATTTCTATGAAAAAAAAAAATGTGTATATATATATATATTATTTAGATTACCTTTCGTGACTAAAGGTCACGTGAAGATTTGTTGTGTCTCAACTCTCAACACACATCGGCGAAGCAAAGACACACTCCAGAAGACCTGAACCATAAAGCTCAAGGATCTGCTTTCCATGATTTGCCAAATATAAGCCCCTAATTATAGAAAGGCGTTGACATTAGGAACATACACACACTTGGTTTGTGACAATGGGTTATCCGTCGTTTTAGTCATTTAGTAACGAACACCGTGCCGTTCTCGATGCAAATAAACGACATAATGCAAACCCGGAACGGAACACATGAGTGAGGAGGATTAGGATGATAAATCTCTGGAGCTCTCCACTAACCAAATGAATTTGGTGGGATTAAACGCCTCTGAATTGTGAAGCTTGCAGGTTCTTCTCTATACACCTCCCAAATTCGAATTTAGAATAGCTCAAAGTTTCGATATTTATTAATTGATTCGCTTACTTATCGATTTATTTTTTGAATTTCTCAGTTGTTGTCAGTGGTTGTGGAAGAGGAGATGGTGTTCTTAAGTTGGGGTCGTCCATCTTCAGAGCAGCAGCAACAAGTACTCAACAAGTAAGAATCAAATTCGTAAATTAGAAGGAGAAAAAACAAAATCTTGCACTAGAAATAGCTTGCTTAAGTATGGTTTGTACTTTTTAAAATCCAGAACAGGAACATTCAATTATGACAACAAGTACAGAGGAGCTTCTTCTAAGTCTATAGCTAAACTTAAGGAAGACTCAGAGATAGATAAAGATGGATTCTTGATCAATCATGCTCGTGTTCTAGTCGGTTCTGGTAAAGAGAGTTATGAGAAGGGGGAAAATGCTCTCCAGACTTGGAAGTACATACAATGTTTCTTTTTTGTTCATCTCAAATTTAATGGAAACACCAAATTGGTTCTGTTCTCATTGATTTCGATCTGATAATAATCTTTGCAGGCATTTTGGTATGGGTTGGACATTTGTTGATCCTGAAACTCCAGTTGAAACCGGTAACAAGTTTTGCATCTGTGTGAAAGAAGTACTTCCATGGGTGATGCTTCCTCTTCAAGTGGTTTATGTCGATGAAAGCCGCAAATCTAGAAAAGGCCCTGCGCATTTCGGGTACGGGAGCGGCACTCTTCAGGGACATTTACTGGCTGGAGAAGAACGGTTTTCAATAGAGCTTGACGGTAATGGTCAAGTTTGGTATGAGATAACGTCCTTCTCTAAGCCAGCTCATTTCTTGTCGTTCCTGGGATATCCTTATGTGAAGCTAAGGCAGAAGCACTTTGCTCGTCATTCTTCTGAAGCAGTGCTCAAACATCTCAATGCTTCTTGATGATCGATACCCGAAATATGAAGATATATATATTTTAAGTTGTATTTACGATAGAAGTTGTTGCATATACACTTTGTCTATACTGAAAACCGAAGCTTAAAGGGTAAGTTTTTAATTCAGATGATTGGTACTACCATAGTCTAAGCTTGAACACCTTAATCAATAGGTGACGCAGAACTCATACGTCACAACATTGCCAACGTCGTTGTGTCACTGAGAAAGGAACGCGACCAGCATTGACATTATCATCCAAGGACGTTCTCATCAAGGAGACAATCGACAATGCAAAGGGTTTTTACCTTGAAGAGAGTTTAAGGTCTCTCTGTAATTTTACTTAAGGGAGAGTAGTCGGATGGCTATCTAAGGCCTTACAATTTGTTTGATTTGATGTGGTTTAATTAAATGTTTTGCTACTCTTCAATCTATACTAGTATTTTTGCAGCAGTTTTTGCTCAAAAATACTTTTTGGAAAGTTTTTACATTTAATGTATTGACTTTAATATTAGTTACCAAAATTTCAAAATTAATTATAAGTAAGATTTTAAAGAATAAGGAAATATTTTTGTCTCATTCAAACATAAATATATGATTCCCTTTCATTTTTATTTGAATTTATATTTAAATTATCTTGAATTATTCTATAATACATTTAGTCAATAAAAATTGTGATTTTTTTCCTGCATATAATGTAATACAAAATTTTTAAAACGGACATATATTACTCAATAGATAAATAAAAAATACGGTACAATATCCCACATCGTCAAAAAAATTAGACAATAGTTTAGAGTCATACTTTAAAAGAAACCAAAATGATTACGAATATAAATGAGTAGGAAGCTTGATTTATCAGGCATTCAAACTTTAAAAACTTGCATTTGGTTTATTCCGGTTCTTTATTTTAAAGATTTTTAAAAGGTTAAATATGAAAAATATTTAAAAGCTTTAAAAAGTTAAATATGATAAACATTATACCGTAGATACAAAATAAATATTAAATATTAAGATGATAAAGTGTGAGTTAAAATATCTCGGAACGGGTTTTATCGATATTTATATTAATTAAAAATATCATTAATTTGGTATTACACGGGTAAACATCATTTCATTATTTTGTTAATATTGTCGGTATCAGAGAATAAACATATCTAATCAAAATTGATTAAAATAAATATTATGTAAAAAATATATTATATTGCGGTAGTATATGGTTTATTTAACAATTATTATGTAATTATAACATATTTAACTAATAAATACAACTTATAATTTAGTTATAAATAATTTTTGTCCGCGGTGTACCGCGGGTACTAATCTAGTTATCCTGAGTAAAAGCCTTACAACTTGGGTTTACTTTTTTGGTTTAGTTGGTTTGAATATTTGTTGTGTTCAAAATTCAGCTTAGTATATAAAATAAAAAGCACTAAACCAAAATAAAGTTGGCTTAACTGGTTGGTTACTGAACCAGCCTTGGTTCGTCTCAGGTGATTAAGACTAATTACTTTGAAACAAAAAGGAAAACAATCATACTTAGAATGTTGCCATATCTTTAGCGATAGGCAAACAACAAAAAACTCACTCTGTGTTTTCTAGTTCTCTCTTCTGTTTGTGAAATCGTGAAAACAACATAATGGGTGGCTTGAAGCAAAAGATTCCGATAAAGATGATAGGGAAAAAAGATTCACGAGCCGTAGCATACTCAAAACGCACAAAGGGTCTTTACAGCAAAGCGGCTAAGATTTGCCGGCTCGCCGATGCACAAATTGCGATCTTGGCAACTCCCGTTTCTTCCAATTCCAACGCTTCTTTCTACACCTTTGGTCATTCATCTGTGGATAGCGTTGTCGCCGCTTTCCTCGCTAATGAGCGTCCTCTTAGGGAAGATCTAGGGTTAGGGTTAGGGTTCTGGTGGGAAGATGAGAGGCTTGCAAAATCAGAGGATCCGGAGGAACTGGGAGACGCGATCAACTCAATGTCGAAGATGTTGCAAGATCTGAAAGATTTGCGTTGCAATGCCTTGCAAAATCGACGAGATTGTACTGAGGACGTGGAGGAGAAGGAGGGTTTATTAGACGGAACTCATCAAAACCATACTCTTAATAATCCTGAATCTTGTTGCGACAACGACAACAACTATGCTTTACTTGGAAACGTGGATGGATGCAATCAAGAGTTGTTGGACATTGATCAGATCATTAATTTTGAGTCGACGAGTTCGTCAGTGAATTCAGAGTTGGAAAACATGATCTCGATGGTGACACCAAATCATCAAAACTCCTTCTCTGATCATTCTAATGCTATTATTGTAGATGAAGGATTGGTGGTTCACACTGATTTGTATGATGATAATAATATCCACTTGTCCAATTTAGATGAAGATCTGATGCTACAGATTTCTGACAACAACAACAACAACAGCATAAACAACAATGTTGAAGAGCTGGAAAACTTTGATGAGTTCATTCAAGAGCTGGATCTTGATGACATCTTTGATTTTAAGACGAATTATGTGCAGAGCTTGGAGATGGATGGTGTCTCGATGGTGACTACGACGAACCAAGATTTGGGTTTAAATTCTGAAACAGTTGGAGATGGAGGATTAGTGATGACTCACATAGATTTGGATGAGGATAATCTATGCTTTTCTGATTATTTTAATGACTTAACCTCCTCTGCTCAAAACTCCCTCCAAGATATGTATACAACAAGTTAAAAGATCTATTCTCAACTCTCAAGGAACAAGGGTCCGCTTTGACATTATTAATTCATGATTAAACCATCTTTTCTTGTATATTTTGGAGTACGTTTTCTCAACTTTCTTAAATAAACAGATAAGCTTTTTACTAGTCTGTAGATTTCCTTACTACTCATGAGTAACACTTGAAATATCTGACAAGTTAATTGAATTTTCAACCAAATCAAACACATTTTTTTTTGGAGATTTTTACTTATTTTCAAGGCATAATATATATAATATGATGTTAAATTCTGATTAGCTAACAATACAACACTATGTAGTATTTGTATTCATTGTTTTTGGGTCTACCAAAATTGGAAAGTGTCTGAGTTAATGGCTTTCTCAAGACATTTTCTTACTCTCTCTCTCTTACACACAAACAAACTTGTATAGATGATTGATTTTTCTCATTGTTGCAGGTATATCTATTAAAAGCAGGCTTCCATGTAATGGCAATAAGACCGCCCACAGTGCCAGCCAATTCTTGCAGGGTAAAGAAGAAACTTTTAAAATCAGTTTTCGTTGAATCTCGGTGAAACTCATCATATGTTGTTGTGGAATTCAACTTAAGGCTAAGGGTGACACTGAGTGCAGCACATACCACAGAAGATGTGAAGAAACTCATCACTCGTGTTTGGACTTTGACAACACCACCACCATTCACACTCGTTTATAGTGTAAATAAATGGGTCACGTATATATATAAATTATAAACGAGTTTGGCTATATACGTGACCCATTTATTTACACTATAAACGACTTTGGTTCGTTTTAGTGTGCGACTTTTAATGGATTTAAGAACCTGTGGACTGTTTGTCATACTGAGTGATTCAAATTGTTTTTTTCCTATATATCAAAATATACTTATATGTATAATAAATTAAACTATTCTTTTACAAAATTTTATGTTTGTATAATGCATCCCTCCGGCAAATTCTCTAAAATCGAATGCCCACGAAGATTACAATATTACATATACATCTATTGAGAGATTATGTTGAGAAGGGAGGCTCGTGTTCTAATCAACCCTCGAAACAACCCTTCTAGACTCTTCTCGGACCTTCCAATACATACCTGAACTTCCTCAAGCTTCATATGAAGATCATCATGAGAGATAGAATCTCCACAAATCGCTGAATCTACATTCTCCAACTCGTTTCTGACCATCTTATCGTGATCATGAAACTTTTTGTTCATGAGGACTAAAGCCAACTTGCTCCTTATGTCGTTACCGTTTTGTCGTCCGGACAAGAACTCCAAGAACGACTTCAAGACCGAAATTGTCATCAAAACGACACGTCTCATTGCATGAATCACGGCCAAGAAGTGAATATCACCTTCTTGATCACAATCATGATCGCTCACCACTAACCCTACACTAATGTTCTTTAAAGATCCAAGAAGCTTCTTCACTTCTTTCCTCATGTTCTTCCTAAACCCGACATATCCCGAGACATCGACATCTTTCCTTCTCCTAACACAAGATTGAAGACCAAGAACACGCTCATGAGTCTCAACCATGAGATCCCTCGAGACGTTGCATATATCCATTAGCCTCAACGAACCATCAAGCATCTCCTCCATAAACTCTCCTTTCACCTTCTTCTTCTTCTTCTTCCTCCCATCACTACACGACAACACACTTTGCGTCGAACCCATCTTAAGAAGCTCTTCCGTGCAGTCGTACAGATCCTCCAGCCCCGATAGACCGGAGTAAACCGAATCGGATGACGTCATCGTCGAAGTGTTCATGGTGATGATAAGAAGCTTGTCAAGCGATTCCTCTATCGCTGCTGTGCTAGGATGAGATCTTGAAGGTAAGCTAATAGATCTTACATGATTCTTGATCATCATCATCGCCATATTTGGTTAGTATTGTCTTTGATCTGTGTTGTTAATTTTTATTCAACGAGCTCTATTTATATGATAAAAGTTTGTAACATCAACCAACAAAACTTCAACAAATAATAGGATATTTATTATTTTAATTTTGTCCGATTGTTATAGGCAAAATGTGTGATTCTGAGTTGTCATGTTTTTTTATAAGCTCGATTTGTCAAATTATGCGTAACAGTTTGGCCACATAGCTGATGAGTCATCGTCTGTTATGCCTCCGGTTTGGCCACATAATTAATGGCTACCCGAGTACTCTAAATTAAAATAATATGAAACGGTCTATAAATTGTCTCGGTAGGTGAAGCAATGCAGATCTTCCTCAACCATATTATGCCTCGTCCTATCCTACCTATATTGTCTGATTAGCCTCAACGGATTTATGACACGTGGAGAAGAGTCGAATTTTTCGTTTGATTGTTTGTAGCTGCACTTTTATTGATTACTTTGTTTGTATCCGTGGAAAAATTAAATATTTGCAACGTGTAATTTGAGTTTTTTTTCTTTAGGATTTTGGAGTAATACCTTTTTTAGTATGTTTTTTCTTTCAAAATCAAGGTGTTTCTTGATGATAAATGCTACGTAGGTTGGAGACTCATCCAAGTTTTAATAAAAATTTTAGAAAGTTTTATAAGATTTTACAAGATATTAAGATTGATATATCATGGTTTTTGTGGTTTTTAACCATGATATAAGTAGTCTTTTAGAGTCTTTTGATTTGTTTTCTAGGATATTTTGAGTCTTTATAGGTTTTCTAGGATTTTGGCATGAAATGAGCAAAATGGAGCAATTTGGATGATTTTGGAGCATTTAACCGGAAGAAATCAATTTGAAGTCTGATTAGCATCGATCGACACCAAGATTATGGGCATCGATCGACACCCCTGTCTGCCGACTCAAGACCCAAGTTTTGGAAGATTTATAAAAGTTGCCTGAAATTTTCCATATTTGCATCATTGGTCTCTGACGTGTTATAGGATATATAAATATTTATTTTTAGGTTTTCCAAATCATTAAGTTGTATTATATCAAGTTTTATTTTTCCTGCAACTCTGTGAGATTTTGAGAGCTTTTGGAAGAGAGAGATCTGCTTTATAGAGAAGAATTTTTGAACTCCTTCTTACTCTTTTTAATTTCAGTTGCTTATTATTCAGAAAGATGTTTTGTTCTTCATTGATCATGTATGAGTAGTTTGCTTGTTAGGTTCAGGGTTTTTCATAGGGTTTTTATGAATTATTAGATCTGTTTATTTAGGATTCATTATCTTGCTAGATCTTCATCTTAGGTTGTTTTTCATATTAATCCTTGATTGGCCATCTAGAATTAATAATCAAGGAAAATAAATTGATATGAGAATATAATTGATTTTCATGATAAAACCTTTTGATGAGCAAAATTATTTCTTGCAAAGAGATTTGACTTAATAATTTTGTGAACAATCTAAACATGTTTTTAAAGCTGATTTATTACCTAGAATTTTGCAAAGAGATTTGGATTTTCTGGTTTTAAATTCAGATATAATTTGCAGTGAGAACTGATTTAATTTACAAAAGTGATTAGAGTTCTAGATCTGTTCTTAATTGCTTGAATCCTAATTTATTGATTGATTTAATATTTCAAAATTTCCTGAGAAATTCCCTAGACCTAGCTTTTTGATCTTCTGAATTTACAACATCTTTTATTTAATATTTTGCATTATTTATTTTAATTCAATTAAATATGTTTAGCATAATTGGAAAACTCTATAATTTATTGTGTAGTCTTGAGTCTTTGTGGAATTTGACCCCTAAGTACTACAGTGATCTATTAATGTGAGAGAGTAGTTCTAGGGTTTAATTTGAACATATCAAAGATAGTTTGAGTATATTTAATAACTAAGGTTATACACTTATTTGTGTGTATTCAAAATTTCTAGAAACATTTTAGATAAATTTTTTAGAATGGAATATTTTTGAAATGTGGATTGAAAAATGTGTATTTATGAAATTTCTCCTTTTTCCATGGGTTGGGTGTGGCAAAAGTTCCAGTCAATAATAATACTGAAAACATAAAAATTAAATTTACATTCTGAAATACTAATGTAAATGATTTTCAAATGAAAAACTTACAGAACAGAATTTAAATGTAAGATTTTATGGAATCAAAAATTTTTTTGTGTGTGTTTGGTAATAGTATAATTTGGTAGTTCCAAAAGGGGAGCTGCTATCAAAATAAATATACTAAAAAGATGTGTATTTCTGAACTATATATATAAATAAATGTAACAAGGGAAAACCTGATTACAAATATAAGAATTTTACATATGTAAGTTGTTATCTAGAAATATATATTTTTGAATTGTGATAATACATATATATATTTAAAACGTAAATTTATTACAAAAATGTTCAAGAGTAGTTATATTTTCAAAATATAACATAAAAGCGCATTGAGCCTTGACTCTTGAGGTGCGCAAGATAGTTGCATTAGAGATATGTGTTCTTATATATAATAATTTTTTTAGAAATGAACTTGATAAACTAGACGATGGTGTTGCATTAGAAAATGCTTTTCAATTTAATTTTTATACATATATGGTTTCCAAACCAAATCTTAACATTTTAGCGGAAAGTTAAAAACACTAGCAATTTTATTTTCTTCCAACTTAAGTGTAACATAAAATTGTTGAACAGATATTTTAAACTTTAATTCCATATACCTGATTCATCTGATAATTCTATCTGTATTTTTAAAATTAATAGATATACATGAAAAGTTCAACAAAGGGCAAAGTGAATTTATTATAAGTAGCAATTTTTTATTAAAGTAACGTAAGTGCGTAGATCTTTTACATATACTTAGTGTTGGGCTTTCCAAGCCCAAGCCAACTCCCTTATTAATATGATATTATCCGCTTTGGGTCCAGGTGGCAAAGCCCGTACAGATTTCTTATTGGGCTTCTTCCCAAAAGGCCTCATACTAATTGGAGTTGGTCTTGGCTTATATATTAGAAACTTCTTTTCTAATCTTCAAATGTGGGACATTGTTTGTATCCCAACAAACCTCCCCTCAAACTATGTACCACGATACTTTAGCCTCCCCTTCAGTGAAACCTAGGTACCTAGGCTCCGGTACCCTCTTATTCCTGAAGTATTCTTGAGGCACCACACCCACTCACCTAGGTCCACTTTTCGACCTAGGCTCTGATACCAATTGTTGGGCTTTCTAAGTCCAAACCAACTCCCCTATTAATATGATATTGTCCGCTTTGGGCCCAGGTGGCAAAGCCCGCACGGATTTTTTATTGGGCTCCTTCCCAAAAGGTCTCATACTAATTGGAGTTGGTCTTGATTTATATATTATAAACTTCTTTTCTAATCTTCAGATGTGGGACATTGTTTGTATCCCAACACTTAGGTACACATGATTTTCTATTTAACTATGAATTTTATGTATTAATTTTTTTTCCCGACCTTTTGGTTTGGATTAAAAGTCTCAAACTCAAAATTATCTTGTCTCCCATTTTAATTAGATAATTATAATATACAAATTACATATCTAACATCATTTGAGTATCTTTTGTATTAAAAGACTTTAAAATATTAGTAATATTTAATTACTTAACTGTCATTTAAAATAAATGTTGGACTTTTTAAAAACAAATTTGTTGTTCTTAGTAATTACTTTGAAATGAATTAAGTGAAAAGATAAGATACACAGATTAGCGGTTTGTTCTAGTGATGTTGTAAGTCAATCTAAATTGGTATGCTACATGTTGGTAAATTAAAGAATCTACTAATAAAAACAAGAAAAATACCATATATTTCCTAAGATTTATTTTATACAGTATCATGTTATCTGTTTAAATTACATGCAAAAGGAAAACTACTTACTGTGTACATCTACTTTGCGCGTACGGCGTATCTTCTTTTTACAATTTTACCAAATTTTTGGCTATTTAACACACACAAAAAAAGGAACAAAAGTAATTTAGTTTTTTTTTTTATTGTCAAACTGAAAAATACCACCGTTCCAATAATATTTCTAATTTCTCTCGTAGATTGTAAAATTCCACCGTTCATGGACTTGTAAACGGACATCACCATTTGTCCAAGTCACCGGCACTATCGACACGTGTAAAAGCTGCGTTTATCATTGTTTAAGATCTCATTGGCAGTCACCAATAATTGCATGCATCAATCATGTTACGTACATTGTATATAGCATAGATCTCCAAAAACATTCTTTTCTAAGGTTATTTTTTGTGGCGCATGTCAGGTGTGTTCCCTAAAGTAGCTCCAACACTAAAATGGCTTTAACCAACTAAACAATTTTTGGATTCATAGAACCAGCTGAATTGGTTTACATATGATAGTTTTTAGCTAGTGGCTATCACCTGGTGGCTATATATTGTTTCGTTGGTCGAGCGGAAAAATAAAAATAAAAAGCCATTTATTAAAAAAGAAGTAGAAATATAGTATGATATATATTATTAGTATTTAGGAAGTTGAATCTGTGACAAAGATGTGTTAACGTTATTTAATCAAAAAGCAACCTGTAACAATGAGAATGATCTCCCATTTTTTGTTTTTCTTCGCCTACCGATTTCTCTAATTAATTAAGAGAAGAATATGTAGGTGGGAAGAGTGGACGTTGGTAATGGCATAATATATACAACTATAAAACAAGTTTTTTGTTGAGTTATGCTTATATCGTGGTCGTGGGTCATCATCATACAAAAGTGAAAAACTATTGAAGTAATACAAAAAAATTAAAACTAAGTTTAATTTAAACTACAAAATAATGATTTTTTTTTTTGATGATATAATGGAATTGTTATGTAAACAAAATTTAGAAAATCAAGAACCTTTTTTTTTCTCTTACGAAGATTCAAATGCAAAACTATATCAGTTTTCCGTTAATATTTGTATTTGAATTCTACATTTGGAAGATTCTGTGATTTTTAACACCAAATTGAATTTGCGTTTCACAACTTTGTATCCTGCAATTTCAACGCAACATTTTGTTTTATATATTTTAACCTAAAATTGTAGGTGTGCATAGAAGTATAGAACTTGACATGAAATTTAGTAAAGTTATTTGAGTTTTTTTTTGAAAAAATTACTGAAATGTTATCTAAAAGTTGGTTTATTACTCATATCTATAAATCTTTTGAAAATTACTAGAATGTTTAGTGCTTTGAATGTAATTACAATTTACCCCTTGGGTTTTGTTTCTCGAATTTGAGTAAAAAATTTAAAAAAAAAATACACATCAGATATGATTTAACACGTCATTAAGCAGTTTTTTTAGATCCACAGTTTTGTTTTCTCTTGTTTATATCAAAGAGAGGGAAAGTGAATAGTTTTAACTGTTCACAAACCAGAAAAAAAAAATATCGAAACTCTCGTCATCTCTCGTCGCCGGCGATATTCTGTCATTGTCCACTCTCTTGCGTCAATCTCCAGCCGTCATCTCTCGCCGTCTTTACTTGTTCTCTCTATCTTCGTCGTCGCTCTCTCTCTCTCTTCGTCTTCTTCGTCTTCGTCTATCCGGTATGTGTCGACTCTTTAGTTTCGAGTTTTCTGGCTGAATGTGGGGTTTTTGATGATTTACGGCTGATTGTCGCCGTTGTTAATGACGGCTGATTTGTTAGATCTATTCGATTCGATGACTGATTTACTTTTTGTTTTATGTTGCGGTTCAGTTATTTTAGGGTTTATGACTGATTTGTTAGATTTATTTGATTTGATAGCTGATTTACTGTTTGTTTTATTTTGCGGCTGAGTTACGGCTGAGTTGTGACTGAGATATTTTGTGCTTTAGATATGAGTTATGTGTTTGTGGCTGAGTTATGTTATGCTTTGTGTATGAGTTTGTTTTATGTTATGGCTGATTTATTTTATGATTTACTTATGAACTATAACAGATGTCGATGGTGATTATTTCTGAAGAACAAGCAAGGGATTACCCCCCCAAGACTATACGCTGAAGGAAACCCTAATATAGAGTGTAGAGATATTAACACCAATTTCAGGATGAGAGAATTCCCTCAGATTAGGGAATCAATAGGACTGGATGCGTGGGAAAAAACGAAGGATGTACCTATTGGAATAATCTCTAAGCTAGTTGATAGCCAATTCGTCTGGTCTGGTAAGGTTGTTCATTTCCTACTATGTAACCAGTTAAGGGTACATAAGAAGGAGCTTTGGTTTGTGGTCAGCAGTCAACCTATCAGGTTTGGGTTGAATGAATTTCATTATCTGACGGGGTTAAACATAGACCCAATGCCTACTGAACGGTTTGAACTTGAAGAAGAACACAAAGAGTTCTTCAGACTTTTGAAAGTGTCTGGTGGGGCAGGTCCAACGCTATTTGAACTCAGGGAAGCATTAAAAGTGTGTCGGGGGTGGGTTAACCCTGATCATCATAAATGGTTGGGGTTGTTGCTACTTCAACACATTGGACTTTATAGTTTGCATCATAACTCTAGAATTCCATATGAAAGTGCCACAAGAGTTTTTGATGATGAAGCAATGAAGACATATCCGTGGGGTCGGTCAGCATTTGAAGCTCTGGTTGATTCCATAAAGATGTTGAACCCTATGGGAAAGTCGTACACCCTTAGTGGGTTTACACCCGTGTTACAGGCTTGGGCGTATGAGTCCATCAAATGCTTTGGAGAACGGTTTGGGAATGCATCAGCTGAAGATGGTGGCATACCGATGCTTAAATGGGGTGGAAACCGTACACGTTCATCGCTGGGAACCGTAATTGCTGAAGAGATCAAAGCGCTTGGTGAGGTAAGGTTTAGGGTTTAGTTGAGTGATTGTTTAGTAATGGATGAGTTATGATTTAGTAATGGCTGAGTTATGGTTTAGTGATGACTGAGTTATGGTTTAGTAATGGCTGATTTATGCTTTAGTGTTGGCTGAGTTAAAACTTACTGATGGGTTTCATAATCTCTTATGTTACAGCTGCGTGTGATTAAAATGGTTATGAAGGAAAATGGCTGCAAGCTATTTCATTCGTAGCCAGAACAAGAAGACGACCCAGCAATTGATCGCCTGATCGAAGACATACATATGAATACGTTTGTTAAAGGTTTTTGGGATGTTAAGGGGAGTGATAAGAAGAAAAAGAAAAAGAAAGCTGAAGCAGTTGTTGAGTCTGAATCTCCTCCCGCAAAGAAGCGGAAAGTCCAGAAGATAAAAGTTTCCAACAGTCAGGGTGGTGAAACTAGTGAAGGAGTTGAACAGGAGAAGAAGAAGAAAAAAGGAAAAAAGGTAAGTGAGGATGAAGATGCTGGGGAAGATGGGTCGGTTAGCACTATCTACGAATTGATCTCTAAGTTAAACACAAGGTTTGACACCATTGATAGAAACATTGAGAATGTATCGGCGAATCTGGAGAATATTTGTTTTATGGCTTTCAATGGATTTCAATGGATTTAGGACAAACTGGTCAAAACACGACTGACCAGATTTTACATTTGGGACATGGACAGGAACTTCAGACATCAAAAGTAATGCCAGATTTATATTTGTTTTATGGCTGATTTTTCAGAATGTTTAGGCTGAGTTATTATAATTTTAATTTTCTTCGCTATGATATACAGCAAAAAAAACTCTTTGACTTCTCCAGCTGCTAAGAAGTCTCCAGCTGCTAAGAAGTCTCCAGCTGCTAAGAAGTCTCCAGCTGCTAAGAAACCAACTGATACGAAAACACGGCCTTCCAGGAGGAGAAATCCCAAAGAGTTAGAGGCGTCAGAGAAGGCCAAAGAGTTAGAGGCGGCAGAGAAGGTAATGTCTGATTTATCTTTGTTTTATGGCTTATTTTCAGAATGTTTAGGCTGAGTTATCATAATGTCTAATTTATCTTTGTTTTATGGCTGAGTTTTTAGAATGTTTAGGCTGAGTTATCATAATTTGAATTGTCTTCGCTATGATATACAGGAAAAGAACTCTTTGACTTCTCCAGCTGCTAAGAAGTCTCCAGCTGATATGACAACACGGCCTTACACGAGGAGAAATTACAAACTTTTAGAGGCGGCAGAGAAGGCCAAAGAGTTAGAGGCGGCAGAGAAGGCCAAAGAGTTAGAGGCGGCAGAGAAGGCCACAGAGTTAGAGGCGGCAAAGAAGGCCAAAGAAGTAGCTGCGGCTGGAGGTAGAGGTAGAGGTAGAGGTAGAGGTGGTAGGCCGCCTAAAAATCCTACTGCTGCTGTTGTTAAGCCGTTGAAATTTGTACTACCTGGAGGTTTGAATAAGGGAGAATCTGGTGCAGAAGGTGCTTAGCTTTATGATATTACAGACGAGTTTATTGCTGAAGCCAACTCACTTGAACCTGAAACTGAGGATGATGAGGAGGAAAAGATTAGGCTTGATAGAATTAAAGCTTTAAGGCTGGAGAGTCTTAAGCTGTCAGCGGATGGGAGTGCATTGAATACACAACAAGATCATCCAAGCTGGATTTTCCCTAATATTGGAGACAACGGACTGACGTGCATGAGGAAGAACTGTTCACCTGGACATGGAATATATGATCCTCTGGCACTTGTTGATCCGGTCAAGTTGCAGAAACTTTTGGAGTTCCTGAAGAGCGCCGAGTATGACCCTTTAGACCCTTTTGCTTAGCAAGTTAATAACAGCTTGTTAACATTATATTTTAACTTGTGTTTTTTTGTTTGTTAGGAATATTCCGTTAAGCGAAGGCGGAATTGAAATTGAATTCTATAGGGTGCTAATCACCGAACGAAAGGACTGGCCAGTGAGGCCAGGAGAATATGCTAAATTGGGTGGCTTACTGATGAAGGAAGTTTATCTTAATGTCTTAGTTATTGTTGTCGTTTTCTGACTTATATTACATTATGGCTGCGTTGTTGTTTACTACTCAGTTTTCTGTTGTACAGCACTTGAGCGCATTTATGAGAGTCCTTAGGTGTAGGTACAAACGAGATCCATTCCCATTCTACAACAAACGCATTGCGTTTATAGACCCGTGGTTCACCAGTGAAATGGTTCACCGTCATTATCCGATGTTCGAGATGAGACCCAAGTTTTTTATAATGACTAGCAATAGTTATGAAGATTTAGTTAAAGGTTTGATTCCACCAGATGAACCGACTAATTTGAAGTGGATAGAAGATGTGGATCACCTGTATATTGCTCCACAAACTGGAGGCGATCACTGGGTGGCGCTGCACGTGGATCTCAACAGAAGGCATATTGATTGCTATGATAGCATCGTGGGACAAGTAACCAAAGACAGTGAGCTTAGAATGCTGAATGCTTGTAGGGCGTTTACGCGGATGATTCCAGCAAAGATGAACGCGAACGTTCCTTATGAAATTCGTACACCTACTTTCAAACAGTTTACCTTCAGGAGGAGGACAGTCTCCAAGGTCCCGCATAACGTACAGGTTGGTGACTGTGGCGTGTACGCTTTAAAGTTTATAGAATGTCTAGCGCTTGGTGTGTCTTTCAATGGAATCTGTGATCAAAACATCCAGGGTATACGGGTTAAAATGGTAGCAGAAATCTACGATGAGTCACCTGATTTTATGAGTCAGTTCATGTAAAAAACATTTGTATTTCTTTTGGTAGGTAGGACTTGCACTTGGATATGTAAAAAAACATTTGGATTTCTTTTGGTAGGAATTGCACTTGGATATGTAAAAAAACATTTGGATTTCTTTTGGTAGGAATTGTACTTAGATATTGAAACATTTTGGATTTCTTTTGGTAGGAATTGTACTTGGATAAGAAAGTCGTTTGTTTAGTATCTTTTCAATGTTACGTCTGAGTTATGTACTTCACACGGCTGAGTTAAAATTAAATATTAAATAAACATATATGTTATGGCTGAGTTATATATTTCGAACAGCTGAGTGAGTTATGGCTGAGTTATGTACTTGGTATGGCTTTGTTTAGTCTTTCGTGCCGTGCCTCGATATTACAAAAAGTGTTGTTGGGGAAGCCCAAACAATAATTCTGTGCCTGCTCAGATCCACACGCGTAATAAATTTATAAAGTTAGCTTTTTCACAATATAATATACAAAATAATTAAAAATATTGAACTCAAAATTCGAATAAAAAATCTAAAAATTCCGACAAAGTGACTAAGTTATGGCTGAGTTATTGACTTATACGGCTGACTTATGAAATATTCGAAAACTTACATTATTATAACTCAACATTTAAATGTACAGTTGAATTATGAATATTACAATTATTATAACCAATAAAAAGTAATAATTATAGAGAAAGATTGATTTTTACACATTCTCACCAAGAATGTGTAAAACATACAACTCATGACGTTTAGGGGTTTGGGTTAGGGTTAGGGTTAGGGTTTAGGGTTTGAGATGTAGGGTTCAGATGAGTAACATCATTTGATTTTTGGTTTTGGTTCTAATGTGTTTTAATGTGTATGGTTTAAGGTGGTAATATGGATATACTAATATTATTACCATTTGAATATTTTTTTAAAAAATCAAAAAAACAAATTTGGTTATTTCCGGTTATGGGTCTGTTATATTAATATCTAACAATAAATAACCCAAAATATATTGTAATTAAGTAGATTAGCCTAATATAACCAAAATTAAGCCGAATATAACCGAAATTAATCAAACATACCAATTCAAAAATATCAAATTGGCTGAGATATCGTTTATGACGGCTGAGTTATAATTAATCATGACTGAGTTATTAAAATAGATTGATAAAACACCACAACATAGAAAGTTCGTATCAATTCCAAATAAAAAATAAAACAACGGAGCTTGACTAATCTCACAGATACTTGTTCAAGCTGTCAAACTTCTTCTCCAACGCGTCATATTTCTTTTCCAAATACAAGATCAATTCTTCTTGAATCTCGATGCGCTTCTTGGATGCATCCAAGTCCTGCTTCATCTCATTCTTCTCCTCCTGAATAACCCTAAACTCTTCACGCACTGCATCAGTCCACCACTTTCTGAAACTGCAGCCTTGACCGGGACCCTTACAAATAGTACATAATTCATATTAGACTAAAAAAAAGTCAGAAGCAGAACACAAAACTCAAAAATAAGAGTACAAAAATCTTTACATCTGTGATGTCATACGGACAACTGAAATAACGTTCTCCTCTCGTGGTAGGATCATTAGAAGTGGCAACGAGAAGCACCGCATCGCAATTACATCCGATTGGAACGGCCTTGTCACGCCTCCGGATTTCGCCGTACCTCATTTTCATATTTATTTCATTACGATTCAGCTCCTACAGTTCCACAAACACAATATTAAGATAATGCTTTGAGATTTCAGATAGTCCAGAGATCTACCTCAGCTAGTGCTTTAGAAGCAGTTTTCTCATCAGCCCTAGAGTTGCCGCCGTAGATATCTCTATTTGCCATCATCTTGACTCGATCTCGATTACTGAAGCAATATATCACAAGAAATCCCATAATTTATACTAAAACAATATATCGAACGACATCGTTTGACAGTAATATACTTGAAGGCTGAGTTGTGTTCTTTACACGACTGACTTAGGATAGTCAGTTAAATTAACAACTATGTTACGGCTGAGTTATATTTTATGACGGCTGAGTTATCATGATACGGGACAAAATGTCTCGTCGATTCATGTGATGGCTGAGTTATATTGAGGTAAGGTTGAGTTATAGTGAGTTATGGCTGAGTTATAATACTTGATAGATGAGTAATAACACAAAATAAAATAAATCTCCCTAACTATAGAGCACAAGTTTTCGCATTGTGCCCAACTTGCTTACATCGCGAACATGCGTGTTGTTTCCTAGGGCGTTTATTTTCAGTGGCAACTTCCAAAGATGATTTAATCCTACGCTTCTTTGGCCTTCCTGGCTGGTTCACAACAATCGGAGGCAAGCACTTCTGATTATCCATAACTTCAGGAGCAGGGAATGATTCATCTGGAGGCATGATTGAACCAGCCCATCCGTTAACCAAATCTACACTCCTAAATTTTGGATCGCACATGGATATACGAGACACATCCATATGCTCTGCAGCTACGATTGCATGGATGCATAGTATTTTCTCGTGGTCAAAATGACGGCATGTGCAACTTTTTATTTCTAAATTTACAACATGCAAAGATGATCCATATTTTACTTGCACGTGTACAACATCAATCGTTTGTACCTCCATAAGTCTTGTTGCGGTGACACGGTCCTATTAAGAAAAAACGTTTTAGGCTGAGTTATGAAAACAATTACGGCTGAGTTATTGAAACAAACATGGTTGAGTTATGGAAACTATAATGGTAATGGCTGAGATAAGGAAACAATAACGGCTGAGATATTGTAACTGTTATGACTGAGTTATCAACATTGACGACTGACTTATGTATACTTACCTGTAACAGTTTCTCAACACCTCGAGTGAGCGTTGTTAGCTGCGATTTTGCATCCTCTCTCCGTTCAGAAAACCATCTGGTCATCATATCCCGTATCGATTCTAGAAGTCGAACTATGGGAAGACTTCTAGCATTTGACAGTGCGTTGTTCATTGATTCTGCAATATTCGTTGTCATTAAACTGTACCTTTCACCCGGGAAATGAACACGCGCCCACTTTCGGACACCAGCTCGTTGGAGGTATCCATGTAGTTCAGGATGACGTGCTTCAATCTCATTGAAAACCTCATTAAAATCAGTTAGCCTAAAACACTTTGCCGCTTTTTTCACGAGAGGGAACAAATGTTTTCCTTTGAACTTCACCAAGATGTTCTTATACATATGGTAAGTGCAAATGCCACGCGAAGCCAACAAATACACTTGACCAATCGCTTTCGCCGAAAACTCTACACAGAGACGTAGCTGATCGGTTTTCCATAGCCCCAAAAAACATTGCAACTGTCGATCATTGGAGACAAAAACTGGTGGAGTATCATGCGCCATATGTTTTAATGCCTTGTTCGAGAACATATAGCTCAGCTTTAGCTCATGTTTAAACGAGTCCAATCCGTAGTCTTCAAGAACAAGCTTCTCGTGTGTTGTGCCTCCATCTATCTGCACAACTTTACACCCTCTATCGTCGAAGTTAAATACATATCTCTGTGTCTTTATCCAATTACCGGACACAACTAGTACCGGAACTGAATCCATGAAAGATAATGAAGAACAAGGTGGAGAAGAAGTAGAAGAAAAAGGTGAAGAAGAAAGTGAAGAAGAAGTAGAAGAACAAGGTGAATAAGAAGGTAAATAGTTCACTTATTAACCAGTTGAAGAACAAGAGTCGAACGACGTTTCGTATTTCCGGAGAAAAAAGATGATGACATGGAATGCTGACATGGATGCTACGTCCGACGTGGCAAGTCAGCCAACAAACAATAGCATAACTCGGCCTAATAAAAACTCAGCCACATCATGAAAAACATTACAGTAATTAAAAAGCAAAAAATAAGTCAGCCTATGACGGCTGAGTTAGAGTTTTTTTTACCATAACTCAGCCGTAACAACATCATAAGTCAGCCGTTTTTCATAACTCAGCCAGGCGAAAAATGTTAACTCAGCCGTGTCATTGTGATAACTCAGCCAAAATTATGACAACTCAACCATGTCGTTGTGATAACTCAGCCAAAATTTTGACAACATAACCATCAGGTGAAAACTCAGCCGTAACTACGGCTGAGTTATGCGCATAACTCAGCCAGATTTAATAAGTCAGCCGTAACGCTTGGCTGACTTATGAGCATAACTCAGTCTGATTTTAATAAGTCAGCTGTCCGCTCTTACTCAAATGTTTTTCCGATAACTCAGCCGCAACATACCTATAACTCAACCGCAACATACTCTGTAACGCGTTACGGCTGAGTTATGGTTACACGTCAGCGATTTCTGACGTGGCGTCTGACGTGGCAATGATATTTTTGTAATTACGTTTTTTCCGATTACATAAAACAGGAGCACGCTCGGTATTTTGAAAATACCCGAAACATTCTAGTAATAAAAAAGTTTTTTTTAGATTCAGGTAATATTACCTAAAATTAATAACATTTGAGTAATTCACCCTTTTTTTTTAATAACAAAACTAATATTGTAAAGGTATCTTGATCTTTTGCAAGTTTAAACTTCATATACAAAAATCATATCAAAATTCAGTTTTATTTCTTATTAAAATAATAGAATTTTGCATACAAACACGGATGCTAAATTAACCAAAGTTGGCATCTAGATACATAAACGGATAGCAGTAGCATCCAATTTTGTTAAAACTCCGGTTCCTTGGCTTAGAAAATGAGCCGGGTTAGCATAAGAGCCGACAATAATCTACTTTTTGAAGTTACAAGATTGGATTGAAACTATACAATCATGTATTTCCAGTGTTCAAGAAAGCGCTAGACGATATCTGGGTGGTGACTCAGCGTCTAGAGCCTAAAACGCCTAATCGAAGTCGAGACGGTTTTTAGGCAGTTTAGGCGTTTACAACATAAAACATTATATATATAAAATTATATACAAATATATGTTAGAAATATAAAAAAATTATAAATTATAAACAAAATTAAGAAAAATATATTTATTAAGTTATTTTAACAACATATAAACATTTATAATTACATATACAGATATAAAACTTAATAATATAAATATATATATAATTAAAAATCAAAAATAAATATTAAAATTAAATTAATGTAATTTTAAGCGGTTTAGGCGGTCATCTAGGCGTCTGCTGAGCGCCTAGCGCCTAGACGCCGCCTAGACCGCTTTTTTGAACATTGTACATAACTCAACACGGTGTCATGTACTGTGTATTTCTTTTAAAAAGCTACATCTCTTTTAGCGTCATACTGTTTAACAATGACTATGTTGGATAAGTAGTCTTCATAAGCAACTCAGCTTATAGTCGAAGCTCCCTGAGTCATAAATCTAATCTCTTGGGCAGCAATAGCAATTGGGCATGTGTTAAATATTTAAAATCTTATGGAAAATGAGGATCTTCTTTGCACCATTGTCATTGTGTTTTATTATTTTTTTCTCTGTGATCACGAACCCGGCAACGTGAAGCTCTCAGATTTTTCTGATTATCTTGTCCCCATTATTGTCTATTCTTGCTTCTTTTATCATCTCTGGCATTTACAAAAAGATCTGTACGAGAGATGTATACAAGAACATGACAGCTCGGAGAAACTTATACTACTCAAGAAAAAAGCTGGAGACTATTGTAGATTTACTGATTTAAGAATCTATGCGTTTTACAATAAGGGTATCAGAATCTTGTATTCGTGGACCTCGCGGTACGTACGTTTCTTCCCAATACGTGTATTTTCTCCGTAGTGTTCTATTGTTTAATGGTGGGGAGACAATAGATAATGAAACATGACAGAAGAGATATCAAAATAAACAAAATAGTATATTCACCAAATGATTGGAATTGGTCACTTAGAAAAATGAAATAGACTAATACCATAATGTTGTTGACCATTTGTGAAAAGTCTACTTCATGATTCCACCAAACGTTGTCCTCTGTTTTCTTGCCCCCTCAATGATTTGGTTTTGTATTTCAACTGATAATTCATGATACTCTGCACTTGGCTGCTTAGTGTTAAAACAGAACATATAAGATAAGTTTGTTCACAGTCTCTTCCTGCAGCTAGAGAAAAGAAACGATCTTTATTCAGATACTCTTCCCCAGGAACACATGGGGTAATTATCAAAGCAAATCTCTATCAGGATACAACCCCAGACAAGATCAATAACCAAAATTATAGCATTTACCATAGCTTGTAAGAACAGAGTACATGACACTAAACAAGAAGCTGATACCAATCGAATAGCAGAAAATGACATTTTTTTTTTTATAGAAACATAGCAGAAAAAATGTCGAGTGTTTAAGGAACCCTTTAGAGATCTCATGTGACAAGAATATTACCAACATAGATAACCAACCACCTATTATCATAAATCAATACTGGTTCCTTGAGGATTTAACTGTTAATTTCAATATAACGAATCAAATATCATTCCTTTTATAGAAAATAACAAGGACTTGCACAAAGAAGAAAGTTGGTAAGCCTTAGCTAGAGAATACCACTTAGACAACCAAGCCTTTTTCTTTCGCTTTCTTCAACCATTTCAAGGTAGTTTCAAGAGTCGTGTACGCAGAAGCATCTGTCAAACTCTTACTCTCAACTGCATAATCAAACACTTCATAAGCCTCTGCCACCTTGCCACATTTAACCAGAGACCTCACAAGCGTAGCATAACCATTAGTCTCAAGCTTTACACCGTTCGCTTTCATCAACTCATATAACTCCATCCCTTTATCCATCAACCTCGCCTTGCACAATCCATGAAGCAAAGTATTATAAGTAACATCGTTTGGAACACACCCTTTCGCTTCCATCTCTTCCAACAAACTCAACGCACCTAAAGTCTCGCCTTTTCTACACATTCCATTCATCAGCGACGTGTAAGTAGCAGTATCTGGCTCATAACCAGCTTCAACCATAAGTTTCAAGTACTTCCTAGCTTCCTCAACTCTCCCAGATTTCGACAACCCAAAAATCAAAGTATTATAAGTAATATGATCCGGCTCAATACCTTCTTCCTTCATTTTCTTATAAACACCAATCGCCTCACTCCCTTTACTCAGTGTGCAAAACCCTTTCATAATGGTGTTATAGACGAAACAATCAGGCTTAAACCCATTATGAGAGTTACCTAAGACATCAACTAAAAACATTGCCTCCCTCAGATTCTTAGAGTTACAAACATTATCAATCAAGATAGTGAAGCTGACGAGGTCAGGCTTCACACCAAAAGACTCTCTCATCTCATCAACAAACTCATAAACAACACCAAGTGATTTGCTTTTGCACATATACTTAAGTAGAAAGTTATAAGTATACGTATCAGGAGGCGAGTGTTTCTCCGTAAGCTCCTTCATCAAATCCTTAGCTTCATCAACCCGACCCGTTTCGCAAAGAGACCTAACCACGATATCGGTTGTTACATGATCAGGCTCGCAACCACTATTGACCATGAGATTAAGAACTCTATGAATATTCGCAATCGACGAATCAGGAGCTCTACAAGCATGTGAGAGCAAGATAAGGTAAGTGGAACGCCCAGGTGAGAACTTAGGCTGAGATTTCAAGATGTGCTGAAACAATTTCACGGTATCGTCGACGGCGGCGATTGAGGCGTAGGATTGAAGAACAGAGTTGTGGAATTTGAGATCGAGTGGGATTCTCGAAGTGGCGGCGATTGAATTGAAGAGGCTTTTGGCGTCTGAGAGACTTGGTGACTTGAAAGGGTTCCTAAAAGGCTCGCGATGAAGTGGTTGATGAGTAGTCTGGGGGAGTCTAGTTGAATCTCTCACGGCGGTTCTGTTACGAAAATCACGCGGCGGCGCTGGAGGAGATGGTGTGGGTTTTCTGACCAGTTGGGTCGTCGTAAAAGAGCGAAACGACGGCGGAACTTTCCCCATTTCGATTTTGACCGCAAAAAAGGTTTTAGCTTTTAGGGTTCTTCTTGCAGAGAGGGTTTTGCGACTCTAGTGTTTCAAAATGGGATGGGACAGAGTAAAAGCGGATCGGAGAAACCGTAGAAACACATTGGGCCTATTGGGCTTTCATATTAACGGGCCTCGACATATGCTTTTTGCACAAGTATGTGATTGTGATTTGTGAGAGCCAATCGCTAGAAACAACAATGTGTAGTTGGAGGCTTGAGAGGCAAATTTGCAGAAAACAAAATAAAAATCAACAGAGATTGAACAAATGAAAAATGCTTGTTATGCAAATGATAAAACAGAACATACGAATCCATCTAAATTAAACAAACTGTTATAGGGTTTGTTTCAGGTGTTATTCAGAAACACCAGCTTATTTCATCTTCTTAAACTTGGGGAAGAAGATAACAATTCCACTTCTTCTTAGATCCTATATAGATTTAGTATATACGAACTAATCAACCAGAGGTTCCAGGGACTTCTCTGCAGCTCTCTTTCTCATCATCTCCATGACAGCAGCTCTGCGCCGTGGTTGCTGTTGCAACCTTCTCGATATGTTCCTTTAGGTCCCTGAAAAGAGAGATGTACAATGATCAATACAAACCAATACAAAGAGAGAGATATACAATGATCAATACAATATGAATATGTCATATGTAATATATATGCCCGGGTTCTAATATCCAAAATTGTGTGTTGAGATTGCGATTCTCGAACGTGGACAGAAGACAGGGACATCTCAGAAGTTAAAAGAGTTTACCTGCATCGAGGTACGTAACAATTGGAGTCCTTGCAGGCCCGAGCATGGAGTTGCAAGAAATACCACATATTCTTGCATAGAAAACAACCTCCTGAGGCACGTACTTTGCAACGGAGACCATGTCGAAATAGATCCTTCACTTTGGGGCAATTGGGATATTGGCAATGTCCAGAACGGCATTGCGACGTATGCACCAGAAGATCGAGCATTTTCTTGAGCTGCATATTTTAGATATATAAATGAAAAACTTTAGCATTTCAGAGACACTGTGGAGGGAGCCATATCCATCCATTTCTTAAATCAGGAGAAGCCTAAAGCAAGAGAAGAAGAGGCAGCTTTTTAACAAAACAATCACTGAATATGAATATTACAATACCTGTAAGCCCCGCAATTGCCTAGCTTCTTTATTCTGAGCGTTTTGATCAGCTAGTGATGGATAATTTGTTAACATGTGAGGATGATTAACACAACCGGCCTCTTTATTGAAACACGCATTGCACACATCATAGTCTGGGCAAACTTCACAGCGCCAGCCTTGACCACTTTCAATATCGAGGTGGCATGCGTTACATGTTATCACAAAGGCAGGAGCAGTTGGATTATGCAGATGAGGAATAGAGTGAGACGACGGCGGATCTTTCTCCATTTTGATTTGACCGCAAATTTTTTTAGCTTTTAGGGTTCTTGGAGATGTTTTTGCGAATTCCGATTCTAGGGTTCAAAATTGAGACAGAGGAAAGCGCATGGTAGTCGTTCGCACTCGCACTCAAGTTGCTTCAGTTAGCGAATCAAAGAAACCGTCGAAATAACTTTGGCTTATTCGACCTATTGGGCTTTACTAATAGCGAGCCTTATTTAGTGTGTGCGATAGCCTCTCTCCCCCAACATGTAAATTTCCTTTGCTTTTTGTACAAGTATATGTGAGCGAAAACCCTAGGTGCAAACCATAGTTAGAGGCTAAATGTGGATTTTTTTCCTCTGATTTTGCCATTAAACCTATATGAAGCTTTTTGCCGTAAAAAACGAAAAGCAAGAGAGATTAAAGAACTGTTTTGTAAGGAAGAAAGAAGAACACATTTTGTCTGAATTTGAACAAGAAAGATGTTCAAGAACTTGGTGTTCCCCACAAAATCAAAGATACTTTTTATGAGTTTTGTCATTTTGTTGATTCTGTATTATAAAAGTGAAAATCTATCATTAGGAAACAAAACCTTATCATTTGTTTATTAGATGACTACGAAACAAAATGACAAAAGTTCTAACACAAAAGTTGTCAAAGGGCTCTCAATAAGGCTCAAAGCTAAGTTCTCTTACAAACAAAAACCACAAAAAAAATATCAAGCAAAAGTGAAACAGAGCCATTTCTTGACCGTTGGTTTATCATTATCTTGTTTCCTCTGCGAATTCGTCTTGGTCGAACTCCTTCCTGTCTTTTTATCTTCACCGGCCTTGCTAAATATCACCGTGAATCCATCAGCCGTCGCCGGATCATTCACATCCCATTCTCCAAATTTCGGCAATGGCCTTCCAGCTTCGTTCGATGCCATTTTTTCTATCAAGAAAAGTATAAACAATCTTCTCAAAAAGAAAACAAACAAAATCTTTTCTCTTCTTCTGTTTGGATGAGTTGATGATTTTGTTTAAAGAGTCCAAATGCAGATTTATAATAGAGAGATTTAGAAGAAAAAAAAAGACAGATAAGTAAGATTGTGTTTGAAACCTTCCTACGAATTGGACCCGTTTCAGACACGGCGGAATATTCTATTAAGCTTCTTCTTTCTTTATTAATGTCTTGTAAATCTTTTGTGAGGTACAAAATCGTTGGCCTTTCCGCGTAACAAATCTAATTATAGCCAAATCATATCCATGGCTGATCTGTTTCTTTCTTTTTCACGCGGTGGTTTATGATTCTCACATTTTTGTTTCCTTATATATACACAAACATTAACTACATACCATGTTTTTTTTCTTTTTTTTTTTTCTTACATGGCAATCACAAGCTCCCCATTTCATCGGCTCTCTTTCTCAGAAGATACTTTTGTACCTTACCCGTCGAGGTTTTAGGTATGTCTCCGAAAACAATAGTCTTTGGAGCCATGTAATGAGGCAAATGATCTCTACAGAAACCAATAATCTCCTCGGGTTTGGTACCATCAAACCCATCTTTCAGTTTCACAAACCCGCAAGGAGTCTGTCCCCAGTGATTATCCGGACGTGCTACAACAGCTGCTTCAAGAACCGCTTGATGGCTACACAAAACTCTTTCCACCTCCACCGAGCTTATGTTTTCTCCTCCTGAGATGATCACATCTTTTAACCGATCTTTTATCTCTATGTACCCGTCCGGATGTTTCACAGCGAGATCACCACTGTGGAACCAATCTCCCTCAAATGCTTTTCTTGTTGCCTCTAAGTCCTTGAAATATCCACTCATCACGGTGTTTCCTCTGAACATAACCTCACCCATGGTTAAACCGTTATCAGGTACAGTCTCCATTGTAACCGGATCTTTCACTTCGAGCCCTTCTAGACCCAAATGCTGCACTCCTTGTCTAGCCTTTAACTTACTTCTCTCCTCCAAAGAAAGAGAATCCCATTCAGGTTTCCACACGCAGTGTGTCCCTGGACCATATGTCTCTGTCAAACCATAAAGATGAGACACATTGAAACCTAACTCTTCCATCTTTGCCAGGATTTGCGGTTGAGGCGGTGACCCACCTGTCATGATCTCAACCTTGTGAGGAAGCGGTTTATGTTCGGTCACAGGAGAGTTCACAATCATGTTCAGAACCGTAGGGGCTCCTCCCATGTGAGTCACTTTATGCATAGCAATGTTCTTAAAGATCAACTTAGGAGAGACTTTTCTAAGACAGATATTAGTACCGCCTTGCGCTGCTACTCCCCAAATAAGGCACCATCCGTTACAATGAAACATCGGCACCGTCCATAGATAGACCGGATAAATAGACATCTGGTGAAGAAAGACTGTCGCAAGAGAATTGAGATAAGCTCCTCTGTGGCTATACACTACGCCTTTAGGTCTCGAAGTCGTCCCTGAAGTGTAGTTTATACTAATGGGATCCCATTCGCTTCTCGGTTTGATCACCTCAAATCCGCTGTTTCCGGATTTAACCAGAGTTTCATATTCGTAATCAAAAGAGTACTTTGAAGCAAAGCTTGATGAGCTCTCATCATTCTCATCATCATCATCATTGGACTGAGAGATCAACACAAGCTTTGGACTTTTTCTTGTTCTGTCTGATTTGACAAGAAGATCAAGAGCTCCATGAGCAAGCTCAAGTAACTGTTGATCAACAAAGAGGATCTTCGCCTCGGAGTGAGCTAGCAGAACTGACAATGTGGAAGGATCAAGTCGAGTATTAAGCGGACAGAGAATCAAACCAGCAATTGGTACAGCGAAGTGAAGCTCATGCATAGCTGGAACATTCGGAGCCAAAGCTGCAACCTAAAAAAAAGGATCCTCTTTTATCACTAAAACTACATCGGAAACCTAATCGGAGCAGAAATTGAACAATTTTTAAAGACTAACCACATCGCCAGGAGAGGTTCCGAGATGGGTAAGAGCAGAGGCAAGACGGAGACAACGCTGATAAGTCTGGAACCAAGTGTGATTGTCCGAACCAAATACAAGAGAGGTTCTGTCTCTGTAAACCTTGGCGGATCGTTCCAAGAACGTGATTGGGGATAAAGGAGAGAAATTTGCGGGCGATCGGAGTAGACCCTCCATAGTTCTCCATGATCCCGGCTCAGAATCGCCGCAATATCCGCCGGAGTCTGAGGTTGAGGAGAAGGAAGTATGTGTTAACCAGAGTCTCTGGAAACGTGGGGTGAAGGTTTTGAATGCCCTTTTGGTTAACAAGAATCTCATGGTTTAAATCTCACTCTAGTTGCCCTTTGTTGGATTGAAATTTTTTGCTCTTTTTGAATTGATCAAGACAGGTTTTGATTCTGCTCTGGACTCTCCAGGAACACTCAAGTGTTCAGTCAAAACGATTGGATTACAAATTAAATAAGCTAAGGATAATCATGCCTCGTAATTAACGTTGTTGTATATGATATAAACTGACCGGAGAAATGCCAAAGTGATTGTAATTCTTCGAGCTATCCATTTTTCCCAATACGGGTGTCGTCCTAAGCCACAATTAGAGGTACACGTTTATACTATTTATGTTGTTATGTTTACCATTCTCCTTGTTGGGATCTACAAACTTTGTGTTTTGTCCTGTGTCACCCAAATATGGATGGATGATATTAATGCTTGGCATGATCTTGTTCTTGGATACAATCAAAGACAAAGTGATAAGTGTTGATTAGGAATGAAGTACAAGTTTGTGTAGCCATCGGAATCAAAAGAAGTAATAATAAAGTTAAGGCTTAAAGAATCCATGGGATTAGAGTACGAATATATGACCTTATCCGGCGACCTGAGACATTTCTTTATATAATCAATCTATAAATATAAGACAAGTTGGCATAATTTGTGGTGTGTCTCTCTACCTTGTACAGTTTTTACAAATTCCACTAATCATCTTCACCGAGGAATACGATTAAGAGAGACCCCCTAATCACATTACGAACTTGGACACAATCACGGTCGCGACCAGATAAGGCCAAAGGAAAATAAAAATAAAAATAATTACAGTACAACAATGATATGATATCATCGTAGAACCATTTCAAAGCGGTGGACACTGGACACAACACAACACAACATATGACTTGTTTACAACGAGAAACCAAACAACAACGACCATCAATAGAGAATCAAAAGTTAAAAGATGATAAAGGGTTTTGTCAGTTTCGCATCATATCCATTAAAGTAGCCTCCTTTTTTTTAACACTTTCTCATTCTCTTTTCTCTTTTCTCTTTTCTCTCCTCCAATCAATAGAGTTTGTGATTCTTCCATCGTCTTCCGGGAAGTGTATTGTAAACTATCCCGGGAGATATGAACGGCGATGAGCTTCCTTTCGAGAGGGGCTTCGAGGTTTACGCTAAGGGAATGCATAAGTCAGAGTTTGACTCGAATTTGCTTGATTCTGGTTCTGATCCTATCTGGGATGCTATCAGAGAAGAAGCTAAGCTTGAGGTCTACCCTCAATTCTAACACTTTCTCTGCTTCATCGATTCTTAGTCTTATTTAGAAGAAAAAAGTTATGGTTTTGTGTCTCTATGTTAACCCACAGTTGTTATACTAGTAGTAACTGTCTTCATTAGGGTTAGGAATTAGTCAGTCTTGTTTGTCTCCTTGCAAGCTTTGATATTTAATCCGACCAAATCATAGGACTTGAATGTTCAATCCCCTCCCATTGATCATCATCACACATGGATACACTTTGAAGTTTGAGATTCTCTTGATGTTTTGACTTTGAATGTTGTTTGATTGAAAGCATTCAAGTTTGAGTGCAGTGTTAGTGTTCTATGCTTTATATAGTTTGGTATCTTACATTGCTGAAGCTTGTTGTGGTTACAGGCAGAGAAAGAGCCTATTTTGAGTAGCTTCTTGTATGCTGGTATCTTGGCTCATGACTGTTTGGAGCAAGCTTTAGGGTTTGTTCTAGCCAACCGTCTCCAAAACCCAACTTTGTTGGCTACTCAACTCTTGGATATATTTTATGGTGTTATGATGCATGACAAAGGTATTCAGAGTTCTATTCGCCATGATATTCAGGTAAAAGCACTTATCTAGTACATGTGAAAGACATGATCTTTGTTTGTTTGAGGCTGTTTCCTCATGTGATTCAATGATTTGCAGGCATTTAAAGACCGGGATCCTGCTTGTTTGTCGTATAGTTCTGCCATCTTACATCTGAAGGTAAAAAATCTTTGATCGAATTTTAGAGACAGAACATTTCTCACTAGGAAGAAGTGACTGCTGAGGTGGTTTTGTTCTACAGGGGTATCATGCGTTGCAAGCATATAGAGTTGCACATAAATTGTGGAATGAAGGGCGGATACTATTAGCTCTTGCATTGCAAAGCCGGATAAGCGAGGTAGTTTTCGCAGTCATTGTCGTTTGGTTACTGCATTTAGAGTCTCGCTTGAGGTGTATCTTTTATCTCAATGTCTGATATATGCTGTGGTTTTTCTCTCAGGTTTTTGGAATCGACATTCATCCAGGTAGAGTTTGAGCTTCATATCTTGCTCTCATTATTTTCAATTTCCCCTCTCTGGTGTATTAGTTGATGAGTTTATCAGTGAATTGATTGCTGGTTATACATATTGGTTTATATCTCTTTTTGCATAGCGGCAAGAATTGGGCAGGGAATATTGTTGGATCATGGAACTGGAGTGGTTATTGGTGAGACTGCTGTAATTGGAAATTGTGTCTCAATCTTACACGTAAGCATCTACAGTATTCTCCAAATCATTGCATTACCGAAATCAGGATTTTTTTTAGCTTTTCAAGGCTACTTGAGTTTTCACTGTCACAGGGTGTGACATTAGGAGGAACCGGAAAGGAAACCGGCGATCGTCACCCAAAAATAGGTGAAGGTGCATTGCTTGGAGCTTGTGTGACTATACTTGGCAACATAAGCATAGGTGCTGGAGCAATGGTAGCTGCAGGTTCACTTGTGTTAAAGGACGTTCCTTCCCATTGGTATAAAAGAGAAAAATGCATCTGACAAATCTTCATGACTTGGCAATGTTTTGTTTAGTAACAATGGACACCCTCTTTGTATTTGAAGCGTGGTGGCTGGAAATCCTGCAAAACTGATCAGGGTCATGGATGGGCAAGACCCGTCTCTTACAACAAAACACGGTGAGTTTGCAGATATTTTTGTTCTTCTGGCTGGATGTAGTAGTGATTATTCTTGAATGAATATGCAGATGCTACCAAAGAGTTCTTTCGACATGTAGCTGATGGTTACAAAGGGGCACATTCTAACGGTAACTTACACGCTCACAGTGAACTCTCATATAAAGAATCTAAAATTACAGTTTAGTTGGGATTTTGAAAACCTGAATCACTTATTTACTCGCTTCTTGGAAACAGGACCATCAGTCTCAGCAGGAGAAACAGAGAAAGGACACACTATCTGCACAGCATGAGATCCTTGTATGCACTTGCTTATCATCATAAGCTGATCCTTGTATGCATTTGCTTATCATCATAAGATGATCCTTGTTTGTATTTGCTTATCATCATAAGCTAATCTCAGCATTTTCTCAATAAGTTGTTTAACACAAGATTTTGACTACTTGGAAGTTGTCATCAGTTCATTTGTCTTCAGTCTCAACTCAAGAGTCTCAGACAACCATAAAAGTGTAAATGATTCTTGCTTGAAATTGAAACCTAGCATCTCAACTTATTATTATTGGAAAAAATCCACAACAGACAATTGGAATTCAAGTACAGACAAAATAAAGGAAAAAAACTCAAAAATCATAAGCATCAAAGCTTAATACACAACAAGATGACCAGAAAGCAAAAAAAAAGAATCAAGCATGCCTTGCCTGAAAATCCTTCATGAAAGCTACAAGCTTTTCGACACCAGCCAAAGGCATTGCATTGTAAATGGAAGCTCTCATACCTCCCACTGATCTATGTCCCTTGAGCTGCACCATCTTCTCCTTAGCAGCTTCTTTAATAAACTCAGCTTCCAATTCCGATTTCTCCAACGTAAAAGGAACATTCATCAAAGACCTCACAGACTTCTCAACAGGACACCTGAAAAACCCTCTACTCTCATCAATCGCATTGTACAACAACTCAGCTTTCCTCTGGTTCTTCTTCTCCACTTCTTTCAAACCACCTTGCTCCAGCAAATCATCAAACACAAGACCACACATATAAATCCCGAAACAAGGAGGCGTGTTGTACAACGAACTGTTCTCATCATGAATCTTGTAATCAAGCATCACCGGAGTGATATCTCTAGCATTCCCAATCAAATCCTTTCGAATGATCACAATAGTGACACCAGAAGGACCAACGTTCTTCTGAGCACCAGCATAAATCACACCAAACTTGGATACATCCACAGGCTTGGAACAGAAGTTGGAAGACATATCAGCAATAAGAACACCATCAGGGTTTCCAACAACAGGGTAGTCTTTAAACTCAACTCCATGAATAGTCTCATTGGCGCATATATGCAAATACTTGGCGTGCGTACTCTGCTCCAACCCATCAAAAGATGGAACTTTAGTGTATTTCTCAGATTTACCAGACCAAATCACTTTAGGGTTACAATACTTTTGAGCTTCCTTGAAAGCTTTATCTCCCCAAGATCCAGTAACAATGTAATCAACAGAGTCATCGGGTTTACAGAGATTGAGAGGCAGAGCAGCGAACTGAGTTGTGGCGCCACCTTGTAAGAACAAAACGGAATATTCCGATGGAATCTCGAGAAGCTGACGGAGATCAGATTCGGCTTTTTGAATGATTGAGAGAAACTCTTTACCACGGTGACTCATCTCCATGACACTCATACCAGATCCACGCCAGTTATAGAGATCTGATTGAGCTTTGAGGAGGACGTTTTCGGGTAATGCGGCTGGACCGGCGGCGAAATTGAAGACCCGTTGCTCGGATCCGACGGCGGTTGAAGCGGAAGCGCATCGGATTGAAACGGAATTGGTTCTTCTTCTGGTGGTGGTGGTGAGGTTGATGGTGTTGGGTTTGGTGAAGTGGATAAAAGATTGGGAAATTGATTTGGGTTTCAAGGAAGGGATCTTAGTTTGGTTTCCGATGAGGAATGAGTTCGTCGTCGCCGCCATTGTCGTTGATCTTGAAGAATCTTCAAAAAGTTTTGGTTTTTTTCTTTATAATATATCTGATGATGTAGAAGTGAAGTGTGAAAGAGAGAGTTGGTGGGAGAGAGATCTCAAACAGGTCAAAGTTAAAACAACGAAAACGACGCTGTTTTTGCAAGTATCTCAAATACAAAAATACATTTAATACACATAGATTTTGAAATGTATTTTTGTATTTACCTACAAGACAAACAGTGATACACAAACCATTAAAAACAACATACGTTGTAAAACATTTCATGTAAAAGAATGATATAATCATTTTAAGTGAAGTGAAGAGATTGTTACAATAGAAGTAAAGAAATTGAACTTGGCTTTTTTTCTCTTTTTTGTTATTTGTGCTACAAGGTGAAATGAGGAACTATGTCAACAAGCTATACAAAACTACTTAATTGGCCTTTTGGCTTTTCAAAAAAATGATGATGAGACTAGGAGGACAGTACTAGAAAGTGTGCAGCTTCACATTTTGCTATGTACCCAAATTTGGATGTGTTGTACTTCCTATATACTCCTGTCAAGTTTCCCGTCGCCGCCCTCTGATGAAGACTCACCAGCTTCCGTGAACATTCCCTGTGATTACAATTTAAAAGATCAGTCTTTTGTCAAAGGATAATGATCTTTGTAAAAGATCAGTTTATTTGAGAGAGACTTACATGAGCTGATCTTCAGAGTAATGACAGTAGAATTCACATGTACTGTTCCATTGCCTGAAACCATCAAGTGTACATTGAGCAGTGTACACAGATGTGGCAGCTAATAATGATGGTTGAAACCGAAGCATCTCGTAATCTACAAGGGCAAGCTCTATCAAGAAGGATGCCAAGACCTCACACTGTTTTGTTTTTCAGTTTCAACAGTTAGTTCCTTTTCTAAATTAAGACTTCTATTTAAAACTGATTCATGAGATAAATTGTCTTTATAACTTACCTTCTTGTCTGCTTGAGCTGCCTTAAGAAATCTCTTCAAGAAAGGGTACTGTGTCGGCAACGAAATATTGAATTGCAAAGTGCTCAACATTGCTTTCTCCTGTTAGAGAGAAACAAAATCATTCAATCAGAGAATGTCTCAACATAAATGAAGCTTGTATGTAAAAAACCACCCTAGTCTTTACCATCTCAAGAACGTCTTCCCTCGTATAAGCTTTGTCTGAAATGAGTACTAAATCTTCAACAACAGGAACAGAAACCTCTTCGTACTTGCAAGCTAAGAGCAAAGCCACTAAACCTACAAGCTGAAGCTTCTTTCTCATAACAGCTTGCTTGGACAAGAATCTATCTATGAGATTCACTGTGAGAAACAGTGTCTCGTTCATCAGATCAAACTTGTCATGTACCTGAAAATTTTACATAAGCCTCTATCAAAACTACACAGTACAATGCAGAGAGAGAGAGAGAACTGTAAAATGTTGTGGATCATATTACCTCGATTAACCAGTCTATTAGTATTGCTCTCATCTTGTCGTTTAAATCGATTTGGTGCATCATATAATCTACTGGTACACAGCTAAAGCTCTGCATATTCAAATCAAAGAACTATCTTAAACAAGCGCTCAAGCCACTTCAAAACACAGATACAGTAAAACAATACTTTACCTCCATTGTTCGGTAGAATGCGTAAAGATCTTGGACATATTCAACAGCTGCAAGTGAGTTCTTCGCATCTAAGACATCAATATCCAAAACCGGTTCTTCCACTGTTACATCCTCCATCTCAATTTCCTCCTATCCAAATCAAAGTTTCCATTAAAATCATTGATTTATAGATTGAACTAAAGCTACAAATTCAGCATTGTGAATGTTCTTGTTTTACCATTAGATCAGCTTCAGGCATCGGTTGGTCCAATGTAGCCTCATCTTCCTCTTCATCAACAAATATAGAGTCACCAAAATCATTTGAACTTGGAACTGTTGGCTTCAGCCTCTTCTTAGTCTCCTCTTCAACTCCAGATCTGCAGATTCAAAACAATCTTAGATCTTTCTATCTTTTTCAAATCAAAACAAAATGAAACACAAATTGAAAAAGATTCAATCTTTATATACCTTGTAACTGGTGGACGCAGAGAATTAAACTTCTTCTTTTGAATTCCTTCTTCTTCTTGATTACTGATTCAAATTAATCAAAACCCATAAGCACAATCAGATTACAAGAGAAAAACTTGTGAGATTAGAGATTGAAGTTAAATCAAACGTACTTAGATAATAATAAGCTTCCTCTCTTGGTAACAACACTTGCACCACCAACAAGATTATTATGGTTAATCACACCCAACACTCTTCTCTTCTCTCTCTTCATCATCTCTTGTCCGATTTTTCTACTTCTCGTTTCATCTAAACAGAACAAAAGAAAGAACACAACACATTCTGTCAGAATTCTCCATTGGTATATAAGACACCTCGAAATTCTCATACAAGACTTACCTTGAAGAATCGTAGTTGTAGTGGATTCAACAACAGAGACTTTGTTCTCACATGAATTAACCATTTTTTAAAATTTTGATTATTCCAAGAGAAACCCACAAAGAGAGAACAAGAAGGAGAAGAGCATTAAGAAAACGAAGAGAATCTAAAAGTCTGATACAGACGAATCTGAACAAGGGGATGAAATAAGCAAAAGAAGAAAGATAAAAAAAAAAAAAAAAAAGATATTAGAAAAAGTGTTTAATTTTTAAAAAGGGACGGCTAGGATGAGAATATAACCGTTGGATGATTAGGGGAAAGAAACGATTTACTTCTAAGTTTGTATAAGACAAACGGTAACTTTGGTTCAAGGCATGTGGCTTCGTTTCTTCTCTTTCTTATTTCAAAATTTTTATTATTCTTTTTTTTTTTTTTTTAAGTGGCTTCGACTTTTTTTTAAGACGAAATCGTACGCTCCATATGCGCTCCCCTAACCAACTTTTTGATTAAAAACTTAGCTTATTAATTAATATTCTTAGAGTAAGAATATAATTAACAATCAATAATCTTAACTTATTAATTAAATCACATTTACAGAGCTAATCATGCTCTCTCAGTCCTCTGTTCAGTGAAAAATTCGTTAGGGAGACCAGACCAGATTCCGTACTGAGAATTATATGCTGGCCCGTGAGAGATTTACTATCTTGTATTTCCCATTTGAAATTATTTTTTTGTATATGTGAATATTTAATAAAGTAGTATTTGGAATTTTGCTGGCATGTGTCTGTGAGAGTTATTTTGAATTAATGATCAGAGCTTAAATTAATTTCACGATTTAGAGTTTAAAAATGTATATAAATAATTTGGCTACGCGTAAAAGTTTCTAGAGAATTATGGAAGTTTTCGAAAGCCTGCTTGTGATTTTCTTTCTGGCTTGATTGTCAAAATTTTAAAACTTGCTAAATAAACTGTTGTATTTATGTTTAAAAAGATATTTTTAATATTTACGGTTATTTTTGAAAAATATATTCTGAAAACGAGATGTACTATGCATGTTTATTATCAACAACAATTTTGCTAGCTTTTTTTAGAAAAACAATTTGAAATTTTTTGAGAACCTCTGAAGCTTTCCAATTAAAACTTGTTAAATATTTTGGAAACATTGTGAAAGTTTGCAACAACAATAAAAAAATGGTTCAGAAGTTATTGTTGTCCATCACCACTAGCTAGCATGAAAACACTGTCCTTCGATTAAGCACATAAACAGTAAAATTATGTCGACTCAAGGGTATTTCCATCAAAATGTATTGACTACTGTAACTTTAAAAAAAAATGAAAAATCATAGGATGCTAATTGAGAAAATGAAGTTATGGTTTTGTGCTCTCTATTCAAGACAAATCATCAGATTTCACAACTCTTTTTTTTTTTTTTTTTTTTTTTTGAAGATTGCTCGTCACAAAAAATGTCTTTGTTTTGGTTAATGGCTCGATTGCCGGAGGGCAATTTGTTCAGGATATGGTTCTCGGAAGTTGGCCTCTAAGTATTGTTATGGGGCCTGAAATAATAACATCATAAAAGTAACATAGTTCGGGTGGACAAAAGTGAGGTTGTCCTCCCAAAATCTCTTCCACCTTCGAGTAAAAAAAGTCATGTGACTAGGTAAAGAACCAAGAAAAGTTGGAGGAGGGAAAGAGAATATTGAGTTTTAAGTCATATCAATAAGGCGTTGTGGCTCAATATGCATATGTGTGAGCTTAGAGAAAGAAGTTCAATTAATGGAAATAATCATTCCGGTTCGGATTATATATTCTTCAGAGCATGGCTAAACAAATTGGATCTGAATCGAAAGTTAAGACAAAAAAAAATGAATGGAAAAGAGGCAAAACTTCTGACCAACGTCTAAAGTATGGTTGAGGTTTTATTTACTTTAGTCGATCTTGTTTATTAATTTTGTCTGTACAGTGTTTCTATATTCTTTTACCAAAAACTAAGATGATATTTCTATTTAGGGCATCTTTAATGGGAGAACTTTTTTTTGTGTTCTTAGATTAAATATATAGTGAAAATAATCTAAGATCAGTTGTTAAGATCATAGGTAAAAAAAATGGGGGAACTAATTTTGGTGTTCTTAAAATAAAGATATAGTGAAATAATGTAAGAAAAAACATGGAAGTTTATACAATTTACCAACCATACTGAAGCTACATGAATATTCATGTATCATATGAATATTGAAGACCAACGAACAAATAGTACACTAGCATCACCATGGTACAGATAATGAATCTCAAGAATGCTACAATTCTGTTTTAGCAGCTTCAATTCTGCTAAGTTTCTGGTCTAAACTTTCCAAGAAAGATTCATAATCCTCCAATGTTCTCTCCTACAATGCCTGAACAATAACACCAAGAACTAAACAAACGGATCAGGGCTTACTTGTGTAGAATTGAAGCTTCTTATCGAACTTCTTATCAGATTTCGTAGTCACTTCCGATCTGAAAGTGAACAATAACGCCAGAAACTAAGCATCAGAAACTCAAAATCTCGAACAACAACAACAACAACAAAACATAATGGCGTGCCAGCTTCACTTTCAGAATCAACAGGAACACCTCTGGAGAGCCCAGATTAACCCTGTTATGGCTGCATTCAGGAATTGCTGAACTTTCTCCCTCGCTAGAATAAGAATTCAAAGAGGACACAAAGTTAGAGATTCAAACTTGCTACAAAACTTATACTCTCCCACAAAGTGTTCAACTTCAATTCTTATCTACTTTAACCCCAAAGCAGAGCCAATCCAAAACGTTTGATTGAAATTAATACAAACAGAAGAAAAAAACGAAACTTGATCATCAGATCAATTCAACTAAAGAAAAATAAGAGAACCCATCAAGGAATCTAGAATTGAAAAGCATTCAAAGACAGAGATCGATTACCGGAGTATGCAAAATCACGATTGGTCTGAGAGGGAGAGTGAAGAAGCTTCGTTCGATTTCGGATAGAAGGGAAGAAATGAAAATTTTTCTTTCTTTCCAAAACATATCGACCAATGAGGATGAGCCACGACAAATGAGAACTGGGTTTGGATCAGTTCTTATTCAAGATCAGAAAATTTGATCTAAACCCACTATTCACTTTTTTATTAATTTTTTTGGGCTTAGAACACATAGTGTGTTCTCCCATTAATGATGGCCTTAGACAACTGACAAAGTGCAACGTGCTTGTAAAACTTGTTCGAACCAAAACAAAAACTAGTAAAAAAAGAGTAATATTAGTAACTACCACTAGACTCAAAAAGAATTGAGAAAATACCACTGAGTCACAAAACTTTGGAAACTACCATTTTTCAGTGATGTGAAAAATCAAAACTGCCCTCAAACAAAAACAAAAGATGTATCAGCATTACATGTGATCTTAATAAATAACGTGTAATACAAAAAAAATACATGTTATAAAAACAAAAGACGACGGAGATCTTAGAATTTGAGATTCAGTGAAATAAAAATGAAGATCTTTGACTATTAAAGGGAGAATGCACATATAAGTATGTAGAGAGTTAGGATAACACTACTGTTGATGGCATAGGAGAGGTAAAAAAGGTGGAGAATCAAGAGCAGTTGGAGAATGAAAAGAGAGGAAGTGATGGTGGTGTTGGTCTTCATAACTGTAGTTAATGGTTAAAAAGAGAGAAGAAAAAAAGTAAGGGATGAAGATGAACAGAAATGGAAGTTGTTGTATCTTTGAACTAAAAAAAAAAAAAGGTATTATGGAGAAGATGAAGACAATAATACTGTATATATTGGGTACTATTTGGTCAAATGGTAGTTCCTTAATTTCTTTTAAAAATTGTGCTATCTACTACATATACTCTAAAAAAAAATGTTTTGTACTTTTCAGCACCAAAAAAGTTAGTCATCTACCATCATATAAGCATAAGCATAAAAGGAGGAATAGTCAATGTTTACGAAAATCTAGACATAACGGGTAATGCTAGGGAATGAAACCGTGAACATGGGGGAGCCTCCTTATCATTTAGGATTTTTGATAAAGTAATTATAAGTAGAAAAGGAAATATTTTTCAAACCAAACGCGTATATATGTTAAGACTTAAGAAAAAGAGGGGACCATGTCTTGTCATTGTTGTTCGTGGGTAAATAAATATCATTGTTTGTCATGCACAAAAGAACTGGACCAAACTAGCTGATTTGGTCGTTCGGATTTAACTCATTGATTAGGTTAGGCTAGTTTATATGACTCAAACTGTCAGTTCCATACTATCAGTCTGCGGATTTTATTTTTCTAATGATATGTCTTTTGATATTATTGTTCAAAATAGTATTACGATGTGGTTATGAATAATTTCGTGTAGGCTTTGATTAGCACTAACGAAATATTATCCAGTCTGGAGTCTGGAAAACCTGAACCAACCGATCCAAACCGTCCACCCAAAAACCGGAATCAGTTTTAATCCTACTAAAGTACTAAATATAATTGCTTGTCCGGAAAGCCAAAACCAAACCGAAAATAATATAAACTGATGATCGAATACTAAATTTTGATGTTCAGGCAGAATGACTGACAAGAAGCGTAAAGCTTGTTGTTTAATTACCATGTTTATTTCATTGTTGCTGAAGTTCTAGTTACTAACGACGAGAAACAACATTTTGATTGTTTGTATCATGGTTACTAATTATTTGTTTAGTAGTTATTGGTTCTGTGGTATATTTCAGCGACGACTTGTCGCCAAAACAGTTACGGGGAAACAAGTAATTATTCACTGTAGACCAGATATATCAACGAATCAGTGATTACACAAAGCAAAGTAATTTGTTAGCCCATTGCTAGTGTTATCAGACCCTGATAAGTGATAACCCTAGTGATGATTTGGTAAGTAGACTGGTATTGTTTACCATGTTCAAAATTACTCAAACCTATACGATGACAAAATAGATGGACCTATCAATCTTGTGAAGTCAGGCAAATTTCATATTAATTTGTGTGTCACAGTTAGATCTCAAATACATAAGCTTAATTATTGAAACCATACTGAAGCCCAACCCACTCTATTTAAAGTCAATGGTCGCGGGGTGAACGGGACCGACCACCCTCGCGTTGGTTTCCGTGACAAGTTGTCGACTGCTCACAATTCCATGCTTTCAAATAAACAAAGACTTTTCATTTTCTTTCTATATTAATGTTTGAAAGTAAGATCAAAACACCCTGTAACTCTTACGTATTCTTCTAATTTAGTTAATACTAAAACACTTGTAGTGATAAATTCGTTGGCCAAAATAAATTATTGTTAATCGTTGATATGGACAGTCTGGAGAGACACAGATCATGGAGAAAACTTTAATGAAGTTGTCTATAAATTTAATTTTGTGTCATTTGTATTGGTACAATTTGTACTTTATATAATTTGTATATTGAGTCTACATTATTTATTCGCTAACCATGTTAACTTGTGCCCACATTTAGTGAAGTCATCTCCACACGATGGGAGAGGTGTGAGTATATCTGTTTCATACAAACATATTGGATCATAACCAAAACTGTAAAAAAAAAATGGCTGCTGATGAGGAAGAGCCAATATGCCGTTTATCTCATCCAACCCACCCTCACACCCTTTCCCGTAGAGCTGGAAGAATCCCTCCATCAGGTTGCTTCGCGTGCGACAAAGAAGAACCCTCACCGTTGGCTACCTTCTATTACTCTTGTACTACTTGCGATGTGGAGTTCCACGATACTTGTCATTTGTATCCGAGGAAGCTGACACACCCTTATCACCTTTAACATCCTCTCACCCTCACCACTCAAATAGAGATCATATCTAACAAAGCCGAACATGGTTACATATTCAAGAAATGTAATTGGTGTGGAGATGATTTGGGAGATGGATCACAATTCTATTGTTGTTCTATATGTAACTTTTGTTTGGATCTTTCTTGCTCCCACGGTTTTCCAACTCTTACTATCGCAAAACCAAAAAGCCATCATCATTCACTCTCTTTATTCCCTTGGCCCCTCTTAATTCCATGTGTAGCTTGTGGGCTGGTTAGTTTGTTGGAACCAAGTTATGCTTGTTTCCAATGCAACTATGTGGTTCATAAGAGTTGTATTGACATACCGCGTGTCATAAAAATCACGCGTCACCCACATCGTCTCTCTCACACTCCTTTCCTTCCACCCACAACTCCATCTTGTCGAGTTTGCTACAAGATGGTCGACATCAAATATGGCCAGTATTCTTGCGATCATGAAGGTTGTTCTTATGTTGCCCATTCGAAATGTGCAACACATAGGAACGTTTGGGACGGGAGAGAACTCGAATGGGAACCAGAAGAACCCGATGAAAGTGAAGATATTGCGCCATTCAAGAAAGTGGGTGATAATATGATAAAGTACTTTTGTCATGAACATCATCTAAAGCTTGAGAAGTATGATAGTGTTCGAGACGCAAAGAAACAATGTCAAGCGTGCATCCTTCGTATAGACTCTTATGATTTCTACAATTGTATACAATGTGAGTTCTTTCTTCATGAGGTATGTGCTGGTCTTCCTAGAAAATTGGCTCATGCATTGCATAAGCATCCTCTGGTTCTAGACCCTTCTCCCATATTCGATTACAATTCCACAAGTTGTTCGACTTGTGCCCGTGAGTCCACTGGTTTCAGGTACAAATGCTCATCAAAAACTGATTGCGACGATGATGACTTTCAGTTAGATGTTCGTTGCATTTTAGTTCCTGAGTTATTCACCCACAAAAATCATGAGCATCCTATATTCATCTCAACATCATATTCAAGAAAAGGTATCATTTATTGCCCTGGCTGCAAAGATAGTGTTCGTAGTGAGTATTATCTACAATGCACTACATGTTCATTTGCTATGTGTTATCGATGCGCTACAATTCCGTATGAGTTAAATTACAAATATGATGCACATCCTCTCTCACTATGCTACGGAGAAGATGCAGAGAAAGCATATTGGTGTGAAGTATGCGAGAAAGAAGTAAATCCAAGAGAATGGTTCTACTCATGCAACAAATGTTGCATCACTGTCCACCTCGAGTGTATATTTGAATCTTCCATTTACGTCAAGTCAGGTTACACGTTCTATTTTGGCTCTGAATCGATGAAAATTCTTGGCAACAATAGTCATACTCGACCGATTTGTTATAAGTGTGACCAGCGTTGCCCGAACTCCATATACTACAAATTGTTCGAGAAGGATTTTTGTTCTTGGTTTTGTATTTGGACATCCAGCATGGACAGTTTTGAGATAGAATAAACCTTAGATGGTTTCTGAACCGCGAAGATAGTTCTTTTGTAATAACATCAATTATCTTTGGAAGAAGTTAATTCTATTTTGGTTTATCTTTAGCTACTTCCTCGGGAAATATCTTTGTCATGAGCTATATTGTGAAGTTTCAAAAGCATAATTAGAGCATTTGCAGTGGGGAGAGATTTCCACGGTCTCTCAAATATATTATTTTAATGTTAATTGATTAATTTAGTTATTTATTTAAATTTTAAGAAAAATAAAAATTTAAATCAATTATCTGTTGCCACATGTATGTGTAGTCTCTCATGAAGTTCTCAAAAAATTTCATTTGACAATTGATTCTCACTTTTCACTACTTCTCGCTCCTATTTTTCATTATTTTTTTACTTTTGTAATGGTGAAAACTATCACATGCCCTTACAATTACATGGTGTTGCAATTTACTCTAAAACTAAATCCAACTAATGATGGAATGATTGTTAATAACTTAATACTATGGCCCCGATTGGTGAAGGCTTTTAAGACTGATGAAAAATATAATAGATATGTTAACACAACCTCTTAATTTGTAGTATTATTAAAAGCATCATTACTGGAGAGAACATGTCACCGTTGCTCAAAGAAAAAAATTAATATTTAATATATGACTAGTAAGAAATTGACATGTGTTGAAAAATATTGAGCAACGATTCTTTCCCCGGTAACTTCAGCAACGGTTCTTCTCTTTCTCTCTCCTGTTTGTATTTTTTATTAAAGGAATTTGGGGGAAGCAACCACCACTAATGATGGCCTAAGGCACCATCAAATTTCGTTCTATTTAAAAAAATTGTTAAATCAAAAAATTCACAGTATAAGTTGTCTAGTTATGATAAAAAAATTGTTAGTATCTTTATTAAAATTTTATATTTAAAGTTAGAATATTACATTATTATTATTATTTCTAAAATTTTCATTTAGATCAAGAATTACAGAAAATTCTATAAATTTAGAAAGATGTATGTTAAAATATCTAGAGAATATAATACAATTGGATATTGAAATTCAAATTGTTTGGATTAAACATATTGAAATCTTACATTTGATACAAAGAGACTTATTCATATAATTAGCCTATATTCTAAAGAAATGTATGCACATGTTTAATTTGCCTTGTTAGGTCAGTGATGTACGTAATGTTTAATTCCTTTGTTGTTTTATGTTTCTTCTAGATGAGAATCTTTTTTCTGGCGAAGCAGTGCTTCCATGAAAAACTTCTAAGCATGACAAAGATGCTGAAATAGCAAATCTTGGCATGGTTTACGTCGAAAAATTAGATGATGCTAAAGAAGCTGGAGGGGAAAAATCCAGACTCTGCACATTGATTTTAGTAGAGGGAGATTCTGCAAAATCTCTTGTTGTAAGTGTTCTATATTTCTTCTGATTTATGCTAGCTGTTTAGTTACTAATTAATATCTTGTTGTAAGTGTCCTATAGATTGTATACATTTGATACAAAGAGACTTATTCATATAATTAGCCTATATAAAAAATATTCATTTGGAAACCATATTTTCTCGAATTAAAACACATGTATATAAAAAAGTCTATAGAACAAAGAACAAAAAGAAAATGTGAGCCAAACAAAAGAAAAATGTGAGCAAAATAAAAGGAAAATATGAGTCAAGAAAAATAAAAGAAGACTCATAAAGTACACAGTATGGATTCAAACTTGTACTATTAGAACACAACATTAGACAACTAAACCATCATACTGAATTCACATGAACGCCCTTAAATCTGATCTTCGTTAATCTTTTGGTAACATAGAATTATACTGTGACAAAGAAATAAATGTATGATGTTACTTGATCATTGTTGTTTATCGAACTTACCTAATTGCATTTTATAAGTCAGTGCAAGATCGATAAACAGTTAATGATCATAATGTTTTCTTTATCACCGTTTAATTCGATGTTACCACAAAATCGACGAAGATTAAGATTTGAGGGTTTTCAACAGATTTCACTCACTTTTAATTACTGGCTATGAATATCTCTTTCATCAACGCAAACATCATTCATTATAACACATAATTTAGGAATATTGAACTCTTGTTAATGGTTGTCATATAGGATCTCGTTAACATGCTTGGGTAAATATATATATATATATATATATATATATATATATATATATATATTGTAGCTATTCTTAATTTTTTTTTTCCACAAAGATTAACTTTATTAATTTAACAATTGTCTTTACATAGAGCTTCTAAGAGCCAAACTGGTTTTACTACAGAATTAACGTAAAAATTATTGTCAATACAACCATTCTTAGCCAATACATGAGCCACATTATTACATTCTCTCTTGACAAAGTTAAAAGAAATATTGTTCCAACGTGATGCCCACAGGTCAATATCTTTCAATAAATTTCGTAAAGAACCATTTGGCTGTCGTTTATGCACCATGTTAATCAATACTTCACAGTCTCCTTCAAAGATTATTGAATGATAATCTCTGACCCAAGCTTGTTGCAAAGATATAAGGAGACCTTTTGTTTCAGCCTCCAAAGCTGATCCTGCATATATTTTTGATGCACCCCACATCAACGATTCTCCTTGATGATTCCTGAAAATCCATCCACATGTACCCTGTTTCGCCTGATCATTATACCCTGCATCAAAATTGCATTTTATAAACGGATAGGTTGATGGCTTCCAAAGTTGTATGTTGTGACCGGCGTTGTGTGCTGACTCCTTAGGTTGTATAGTTTTAATCCATTCTTTCGTTTCCGATTTGGCCATAAGAACAGTTTTGGTTACACTTTCGCGGTAGTTATTAAAGATGATGTTATTCCGTGCCTTCCAGATTCGCCACAGAAGGAAAAAAGGTAGTAGGGAATCAAACGAGTTTGTTGTCTTAGCTGATAGTGATATGATGTTAGATATCATCTCCTCAACGGAAGCCGGTAGTTGGTTGATATTCAAAAGTGTTGTACTTGACATCCGCCATGTCATAGCTGCGAAAGGACATGAGAATAAGGCATGGTGATCTGTTTCGTCTGTCTGTTTGCATCTTGGACATTTTGATTCAATATTCATACGTTTCTTGCGTAATCTTGTGGTTACTGGTAAAGTTTTTGTAATAATTCGCCAAAGGAAGTGTTTTATTTTTGGTAGGATCTTCAATCTCCAGATTCTGTTTTTGAGCTCTGCCGATCCATGTGGTGTTAAAGGTATGTCTCCAGGATCAAAAGGGTAATGAGTGAGAAACCAATATCCCGTTTTGACAGTATATTGACCCGATCTTGAGTAGTTCCATATAAGTTCATCCATGTCTTTAGCCAGAGATAGATGAATGTTTTGGATCGAATTATGCTCTATTTCTAGAATGAAAATCTTTAGTTTTTCTTTGTTCCAGGTCTGAATATCGCCACTAGTTGAGATCAGCTTTTCAAGGAGTAACGTAGTGTGAGGGTTTAATGTTTGTACTGGTCTCGGAGGATCAGAATCGAAAATATTATCAATACCAAGTCGTATGTTCTTCCCATCTCCCACTATGTACCGTGACCCTTTCTTAATAAGATCCAACCCTATCAATATAGATGACCAACCATAGGATTGATTTTTCCGAGCACAAGCATCTAATATTGTATCATCTCTATAATATCTATTCTTCATAACTCTTGCAAATAGCGAATTGGGATATTGTAGCTATTCTTAATTATATAAACTTTTTTGTAAACGATTTTATTTCCAATTGGCTCGTTTGAGCTGATCTTGTACGTTGTTGACAAAAAAACAACCTTTATTCTATATATGAAATTGTGACGCTAATTAATTTACTCGTTCACACAAATACAAATATAACATTCACAAAGATGTTGAACAAAATAATAATAATAAAAAAATTGATTGTATATTTTAGAGTCTATTAGAAATTTAACCTTTACACTATAAATTTTTAGTATTGAGATATATTTTATATTATGTTCAAAATGGCATTTTATTCCTTAACTCCTATAAAAAAATTTCATTTCAAATTATGGATTAAATGTTAAGAAAATCACAGATTTGGTATATTTAGTTTGTAAACGTCTAGAACAATAAATCGTTTTCATTTAAGTATAAAGAAATTGAACAAATGTGTAGTAAACAGGATCCAAAGAACAAGAACGATGGAATCGTGAATGAATCTGATTTGATAGAAAGGAAGAAAATTATTTGAAATCTAAATGAAACAAAGATACGAATAAATATCTAATTTGCGACTATTATATTACTCACGGCCAAAATTTCTCTCTACCAGTGACCAAATAAAAACGAAAAGAAACAAATTGGTTCAAGTTACAACAACATGTCGTACCTACAAATTGTGAAGTGAGACCGTGACTGACGAGAGACCTTCTGACTCGTTCTGAAGGTGCAGCTTGACTTCAGGCCCCCAAACACGAGTAGGGTTACCAATTTCACCTGAACAGACTTGAGAGACTTTTTGGTCTCTTTGTCTTCTCTGATGATAAGGAGTCGCTCTCCTCTTTGCTAGACGCGTGCTGACTTGATTTCTCAAGAACTTTTAGAAGATCGCTCATAGATTTGTCAGAAACAAAGCTGCTGTTTGCTTCTTGAAGCTCCTTCACAGGCAAGTCGTTGTGTTTTACTTTTTGTGTTTCCTTTGAACGGTTCTTTGAAGTCTTTGGCTTAGGCGGCTCACAGATCGGTGCATTTTTGCCATGCTTATTACTCTGATGCTGATTTTCTGCTGCTGAAACAGAGAGACTTCCAAACGCCTCTTGGTCATCTGATCTCGACCTCTTTGAAGTCTTTTGCTTAGGCGGCTCAGAGACCGGTGCTTCTTTGCTACGCCGTCTTTTCAGCTTTTGAACTACAGACTGATCTTGATTCTTTGCTGGACCAGTAAGGGTTCTTGGACATACCTCGGTCTCTTGATCATTCTTGTTCTCACTGTCTTCTCTCGTCTTCTTCAAAATTTTTAAAACAGATGATGCATTTGAGCCATGGACTGGAGCTTGATTGTTGTTATCCTCCTTGGAGGATTTAGAAACTACCAACTCATCCTTCTTCTCCAAGCAAGCCGCTGGAACAATTTGCTCACTGGTGCTTTGCTCCTTGACTGAGTTTAGAGGTTCCATGACGATACCTTCTGTGATGGTGTCCAGAATGATTTTGCCAAGAACAAATCTTACTTCGCATGGATTTCCCTTCCCAAGTGAGAGATAGTCAATAGAGAATCCCTCCTTTTTGCTTTCGTATGATTTGACATCACTCAATCTCGCAAACCCTTCTGCTACATCTCTCCCCTTTCTCTTCGGTATGAACACCTGAAAAACCACATCCATCAATTATAACCATTATTAGCTGGTTTGATTCAAACATAGATTAGCATACTTGAATAAAGAATATATGTCTTAACACAATGAATCTGTGTACTCATACTGAGAAGTAAATATGCACTTTGTACTAACCAGACCAGAGAATTTGAAATCCGGGTATAGGTATAGGGATTCGCGGAGAGCCTCTATACCAGTCAGAACGTACTGAGTATCTTTTAATAGACATGTGAATTCTGAAACGGCTTCAACAAGATCTTCATCAGATCTCCTTCTCAAAGATTTATATACCTCAGGAGTGTATCCGACTACTGAAGTTTCATCTTCTCTAGCAAATTCAACAGCTTTGCTCCAGTCTCTATGGTAGAGCAAAGCAGCGAAAGCGCGCACCACAATAGCCTCCTGGGGGTTACGCACTAGTGCAATGTGAAAAGCTAACACTGCAATCCTGTGTAAAACAAATCAAGACATTAACCAGAGCTCATCGACGAGAAGATTCATATTCCCATTGATATACAGATATGACGCACCATAGTTTGGAATCTGCAGGTTGATCGCAGGAAATCAGTTTGTCCATATTGGAGAATAACCTCTACATAAACCATAAACAAAACTCAGAAATATCAAAATGGATTCACTATAAAATGCTTCTGCATGAAGATATCACGTACCGCTAGCAAGGAACTCGATAGAGATGTTTCACTAGCTTGTTCCAGGTAAGCTGCCTGAAATCCAAATTTATCCAAGTTAAAAGTGTTAAAATGAAGAGACAGAGAGAGAGAGAGAGATAGTTGAAGATTGACAAATGACATACCTGAAAAGGAAGTAACACGTGAAGTAGTTTGAACTTCATGAGAAGAAGGATGGAAGGAGCAGCAGCTCCATACGCAAGCATATAATTCATTTCCATGATTAATCTAAACTGAGCAAAGACAGAGGAGGATTTTAATAGCTGAGACCATGAACATATTTCATTTAACAAAAAGGAAGTGATTCCAAGTATATCACAGTTCAAGCAGTCAAAGTACCTGGTCCAAATTCGCAACGGAAGATACAAATTCAGGTATTGCAGTCTCAACATCATTTGATAATGATAGACCCAATCGTGCTGCAATTCTTAACCCCCTAAGAATTCTAGCTGTATTTGGAAATAAAACCATGACACAATGGTTAGGACTTTAAACTACATAACTGTCTAGATACAAGGCCGTGAGTACAATATGTAAGGGCATACCACAATCTTCCTTGAATGAAAAATTTGCAGGGATAAGTGTACGAAGCTGCATTTGCAATAGCAAACAATGATTAATAACATAAGAAAAAACAAATAGATGTATCCAGGAAAAGTAAGCTGAGTTAGTCACCTTAAGATCCGTCAAGTCTTCCATTCCGTTGGTGTAGTCATAAATTTTAAGTTCAAAGGGATCATAGAATAAACTGCACCAAGATTTAAATACCACAAATAAGTTGGGAGTGTATGATTCAGCCAAATATACAACAGTCCGTTTCCGCACATACAAGTATTTCAGAAACTACACCTGTTAATTGTGAAATCGCGCTGCAAGCTATTCCTCCAACGATTGAAGTCTTTTACATCGCAACCAGAATACAATTTGAAGAGGCTTTTATTCTTGTCTGCCTCGATAGCTAGTGGAAAAGGCTTCTCCAAATCATTTTCAGGCTCACTGTCACTGTGTGCCACGGTATCAAAACTGGATACCTATAAGAGAAGTGTCAAGTAATACACAAAGAAAACTGCGAAAAGCATAAAATTATATGGCCATAAAACTGACCTCAATTATTGAACCTCTCATCCACACATGACAAATAGGGAACCGTTTCCCAATAACCTGAGCACGATGAAACAGCCGTCGGATCTACAAAACAAACGAGATACGTGAAGCCATAATACATAAAGTCCTAAACAATGTAACATAATCAGAAAATAAATGCACTAAACCTGCTTAAGATTAGCTGTAGTGATCACATCATAGTCTTTTGGCACTCTATGTAGTATCAAATCCCTTACACATCCACCCACAAGGTATGCATCGAAACCTAAGGCAATGATCAAACAGTTCAGCTTCTTCTTACTCTTCCACATCAATGCTAACAGTAAACCTAAATCCTAAAACATACAAAATACAAACCTTGACGTCTAAGGAGTCTCAAGACATTCATAGAGGATTCTGGGATCATTGAATTTCTAATTCCAGCATCACTTGCTCGTACCTTCTTCCACTTCGATGTATCAACTGTCAAAATCAATCCATAAAGAAAGAAAAAAAACAAAAAAGGAACAACCTTTAACTTTGAACTTGTAGTTACGTCCAATCCAGCTTACAAGTACCAACAAAAACACAAAAGCACCTGAATTTATATCTTCATCAATAACTGGACGGATGGTAGAACACTTCTCCATGACTCCCTCAGCAAGCGTGCAGTTACTTCTCTGCAACTAGAGACGAGAAGAAACCCGCAGATGAAGTGTTCGACCAATTGCCGCAAAGAGATTAAATCAACTAAACGAGAGAATCCGAAGAGGAGAAAGTTACCCACCTTGGAGTAGACCGCAGTTAAGTTTTGAGACCGAAATAATAAGTTTCCTTTGCGCCTAATGAAACCCGCCATGGCAAAGACTCAAAAACATGGCTCTTTTAAGCCAAAAGTAGAACCATTTTTTTGCGGAGAGCAGAGAGAGTCGCGACGTTTTAGGTTTCAATTGCGAGTTTAAGTCACGAGTGTGTACTACTCTAACCTACCGAACCAGAGTTCAAACCCGGTACGGTTTAAGTATCAATCCCGGTTTTTCGGGTTTTATTATAGCTAAACCGAAATTTCATATTGCAATCAAGGCTGAACCGGTAAAGATCTAAATTTATTGCTTCAGATCTTATTTTGGTTTTGAAAAACAGCAGTCAAATTGTTTCATCACTACAACAAGCTTGTTGCGGCACACAGTTAAAATAGTGTTTTGTGAGGGAACATTGTCTTTAGTCAAGGTTCTTTGTTTCAAAACGATTTGGTTGTGTTCTTTGGGGTTTCAAAGGATCCAATCACAGATCAAAAGGAATGTTTGGTAGGTTCTTGATGATGAGGCCTTATATCGTAATAGTAACGGTTCCAAGCTTGTGGGAGCGCAAATGAAGAAGTGTAATATAGTTATGAACTGAGTTTTATGTATGTACATGACTGGATTTGTAGACAGAAGTGGTTATCTATAATCTTTTTTTTTTGCAGGATAGAAAAGAGTCTATGTACATAACAAAACTTAAAGAGATTAAGAATAAAACCAGGAAGTAAGATGTCATTAGGTGGGTGGGACTTTCTCGTTAATGGTTCATAAACAAAATCTCGAATGAGTTTGTGTGTAAAATACATTGTTTGTTGTTCTTTGTAATCCCAAGTTTCCTTTTGATAGTATACCACAAAAGCATCACACCAGAGTACGAAGCCAAATAGAGAAGAGAGCTTTTGTATATCCTTCATGACAAATCACAATTGTTTCTTTCTCTTCTCTAAGTATGAGTGGCTTCTCTGGAAGTTCAATATAGCCCAGACCAAATGCCTCAGACCGATCTCAGGCCACAGAGCAGCCGGAGAACAGAGCTGGGAATTACCTGTTTGCCATAAGAGAAAATTGCTCAACCTCGTCTCTCCTGAACTCCTGATGAGTATATCAGGATTCGGCGCCACACTCATCTGCATATTCTCCTCAATATCCACCAACTGTATCTTCTTCTCTTGGTTCTCCATATCCTTTGCTTCTATATCACTATCCTCATGTTTATAACTACCAGACGCTTCAATATTATCTAACTTGTTAATACAAGATTTCTTGACAGCTTGTAAGATCTCATCTGTCGAGTTATAGGCAATGCAGATAAGAAGCACTACCCGACTATTCTTAGCTGTGGCCTTCATGACTTCTTCTGCAGCATCTCTCACTTGGTCATTTAGAAGCGCCAAGTTACCAATAAAATACACCCGAATCCCATACTGATGCACGATACTCTCTTTCTCAAGCAAAGACTTAATCTTTTCCAGCATCAAATCCATTAGACACTGTACCTCCTCAGGTTGTCTTCTAAAATTATCAATGCTAAATGCGTATATCGTTACATACTTAATACCAAGCTCGTAGCAGTATTGTAGCATCAACATAAGCGCAGAAAACCCAGCTTTATGACCAGACCCTTCTTCAAGACCACACTTCTTTGCATATCTACGATTCCCATCCATGATAAAGGCGAGATGGTTAGGTATAGGACCCATAGATATGACACGAAACAAACATCTTCTTGAAAACCCGAATATTTGCTCGAGCAGTTGGTTAATTCCACCGTTCATACGTTTTATTTGACCCGCAAGTTCAGCCATTTGAGATTCCACCTTCTAGTATCCTCAGCTATCTCTAAGGGAATGCAAAACATTCAAAAGCCATTATCAGTAAAAGGATAAAAGACAAAGCTACATCAACAGCACACAATGCAACCTAAAATTAGTTCTGCACAAGTATCATCCAAAAGTATCCACATGTAACGCCAAACCAAGATAGATGATGCTCTTGGAACAACTAAAATTTAACAACAGATAATAAAACTTGCCCTTTATTTATTACCAATCCTACAAGTTACAATATGTTGAAAATATCAGTACTAAGTTCTATATCAGTATTAGGTGAAGAATTCGAATTCTTTTATCAAGAAACTGACGTCACCAATATAAATAGTTTTGGCTGCTTCACACAAACCCATGGAGTTAGTTAAAATATCCCTCAAATAGAAGAATACAAAAAAACAACTAACACTTGAAACACAATACCAAAACAGAATCAGCACAAGACGAACAAAACAATCAATCAATTTGCATGCTTTTGAATATCGAAACAAACATCGATTGGATCAAACGAATTCAATCAACAGATTCAGAACACAAAGAAACAAAACTCCGATATTAACAATACCCAGAAGCGTGAGAACTCTTAAAATACTCCAAAGCAAGTATATCCAGAAAATTTTTGGTAAAGCAAGGTGTTAAACAGTTCGATCCTACCTGAGAGATAACGAGATCAAGCGCCGTGCCTAGCTTGTAAAGGAAATCGATTTCGGAATCAAAAGCTCTTCACTCTTTGAATCGAAAACAGATGAATATTTCTTCTTTACAAATAGTTGACGGCGGCGACAGTCGACAGAGATTCTCCGTTCAAGAGCTCTGACTGTGAAAGAGAAAGGCAGAGAGAAGAGAAGAGAGAGTAAGGAATATTTTTTTACTAGGGAAGAAATATATAAAAACCAGTACCGGTTAAATCTGATTAGTCCGGTATAACCCGGTTCGGGACTTCCTATTAGAAAGTTTGGTGCATTCTGCATTGCATTGCATTTTATTTTAGGTTTTTGGATTTCAAATGTAAAAACTAACCCTACGTGTGAAGAAGTATGAACTGACTTCTACGTTTCGAGTTCTAAATTTATTTACCGGATTTATCTCTTTACAGTTTACGTTCTCTTTCGATTCATATTAGACTAGGTGCTTCCCCACGCAACGCGTGGGTTGTAGTGTAGTTGGTACTTTCTTGTTTTTTTTGGTCTTTTTCGTTTTCTCTTTTGTATTATTTCGTTTTAATTAGGCATATACGGGCTTTGCCGTCACTTTTATTTATACACTATATGTTTATACCATTTCGTTCAGATGTGTATAATTGTGGCATTTAGTTTTTATGAATTATGAAGATATTGTTTCTTGCTTTTGAGGATCCAATCTTATCATTGACTGATATTGTTTCCAATACATTTATTGTATTATAGATTTTTTAATTAATTGCTTATGTAAACCCTTCATACGTTGATGTTGCAATAATAAGTTATTTTTTAAAAATATCTTCCGTGTAAGTGATTATGTTTGTATGCCCATGTTTTGGTCTAATATCAATAAGATCGTTTCTGTTTTTCTTTAGTTGGCTTTGAAACCAATATTAAGTTAAGCAAATAATGGGTCGAATTATGGTGTTAATAAGTAATATAAATTCTTATGTATATATATTGTATATATGTGACTATAAATTTAGCTAACTAAAAAATTATGTAATATTTAAATACAATCTTGAACATATATATATATATTTTTTTATTTCTGGGAGGAATGTATGCAAATATTGGATAGAAGTTATTTTTTGAGTTAAATGACCTTTAATGTCTTTAAAGTGAGTTAAATATTAATAAATTTTTATATGTGTCTTGACTTTTTTTAAAAGGAATACCAAGTGTTTCCTTCCAAATTTGAAGTGATATAGTATTTTAGTTTTCTTATATGATTTTATGAACTTTAATGTAAAAGTTTTTCAAAGTAATAAGTACACTCACTGATTGAATTATAAAATTTGGAGAAATGTTTATTTCGTTTAATCATCGGCTCTTTTAAATAAATTAAATAAGTATGTTGTTATTCCTACAAATAGGACAACATATATTATAGTTTAACCATGGAGTTAAGCAATGGAAATGGAACTTGTGATTGCAAGACAAAATGCTTATATGTTACACATTGATCGTTTAAAAATGAATAGGAACATCTAATTCTCAAATAAAGTTGATTGTTTTGTTAAAACCAACATATGTGAATTTAAATTTAACTATGCAAATTTAAAAAATAAATATGAATAAATTAGAAAGGCAAGAAATATAAAAGAAATATTTTTTATATAAATAAAATAAAAATTGAAAACAATGTTAAATATATATAATACTTTCTACATTAAAATATAGAATCAAACTCTTACAAGTTACAACACATATGAGATATAACAACATTTGATATTGGTAGGAGAGGAAGAGAGAATGTTTACTATAAGATGGTAATCCAAATTAATGGAGATGAATCTTTAAAAAATAGAACAATGTAATATCTATATAAATATAATACTTTCTAAATTAAAATATAGAATCAAACTCTTACAACACATATGAGATATAACAACATTTGATATTGGTGGGAGAGGAAGAGAGAATGATTACTTATAAGATAATAATCCAAATTAGATAAAGGAGATAAATCTTTTAAAATAAGAACAATGTAAAATATATATCATGTAGTCTCTAAAATTAAAATTTAGCATTAACAATTTACAATGATATTTCATTTTTTTTTACAACCCATACAACAAAAATAAGAAATCAAAAATAACAAAAAAAAATGAAAAATGATTTGAGGTATTGTAGAAGAGAATGAGAGAATGTGAAAATGAGATAGTAAAAGAATGTCAATATGAGATAATGATAGATTGAGAGAATGCTTATTTATATGATAAGAAATGATGGAAGTTACATTTAGAACTATGGAGTTACAATAATAAGAATGCTTATTGAGTGGTAGAATATGATTAATGCATAATTTATTTTATTTTCAGTTATAATTTTATTTTAATGTGTGAGTTAAATGTATTGTGTTTATTGGATCTTAAATATTGTTTAAAGCAATTAGAAAGCAAATAAAAAATATAAAAAAAAAATTAGAAAACATTAAATGAAAATCAACCAATAAGGAGAGACCAAAACCTTACTTTTATATATATGATATATTGCTTTAAACTTTGAAATGAGAAATATATTATAAACAATAGTTTTACATGAGAAATATATTAATTTAGCCAACCAAAATATGAATATAAGTTGAGATAAGTTTAGCCAACCAAAATAAATAAAAAATATTAAAATTTAACCAAAAATAATTTCTCTTGAAAGATAATAAGTTAGTAGGAGGAATGAATTAATGTACAATTATTGGATATGAGTTACATTTGAGTTAAATGGAGTTACATGTCTTTAATTATAAATAAATATTTTAATTTTTTATAACCTAAAATAAAAGGAATACCAAGTGACTGAATCAAAATTCACATGATTTGGTTGTTTGTTGATATAAACTCAACACTTACACATAATATTTCAAAATAAAAAATATTACTTTTTAAGTGACAAACTAAATTAGTTTTCTTATAAAATTATATGAATTCTTCAATCTCAATAATTTTTAAAATCCCAAAGATAACTTATATTTTTTTGGTTTTCACTCATCAATTTAATTTATAGTGCTAGATTTCATACTAATGGTTTCATCTTTAGAGAATTTAGTGAAATGATATTTTTAAAATTATATTTTATTTTTATATTTAAGTTCCAGTTGAATATGTTTTGTTTTTTGGATCATTTTTATTTTGATTAAAGACACAAAAACCAATTGTTTAATTATGTTCTTTTTGTTTTCAAAAACCTCAAATCATAAAAAAAAAAAATATATTGATCTCTGCAGATTTACAATTGGATCACAAAACAAAATAGTCTTTATAAATGGATAAATTGATAATTATATTGATCTTTAAATATTATATTGATCTTTATAAATTATTTAAAATGATACATGAATATGTGAGATAACCAGAGACATAATAGATAATTACATATGGATCATTTCAACTTTATGATCTTATTGTGTGGTGAATATTGTAAGGAAGCATGAACATAATGACTTATAAGATGTTAATATAAAATAGAAAATGGAGATAAACATTTTAAAAGATTAAAATAAATATATAAGATATACATATCATACAAACTCTAAAACTAAGCTTTTACAATGATATTTGATTTGATTTTTTATAACCCATACAACAATAATAACAAAAAAAATACAAAGAAAATGGAGATAAACATTTTAAAAGATTAAAATAAATATATAAAATATACATATCATACAAACTCTAAAACTAAGCTTTTACAATGATATTTGATTTGATTTTTTATAACCCATACAACAACAATAACAAAAAAAATACAAAAAAAATGGAGATGAACATTTTAAAAGATTAAAATAAATATATAAAATATACATATCATACAAACTCTAAAACTAAGCTTTTACAATGATATTTGATTTGATTTTTTATAACCCATACAACAACAATAACAACAAAAATACAAAACAAAACAAAACAAAAAAGAGATTTGAGAGTAGTGGAAGAAGATGAGAGAATGAAAGAGTGATAGACTAAGAGAATAAAATAATGAGTATTTATAGGAAGAGAAATGATGAAAAATTACATTTAGAAAAATAAGAGTTACAATTCTAATTTATTGTTTTGTTTTAATACAATTGATTAATACTCCCTCCGTTTCAAAATATAGGATGTTTTAAGCAAAGCACGCAGAATAAGAAGACTTTACTTTTAATAAGTTCAACCAATCAAAAACAATATTGCATAATATAAAATACTAAACTAATCTAAAAGTTGCATTGAAATTTGAAAACATCTTATATTATGAAACAACAAACTTCTCTAAAACATCTTATATTTTGAAACGGAGGGAGTACAACTTAGTGGAGAAATAAAGTTAATGCATAATTTATAGGGAGAAGCTACAAAGATTTCAGTTTTATATTATGTGAGTTAAATGTGAAAATTAATTGTTTTAAATTTGTGTTTTAATATAATTTTTTTTTTGTTAAAATTGAAATTGTCAAGTGGACCAATAAGGAGAGACTGAAACTCTACTTTTTTATATATATGATTTGAATTTGTTTGAACCAAATCTACAAAGTACGATACACCAATCACCACCATTCACCACTAATAAATACAAATTTACTTTTTTTTTTTCTATGAAAAATCACATCGCACCACGTATAATCTAGTCTATGATTACGTTTTAAATGTCCTCGAAAAAAATATTTCTCAACCTATATCATTCTAATGAATGCATTGCTCGAAACCTATATTTCTACAGAATAATAATATTCAACTAAATAACCACACAAACTAGTTTTACTCGGTTTATTGTTGTTACCTTAACCAAATAGTGAAGATAAGCTATTATATTGGCCTAAGAGCAAGATTATCAGTAGTATGATAATTTCAGTCTCTTAAACACTGTTTGATTATTATATGAATTAATTGTGTATAGTTTTGAATATAAGAACTCATAATCTCTTAGATAAAATTTTCTCTTCCATTGATAACTTCTAATTTTGGGTCTCTTATTTTTTAAAATATTTTAAAAAAAAAAATTTTTTTTTTTAATTTTTTAGAATAGAAGTGGTATAAATGTGTAAACATTTAAGATTTTATAAAATTAGAAAATATTGCATTTTAATTAATTTTCAAATATACAAAATATAATAAAAACATTGATACATATTACAATAGAAGTGAAATTCATAAATGGAAAAAATGATTAATTTTAATACTGATTTGCTACAAATTAAACCTTTATATCATACAAAATGATGCAATTACAAAAAGAAAAACTATACAAAATTACAAAAGTTTTAGGTTTGTAAACTTCTCTCTCTCTGCAATTCTCAATCTCATTGCTTCTTTACATGTTTTTCACAAAGAGCCGGTAATCAACAAAATTTAGCTACATAGCATTTTGACCGGAGAGAATTGTACGGTCAGGCAAGCATGATCCGAGATATTGTAGTTCTCCGGCCATAGTCCTTTCTCTGCTTCTTGCGGAAACAAAACCGCTTTCTTCACTCTCAATCTGATTGCTTCTTCTTCTTCTTCACCTTCTTCTTTCTTACTCTCCATCATACTCTCTCTGCAGTTTCCAGGTTTGTTCACCATCGTCGTGTTCCAAATTTTCTGACAGTACATATAAAACACACATCAGAGTCTTTATTGACATATAACACCGGTTTGTGGTTTCCATTTTCCACCAACCTGGCCGATCTGCGGTCTTGATGTAGACCTCTACATCATTGGAAGTTGTTATTTTCCTGAGGCTTGCTCTGTGAAGTCATGGTTCTCAAATGGGTCTCCTTTCATCCTGCAAAACAATACTACAAGAATGATTAAAAGCAGCAGAAAATGGACCTTTTAAAAAAGTATTAAGAGAACCAATATGGTCATCAATTTCCATAATCTTCTCCACACTGCTCGGTTCCTAGTAAAAGAAAAAGCATTTTAACAAAGAACACACAACGCTAATACTTCACCACTTTTTCAAATTCCATTGGAAGTTATTCAACAAATCGAAAAACAGAGAATTCAATGTTAGAAACTAAACCAGCAATGTAGAAGTGATACGCTTCTCGACAGCAAGCACAACTCCTTCTTTAGTCTTTACTCCAATAGCAATAGAACCAAGCTGCAACAAAATCCCACACACATAATCATATCCTTAACAGTCATAACTACATCGATTAAACAAAGAAGAGTGAGCTAGATTTGTGCAAATAACCTAAAACCAATAAAAGAAAACCCCAAATCGTTATTCCTAACCCCAAGAACAAAGTAAGGAACCTGCAACTCAACATCACTACCTCTTCTTTCCTTTACTGTTGTCTGCTCATAAAAAATTTCATATCATTCAGATGAACAAGCTACTGATTACAAAGAAAAGGTTTTGACTTGCTTGACATGATGTAGTAGTACCTTAGAGAAATAGTGAGCAGGCACAGATGGTGTGACCGACTTCAAAAAACCGTTCGACATTACTTGAGGACGCCTCGGGGACATTGGATTTATGCAATGCAGACCCGTTATCTCGTTCCTTAGTGTGAATCAATCTGCAGCCATTGGAAAGGTCGCTCTGAGCTCTCAGTATCTGCTGAGTCAACTGAAATCCAGCTCCCAACATCTCTTTCTTCGCTTGGACACCACCACAAAGCAGATGAACCCGAATCAAACGACGACAAAGAGAAATTTTTTCCGACCGAAATAAACAGTAACAACAACACGATGGCAAGGTTTCTATACGGACAAGAGATTACGAAGCAGCAGCTTACAGTTATATTATATTGTACATAGTCTCAACAAAGAACCCTAATCATAAAACAATTTGCGATTTCATACTATTGTACTGAGAAACTTACCTTGTGTTTCAAATTGATTCAATCGCATCCATCTCCAAATCTCGGACTCGATTCTGTCTATCGCGATTGGCCTCCGCCGAGTCAATCGCCTTCGCTACTCAACCCTTCCTCTGATTCTAGATCCTTCGATTACAAACCCTTCCTCTGATTCCAAATGCCTTTGTCGTTTCGGGAATTCAATCGCGAGAGAAAGAGAGAGAGAGAAGAAAAAAAAAAATCGAGCTTCCCAATTTTTTTTTCCCCTTTTGTATTTTTCTCCCGCCCAACAAAATACCGACACGTAGCGTCCTTTAAACCAAGTTTCAGTCTCTTATATAAGGGGCTCTCTTAGATTTTTTTCTTTTGTTCTGATTTATTTTTTGCCCCAAAATGCTAAGAACTCTCCTATGAACCTGCCGGTAAAGAAGGTCTAAAGCGAACCCAAAGATGCCATGTTAGGCTATCGTGTTAGCGGTTGTTGGATATGTGAGATTGATTACCAGTAACACATGTGGAAGCCTCAAACCATCCACAAGATACGCAACTAAAAACCTCTTAAAAATATGGTAATTGTAAATTTAAAAATTCATATTATTCTAAATAATTTTTAGAACTTCTAAGTATCTATTTATTTGAACGAGATCATGACGCTCTTAATTATTGCAGTTTTTGGTGTTGCAACAAACACCTTTGCGGAATCACAATTCTAATAGTCTATTATGTTAAAAATAAACTCGAAAATCCCATGTTATATCATTATGTTAGATGTCATTGTAGTCATAAACATCATTAGCTGTGTGAATCTCCAGACACGTACACAAGATATCGTCATTTAATCATTGTTTTGTATTGTGTGAACAAATTTTGTTTATCCAATCATAGATTTTAATTGTAAAAAACATGAGAAAATGAGTCTAGAGGGGGTGATCCAATTATGGATTTAAATTTTATGAAAAATATCCAATCCAAAAAAAATTATTTGTTATTTAATCATTGATTTCAAATTTCTTATCAAAATCTTGTGTTATTCAATTAATAATTATAAATATCAGGTAAAATCCTATGTTATTCCTTTAGTTATTTGTTTTTGAATTTCAAAATCAACATTATAATTTAAATAAATTTGAGTGGATTTGAAAGTGAAGAATTAAATAATTAAAATCTATGGGTAAAACATGTTGTTTCAAAATCAATAAGAATTTTCAAATCCTATATTGATTTACAAATGAATGAATACCCCTCCTCCCCCTCTCTAATATGGGATAGATAGATGTAAACCATTAATTGAAAGTAAATTAGACAGCCAAGCTCAGAGGCGTGTTGTAAAGCCAAATACACTGCTACCGCTTCCGCCATAAGTGGCGATCGGATATGGTGAGAGCTTGCACTGCCTGTTTGTTAAGAGTGTAGAGGAAAGCCTTTGAAGATCCAGCCAAAACCCGCATCTTGGGATTCCTCCCTCCAAGCCGCATCAGTGAAGCAGCGAATCAGATCTGGGGTTTCTTCGAGACGCTGTCGGTTAGCACAGGTATGGGTCATAGGATTTTCTAGGGTTTGGCTTAAGTACCATTCTCGGGTTTGTGTAATTGCTTGAGTCATTGCCTTTTTCGGGGAAATAGATCTTTGTTCGAAAATTAGCTTATTACGGCATGTCCAAATGGACCACAGAATCCAAGCCCCAAGAGCCCCTATTGCGATTCCAGTCGGTGGGAGGCAGACCAGAAGTTGGGCTGTCTTGAGTCCCATGTCCAAACTCTTGATCATCGATGGGTCGAGGGGGTTTTTGTTGGTGTCGCATCCAAACATCCCTGGCAAAAGGACAGTGAAAAAACAAGTGGAGACAAGTCTCCTTGTGGCCACAGAAAGGGAAGTGGCAGCTTGGTTAATACCGCGACTTACTAAATTCTCACCCGTTGGAAGCGCATTCCTCAGTAACTTCCAAAGGAAGAATCTGATTTTTGGTAAGCAAAGTAAAGTCCAAATCTCTTTCTCCCAGTTAAAATCCTGGTACATATTCTCCTGTTGTGCTTGTTGATCTTGTTTCAAAGATAAAGTGTGATAGCCTGACTTAGCTGTATAGTCTCCAGATTTTGTAAGTAGCCATATGTATCGATTTTCTGCTCCATGTTTACTGGGTCTAATGGCCATAATGTCATCTTTGTATTCAGGAAGCATTGATTCTAATCTCTCTGGATTCCAAGTCATGGTGGATGAGCATATGAGGTCTGCCACAGTGGAGTACTGGGAATTCTCAGGCGGAGGACCCATCGGCATGTGGGTGATGATAGAGATAGCCATGGATCATACCATATACGGGTTGAGGTCTCGGACCCTATTGCTTTCTCTAGTTGAGATTTGATCAAGTCTCTGCCAATACAAATTCCTCACCATCCATGGGAGGCTGAGGCAGGCACCTCACAGTCTAAGAAAGAAGCATCACCACAGTACTTGCCCATCAATAAGAAAGAAAGCTAGGAGGCTTTCTGGTTGAGTTAAGATTCACTAGCTTACCTTAGCTAAGGGTGCATCATTGAAATCAGGTATGTCTCGGAAACCTAGGCCACCAATCTTTTTAAGATTTGTCATCTTTGACCAAGATAACCAGCACATTTTTCGTTTTTCCTCAGATTCATCCCACCAGAAACGGGTGAGGGAAGATTGGATACCTTTACACAGGGATCCACGTAGCTTAAAACACGACATAGTGTAGGTAGGCATTGAAGCAAGAACTGACTTGAGCATGGTAGTCTTCCTAGTAGAGGAGAGTGACCGATTAGACCAACTTCTTGATCGTTGCTTAATCATATCCACGATGGAGTTGAACATATCTCGTTTTTTTTGACCAAATAACTCCGGGAGGCCCAGATACTTACCAAGTCCACCTACTTGTCTCACTCCAAGTAATTGCATAGCCGCCTCTTGTGTGTGCTCACACGTCTTTGCGGAAAAGGTAACAACATATTTCAGTTTGTTTATCTTTTGTCTAGAGGCTCGTTGATATTTCTGAAGGATGGCCATTAACTCACTGCAACTTTGTTTGTCTGATTTGCAGAAGAACATGGTGTCATCTGCAAACAGGAGATGGTTAACTCGCGGGCTCTTTTTTTACACTCTGATTCCAGGTAGGTGTTTCTCTTGTTGAGCCTTATTACATAATCCGGATAAGATCTCACTGCAAAGGATGAAGATGTAGGGTGAGAGTGGGTCTCCCTGTCTAATTCCTCTTTGTGGTTCAACATTTCCTTGTGCAGATCCGTTTAGGAGGTAAGAGTAGGAGACTGTAGTTATGCATAGCATTATCCACTGGATCCAGGTTTGGTAGAAGCCCATTCTTTCCAAAACCAAGCGGATGCAGTCCCACTCAATACGGTCATACGCCTTACTCATGTCAGTCTTTACCGCCATATAACACCTAACCTTAGCTCCAGAGGTCTTGACGTAGTGAAGGTTCTCATGTGTTATTAGCACATTATCTGTTATTTCTCTTTTAGGTACAAATGCTGACTGGTTTTCTGAAATTATCGTCTGGAGCATAGGTTGGAGTCGCTTTGCTAACACTTTTGAGATGATCTTGTAGAAGACTGAGCAATGGTAATCAGACATTTACTGGGGGCTTTGAATCTTGGGAATGAGTCTGATGTGAGTTTCATTACTAGTTGCAGGAATTCTGTTTGATAGAAAGAAACTCTGGACTTCCAGGACTACATTGTCTCCCACTGTGTTCCAGTTGGACTGGAAGAAGCTGGCAGAAAATCCATCTGGACCAGGAGCTTTATCAGGGTGAATAGAGAAACATGCGTTTTTTATTTCTTCCGGAGGCGGGATAGTTATGAGTGTTTGGTTTTCTTCAGGTGTAACACAAGGTTCTATTGCTTCCCGGATGATACCTTCACGGTCACCACCTTCAGATGTGAAGAGGTTTTGGAAGTACTTAGTGATGACAGTAAGTATTTGTTCTTCTTTGTGAAAAGCAACCCCACTTTCATCTTCAATTACTGAAAATTTATTAATTGCCTGTCTTCCTCTGGTTACAACATAAAAGTATCCAGAGTTTTTATCTCCCAAAGTTTGCCATAATTGTCTGCTTCTCTGCTTCCAGAACTCTTCCTCGTCTTTATACGCCTTTAGCAGTTTTAAGTTAATGGTGGAGATTAACTCATCCATCGGAGCTTGGTTTGTCATGGCTTCCTCTAGTTGTTGTCGGTGCAGTTCAATCTCCTTCTGGCTATCTTGGTGTTTCTGTCGGGACCAGGTTATGATTTCTCTTCTGCATCGGGCTATTTTATTTTGCACTGATTCAAGCTCATCATAACTCCAAGCCTTAGATACCAGCTCTTTAACTTCGAGATTCCCTTTTAGGTGTCTGTCGTATCTAAACATGCCTTTCTTTTTTCTTTTTGACAGATCAAGGCAAGTGAGAAGAGGTCTATGATCAGATCCTTCGAAACGGAGGTATTCACTTCGACTATGAGGGAATTCCTCTGCCCATAGACCGTTAGCCATTGCTCTATCTAGGCGACAGTGGACGATGTGATCGTGTCTCTTCCCTCTCCAAGAGAGAAAGTTACCAGAATGTCTTAGGTCATAGAGATCACACTCCGTCATGAATGATCGGATATCAACATATGTTCCTTCATGCAAGTCTGGTCCCCCCCTGTTTCTCTGATGAGTCTATGATGTCATTGAAGTCTCCAGTCAAGAACCAAGGATCTTCTCTAGCAGTGCCCAGCTTGGTAAGTTCATTCCACACAACCTTCCTTTTTGTTATATCAGGTTACCCGTACACAAAGGTGGAGAAAAAGGATTTTCCTACAGCAGTTATGCGGGTGTCAATGAAATCTTTGCAGGAAGACAGAACAACAATGCCCATATGTTGTTTCCATAAGAGAACAAGCCCCCCTCTCCCAGGAGTATGGGGGGAAACCAGAAAATGGTTCGAGTAATGCATCTAGTTGAGAGAAGAGATAACATTCTCATCAGAGTTTTTTGTCTCCATGAGGAAAATTACATCAGGTGAGATAGTGGAGTTTATCTCACAGAGTCGCCGGCCTGTTGTGGGATTCTCCAAACTACAACAGTTCCAGCTCAATACCTTTAAGGAAGAGGAGGTGGTGGATTGTGAATATCCACCTTTTTCTTCGTAATAGCTGGAACTATAGAGCGTAGAGGGATTGAAGGGTTAGCATTTTGCAGTGTAGATCGTCCCTTCTCGTTAGTCTTGCGGCTGGAACTAGGTAAGGAACCACTTTTATGTGAAGCAGTTTTTTGCATTTGTGCTTTCTTTGGGGATCCAATAGCTAAATTCCTTTTTTGACTCTTAGCACCATCTAGTTTTAGGTTTTTTCTGGGAGAGGCTTTTGCTGAAGGTAGTTGTCCCCGTCCTCGCTTTGAGGGGGGGGATTGGGAGCTCCATGTTGTCATTGTTCTGCATGGCAGTTGTTGTTATAGTTTCCATGGTGGTCCCTTCAGGTTGAGGAGTCATGGGTTCAGCCGAGGCATAAATAGATGCAGCCTGAACAATTTTGTCTGCTGTTTCAGCCATCAGATTTTTTCCCTCTCCAATAATCACTCTTTGTTTTCTAGCCGCTTTCTCTGTCGGGTCAGGGACTGCAAGGTATTGGATAGTAACATCTCTAAGCTCATCCATAACTTGTTCTTTTGTAAAAATTACAGTTGGAGTAGCAGGGTGATCAGATAAAAGGTTGTCATGTGGTGCTGGGGCTGGAGACTCACGTGTGGGAGGTGAGTTTTGGTACGGTTCTTCCCAACTTCTCTCCAGTGGAGGTTGTCTTGGTCTCGAGGAATCTGAGCGCTCCCCTGCTTCTACACTCTCAGTTACAGGTTTTTCTCTCGACTAGAGGTTTCGGTTTGTTATCCGTCGGTGATCCCTTGAGAGATGGTGGGATTGGTAAGAATCTCTATTGTACTCTCTTCTTTGATAAGGGTGGGATATTTCCCTCTCCGGATGCCTTCTAGTCGTATGAGCACTGCGTTCATGGTTAATATCTCTTGAAAAATAGGCTCTTCTACTATCCACCAACAAGGAGGCCCGATTCGAGTAGTTTCCATTAGCAGACACATAGTTTTTTAAGTCTGATTGGCCTGAGATAGTTCTAGGAGCTCTAAAGTTATTCTCCGGAGTATAGTAATTTCTTCGAACTTCATGGTGTGAGGGTCTTGGTGATATGACACTTGGTTCAGGAATGCGCTTTTCACTTGCAAGACCAAGACATAGTCTCGTCTCATGCGTGAGTCTGAAACAGTGGGAGCAGTGGTTCTTCAAGTTTTTGTAGTCTAGGGTTACTAATGCTTCCTTGCCATCCGGGAAATCCACAATAGTTTTTTTGGTCAAGGGTTGGAGACCATCGATGTGAACCTGGATCTTAGCAGAGTCACAGGTAATTTCCATTTCTTCAAGCTCGCCTAGCTCTTTACTTATCACTTCCAGCATTTGAGGCTGCCAGTAGTGTTTTGGTAGTCCTTGCAGTTCGATCCAGAAGGGGATCTTGGAGGGAAACGTGTCAGAGATCACAGGCTTCCATTTTTGGAGGATAACCATCCACTGACCATAATGGTAAGGTCTATTATTCAGTACCTGTTGCATATCTTCTTCAAAATCGAATCAGAATTGGAAGCAGCCACGGCCCAGATCTGATCCAGTAGCTTTTCCTTTCAGGTTCCATCATCGATTGGCGAGGAACGGGAAGAGTGACCAAATTCTTTGTGCCGTAGGGTTTGTTAGGCGTCCCATAAGGGTGAGGGAGTTCTCCTCTATCAAAGCAGAGGTATCTAAAGCAGGAGCTTGGATTCTCTTTCGAGGAGGGGGGAGTAACTTGGGGCAATTTCTTTTCCTTTGAGGTGATGTGGGATTATGTTCTCCATGATTCCTTTTGATGTGAGGTTGGAAATTATCTCAGGGTTGCGAAGAGGAAACTTACAAGGATGATGAGATTTGCAGGGTTATACAGTTTACCAGGGTTTCAAGGGTTATAACAGTTTATAAGGGTTATCAAGAATGGGAAACGAGTTAGAGCAATTGCATAGCAGAGTGCTTACTAGTGTTCTGAGTGTTCAGGAGGGGAGTTTGGAGGTTGAGAGCGCCGGACGAGGAAGAAGCAGCGCCTGAGTTCGTCGGAGCCATCACATGGACCAGCGTGTTTTGTTTGAGCCCCGAAAGAAGTCCAGGGGATAATACTATTAACCGCTAAAAGGGAGTTGGTGAGATTTGGTTTTTTGAAAAGTTCTCTCTGTTTTGGGGGATATCGAAACTCTGAGAGAGAATTTTTGTATATAGCGTTTTGGATAAGGTAACATATAGTCATATTATGTAAAAGAGTCATATACATGCAAATTCATAATAATAATCTCCAAAAATTAACGTTTTCCCTACATTAACCTTTTTTTTCTTTAAGCATTCTTCCTTGATAACTTGGTTGAAGAATCAGTCGGCAGTACTTGGTTGAAGAATCAGTTGGCAGTTATATGATCTACAAGTGAAATCTTCAAACCCGCTTTTTTAGTTCAGTGACAATCCTAGTAAATTACTACTAATAAAAGGGACAATTTGAGCCCTCTAACAGTGTCTACATCAGTTTTTTCGGTCTATGTTCTCAAGTTGCCACATCATATTCTCAAAATTTCTTTCACTCACAATTTTCTACAACCCATGTCATTCATTAACTTTTATCAATGCAATTTTGCAAATAAATATAGGTACCAAACTCAAAACCCAAAATGCAAACTTTTAATAGGTCGAAGCTGAATCGTTTCTTCTCCCTCTATACCTCAACCTGTATTAATATCTCCCTTCCTAATGATTCTTTGAACCTATTTGGTTTTCTTCTAATTTTAGTTGTTAATTTTCCGTTGAAACAAGCATTCCCACGCACATGATTTCTATAGAGAAGACCGAGAAAATAATCAAAAAGGTTGAAACGTTGATGGAGGATCAAGTTTTTAAACTTTGAAGACAACTTATCCATGGAGAGAAAGTGAGAAACAAGCGGAAGCGCTGGTGATTAAAATCATCCGACTTCATTATCCTAAAGTAAGCTCCGACTTTAGTTTAATATTGATATCTTATTGATTTTTTTTGGTAGGCTTGATATCTTATTGATTGTTGTGATGTTTATATAATATATTTGTGTCGTTGGCTTAAACCACATCAGCATATGCATCATGCCATCATCTAACTTTGATCATTAATTGCTATCAAATATGTGGTTCCACAACATATAGCTATATTTGATCAGGATCAGATCATAGAGTATCGTGTGCACCAACTCATCACTATTCAGTTTTGCTTATTTTCTCTGGTTAGGTTATAATTAAACTATCAATATCCCCTATCTCCTACAGTGAAATACAAGATAGTTTATGATGGAAGTAACTAATAATCTGGCTGCTTCTAAATAACAAACTTACAACACTGAAGACATCTAATGGTGGTTCAGTCATGGAGTTCCGACGCCCTTTGGCTCACATGATTTGGGTAACAAAATTTTATGTCAGCTATTACTCTTCATAAGTTGTAACCAAACGCTTTTTTCTCAACATTTTTATCTTCTTTTGCCAGTTTCTGTACCCAAGATATACCGCTCTTGGAAATAGAGCACTTTAATGGACTACAAGGTTTAAACTCACTTAACCTATGACGAGTAACATGTTATTGTGCTTGACGAGCTCGAAGAATCAAACCTCAACGTCGTAATAGCTACTATGCATTTCTTCTCTGTTTTTGTAAGTAGATTTCTATAATATAGTGAATTATGATTGTGTTTCCCCGCTTTAACAAGTAACCAACTGTTTTTTGTTGAGCATAGGAATAAACAATCTTAACACTCGACATATGCAAACAATGTGTAATACCCGAACTCGGTATCCGGAATTGGTCAGCGGGTTGACTTCTTGGTTTGGCTCAAAACCGCAATCTCTAAAATTCAAATAATGAACACAACTAACCTGAGAAAAATAAATAGAAAGGAGGGGTGAGTAATTAATTACTCAGTGAGGGGGGTCAACACTGCCCACTGGAATACAATGACGACAATTTACTCACATTCAACAATAATTGCATAGCATAGAATCAGACTCCACATTCTTGATATACATCTAGCAAGCATAACGTTTTCACATAATCTCAACCTAGTACATACCAATAATATTTAAACCATATTTCTCATATCATCATCAAACAACGCTAAACCGAAATCTCATCAGTTTAGCATGGCACAAAACCAATCTCAGGCTCGTCCAATCACACGGCACGAAACAAATCTCATGTTCGTCCAATCACCAGGCACAAAACCAATCTCAGGTTTGCCCATCACGAGTCACGAAACAAATCTCATGTTCGCACCCTCACGAGACGCGAAACAAATTTCATGTTCACACCCCCTTTACATAATCTCATTTCATATCATCATTCAACAATTATCATGTTACACATCAACTCATTCTATCATGCATCATATCATCATACCATGTCATCACACTTCTATTATCATAGATCAAGTCATCACATCATAACACACAATACCAAATAATAGACATAACCAATCACATAGTTTCCAAGCCTATACAAGCAATTCATGAAATTATGCTTAGAAAGTAACCAATGTATTTCCGCAAATCCCGCCCTCACCTTAGCAATTTGGTTGATTCTCAAGTAGAAGCTAGCAACGAAAGAATCCGATCCAACAACAACCTCAATCTACAATGGTTAGATTAAACATCAAAGATTATATTCCAATAATAATCCATGATTTAATCTAATTATCAACCCAATTTAATTGTGTTGGTGTTTCCCAAATAAATTAATTAGATGTAGTTTAATAACTAAATCAAACCAATAATCTAATAATTCATAACACCATAATTTACTCCACAATCACATGCTCCCGATTTAATACCAACTCCTAAACCAGCCATAATACACGATCCACCAATATTTAATTAACCATCGTCAACGAGAATGTACGTAATTAACCATGCATGACACAACAAACAACTCATGCACGTACGTTCCATAATTTTCTGGTTTAGTTGGTTAAGTATTGGTTTAGCTAGAAACGAAAAACCTAACAACGACAACAACACGAGACGTAAAGCTTCGTTGTTACCTCTTTCTGCAACCTTTCTCGACGGCCTTGACGAACTGAACGGCGAAGTGGAGGACTCGGCAGCACAGATCTGCGGTGGTTCAAGCTTGGTGATTAGATTGGTTCCAACAATCTATGAAACACAACATAGTTCTCAGGTTTGGTTCACGGATCTTACCTCTTCGGTGAAGACGTTTCACACGGCGGCACAGGCTGAGCGCGGTGACAATCTCTGGTGTCTCCGGTGTGTGACGGTGACTAACGGTGTAGCTACGGTGGTGGTAGATGCCTTTGGTTCTCAACAATTCTTCTCTCTCTCTCTTTCTCTCTCTCTCTCTCTCTCTCTCTCTATTGGCGGCTTAGACTAGGTTTTTACTCTTGTCCAAACGAAGAGGGAGATGATTACGCTTATACATATATACGGCCTCACTCAACGACCAAACCCTTGTCGTTTCAATATTTTTCTTTTTTTTCTTTTCAAAATGGGCCTTTAATGGACTGCAGTTCAAGTGGTCCATACTTATTGAGTTTGTGGATGTTACAATTCTCCCTCACTTAAATGGAATTCGTCCTCGAATTCAGGTTTGCACGTCAACTATGTTTTCATCCTTAACGAGCTTATGGCATTCTTAACATAACTCTTAAAACGATTCAATTGTCCTTTAAAGAATCGAATAACAAGTAGTGTTACAATAACTGAATAAAACATAAATCGAAAATCCCAAAATCTGATAAAGGTAAAAGAAAAGAAACAAATTCCAAACATAAATCCAATCCTACATCAATCTAGCCGTTTCCCCAAGGCTAATCTTTTTGGTGATGGTGGCAATTGCTCTTCATCTCTGTTGTATTGTTTCACTCTGCAATCCCTGGCATAGTGGCCGAGTCGCCCACACTTATGGCAATAATCAACACCTTTTGGACAGTTCTCCCTTTTATGCCCCAACTCACCACACTTCATGCAACCTCCTAAAGTTATCCAACAAACTCCACGGTGTGACTTTCCACAAGTACCACATGCTAGTCCTTGATCCTGCATTGGTCCATCAATTTGGTTATCCCAAGTCTTCTTACTAGAGATTGTCCCCTTTGTAGCTTTTGCATGTGCTTCTTTGTTTTGATTCATCTCCTTTTCCAACCCGATCTCCAAATTAGCAGCTTTTTCCACTAGTTCAATCTTACTGTGATAGTCGTACATCTCACATCGATTCTTGAGCTCAATCCTCAAACCCCTCAGAAACCTACGAATCAACTCATCCTCATTCATGAATCTACCAGCAAACCTGCTCAGTCGATCAAACTCCCTATCATAGTCTCGCACCGTCGTGGAGCCTTGACGAAGCTCCAGAAACTCATTCTCCATACGATCCATAGCCTCTCTAGGAAAATACTTCCTTGAGAATTCGGTCTTAAAATCCTCCCAAGTCAGCTCATACCGTCCTTGTGCTTGTTCTACCACCTTTTCCCACCATACCAGTGCCTCATCCTTCAGATATTGCACCGCCAAGTCCCTACGATACTCATGTGGACACCTAGTGTTATCCAAATTCCTCTCTAATCTCTTCCTCCAGTTGTCAGCATCAATAGGATTAGACTTTCCACCAAAAGTTTCCATGCCCATGTCCTTCAAATTCCTCATAGCCTCCCAGTATGACGGACCCTGCACCTGGACCGGTGGGGGCGGAGGTGGGGCTACCCTCTCTGGTGCATCATTCACTGGTGCATCATGTTGTGGTGGAATCACTCCTGGTGCTCCTCTCAAATTTGGCTCCCTTTGCATGAATTCCTGGAACCGACGAAATTGCTCAAACATAGCCATCTCATTAGGCTCTCCCGCCCGAGCTACATTGACATGCACGACTTCCGGCTGTTCTTCATGCACTGGGCTCTCAGCCCTCACTCTTGGTTGTGTAGCATCCTTTGCTTGTCCTCCACGTTTTCCCTTTGGTGGCATCTAGACAAATTGGAAACAAGCCAAATTAGTAACCCTCCTCAGGACTGCCTCCCGGGTCGGAACCGGTTTGACATAACCTGAGGCTCTGATACCAAAATTGTAATACCCAAACTCGGTATCCGGAATTGGTCAGCGGGTTGACTTCTTGGTTTGGCTCAAAACCGCAATCTCTAAAATTCAAATAATGAACACAACTAACCTGAGAAAAATAAATAGAAAGGAGGGGTGAGTAATTAATTACTCAGTGAGGGGGGTCAACACTGCCCACTGGAATACAATGACGACAATCTACTCACATTCAACAATAATTGCATAGCATAGAATCAGACTCCACATTCTTGATATACATCTAGCAAGCATAACGTTTTCACATAATCTCAACCTAGTACATACCAATAATATTTAAACCATATTTCTCATATCATCATCAAACAACGCTAAACCGAAATCTCATCAGTTTAGCATGGCACAAAACCAATCTCAGGCTCGTCCAATCACACGGCACGAAAAAAATCTCATGTTCGTCCAATCACCAGGCACAAAACCAATCTCAGGTTTGCCCATCACGAGTCACGAAACAAATCTCATGTTCGCACCCTCACGAGACGCGAAACAAATTTCATGTTCACACCCCCTTTACATAATCTCATTTCATATCATCATTCAACAATTATCATGTTACACATCAACTCATTCTATCATGCATCATATCATCATACCATGTCATCACACTTCTATTATCATAGATCAAGTCATCACATCATAACACACAATACCAAATAATAGACATAACCAATCACATAGTTTCCAAGCCTATACAAGCAATTCATGAAATTATGCTTAGAAAGTAACCAATGTATTTCCGCAAATCCCGCCCTCACCTTAGCAATTTGGTTGATTCTCAAGTAGAAGCTAGCAACGAAAGAATCCGATCCAACAACAACCTCAATCTGCAATGGTTAGATTAAACATCAAAGATTATATTCCAATAATAATCCATGATTTAATCTAATTATCAACCCAATTTAATTGTGTTGGTGTTTCCCAAATAAATTAATTAGATGTAGTTTAATAATTAAATCAAACCAACAATCTAATAATTCATAACACCGTAATTTACTCCACAATCACATGCTCCCGATTTAATACCAACTCCTAAACCAGCCATAATACACGATCCACCAATATTTAATTAACCATCGTCAACGAGAACGTACGTAATTAACGATGCATGACACCACAAACAACTCATGCACGTACGTTCCATAATTTTCTGGTTTAGTTGGTTAAGTATTGGTTTAGCTATAAACGAAAAACCTAACAACGACAACAACACGAGACGTAAAGCTTCGTTGTTACCTCTTTCTGCAACCTTTCTCGACGGCCTTGACGAACTGAACGGCGAAGTGGAGGACTCGGCAGCACAGATCTGCGGTGGTTCAAGCTTGGTGATTAGATTGGTTCCAACAATCTATGAAACACAACATAGTTCTCAGGTTTGGTTCACGGATCTTACCTTTTCGGTGAAGACGTTTCACACGGCAGCACAGGCTGAGCGCGGTGACAATCTCTGGTGTCTCCTGTGTGTGACGGTGACTAACGGTGTAGCTTTGGTGGTGGTAGATGCCTTTGGTTCTCAACAATTCTTCTCTCTCTCTCTCTATTGGCGGCTTAGACTAGGTTTTTACTCTTGTCCAAACGAAGAGGGAGATGATTACGCTTATACATATATACGGCCTCACTCAACGACCAAACCCTTGTCGTTTCAATATTTTTTTTTTTCTTTTCAAAATGGGCCTTTAATGGACTGCAATTCAAGTGGTCCATACATATAGAGTTTGTGGATGTTACACAATGGATAGAGGAGAAATCTGAGTTTTCAAAAAGATAAACCATTCCCCGATTATATGATGAATACACCATAAAATAAATCAACAGTAAGGTAAACCATGTTATACTAGAATTAAAAATTGTGCTTTTTTTTGTGATTTGCTTATGGTTTTTGATTTTAAGTGATATCATGATCTCTTTATGTCAAGGTCGAGAAGACAAATCTCAGATTTGATGCTTTTTCCAACACTACCACACATTTAAGCTTCCTCTTCAACAAGTGAATCAATAGAGTTCCAAATAATATGTGATGTGTGTTTCTACGACTACTAAACTGGAAATATTTGTTAGTCTATGGACTCTATACTATGACCTTCAAAGTATATCATGCTATTGCTAATTACATTACCAAAAATGTATACATATTTTAGCTCAAAGAAGAGAGAGAGAGAGAGAGATTACATTCGAGTACTATATAGACTATAGAGTATAGACATTGGACACCTTCCACATAATTGAAAAATGCTTTTAATGGTAAGTGCTCAGTTTCACAAGAACCTGCTAGAGAATCTGAGAATATATAGATGTCCACAACTTTATTTTTAAGGCTACAAAAAGTAATCACAAACCTATATTATATTCCATGGTTGATCCTCATTCCTAATTAGTACAAAAACATTTAAAATTTGAAATCCAATATAACATTGTCTATTTGTATTTACTTGGTGTATACAGTAATCATCACTTGTTGTGGTTGAAACAAAGTCTTTGGCTTTTTAACAAGCCATCTACAATAAGTGACTAATTTCAGGATAACAGACTTTCAATTGCTTATGAACCAAATAATTAGTTAAGCTGGAAACTGTACTAAGCCCTTGATGCAAAGGTAAGGTTTTGTATCTTTTGTGTATACTTTTGTTTTTTTATGCAGAGGAAGTTGTAAACAATAATGAAGTTTTGTCTTTTTGAAGTATCTCATGAGCATTTTGATGGAGTGTAAAGAATCTCTTTTTTGTTTTAGGTAGTGAAAGATGGATTGATATTCAATGGTGATTTTATTTTTGTTATAAAAACAAAATGTATTGATATTTTCGGCTCTTAAGTCTTAACTAATTGGTACGGACACATGCGTGATTGTGGTGCAAAAGTTAATACATTTTCTAATAACCATAATATTTTAGTAAGTTACATTGGTTCATTATGTGAAAGCATCTGCTAAATATGTATGCATATTATCAGTAGAATCTTAACCATCAAGTTAAAAATTTTTCTTATTTCTCCTGTCCATTATATTGTAAACTCATTTAATTGTGTATGCCTGACAGAAACAAAAAAAAATTGAAATCAAACTATTTGAGAGTAGTATTGTCCAAAAACTCACAGTTCAAATCAAATAAATTAATTCTACTTAAACAAAAAAAAATATTATAGAAATATACTTAAAATAACAAATAATTAGAAATTAAACCGCGTGCGGAATAGCCCCTAGTATTGATATACAAGTAGCAAATAGTTCTTGCTGCAGGGCCAACATCAATTCCCTAAAGCATCAATGATGACATTAACTACTATTTTTTTTTGTGGCAAATAACTACAAAATTCTTCTTACCTTGGTTTCCTTCGTTTTAAAAAGTGGCATGGTAATAATTTCAGTTCGATTGTAATTTTTTATGATTGTACAATTTTAATTTTAATCACAAAATTACTGGACTAACTATTTCATTTTTATATTTCTTTCGTTACTTACAATTCAACTTTTGGTTATAATCGATCGGAAGAAACAATCAAGCTTTCATCAATTAAAAATCTATATATATATATATATATATATATATATATGGTTTGTAATAATAATTGATTTGAAAAAAATTACCTCGAACTCTTATATTTTCTGAAACAATGTGAAATTTTCATATTTTAAGTTTTGAATTACCGTATTTTTTTTAAAAATGATTTGCTTTAAATATTTTTTTGGGTAAACTAAACTTTTAAAATTGAATCAAATTAGTTTTGAGTGCAAACCAAGAACGCTAAAGATTATTAGGTCTAACAGATCCAGACCAATAACTTACTCAGGATAAACACAGAAAATATCAGTTTTAGAACCAAGGATATCAAAAGACATAATCATCACAAATTAAAAACCAATTCAATAACAAAGAAATGGACACAAGATCACCTCCTCATTTGCAATTTAATTAAAAACCATGTTCCAAGCCAAATACATTTCGATGTAAATGTAAGAATTGGATGAAGGAGACTGATTAATGCAAATCAAGAATCTTAAAGATGACTCACTCACGACAAACACATAAAAATTCTCTTATAAAAACAAGGTTATCAGAGACAAGGTTAGCATAAATCAAAAACCCAATCAATCTCAAAGATATATAGACAAAATCATCTTTCGTATTCATTGTGTAAACATGTTATATGTCGTTTGTAATCACCATACTCATTAGTCTTGTTGTGTGAATCTCCACTTCTGTTTGTTTGTTTGCAACTTCCATATATTATTCATTTTTAGATTATTACTGAATATGCTATTTTTGGCTCAACAATTTTTGAATTTGCCATGTGCTTCAGTTTTTTAGATTTTTCATATTTTGTCACTCAAAAGTTAAAACTAGACATTTGGGAAAATGGTTTCACAAAATATATACTACTTAATAGCAAATACTATATCCTAGAAAAGAATGGAACCAAATAAAATCAAATATAATGTGTAAAATTCTGTTTTGAGATATAAGGAATGACAAATTTAAAACGTTTTAAAAAATATGCCAAATTTAAAGCGTTTAAAGAAAAATGCCAAAAACAACTAATTTTTATATATATATGAAGTTGGCTTTTCTCTCTTCTCTTTCCTTCACTTCATCACTTCTTATTTTCAATTTTAACAAATTAATTAATTCACATTATCAAAGTACCATAAAATCTAAATTTAATGCATCAATTAATTCACTCATTTCTGTAATATTTTAATTATTATATAACTTAAACTAAAATTTAAACCAAAAACGAAAAAAAAATTACAACCCAGAAAATATCAAAATAAAATATGAATAGATATTACATAAATATAAAATTAAATATTTCTATCATAACATATAATAATTGTGTAAACATTTGTAAAAAACTAGAAAAAGGGGAAAATAAATCTATCATATATTTATTGGAACAATAATTACTTTAAAGAGTTACAATTATTAGGTAAAAAAAATAAGAGTTTTTTTTTAAAAAACACACAAAAATTTAAAGGGTTTTTAAGTCAAAATGTTATTCAATTCTTGGTGTTAAATTATAAATTCATGTTATCGACTAAAAGTTAGTGTATATTTTTTTTTTCAATTATAGTATAATATAATTAATAATATATGTATATGTATTTAAAACTTGAGACTATGTTTGTTAGTATTCAATTAGAACCAGAAGGATTTGGTTTATATTATTATTTAGAAATCAAAATAATATAAATAATTAAAATAGTTTGAGTGATCTATATTATTTATCGTTTTCAAAATTGAAAATGGTTAAATTTGCTCTAAAAGGTATATCAAAAAAGGAGAAAATATTAATCAAGTGCTCAAAAATTAAAATAATGTATATATTTAAGAGAAATGTATAAGGTTACTTGAAATAAAACTTAGGGTGAGTTACTAGAATATTGCATAAAAGCTTCCTTATTACAAAAGCAACATACAATTGTTTGTAATGACTAGACTAACACATTGTACCTATACTACCCCTGAAACTAGTGTTGAGAAAAAACGTAATTACGGCTAATGCCATTAGAAAAAAAAAAAAAAAACATTGGAAGTTGGGACTAAGTCTACCGATCTTTTGATGGTAGATTTATACACGTGGACTGATTAAAGGTGTACGTCAGATATTTTTGATACACTTAGTTGTAGTCTTGGTACACTTATCGGTCATTGTAGATGGTACACTTAGTTGTAGTGTTGGTACACTTATCGGTGGACGTACATGAAATCGATTCGGTAGATTAAGTTGGTAGAGGAATTTCCCTTTGATGATAGACTTTTGTTTTTAGCGCGTGTAGCGGCAAACGTAAAAGGGTGGGAAGATATTTATGGTAGACTAATGGCCTGTTGCGACAGATTTTTGCGACAGCCTTCTCTCCTTACAGATATTTTTGGTATACTTGTTTGTTTTTTTGAAATAGTTTTCGGAGTGTGATGGTAGGTTTCTTGTCCGTGGTAGATTTAGTAAGCATTTTTGACAGCTGTAAAGTCTTACCAGAATAACACGAATTTGTTTGAGCTGTCAAAGACAGTCTAGCGTTGCGATAGACTTATTGGAGATAGATCTAAACACGTTTGCTGTTCTTCCGATCTATGGTGTTCATGTAATAACGTTTGTAGCAGACGTCTTTTTCCTACTCTGTTTCGTTAATCTTTCCTCTGGGTTCATCCATGGAAGAGCTAGATATTTGTTCGAAAATCTATATAACTCACTTTTTATAGGTTTTTAATTTAGAAATCAGATGTTGAGATGAAAATCTATAATAGTTGAATAAAAAACCCACAAGTGAAACCAAAAAAATAGACATAAGTCGTAAAAAAATAAAGTGAGGCAGGGAAAATTAGGGTTTTCAGTCGTATGTTAGAGGTAGAAGACGAGGATATTCTGGTAATTTCGGGTTCATTAAACCTAAAATCGAACGTGTACGTACATATAAACGTGTACGTACATATGAACGCATACGTACATAATGTTCTTGAGATAGAGTACGTACATAACGTTCTTTTTCTTAGTGTAGGTCCATAAATCCGTTTTAATGAACGATATTATTGTAATTTTGTAGTCATCTTCAACATATCTTCTTCTATAACCCTAGCTAAAATTGTCGTTGTTGTTCACCGGAAATGGAACAAGTAAGAGATGTTACTAGAAAAAGTAAGAGATGTTACTAGAACAACCTATGTAATTCGTAATTGTTTATTTATCATATTTTCGAGAGGTAATGAACAATAACCATACAAAATTACATTTTAACTATAGAGGGTAATATTTAGATAACATAAATATATAATACTCAGTTCAACTAGGTACAACTAAATATATATTTAGATTTGCATTTATATTTAAAATATGAAAATGATAATTAAGGTTTATAAGAATTTCTAAAACATATTGAACTATTAAAGAACCATGTTTAATCAACAATACAAGAATTTATCACTTTCTAATATATACTATCGTTTTCACATAAAACACTCTTTATAGTATAAGGAAGACTTAGTAAGTGATCACCTCAAATGAAGCAAAAGAGGTGAAACCCAAGTTTTTATGAACATTGTGTTATGAAAACATTGTATATGCTAATTAATACTGATAAATCTTGTGGCCAACTGCTAATTAATAATTTATATTATAGTCCAACTGGAAATACGAAAAAAATGCAAAGTTCAACTATGGATATGAGAGTACAACTGGATAACTATGTATAATTATGTGTATACCAAATAACTTTTTTCTAATATCATGTTGTCTTTGGTTCATTTTACCACAGTGTGATGATTTTAAATGAATATTCCACCGCCAAAATCTATTTTTTATTCGTTTTCACATGATCCATATTGAAATTTTTTTTAATAATTCTACTACAGTTGCACCAAATAGTTCAAGTTATACTGAAATTTTCTACCTAAGTGATCTTGTTATACATATGACCTCACATTCACCCTAAAATTCCATTAATTACAACCAAACAAATCTCTGTCCTTCGTCTCTGTCATAATATTTAAAAAACTATTCTAAGTATTATGGTCAAAGTGTTTTATGGGTCAGACGGTCAGACCATTAATATGCGTACACACTTTCTTTACTCGCAAGTTAGCCCGCCAGCTCAACTACTTGAGCATCTCACAAAGCACAAACATAGGAAAAAAAATCTGCAGTTCTGCATCTCCACCGTTTGAGGAAGAGCATTAAAGATCAAGACCACCAAGAATTTCACCACCAAAGGCATGTAAGTGACAACGTTCGTTAACAGATTAGTGTAATCCATTACTTTAGGAGGTAAGGAACGTTTTTGAGTTGTAAACACAATATTATTTACACCATAACTTTGTTATTTGTTTCTGAAAACATATTTGATCTAAATGCTCATGATTGTAATATTTGAGGAGGATAAAGTATCCACAAATGACATAGTTTCTCGGATCAAAAACAAGAGCAAACTCATAAACAAAAAACCCTTAAGACGATACTATTAGATAAGCGCTTCAAATATTTACAGTGTAGTAAAAAGAAATAAAGAGCATATTGTTGAAAAAAAGAGCTCTAAGCCTGCTGGTTGCTACTGGTAATCTCCCTGAGGATTGGAATCACACTCTTCTTTGTCTCATTCCGAAAATCCCAGATCCAAAACGTATGTCAGATCTTAGACCTATTAGTTTATGCTCAGTGATCTACAAGATTGTTTCAAAAATCCTTGTGCTTAGGCTGAAAAGACATCTACCATCCATTGTCTCTCCTACTCAAGCAGCATTTGTTTCAGAAAGATGGATTTCAGACAATATCTTGATAGCTCATGAAATTGTTCATAGTCTTCACACACATCCAAGGATATCTCAAGAGTTTATGTTGATTAAAACTGACATGTCAAAAGCATATGATAGAGTAGAATGGATTTTTTTGAAGGATATGCTTATCGCTCTTGGATTTAATGAACGTTGGATCTCTTGGGTTATGGCTTGTGTTTCTTCAGTTAGCTATGCAGTGGTAATCAATGGAGAATCCTATGGTTTGATCAAACCGGCTAGGGGCATTAGACAGGGTGATCCTTTATCGCCTTTTCTTTTTGTGTTGTGTACTGAGGCGCTGATTCACTTGTTCAATCAAGCGGCAAGTGAGGATAAAATTTCTGGGATTCAGTTTCATCATTCTGGTCCAGCCATCAATCACTTGCTTTTTGCAGACGATAGCCTCTTCATTTGTAAAGCCAATAGGATTCAATGTGCTGAAATGTTGAATTGCCTTCAGAACTATGAAAAGATATCGGGTCAAATGATAAATAGGCAAAAATCAGCAATTACATTTGGATCAAAGTCAGAGATTCAAGATTGGAATTGGATAAAGAACAAAACAGGGATTAGCTTAGAAGGTGGGGAGGGTAGATATCTTGGTCTTCCTGAATGTTTGAGTGGCTCCAAAAAACAGCTTCTAGGTTTTATCAAGGAGAGACTCCAGTCTAAATTAACTGGTTGGTATGCCAAGAATCTTTCTCAAGGAGGTAAAGAAACTCTTCTAAAGTCTATTGCTTTGGCTTTACCAGTTTATGCAATGTCCTGCTACAAATTGCCTAAGTATACTATCAAGAATCTGATTTCTGTCATGATGGATTACTGGTGGAATAATAATCAAGAAAAAAAAAAATCCATTGGCTAAGCTATGAGAAGATGACTATACCAAAGGTAGATGGTGGTTTTGGTTTTAAAGATTTGGAAATTTTTAATCAAGCGATGCTAGCAAAACAAGCTTGGAGGCTTTTACATGATACAAATTGTCTCTTCTCCAAATTCTTAAAAAGCAGATATTTTCCTTATACTGACTTTCTTGATGCCTCATTTGGAAGAAGCCCTTCTTTTGGGTGGAGGAGTATTCTTTTTGGTAAAGAACTTCTTTCAAATAATCTTCGCCGGGTTATTGGAAATGGTAAAGACACTCTTGTTTGGGTTGATAAGTGGTTATATGATGGTAGCCCTACAAGACCTGTTGGTATTCATTCTCTGATGAATATTGAACTTAAAGTGTCTGATCTTTTCAATCAGCAATCCGGAAAATGGGATGATCATCTCTTAAGTGCTCTTTTTCATCATTCTGAGATAAAAAGCATTAAAGCTATAAAATCTAGGTTAGGTTATAGAGACTCTTTCTGCTGGGGGGAAACAAGGAATGGAATTTACTCAGTGAGCTCTGGTTACAATTTGATGTTTAAAGTGAGAAAAAAGGAAAGTCTGCAGATTGCATGTGCCTGCCCTTCTAGAAATCCAGTCTTAAGAGCTTGTTGGGAGGTGGCTACATCTCCAAAAATTAGAATATTTCTCTGGAAAGCTTTACTTGGAGCTCTTGCTGTTACAGAAAGACTTAGGACTAGAGCAATGAGAATTTTTGATGGTTGTATGATATGTGGTGCAGAGATAGAATCTATCAACCACATTTTGTTCCTCTGTCCTTTCGCAAGACAAGTTTGGGCTCTTTCCAATACTCCATCTCCGTTCTTGGGTTTTGGCAACTCAATTTTTGAAAATATGCATCACGTATTGAGTTTAAAGAGTCAAGGGAACTTTGTTGCAGAACCTAGTTCATCTTTTTCTTGGATTCTGTGGCAATTGTGGAAAAACAGGAATTCCTTACTCTTTCAAGGAGTCTGTTTTTCACCACTTGATGTTGTCCAAAAAGCATGGGAGGCTTCTTCGGAATGGAGTGCAGCGCAGACTCTAAACCGCTGCCACGAGATTGACCCTTCAAACCAGGACGAAAGATGGCTTCCCCCTTTACATGATGAAGTGAAATGTAACATTGGCTTTTCATGGTCCAAAAAGTTTTCATTATCTGGAGCTTCTTGGGTAGTAAGAGATCCTACAGGTAATGTACTCATGCATAGTAGAAGATCCTTTGCCTCTGTCAATTCTGTCTTTGAAGCTAAAATCAAGAGTTGGGAGTGGGCTTTAGAGAGTATGACAAGCTTGCATTTCGCGAATGTGACTTTTGCCGCGTCTACTTTCGAAATTATTCAAGCTATACATGACCCAAGTCATTGGCCATCAATTGTAAGCTTCATCTCTCCCCTCATCTTATATAGTAAAGGGAAACCATTTTGGTTTCTTAGCTTTGAACCTTTAAAAAGCAATTCGGGAGCTATGATGATTGCAAAAAGTGTCACTCTGGACTTGAGATTATCTTCTTACGTAGCTTCTGGTAAGCCTATGTGGTTGAAAGGTTTTTTTGATCATGAGCAAAGCATGATTTTTAATTCTTTGCATTAGTATTTTCCTTTTGCTCTTCTTCCAGAAATTTCTTATATTATTTCTCTTATCTAGTGTTAATAGTAAAATTTTTTTGTTTTTCATCGTTAGAATGGTTTATATTCTGACTTTCAGAAAAAAACAAATCTAGAAGACTTTTTGATTCTAAAGCGGTGATTATCTTGGTTTCTTAATCTTTTCTCTTCCTTCCTTAGAAGTTTTGACTCAGTTCCCACAAAAAAGTCTTATCTTCTTTGACCTTCTTCTCTCCTTATCTCATATTTTCTAGTCCTATTTTAACTTATTCCCTCTTAGTCACCCATATATATTACCACCCTCTCTCGCTTCTCTTTCCTTAGTAGTTACCCTTTCTCTCGTTTTTTATTTATCTATCATGGCTGATGAACTTTGGAATGATCTTCAATATATGGTTCTTGGTCGTGATGATCCGGAACTGTTTATTCCTAGTTCAGCTTATGATAGTGCTCTGGCAAGGAATAGACGCAGCCTTATTGGGCGTCTGCTTAACCCTACTCTCCAAGACCGTGGGCGTGTCTTAACTGCCCTACCTGCTCAATGGGAGCTTTACGACAGGGTGCACGGTCGAATTCTGGATGATAGTTATGTTCAATTCAGGTTTAGTTCAGAGAGTGACTTAGCCTCTGTTCTCAGAAGGGGACCCTGGGTGTTTGAAAAATGGTTTGTTGCTCTTCAAAGGTGGGAAGACTTTCCTGGAGAGGATTTCCTTACATCTATTGACCTGTGGGTTCAAATCAGAGAAAGGTCAGATTTGAAACTGGAGAAAGAGCCATGATAGGTTTTGAGTATGAAAAACTCAAAAAAGTATGCACCAACTGTTGTTGCTTCAATCACGACTTGGCTCACTGTCCGTATCTTGCTCCTCCGGCTTTTGATGATGATTACCTCGATGTTCCTCTGGCTCCTGGTCAGGAAGAAGAAGTGTTATCCGTTCACAACAGCTGTAATGGAGACATTAAATCAGATCAGAGCTCCGCAATCTCTTCCTATTCCCCTATCTCTCAGCCGCCGAGACCTGCTTCTCCAGCGCCGAATCTTGAGGAGTTTTTAGCTGCTAACCCTCTCCAATGTTTCCCGTCTTCAAGTTCAGCCTCCATCAAAATCTCATCAGATTCTCTGTTTTCTAAAACTGGAAATCCAAAAGAAAATTATGAAATTGGTGAGAGCTCAAAGAGGAAAAAAGGGAAACAGGTGCACATGGAGACTGATAGGAACACACGTCAATGCAGAAAGGATCCAGGACTGAGGTTCTATCCGGTTTTACCATAAACCTCTAAGGAAAATGATTAACAAGTCAGGAATCTCAGGAACTAATAGCCTTTATTTCTGAGATTCTTCTTTTTGGTTTAATCCTTTTGTAAGATGTGTCTTGCTTTAGTTTTTTTTATGTTGACAATGGTGTTTGGTTCACCTCTTGGTGCCTTGGCTATGGTTATTTTGATGAAGGTAAAGGTCGTGGAAGAAATTCATGAAGACCTTTGATGACTGTTTTTTGAAGATGATGTGGTGAGATGTAAGGTTCTGTCATTCCTCTTTACTTATGAAGTATGCTTTAAGACCGGCTGCAATGAATTACATTGTTTTGATGGTCTTAATGAGAGAGTGATGAAGACAGACTTACTTCACTAGCATCTACCTTATTTTAGCAGTTATGTTGTAGTTTAAATCTGCTGTGTTTCCAAGCTTGTTGTAATAACTTGACTCTCCAACTTGGTTTCTTCTCTGATGAATGTAACAGTATAAGCTCATATATAAGATGAACTTTTTGGAAAAAAAAAAAAGCCTGCTGGTTTAATCGCAACCGCAAATTAAAAAAAAAAAAGACAGCCCAAAAAAAAGAAACCTAAAGACAACCACAGAAAAGGAAAAAAACCATTAGAAGAACCAAGATAAATACACAAACTGGATATAAAGATCAATCTAGCTTATGCTTCTTCTCCCTTATGTCTTGCTTCATAAGTATACTACTAGACTTGCAAAAAAAACCCAAAATATAAAACCTGTAACAGCGTATTGTCGAAAAAGAGCTCTAAGCCTGCTGGTTTCGTTGTCTCTCTTTCGGTTCTTGATGTCTTGCAGCTGCATATATTAACATGTTTCAGTCAATCCAACCTTTTCATCCCATCTTTTCAACAAACAATAAGAGACATCAAGACAAAATAGTTTACATACCGAGTCCATTAGCTTCAGAGGTTTTCATCACTCTAAGCCTTTTCACCGAGGTGATGAACATTCTAAAAAGATGACGAAAACATTTTAGATCATTGAAACACATTTATCAGATAGAAGAGATAATAAAACATTCTACTACCTCCAAGGAACATCGCCAACAAGCATCCAGTCTCCTTCCTTATCTTCATAAGTAAGTACAAACTCAGACGATCCATCCAAAAGCCTCAACGGTTTAGTGAACTGACCAGTTAACCCGATAGTGCCCGGATTAGTGCGAAAGAACATATCTTCTAGTGTTTGGGCCAAATTCTCGTAAGAAGAATGAGCATTCAAATCAACTTTTCTTCCAATAGCAACTCCATCCATGTTCACCTTAATAAACCCAAGTTGCACTTTCCCATTCACTTTCTTTGTCACATCTTTAGGCTGATGATCATCATTCACTTTCTTCTTACCAGCTTCTTCTTCTTCTCTTGCCGACTTTGTAGCTTGGTTATTAACCAAACTGTTCATCCTATGTGACCCAATAGGAGGCCATCCCACAACTTGACTGCTACAAACAAAGCAAACATATCAGTCAGGACTTGTTCCTATATCCAAATTCAAGAACAACCAAGAACAGATTCAGCTAATCAAGATTCCTAATTCCAAAAACAGAGCCCTTGTTCCTACATCAAGAATACACTAAATCTTTCTGAATGATTGAGCTAGAGCTCTTTAACAACAGCTAAACACACTAAAGAGTCTTTAAGAAACTCCTAAACAAACTCTGTTCCGAGAAGAATAACAATTTCACATCAAACACTTGATTTAGTTGAAAAAAAACGAACCTTGAACGAGGAGGAGATGAACCAGCATGAGAAGCAGAGTCAGCAGCACGTTTAGAGCCAACAGAAGGAAAATCCTTAGCAGTCAAAAGCCTACCACGCTCTCCCCACGCGCCACCACCTGATTTACCAGCAATCTTGGCCGCCGTTCCACCGCCGAGACTCAGCCCAAGACCAAGCTCAAGCTCACTCTCACCTTTCCCCATCTCAAGTTCAGTAATCATCAGAGACAGACAACAACAACAACAACAACAACAACAGAAACACAAAAAGAAAGAGCCCTAAGAATCCAAAATCAACACAAAAGAGAGAGTCTTTTGAGAGTCAAGAACGCAGAGCAGAGAGAGAGCAAAAGAAAAAACCTGGGAAAGCAGACAAAGAAAGAAAGAGAGAGAGAGAGAGGGAGAAGGAAACAAGAAAACAAACAAACAGAAAGAGACAGAGAGAGGATTTTAAGGGTTTCTTGAAATCTGAAAGAGAGAGTTTTTGAAGAAGAAGAAAGAGAGAAAGAGAGAAAGAGAGAGAGGATTAAGCACACAACTTATCTTGTATATCTAAAGCCATACCAGGTCATCCTTTATCTTGTATATCGCTGGCTCATCTGTTTCTCCAACCCTATGGTGTACAAGAATACCAGCCTGGGACAAAGAAGATAGGTGAAGAACATACTAATGAAAGTAACAGAGGTGACTAATTGAACAAACAAGCTATCATCTGATTATGTAAAGGAGTGTAAGCAATTAACATCTGCAGATTTGAAGGTTTAAAGGAGAGAGCAAGACAAGTATATACCTTCAAATGGCCTCTTTCGTGGAAGACCCATTTGCTAAGTTTAGTCACAAACTGTTCATTGCCAGATTTTTCGTATCTGGAAAAGTGTTGAATAAGATCAGTTAATGTTATTTCAAAACGTATTGTGACATCTATCATAGTATCTTTGACAAAAGAATCCTTAAATCTGTGTAGTTACGTATCATTCGAACTACAAGTTTCACTTGACGAACTATGTGTCTACTTACTGATTCTGACTCCCTGCTTTCTGGACACCAGATCTGATTAACATGTCTCGTGCAAACCAAACTATGAATCAGAAACATCCATAGGCATAAAATTAGTTGGAGGAATACCATCGAACATTTGCTCACCTATCACTAAACAACTGCAAAGAGCCTGAGATCACAACCCTAGCATTGTTCCTAGCCTGCAGTTACAAATATCAAAATATGAGAATGAGAGCTCAAGGCAGTGAATAAAAATACTGTTCAGAAGAAGAGCGCTAACAGCAGCCAAAAAACATGATAGTTCAGGCTTCACAAGAACATCGAATTATCCAGGGGTACATATATCTGGTAGAAGAAGAGAGACAAACCTGCATGACCGAGACTAGCGAAATTGCAGACCCAGTGAGCTGAGGAGGACTAGACAACTTCGAGCTTGGGTTAGCAGAATAAGCTGAGGGAGAGGCTGAAAGAACTTTGAAAACCTAGTAATAGAGTACGAGGCATAGATTAGCACAATTTATTTCCCACATCAAGGCATAGCTATTCATAAGAAACATTAATATTGTAAATCTACTCAATGGAACAAACAGGTATCTTCTTCATTCCTTCAACTTACCAGACTGTTGGTAGGGTTCAACGAATGTGCAACTCCTCTGAAGAGAACGGGAGCCTGTAATTCATAAACCAAACACAAAAATGAACTTAGTTCTCACTAATCAGAAACCCCCAAAACCCCAAATTTTCAAACATTATCTTAAATCCAAAACCATCAGAGACAATTGTGAGCATTAGCGACACAACTCAGCTAGAAAGCAAGGAAGGTACCTCGATTTTGGCTTTTCCTAAGATGACATCAGATTTCACTAAATCGTCGGCAGCAATCAAGGTGTGGTTGCCGTCAACATCAAAGACGGAGAAGCTAGTATGATCAATAAGCATAGCTGAAGAATCCTAAGAAAACAAACAGCTAATAAATCAATAATCCTAGGTCGCATTTTGTTCCCACAAAAAAAAAAAAAAAGATAAATCCACGTTCTGAGGAACCAACCTCATCGAAATCAACCCCACACTCTGTGACAATGCCCCGAATCATATCAGACGCAGGGACGAATCTTGGCCGGAACGGGAATCTGAAAAAGCTTGATGTCTCTTACAACCACCTCACCGGACTTATCCTCATGGATTTATGCAGAGGCGAGAAGCTAGAGATGTTGATACTCTCTAACAACTTCTTCTTCGGTCCAATCCCAGAAGAGCTTGGTATAGAAGTAATTTACAAACTTTTATTTGTTATTCTAGTAAGTCGAAAATCTCAACGTGTTAGTCTAGTAATAAACCTACTTTTATGTAATATTCTAGGTAATTTCCCTAAAACTTATTAGAGAAAACTTATTCTGAACATCACACACCCAAAAAAAATAGTGAAAAATACTAAGAAAAAATTGAGAAAGGTATTTGTAAGAAAGAAACAATTATAATAGTAGTGACAGATTGTAGATTGTAGATTGTAGAATTTTAATTAAAATTTTAAAAGAATTATTTTTGGATAAATACACATATTTAAAAGTTAGAATAATCTTATGAGGTTGTAGATTTAGTAGAACCAAAATAAAAGAACGCTATATAGAAGCATAGTAGACTATACATATTTCAAAGTAGAAAAAGTTATATATGTAAACATAATTTTTTTTATCAAACAATTAAGATAAAAATGTAATATTTGATGTTATAATATAATGCTTATGGATAGAAACGAGTCCAATAATGAGATTCATTACTAGGAAGCAAAATTTATATGTATTACAATACTCTCAAAGAAACTTCATGACAAATGGTGGGTACATTCTCTAAGACTTTTTTTACGTCTACGTTAGTAAGTGATGATCACTCAACCAATAAAAAAAAAAAAATATTGGAAGATGAAAAATAGTTATGATATGTCTTCATAATCGATATACTATAAGTAAAATAATAGAATGTGAAAAGAGAGTATATGCAAGAAATGACGAGTGTATACCGGAAAATATGGTTAAAAACTAATTAATTGTGAAAATATTGAAAAATGTTATAATTATATTCAACAATTCGTATTAATAATAATAAAAAAATTATAATCCCTAACAACGCGCGGGTTATAAATCTAGTGCCACTATAAAAAAAGAAAAAAAGTCTCTTGCTCATATATGATTCTACATTTTTAGTTCTAATCTCAAAATGTTTGGAATACCCATTTATTTTTAACTTTTTCTTTATTTGCACAAATTTACAATTCAGCTTTTGGCCATAATCGATTGGAGAAAACCGGTAACAGTCAAGCTTTTGTCAATTAAAATTGTTCTACTAACTAGGAGATACCCCGTGCTTTAAGCACGGATCAACATTTTTTTAAAAATTTCTAATATAATAATAAAATTTATTGTTACATATTTTTAAAAATATTTTTTTTTGAGATAATATTTATTTTTAATTGTTCTGTAAATCTATTAGTCTATTTTTTTATTAACTTATATTACAGTTTTATATTGTTTGTTTCTTGTATTTGATTCATTATTTTGTGAAATATAAAGTAGTAATTTTAATATTATAATTGTGAGCAAATAAAAATTATTAATTTATTATCTATATAAATTTAGTTTTACCATCCCGCCAATGTAGAAATTAAAACATACATTTTTCATAGATTAATTAATATATTTTCGTTTTTTAAAAATTCAAATCACAACAAATGCAGAAAAAATTCTGTACTTTATTAATCATAAATATTATATAAAAATTCCAAACAATTTGTAAATAAAATAAAATAAAGATGATAGGAGAATCATATTTTGAAATTTTAACAAAATTTTCGAAATTTAGTTATTAAAAACAAATTATATTGTATATTTGGATATAAAATCTTAGTTTTTAAAATTCTGATTGGTTTATTTATTTAAAAAAAAATATTTAGTAATTCGTCCATAATTTATTAGAGAGAGAAAATATATTTTTCTAAATTTTTTTATATTTTATCTGTGAGTGTTTTTTTTTAAAAAAAATTAATTATATTTAATTAATTAATTAATTAAGCTTAATTAAAATTTTCTAGTGGCAATTGAATGTAATTTTTTACCCATTTTAAGGTTAATTTTATATTTGTACTTCCCAATTAATATAGTAGGATATATTTTTGTAAAAATAACTGATTTTTTTAAAAATACCTCCAAATTTTATATAATTTGGAACTAATGTGAATTGTTAGTTTTTAAGCTTTAAAATTACCATATTACATATTTAAGCAAATCATTTTAAGATTGTTTTTTAAAATCTTTTTTGGTCAAACAAAGCTTTATAAATGTACTTAAAAGGGATGAGATCTGCAAAACTCAAGTACACGTGTAATATGAACGGTCAAGATTCGAAGAGAGCACCAATCCATTATTCCCGTCCGTTGCTCTTCCTTCTCCCCCTTACGTGTCAAATTATTTCCGCTCTTCCACGAAAAAAATCCCGCCACTGTGCAAAATTTTCAATCTCTTTTTACATTAAAAAATTAAAAATATAGTAATATTTTATCATCATAAAAGCCCCCAGCAAATAAAAACAAAAACCCTATTACTCAACACTAGTCATACGCTCTCTCTTCTCTCTTCGTCAAACAAAAAAAAAAGAACCCTAAAGGTAAAAAAAAAAAAAAACTCGCTCCTACCGTTTCGCCCAAACTCAGTCCCGAGTCAATCCGATTCTCTTACTAACGATTCTTCTTCGTTTTTTTGTTTCTCTTCCATCGCAGATGAAAGGCGGCGAATCCAAAGCTGAATCGACGAGCACTGATCAGAGGTTTTTTTTTCATCTTCTCAAACTCTTCCTCGTTTCCTCTGTTACATCTGAGATCCAGATCTTCAGATTTCTGATTTTCTCGTTTTTTATTTTATTTCGTAGACTCAAAACCAGAGGTAGGAAGCCTGGGAAGAAGACTAAGAAGGATCCAAATCAGCCTAAGAGACCTCCAAGTGCTTTCTTCGTATTCCTGTAAGTAATCTCACGAATCTCCTCCTTCCGATTTTTGAATTTTTTCGAATTGATTTGAATTTTATCAAATTTTCTCAACTGATTCTTTGTTGTTGATCTAAGTGAGGATTTCCGAAAAGAGTTCAACACTGCGAATCCCAATAACAAATCCGTCGCTACTGTAAGTACATTTCTCCGTGATTTCTGGAAATTTTCTCAGATCTGTAATCTCAAACCTAGTTTTCGTGCGTATATTAGGTTGGTAAGGCGGCTGGAGCTAGATGGAAGTCTATGACTGAGGAAGTGAGTAGTTGTGGCTATTCTAATGCTTGATTTGTATAATTAGGTTTTTGTGGATCTGTATTCAAAACTTTGTGGCTGTTTGAATCTGTATTACAGGATAAAGCTCCTTATGTCGCCAAGGCTGAGAGCAGGAAGACTGAGTATCTCAAGACTATGCAACAGTACAACATGAAACTGGTATGAATTTGTCATTGATAGCTTTCACTTTGGGGAGAGACTGTTGTTTCTTATAGTTGCTAAGTAGTTTTATTATTGTGTGAATATTGTTTAGGCTAGTGGAACCAATAGAGGTGAAGAGGATGACAAGTCTGAAGTGGATGAAGCAGGGAGCGAAGAGGTTTTTTACTGAGACTTTTTAACTACTATTGTTTTGGTATGTTTTACATGTATTATGATGTATGACATTGTGTTCTCTTGGATTTTTTTGCTTTGCAGGAGGAAGATGATGATTGAGGCATCTAGGTCTTGCCATTGACTTGACTCAGATTTGAGATTGTAAACTTTCTTAGATTATGAACCAAAAACTAAAACTATGGTTATGCTTTGTGTTTGTGATATTGAACCTCATTTGCTATTGCTATGTGTTTTTTAGGCCAGTGTTTAGGGATAATATCACTTGACTGCTATATTTTCCCCCTTTTCCTTATTTTCACTAGGATTCATGTGTTTCAACTTTTCGTGTGTGGTATTGGTTATTTAGTATCAGCTTTATATCTACCTATTATACTTATTGTTGACTTCTGTTTCTACTTGTCACTGATTTTGTCATCTTGTGGTATTTGACTCTTATGACTGTGGAAAGCTTAAACTTATCTGGCTTTTCCTAAGGGAATATTTGATCCAACTTTTGATTGGGACAGAATCTTCTTTGCTGGATTGGATCGTACGCCATGATACAATCTATCTGTCTGTTTGCTTTTGAGCTTTTGGCATTATGTTGGAGTCTATTATTCATTGTTATTTCTTGTGTGGTAAATCGCTGCTTGTTAGGGTGAGTATCAATTTTGAAGAAATTTCCTGAATATTGCTTTCAAATTTCTTATAATATATTTAGGAAATCTACGAATTCCATTTTTATTGTTTGGATCTTCCTTTTGAACACGTAGAGTCTAGAAGAGTCGATGTGATTTGTGGTTTGGTTTGTTTGTGGTTTTTATTTTATTAAAATATGTTTTGTTTTCTTTTGTTAAACACAAATTCTGTTTGAATTGATTTGATTTTTGAGTTGGAGTCAGTTTAGTTTTACTATAGGTACGATAGTTCAATAACAAGAAAATTTCAAATTAGTAATGAATATGAATTTATACAGTAGGCATTACGATTTCAACTGATTTTTATAATACATATAATTTAAAAATGCAATTTTAATAATATAAACCATGGGTTCTTTGTTTGGGTTTGAGTTGGTTTCGGTTTTCATGTCATTAACTAGTAAAATCATTTTATTTTTCGGGACTATAGTCAAAATTTTGGTTGGTTTTTTTTTAATTTATTTAAGGGGCTGTGCGAACGCAAACCCCCTGCCACAAATAATGACGTGAGGTCAGTAGCCTAGGCCACTCGTCTTCTTGATCACGAGTTGACCTCGTCCAGGCAAGTAAATTTTGGTTGGTTTTGTTTCGATGTGTTTTCTTTTTCGTGTTTTGTTGTTTATTTGTCCAGTCCTATTGATCTCATCATCAGTACTCATAAGTGTTCCTTAGCCTACCCTTGATCCTAAGTTGTACGCTATTGTGCCTAGTTGGTTAAGACCCATTGTGAATGTAGACACTGTTTAATCATTGGTGAATGGAAAAGTTGTTGTTGAGCAAAAAAAAAAAAAAGTGTTCCTTAGCCTTAGCTGTGGAGTACATCCAAACCTTTGACGTAATGGTAATGGTCTTTGAGCATTCTCGTCATTAGTCATTGTTTGTTTCCTACCCTTCCTTCGATGGTAAACCGCTACTTTTTATCTTCCGGAGAATGTGGTACGAGATGTTTTGGATCACTATCTTAAATAATTGGGCTATATATGAGAAGCCCGATATTATGGTTTTCTAATATACTTTGGTGCCTCTTAGTAGATCTCTATTGATAAGTCTATTTAGATACTTATTAATAAGTCTATTTGGGACCAACCTATAAAGGAACAAAATGATATAAAGTACTATTCCATATTTTTGTGATATGATTAAAGAAGCCGCGAGGAGAGGAAGAATTCGATTGCATGTGAGTCTGATGCGACTTTTAGGAACTGATGTGATCAAAGACAAAATATTATTATGGTCGGCCCCATAGATATTTTAGTTGTGTAAGTTTGGGTTTAGTGCATTTTTTGTTGTAAAGAATACTACTCCTTCCGTTTCATAATATAGGATGTTTAAAACAATTTTTGTTTCATAATATAGAATGTTTTCAAGTTTCTATGTAACTTTTAGATTAATTTAATACTTTATATTATGTAGACTTGTTTGTAATTGGTTAAACTTTTTTCAAGTGGTCATTTTTTAATCTGCGTGTTTTGCTCAAAACATCTTATATTTTAGAAGGGAGGGAATATATAATAGACTTCTTTTTGACAAGTGTGTGCATTTCGAATCAAACCACCCGATTCTACCTGTTTACGGATTAAACTACATTATTTGCATAAGTTCAAACAAATAAAAGTGATACGTTAAAAATGACAAGACCAAACATATTTATAAACCCCTATTCATATACCTCCCCCCATAAGTCGAAAAGAATTAGGACATTCAAGTGAAATTTTCCTATTGTATAATGTTATTAATCTCTTCAATAACTACTCAAAAACCATCCATATCACTGGAATGCGTCATTAGTTTTTTTTGTGTGGTATAAATTTTTTTATCTTACGAGTATTATATATTCAATAAATATAACAAAACAAAAATAGTTCATAAAAGATATTACGACTCTGGATCTCTAAAAAGACGTTGAAAGTAAGCACTAACGTGAATGAATTAAAATTGAACCAATATCATCACTTTGTTTCTACAACATTGTTGCATCGTAGAATAAAAAAAAAATCACTAAATTAAACTACACACACATACATTTGTATGCGTTTATTGTAATTCACCAAAATTCTACACATTCACACTTGACCTAAGAAATTACAATTCTGTCTACTGTGTCCATTCAACGGTATTGATTTGTTGTATTGAGTTTCACAAATCACAATAGTACGTAGTTAGGCACGTAAAAACAAATAAGAATCAGAATGAGCGTTCTAGGTATGCAAAATATAGGGGGGAGTCGTGCCCCTATAGCTTTAAAATGTCTAAAACCTATGCACAGTTTGGATTCGTAAATACATATACAGATGTGAAGGTTGTATGAACTTTTAATAACAATAAATAATGAAAAAAATGAGATGAAATAAAAAGATGTAATAATGGAGGAGAGTCGAAGGAGGCCAGGGATACGAAGCACATGACGATCCATCATTAATACATTATATAATTAAATAAATATAAACAAAAAATAAACAAAGCGTGTTTTGAGTCATAACTTTACAACTAAAAGCCCCCACAATGCCATCACCATCACCATGAGTTGTATGTATATTGTATTCTTATCGATTCCCAACCTTTTCATTTCTTTGTAGTATGTGAATTAATCCTACTATATTAATTGAGAAGTACAAATATGAAACTAACCTTAAATGTGTAAAAAATTACATTTAATTGCCATTAGAAAAACTTAATTAAGATTAATAAATTAATTAAATATGTATAATTAATTAAAAAACGAAAATCAGGGATACATTAAATAGAATAAATTGTAGAAAAGTAAAAAAAAATCTATTAGAATCAAAACTAATCCGTATAAAAAAAAATTAACAGCTAAAATTTTTAAAATCTAATCAAATAAAATCTACAACTACAAATTGTATCCTACTATAGTAATTGGGAAGTACAAATATGAAACTAACATTAAAATGTGTAAAAATTACATTCAATTGCCATTAAAAAAACTTAATTAAGATTGATTAATTAATTAAATAAATAAAATTACTTAAAACATGAAAATTGTGGACACATCAAATAAAATAAATTGTAGAAAAGTAAAAAAAAATCTATTAGAATCAAAACTAATTCATACTTAAAGAACAATTAACAGGTAAGATTTTAAAAACCAAATCGAATAAAATATACAGCTACAAATTTTATCAAAAAAAATTCTACCACAAGTTAAAATTATTACAGACAAAAAAATGAAGACACATAAAAAAACAACGAATGTTGTTTTCAAAGAGACTTTTTAAAACTTTTATTAGCAATGTTTAGTTGTTTTTTTTTACACGTTAATAAAGATTGTGTTTAGTTGACAAAGATTTAAACAATTTTATTCATTACATACAAATGTTTTATTGACTGGTTTTCAATTAAAATATAGAAATTATATTATAAACAAACCAAATTTTTAATCACAAACTATTATAAATAACATAATAATAAAATAAATTATTATAATTTTTTATTAAAATAATGTTCAACCCGCGGTTCTCCGCGGGTTAGTACCTAGTTATTTAGTATTTAGGCTTTCATGAGATATAATAATGTTTGTGTTAGGTGTTAACATTGTGAATTAGATTTTTTTGTGCGGAACTTGAGTTGGTGCTCTTTAAGTTTTCTTTAAGAGAAAAAAAAACACTAAAAACAAATGATATTTGTGTTTTGATTTCTGGTTTATGATTGTAGCCTACTGATTTTTACTTACGTCATATGCATTCATGAATTCTAGACAAAAAAAAAAAAGAGAAAATTTATGTACATTTTTATGTAGTTGAGTGATATCAAAATTATTTTTAATGTTATAACATGTTCTATGACACTAATTTGAGGGTTATTGACCATGTACGTAGATGGTTTAATATTAACTAATCGTAAGACCCACTAGATTATTACAATGATTTTTTTAAACTAGATTTTTTTTTGCAATTAGGGGCGGGTCTCTGCTTTGACGAACAATACATGCATATATATTAATTTGGAAATATACATAACTAAATCTAGTAATGGGTCATTAGTGTTTTGCATGTATGCAGCAACGTCTATAGATTATATAGGTGCCTGTTTTTATGTAATTATTTTTTACTCAGTGAACTATTTGGGTAATTTCGTTCGTAAAAGATATTCTTACTGAGATTTTAGGATGTTCTCTTCTCACAACTAATAAAACCATGCATATTTAAAACGAAAAATATTTTGGGATTCGAATTTCTATATGGAGAAATAATTGTTAAGTGTAATGGTCCCTAATGTGTATAGATTTTGGACTTAAAAAGTTTTAGAAATTTTTGTGTTACAAAACATGTTAGATCTTTTTTGCCTGTTCATATTATTTGGAAGAAACAAATCACCCGTTACATATGCATGACATGTAACTAAGCACCACAACATGTCCTTTTCTCGATGTTTAATTCTATCGCAGCCCCAGTCTAGGATGCAATTAATAATGTTAGATGGTTCTTCTCTCCAACCATTTGCAACTCGCAAGCGTTTGTAACCCAATCAATAACTATATAACTTTAAATTTTTAAATCACTTTAAATTTTTAGTCTCAACCTCTCAAGCATTTGATATTAGTAACTAGTGGTAGACCAATAGAAAACTATGGTTGATACAAAGTTTGCTTAAATATTAACAATAATTACAAAAAAATGACGGTCCAAATGTCTCTTCCATGAGCTGTTCTGTTCGTTACATGGTTTCTTTATGTTGTTCAAGTTTAATAGAAGCATCATTTTCCATAATCTCTTTTTAATTGGGTCAACTTTTTTTTTTTTTTTTTTTTTCCTTAATCTCTTTATCGCACTTAGTTTGTTAAATTATTAATTAAAAGTTAGTACCCGAAGAGACTGATTTCACAATCCAACTACCCTTCTGTTCACGTTCCAACTTACAAAAGAGAATGAAAGAAGTCTTATTCATTCTTCATTTATTTCATTTCATATTTCTCACTTTATTACTATTTTTTTCCCCTCAATAAAAAATAGTAGTATAAAGGAATCTTTCAACTTCTCTCTCACGAATTTTCGATATTATAAGTTTACTCAAATTAGATATATTTTCAAAACAACCTTCCATTCCATCCATGTACACTTTTTATTCATGATATATATATACATCACGAAAAGGTTCTGCCAAACTAATCAATCTTCAAAACGTCTTTATACAACCAAAACAAAGAAAAAGAAAAAACAGAAAAATTAATTTCAATAATTTCTGATGATTTATTTCTTACAATAATGACAATAATGAATGATAAGTTGTTTCTTTAAAATAAAATAAAAAATGAGAATAATGATAACGGTTAACAGGAAGGAAAAAAAAACTCAACTAATAATAATGAAAATCAACAATAATGAATCTGGAACATCATAATAATAAGTGAAATTTTTGGAGCGGCTCAGAGGAACCACGTACGTACCGGAGAAGAGAGAATACTCTGTTTTTATCTTCCAATCTCCACGTTTCTTCTCTCCAAAAATTCCGTTTTTATATTTTTCTCTCTCTCTCTTGAACAAAAGTGAGAAAGCGACCAGAGTTCCGTACTTTGGATGAGATGTGTTTCGTCTCGCTGTTTCGTCAGTTTCCTCCTTCTTCTTCTTCGTCTACTTACCATTAGTCTTCTCTCTCTCTCTGTCTGAAAACGACTCTCCTCTCTCCTCTGTTCCCCTCCCCATATTTCTTCTTCTTCTTCTATCATCCTTTCACAATCTCCTTTTTTCGATGCTTCATTGATTCACGAGAAAACACAATTCAGTTTTTTTTTCTGATATTTTTCTTTTAATATTTTCCCCATCTCTCTCTCTCTCTCGATCGATACGTTGCGTAATAATAAACCTGATTCTGTTCTGTTCCTTGTTTCAGACTCTGTCTCTCTTATACTCTGTTTCTGTTTCTGTTCTGTCTGTCTTTAATAAAGTTTCTCTCTTTAAAGACGTTTAGTTTCCCGAGCTTCACTCTCTCTTGTCGGGATTTCGTCTCATGATTCATCAGATCTCTGTTTGAAAGATCCAAAATCGCCGGAGAAAATGGGAGGATTATTGCATCTCTTCGATTTCCACAACAACAGTTTCTCCCGGAAAGTTTTCTCTCATCACAAAAGCCGCGACGAAGGTTAAATTCACTTAATTGAAAAAAAAATACAAATCTTTGATCATTATTGAATCAATCGTTTTTTTGTTTTTGTTTTTGTTCTCTTCTGCAGATCTGGAAGCTCCGAGGAATAGTTTCGAGCTACAAGTCGATAACTTTCAGTCATACCATAACGAGAAAGTTAAACCGGTAAATTAAATAACGAACTCAACTTTTGTTATTTTTTTTAATATCTGAAATTGAAAAACATAATTTTTTTTTTGGTAATATGATTTAATGTTTTTGACTTTTTTCTTTTGGTAACAAAAGAAGAGTGATAAATTAGAGGAAGAGGAATGGTACGAGAGAAGTTGTTACCCGATTGAGGAATCAATGAAGAAGAAGATCATCGATGAGCTTTCTAAAAAACGTTCCAACGATAAACACAACAACACTCCTAGTCTTGTAGCTAAGCTGATGGGAATGGATGCACTTCCTTTGGATTCTACTGCTAAGTCATCCCCTTGGATCTATCCTCCTCGTCAGAGTAAAGCGGATCATCGGTTTGATAATGAGAAAGGAGGAGGAAGAAAAAGTAGAAAAGGGAGGTTGTCTTCCTCGACGGTGACTGCGTTAGATGTGATGGAGACACCAATGCGTCGTGAACATCCTCAAGAAGAGGAGCTTCAAAGATTCAGAAGAGAGCTTGAAGCTTGGCAAGCTGATAAAAGGTTTCAAGATTGTTCAAGAATCGTTGATTCGGGTTGCGTGGGGGCTCGGGATGATAAAGAGAGGCTTTTCACTAGAACTAGAAGCTTTGGTCGGGATTTTAACTTGAAGTCAGATAGAACTGCTCCAACTAGGATTGTGGTTCTGAGACCTGGTCTTCATAGAGCGTATGATTACGAAGATTCGTTGACTACTTCTTCAGGGACGACAATGGAAGGAAGCAGAGGAAGCAGCATCGAAGAGTTTCTTGAGGAAGTTAAAGAGAGGTTAAAAGGTGAGCTTCAAGGAAAAGCAGCTCTCAAGAGAAGTTCATCGGTGAGAGGAAGCGGAATCGAGACTCCTTTCAGCGAAAGACCTTCTCCGAGGTCTGAACCGATGAGACCATACGGCAATAGTGAGGTTCAGTGCAATGCACCAGACTCTCCTACTGAGTTTATAAGTAGAGATACTAGAAAACTCTTGGCAGAGAGATTGAATAATGTTTTGAGAAAAGAGATGAGTCCTTCCGATGATTCTATGATCAAATGTAGTAGCCGTTTGCGACCTACCGTGTCGGATGCAGCGAAGCAACTTGATGAAATCAATCAAGAAGACTCTAGAACTAACAGAGATGTTCCTAAGAAAGATTCTTCATCACCAAGAAATCTCAAAAGATCACTATCTGCTCCAGTCTCAGGGATGTCGTTTGGTAAGCTTCTGTTAGAGGACCGGCATGTTTTGACAGGCGCACAGATCATGAGAAAGCATGAGGCTACAATAACAGAGCGAGAAGAAACAGAATCAGAAACAAAACCAGTTGTTGTGGATCCGATCAGGAGGAAAGAAAGATTCAATCTCAGGAAAAAAGTTTCAAGCTTTAGATCAACTCTTAGAGGAAGAATCTTTGGTAAAAAGATACGTTCAATGATCGAATCAAACAGTTTTGAGGATGAATCGATCAAAGATTTCGTGACAGGATCCAAGTTTAACAACTTTTATGATCGAAATGTAAGAACTTCTTAACTCTCTCTTCTGTATATATATATGTTCAATTTCTTGGTCCTTATAATCTAAATTAAGACAAGTTGTGTCTTTCTCAGGAGAACTCAACAGAAGTGCCTCCAAGCCCTGCATCAGTCTGCAGCAGTACACCAGACGAGTTCTGGAGAAATGTGGATTATCTCAGCCAAGTTTCAACACCTGACGTGACTGTATCGGATGAGAACGGTATGCCTCAAGTCTTCAGAGACATCAGTTCCAATCTAACTGGTAAGAAAACTATAAACAAAGTTTTTCACCATTTTCTTGAAATGTTTCACACACTATCTTGAAATGTTTCTCATTCTCTGTTTCTTCTGATTCAGAACTAAGAAGACAGATAAATGAGCTTGAATCCGATGTACAAGTGCGAACGCCAGTGGATGAAGAACCGATTCAAGACATTGAGACCATAGTTGATTTAGGAAATCCAGACAAAGCATTTGTGAGAGATCTTCTTGTGGCTTCTGGTTTATATGAAGGTACATCAGATATATCATTGTCTAGATGGGATCCATTAGCAAAGCTTATTAAAAGGTCTGTTCTCGAAGAAACTAAAGAGAATCTTAAGAAAAGAAGCAATCAGATTAATCAAGAAGACGACGATGCCGAAGAGAGTACTCTAAGTGAAGAAAATCATAACATATTGTTTGATCTTCTGAATGAAGTGCTCACGGTGGTGCTCGGACCATTGACAAAGTCAGGGTTCAAGAGAAAACTTATGAGTTCGTCTTTGTCTGAATCGACGACTATACGAGGTAAATACCTGTTGGAATCAACATGGAGGATCATGTCCGAGTATTTATATTCTCAGCCAGAGAAACCTTTTTGTTCATTGGATGGGATCATTGGTTGGGACATGGATAGGTTTCCATGGAGTGGTTTGATTGGTGAAGAAGTTAATGTATTGGGGAGAGAAGTTGAAGGCATGATCATGGCTGATCTTGTTGACGAACTTGTTAAGGATCTAAAAAGGCAAAGAAGCTAAGAACTTATAAGATAAGAGTTAAACATATCTGATTGGTTTGGTTTGGTGAATATGAATGGTTTAATTTTGGTGTGTTCTTTTTGTAAATAGGGGGTTTTTTTTTTATGGAGTGTTTTTTTTTTTCTTGAAGAAGTGAGTTTCCATGATAACTGTAAATGTTTTCCTGCAGTACCAGGAAGCTAAGATTTTCTGATTGCTACATAAATTACTACTAGATTCGGACCCGCACGTGCGGGATTGATTTAAAAAACTAAGTTTACTAACATATTTATAATTTAGTATGTACATGTGGGTTATGTATGTAAACGTTTATTAAGAATTTTATTAACATTCATAATCCAAACTCGTACTAAATTAATATTTGATTTGTTTTTTAATTTGATTTAGATAAAAAGAATCATCAAATTTGTTTTTGTTATCAGTAAAGACAATTATTTTTTAAAAAAATAGTAAGAGAAAGATAGTATGTCTATAGGGCAGAAACTCCGTCATATCCCGCATATGTCGTATTTTTCCATCTCAAAACTATAATTTTAATAATAATTTTTCATTTAAAATTGTATATTTTAGTTTAACAAATAAAATATTCATGAACCGGATGACCAATATGTAGTTGTCAAAAAGGTCAAACCGGTCCGCTATACCTACTTTGCAATGGATAAAAGCATTATGACCAATGGAAAATCTGTTCCACGTAATCCACATGACTAAAAATTATGTCTGATCCGTATATATCCTGCTTAAATTTGTATTACCCATAATTCTTGTCCTGTATTTTATCAGGAATAGTTTAGCTAATAATTTTATTTTCCAGATTATGTGTTCCTTACCTGATTAAAATCTGATTAAAACTTGTTAGAAACAAATAAAAAAATTTAGGAGCGAGCGTAATTCATGTTTTGTTCTTTTGTGTTCCATTTTATCTTATACCCATTTGTAATGGCCTGTTGCAATATGATACATTTCCGATATGGGAAAAATTTTATATTCCTAAAATAGAAACGGGACGGAACGAAAACATAAATTCTTGAAGTCTCGTTTGAGACAAACACAAATATAATTCATAATATATTTATATATCATATCATATGATTAAAATATTAGAAAATTAGTTGACCTATTTATTCTTATTCTTTGATATATGGTCAATTTATATTGGATTACATTTCTTTGTTTTTATTTTTATTTTTAACTATTATAGAACATGGTTTAATGTTTTTTATTTTTTTATATTGAACATTTTTATGTTATGTAAACTGAAAAATATGTTACATAATATATTGGAAGCATTAATTCATTTTAATTCTAACATGACCCTGGACTTTATTTTTTGAAAAAATATATTCTCATCTTGTTCGTCTCTTTTCATCCCGTTTCCTTCCCATTATTCTCTTATCATTTCCTCAGAATCATGTTCCCAAAATTTAGCACACAATCATGTAATTGTTTGATTCGAAACAAAATGAAACAAAATTTAGCACACAATCGCATTCAGTTAACTGGATTTGGTACATGCTTCCGCAAGCTAAGCTGAAGAAAAAGAACATATTAAAAATACTGTTGTTTTATTTTAGTTATACATGTTCTTAGACCCGCACATTTATGCATGTATATGTTATAGGTAAGTAGTAACATACGTTTGAAACAAACGTATGTATATCTTAATTAAGTTATCATATATACAAATGATTGAGGTTGAAAGATTGCAATCATCCCAATTATTTTAAAAAATATTAAACACATGCGATGTTCTATTCTCTTCTATCTCTTTTATCCTTATATTAAAAATTTGTATGAAAATTAGTCCAACATATTTATACGGGTTTTATGAAAATATCGTTAATATTTTTATATACACCAACCAAAAAGAAAAACTAAAATTAAACTCAAAGAAGAAAATAAGTATAAAAGGGTCAGAAATCCTATAACATTGAAGTTCTGAAAGTCAATTTAGTAATCCAAATTTTATGATCTTTAATCAAATAATTTGACTAAAATAAATAACAATAGAATTGCTGAGTATGCTAAATTAAATTTGAAAGTATAAAAAATTACAAAAACTCTAATTGGATATATGAAGATTTAGTCGAATAACTGCAAAATCACCCATAAAATAGAACCGAACACAATGTAATTTGAGGTATTAATGATGCCCATTAAGATACAAAGAAGAAAGCTTGATCGGGGAGGGGGGAAGTCATCTTCAACACTGTGAACATCATCGAGACATGCAAATCCATGTTAGCTCTGAAAATATATATTTGTTTCGCCTCTTCCAATTCTATGTAATTCTTGCCACATAGATAAATAACAACCGAGTAGTTCACTGTAAAATTCATTATGATTTGAGAAAATATAAAGAAGAAATCAATCACACTAATATGATTTAATACCAATAGGCTACGTGTAACAATATAATCATAGATTGTTTTTAAAAAACAAAAAAACAAAAAATCATGCAGCAAAAGTACACTATTATAATTAATGTATATATAAGTACTAACATAAAAAACTATTACTATTCAAAAAAAATCGTAAGAAAAAATCAATTATAACTTGATTGTTTCACAACATCCATATTTTAGAAGTTGTACAATTATTACAGATGCTTGTTTCGATTCTGTTTGGATATGGGACTATGAAAAACAGCTCCCTACACTTAATACATGATCCAAACAGAATCAATCCGGCTCACAATAGAATCCTCTCATTTTTACCATAAAATTTACTTTAATATCCCTCTCCTATTGTATGCTTTTTAATTTATTTAGGGTTATTTTATGTCATATATTCTCATGTTTCATTTTTGCCTTGAAATAGTGTTTCCCTTTTAATAGTATAGATTTTACTAATACTAAAAAGAGTTTCTAAATTTTAATAGAGATTGCAACATATTTAAACATTCGTGTGTTTATAACATTAAGTAGTTATCAAATAGACATTAGGCCACCAATGCTCGACCATCAAAGTGGTGGTGACTCAGCAATGATATTGGAATTTCACTAGGGTTCGAGTAACCATATTGGTACCCCCGAATGGAGTAGGCAAAAAAAGCCAGACCTTTTCTCCACCTCCATGGGATGACGACGGGGGTCGAAGATATGAATGTTTCGACTCTGGCTTTACCGAACGCTCCCGGAAGTGAAGATCCTTAGTTGGGTAATTTATTTCTTGTAGGGGAAGTCTATCACAGAGAAAATCATGCTTCTTGGTGGTAGCCGAATTGAGGTAATCCTAATTACCTCTTTAAAAAAAAAAAAAAAAAATCATTAAAAAAAAAATTATTCTTAATTTAAATTTCTGCTACTACAAAACTAGGGACAGAGCATCACCATACTTACAGAATTTGTAAAACTTGAAATTAAAAGAACAAGAAAATAAAAGACCATGACATGGTCTTTGAATCGTGTGTTAGGCTTACTCTATCTAGAGAAAAAGAGTAACCCTTATATAAAAATGCAACTTCACGATTTCTGCAACAAAAGTTGAGAAGGACTGGTACTAAACCAATATGCTTAAGCAATACTCTAGCTAGAGATTAAGTAAGGGTTCCGACCCTTGGTGAGAGCCACTTCGATTACCAACAATTCACCCAACATTCTTAATATATATAATACAGCGATATGTCAAGGTAAGCTCTTCATATATTAAGGTTGCAAGGTTACAGAAGTATACATACACTTATGTACGTAGGTGTTGTAAATGTTTGCTTTATATGGGCTTATTTGGTCTGAATCATGAACTGGACCTATATTGATGTGTAGCCCATACAAGATCTATGTTGTGTGGCTTGCAGGAGTCAACCGACATAAGCTCTAGAGTTTCACTATATAAGAGAAGCTAGGGTTGAAGAAACAGATAAACTGTAAGAAGCCGAATGCACGCAGGCATTAGAAGAAGCTGGTGGTACCTTGGTGGCGGCTGTAGGGCATAGCGCCCTGCAGGGCAAATGCAGAGATGCAGGACGCAGTGCAGAGAGCATGCGCAGAGCATCATACATGGAGCTTGAAGCTGTGCGCAGAACCGTGATAAAGGAGCATAAGCTCGGCTGGGGTAGAAGGGCTGAGAGCCGGACATAACCTTGTCTAGGTTTAAGGTATCTTCAGGACACTCTGATGAGAAACGAAGGTTGAGCTGCTTCTTTGGGGTTCTGGAGGTGTTTCAGGGTTATACATGGAGGGGAGAGCTGAACTAGAGACAAAGAAATGGGAAAAAAAAAAACTAGATCTATTATGTGTTTTCTTCTTTAGGTTTCTTTGTAGTTAGTAGTTCTCTAAGCTTGTATATGAAAACACTGTGTGTAAACCTTGGTTGATTGATAGTGGATGTTTGTGGGAGAAGGTTCCCACACAAGATGTACTCTCTGCATGAGGGGAACTCATTAAATCTCTGTGTTATGTTTATGTTATGCAGATTGATCTGTGAAGTAGACGAGGAGTAGGGGCAGAGTCGCGGAATGCGGTTCACTACAAAGGTGAATTGGGGTCTGCGATTCTCAACAAGTGGTATCAGAGCTCAGGCTCAGGATTTCATAGATCAGGTCTGACGCTGTAAGCATACAAGAAAGATCTAGTGATTTTTGCAGAAGACTCATGATCTTGAAGGTGTTCTTGATCGAAGGTTAAATCAATTATGGGGTTGGTTTAAGGTGGAGTTATATGCAGTGTTTGATTCTGGTTCATGGCTGTGAAAGGTGAATCAAAGGATCATCCAAAAGGCTCAAACTTATCAAAACAGGAGCTCAATTTCTGCTACGGTCACAAGATACATGTGATGTTCTGTTTTGAAGCTTCTGAATACTCAAAGCTGCTTAGTTTAAGGAATCTAGACATTGGGAGAACACAAGGATGTAGACGTCTTCAACTATTGGAAAGTCAAGATGGTATCTTGTTTGGTCTGGTTGTTGAACGTTTGTGTGGTGGTGTTCAGGATTTGGTTGAAGGTACAACTACATGAGTCATATATTTATTAAGGGACGCCTTAAAGTGAATATGTGTGTAAGAGGGTTGTTAGGTCAACAGGTTATGTCCAAAATCCAGATAAGTATGAAAATGACCATACAATTTGTGTTGAAGTGATCAGATTTGAGAGGTGTTGGGTGAATGGTTAAGTCTCATGAATGGATCAGGTTGTCAGAGATTTGAAAAGATTACAATCTGGGTAGGTTTACAGTGAATGGGAATGGAGAAGAGTACCCAGAGTCGAAGTTGCAGTCAGTGAGATTTTCTTTGTCAAGGTGGAGTTTGCTCTACAAGGTGACTTAAAATCTCTAAAAGACTTTTGTAGACGTTGCAGGATTGTGCAAGAATTTGCAAGTAAGTGTAAGAATCTACAAGGCTGGCGCAAGGTGACTGGGGTTAGGTTTTGCATTGAGAAGGGAATCAGAATCTGTAAAGTTTTGGTTCGCCTGTTTGCATCTACAGAGATGATTTGGTGGATGAATCTTTTGAAGGTTTTCACTTGCAGGAAGTTTAAGTGTTTTGTTGACACTTAATAAGGAAGCACGTGAGTATAAGGGGAAGATTCAAGTAGATCTCTGTTGGTTAAAGATGCATGTTATAATAGACAAGACTAGTGGGTCTAGCAACATCATTAAATTTCTCAGGAAGGTCACTTACATGGAGGTTAAGTGAGGGTTCATCAATGGTGAAGACATGTCAAGGTGGTATTGATGGATGGTGAGAAAAGGTATGATATTGGTACCAAGTTTCTTCTTGGTAAGATCTGCAATTGTGAAGAACTATTGCAGGGTTATGTTACAGCAGATGTGGCTTCAAGGATTCTAGATTGAAGCACTAAAGGCTGTTACTGGAAAACTAGCAGAGTTTCAGAAGCTGCTGGTTGGACATCCGTTTTAACATGAGGTTGAACAAGAGTTTGTACTGTCAGATCGTACAAGCTGGGTTCAAGAGTCAGTTGGTTAAACAGATGGGATGTAAACTCAATCTCAGGAGTAATGCATTGAGTTGAGATTGTTTACATGATGAATCAGGGATTGTTTCAGGATTGAAGCATGTATGATTCATGTGTTCTGCATGGGATTCAAGGAATTTTTGTTCAAGCTCGGTGCACATGAGAGGAATCAAAGGTCGGCCAAGTGAATCAGGTTGCAGACGGATACATATGATATACAATCATAATAAGAGGTCTATGGCGTTTCTCAGAAACCATGGAAGAGGTTGTGTGATTGTTGTAATCGTGTTCTGAGAGGTTGATTTCTCAAGCTTTATTATTCTAAAGGTTTCAAGACCAAAGTTTCACAAGAAATTCAGGTGTTACCTATGGGTGAATCAGAAGTTCTGGTTCTAGGTGGAGCTGTTGTGAGAAACAAGGAGAATCAAGTAAAGGTCTTCATAAGTGTTTCTAAGATCAGGAGAAACAAGGTTGAAGAAGATGATTCGTGTAAGGAATTACACGAACTTGTTGGTTGTGACAAACCATCCCGTTGACCCCACTAGCCCACCGCTAGCTTGCCCCCATAGGCCCGAAGCTGGCCCTGCAGGGCATCGATCCTAACCCCTCACCGTGGAAATGGAACTATTCATCCAAATCCACCAGTAGGTTATTGGTGCGCCAGGCGTTCCTCGAACCCTGGTCCCCACCCTTTAACAACCTTCCCACAGGACAAGCTGTCACCAATTGCTTACAGAAACTAAATTACGGAAAATAGATTGAACATAAAGAGTTTGATATAAATCTAGACAAAATCCACCATCTAAAATGAGAAGATAGGTGCCAATAGCTTCGCTGGTGCCTTGTCTCGATTTCCCATTAGTAAGTAGTTTTCACTTGAATTTATGGTCTAGATCGTAAGGAATCCCTATACGAAATTCATTACATGTACATTAGCACCGCCATCAATCCACGAAGTTTTGGAAGAAACATGAGTAAGATTAGATTCGAAAAAGCTTACAAAACCCATATGATTACCTTTCTTTTCGAACCATTCTCTTCTTTTAGCGCAATCTTTCTAAAAATGTCCAACCTTTTCACAAAAGTTGCACCTGTAATCTTTCTTTGCTTTTTTCTTCGGATTAACTTGATCGGATTCATTCAATTGTAGGTAGTGCTCTTTGATGGATCTTTTTATGCCTTTTCCCAACTTTAGGTCCATCTCCTTGAACATAATGGGAAACTTTAATGCCTTCACGACCAAGTCTAGCCTCCTCTTGGACTAGTTAATTAGCCAATTCATTAGATGTCCACCTTTCATGAATTGCATTATATTTGATCTGAAATGGTCCATACTGAGGAGGTAGTGAATTTAGGATAAATTGGACAAGAAATGAATCGTCCACACTCATTCCTAAATTCTTTAGTTTAGCCGCAAGGTTGGTCATTTCAATGCAATGTTCATGCATAGACCTTGTCCCATCATACTTAATGGTTGTAAGATCTGCAAAAAGTTTCCCTGTAAGGGATTTGTCTACAGTCTTAAATCGTTCTTGTATAGCTGCTAGATAAGTTTTAGCTTTATCTGCATCTGGAAGGGAAGTATTAATATTGCTAGCTATTGTCATTTTTAAAAAACATCATGCTTAATCTGTTCACTTTCTCTCAAGCTTTATGGAGATCATTTTCTTCCTCAATACTAATTATAGTTAAGGGATCTGACTCTTCTTCACGAAGTGCCAAATCCATATCTAGTACTCCTAATGTGAACTTAACTTTCTCTTTCCATTCTGAGAAGTTGGTTCCAATGAAGATCGGAACAATAGAGATCATAGATGGCAAACTAGCAGGAAATGATGCTTTAAGTGAGGTTCAAAATTTAAACAACACATTAACAAAATTATTGAATGCGTATGACTTCAAATTATACTGCTTCTATAGGTCGTCATTATAATATATCCTAAGGTCGTAGCTTTCAAAGACTTTTCTCGAATGATGTATCAGATTAATTAAGTTATTTGTGAATATACTTAATTAACTCACATACAAACATTTTAATAAATTATTGATCATGTTTTATGTCAATAGCCTATCTGTGGGTAGCTAATTAATACATAAACATATCGAAATTTAAATATTTTGGTTTTCTATGTGTAAATCATTATAAGATAAAACCATTACGGTGATATCAATTTCTTATTATGCACATTAAGAGAAACCAATCTTTTATCACTTATTATTATTATTATTATTATTATTATTTTTTTTTTTTTTTTAATTTGAACAAATATTGTAACTTGAAGCTTAAATAAACAAAAATTCAAGTGTACAAACATCATAACTTAAAGCTTTAATTTCCAGTTTCTTAAACCGTAAATCTATTATTTTTAATGGATTAGTTAGATGTTCATAACCATAAGCTTTGATATCACATGTTAAACATACTTTAACATGAACCCCAAGATCTTAAACATCTATATTAATCATATAATATAATCATAAAAAGGATTAAAGTAATACCTCCAATGATTATAGAAATGATGCTCTTATGAATAGTTTCTTGAAGCTTTCTTCTTTAATGGCTTGAAGATTTGAAAGGAACTAGTAGATGATCTTTAGGTGGAAAATAAGGTTTCTCTCCCCTTTCCTATAAACTCTTTCTTTAGGTGTTGTTTTGTTCTTGTGATGATTTGTGATGAAGTAAACCATCTATTTATAAGGGAGAAGAGGACCTTACTCCTCATAAGGATTTTGTCTTCTAATTTAATCTCAACCATCTATCATAATAGAGATGAAGATATTGGTGATAAAGATGAGGACAAGTGTCTAGCATTGCTTCAAACACAACATGCAACTTTATACTTGTCCTTTTATAAGCATAAACATGTCATATAGCTTAACACTTGTCATTTTTGATTCCCAAATTATTAAAACAAAATATAACAAAGCTAATTAAATAACCTATTAACTAAAAGACCACATACAATAACTATTTTCTTACAACCAGCTGCTCGACAAATTGACCACAAGAGTTTGCGAGAATATTATATAGTGAAGCAACGCAACAACAAATGTTTTGGGGCTTCCAATTCAAAAGAAGAAGAATAAAAAGCAATCTGAGAAATGGGTGGCATTTCTTCCACGGCCTAGCGTGCGAAAAAATCAAATGTGAAACCATCTAATATGCTCAAATTTTTTAAGAGTTTTGATACAAAACATTTTTCTACGATTGTTATTGTTTTAAAGTTGGAGAATAAAGTGGCTTCATTCTTTCTCTTTCCTTTGTTCAAAAAGTGGCTTCATTCATTCTCATCTATTCTTTCTCATCTCATCTATTCTTTTTCTTTCTTTCTCTGTATTTATGGAAAATCTTTGGCTATTTATAAAATGCAATGAAAGTTTCCTCAATTTTGACACTAATATATCACAATTTTGGTTAAATTAGGGATTGTTTCTTTTAGAGTACAAAACAGTTTTGAATACATTCAACCAATATATTTCGATAAAATAAAACTAAATAAACAGTATTTTGTGATATTGGTAGGGTGTAATAGGTGCATGGATTATACATAAACAAAACATATTATTGATGTTGTTTTGTCCCATGCAAAGCACATGCTAATACTAGTAAAAGATAAAGCATCTTCTCGGATAGGACTAGTAGTACTCATGGCTCGTAAACCGCTAAAACAGAACCTTACTGACGTGTTTAACTGACGACGTACGATTGCGTGGATCATTTTAAGAAAAACAAAAATAGAAATAATTATAATTTTGTGTTGATATTCACGAATTATTTTATCTCAAGAGTATTTTGTATATTTTTTTTTTTGTTATAAAGCGTGCTCAGCATATGTTGGGCAAAAGCCACTTTATAAGTATTCCGATTCCGTCAAGTATCACTATATATATATACCTAATTTAGACTCATTTCACAAACACATTAATATTTCTTATCTATTGTGTGCTATGACCACCGCCTGCTCGATTGGTGATCTGATCTAGCCAACGCCCTGTCTTTTACCACTGACACATAGACCTCTAACCTGAATACTTCGGCACCTGCCATGGCTGCCGCATCCCTCCTCTGTTCTCACATCTCTACTATCTCCAGAAAATTTTCTTTCACAACCTTTGATGTTGAGTGTTGACACCTCCTATCTTATTTTCTCGCCCACATCGTCTTTACCATGCAGCTAGGCTATGCTAAGAACTGGTTCTGTACCAGCAAAAAACGCCATGAACACCTTGTTAACAAGTATCATTGATGCAATGATGCTATTGCTGCCTCAGGTGCCATCGCAGCCGCCATGTAGCTGTGCAGCCAGCAGTGGATCATCGTACGTATCTATGTTTTTTAGCCAGCACCTCGAGTCCGATCAGAGTTCAAGACGCCACAAAACCACAAAGGATTGCGGCCCAAGGTTCTACGATGTTATAGCAACAATGGTTTCTTATCAGACCGTATTGGACTAGCCCATTCATCATTTGACTAGAACCAATGGGAGATTGTTGGATAGACAAGACCAATAAGAAAAGGGGAGTATAGAAGGTAACCAGCATACTTTGTGCGCTCTGCCATAGATCCATTTGTTATACCAGAGACTGTGAAGGCGAAGGTCCATTGGAAAACAAAAATCCGTAGTCACAGCGTGAGTCTTCTGGAAAAGAGCTTAAGCCAAAGAAGTTTTGACTTACACCAATGAAACCGTTAGAAGTTGTACCAAAGGCAAGAGCAAACAAAAACAGATAGTATGAGATGGCACCTGAGGAGCATCAATGATACTTGTAAACAAGGTGTTCATGGCATTTTTTGCTTGAACTGAACCAGTGCTTAAACAAAGCAAAACCTAGCCGCATGGTAAAGAAGATGTAGGCAGAAAAAATAAGATAGGAGGTGTCAACAGCAAAGGTTGTGTCAGAAAATTTTCTGGATATAGTAGTGATGTGAGAACAAAGGAGGGATGCGACAGCCATGGCAGCTTCCGAAGTATTCAGATTAAAAGGTCTATGTGTTAGGAACAAAATAGGAAAATAAAAATTCAAAACACCATTTGATGACAATATTTTACATGATTGCTATTTTCTTACTCTTCATTCTTGTTCGGCAAATCATCTATAAAAAAACAAGGAGCGAGTCGCATGGAGTTCCAAATTTGTTTGGTATCTATCCATAAATAAACAAGTTGCCTAGTAATTATAATGGAATATGATTCTGTGAAAGAATTCTTTGATTTTAAAAATTCCACTAACATCACTTTCTTACAATTTTTTCAGTGAATCATATTCCGTTATAATTTGTAATAAATAATGAAATGATTTTGATTAAAAAAAGAACAGAATCAAATTCCAAAACTATGATGGAATATGATTTGGGGCATTTAGGGATGTTGTTGTGGGTGAAAAAACTCATCCCAGCCCAAAAATACCCATCCAAAGAAAATCCGAATTTTAAAAATCTCAACAGGTTTTAAGTCTTGTGGGTAAATCCGAACGGATTTTATGTCTTGTGGGTAAATCTGTGGATACCCGATTTTTTTTGTTTTATCTGATGTATTATATTTTACATTATGTATTTTTGTGTCTATAGCTTTTTGTCCAAAAACAAATGTGATTTATATTATATATTTTGTGTATTTTATTATATTGGTGACAATTTTCAAAAATTTATAATCTCTAATTAGATTAAGCAAAAACTAAAAGCAAGTTCTTCAAAAAAGCGCTCAATATTGAACACAATAAACAATCTTAATTTGAACTAAAGTCTAATATCTATATCTCATTATACTATGGCTGTCAAATAGAGAAATAAGAAGGAAAAAAAAACCACATAACAAATCAAAATTCACAATTCAAAACTCTAAATCAAAATTGAAACTTGATTCCACCCAAAATCAAAGGCTGTAATTTAAAACCAACCTAAAAAATGAAAAATCAAAGAGGAGTAGTACATGAGAGGTGTTAACAAAGAGAGGGTCACGACTCACGAGAAATCCACGAACAAACCACCCAATTCATCAATTAAGAGAAGCATCCACCGCAAATCACCCATAGAAGCTCCATCCGAAGATGAAACAACGAAGAACACAAGTACACAACTGATTTGATGTTGGAATCAAGTGAAAGCAATTAGACTAGGGCTATTATGAATAAAACAGTGTCGTTTTAATAAAAAGGTTTTAGAAAGAAAAAAAAATCCGATGGGTACTCATAGTCTTATAGGGTAAACCGTGTAAGACTATAATGTTTTGGGTACCCGCCCGTTTTTACCTACTTTTTCTGATTGAAAAATAGGTCTGAAAACTCTACATTATTTATGGATTTCGGGTACCCATCGGGTTTTAACCCACTTTTAACATCCCTAGAGGTGTTAAAGCTAAAATAAAGAGTTGAGAATGGGCTTTGGAAAGTATGGTAAGTTTGTATTTGGAGAATATGACTTTTGGAGCATCTACTTTGGAAATTATCCAGGCTATGCACAATCCTAGTCATTGGCCAGCAATTATAAGTTACATTGCTCCTCTTATTCTTCATGGTAAAGATAAACCAAACTGGTTTCTTCTTTTTGAACCAACCAATTATAACACTGGTGCCTTTCTGATTGCAAAAAGTGTTACTGTGGATCTGAGACTGTCTTCATATGTTGCTCGTGGATTCCCCATATGGCTGAAAGGTCTATTTGAACTAGCCATCTCTTACTGTTTCATTGACCAGTCTTTTTTGGGTTTTCGTTTATATATCTATACATCTTTATTATATCTATAGTTTTGGTTTTGTCGTTCAGGCCATCATTAACGGCAGAACTATTGTGTGTTCTTAGCCCAATTAAATCATAAATAAATTGAACAGTGGTCTAAGAACATTTTTTTTGTTCTTCAATTAGAACTGATTTAAAGCTAGTTCTAATTGAACGTGGCAGTACCTCATTGGTTGAGATTTTTTGGAAAGAAAGAAATTTTTTCATTTTTCATTTCACCTTCTGTTCCTCTTTCTCTCCAACAACCTCTCCAGCTGAAATCACGATTCGAGATCTACGGTTCAATCTCCCGGATCCGAATTGACAAAGAAGGGTTTGGATCCGTTTCGTACCGCACCGTGGAGTCAGCAGAAGCAGCCATTGCTGGTAGTCACGAGCCTTCTTTTGGTATCTCCATCGATTCCAAAAAGGTAACTAAAAAATTCAACGATGGTTCTTTTGAGATAGTTTGTTGTAAAATTTGGGGAAGTAGACTTTGATTGGAGTGTACTTTGTGTATGTGTGTGCTGCAGGTGGAGGTGGTTTGGGCGATGGATCCGTTGGTGAAGGTCGGTGATTTGGTTTCAATTTGGTGAAACAAGAGGATTTGGGAATTAGGGTTTGAAATTTGGATTGGATGATAATTTGGTTAAGTAGGATGATGCTTCTGTATCTGGAAACGAGATTATTTGGGGATTAGGGTTTCGATCTTTAGTTATCAATCAAAAAAATCGTAGCTAAGTAAGAATCATTGGTTTGAAACTGAATGTGGGTTAAGCGAAAACTATAGGATTATGTTATGTTGTGGAAGAATCTCAGCTTCTTTAGGTCATGATCTTGCTAGAGATAGTGATTAAAAATGTTTTAACTAAATAGTTGGTGTTTACTAGAATGTAAAGGCTTTGGTGCGTTTATTGATTGTTATGTAGTTAACTAGTTTGAGGATGTCCATGAAGCAGGTGTTCAGCCTCCTAACATCTCATATAGTGGATCAACAGTCAATGCATCAGCGGATACATCTCTTCCCAACAATCCTATGGGACAGATTCCTCGGTTACATTTCCCTTCGTGCAGTGACATATGTGACTACGAACTGGAGAAGTTGAACAAAGAGCAAGGGACCTTAAGGAAAAACTTTGAAGAAACGGTTAGTTTGTTGTTGTTTAGTTTATTCTCGGTAAAATCTAATCTTTATTCAGTTTTCTGTCTTCTCTGCTCACTGTCTTGTTGTTTGTAAACAGACATTAGAGTTGAAGGCTGAACTCGAGAGAAAGATGGCTGAAGCACGCAGTGAGTACGAGTGGAGCCTTTAGGAGTTTGATAGCCATGAACAGTCTCTTGGTGAACGCTTACAAGTGTTCACTTCCGCTCCCAACATCCAACGCAGCAGCAGCAAGCAGTACAAACGGACATGACTATGAATTCAGCTGCTCCTCCTTGACCCTTAGTCACAACAGCGGAAGCTCCAATTCCTTCAGGTCCTCCTTCGCATTTCCCGCGCTGCAATATGCCTCAACCGAGACCGATATCTCAGCAAGCAGTACAAACACGAATATGAATTCAACTGCTCCTCCTCAAGGCTCAACAACAACAACAACAAGAGTTGTATGTTTGTTTGTTTTTTTAACATTTTATTTACAATGTTTTTTTGTTTAATAAAAATTTGGTATTGTATTTTGAATTATAGTACAAGTTTATAAGTTTGCAATTTAAATGTTATTTTAAAAGTTTTTATAATTTGTAAAATGTTTATAAATATTATATCTTTATTCTAAGAACATTAAAATTAGTTCTCCCATTTTTTTAACATATGATCTTAACTACTGATTTTAGATTATTTTCACTATATATATAATCTAAGAACACAAAAAAAAGTTACCCCATTAATTATTGTCGTTCATAGTTAGAATAGAATGTGTGTTCTTGAAACTTCTCGGAAAAAACAAAAAGAGAAGACTTTTGGGTTTTTAAGCGGTGATTATATCTATATAATCATTTTTTCTTTGGTTTGCTCTCCTTTTTATCTTCATTGACATTTTTAATCTTATCAAATAATTTCTAGTATTACACTAAGATATTCCTTTTACTTATTTACTCCTATATATTACCCTCCTTTGTTTTTCTTTTAGTGTAACTTTCCTTCCCTTTTCTACCTTTTCTTATGGCTGACGAACTGTCGAATAATTTGCAATATATGGTTCTGGGCCGAGACGATCCAGAACTGTTTATTCCCCATGTAGCATATGCTGGAGTTCTAGCTAGAAATTGGGTTAGTTTGATTGGGCGTCCTCTTAATACCAACGATCAAGAGCTTATGCGTGTGATCCTTGCTTTGCGTAACTCTTGGGGTGTATCTGCTAGGGTTCATGGGCGTGTGTATTTGTCCAGTTTCAGTTCCGTTCGGAGTTTGAATTATCAGCAGTACTCAGAAGGGGACCTTGGTTGTTTAATAACTGGTTTGTGTATATGTGGATGAGGCGTAAATATAGTGCAGAAAATAAATAACACAAGAACTTTGTTAACGAGGTTCAATTTTTCCTACTCCCCGGGACCACGTCCACATTTCAATTCCACTAGAACAAGAAAGCAAATACAACCTATTTGCAAACGCGTAAATTAAGCACAATCCTCTTAAATCACCGCTCTGTTCTATAACATGAAATCTTAAAGATAATTCTCTAGCCTTAACTAGACTAACACCAAGCCTAGATTTAAACCAAGATAACCTAACCTTGGGCTAAACTCTCCCTGAGCCTAGACTTCAGATCTTCAACTCTTTTGAGCAACCTTTACACATATGCCACACCGACGAACAAAGAAGCTTGATCACACAAGCACCAAACCGCTAAACTAAACCGCACACCAACAGAAAGCTCTCTAAGCTCTTTAGTCTTCTCATAAGAAAAATACTTTTTCCTTTTTGCTATTTTCCTTTTCCTTGCAAAACTCCAATTTAATCAACCAAAGAAATAGTAGTTTTCCTCTTCAATTTATCCTCAAACCGTCATTTCAATATTGTCTTCTCAAACCTTCTAGAAACTTCTCAGTCACATAAAACAACAGCAATCATGTATCACTTCTTGTATCACACAGACACTACTTCAAACAGACCAATACATCTTCAGTTTGTTGCTCTGCAAAGGTGGGAAGACTTTCCTGAAGATGATTTCCTCACCTTTATTGATTTTTGGGTCCAAGTCAGAGGTATACCCTTACCTTATGTTTCTGAAACAATTGTTAGGTTCATTGCTAATAATACACTTGGTGAGGTTGTTGAACTGGATTTCAATGAAGAAACATCTACACAAATTGCTTTTATCAGAATTAAGATAAGAATTGGAATCACAGACCGACTTTGGTTTTTCAGAAGAGTCAGATTTGAATTAAGAGATGGGGCAATGATTGGTTTTGAGTATGAGAAACTCATAAGGATATGTACCAATTGTTGCCGCATCAATAATGACTCTAATCATTACCCGTATCTTGCTCCCACGATCTTTCATGAGGAATGTTTAGAGGTTCCAGCAGCTCCTGAAGAGAGAGAGGGTTCCAACCATCCCAACGCTCCTGAAGAAAATCATTCTGATCAAAGTTCTGAGTTATCCTCTTACTCTCCCATCTCACAACCACTGATACCTACTAATCCTGGGCCTAATCTGGAAGAATTTCTAGCTGTTAACCATCTTCAAAGGTGTCCTTCCTAAAGCATAGCCTCTTTAAAAGTCTTATCTGATTCTAAAATAGCTAAAGGAAGGAGAGCATTAGGAAAATGTGAAATTGGTGAGAGTTCTAAGCGCAAGAAAGGGAAGCAAATACAAATGGAGCTTGCAAGAAACATTAGCCAATGCAGAAAGGATCCAGGAGTGAGGTTCTATCCGGTTGATCATGAACCTCCATGAAATTTAAAAACAAGTCAATAATCTCAGAGAATTAGCAAACACTTATCTCTGAGATTTTACTTTTGGTTTAAGGTTTTTAGTTTGCTTAAATAATAATCTCTTCTCTTTAGATTAAGACTGTGGATGCTTATTACATCTATTGGTGTACCTTGGTTATGGTTTTTTTGTTCAAGGATAAAGGTCATGGAAGAAATTCATGAAGACCTTTGGATGAAATCATTTTGCAGATGCGGAGGTGGTGTGTAAGAATCTATCATTACTCTTGGTTATGATGTATGCTTTAAGACTAGGTACAATGATCTTCATTGTATGGGAGGTGTTATTGAGAAGTGATGGTGATGGGCTTACTTCACTATCTTCCAACTAATTATAGTGGTTACGTTGTAAGTTAAAAGAAGTTTGTTCTCAATTTTGCTGTAATAACTTTGGCTCTCCAAAATAGTTTCTCCATTGATGGATGATGATGTAACTTTGATATCAGATATAAAAGGAATTTTTTGGGAAAAAAAGAAAAAAAACAATTTACAGTATAAGTATTTGGATATGATCGTTAATGGATATGGTCATAATATTACTGTTTGTCTATAATCAAGATGGTCAATATTGGACAAATTTATATAAATGTCGATAACCTATTTTTACAGCTCTATTTATCGATGGTTTTAGTGTTTTCTTTCCTATACTGCTAACCTGAATATCGCATCAAAAAAAAATTAATAAAAAAGTTATCGACATTCACAATAAATTCGCATAGTCAAAAATCGAGTCCTAATGTAGAAACAGTTAAGTATTTGATTAACTACTAATGGAAAGACGTTTGCTACATCTACAAAATTATTATTTAGAACGCGATTTAAATATTTATAATTTTCATAAAATGTTTTATAACTTTAACAAATAACAAATACTAGGAAAACTAGTAGTATTAAAAAGTTCTCAGATACTAGTGTACTATTATTAAGTAGCTCAACTAAGAAATAAATAAACAATTGCTGACGACCGTTATTATTACAGTTTAACGGAATGTAATAAAAACATTTGTCCAAAACAAATAAAATAACAGAATGTTATAAAACGGAATTTTGTTTTTTTTGGGTTAATATTCTGGTTTTACTTCAAAGAAAGGTCCTATAGGTTACATTTACTTCTTTTAGTTCAAAAAAAAAAAAAAAAGGTTACATTTACTTCATAAAAACGGAATTGTAAATGTAAAAAAAAAAAAAAAAGAAACGTAAGTTAGAAAAAAATGAAATTAAGAGATAATTAAAATTGATTTCGTAGGGTTTACATATAAAAACGAAAAAATGGATCAGAGAGAGATTTGCAACAGAACAAGAACAAAAAGAAAACAAATCTCCTCTCTATCTTCTATCTATCTTCTTCCCCCATTTTCTGAAAACCCTAATTTTTATTCATATTGAGTTTTTTTTTTTGTCTCTCATCTCTGTTTCTTCCATGAACAGAGAAGATAGCAAAGTAAACTTCAAAGCAGGCTTCGTGAATTCACCTTGCAATTACAAAAAAAAAAAGAACAAAAAAAAAAGGAGGTCTCAGGTACTCTCAATATAATAATAACAGCTTCTTCTTCATCTGCCACTCTCATGAATTTTGAACAATCTATCTTTTGATCAATAAAAATTTGTGTGTTTTGATAATTTGGTTTTTAAGGATGAATATTTTTGATCTATGGTGTTTTTGAGGATTTGATTTTGAAGTATTGAATTGTTATAATGTGAATATACTGATTGATTTCATTTGATCGAGCTGATGATTTTGAAGTCAGATCCTGATTTGTGATTGAATTGGTAATTTAATTGAATTAGCTGATCGGGAAAGATTTGGCTTCATCAAATGGCGACAAATGCGTGCGATGCGAATCAGCAGCTCGAATCTAATTCGCATTTACCACCACGGAAGCGTTTACTCGCCGGATTCAAGAAACAGAACTCTAAAACCGGCGGCGGCAATGAATCACCGAGCCCTCCTTTCGCTTCTTCTTCTTCTTCTACGTCTACTACAACTTATTCAAATGGCTCCTCCTCTGCTTCAACAGTGATGACCAGTCTAATGACTTCCCAGCTCAATGATGACCAGTCTCGGTCTCCCGAAGAGCTAGCTCAGACGTCCAAGGCCAACGCGGTTTTAGCGGTTAAGGTTGCAAAGGCGGCGAGAGCAGCTGCTAATGAGAAGGCCATGATTGCTTCAAAGGCAGTGGCTGCAGCCAAGAGTGCTTTGGACTTGTTTGCTTCTTTACCTGTTGGGTGTAAAGAGAGGTCTCCAAGGAAGAAGAAACATGTCCCGGTTCAGGTTTTGTATTCGAGAGGAGGACTTGCGGATGAGGATTTAGCGCGTAGGTTGAATCGTGTTATAAACAATTCTCCTAGAGTCTTGACGGATTGTTCTGGTCACAGAAACAAGAAGCAAAAGAGTTTAGTTACATCCTATGCGAATAGTACCGTGACTAGTACTATGTACGATGGGAATGACGACGTTGCTGGTGTTGTGGATTCAGACAGTTCGATTGACGAGGAAGTAGTCAGAACCAGAGTAAACGGGAAGCTGCTCTTATGGGATAATACGCTGAAGGAGAAAACATGGGAAGAAGGTAGCTCGTTGGGGAAAAGAAGAGGAAGAGTGAAGCTAAAGAAGCTACCTTTGAGTATGTGTGCCTCTACAGATCAAGAAAACGGTACCACATTACTCGAAAAAAATGTAAGCGTAAGTAAGACGGAAGAAGGTTCTAATAGTGGTGTGGCGGCTCAGGTCATAGGAGGACCATCATGGAAGTGTAAGAAGGACCTAAAGTCACCGGAATGTGTGAAGGAGAACAAAGTTGTACGTTCATAATAGTGTTCTTATTATGACCTTTTTACCCAAAAGAGGTAAGAAGGTGCAGATTCAACAACATTTGCCATTTTCAGTAGGATCCTAAATGTTGTTTGTTTGTTACCTTGTTTTGCTTTTTTGGGTAATGTGTTTGAATTCTTATGTTACTTGTATATTTTTGGGAATAAATATGTAGAGATACATAGATTTATATATATATATATATATATATATATGTATGTTGGTTTTGTTGAACAAGAAGGTCTAGTTATTGGGATTTGTAGATGAGAATCGAATTTATTAAAGAGATGAGTTTTGTTGTCTGGTTGTTATTTTTCTTTTGTTTTATGAGTTATTTTTTCAAAAGAACTTTATAAACATATATATCATTTGATAACGAAAATATATATATATCTATATATTTATTTTGGTCATTTTAAACAAATTGTGCATAATTACATTTTATAGTTATAACTGAAGAAGTGTATTTTTATTAATATAGCCCTAAATAAAAATATAATTAGTTTGACATGAGATAAATTTATTACTTATGAGATTATGGCGTATGGATATATTATATTTAAAACAGTGTTTGGTTTCTAATATATTTTGTGCTTAGTTACTTTTAGTGTTATATAAAATATAAATTAAAATTTGATATAATACACATAGTGCAAGGGAGAGGAATGACGGGTAATAGGGGCAAGGCTTCTACTACAGTTAGAAAGGTCCAGTACAATTTTGCCTTGCCACGGCATATTAGCCACGTCCTCAAACCCAATTACACACGCCATGAATTATAAAGGCAAGATGCACGTTGCAAATAGCGGTGTAATACATATTCTGCTCTAATACGAGTCTGTACATAAACAGTAATTATGTTAAGATATGGACTAGGCTAAGATGTATCAATCCAAATATTAGCCAAATTTTACATGTGTTTTGTTCAAGACAAGATAACTTTTTTTCATTGTAATTGATTCTAAAAAGATATTGATTTTAACAATTAAATCTTCGTTTTATATATATATATATATATTTTAAAGATCACTAAATTTTAAAAAGATCGCTCTATAAATTAGTAGATTTTTAATGTCCCGACAGTATTAGTATATAGAGGTTTTACTGGATATTGTTGATGATAGTAGGGAATAGAGTATTTCGTTCGTACTTTGGCAGTATAACAAGAAAAAATCTATATATATAATAACAGAGTTTTCTCTCACTCTAAGTTATCCATATCAGCATTTCAATATATTTTACTAATTTTGTGAAGTCCACTACTTTTTAATATTGGACGGGGCCATTTGATTATTTGATTACAATATGACATGTACTAGGATTTAGAGCTTAACCGAATTCAATCAACGTTAACTTCATTAATTAACCAAAGTAATCTATATTGACCAAAATTAATGGCCAGTGTCAAGATAAACCAAGGTCAAACCGGTTTTAATTTCAAAAGTAAATAATTCCACTTTAAACTGAGATTAGATTTGAAATTGATTTAATTTTAAAATTTTAATTGGAAAGAAAGACTCACATATCTGATAAGATTAGTGATTAATAAGAATTTCTTTTAAAAAAACATAAGAATTAAATGGTTTAGTAATCAAAATAAGAAGTTATTCATTTTGTGTTAAATTATATATTCATGTCACCAATTAAAAAGTAGAAGGATTTGATGCAAATTATTATTTGGAGTCACAGTATAATAAAATAATATATATATATATATATATATATATTTTAAACTTAAGACTATATTTGTTACTGTTAAAATAAAAAAAATCATATCATATTACTGATTAAGATGCAAAAAATTGGTGCACATTATATATGATCTATGTTATTTACCGTTTTAAAAATTTAAAAAGGTGAATTTTGTTAAACAAAGGTATATCCAAAAAAAAAGAGAGAAAAATACTGTTGACAAAAAAAAGAGAAAAATACTATCAAGTGCTCAAAAATAAAATAATGTATATATTTAAGATAAATGTATAAGGTTACTTGAAATATAAAATATATTAAAAAACTTATTCTGAATATAACAAAAAGGTAGAAAATTTTAAAACAAATTTAAGAAAGCTATTTGCAATAAAAATTATGATAGTAGTGATAGATATATAATAATTAGACATTAAAAGAGCAATAAAATTATAGTTGTGAAACTGGAGAACGTGGACATTTTACATACAAAATAAATAGTACACAATGAACCATATTTAAGACTATTAATTTGGACGTCACAAAAAAGGAAAAATTCATCACATATGTGTGATTTATCTATTAAAATTTGATAAAATTAATATGAAACCAATCACACACTAAAAGAGCATTAAAATTAAGCTTGTGAAACTGATCGAGCAACGTGGGCATACATACAAAATTAAATAATACACAATGGATCATTAATATGTGTAATTAGGACGTTCAGGAAGAGGAACGATCCATCACAGTTGTGATAAATCTATTTAAATTTTTAGAATAAAGATACTTCACAATTTTTACACTTACAACAGTGGATCCGAAAAACACTGAAATAAGTCAACTGGAATCACATCCTCAATCTGGGAATAATAGTTTCAAAAGTTGCTGCTACCTCCGCCGAAGATTTTCCATAACTGCATCCGCTTTCATGCAAAGAATTCGGCGCATCAGAAAATGACGAACGTGTGCTCCAAAAACTCAGTCTCGCTCCAAAAATTCGGAGCCTCTGTTGGTGAAGAAACCATTACTATCAATCCAATACATTGCCCTCATGATCATGAAAAAATGTCTTGCAAACAACAACTCAGATGTCAACTATATTAAAGGTATAATACGGTACATGTACTTCCTCCTTAATGACTATGACTATATGAGTCTATGTCACAGGTCTCCACCATTTGAGCTTCGCAGCAAATGCAGGGAAGCTAGAAGCATTCTACTTGTATGCCATTAATCGTAGAAGGAAAAATCTATCTCAACAATCTTAAGTGGACTGAAGACACTTCATGGTTTACACTTGCTGGAAAAACATCAAAACCCCATTACATGGGATTAGAGTGGCAAGAAAGCGATATTATTTCATCTCACTTAAACATATGAAACCAACAAGCTATTCGCACCTCAAAGACATGGACAAGTGTTTCTACTACAAACAAAAGTATAAGTTTATCTTTATAATATAGCTAACATATCATCTAAAGAGTTGGAAAAGTAGTTTTTGGATTTTCCCAAATGCCACACAAAATGATACAGATGAATAAGCAAAATATAAGATTAGAATAAGGAAAACAATAAAATATACCCAAACTAATACGAAAATGCACATACAATCAACAATCTATAAAATATAATTAAAAATAGTGAACGGTAAAAAGATTAACAATAGCAAACAACCCCGCGCAACGCGCGAGCCTCATCCTAAGTTATTATAATTTGAAATGACTCATAAATAACACACTTACTCCAATAGATTCATAAATACCACATCACGATATAATTCCATCGAAAGCTAGTATCTGGAAAGTCAAGTGTCTCCCAAAAATTCATTTTCTGTGGCAGGTATTTTCTGGATGTTTCTTGGTTACAGCGAATTTATGTTGCCGGTGTATTTCGTGTGATTTGATGTGTGCTTGGTGTGGTGCTCCGGTGGAAACTATCAATCATGTTTTTTTTGAATGTATGTTCGTGCGGCAGGCCTGGGCTCTTTCCAATGTTCCGACGGGCACAATTGGTTTTCCCACAGATTCGGTATTTGCGAATGTGGATTATTTCCTAGGGTCAGAAAATCCTGGGTCTCAGGTTTTTTTCCTTTTCTTGGATTATGTGGTATATTTGGAAAGCGAGAAATGCGAAGGTGTTCGAGTGAGGTGGAGCAGCCGGAAGAGGTGGCACGGTTGGCAGCCAGTGAGGCGACGGCCTGGGCTCAGGTTGAGGAGGAGGAGGTTTTTACTCTTCCTATGAATCCTGGTCCTCGGTTGGCGAGAGGAAGTGTTTCTCTCTCTACTGTTTATACCGGTTTATGTTGTTTTGTTTATGGTTCTTGGAAGGACACAGACAAATTTGCAGGTGCAGGCTGGGTGTGTCCGTCGTTCCAAGGTTCTTCTCCGCTCATGGGCTCTTCTAATTTTCGATGTAACCTCTCACCACTTCACGCTTAGGTCAAAGACTTTGTTTGGGCGTTGCGATGTATGATAGGCCATAATATATGGGATGTCGCTTTTCTCACAGACTGTTCAGATTTGGTGAAGATGATGTCTTCACTGTCAGACTGGCCGGTCTTCTCAGCTAATCTCAAAGACATCAAAGTGGATATGAAGGAATTCCCAAGTTTTTCGTTGACTTTCATTTTAAAAAATGCAAATGTGTTTGTGGATCGATTGGTACGACAAGTTCTTACTCAACCGCATATGGTTACTTATGTGAACAATTTCTTCCCAAATTAGTTCGTTTGAATTAATTTTTTTTTATTTGTTGTTAAAAAAAACTCATAAATACCACAATTTTTTTTTGTTTTTTTGTTCTTTTTTTTTTATAAAGACCACACTTACTCGAATACACTCATTATAGTTATCAAAGTGAACACTTTGAATGTCATCGGAGGTCGTGTGTGCTTGTTAATCACACATTCAAAGACAAATAAGACCAAAAAAAAAATAGATAAGACAAAAAAAAAAAAAATAGAACTTCTTACCTCTCGAAAATAAGGACCAACGGTGTGAGAATGGCAGAAGCCACATCCATTCGCTCGGCAACTAAGACTCATCCAATTGAAGTTCATGGACAACTCAGCAAGTATGACCATGCTTGACAACACAATTTGAAGCATAATAGCTGCAAATATCGGCAAGATATTCCCATATATAGTGTGAGAAGATAACAAGATATTTAGAGATATATAATAAAAATTATATTTGTGACACAAAAAATTTGTGTGCTCATTTTCTCAATTTGTTTTGTGTGTTCACTTATAGTTACATCCGTACAAAATTACAAAGTTAAACATAAGAACAAAATAAGCAAAAGACATGCACAAAATAAGCAAAATATAAGTAAAATTATAATTATATTCTCATAAATTAATCAAAAATTTATATTAGTAAAGGCCATTTTAAAGTTTTAACTTACGAATAAAAAAAAAATTATTACAATGATATATAAAATTTTTATCCAATTCAATTGATATGAAATCACTTATATTATTATTCTGAACTTTAAATTTTATTTTGAGAATTTGTTAAAAATGCCCCTTTTGATATACCCATTTTCAAAAATACCCTCTTTTTTGGCCATTTTTATTTATGTCCTCATTTAATTTTTAATGACCATTTTACCCTTAGATGAAAATTATTTTATTCAATAAAAAGAAAAACAAAATTTTTCCGCCAAAAAATTTCCGATATGGAAAATGAAAATTTTTGATATGGAAATTTCCATATCTCTTACAAAATTTTTAAAAAGAGATATGGAAAAAGGGGCATTTTTGAGAATGCCCCTTTTATTTTTATTGGTTAATATCCATGCTAATAAATTTTGAATGGTACATGTCAAAATCTATTTGATCATTTTTGATTGGTAATATCAATGTTAAACACAAATTTTGTTCACTTATGCAAACAAGATTCATAATTCAAATTTATGAATAAATGATTTAAAATGAAAATGAAACATATTCAAAAGCCGAAAACTTACAAGAAATTTCTTGTTCACTCTAAGTCTCTGATGATTCGATAAAACTGCAATTTAGCTTTAAATTTAGTTTGAGAAAAGAAAAGAAGTCATGAAATTTTTTTGTTATTTATTTTTTTTTTTTTCAGCAAAAGTAATTTATTGAGAATAAAATTTGTCAAGATACAAAGTTTCCATCAACCATGAGGGAGGATTAATACAATCTGAATAGTAGTCTAAATAATTACAGCCCTGCTTTGCTAACAAATGAGCCACCTCATTGTTTGATCTATAGACAAAGGAAAATTGCACCTTCGTAAACTGATTGGACCAAAATCTAATGTCTTGAATTAGACTATATATAGAAACATCTATCAAAGATCCATTTAAACAATCTATTAAGGTTTTACAATCTCCTTCAAAACAGACTTGTGTATAGCCCATGTGTAAGGTTTGTTGCATTGATAATAATAAAGCCTGTGCCTCACCCTCTAGAGGACTGTTTGCAGCTCTCAGTAAACTTGATCCCCAAAACAGTTCAGTACCTAAATGATTTCGAACCATCCATCCCCCGATTGTCTTCTTAGTGCCAACTGTATAACTGACATCGAAGTTGCATTTAACCATTGATTCAGCCGGTCTAGTCCAGTTAATGTTAGTCACCGAGTGAGATGAAATAGTCATCCGTCTCGTCTCCATTTCCAGAGTCCTTGTCCATTCAGAGACATCTGCTTTTGCTTGTGAGAGAGTTTGTTGATGATCCTCTTCTTTGTTATTAAAAACAAAGTTGTTGCGACCTTTCCAAATATTCCATATAAGCCAAAAGGGTAAAAGTTTTTGTTCCAATGATAAAGAGCTGTCCTTGTATAAGCTTAACAAATATGATATATTTAACTCATGGTCAGTTATGTCAAACGAATTCTGTAGTGGTAAATTTGCCAAATTCCAAATAGTCTGAGACGATGGACAAGTAAAGAGTGTATGGTTAATTGTTTCGTCCGACTGTTTACATCGTTTGCAGATTGTTTCAATGACTACACCCCGTGTTACCAGTCTTGTTGCAGTACCTAATGATTTAGACAGCACATTCCAGAGGAAATGTTTGATCTTTGGTAGAATCTTTAACTTCCAAATTTGATTTTTTGATTCAACTGAACCATGAGGTATATTAGGAGCAGGGGTCATGTCAGAAGGATCATGCGTAGCTAACCAATAACCAGAACGGACAGTGTAAACTCCAGAGGGGTTATAATGCCATATGATTTTATCCATCACGGGAGTTTGGGGAATATATATTTGCATTAAGGCATCGAAATCTGTTGGTTCAAGAATGTTTGCTGCAGTGTGGTTGTTCCATGATTTAACCGAACCATGTGACTGAATAAATGCAGACAGAGTACATTGAGTATGAGGATCCATAGAACAGATTGGTCGAGGAGGGTGATCAGCAATGACATTATCAATGTTGACACGAATAGTTGAACCATCACCAACTGCAACACGTAGGCCTTTTTTAAGTAAATCAAGACCCACAAGAATAGAGGACCAACCATAAGATTGGTTTTTCTTGGCTGAAGCATCTGTGACTGAGTTATCCGGAAAATATCTAGCCTTCATAACTTTTGCAAACAAGCTGTTTGGATACTGAATAATTCTCCACGCTTGTTTCGCTAGTAACGCATCATTAAATTTTGCCAAATTTCTAAAACCTAGACCACCTTCCTTCTTGGAGTACTGCAGTCTTTTCCAAGCGATCCAGGAAATACCTCTTGAAGATGCATTCTTCTTCCACCAGAAATTCATTAGTATAGATTCCAACTCAGAAATTAGACCCAATGGCAGTTTAAAGCAAGACATTGCATAAACGGGCATAGCAGCTGCCACAGATTTCAAAAGGACTTCTTTCCCGGCTGGTGATAAGAACTTTCCACTCCAGTTTGCTGTACGCTGTCGAACTCGTTCAACAATATACTCGAACATCTCCTTTTTTTTTCTGCCAAATTGCTCTGGCAGGCCAAGATACTTCCCTCCACCACCTTTGTTTGAAATATTCAAAATCTGCTGCAATGCATTTTGACGCGAACCATGTACTCGAGAACCAAACGTAATAAGAGATTTCGATGTGTTAATGATTTGGCCCGAATAATACTCATAAACGTCGAAAGCATCCTTTAAAGCCTGGCAGTTACGTTTATTTGCTCGACAGAAAAATAAGCTGTCATCTGCAAATTGTAAATGAGTGATGGGAGGAACTCCATTACCAATTTTTATTCCTTGTAGGTGCCCCGATGCAACTTGAGAGTTTATAAGATGACTGAGGATATCTGCACAGAGTATAAATAGATACGGTGAAAGAGGATCGCCTTGCCTTATTCCGCAACTTGGTAATACTTTTCCATATGGGGTGCCATTGATAAGAACTGCATACTCCACTGAACGAACTGTTTCCATGATCCAAGATATCCATGTAGCTGAGAACCCAAAAACTTTCATTATAGTTTCCAAAAAATTCCACTCTACACGGTCATAGGCTTTGCTAACATCGGTTTTGACAGCCATATATGTTTGAGAGACTCGTTTTCTGGCCTTGAGTGAATGCATTAGTTCGTGTGCTATGAGTATGTTATCCGTGACCATACACCCAGGGATAAAAGCAGCTTGGGAAGTCGATACAATTGTATCTAAATGTCTCTTTAACCGATTTACCAAACACTTAGAAATGATCTTGTAAATAACATTACAAAGACCTATTGGGCGGTAGTCTGATAGTGTAACCGGCTCAGGAATTTTTGGTATCATACATATATTGGTATTATTCAGTCCTGGTTTCATAGAAGATGTAGCAAAGAATTCTTTTACCTCCTTAGTTATATCCTGTCCTACGACATCCCAACATTGTTTATAAAATCTGGCCGTTAATCCATCCGGACCGGCGCCTTGTCATCACCAATCATAGAGAGAGCTTTGAAAATTTCCTCTGAAGTGAATTCTTTTGTTAGTTCGTCATTGATCGATTGAGTAACAGTTGGTTGAAAGTCTGCAAATTCTAGTGTTGTGATCGGATGACTATTTGATGTATATAGTTTTTGAAAAAACTCTGCAGCATGGTTGCCGATAGATGTATCACCACAGAAAGTGTTGCCCTGAGCATCTTGTATGGTCGTTATATAGTTTTGTGCAAATCGATTTTTTGTGGAAGCATGAAAAAATTTTGTGTTTCGATCTCCAACTTGTAACCACAAATTTCTACTTTTCTGTTTCCAATAGATTTCTTCATTCTTATATGCAACAGCTAAGTCTTGTCGTAGGCGTGGTATAAGGTCTCTATCAGAACGATGAAGGCTAGACATAGCTTTATTGAGACGAAATTGGAGAACATCAATCTGTTTTGCAGAGTTTAGGTTATTCTTTCACTTACAGCGCGCCATGAATGTTCGGCAATGTCTGATTTGGTCGACAATGGTATGGTCTCTTTGCGTTTTACAAACATTCCACCCTTTCTTGACATAACTTTTAAAACTGGCTACATCTAAAAGTCGTTTATCAAAACGAAAAGGTTTTCGATATTTTGGCTCATGAACCCCAAACCAGAGAAGAACCGGTCTGTGGTCAGATCCATTAAAGTCTAGAAAAGCTGATTCACTATGAGGGAAAGTAGCACTCCATTCAGAGTTAATAAGGACTCTATCGAGGCAGCACTTAACCGTATAGTTATGTCTTTCCCTGACCCAAGAGAATCTATCACCTGTACTCCTTATATCCGTGAGATCGCAGAAGGACATAAGGTGTCGAAAGTTTCGAAAAGTCCACTCAGCTCTGACCGGACCTCCCATTTTTTCATTGTTAGAGAGAATTTCGTTAAAATCTCCAACTAAAACCCAAGGACCATCTCTTGTTAAAGATATTTGTTTGAGATGATCCCAAAGATGGTGTCGTTGATCATGGCTTGGATGACCATACACACAAGACAAGTAAAAAGAAAAGTTATAATACTTAACGTTTACATCAATGATTCTAGGATCCTTACAGTTTAAGGACACTGAAACATTGTTTTTCCAAAGCAAAGCAATCCCACCACTCCTACCAACAGGGGGTACAGTAACTACATTGGGAAAGCCTAAAGAAAGAGCAAAGTCACACACTTTATCACACTTATTTAGAGTTTCTACTAAAAATATCATATTAGGTTTATAAATACAACAGAGCCTATGTAATCGGTTTTGAGTTGAAGTTGAACAAAGACCCTGGCAATTCCAAGAGATGATCGTCATGGAAACAGTGGGGGTACCGGGCCCCCCGCGCCTCTGTCTATTTCGTTTGGTGCAGAGCACGACCCTGCAGACTCTACCTTCTCTTTCTTCTTGATCTGGCACAGGACCGCCTGATCTTCAGCCGCCTCCCATTGTTGATAGAAAGCTTCAACTTCCACACGTTTACGCTTTGCTCCTCCTGCATCCATAGATCTAAGCGAGCTTGCACTCTCCTGGATGGGTGAGAAGTTGTCAACAAACTCCTTGGAAAACTTTGCGTGCAGGTATCGAAGGCGTTCAGCAGTCAAGTCAGTGTCCTCAAAGACACTTGGAGAGGAACTAGGAGTAGTACTTGGACCCGCCCCGGTGTAAAGTAATGACATTTCAGGCCTGGTATTGTCTCAAATGGATCAATGGTCTGCAAGGTGTTGGTATCAGAAACATCCTCTTGGTCCACAGGGGGTTCATCGCCCTGGTTTTCATCGTTTGGAGGTACAGCAGGGTGAATATCTTCCTCCTCATTGTTAAGACCACATTCAGACACATCATGTTTAAGAGACCCACAGTTGGAACATAATTTCCTCAATCGCTCAAAACGGTACTTGATGATAGTATTATCACCCGCAGTAAACTGGAAATTTCGTTGAAAGCGTAAAGGCCAATCTACATTCCAATCTATGCTAACCCTTACAAACTCTACCAAATGAGCATTTTCATCAAAATCAACAGTATCCACAGGCCCTAACTGATCCCCAACATACCTGGCCATGGCATTCGAGAGATAGAGGAGAGGGATACCTCTGATTTGTACCCAAAAGGGGATTATCTTCAAAGTTTCATCAGTGATGTGTGGGTGCCAGCGATGAACCGTCAGCATCCACTCATTAAAAGACCAAGGTCCTCTTCGAAGCACCATGTTCAGGGATTCTTCAGATTGAAACACGAACAGAGCCTTACCAGCCCCCAGAATGCGTCCCACAACCGAACCCTCGAAACCCCAAATCCGTGGCATATGTCCAATCAGTGCCCTCAGATTTTGTTTTTGGGGATTAACGGTTTGGACCACCAGAGAGAAACGATTCGCAGCCACCGCATTGGCGAGAAATTGAGGGGGTAACGGAACAGGTGTATCCGTAATTCCCAAATCCAGATCTTGAAGAGACTTTCGTATGTAATCACTCATTGTGAATAAGTAGAATTCACAGAAGAGAGTCGGGAAAAGTGAAGATAGAAACAGAAGAGAAAGATTGCCGGGAAAGAGGGTTTTATACTGTATTGGCCATGGCGGTTTCTTTAAACGGTTATCCAACGGGATAAACGGAAATCGAAAACTGCCAAAAAACCGTTTGGACAGAGAGAAACCGAACGAATTCATAGACTCAACACTACCAATTCGTCCGGAAAAGCACACTCCAGCAAGGAGACAAGAAACTCCGGGCAATAACTGTCAATCGCACAAAAAATTGCCTTCATTTTTTTGTTATAGTACCATAAGAGATTTCGAAAAGATTTGTTCATTAACCAAACAATAATACTTAAGAGCTTACACATGATATGACTATATGTTAACAAGTATTTACAATGAGGATAGTGTAAATAATATTACCTACACCTAAAATCACAACGGGATAGTGAGGATTTTTTTCCATCATAGGTAAAATGAAGATTTTTTTTAAATATATATGGTTCAGTTTCGGTGGAGATTCCACAAAAGTCACAATTATTCTTTGTAATTGAAACTATTGGTTTAGTCGTTTAGAGTTATAGAAAATTGTAGATCACATCAAAAATAATCAAAAATAATGCATTTATAATCATTTTCAATATATTTTCTTGATATGTGTGAAAAAACTAAAAATAGGTTAATTACAAACATAAGGAATATGTTGTTTATCTAAATTATGTGTGAAATTTATAATAAATTTGAAATTAACCACAAAATTATTTACCTAAAATGGAGTCAAAATCATTTACTATATTTTTCAACAAAAATGACTTTTAAAACTAATGTTGATATAATATTTCAACATATCAAAAATCGTAGTGAAACGTCTCGTCGTTTTCTTTAGTACCACATCTCTTGATTTTTGAAAGGCTTGTTTAACTTTCTCGATTGTTCCATCCTCCCATTCGAAATCTGACATGAGCTCTTTGCGTTTCCTAGAACTTCCACCTTCCATCACAAATTCTGAAAAAAATAATACTGAAAGATTATAAACTTCCAAGCCAAGAATTCAAAAAATGAAAAAATTAAGTAAATATCCATTGAGATCTCACCACAAGGATATGGATGATAATAAACCTTTTTTTTTCCTTTATTGTGAGGGGATAGCAAAAGGTCACAATATTAGAGAGACGTAGAATACTTAAATATTAGTTTATAGAGCCGCGAAGGCTTTCATATTGGCGTCTATTAAGGCCAGACCCATCTAAGTTAACCAAGAATAACCTTCGATCGTCTTTGTCGAAATTAAGAGTAAAGTTTAATTTAATTAGGGTAAAACTCATACTTTTTAAGATATTGTTTGATTTAATTAGGGTAAAACTCATACTTTTTAAGATATAGTTTAATTTAATTAGAGTAAAACTCATACTTTTAAAGATATATATTAGTAAAATAGTGATATTAGATTTAACTTGTAGTGAAAATAATAATAATAATAATTCCAAACATAATTAAACACGAATATTAATCTCCAAAGTTTCAACAAAATCTTATTTAAAAGTCTAAAACAATAGTAGTAAAGTGAACTTAATAAGAAACATTGAGAAGTGAATCTATAGCTAGCTGCTCGAACCACAGACTCAATCTTCATAGTCTTCATCACTGGAATCGACGTCTAGCCAGCGTCTATAAAAATTAAATAATTCAGGTTTAAAATATCTGCATAATTTTGTTTATACTAAATTTATTCAATTTTATTAAATTAATGACATTACAGCATATCACCAGTATTAAATCCAGCCACTTCATCTTCAAGTATGATATTTGAACATCGTAGCTGAGACATCAGACATTGGATACCTAGGAAAGTAGAATTTAAGTTAAAAAAATGATAGTTTTGAGTCGTATATAAGACTATTAAACAATACCTTCGTAAACAGAGATCCTCCAAAACAGAAGAGTACACATTACTGGTTGATTAGCATATGTAGGGTACACAAACCGAACCAACAACAACACATTCAATCTCTTGGCCACTTTCAAAAATAATTTGATTGTGTATTAGTTAATAAAGAATTGTTTTAAATAATAATAGATTGTATTTTCTATATTATCGAAAGTTTTAAATATTCTCTTACTTGTATTCAAGGATAGTGAATGTCACAATTTGATTCTCTAAAATGTAGCCATTTTGACGTTCAAGGAAATCTATTGTCCGAGGCTCGCTTACATGTAACACCATTCCTATTGGAATAACATAAAATTTTATTCCAATGGAAAAAAAAATCAAAACAAAGTCATCATCTTCAAATTAATTTATCATCACAGAAGGACGGATTTATTAAGATTACTTAAATATAAAAACTTACCTACATAACGGTTCTTCTCGTCAGGCGTGGAATTATGCATTTTTTATGCATCATATAGAAGGATAAAATTGCCAGTGCTTCGCGGATATGTTGGAATCATTTTTGTTTTATCCTGGATCTCAAACGGATGGTTTGAGTTTCTGAATGATTGTTGACCTTCAATGACTAAAAATCCAGAAATCTCGTAACAGTCTCCTTCCTTGATGTTTCCATAGTAACTTTCTACATAAAGATCCGCATCTATCTTGGCATCAATCCTATTTCCTTATAATAGAAACACAATATATTATTTTATTTAATTATTTTTTGTTGTACATCTCATTTGATATTTGAAAATAATTACGGCAAAATGGGAAGAGGAAGGAGAATTATCCTCTCGTCTACCAAAATCAAACTTTGATAAAAATGCTGTCCTTGAATAAAATGAGGTGGCCATTCTCAAAAAATTTCACAGCAACTTTCGGGTTACATAACGTAGGATTCAGATCTTTTAAGTACAACACCATCTTTTTTGGGTTCCTTTTTTTTCTGTGTATTTAGAAGCAAGGAGAAGATTCAGAGAGAAGTTTCAAATATTACAATAATTTTCTTGTAGTTCATATATTTATAGAACAAAGAAGATAAGGATTATAAGAATCAGAGTTCTAGATTTGTGTGGATTGTATAAAAACCTGTGGTCTACACAGGGAAAGCTGCATGAGACTTTGTTCGATAAGAATGAACAATGTTTTCGTTTTTTAAAATACTTTATTTTTAAAAACTTGACTGGACGGTTAAAACCTTAAATTTCAAATTGCAGGTCTATCTTAGCATTTTTCAACTTGCATGCTGACATCTTTTTATTATCATGCATTGGGCTATCGTATCTTTATTACGATTTTTGTTGAAACTTTATTGGAAACTTCAAAGTCTTTGTCTTTACATTTTTTTGTAAATATTTTATATGTAGATATTTTTATCAAAGTATTTTTAAAAGAATAATCTTATGGTTAATTTAACCATAAATCGATATCTCTGTAAAATAAAACTGGCATTTATTTTAAAACAAATAATTATAATCCATCTATTATTTAAATATAAAATAGTTAGAACCCCCTAAAATCCTTAATGAGCCAAAACAAAAGAAGGAAGCCAGTCTTCTATTTGCGAGTCCTCTTCCTTGGTCTCCTATAAATTAGTTAATACATGAAAATAAGTTTTTAAATGAAATTCTAGAATGTTTTCATCTAATATATATGATGAACAAAGATGATAAACTTACAATTCCATCATTTTTGTCACCTCATAAAAGATGATAAACTTCTTTTATTTGCGTACAAACTGTAGAAGATATGCTTCTTTTTCCTGCAAAATTATAACATAAATAATTCTTTTACTCACTGATTAACAAAAATGATCTATAAATATCATCAAATTGAATGTATACCCTGGAAAACTTCATTAACACCCCATCGAATAACACAAATTAAGCGATCACCTCGGAAAGATTTATAAGTATCGTAGAATTTTGCGGCCGATGTTTCGAATAATTTACACCTTATTAGGGTTCCACTAAAACATGAAGAATTAAAACTTTATGTTTCAATACAATTCAAGATCATAATTATACAATATATATATATATATATATATTTATTTATTTATGAGTACTATAATTTACCTGAAATCGCGAAGATCAAAAGAGATTTTGTGGTTAATTGAATTATCCTCTGCTCTTTTATTTATTTCAAGATTTCCTTCAGTACTTTGCATCTCATCGTCCTCTTCATCCTCCTCTAAATCTTGGACATATTTATCCTCATTATGATCATCGTTATCACTATTATCTGATTGGTATTCGCCCTCATCATGGGTTTCTTCTTGAGTATCAACATCTTCTTCATCCATTGTATCATAACAAACATCATCTTCTTCATCGCTTCCTTCTTGTATATAATCATCATCGGCTTGATCTCCAACATCACTGTCATCATCAGATTCTTCAAAGATCGTACAATCCGATTCGGAGTGATCATGATAAGAAGTTTTTTCTTTTTGTCTAAACCAAATCGAGTACAATACTTAAACAACATACAAATATTATCAGTTTTTGATACGTCCACATGTTTCTCATGATTTTCCGACTCCTTATTTTCCTCTTTTTGTTGTAATTTACTGAAATTACAGCTGAATTCTCCAACATTGACAACCTCACTGATGACATCTGTATAAAAATAAAGTTATTTCAAATAAAAAGAACTATTAATAATAATTGAAATAATGTTATAACTTCAATTTAATCTTTTAAATAACAAAAATAAATCCTCCTCCACTAAGTAATCTTCACATCGGGTACCATCATTAATGAGTTTGAAGTCGACGAAATCATAGAAATCTTCCCCTCCAACAAATGAATTCTCTTTAATCTTGGTTTGATACAAAATAACAAATTTGAAACGATGTGTGGTAGTTAAACATGAACCATACTGCTCAACAACTTTAAAGTCTTCGAAATTGTAACATCCGCGAACCGAAATCCTGGTTTAGGGGTTGCATCGGTCGATGCATGTTCAGTTTTGTGCGGACGAGTTTAAGTTAAACGCTGCGTTTTGGGCAAAAGGAAAAGGAAAACCCTAAAATCGTTTCTTTTGTCTCATTAGTCGACTTTGGGGCGCTTTTGAGAGAAACAGAAGAGAGAAAGAGTGTTCTTGGTGTTCTTGGTGATTTTTGTGGTTTGGTGGCGTTTTCTGATGAGATCTGACGCTTAGGACGTTGTAGGAGGCTTCTAGAAGTGTTTTCTTGCTTGATTGAGGTTCAGAATCGTCTTAGCAAAGGTAAGTGCGTGACCATGGCTTATCTAAGCTAGAGCTCTCTCTGATTTGCTTGTTATGTGTTGTTAGGCTTGTTAGATTGGTATTTGGGACGTTAGGAAGCTTTCTTGTGGCTTGGGATCGAGTTTTGTGGTTGTAGGAACGAAGATCCGGCGAGAAGCTTCGGAGGAAAGCGATGCTCGGCATTGCATCGGTCGATGCACTTTGTGCGTCGGTTGATGCAGATGCAAGGACGGCACGTAAACTCTAGGGTTCTTGTGCTATGTCGAGCATGCGTCAGTCGATGAAATGGGAGCGTCGGTCGATGCAAGTTAAACTGGCATTGGTCGATGCAGATCTTGCGTCGGTCGACGCACCTCCAACTAGTGTCGGTCGATGCATGTTGGTGTCGGTCGATGCAGAGTCCTGGTTTGTCTATTGTTGATTGTTGGTTGATGGTTAGAGATGTCTCTATTGCTCATTTGTATAGCCTAGTAGATGGGAGGATTGCCTTACTGAGTGTTTATAAAATACTCATGCATTGCAATTTGTGTTTGTGGTGCAGGTAAAGGCAAAGTGTGATCGTGGAATCAAGGCAATGAAGAGGAGGATGTTCTAGGGACTCGATTGGATGTTGTCTGGCATTGCTAGGTTGTTAGAGTTGAGTCATTAGAAACATTGCTAGGTTGCTGGTTTTATGATTCTTGTTGTTTGGTATTTGGTTATTGATTATGATTATAATATTGGTTATTATTGGTTATTTATTGATATTGGTATTGGTTATTTCTACTGTTGAATGTGATTGTGGTTATGTGGCTAGTGGATATGGGACCACTAGTAGTAGTTAATTTATTATTTATTATTATTATTATTTTTTTTAAAAAGGTCGGTCCTTTCAGTTTGGTATCAGACTTTTGATGCTATTTGGGTCATTGTGGACCGGTTGACTAAGTCAACACATTTTCTGGCCATTAAGAAGACTGATGGAGCAGCGGTCTTGGCTAAGAAGTATGTGAGAGAGATAGTCAGATTGCATGGGGTGCCAGCGAGTATCGTTTCTGATAGGGATTCTAAGTTCACTTCAGTGTTCTGAAAGGCATTTCAGGTAGAGATGGGCACTAATGTGCATATGAGTACAGCTTATCATGCCAAACAGTAAGCTGTCAGAAAGGACGACCCAGACGCTGGAGGATTTGCTGAGGATGTAGGTGCTGGATTGTGGTGGCCTTTGGGCAGATCACATGAACCTGGTAGAGTTTGCTTACAACAACAGTTATCAGGCGAGTATTGGGATGGCTCCTTATGAGGCTTTGTCTGGGAAGCCGTGTCGTACACCGTTATGCTGGACTTAGGTGGGGGAGAGGAGTATGTTTGGGGCAGATTTTGTTCAGGAGACCTCAGAGAAGATTCGGGTTCTCAAGCTGAACATGAAGGAGGCTCAGGATAGGCAGAGGAGTTATGCTGATAGGAGGAGGGGAGATCTTGAGTTTCAGGTAGGATACAGAGTGTACCTCAAGATGGCCATGTTGCAGAGTCCGAACAGGTCATTGACTGAGACTAAGTTGAGTCCGAGGTATATGGGTCCGTTCAGAGTGATTGAGCGGGTTGGACCAGTGGCATATAGACTGGAGTAACCTGAGGTTATGCGTGCATTCCACAAGGTTTTCCATGTGTCTATGTTGCGGAAGTGTCTCCGTGAGGATGATCAGTTGTTGGCTAAGATTTTTGAAGATCTTCAATCTAACATGACTTTGGAGGCGAGACCAGTGAGGGTTCTCGAGAGGAGGATCAAGGAACTTCGGAAGAAGAAGATTCCTTTGATGAGAGTCCTTTGGGACTGTGATGGTGTTGAGGAGCAGACTTGGGAGCCAGAGGCGAGGATGAAGGCAAGGTTTAAGAAGTGGTATGAGAAGCAAGCCGCGACTTGAGCTTGTCTAGCCTAGTCCTATCTGCAATCCGTGGTTGGAGCGGGAATGGAGTATTCCAGCCCATCTCTCTTGTTTACTTGGTCGCTTGGGGTGGTCGGTTGTGCGACTCAGTAACAAGATGAGGTGGTGCTCGGGGTATAAAGTTTCCGTGAAGCAGGGTATTTGAGGAAAGTTTCCGGAAATAGAAGTTTCCAAAAGTGGAAAGTGCTAAAAATGGAAAGTTTTATGTGAGTTGGAATTTGTCCATTTTAGAGGTGGAGAGTCTTGGAGAGGCTTGTGTGGCCTTAGTGGCGGACTTTTTAGTCATTGTGCCGTGTGTGGCAGTCTTTTGAGACATTGTGTGGCCTTTGTGGCGGGCTGTTTAGCCAGATGTGTGACCTTTGTGGCGGGCTGTTTAGCCATATGTATGGCCTTTGTGGCGGGCTGTTTAGCCAGATGTGTGGCCTTTGTGGCAGGATGTTTAGCCAGAGTGCCTGTTTAGGCGGTCCTTCGGGACAGATGGTCTTTGTGACGGTCCTGTTTAGGACAGATTGTTTGGTCTTTGTGACGGTCATGTTTAGGACAGATTGTTTAGTCTTTGTGACGGTCCTTCGGGATAGATGGTCTTTATGACGGTCCTGTTTAGGACATATTGTTTGGTCTTTGTGACGGTCCTGTTTAGGACAGATTGTTTGGTCTTTGTGACGATCCTGTTTAGGACAGATTGTTTGGTCTTTGTGACGGTCCTGTTTAAGACATTTGTTGGCCTTGTGGCATGTATATGTTCCTTGTGTGGTCATGAAGTATTCCAGTGAAGGGATATGTGGTTGGTAGGACATTGATAGGGATAGGACTCAGACGTGTTCAGAATTGTTTGCTCGCGAGTCTTGGGGGACTTAGGTTCTCCTAGTACTGCCATATTCAGAGACTTTGTGGCTTGGGAGTATGGTTGGTATATCGACTTAGGATGACAATCCGGGGGTGCACTGTAGGGTGGCAACCCGAGAGACAAGTATTGGATTTTCCTTATATATTATGGCATGCGGGCTTAGGCCCGATGAGGAGCCAACATTATGGCATGCAGACTTAGGTCTGATGAGGAGCCAATAAAACTCAAGGTTTAGGCCTATGAATAAAGGAAAGTCCAAAAGTCGAGAGCAAATAATACCTGGAGCGTGAGTCTATCGCCTAGAGGTGACCTTCCGTAGATCGGTCGGAGGAGTGTGGGCCGTGCAAACGGTTGCACGGGAGTCCTTGGCTGATGGTTGTTTGAGATTCGAGGACGAATCTAGATTGGTGGGGGAGAATTGTAACATCCGCGAACCAAAATCCCGGTTTAGGGGTTGCATCGGTCGATGCAATTAGTGCATCGGTCGATGCATGTTCAATTTTATGCGGACGAGTTTAAGTTAAACGCTGCGTTTTGGGCAAAGGGAAAAGGAAAACTCTAAAATTGTTTCTTTTGTCTCATTAGTCGACTTTGGCCGCTTTTGAGAGAAACAAAAGAGAGAAAGAGTGTTCTTGGTGTTCTTGGTGATTTCTGTGGATTGGTGGAGTTTTCTGGTGAGATCTGAGGCTTAGGACGTTGTAGGAGGCTTCTAGAAGTGTTTTCTTGCTTGATTGAGGTTCAGAATCGTATTGGCAAAGGTAAGTGCGTGACCATGGCTAATCTAAGCTATATGTCTCTCTGATTTGCTTGTTATGTGTTGTTAGGCTTGTTAGATTGGTATTTGGGACTTTAGGAAGCTTTCTTGTGGCTTGGGATCGAGTTTTAAGGTTGTAGGAACGAAGATCCGGCGAGAAGCTTCGGAGGAAAGCGATGCTCGGCATTGCATCGGTCGATGCACTTTGTGCGTCGGTCGATGCAGATGCGAGGACGACGCATAAACTCTAGGGTTTTCATGCTATGTCGAGCATGCGTCGGTCGATGCAATGGGAGCATCGGTCGATGCAAGTTATCTTTGCATCGGTCGATGCAGATCTTGCGTTGGTCGACGCAACCTCCAACTGGTATCAGTCGATGCATGTTGGTGTCGGTCGATGCAGAGTCGTGGTTTGTCTATTGTTGATTGTTGGTTGATGGTTAGAGATGTCTCTATTGCTTGTGTGTATAGCTCAGTAGATGGGAGGATTGCCTTACTGAGTGTTTATAAATTACTCATGCATTGCGATTTGTGTTTGTGGTGCAGGTAAAGGCAAAGTGTGATCGTGGAATCAAGGCAATGAAGAGGAGGATGTTCTAGGGACTCGGTTGGATGTTGTCTGGCATTGTTAGGTTAGAGTTGAGTTATTAGAAACATTGCTAGGTTGCTGGTTCTATGATTCTTACTGTTTGGTATTTGGTTATTGATTATGATTATAATATTGGTTATTATTGGTTATTTATTGATATTGGTATTGGTTATTTCCGCTGTTGAATGTGATTGTGGTTAGGTGGCTAGTGGATATGGGACCACTAGTTGTAGTTTATTTATTATTAATTATATATATTTTTTTTAAAAGGTCGGTCCTTTCAGAAATCAAGCCAATCCCCAACGTTAAACTTGGAGATAAAACGATCATAAACGTCTCCACGAAAGGAACTTTGGACCTTTACACCCTAATAAATCATAGAATTAATAATTGTCACATAATTATTTTATATCTCAAAGAATATACTCAACGATTTTAATTTATAACTTTCAAGTATACATGCATATACGCTTTATTTTTGAAATCTATAATGAGCTTATGATTAGAATAAACTAAATACCTTAATATCAGATAAAACCATCTCCAAACTTAGACCTTTTTCTTCCCACAAAAACAAGATCTTCACACGAATTTTTCCATTCATATTTTGAAGGATTCAAACGCGAAACATCATCGGAAAGACTATACCTAACCATAGTTTTTTGTTTTTTGTTTTCTTGTTTAATTTAGGTTGAAAGTCTAAAAAGTCGGATATACTTATATATATATATATATATGTAATTTAATATATATAATATACATTTTTTGTAAGTGATATTTAAGAATATATCTTTAGCAAATCATTTAAATATAATTTGTATATATCTCCAGACATAAATATTTTACACTTCCCTTTATTTTAGAGATGATAGTAAACTTCTTAATGTTTATCATTACGGCTTTTAAAGTGTATTTTACATTTTCTATTTTTATATTAATCGTGATGATACACCGTATTCTATATTGTTTTGAATATGGAAAACTTATTAAGTTTATCTACCCTACTTTACATAATGTAAAATTAATAATTTATTAGATTTCATCATAATATTTGTAAATCTTAGTTTAAATTAACAACCTTACATTAACTGAACAATAATCTACAAAATTTAGAAAATAATATATATCACAATTTTTAAAAATATAACCTGAAAACGTTAATATCTATATCATTTTCATAAACTTAATACGGTAATTATCTCATTTTTTTCCATCATTCATATGTAAAATTTCGGCATTTAAAATATACAATATCACGACATATTGAAATTGACATAATGATCTTGAACTTTAATATATGGTGGTCGATTGTATTGTTAATAATTGTATTTCACGACGCACATTTATCATTGTTTACACGTCTCGTTTCATTTATTTATAGATCGACATTATAAAGTACCGTAAATTTCAAATAAAAAATAATCAAACTTTATAGAAATATTCTTATTTCATAAATATTCATTTATCTAAAACAATATCCAAAAAACAGCAATTATAAGATCTTAGAACATTCATTCTACTATTCTCTAAATTTTGTTGCTCTCCTCTCTTCACGCCAGAATAGTTGCTATGACACCAATCATTTCTTCTTCCATATGCAGTTTATTTTAAAATAATAAAAATGTCATATATTAGATTTAATAGAATTTTAATGAGAATATATTTTAGGTAATTACCGTGTGTCTTAAATGAAAAGGAACGATTTAGCTTCTTTTCGATTAATAGCTTCCCTGCAGATAACAACAAAGAACTAGGGTTAGGGTTAAAAATTACGAATAAACGTTAGTAACATGTTTTTATAAAAGAATTAGTATTAGGGTTACTTTCAAACACAAATTGTTACCGTGTTAATACCAAACTAAGGAATTAGTAACAAACATTAAAACATTATTTTATCAAAGAATTAGGGTTAAGACTGCTTTTTAACATGAACTACTACCGAGCAATAGCCGAAAGACGTTGTATTGCTGACTCTGCATCATTCATCTGTTGATTAATCAAACCGAATTATGTTATATCCGAGAAAATAAGAGTAGTTAATTTTAAACATTAGCAAAATCATTTATTTTAGAATATACCATAGATGTTGGGATATTGTTAGCATCAATCATAGCCTTTCTGCAACAACAATCAGAAACTACAAATATTAGTATGATTTTCTGATTCAAATATATAATTTTAATCTTTCTTATATAATTTTAAACAATACATGTTTTTCACCATACGATCATCGGTAGATTCATCTAAATAATGTTTTAATTTAAATCATTAGTAAATATTTATAATATTATCAAAAGAATTTTAAATTTAGCAACATACCTCTTAGCAACGATGAGGAGGCAGAAATCAAATAAAAATGTTTGATAGACCTCGCCACCTCTACCTATTGATTTATATTTATTTATTAGAGCAACAAACAATCAATAAAATTCGATAACAATGATAGAATAGATTACTATGAAAATTACCAAACATCTCTCATTAATATTAGTATCTTCAGAAGTTTTCCTGCAACTATAAACATGAGCCTTCTAATTTAGCATCATCAAGGTATAAAGGAAATAAGTTTTATGTATACAGAAAAATAAAATACCTATTTTTCTCCCCATGCAGATCTATAGAACTAAGATCATGACTATCTACTAACACACCTGAAACATAAGAATTAGTATAATTTGTTTATACAAAACTATAAAAAGATCAAGAAACATATGCAATATAATATAAGAAGTAAAGAAACCATACACAAAGTTTTGGTAATGCTTGATCTTGCGTTCCAAACAAATACTACAGAAAGAGGATATGAATAATTAGAACACAAATACGAAGAACCATATAAAAGATCATCAAGACTATAATACAAATATAAATTTGAGAACATGAGAGTAATTTAGGGTTTTTTTCTCTTTTTAAGATTTCGAATTATGAAGAATGGTTAGGGTTGTACCTATTTATATTAGTTAACAACCTATAATTTTAGGGTTTCGAATAGGTCGGTATATTTTGATTGGGTTTTCTATAAAGCCCATTATTTTAGGTTTTAGGGTTTTTTAAATTTATAAATCACGTTTGACGATTTTTTAGATCATATAATTAAGAAAACTAATCTTTTATAAATTTATAAATTAATCAAAAGGGCAAAAAGGTCCAGTTTTGAATCTCATTAATGGCAAATTAGTAATCTTAAGTCTGAGGATGAATGTGGTGCGTTTCAGCAATCTAAATAGGCGAGAAAAGCTTGTCCGAAAATAATTTAAGGGCAATTTCCATTAGAGGCAAAGGCAGTCATTTTTTGTGAAATTGACTGTGAGCTCTTTCGACTACTCCTATAATATATTAGATATAAGTCTTTTCCTCACAAAAAAAAAAAACTAAAGAAAACTAATATTCCCTCTGTACTATATAATGAGCGTTGTTTTAGTAAAAGAAAAATTATTTCATTTTAGATGATGTTTTACAGTTTTCTTTACTACAAAGACTGGTACTATTTTAGATTGTAAACACTTGGGTGGTATTGGTTTGAGATTTATGAAGATTTTTGAAGAGTTCAACAAAATCATAAAAAATGAATAAGTGAAAGATTGTTAAAGATTGCTAGAGAGTTTTGTTGATTAGTTTTCTAAAATCTTGTAAAGTCCTCCAAACAATCTCTGTATTTTTATGATACTTTCCATGACTTTATTTTGTAAAGAAAGTGTCTAAAATCATGAACCAATAACATAATAATTGAACTCACTAACAATCCTAGATTCTTTTATTTTAATTGAATAACACAAAACTTTTAATGACTTTATAAAAGTCTGAATCCAATAACCCAGATTTGTTAAGATTTTAAATGACTTTTTATAAATCACAAACTAATAACACTAAACTTTAACAGAGTTTAACAAAATCTTGATCTAATAACAACAGATTCTACATAACATTTAAAATCTTTAAAACTCTATTCAAATCTTAAACCAATAACGTTTATTCTTGACGTTCTTATAATTTAATATTCCCTCCGTTTCATAATATAAGATGTTTAGAGAAATATATTTGTTTCATAATATAGGATGTTTACAATTTTCTATTCAACTTTTAGATTAATTTTATATTTTATATCATACAATCTTGTTTATGATTGATTAAACTTTTTAAAAGTAACTATTTCTTAATATGCATGTTTTAACTAAAACATCCAATATTTTGAAACAGAGGGAGCAGTATATATTATGTTTATGTTCTTAAGAATAGAACAATCAATAAAGAACACTCGGAATTGCCCGAGGAAGAGAACATTCCACATGAGCTTTGCCAGAACTCGTTAGTTAAATCAAATCACTTAATGCATCGCAATATGATGATATTATATGAAACTGATTGTTATACAGTAGTCACTAATCATATCTCCCAACACAAGGACAAACAAAAACAAACAAACAAATTTTCCTTCAAAAATTTTCAAAATTTGAAACGAACCAAAGAATGAACCCAAAAAAGAGAGAGAGAGAGAGAGAGAGAGAGCAGTTTCTATATCATTTGTAAGCAAAAGAAAATCAAGAACAAGAGAGGTTCTTCAACCTTTGATCTGCATGTTACTCATCTTACCTTCTATCTGATCTTCATTGTTCTGTGTACTGAGATTCAACCATGGATGCTGCAGACACTGTTGAGCAGTTGGTCGTTTCTCAGGCGCAAAATCCATAATCGGGCAGAGAAAATCCGAAAACTCCCGTGCTTCTGCTTCTGGTAGCTTGTATTTATCGATCAGTAAACGCTCGAGTGGCCAATATTTCAATCTCCGGATCCTCTTCAAGTCGCCGTGTCTGTCAAAGTAATCTTTTGATCTTGCACCTCCAATGGCAATCTATTCCAATCAGAAGTATCAAAAAGACTATAACCGAGCAATAAAGAGACAGAAGAAAACCAAGTGTTTTTCCGGGTACCTTCCGAGGCATTTTTCCTAGGAGTTCCATCATAAGAGCAAGGTGGTCCTGGAGAGCCATACCAGAGAAGGAGAAGAATGTGTTAAACAGGCTGATAAACAAAATAAAAAGAACTTTTTTGGTTAAAAATCGATTTGTACTTTCTTATAAACCATCTTTACCTCGTCTTCTCCAAAACCATTCCCCTCTTTTGGAGCAAAAAGCATATCGCCTGTGGCAAGCTCGAAAGCAGTACAAGCGAAAGACCACATATCAACAGAGTAAGAGTAACCTGACTGAAGTATTACTTCAGGAGCTCTGTACTGTCTCGTTTGTATTTCTTCTGCAAATTTCTTATCAGCCCAACATCCGTTACCAAAGTCGACAACTTTGCATCTCATATCAATCCCATCCAAATTTCTCTTGGTCTTTGTCGGTGTTTCACTTAAACCTACTATGGAAACTCTTCTTCCCGATATTTTAGCAGCCGCTTTTTTTGCTCTCCTCTTCAATTTCTTCTCAATCAGATTCATTGTTGATGTACCGTTTTGGTTCCCCTCGGGCTTTTCTAGTATTGGTGTTAGTCCGGATCTGATGGGATCTTTGGCAGGATCAATGGTGGAACAAAGAAGAATGTTTTCAGGTTTTAAGTCGGAGTGAATCATACCGAGTTCACGGTGCAAATAATCTAGACCAGTCAGTATATATTTGCATATCTCCCGTACTTTACTCAACTCCATCCCTTTATAACGGTTGTATTTGATCAAACGGAGCAAGCTATCGCCAAGAAACTCAAGCACCATGCATAAATGCTGCCCGTTGGGACCTGCGTGCTTGAAGTCATCAATAAGACGAACAACACATTTGGTGTTTTCTGGATCCCCATCAGCAGCAGCTTGAAGTAGTTCGATTTCGTGAAGTGCAGCTTGAGCAAACTGTAAGGAGCTCTTCTGAATCTTCAAAGCAACATAATTCTACAAAATAGACATAAACACATACTTTATTATAAAACTAATGGGAATAAAGCCAAAAAGAAGGATACATGTGACACCGAGCTTGTATAATTCAATTTCAATTCAAACTATTAGAAAATTTTCAGAGGCATTCCTTAATCTAAAGTCATGTACTTCTTACATTCTAAAAGCAAAACATCAGAATTGTATTTCTCATAATGAAAGAATCTAAGAGAGAGAGCGTACAAGTGTTTCCCTGCTTCAGACAAGGTACAAGACTCCAAAGAAAGAGCTCAAAAGAAAATAAAACATTAAATTTAAGTCTAGAGTTACTGAAATACCCATACAGTAACAATGGCATTTAAGAAATAGCGCCATTTAATACGCACTGATCTCCTATTCTCAGCTATTTAAATAAACTGCTATGGTTGGTCAACTACAGAGTGCACCAAAACAGATCAGAACCCTGCTTTTGTGAAAGGTTAATTCACAAAATGGTGTTGTAATAAGCCAAGATCTTGCACCAAAACAGATCAGAACCCATGTGACAGGATTTCGAGAAGACTAATGGGTACATTCTTAAAACAAATTTACGAAGTCAAATTCTGCATTTAAGATCTTGTTGGCATAGTAAAGCGAGAGCAACACAGAGATATATATAAGGAAAGAGAGATGCGTACAGAAGTGCGAGTATCATAGGCAAGCCAAACTGTTGAGAATTGTCCCCAACCAAGCTTTCTCTGAGCAATGTAGCGGCCACCGGAAAACTGGTCTCCGATTCTAACGGCGTGATATCCACCTTTACGGTAAGCATCGAAGCCCTCATCGTCTTCATCTGATCCAGATGAGGATGAACACGACATATTTCTTCTTTCCCTTGTCTGAATTCCACCGCTTGATCCGTGTTCTGTGTGTGGATTTTTATTGTCAAAGTTTGGATCTTTGAATAAAAGAGCTACCTTTTCTTTTAATTTTCTCTCGAACAAGGAGAGAGAAAGAGAGGAATTGCACGAAACGTAAGACTCTCTCCACCTTTTGCTCCTCTTGTCCTTTTTTTATTGATGGGTGCTTCAAACATTTCCCATTTTGACGTTGTCCAATTCTCCATTTTGCCCTTCTCGTCTTCTCATGGTCTCTTTAAAATCTTCTCCGAAAGCTTTTAACAGATTTTCAAAAGAAGCAAAACAAACCATCTTGATCTAGCTTTAACTTTCGATTACGTCCTGCAACAATAAGGTGTTTATGTGGAACTCTGTTTTCTGGCTGAGACAAAACATGAGTGAACCCCACATAGAAGAATCAGGGACAATACTCTTCTCCACCATTCGTGAGAAAGTCAACCAAGCCTTCTGAATATCACCCTCCACGCACAATTCTTCGAGCAACGGATTGTAGCTTTCTCTATCAGGGACGCAACCTCTCTCAGCCATGTCCTCCACAAATTTAATACCGTTCATGACTTTATCTTGCTTACAGAACCCAATAATCACAGCATTGAATGTTGATGATTGAGGCAAATAGCCTCTGGTCACCATGTCGTTTATAAGCTCAAGTGTGTCTTCCATGTTACCTTCTTGGCTGTATCTATGAATCAAACAATGGGATACGATAACATTTGGAACTCCTCCTTCTCCAATCATTTGATCATACTCCGTCTTTACATCATCCACACAACCTTTCTCACATAAACTTATCACCTTGAAGCTCCTGTCAACAGCCCTAGGAAACAGTTTCTCCATCTTTAACAGGAATTCCAGAGCTTCCTCCCAACGGTTTTCCTTGTAAAAGCCATAGATAACACTATTGTATGGATCAATTCTTGCCCCATGAACGTTTTCGCTGTCCTGCATCAGTTCTAATATCTTTAAACCATCGTCTGTCCTCCCTCCTACTGAAAGCCCTCTGATCAACGTGTTAAATGTAACAAAGTTCCATCTAATCGCATCTGTTTTCATGTCATTGAAAGTGTCCAGAGCTGAATCCAACATTCCAACACCATAAAACCCAGCAATCAACAAGTTGTAAGTTTCCACATTGGGCAAGTAACCTTTTCTCTCCATCTCTTTAAAGAACCGTTGAGCAACTCTCATTTTCCCAAGCGCACAATACCCTTTAACCAAGGTGTTACAAGCTACAACATCGACTTTACCTCCTTTGCTTTCCACTCTCTCCAAAACCTCGAGTGCCTCAGACACACGGCCTTCATTGCAGAGAACTTCCATCACCTTAGTTACCGTCACAACATCAGGAACAAGACCCAAACTAAAACACTTCTCCAGCAACACCATTGACTGAACCAACTTCTGCTCGTTGCAGTAAGCAGAAATCAAGATGTTGAAAGTTACATCATTTGGTTCCTTCATCTCACTCATCAAACTCCTGGCTCTCCCAACTTTCCCGTTCTTACAAAGAGCATGAAGCAAGGAGTTATAAACCACAGCGTTTGGAGCCACACCGCTTGTCTTCATGATCTGAAGGAGCTTGAAACCATCACCAATCCTATTTGTTAAACAAAGCCCTTTCATCAAAATCCCATATGTGTACTCATCACCTTGAATCCCACTAGCCATCATCTTCCTTCTGAAAAACTCTCTAGCTATGTCAATGTCTTCCTTGACCAAAACATCCAGAATCGAGTTGAAAACTTTCAGAGATGGTTTGATCCCAAATCTCGAAACCAGATTAACGACACTAATCACACGTTTGGTCAACCGAGCACGCCCGAACCCTCTAATGATAGTTACGAAGATAGCATCATCCGGAGGCAAACCAATCGACTCAGGCATTTCGTCGAGCAGGTGGTAGACAGTATCGAAACGTCGGAAAACACAAAGCTTATGAAACAGAGCACGGTAAGTGGAACGAGAATGGATAAACCCAGGAAAAGTCGAAGCCCATCGAAAAGTTTCCATAGCTCCTGAAGCTGATTTCTGGTCTAGAATGAGACGGACAATGTGATCATCGCTTGGCACAGAAGAAAGCAAAGAAGAAGACGATGATGATGATGACGATGGCGAAGATGAGCAGAGACAGCGCAGTTGAAAAGGCCATAATCTTTTCACTGGCCACACATCTCGAGAAGATGTTAAAAGCTTCGAGATTTTCAGCATCGCAACTGGAGCCGCCTTTACATTTGTGGTTTACTTTGTACTTCAAATTTACTTTGTGGTTTCGTTAGGTTCTTAGCAAGCTGCCCTGTTCTTAAGAGTTAAAGACTTTGGACGTGGAACAAATAATGATGACAATGTGACAAATTATAGGGTGTGAAAGTGCCTTCTTTATGGTATACGATGATGGGTAACATTTTTGAAAGTGCCTCAAACTCAGCCGGCTTCATATCATATTATGAAGCGATTGGAAACACATTCTAATGTACCCATCTTTGTTATTGTTTCTTATTAATTCTACTATCTTAAAACAATTCATTTAGACCATATAAAGAAAGAGTATCATCATATCACCTATCATTACTCAAATCTCATATATTACTTTGATGAGTACCAAAGTGATGAGTTCGACGATGAAGTTGTTGGGCATGTTGATGGGCCAAAAAGAAAGTCCACAAGGATTAGTAAGTCCAACAAAAAGTATTTGAATTGAGGAGACGAGGTCTCTGTTTTATCTGTTCTGCAAATAATTAGAAGTGGTCATCCTATTTGTTAGGATCCATTTCCCATCTTTCCATGATTTCCTGTATTGTAGGAGGGTGAATCCTCCATTACTTTGTATTTGCTTCCTTATTTAAGAAATAGAAAAAGCCAAAAAGAGGCAATATCAATTGCCCAAATATCGAGTCTTGTTCTGTTATTCATATCGTATTCTTACTCTTGGTACTAAGGTTGTGATACGACGAAGTCACAGCTATCAATTGGTATTCAGAGCAGGTTACTTGTTATACCAAATTTTTTTTACATCGCAATCATTTCAGATACACGAGGGAACAAAAAGAAGGGGGTCGTAGCTTTGCCTCTGGAGGAGCCAATGGCTGCGACAAAGGAACGGCTGGACGATGTGTAGGTCACCGCCAATGTGGCTGACAAGTTTCACACCATGGAGGCCTCGTTACATCGCATCATGGAGGATAACCGTCGGGTAGCATAGGAGAACAGAGAGGCCATTAATCGTCTCGTAGCTTTGGTACACCAAAACCATGACGGCATGGCACATGGCAACCATGAGCTGCGTCGAGTGGATAAGAATCCTCCAGCACTCGCTCGCCAGGTTAAACTCGACCTCCCACGCTTTACAGGGGCCAGTGCCTCTGAGTGGATCACCAAAGCTAAACAATACTTTGCTTACCAGGAGATACCCATCAACCAACAGGTCATGCTGGCGTCCTATCGTCTCAACGGAGAAGCAAACGAGTGGTGGCAAGCGGCGTCTGCACGCCTCGGCACAAATGCTTACAATACACCATGGGAAGTGTTTGAAGCTGAACTTTAGAAGCATTTTGGGTAGCCCTGGGCATATTATCCGAAACCGAACCGATCCGAAAAAACTGATTTAAATCGGATTAGGCTTTAACAGAAAAACCGATCGGTTGTTACCTTGATTGTAATTCGGATTTCGGTTTAAACCGATCCGAATCGAAATCTGATCGGTTATCCGTTAAACCTAATACACAATTAATTTCTATGGGTGTAGACTGTAGACATTATATTTCTTTTGGGTCTATATTTGGGCTTCTGTATGAGCCCGTTAAATATAAAAATTTTTAATTTTAATTCGCTGGAGAGGGGTATCAAACCTAAGAAGTGAAGGTTAAGGGAGACACGCTGAAACCATCTGAGCTATCTCAACTTTGTAATTATAATTTCCGAGTGAAATATATAAGGTTCGGTTTAACTTTGGATTTTTAAAAAAAATGGAAAACCGATCCGAATCCGAACGAATCCGAACCGATCCGATCCAAAATATATTCGGATTGTAAACGGATTATATACAGCCCAATCCGAAAAATCCAAAACCCGAATAATCCGATCCGATCCGAACCGAAAATCCAAATGCCCAGGGCTAGTTTTGGGCCTATGTGGGGTTCCCATTTCCATGAAGCGTTGTCCAAAATTCAACAAACCGGATCACTTCGAGACTACATACGCGAGTTCGAACGATTGCAGAATAAGGTCACTAATTGGTCAGAGGACGCCCTGGTCGGGACTTTTCTTGGCGGCTTGCACAAGAAAATTGCTGCCCATGTTCGCATGTTCTCGCCCACAACGCTGCAGGAGGTTTTTAATCTGGCACAACTAAGTGACGACCACTTGCAAGCACAAAAACAGACGTTTACTCCTCGACCATATTCACCTATGGCGGTCACTGCTACACCGCCATCGCGATCCCTCACATCTGGCCATTCTCCACGTCTGTCCGAGAATCGTGAGCAACCCACACAGACTCCTAAACGGCTCAGTTGGGAGGAAATGAAACGCAAACGGAGCCTTGGGCTTTGTTTTAGCTGTGATGAACGCTATAGCCCCGGTCACAAATGCAAGACCTCGCAACTCTTACTTATGCTCGGAGAAGATGCCGATGAGGCGGACGAAGAGGACAAATTTCATGACCTGGTAGAACCTGAAATCACGCTCCAAGATCTTACAGGGTGGGATTCTTCGAAGATAATCTGCGTGTTCACAATCATCAATCGTCAGCACATGGTGGCGTTAATCGACAGCGGCTCTACGCACAATTTCATCAACGAACGAGCAGCTAATCGGCTTAATTTGAGATCGACGACCACAAAACCCTTCAACGTCAAGGTCGCCAATGGTCACCCTCTCCGTTGCCGCCGCGTCTATCGCAAGGTCGCTATGCAACTAGGTGAGTCAACGTTTGTCGTTGATCTCTATGCTCTTCCTTTGACAGGGCTCGACGTCGTTTTAGGCATTCAATGGCTTGAGACTCTTGGGCCGACTTTGTGTGATTGGAAGGCCCGGACGATGACATTCACAATGGCGGGGAAGTCCCACATTCTACATGGGCTTCACGGACCGAACATTCAACAGGCCCACTGGTTCGAGGTGGCCAAGGAAGCCTGTTTGGGACAACCGTTGTTTGCTCTCACCATCGACGACACCGCAGACACCACCACCACTGTCCCCGATCAGATGCAGTGCCTCCTTCACGATTTTGCCTCCATTTTTCAGCTACCAATGTCGTTACCGCCAACGAGAGAAATCTCACATCACATCGTTTTGAAAGAAGGATAAAACCCTATCAACGTCCGGCCTTAACGCTACGCTCATTTTCAAAAGGCGGAGATTGAGAAACAGGTGGACCAGATGCTTCAGTCCGGGTTGATACAGACGAGTTCGAGCCCCTTTTCTTCACCCGTGTTGCTCATTAAAAAGAAAGACGGATCGTGGCATTTTTGCACAGATTACCGAGCCCTTAATGCTGCCACTGTTAAAGATCGCTTTCCCATTCCAACGGCTGACGACATGTTCGACGAACTCCATGGTGCCAAGGTTTTCACTAAGCTCGACCTTACAGCGGGTTACCACCAGGTTCGTGTTCACCCTCCCGACGTCCCTAAAAACGTGTTTCGTACTCACAACGGCCACTACGAGTATCTTGTAATGCCCTTTGGTCTCTGCAACGCACCGTCTACTTTCAAGCACTGATGAATTCGGTTTTTCGCAGCCATCTACGTAAGTTTGTCCTGATCTTCTTCAATGATATACTTATTTATAGTCGCACATGGGATGAACACTTGCAGCATATCCGTTTTGTGTTCCAACTCCTCCGACAACACAGTTTGTTTGTGAAACACAAGAAGTGCGAATTTGGGAAGCTGGAGCTTGAATATCTGGGTCACATCATCTCTGGCGAAGGCATTCGAGTAGATCAGACCAAGATCCAAGCAATGCTTGACTGGCCACCACCAACTACACTCAGTGAGCTTCGTGGGTTTCTTGGTCTCATAGACTACTATCGCAAGTTCGTTAAGGATTATGGCATTATCGCCAAACCACTCACAAATCTCCTCAAGAAAGGCAAATTTTGTTGGGACGAAGACGCCGGACGAGCATTCGCAGCTCTCCAAACCTCGATGACCACAACACCCACTCTCGCCTTGCCAGATTTTGAAGCGACCTTCGTCATCCAAACTAACGCCTCCGGTGATGGTATTGGCGCTGTCCTCTCACAAAACGGTAAACCTATCGCTTATATGAGTCGTTCTCTTGGCATTGCAAAACAGAGTTGGTCTACCTATGCTCGCGCTCGCTATCATCATCGCCATTCGCTGTTGGCAACCATATATCATGGGACGACACTTCATCATTCAAACGGACCAGCAAAGCCTGCGTTTTCTCTTGGAACAACGGATTCTCACTTCCGAACAGCAGAAATGAGTTAGTAAACTGGCTGGCTATGATTACGAAATCACGTACAAAACAGGGTCTGCTAATGCCGTTGCAGATGCACTTTCCCGACGTACTGACAGCCCAAGTTTGAACGCGGTCTTTGTTCAGACTTCTGGTCTTTGGGATGACCTATGCCTGGTTGCTAAGTCTGATCCGTACATGATCAAAAGTGGTAAAGCAGCAGATCTTCATCCCTGCAGACCATTCGCATGGAAGTCGGGTCTTCTTTGCTATAACAACCGGGTAGTTATTCCTCCAAAGTCTTCTTTCATTCCGTTGTTATTACAGGAGTTCCATGACTCTCACGCTGGGAGTCATTTGGGAGCCTTACGGACTTTCAAATGTCTTGCTCAACAATATAATTCGCCGCGTATGTACCGCACAATTCAAGACTATGTCGCGGCATGTGATACGTGTCAGCGTACAAAAACTGCAACGCTTTCCCCAGCGGGTTTGCTTCAACCGCTTCTAATTCCGGATCGTGTGTGGGAGGACATCTCGATGGATTTCATCGACGGTTTGCAACGTTCTGATCATCACACTTCTATTATGGTGGTTGTAAACCGTCTCAGCAAATCCGCCCACCTGGTGCCACTAGCTCACCCATACACAGCAGCCACAGTGGCCGCTAAGTTCGTTACACACATCGTCAAGCTTCATGGCTTTCCACGTTCTATCGTAAGTGATCGTGACCCAGTTTTTGTGAGCAAACTCTGGCAGGAGTTTTGGCATTTAGCAGGCACTAAACTACGAATGTCGACCGCCTACCACCCTCAAACGGATGGCCAGACCGAAATCGTGAATCGTTGCATCGAGCAGTTTCTTCGTTGCTTCACTCATCACCGACCTCGACAATGGAGTTCTCTCTTACCTTGGGCTGAGTATTGATACAACACCACCTACCACATCTCCACAGGTATTACCCCGTTTCAGGCGCTTTATGGCCAACCGCCACTAGTCTTTCCGGCTTATGAGGTTGGGGCCACTATCGTGGATGAATTGGCGGAGCAACTCATGTCTCGTGATGAAGTAATCAATGATTTGAAGGCTTATCTGGCCAAGTCGGTTAATAAAATGAAGCAGGTTGCTGATGGCAAGTGTCGCGACGTCCACTTCAACAAGGTGATTGGGTTTATCTGTGTCTACAACCGCACCGGCAACAATCCGTGTTCCGTTGCACTTCACAGAAGCTTGCTACTCGGTACTATGGTCTGTTTGAAATCACTGACAAAGTCGGACCGGTAGCGTATCGTCTTTTGTTGCCTGAGGGGTCCCACATTCATCCTGTTTTTTACGTGTCCTTGCTCAAGCAGCACATCGGTGCTGATACTCTGGTGGCTGGCACTTTACCACCACTCCACAACAATTGCATCTTAAAGCTCCAACCTGATCGTGTGCTTCGTCATCGTCAGTCTACCGAAGGTCAGCACTTGCTCCAGGAGGCTCTCATTCAGTGGAAAGGGTTGCCGGTCGAGGAGGCCACTTGGGAGGACCTTTCACAGCTGAAGCGGAGTTTTCCGACTCTGAACCTTGAGGACAAGGTTCTCAACCCTGACAGGGGTATTGATGAGTACCAAAGTGATGAGCTCGACGATGAAGTTGTTGGGCATGTTGATGGGCCAAGAAGGAAGTCCACAAGGATTAGTAAGCCCAACAAGAAGTATTTGAATTGAGGAGATAAGGTATCTGTTTTATCTGTTCTGCAAATAATTAGAAGTGGTCATCCTATTTGTTAGGATCCACTTCTCATCTTTCCATGATTTCCTGTATTGTAGGAGGGTGAATCCTCCATCAATTTGTATTTGCTTCCTTATTTAAGAAATAGAAAAGCCAAAAAAAGGCAATATCAATTGCCCAATTATCGAGTCTTGTTTTGTTATTCATATCGTATTCTTACTCTTGGTACTAAGGTTGTGATACGACGAGGTCACAGCTATCATACTCTAATATATATTAATTTTATTATTCTATGTAACCCTTTTAATTATGTCTTTTTATTATGGTTTGTGCTTATATATAAACTAGGTAATAACCCGCACTATGTGCGGTATAAAATAATTATTAAATGTTTTTAATGTAATTTTTATTTACAAAATCTATAATATTTATCGGTAATTGGAATCTAAAATTTGATTGTGTAGTATATATATATATATTTTTAAAATATATATAAAAAATTTTATAATAATTAAAATTTAACAAGTGAGAATTATTATAATATCAATTTTATATTATCATATAATATGAACGAAAAGTTCTTAAATTCTATTTTAAAGATTTTATAAAAAATATAATTAAAATATATAATTAAGTTAAAAAGAGAATAGAAATATATAATTTTGAGTGTTAATTATATTTTTGGAAAACTGATGTAAGTATTATTAAAAACTAATGACAAATAAAGGAAATAATGTATTAAGCTCTGTGAGTGCGATACATCAGCATTTTGTGTGAGAATGCTTCTCTTTTAATATATAAGGGACTGTATCATTCCATTTGATAATACACAACAATAATAATACAATCATATTCTCTCTATTCACATGGTATCAGAGCCACAATGATCTAACGATCGGCTTCGTTCCTATTTTTAAGGTATGTGCTTCTTTTGTTTATTTTTGTTTTTAAGCCAAGTGCTTCCACATTCAAGTTCATCATGAACCTCTGAATCTAAGCCATCGAGCTTCTTTTTATTCAAGTTTACCATCTTAGACCTCTGAATTTAAGTCAAGTGCTTCTTCTTTTATAATATTTATTTTCCAGCCAAAAGTGCTTCTATCATTCAAGCTTGTTATAAGCCTCTGAATCAAACCGAATTTTTTTTTTGAATGAAAAAAAGAAAAAGATGTTTTCATCATTCATGTTTTTATGAGGTTTTGAATCAAGCCATAGTGCTTCTTTAGAGAAAGAAAAAAAATAGCCATATATTTCATCTTCATCTCAAAATTACGCTTCATCACATGTATGACCTTCACCGTGCCATCTCCCTAACCACCATCACAGTATGGTCCATATATACTTCTCTAACCATCGTTGATGCCGACCACCTCAACATCACACAACTCGTCACCGGATCAGGTCTTTAGCAAATCTTGCTCAACAATAACAACTCATCTTCTCAATTCATAACCGCGCGAATCTCCTTCTCAACACTTGGACATGTCAATCTCAAGCCGTTATTTTCGCTTCATCACCCCTTGAAATTGAGGGGGCGTATTAAGGAAAGAGTATCATCATATCACCTATGATTACTCAAATTCCATATATTACTCTAATATACATTAATTATATTATTCTATGTAACCCCTTTAATTATGTCTTTTGATTATGGTTTGTGCTTATATATAACTTGTATCATTCCATTTGATAATACACAACAATAATAATATAATCATGACCAATCCCTATTCAGTTTCTTCTCATCAACACAAGATCTTGTCATGATATTGCATAGCATGCCATGCTCAATCATATGATAATAACAACTATGATATATCAATAACTGTTGTGACAACCCGTCCCATTGATCTCACTAGCCCACCGCTAGCTTGCCCCCATAGGCCCGAAGGGCATCGATCCTAACCCCTCACTGGGCAAATGGAACTATTCATCCAAATCCACAGTAGGTTATTGGTGCACCAGGCATTCCTTGAACCCTAGTCCCCACCCTTTAACAACCTTCCCACAGGACAAGTTGCCACTAATTGATCTGGCAACTTGTCCTGTGGGAAGGTTGTTAAAGGGTGAGGACCACGGTTCGACGAACGCCTGGCGCACCAATAACCTACTGGTGGATTTGGATGTGATTTCCATTCCACGATGAGGGGTTAGGATCGATGCCCTGCAGGGCTAGCTTGGAGTCCGTTGGGGCGGCTAGCAGTCTAGTGGGCTAGCAGTAAAGCTAGTGGGGTCTACGGGACGGGTGGTTACAATTGTCAACATGAAAAGGTTCTTATTCTTTAAGAGTAGTGGGAATACAAGTTTCACAGTACACATACTACTGCACAAAAGAAATTAATAAGGTTACGGAATAAAAATTTCTAAACACTCACTAGAACAAAAATTCGTCCCATCAGACACCTTGAAAGATACATCACTCGAGCAACGACCGTCACATCGACGGCAAATCGGTCGAGTGTTACAGTTATTGTATAGAACTTTCACCATCTCATAGTAGTGATAAAACCTGTAGCCTGACTTCATATAAGCAGCGAATCCAAATACACAATTAAGGTGGATATTGATGTAAGATTTGTTGCATGTATAGAACCATTTGCTTGGATCTAGTTTTCCCTCACATACTTCGCACCAATATGTTTCATTTGAGTCTTCTCCATAGCAAAGAGAGAGTGGAAATGCATCATATTTGTAGTGTAGCTTATCTGGAATGGTGGCGCACTTATAACATAGAGAAAAATCACATAGAGTACATTGTAGATAGAAATCAGCACCTTTGGTCTTGCAACCTCCACAAAAAGCCATTTTGTCCACAGTAGAAATGGGAATAAATAAGGGATGTTCATGACTTTTGTGGGTGAAACTGTCAGCAACTAAGATGCATCTAACATCTACCTGAAACCTTCTGCAGCTACCCTTAGCGCACTTGTAACTGAAACCAGCGAACGCTCGAGAACAAACCACACATTTCAAGAAATTGGACTTCTTTGGAGGAACCGGGTCAAGGAAAAGAGGGTGTTGGTGCAATGCATGATCTAACTTTCGAGGAAGATTTGCGCATACCTCGTGTAGAAAAAAATCGCATTGCGTGCAGTTGTAGAAATTGTGGGAGTCGATATGAAGGATGCACGCTTGACATTGTTTGTCCTTGTCTCGAACAACATTGTACTTCTCAAGCTTTAGATTATGTTCATGACAAAAATACTTTATCAAATCATCACTAACAATCTTGAATGGCGCAACATCTTCAGTTTCGTCAAGTTCTTCGGGCTCCCATTCGAGTTCTCTCCGGTCCCATATTGTCTCATGAGTTGCACATTTGGAATGGACCACATAAGAGCAACAATCATCATTGCAAGAATAATGCCCATAGTTGTTGTCAATTGTTTTGTAGCAAAGACGACACGAATTTATAATTTGGGGTGAGAGAAAAGGAGTGAAAAAAGACGATGAGGGTGACGGGTGAGTTTTATGACGCGTGGTAAGTTTATACAAGTCTTATGGACCACATAGTTACATTGAAAACAAACAAACCAATATGTCTTTTCGGTATTCAATACGTTCATAGAGGCGAAAATCCTCCGGAGAGTTTCCTTAAATAGTTTTTGAGGCGATTTTTTTGGCGACTAGGGTTTTCTCGCTTTTAGGGCACGTATGGAGCCGCCGGAGGCTTCTCCGGGAGGGGGGGCTTCTCTGGAGGCTGGTGATGGGTTGCAAGCGGTGGTGAAGGATAGCCAAGCTCCGCTCTTGAGTCAAGGGGACTCTTCTCTAGCGAAGGGCGAGGGTGATGTGAGGGAGAAACGAAACTGGCTTAAGGTGGCGAAGAAACATGTTTTCACTCAGAAGAGTTTTAAAATTGTGGAGGTTGAAGGAAAGGAGAAGGTGGTGGTTCCCAAGGATGTTTTTACGGGAGCTAAGCCCTTGTGGGAGGATTTTATCATTGGTAAATTCCTGCATCAGAAAGCTCCGCATGTGGGAAAGATCCACATGATTGTCAATAAGATTTGGAGGTTGGGTGATAAATCTACTTTGATCGATGTCATTGCGGTTAACGACACCACGGTTAAGTTTCGGATCCGTAATGATAGCATGAGGCGTAGGGTGTTGCATAGAGGAATGTGGAACATTATGGATATCCCCATGATTGTGTCCAAGTGGTCGCCGTATGCAGAGGACTCGCAACCGGCAATGAAATCCATTCCTCTGTGGGTTACTTTGAAACATGTACCTCGGTCTATGTTCACGGATAAGGGGTTGGAATATTTATTCAGTGCAGTGGGAAAACCGATCCAGTTCCATCAACAAACAGAGGATTGTGTCAGTTTTGATGAAGCACGGATGTTGGTTGAAGCTGATTTGACAAAAGTTTTGCTGCGGGAGTATGTCTATGGAGGGGAGGAAGATGGTGAAATCGAAACCACCATCAAATATAGTTACCCGTGGTTGCCTCCACGTTGTACTAGTTGTCATAAATGGGGGCATCCTACTGCCAGTTGCTTATCGTCTATCTCTTCTAATAGTGAAGCTGTCGTTGATGAGGTCATTTTGCCTCCTTCTACCTCGGTGGACGCTCATCTGGGGTCAGACTCGATGGTAGGGGCTGGTGCTGAGGCTCCTGTAACGACCATCAGTGTTGATTCTCAGCCTAGTGCTGAAGACATATCAGGGGTTCCGGTTCAGGTTCAGGCGCCAGTAGTTTCTGAGCAGGTCTGGATTACTCCTTCAAAAACAAGTCGCAGTCCGGGGAAGGTTTCAGAGGAGCCTAAGCCGAGGGAGGGTACCCTCCTGTCTAACACCTACTCGGTATTGGGGGAAGAGGAAGAGGTTGTGGAGTCAGAACAGGTGGAACATGTACCGCTCTCGTTGGTTAAGAAGGTTCAGGGCCCTGCAGTGGCATCTAAGGAGATTCCGGATCCTGCTGGGAATGGAGGAACGGAGAAGGATCGAGGAGGGAAAGCAGTGACAATTCGCCCCTCTCTGCCTCGCGAATCCAAATCAACTCATAAAACGGTCTCAACAGCTTCTAATCAGTCTTCTAGAGTTTACTCTAGAAATCAGAGTAGGAAGCCTTCCCACAAACACTTTTAATGTCAGGGTTCTTCTAGAATGTTCGGGGCTTCAATAAAACATCAAAACATTCCGTCATTCAGAAGTGGTTAAGGGAGAGTAATTTTCAGTTCGGTTGCTTGTTAGAGACTCGTATCAGAGAGAAGAATGCAAAACGTATAGGAGAAAAAGTGTTTAAGGATTGGTCGGTGTTGACGAATTATGAATTTAATGGCAGAGGTCGTATATGGATAGTTTGGAGTGATAAGGTTCGAATGACTCCTTTTTATAAAAGTGAACAATTGATCACTTGCTCGGTTAAGTTGGAGGGCCAACCAGAAGAGTTTTTCTGCTCTTTCGTGTATGCTTTGAATACTGCAGAGCAACGCAAGGTTCTATGGCAGGAGTTGAAGGACCATGCGGACTCTCCCATTATTAGTACAAAACCGTGGATGCTTATGGGAGACTTTAATGAAACTCTGGACATGTCAGAACATTCCCGGGTGGATGATCATCCCATGGTAACGAGGGGTATGAGGGATTTCCAGGAGGCTGTGGGTTACTGTTCTCTTACGGACATTGCTTCTAATGGTCCGTTGTTTACTTGGTGGAATAAGCAGGACGAGGATCCTATAATGAAGAAGTTGGATCGGATTTTGATCAATGATGTATGGTTGCAACGGTTTCCGCAGGCTTATAATGTGTTCAAAGCGGGGGGTTGTTCAGATCATTTGCGTAGTCGTTTGCACATGCAGCCGGGTGAAACTATCAGGAAACATAGACCGTTCAAATTTGCAAATGTTCTCACGGAAATGGATGAGTTCAGGCCATTGGTTGATGATTATTGGAAGACCACTCAGTCTCTGTTTTTATCTACCTCGACACTGTTTCGTTTCCACAAAAAATTTAAGGGTTTGAAGCCATTGGTTCGGCGTTTGGCGAGAGACCGGTTGAGTAATTTGGAGAAAAGGACTCAGGCTGCGTTTGAGGATCTTTGTGTAAAGCAGACACAGAACTTGACCAATCCAACTGCGGTGACAATTGAGGAGGAGAATGAAGCTTATTTGCGATGGGATCATGTTGCCTCTCTGGAAGAAAAGTTTCTTAAGCAGAGGTCCAAGCTTCATTGGTTGCAGGTTGGAGATAAAAACAACAAAGCGTTTCATAGGGCTGCTGAAACAAGGAAGACAGTGAATACTATGAGTGAAGTAACCTGTCCAAATGGCGTGGTGGCTAAGGGAGAGGATATTAAGCTAGAGGCTGAGAGATATTTTAAAGAATTCCTGCAATTGATACCAACAGATTTCGAGGGGGCTGAGGTTGCTATGCTCCAAGACCTTTTGTCGTATCGTTGTACCGAGGGTGAGCAAGCTCGATTGATTGCGCCTGTCACCACTGCGGAGATCAAACAAGTACTATTTGCTATGCCTAATGATAAGTCTCCTGGCCCGGATGGCTTTACTTCTGAGTTCTACAAGGCTACATGGGATATCATTGGTAATGAATTCTCAATGGCAGTTCAATCTTTTTTTGTCAAAGGTTTCTTGCCAAAAGGGATAAATTCTACTATCTTAGCCCTCATACCAAAGAAACTGGAGGCGATGGAAATGAGGGATTACAGACCTATTTCTTGTTGCAATGTTTTATACAAGGTTATTTCTAAAATCCTTGCGAATCGGTTGAAGATGGTGTTGCCTAATTTCATTGCAGGAAATCAATCAGCTTTTGTTAAAGATCGGTTGTTGATCGAAAACGTGTTGTTAGCAACAGAGTTGGTTAAGAACTATCATAAGGAGACAATATCGGAGCGTTGTGCTATAAAGATAGATATTTCCAAAGCTTTCGACTCAGTTCAATGGCCTTTCCTCTTGAATGTCCTATCAGCTTTACAGTTGCCACCGGAGTTTATTCATTGGATCAAATTATGTATAACAACTGCATCTTTTCTGTTTAAGTGAATGGTGAGCTAGCGGGGTATTTTCAAAGTAATAGGGGTCTACGGCAAGGTTGCTCTCTATCTCCCTATTTGTTTGTTATTTGTATGGATGTTTTGTCAAAGCTTTTAGACTCCGCTGCTGGTGCAGGCCAATTCGGTTACCACCCGCAGTGTCAAGCCATTAATCTGACACACCTGAGCTTTGCTGATGACCTGATGGTACTTTCTGATGGGAAACCACGATCCATTGAGGGGATTGTGACCGTTTTTGATCACTTTGCTAAGATATCGGGTCTCAAGATTAGTATGGAAAAATCGACAGTTTATCTAGCGGGTGTGGCTGCTGCGGACCGTCAGATAATAGAGAACCAGTTTGCTTTTGTGGTGGGAGAGCTGCCTGTTAGATACTTGGGTTTGCCTCTGCTCACTAAAGGTTTTACTACGGCTGATTACACCCCGCTCCTTGAACAGATACGCAAACGTATTGGCTCTTGGACGTCTCGATATCTCTCCTTTGCAGGCCGTTTTAATTTGGTTAGTTCGGTTATATGGAGTGTATGCAACTTCTGGTTAAGTGCATTTCGCTTACCTCGTGCTTGTCTTAGGGAAGTGGAGAAAATTTGCTCTGCTTTTTTGTGGTCTGGGGCTGATTTGAATCCTAAAAAAGCTAAGTTGCCGTGGGATGATGTATGCAAGCCAAGGCGAGAAGGAGGGCTTGGGCTTCGTAGCTTAAAGGAGGCGAACGATGTGTGTTGTCTTAAGTTGGTATGGAGGATTCTCTCTCGTGGTGACTCCTTATGGGTAAAATGGGTTGATCGTTATTTATTAAAGGGGCGATCGTTATGGTCGGTTAATGAAACCACAGGAGTGGGCTCTTGGATTTGGAGAAAGATCCTTAAATATAGAGCGTTGGCTACAACTTTGTGTAAGGTGGAGGTGGGGAATGGCCAGTTGACCTCTTTCTGGTTTGATACTTGGTCGCCCTTAGGCCGGTTAGCAGATGTGGTAGGCGACAGGGGTGCTGTCGAGTTGGGGATTCAGCGCACAATGACAGTAGCAGAGGCATGGTCGGTTAGGCGTAGGCGGAGACCTCGTCTTCCAATCCTCCTCTCTATTGAGGATGCATTACGCTCGCAGTACCAACACAGAACAGAGAGGCTGATTTGTTTCTATGGAAAGGCAAGGCGGATGACTACAAAGCGGATTTCTCTACAGCACACACTTGGAATCATATACGTCGTACTTCTGCAGAGGTTGCCTGGTACCATGTGGTTTGGTTTCCTCACGCTACTCCGAAGTATACTTTTTGTACCTGGTTAGCAGTTCACGACAAGCTGGCAACAGGGGAACGCATGTTGCGGTGGAATATCGGAGCTTTGGGAACCTGTGTGCTTTGTCAACAAAGTCTTGAAACCAGGTCGCATCTGTTCTTTACCTGCAGTTTTACTTCAGACGTGTGGGAAGCGACGGCTAAGGGGGTGCTTCGTACACGCTATACTACCGACTGGCACCAGCTCCTCACCATTTTAGCAGCCAATCACCGAGACCCTTTGGCCAGATTTTTCACTCGCTACACCTTTCAACTAGCGGTATACACCATCTGGCGGGAACGGAATGGAAGGCGCCATGGTCAGCATCCAAATACACCCGAGCAGTTAATCAAGTGGATTGATCGTCAAGTTAGAGATCAGCTTTTGGCTATCCAACGACAAGGGGATAGGCGGTTCGACAATGGGCTTCAGGCTTGGTTTCAAACTAGAATCTAAGAATAGCTTCTACTTTATCTAATGTAATCTCTAAAAGTTTGTTCAAAAATCCGATGCACTAGTTGTAAAAACGCTATTTTTCTTTGAATATAATTTAACATTAGATTCAAAAAAAAAAAAAAAAACATAACTTGGGTCCGATCTTTCTACCAAACCACAAGCATCACATGGAAGCAAAAGTGGTCGAGGAAGGAAAGTTAGTGGGTGGTGATGGCTTTTTGGATTAGAGATAGTAGGAAGTGGATATTTTTCGGCACAAGTGGTACACAAACCAAAGTTACAGAGAGAACATCGGTAGAACGTAGATCCGTCGTAATAAGTAGTTTTTTCATACAATTCTTCTCCACACCAAGTGCACGGTGGTATGACACGGGAATTATCTTCATCGCTGTCATCACTCTCGATGAGCGGATGTTGTGGATGATAAGGATGTCTCATCTTCCATTGCCACAGATTACAATCACTGTGGATCTCCACTTTACATGTCGTACAATAATAGAAAGGAATATTATACACTTCTCCTTTATCGGCTTTACATGCAAAACAAGCCGGATGACCGAATCGGGGAGAGAGGGTGTGAGGATGAGCTGGATGAGACATACGGCATACCACCTCTTCCTCTTGACCATAAGACATGATTCTTTGAATTTCTTTCTCTCTCTAGCTTCTTTTTGAGTTTTTTTTTTTTTGTTTCTTCTTCTTTTGATTGTTATTGATACAATATGAGTGCATTTATATGGGTGCGGGCAAACACAAGTAATAAAAGTTATGACTTATTTTTCCCTCCAAACATGTCTCCAGACTGTCCATATGTAAACAAACCACGATGTTCAATTTATATATTTTAGAATGACCCAAAAAATCAGTTTTTATCTGCAACTTGTTATTCAAAATTATGGCTGACTTTCTCCCTTAACAACATGTCTCTAGGTTGTCCGTATATGAAATAATTGTGTGATACTAATACTATATGATATGACAACAACTAAACAGGCTGTTAATGAACTGAAATATATACGTACAGTATTTTGTCTCCAGGCTGTTTCGATCTACTTATAGAAAAAGTCTTTCTTTTCCTTTTTCTTTATCTTGGCTGTAGATGGTAGGAAGCTACAATTACGTTACTAACTCAAGAATTCGATGCCAGCTATGTTGTAAGTTGTAACTGTTGTGATCCCCTATCTACATTATCACTATTAGATATTAGCCTACATGCCCGGATTATTGTATAACTATAATTAATCACATATACATATTATATATTTTTAAATTAGTCTATTATAAATTAATTTGGTTTAAATTTTTATTTTAACAATATGAGAACATTTTATATATCTTTAATTTTATTTGTTATTATTTTTAGGTTATATCTATACTAGTATTTTTGCAGCAGTTTTTGCTCAAAAATACTTTTTGGAAAGTTTTTGCATTTAATGCATTGAATTTAATATTAGTTACCAAAAATTTCAAAATTAATTATAGATAAGACTTAAAAAATACGGAAATTTGTCTACCTCATTTAAACATAAATATATGATTCTCTTTTATTTTTATTTGAATTTATATTTAAATTATCTTGAATTATTCTATAATACATTTAGTTAATAAAAATTGTGATTTTTTTCTTGCATATGATGTAGTAAAAATTTTTAAAAACAGACATATATTACTCAATAGATGAATAAAAAAAATATGGATACAATATCCCACATCCCCTAAAAAATTGAGCAATAGTTCAGAGTCATACTATAAAAGAGACCAAAATGATTCAGAATACAAATGCGTAGAAAGCTTAATTTACCAGGCATTCAAAGTTAAAAAAACTTTTATTTGGTTTATTCCAGTTCTTTATTTTAAATATTTTTAAAAGTTAAATATTATAAATATTAATATTTTTAGAAAGTTAAACTTTATAAAATATTAACAATATTTAAAAGTTTATGAACTTTCAAATCTTATAAATATTTATAAAGTTTAAATATTATAAATATTTCAACTTTTAAAAAAGTTAGAAGACTTTTAAAATATTAATAAAATATTTAAACTCTTACGAAACTTCAAATATGAGAAATACTCAACCGTTTTAAGAATTCTAAGTATTATAAATATTTCAATTTTATTAGAAGTGTCAATCTTATAAAATGTAAATAGTTACAATCTTAATAAATAACATATCAACTCAATCTAATATTTATAATACAAAATAATAAATATTAAAAATTAAGATGATATAGTGCAAATTAAAATATCTCGGGACGGGGTTATATAGCGGAAAGGGTTTTGTCGATATTTATATAAATTGAAAATATCATTATTTTGGTGTTACACGGGTAAAACATCATTTCATTATTTTGTTAACACTATTGGTATCAGAGAATAGACATATCTAATTAAATTGATTAAATAAATATTATGTAAAAAATAAATTATATTACAGTATTATATGGTTTAACCTATAAAATTAACAATTATTTAACTAAGAAATAAAAATTATAATTTAAATGTTTTAATTATAAATAATTTGCCCCGTGGTATACCGCGGGTCCTAATCTAGTGTTTCCTTTAAAAATAGATGTTATAATAATAGACAGAAAAATATATTCTTGTAACAATGTAAAATTATATGAGAACATTTTATATATCTTTAAATTGGTTTAATTTGTGTTTTTTATTTCTAAATTATATGGTATATTATTTCATTAGAAAATATATTAGATGTTAAAACTAGAAGACAGAAAGAATATATTCTTGTAACAATGTAATTTTTTTTTCAAAAGACAAACTACATACACAATACATTATTTAAGATACATATACAATGGAAAAAAGAGAAAAATATATATATAAATGTTTAAAATGAATGAAAAGGACATGTGTCACATGAATAAAACGTCAAATATTACATTGTTAGGCAAAATTAGAAAACGATTTGTCATATATATAAGATATAAGTTAATGGAGTGATGGAGTGTATCCTTTCCAGAGGCATTGATTGTTAGAGATTCGAGACGGATTCTGTAGAGTTAATTTCAATGGTGCAAGCTCCTAAGGAGTGGCCGGCTTTCTCTACGCTTCTTGATGAGTTCCAGGTGCTTAGTGCCTCCTTGCCTCTTTTCACTCTTTCCAAAATCCTAAGGACGTCCAATGTGAAGGCTGATTGTTTAGCTCGTTCTTCTAGATTGCTTTTGTCGAAAACGATTTTTGTAAACAACTTTCCTCCAGTTTGGGCAACCAATCTAGAAGTTTTATTTTAATTAATGTTAGGTTGAAAAAAAAAATACAAGTTAATGTAAAATAAACAAAGCGGATCCACGTTGAAGATAATGAAGTTTTCTAACCATTAATTAATCCATTTTTAACAATACTTGGAAACGAATATATCATTACGTGCTGTAACATGGATATCACTTAGGGGTTAAATGTAATCGATTAACAAGGACGGATCCACGTTGAAGATAATGAAGTTTTCTAACCATTAATTAATCCATTTTGATAGTACCTGCATGCAATCTCAGTTATCACTGGTCTCGATTTTTCCGTTCTCTTTTGGATTTTACCGATCATGTAAACTCAGCTTATTAGCCAAAATCCCAAGAATATCTCTTCATTTATTTTTGTAAATAATAATGTACTATACATGTATGCACTGATGCTGCATCAGTGATGCACATATATAAATTTGTAATAGTATGCTATGATGGTCTCATTAAAATAAATGTAAAAATGATATATATATATATATATATATATTCATAAATTAATCAAACGACTTTCTCCACACAAAACGAAAAAAGAAAAAGAAAAAACAAAGAGGAGACTGAAGAAATTCATCGTGGGTTTCTTTCTCTCCGGCGGCCTCCAGGTTCTGACACAAGCTCCAGTATGGCTCCTGAAGGTACACAATTTGATGAGGGAGAGGATGATGATGAGTTCTTCACCTCATATGATGAGGTCCATGAGAGCTTTGATGCCATGGGCTTGCAAGAGAATCTTCTTAAGGGTATCTATGCTTACGGTTTCGCAAAGCCTTGTCCTGTTCAGCAAAGAGGAATTGTACCCTTTTGCAAGGGTCTTGATGTGATCCACCAGGCACAGCCTGCAGGTATTAAAAAATCGCCATTTTCTGCTCTGGCGTCTTGCAGCAGCTTGATTATAGCCTTGCTCAGTGCCAGGCTCTCGTTTTGGCTCCCACCAAGGACCTTGCTCAGCAGATTGAGACGCTCATGGATGGCCTCGGTGAATACCTTGGCGTCAGGGTTCACGCCTGTATTGGTGGACGTAGAGGCCGTCAGGATCATCCCGTTCTCAAGGCTGGTACTCATGTTTTGATTGGAACTCCTGGTCATGTTATGGACATGTTTCGAAGACAATATCTTAATACTGACTTCGTCAAGATGTTGGTCCTTGATGAAACTGATGAAATGCTCTCCCGTGGTTTCAGGGATCAGGTTTGTGATCTTCACTTTTTTTTTTTTTTGAATTACTAAGAAGCCCGGGCCGTACATCCTCTCGGGCCAGGGACCAGAGCAATTTATATGGTCTCCTCCCAAGCGCCGTCTTGAGCTATCGACGCTTGGTGATCTTTACCTTTACCAAGTTTGATTATATGTATCCCTACTAGAATATACAGATAGTATTATATGGTTATTACGTTGTTATTACTATACTCATGTGATCAATATGACTTTGTTATATATGTTGTACTTTCGGGTTGGAATTTGCAGATCTATACCATATTCCAGTATCTCCCACCTAAGACTCAGGTTGGGGTATACTCAGAAACGATGCCACCAGAAGTTCTTAATATCACAAGGAAATTCATGAGCAAAGCAGTGAAAATCTTGGTGAAACGTGATGAGCTGATCACACTTGAAGGTATCAAGCAATTCTACGTGAACGTGGAGAAAGAAGAGTGGAAGCTCGACACTCTCTGCGATCTTTATGAGTTTCTAGCTATCACTGATCAGAGTGTCATCTTCGTCAACACTCGTCGTAAGGTTGACTGGCTCACAGAGAAAATGAGAAACCGTGACCAAAAAGTCTCAGCAACTCGTGGAGACATGGACCAAAACACAAGAGACATCATCATGAGAGAATTCAGGTCTTTTTCATCTGCTATTCTCGTCACAACCGATATCTTGGATCGTGGTATTGATGTGCTCCAGAAAGTCTCTCTGGTCATAAATTATGACCTCCCAACTGAGCCGAAGGATTACCTTAACCGTATCGGAAGAAGTGAAAAGTTCGGGAGAAAGGGTACTGTTGCAATTAGCTTTGTGACTCGTGACGATGAAACAATGCTGTCTGATATTCAGAAATTCTACAATGTGTACGTTGAGGAGCTGCCAGACAACGTGAATGATTTCCTGTGAAAGAAGAAGAAGAAGAAAGGTTACTTGTTTGTATCTCTAGCTATGTTTTGTCACATTTGCTCCCCTTTTTCTTTTCATTTTTTCCAGGTATGAGTTAAGGGTAGATGATATGGTTTTAATTTGACTTTTTATATACAATCCATGAGAGGACTACCATGTTGGACTTTCGAATTTAACAAGGGCCGTGTTCGTTTGGTTGATGCATGCGGCTGCGGCAGCGCAACCTTTTTGATCACCGCAACTAATCGACGTCCAAAATTAGAATCAGCGTTCGCCGCAGCGTCTTGCCGCAAGCACCTGCGGCAACCAAACGAACAACGATACATGCGGTTGCCGCAGCCGTAGGTACTTGCGGCGACCAAACGAACAGGCTTACGAGAATCTCTCTCCTTTGAGACGTTGATTCAATGTACGGCCTTCAATTCAATGTATAGCTTTGTGTGTATTGGTTTTGAGGTGAGTCAATAACTAACTGATTACAACACATTAGGATCTACCTTTGATATATCCTTGAAGGACAAGAGTGGTCGTAGAGGAGTTGAAAAATATTCATAGTTTCGTCAATATCTAATCTTTTTGTTAAAAAGTAACCCCAAAACTTCGCTGTCCTGCATCAGTCTAATATCTTTAAACCATCGTCTGTCCTCCCTCTTACTGAAAGCCCTCTGATCAACGTGGTAAATGTAGCAAACTTCCATCTAATCGCATCTGTTTTCATGTCACTGAAAGTGTCAAGATAACATAGACTTTGATAGATGGCACTCTCAATTGCTTCCGTGGCATTCCCTGAGAGAAAATTTTAGTGTGGTACTATACTTTATTATATAAGATATCAACGATAATTATCAACTTGAAAAGGATTTTTTCTTGACGAGAGTGGTGGGAATACAAGTTTCATAAAGAATCAATAGCACAAAACCTTAAAGCTTGAACAAAGAATCCTTCCTTTGTTAATGTTTAGAAAATCTTCTCAAAACTAAACATAAGCTCTGTTTTTCCTTGTGATCATACATCCTTTTTATGATCTATATTTATAGGGTTCTAGTCTTCCTTTTCTAAAACCTACTAACTTCCTTTTTAGTTTAGTATTACAACTTTTCCTAGATTCCTAATTCCTTTAAGGATATCTATTCTAGAACATTCTAGAAGCTTAACCAACATTTACCCCCTTAAGCTTCAAGTTGTTCTTCATGAGATCTTGAACTCCGATCATCTCTCTCATTTCAGAAAACTTGTTCTTCGCCAAGGCTTTGGTAAGAATGTCTGCACGCTGCTCTTCTCCAGGTACATGCTCCACTTCAAGTAGTCCATTCTCCACACACTCACGAATGAAATGGAAACGTTTGTGAATGTGTTTACTCCTTTTGTGAAAAACTGGGTTCTTCGTAAGTTCTATGGCCGACTCATTGTCAATGCGGATCATAGTCTTCTCATACTTTTTCCCGGTGATCTCACTTAGCAAATCTTGAATCCATATAGCTTGCTTTGCTGCTTCCGTTGCTGCAGTGAACTCTGCTTCACATGAGGACAAAACAACTATCTCCTGTTTTTGTGAACACCAGGTTATAGGAGCTCCTCCGAGATAAAACACATGACCTGTGGTGCTTCTTCCGTCATCAGGATCCGTGTTGTGACTACTATCACTATAGCCTATAATGTGTGGTGCTCCTCTCTTGTATGAGACTCCATAGCTCACTATTCCTCTCAAATACCTTAGGATCTGTTTCAGTACAATGCCATGTGATTTTCTTGGATTATGCATGTACCTGCTCAAAATCCCTACTGTGAAAGCAAGATCCGGTCGAGTATGTAACAAATATCTCAAGCATCCAATCCTTCTTCGATACTTGGTTGCGTCAATCTCTGGTTCATCAAGTCCTTTTGACAATTGCAATCCGAACTCCATTGGTATTAGCGTCGAGTTACAGGAGTCTAAACCAGCTTCCTTAAGGATTCGACGAGCATAGGCTTCTTGCTTGATTTCTATTCTGTTGATTCCTTGACTTACTTCAATACCAAGATAGTAAGTAAGCTTACCAAGGTCGCTCATCTCGAACTTAGTAGACATTCCAGCCTTAAACTCCATGATGATCTCTAGTGTACTTCCTGTGACAAAAAGATCATCAACATACACGGCCACGATCAAAATCTTAGTTCCTTCTTCCTTGCGATACACAGAACTTTCTTTCTGGCACTTGTTAAACTTCATGCTCTTAAGAATTTGATTGAGTTTTGTGTTCCATGCGCGAGGAGCTTGACGTAGTCCATAAAGAGCTTTCTTGAGTTTGAAAACCTTGTGTTCTTCTCCCTTCTTTTCAAACCCTTCAGGTTGTGAAACATAAACATCCTCTGTTAGTTCACCATGTAAGAAAGCGGTCTTAACGTCGAGATGATGGATTTCCCATCCATGTGAAGCTGCTAAACCAATCAACATTCTAATTGTTTTGAGTCTTGCAACCGGTGCAAAAACCTCATCAAAGTCAATCCCTTCTCTTTGTGCATATCCTTTAGCAACAAGTCTAGCTTTGAACTTGTTGATTGTTCCATCAGCATTCCTTTTAATCTTAAAAACCCACTTAAGACCAATTACTTTAACACCAAATGGTTTCTCACCTAGATCCCATGTATTGTTTTTGTTAATCGAGTCGATCTCTTCTTGACAAGCCTTTGTCCATTCGACTGATTCTTTTGCTTCATGATAACTTATAGGTTCATCATTTAGCGACAGGAGGAGCATTTCACTTTCTAGATCAGCTAGAAGAACGTAGTCAGCAAGATAACTAGGAGGGTTGTGTTGTCGACTGGATCTTCTAACCGGAACTGGCTCTGTTTCGACATTTTCATGATCCTGCACTTCCTCTTCTTCTGCAGTTTCTTGATCTTCTGTGGGTTGAGAACTGTTGTCAGTGAATGGTCCTTGTCCACCGTCTATAGTTTCTCCCCGTGTCATTCGAAACATCCCTGGTTGATATCCTTCGTTGTCTGCTCCCTTCCAAGTCCAAAATTCCTTCTCATTAAACACCACATCACGACTAACTACCACTCTTCTCATTGTTGGGTTGTAAAGTCGATATGCCTTAGTTCCTGGTTCTATGCCGAGATGGACAAGTGTTTGTGATCGATCATCAAGCTTCTTTAGATGCTCAGCTTCTACCTTTGCATAAGCAATGCAGCCAAAGATCCTAAGATGCTCGATACCCGGCTTTCTTTCTCTAAGGCATTCATATGGAGTTTGATTCTTTAGAGCTCGAGTAGGAACTCTATTGATCAAGTATGTTGAATGTCTTACAGCTTCTCCCCACAAATAATTTGGAACATTCATTGCCTTAAGAATGCTCCGAGTCATCTCCATCAATGTCCGGTTTCTCCTCTCAACTACTCCGTTTTGTTGAGGTGTGTAGGGTGCTGTAAGGTGCCTTCTGATTCCATTTGCATTACAAAAATCTTGGAAGTCTCTTAATGTAAACTCTCCACCTCTGTCTGTGCGTAGAGTTACAATCTTCTTGTCACATTCCCTCTCGACAAGTGCTTTAAATGATTGGAACTTCTCAAAGGCTTGACTCTTCTCTTTGAGCAAGATTGTCCACATATATCTAGTGTAATCATCCACTATTACAAAGATATACTGATTTCTAGCAAGTGTGGCTGGTGATATAGGTCCACACAGATCAGCGTGTAACAACTCCAATGCTCGAGTAGACCTATATTGAGTTGCATTCGGAAAAACAAGTCTCGTTTGCTTTCCTACCAAACATGATTCACACAACTCTTTCTTACCTGTGATTTTAGGCATGCCTCGAACCATCTCTTGTGTGGACATAGAGTTCAACGTTGTGAAACTGATATGACCAAGCCTCGCATGCCACTTCCATAAATCATCTTCAATCCTCGAGTGTAAACAAGTTGGTTTGCCTATCTTTAGGCTGATCTTATACAGTCTATTGGGAGAACGAGTTACTTTGACTAACAAGCATCCATTAGGATCACGTAAAGTGAGATAATCCGCCCTCATTCTCACATCGCAGCCATATTTTGTAGCTTGTCCTAAGCTAAGAATATTGCTCTTCAACACCGGAATGTAGTAGATGTCTGTTAAAAGTCTCTGTTCTCCGTTTTTTCCTTCAAAGAGGATCGATCCTTTTCCTCCAATGCTGACACAAGATCCATCACCAAATTTTACAGTTCCTTTGATATTCTCGTTTAACTCAGAAAAATATCCTTTCTCTCCTGTCATATGGTTGCTTGCACCATTATCCAAATACCAAATTCCATCTTCTCTCTTGTTTACTTCGTACTTCTTTGGAATCACCATCTCCTCATTTAAGTACACAATTTCATGCATATATAAGGCTGTATCTACTTCCTCTGTCTCGTTTTTGTTGAGTTCTCGTTCCTTTACGAACTTCACTGGACAAACAGAGGCAAAGTGTCCTGGTTTCTCGCATCGGAAGCATATAATTTGAGATCTGTCCTTTTGATCTCGATCTTGAAAATTTCCTCTTCCTCGTCCTCTGCCTCTGTTTCCTCGACCACGCCCTCTGCCTCTGCCGCATCCTCTACCTCTACCGCTGTCTCCGTCCATATTTGAGAACAAGAGGTTTTGTTGAGTTTCTTGTGCTGCTTGCCCGTTTATACGAGCCTCAAAAGCTTTAAATCTCCCAATAATGTCTTCAAAACTAGTCTTGTTTAGATCTAAGACTTGTTCAAGAGAAGCAATGAGGTGTATGAATTTATTGGCGGGCAGGCTATTTAGAAACTTCTTCACCAACTTTGGTGCATCAAGAGGTTGACCTAGAGAGGCTGATGTCGAGGCTAACTCTGATAACTTACCTGAGAAGGTATCGATAGTATCTGAGTCTTTCATCTTCAGATTCTCGAATTCAGACATTAAGGTTTGAAGACGAGTTTCTTTGACGCGTTCTACTCCTTGATTTATCGATTTGATGGCTTCCCAAATATCTTTTGGTGAGTCTTGTTCACCAATTTGCAGAGTCAGGCTGTCTGGTATAGATTGGTATAACAAAGCTGTTGCAACGTCATTCTTCTCTTCATTGTCCGTTCCAGGCTCGATTGCAATCCAAGCTTTGTGAACTCTTAACGTCGCCTTCATCTTCAATGTCCAGACGGTGTAATTGGTTGAGTTCAACATCGGACATTGAACTGCGGAGGTTGACGTCGGCGTCTTCTCTGATGGTTTCGTCTCAGCCATGATTCGTATGAGCTCTCCTTACCCTAGGATTTGCTATGATACCAAATAAAGAATCAATAGCACAAAACCTTAAAGCTTGAACAAAGAATCCTTCCTTTGTTAATGTTTAGAAAATCTTCTCAAAACTAAACACAAGCTCTGTTTTTCCTTGTGATCATACATCCTTCTTATGATCTATATTTATAGGGTTCTAGTCTTCCTTTTCTAAAACCTACTAACTTCCTTTTTAGTTTAGTATTACAACTTTTCCTTTTCTAAGTAGATTCCTAATTCCTTTAAGGGTATCTATTCTAGAACATTCTAGAAGCTTAACCAACATTTCACAGGAAAACACACAATGTCTCAGACACACACATACACATGTCCAATACTGCACAAAAGAAGTTAACAAGGTTACCAAATAAAAAGTCCTAAACAATCATTAGAACAAAAATTCGTCCCATCAGACAATTTTAAGAATACATAACTCGAGCAACGACCGTCACATCGACCGCAAATCGGTCGAGCATGTTACAGTTATTGTATAGAACTTTCACCGTCACATGGTAGTTATAAAATGTGTAGCCTGACTTCATGTAAGCAGCGGATCCAAATACACAATTAAGGTGGATATTGATGTAAGATTTGTTGCATGTATAGAACCAGTTGCTTGGATCTAGTTTTCCCTCACATACTTCGCACCAATATGTTTCATTTGAGTCTTCTCCATAGCAAAGAGAGAGTGGAAGTGCATCGTATTTGTAGTGTAGCTTATCTGGAACGGTGGCGCACTTATAACATAAAGAAAAATCACATAGAGTACACTGTAGATAGAAATCAGCACCTTTGGTCTTGCAGCCCCCACATAAAGCCTTTTTTACCACAGTAGAAATGGGGATAAATAAGGGATGTTCATGGCTTTTGTGGGTGAAAGAGCCAGTAACTAAGATGCATCTAACATCTACCTGAAACCTTCTGCAGCTACCCTTACAAGCGCACTTGTAACTAAAACCAGCGAACGCTCGAGAACACGCCACACATTTCAAGAAATTGGACTTTGTTGGAGGAAGCTGGTCAAGAAAAAGAGGGTGTTGATGCAATGCATGATCTAACTTTCGAGGAAGATTTGCGCATGCCTCGTGTAGAAAAAAATCGCATTGCGTGCAGTTGTAGAAATTGCGGGAGTCAATATGAAGGATGCACGCTTGACATTGTTTGTCCTTGTCTCGAACAGCATTGTACTTCTCAAGCTTTAGATTATGTTCATGACAAAAATATCATCACCAACAATCTTGAATGGCGCAACATCTTCAGTTTCGTCAAGTTCTTCCGGCTCCCATTCGAGTTCTCTCCCATCCCATATCGTCCGATGAGTTGCACATTTTGAATGGACTACATAAGAACAACAATCATCGTTGCAAGAATATTGCCCATACATGTTGTCAATTGTTTTGTAGCAAAGACGACACGAATATATAATTTTGGGTGGGAGAAAAGGAGTGTAAAAAAGACGATGAGGGTGACGGGTGAGTTTTATGACGCGTGGTAAGTTTATACAACTCTTATGGACCACATAGTTACATTGATAACAAGCATAACTTGGGTCTGATCTTTCTACCAACCCACAAGCATCACATGGAAGCAAAAGTGGTCGAGGAAGGAAAGTTAGTGAGTGGTGATGGCTTTTTGGATTAGAGATAGTAGGAAGTGGGTACTTTTTGGCACAAGTGGTACACAAACCAAAGTCACAGAGAGAACATTGGTAGAAATCAGATCCGTAGAAAGAAGTTTTTTCAAACAATTCTTCTCCACACCAAGTGCAGGGTGGTATGACACCAGAGCGGGCGAAGGAATTATCTTCATCGTTGTCATCGCAATGGGAGCGGGAGCTACGCATGATTCCGGTTCTACGTTCTATACTCTTGATAAGAGGATGTTGTGGGTGATAAGGATGTCTCATCTTCCATGATTACAACCACTGTGGATCTCCACTTTACATGTGGTACAATAATAGAAAACACGACTATACTCATCTCTTTCACACCTAAAACAAGCCGCATGACCGTATCGGGGAGAGAGGGCGTGAGGATGAGCTGGATGAGACATATGGCATACCACCTCTTCCTCTTGGCCATCAGACATGATTATTTTTTTTTTTTCTCTCTAGCTTCTTTTGGATTGTTTTTTTTTTTTGTTTTTTCTTCTTTTGATTTTTGATTGCTATTGATACAAATTTGAGTGTATATTTATATGGTTGCGGGCAAACACAAGTAACAGTTTATATTCTTAAGAATGACCCAAATATAATTTTATTTTATATGCAACTGGTGTGACAAAATAATAAGTTTTCCTCCAAAACATGTCTCCAGACTGTCTATATGAGTATATGTGAACAGACCCACGAGGCCACGATATTCTCAATTTATATATTTTACAATGACCCAAAGAAATAAGTGATTAAAAGTTATGGCTGACTTATCCCTAAACTAAATTATGTACTCCAAATACAACAATTAAACAGGCTGTTAGTGAATTGAAATATATTTTGTACAATAAGACAAAAAAAGTTTACAGGCTGTTTCGATTGTACAGTATTTATAGATTACAAGTTTACAACTATAATTTTGAAAAATTAATATACTTGAAAACGAAGCTGTAATCAATTTACAAGGACGGATATATCCACGTTGAAGATAATGAAGTTTTCTAACCATTAATTAACCCATCATCTTTGACTTGGTCGATGTTTGGTTCCCATCATAGCCGTGTAACCACCAAACATCGACTGGATCATTTCGTGTAAAGATCCAGCACACTGCACACAGAACGTTTCATTCATTAAAATATCAGATTCAACTGCATTTTTAAATCTTGCTTTCATCAAAAGTTACAAAATCCTAATCCAGATTTCGGTTCTACATGAACAACCTCATTCTCATCTTGGCCTGATTAGATTCCAAATTATGATTGAGTCAATCTTAAACTATATATTATTAAATGGCATACCACTACTAGAAGTAATCGTCCAATTTTGAGCATAAACTCGGTCAGAAATGAATTGATCAAAAAAATGTCTAGAAATAGTCGTGGTAAAAAAAAAAGAGAGAGACATCTACTTAAGCTGCTCCAGTATGGCAAGATCTGCTCCAGAAGGTAGACAACTTGACGATACGCGTCAGTTTGACCAGAGGCTGAATGAAGCAGTCGAGGGACAGGATGATGAGTTCTTCACCTCATATGATGAGGACCATGAGAGCTTTGATGCCATGGGCTTGCAAGAGAATCTTCTTAAGGGTATCTATGCTTACGGTTTCGAAAAGCCTTGTGCTGTTCAGCAAAGAGGAATTGTACCCTTTTGCAAGGGTCTTGATGTGATCCACCAGGCAGAGTCTGGAACTGAAAGAACCGCCACTTTCTGCTCTGGCATCTTGCAGCAGCTTGATTATACCCTTGTCCAGTGCCAGGCTCTCGTTTTGGCTCCCACCAGAGGGCATGCTCAGCAGATTGACAAGGTCATGCGTGCCCTCGGTGATTACCTTGGCGTCAAGGTTCACGTCTGTCTTGGTGGAGCTAGACAACGTGAGGATCTGCACATCGTCAAGGCTGGTGTTCATGTTGTAATTGGAACTCCTGGTCGTGTGTTTGACCTGTTTCGAAGAGAATCTCTTCCTTCTGACTACATCACGATCTGATGAAATGCTCTCCCTTGGTCTCAGGGATCAGGTTTGTGATCTTTACCTTTACCAAGTTTGATTATAGTATAGATAGTATGGTTATACGTTGTTATTAAACGTACTCATGTGATCGATCAATCTGACTTGGTTATATATATGTTGTGTTTTTCTGGTGGAATTTGCAGATCTATGACATATTCCAGTTTCTCCCACCTAAGACTCAGGTTGGAGTATTCTCAGAAACGATGCCACCAGAAGCTCTTAATATGACAAGGAAGTTCATGAGCAAACCAGTGTCAATCTTGGTGAAACGTGATGAGCTGATCACACTTGAAGGTATCAAGCAATTCTACGTGAACGTGGAGAAAGAAGAGTGGAAGCTCGAGACTTTATTCGATCTTTGTGAGACTCTAGATGTCACTAAGGCTGTCAGCTACGTCAACAGTCGTCGAAAGGTTGACTGGCTCACAGACAGATTGAGAAGCCGTGACCACACAGTCTCAGCAACTCATAAAGACATGGACCAAAACACAAGAGACATCATCATGAGAGAATTCAGGTCTTTTTCATCTGCTATTCTCGTCACAACCGATATCTTGGATCGTTGTATTGATGTTCTCCAGAAAGTCTCTCTGGTCATAAATTATGACCTCCCAACTAAGCCGGAAAATTACCTTCACCGTATCGGAAGAGGTACTGGAAAGATCGGGAGAAAGGGTGTTACAATTAACTTTGTGACTGTTGACGATGAAACAATGCTGTCTGATATTCAGAAGTTGTACAATGTGGACATTGAGGAGCTGCCTGAAAACGTGGCCGATTTGCTGTGAAGAAGAAGAAGAAAGGTTACTTGTTTGTATCACTAGCTATGTTTTGTCAGATTTGTTCCCCTTTTTCTTTATTTTGCAGGTATGAGTTAAGGGTAGATGATATGGTTTTTGACGCTTTATAAGACAAAAGTGATCAAAAGAAAAGACTCCAAGTAATATTCAGTGCAGTGTTTTTTATTACCCAACTCAAGTACAATGGAAAATGAAGTTGTTAATAATTTAATCTTTAACCATTTTGTAAATACTCTCTTTAACTAGATTCTGAGAAGAAGAACAAAGAGAAACATTTCGATTGTACAAATCTTATTTGGTTGCTGAATACGTCACTAGAACATACTCTCTATATACATATATAAGTACTACTACATGTTGCAGTTTAAGCTATACGCTAAACATTTAGATAGTAGTAGTTAATTTATGTGACACTACAAGGAGGACAAACAATACAATAATTAACAAACAAATAGAGTGCTGGAAGCCAAACAGTCTTTTAGATGATGTTGCATTTAAAGTACTTTCTGAATACTTCCTCTTCCTTGCAGTGCAGAGAGATGACTTTGTAGACTTCAATCAACAATTTCGGAAACCGTACGGCAAAGTACTCATCGTATCCTTCTGGAACTGTTCCGACAAGTTCCTAAGACACGAAAGAATTTCAAAAATCATCAGTCTAAGCTCGTGTGTGTAACGAACGGTGTTTGAGGGATTCAATAATTATAAGATGAACCTGAATTTCTGGTGGAAGTTCACGATAATGATTCAGTTTGTTCCTGATGACTCGTAACAAATCGCGAATGCTGTCGTATTTGTAACGTCGGTAGGACCCTAAGTTTGTGATGAAATCAGGTTCTAGCTTTTCATCCCATTTCCCTCCTATAGCCACTGGAGCTGTACTCTCCATTGCTTTCAAGATTTCAGAATCAGCTTCTCTATTTTCAAGCTCAACTCGGTCACTGGCATCCCGAAGAAAAGACAGTCTCGTCTCCGAGTCCCAAAACATAGGATGGACCACCACTTCTGTTGCACTAGGACTGCAAATTGCAAGCAACACATAATAAGAGATTAGGTTTTGTCGAGTGAATTTTACATTTAAACTATCAGAGAGGAAAATAAAGTTACCGTAAATCAGGATTTGGGTCCAACAAACGAGATATGAGGTCCGAAGCTTCTGGAACGTGTTCTACTAGAAATAGGTCGACTTTGTTCTTCACAATATTGACATCTCGTTCAAGATCATCTCCAAATGGATGCTTACAACCGGTTATAGTATAAAAGATGACACAACCTAAACTGAACATGTCCAGTGCACGAGTTTGACGACCTTGTAGAAGCTGCTCTGGTGCTTGCCAACCCGAACTACCAGAACCTGTATTTTTTAAAGAATATAATTTTCAAAAAGTAGTTTGAAACTCTTTTCATAAACAAAATCACAACATATTCAACCACGGATCATACACTAACATGTCGTTACCAACTTATGCCATCATGTAGTTTTTCTCTAGTGTTAATTTTGTTTTGCGAGATCAATCAGTCATATTTTTGAAAGTGTTACATATCCAACATGAGCATCAAAGAAAGATAATGAAAAAAAAAGAACTTACCGGTGGCAAGTTGACCCAATGATGACATATCTCTAGACATACGTTTGCTAATGCCCATATCAGAAAGTTTAGCAGTCATCTCTTTACTAATTAAGACATTTTGTGGCTTCAAGTCCCGATGAACTATTCCCAATTTGTGTAAGTGGACAACCCCATACACCATATCCCTGCATCAAAACACCAACAATCTTAAGAATGCTAGTTTAAACAGTAAATTAGCAAACAAAGTTTAAGCTAATCTAGCATTTTATTATATCACATAGCCTAGACTTATCAAAACCAAATAGTTGCTAACTTTGATGTTCAAATGAAACATCTCTTAATCCAAAAATATTATTATGACATATATAGAAAAGCACGAATTCAAATAACCTCATTAGGTTAAGCATGAAAGGTGACGGGCGGCCCCCGACATTCCAAAAATTGTTTCCTTTGATAACTCCCTCCAACGAATCCAGTTGGATCTTATATGAAGCTACTGCTTCAGTAGATTCGTTGTTTCCTAGTATTTTGGTCATAGAATACTCTAAATAGGATTTGATAAGATCATCTAAACTGCAGGTGCAACGCTCTAGAGAAAGGTATACAAAATCTTGATCATACTCCACACCATACCACCGGATGATGTTAGAGTGTTGGTCGGATGCAATGAGGTTTTGAATCTCTTTGAAAGCAACCTCATGATGAGATCGAACAAGGCGTTTTACAGCTACAGGCCGGCCTTCGTAAATACCCTCAAACACCACAGTTCCGTTACTTCCTTTAGCGATTTCTTTACTTGACACAAACAACTTACCGATCTTTCGCCCAGGAGTTGGACCACTTTGAAAGTTATTGAAGCCTAGTAACATTTGACCTCCTTCAATGAGCTCGAACTGGTCCTGGCCATGGGGAACTGACTGCCTATTCCCTGATCTACGGTTCTTTTTCTTTTTGGAAGGTCCAGATTTCAAACTAAAGTCACTACCCCTCGACGAAAACCTTTTAATGAAAACAGAGACAACAACACCCAGAAGCACTAAAGGGACCAATAACTTAACGAATGACCATTCAAAAACTTTTCCAAACACATATCCATGTTCTTGCCCATGTTGCTCTTGTAACTTCCTTGCTTCAATGGATCTTTCAGAAAGCATGATGCTGTTTTCGCTCTCAAGGTGTAGCATTTTCACTTTCATTGGCTCATCATAGGGGACCCTAATAACAAGTTCTGGGCCAGGAACGTCAATTTGTGATCCACATGGCAATGGCATATAGATTCCAGTTTGAATTCTAGGACCGAGGTCATAGCCTGAATTGAAAACTGGGTCACATAGAAAAGCAGCTCTGAAGTGAGAAACCGTAAAATTCCACGCAAGCTTTCCAGTGGCATTACCAAAATGCTCTAGTTTGGAATCTGTTCGCCTGATAAGAAGAGGTAGCTTCAGGAAATCTACATTGCTAGTGGGCTTCACCAGAGCATTATTAAGTTTAGTATCTTCAGAAGAATGGGTTGATTTGTAAACATGGATTAGCCTCCCTGATTCACCATCAACCAAATAGGCAGTAGTTGTTTCTGACCCAAGAGTCACACCACCATCCGTTACAAGTGGCTTCTGCCTAAAAAAGTCCCCAACTGCCTGCAATTCAACAGAGAAAATGTCACATATGTATTAACATAATGCCAGCAATGTATAAATGAGAGATGCATAAAATTATCAAAGTCTTTTTTTTTTGTTTTTCTCATACCCAATTATGATAGCCATCAACCGTAGCCGCCGTAGAGCTGTCCACATAATCTACTATTATCAAAGGACGACTTATCTCAGTAGCATTTTCTGTGTTGTTATTAGCACCTAGAGGAGCCTGATATAACGAATACAATGGGGATCCTGTTGAGAAGGACCATATTGTTTGCTTTGATGCTTGCTGCTTTAAAGACACTTTCCCATCACGATCAACAACAAAGTTGGTATTTGGCTCTGTTGGCTGTGTATGTCCTCTACTTGTTGTTGGCTTTGAAGGTTCACTGAGTAGAAAATTAGATAACATCACAACCAGTAACCCACATAGAGAAGAAATCAAAACATCAAACAAGTAACCAAACCCCTAAGTCACTAGTTCCATCACGTTTTCAAATACCTAAAACTGTCTGTGACCAGAATCAAATACTATATGTCTTAGTTCTAAAGATGTAGAGGGAGGAAGGAAGGAACTCACTTAATGAATTCTTGTAAACTTCTGAAGTCGACACGAGTTACAGCGAGCGGATACGTCGACTCGTCGGCAGCGCCGCCGCAAGAAGGCGTCCATGGTGAGAGAACCAGTAGTAAGAAGAATAGATGGCGGAGGAAACAGCATCTCGGCGGCATGGTCCGGATCAATTAAGGAGAATCCGAACAGAGACAGAGATGATGATGATGATGATCAAGCTGTGTATTAAAAAAAAAAAAAACAGAGGAGGAGGAGGAGGAGGACGAATCAATCAAATCAATCATCGAATATAAGGAATCAATAGATAAGAGAGGAGAAGGGGTTTTAGAATATTAACCTGAGGGTGAAGTCAACGATGGATACGAAGCTTTTGTCTGAGGCTGCGGTTTAGGGATCTCCCGTGTCCGGCGAGTTTCTCCTCCTCCTCCTCCTCCTCCTCCCCCTTTGCCCTCACAAGTCACACTACACCCCTATTGTGTCCAATAACGCGTTTTTGCTTTTGAATCTTCTTCTAACAAATTTTTATTAATTATTATTTTCGAGAAAAAAATCTACACCACAGTGATCTACTAGAATCACTAGTTGTGTCAATATTTTAATGCTAAGCTTTTTTTGTCTGAGGCTGCTGCGGTTTAAGGATCTTTCTTCATTGCCCTAACCCGTACGGCCGAGCCGAGCCAATGCGTTTATTAACCTTTTAGGTCTTCTTCTTCTAACACAATTATTAGAATAACCATTGTGTTTTTTTTAGAATAACCGGTTTAATCAAATTGAGCCGGTTGGGAAAAAAGATAACTAAACCGGATTAAGCCGACGTCGTTTCATTTCTTGAAGGGGAGCTTGAAATTGAAAAAAATTTAGGAGTCGTCGCTTTGGCTTTAGGTTTAAAGGCTTTTTGAAAAGCTTCTCCGTCTCCGTGTTTCGTTCTGACGACTGAAATTTTTCACCGGCGAAATCGGAATTGAAGATGCTGCAGAGCAAAGTTTTCAATAAGAAAACCAGAGGAGGCAAAATACAAAAGGTCTCTCTCTATGCTTTTTCTTCTTCTTCCTTCCGATTTTTTAGTTTTTTTATTTGTTTCGTTATTTTAACTTGTTTTTGTTGTCTCTTTGGTGGTGTCTCTGCGACAGCAAGTGAGAGAGGTTTATCTAAGAGATGACATATACTGTGGAGCTTTTTCTTGCAAGTCTTGTGATACTTCAGCTGCTCGTTTGTCTTCCCCTAAGTTACTCGTTCTTGATACCAACGTCGTTCTTCACCAAGTAATTTTTTTTTTTTTAATTATCTCTGAGCTTTCACATTTGGGTATTGTTTTGTGGATAGTATTAGTTAATTAATGTGTTCTTTTGTTTTGGTAGATTGATTTGTTGGAGAATCCGGCTATAGACAATGTTGTTGTTCTATCTGTGGTGTTGGACGAGGTTAAGAACAGGAACAGATCTGTTTACAACAGAATCAGAGCTCTCTGCAGCAATCCAACGAGGCAATTCTATGTTTTCTCCAATCATGTCCACAAGTAAGACAGTTTTAGAGCTTTTAGATTCCTCAGAATTTAGGTGAACTGAAGAATTCAATGATTAGGGAAAATGCTGTTTGTTATATTTGATTATATACTCTCATTATGATCACTGGAACTTACCAAGCTGTAAACACTTTTTTTTCTGACCTCTACTAAACTCTCCACAGGGATACTTATGTCCAGGCTATGGAGAAAGAGAGTGCCAATGACCACAACGATAGAGGTTTTTTTATTTACTTATTTAATCACCTTCTTTGTTTGCTAACATCTTGTTGCTTCCTTGATGATGTATCAATTCATAGAAAATGTTTAACAACTTTGGAATTTATCTTGAATTCAGCTATTCGCGTTGCTACGTTATGGTACCAGAAGCATCTAGGGGTTACATCTCAGGTGTTACTTGTAACTAATGACAGGGAAAATAAACGCAAGGCTACTGAAGAAGGCATATCTGCAGAGACAAGTATGTAAATCACTTTTACTTTTTCAATCTAGATATCAAAGCTCGGTTTTGCTATTTGAATCTGAAGTTTATCAATGAATGTGTCTGTATCAGTTGAGGCTTTTGTTAAATCACTTGAACAACCTGAATTGCTGGATCTGCTTGCACAACCAACCAACGAAGACGTAACTATGGAAGATGCAGATGATTCTAGACCTTCGAAGAGGAAACTTATATACCAAGAGGTAATGGAGATGACATACTTGTTTCTCAGTCTCAGATTTTGGTAACTAGATACTGCCATCAAACTTTTGTCTCCAATTTTGTTCTTTTCACCTGCCTGCAGCATAAGCCCATGTCTGAGATTACTGCTGGTTTACATCGTGGAATATATCACCAAGGAAAACTCCGAGTCAATCGTTTCAATCCTTTCGAAGCTTATGTTGGAAGCGAGAGCATTGGCGAAGAGATAATTATCTATGGGCGCAGCAACATGAATAGGGCTTTCGATGGTGATATTGTTGCGGTCGAACTCTTGCCTCGAGATCAATGGCAAGCGGAAAAGGCATTATCTATAGCTGAAGAAGGTTTCTTTTAATATCTACATGAACTTAAGACTAGTAATCTGCTTGCATGAAGTTGTGTTAAACTTATCTTTCTTTCACTTATCAAATTCAAATGCAGATGATGAAGAAGAGGACGATACTGTTCATTTAGCTCCCAACAGTGCTGATGATGCTCCTAGAAGCTCAAATTTATCCCAGGAAACTTTGGGGGATAAAAATGCTACCCCTGCTCGTCCATCAGGCCGTGTAGTCGGTGTTATCCGTAGAAATTGGCACTCGTAAGTTCATTACTTAATAATCACCCGGTTTTCTTGCTTATTTTTTCTTAACGACTCAAAAAAATATACCGTATGAGATCATGTTAACAGACGTCTTGATATGTTCTTCTTAGAGGTACCTGTTTCTGGTGACTACATATGTGACAGGGCGATTATCTTTAATACTCTTGATTCAGTGTCTTTTGTCTGTGCAATTATTTCCTTATTTTTATCGTACTCTTTGAGTCTAATTCAAGCCGTGATTTCTGGATAATGGTTCCTAATTTGCATGATATTGTGCAGCTATTGTGGATCTCTTGAACCGATGTCACTACCGGCTGGTAGTGGTGGAACGGTGCATGCTTTGTTTGTCTCAAAAGATCGCAGAATTCCCAAGATTCGCATTAATACTCGACAGCTGCAGAACCTTTTGGATATGAGGATAGTAGTGGCAGTTGATTCCTGGGACCGTCAATCTCGATATCCTTCTGGTCATTATGTACGACTAATCGGCAAGATAGGCGACAGGGAAACTGAAACAGAGGTAACAACATTATATTAAATTACTGGGTTCTGTTCTAGTTGGAGTTAGGATAGGAGGGCAAGAGTAGGAGGACAAGTATATTGGTTTTCTTTTTTATCAGGGAAGTAATTGTTATTGATAACTGGACATAACATCAATACTTTTTCTTTGTGGATGCTGCAGGTTGTGTTGATAGAGAATGATGTTGACTACTCGCCATTCTCTTCTCAAGTTCTGGCATGCTTGCCACCCTTACCCTGGTCTGTATCTTCTGAAGACATATCCAATCCTGTTAGGCAAGACTTACGACATTTGCTTGTCTTTAGTGTGGACCCTCCAGGTACATACCTATAGTTCTCTACTCATTTGATAGTATATGATTGCCAATTAAATATTTTCCAGAGTTTTCCGGTAGTTGTGTATAAGCAGATTAACTTTTTTTTGTGGGGCTAACAGGTTGCAAGGATATTGATGATGCACTACACTGTACATCACTTCCAAACGGGAACTTTGAACTTGGAGTCCGTATCCTAGAGTCCACAGAAAGTTACAAATCGTTTTGTGGTGTATATTTAACAAATGCAAAGAAATGGCTTCTGTTACCGTTTTGCTTCATAGTTTGATATTATCATAATATCTAGTGCCAAAAGTGCATTTTAGGTGATCTGTTTAATGTCTTTTAGTATTCAGTCTCTTTTATAAATTTTAGCTAGTTCCGTTGTATTCTCTTCAAATCCTGGGAGTGAATTTATATAGCATATCCTTAACCGTGATTTTAGACATTGCTGATGTAACAAATTTTGTTCACCCTGGTACTCCTTTGGATGATGAGGCATCAAAAAGAGGCACATCTGTTTACCTTGTTGAGCGTCGTATTGACATGCTTCCCAAGCCTTTAACTGAAGGTAATATCTGCTTAGAGAATACATTCCCTTTGTATGGTATTTAATGCACTCATGAAACACGGTTTTGCTTGCAGATATTTGCTCGCTTAGAGCTGATGTGGAAAGGCTTGCATTCTCGGTTATTTGGGTATGCTTTATATATTTTCAATTGTCACTGCGAGGTATATTAGCTAGTTGGTAAACTGTTTGCTTAAGCATAATTCATATATTTAGGAAATGAGCCCTGACGCCGAGATTATCTCAACGAGATTCACAAAGAGTATAATCAAGTCTTCTGCAGCATTGTCCTATGTTGAAGCTCAGGCTCGGATGGATGACAGGTACATTCTTTTTTTACTATAGATTTGCCTTGTTTGCTTAGAAGCTTACCTCTGCTCAATAAAATTCTTACGTTTCATACCCTCTAGTTTGACAGTGGGAAAAATGGTAACAATAATTGCTAAAAAATAATTGCTCTTCTTGCTCAGAAAAAATAACCTGTCTAATAATGTATTTATGAATTTTATGTTATATTGTTGTTAACTGTAGAGTTGTTTGAGATTCCATCTTTACATTATGTTCCAAGATTGACAAATGTAATTACTTTCTGGCAGCCGATTGACAGACTCCCTGACTACAGATTTGAGGAACATGAATACTTTGGCAAAGGTTTAAGACCTACTCGCACATGTTGTTATATGTTACAGAAATCATAGAAAGAACACAATATTGTGACTTGTTTTTTGCTTTTTGAAACCTGTACCTGTAGATAATGAGGCAAAGGCGTATTGATAGGGGAGCCTTGACTCTTGCTTCTGCTGAAGTCAAATTTCAGATTGATACCGAGACTCATGATCCTCTTGACATTGGTATGTTCTCTGTGCAAAATTTGCTTCTTCTTGATGAATATGAACGATATTTTCTTAGTCTTTGTTACCCAAAAACCCACCAAGTACAACCGCCTCTAATGTATTCCATTTATTCATATGTTTGTTGTTCGTCACCATGACTCTGTATTTTGCACAGGCATGTATCAGATTCGGGAAGCAAACCAAATGGTTGAGGAATTCATGCTTGCTGCAAATGTTTCAGTCGCTGGACAAATCCTTAAATTATTCCCTTCTTGTTCACTATTAAGGTAAAGTTTGCTATTGTTCTTGAAGGTTTAATGGCTTTCTCTTACATTTGGTGGTCTGTTTCTCGAAGATAGCAATCATTCCGTTTGTGTTGAAGGTTTTCTCGGCATAAAACTGATTTCAATTTTTCCGTAGATGTGACCAACTTAGCTTTCAATTGCTAAAGATGCTTATACTGCTCTACTGGTTACATAAATTGTTTACCATTGTGTTTGTGTGAAATTTTTTGTTAGACTGGGTACTGTTGTGCATATTTAGCAAATAAAAATTGTGGGATCCCAAGTAGCTGTTGAGGATGTGTTTAGTTCTTTCAGGCATTTGTTGCATTTTCTGTTATAAATAGTAGTAATTCGTCGTATCTCTGGTTTGGTTATTCATGCAGGCGTCATCCTACTCCAACAAGAGAAATGCTTGAACCACTGTTGCGTACTGCTGCAGCTATTGGGCTTACTTTAGATGTCTCTTCATCTAAAGCTCTAGCTGATTCATTGGACCGAGCTGTGGTGAGTTTATTTTTTTCTGCACCGTCTTTATTGCAGCCACTTCTTGCTATTCTGAGCACCTCTTGGGTTCTATTCTACTCATAAATAAATGCAATTTTCAGTTTTGGCTAAGTACTTGCTTCCTTGTTTCAAATTGCTTTCTTTCTCTTTGCTCAATCTTAACAAAATCGTAATTCTACAGGGTGAGGATCCATATTTCAATAAGCTGATCAGGATATTGGCAACTAGGTGCATGACACAGGTAATGCTTCCGTCATGAATGAGTAGTTATATTGCTGGTGATTTTCACAGGATGTCGCCATATTGAACATTTTAAATGGTACTTCTTAGGCTGTGTACTTCTGTAGTGGGGATCTCACTCCTCCCGAATATCATCATTATGGGCTTGCAGCACCCCTGTATACTCATTTTACATCCCCTATCCGGAGATATGCCGGTAAGTGAAAATTGCTCTTGTCTTTCTTTTGTTTTCACCTGCTAGATGCTATAAACTTTTTTCTTTCCCTGGTTCTAGATGTCTTTGTGCATAGGTTACTTGCGGCATCATTAGGAATATACAAGCTTCCAACAGTGTTCCAAGACAGACCTCAACTTACTAGCGTGGCTGATAGTAAGAGTCTACTTACCCTCTGTGGATTATTGAAGGGTTTATTATTTTCCAGCACCTTGGGTGCTCTGACAAAATTTGTAAACTTAGTCTTTTGTCCCTTCCTGATTTGACGATAAGGAGAAGATGCTAAAACTCAACTGTCCATTTTTGTTTTCTTAAAGATCTTGGATGAATTGTCTTTTACTAATGCATCAGAGTTAAGTATTCTAATTCATTGACTTGCTTCAGATTTGAACTATCGGCATAGGAATGCCCAAATGGCAAGTCGAGCTTCAGTAGAGCTGCACACTCTTATTTACTTCAGAACTCGGTATGGATCGTCTTTTTTTAATGAATCGTACTTGCGTCTAAAGGCATGGACCGGTAGACTAAAGGATAAGAGAAACTGTGTTGTTTATGTTGCAGACCCACAGATGCAGAGGCAAGAGTAGTGAAGATAAGATCTAATGGTTTTATAGTATTCGTCCCAAAGTACGTTCTCCATTTTTTGCCTATCTGCATTTGTATCAAGTGTAGCTTCATAAACTATCTACCATGTTCTCCAGCTGTTCCTCTTACTTCCGTAGCCACTATGTCTTGCCGTTAAAGATTATAACTCGAGACACGGAAAACTTTGCAATTGGCATTTTACGTGCAAAGTGTACCAACCAAAGGATTGGCTATTAGCACATTCTGTTTTCTTACACTTGTTATGAATTTATGCAGGTATGGAATCGAAGGACCTGTTTATTTAACAGCAAAGGGTGAGAAAGGTGCTGGTGACTGGTACGTAGATGAGGAGAAGCAGAAGATTGTTAAGATGGATGGAAGTTTATCTTACAGTGTCTTGCAAACAGTGAGGATTCACATGGAGGTAGTAGAGCCTCAGCCTAATCGACCAAAACTCCAACTCACTCTCTTGTAAAACTCTCAAACCGTGTAGTTTTACTTTCACTTGTGTACCAATGTCAAGAGTTTAGGTGGTTTTACGTTTGTTACCTCTTTGTGTTCATTATCGAAGTCAAAGACATTGTATCATCATTTATGTTATCTATAGATGGATGTGAGTGGCTGTGCATCAATTTTGGTCATCTGATTTCTTGACCATATGCTTTTACATTATATTGATGTAATACGTGATACAATATTTGCGTTACAAATGGGGTGATGGGGAAAAATGTAGACTTGCAGAAAGGTACAAATGCAACCAAAAGAATCTATCAAGCTATGATCATACAGAATGGTAAGATCCCTTGACAGAGCTTGGGCATCTGTTTTCCCCATGGTCTTTCTAGTAGTAGAGAGATAGAAACTTCTTGTGCTCACGCAGAGTTGCAGGTTCCCTAGACTAACAAGTGAAGGAAGATGGTGGACCATACGGTGAGGGCCGGTATAGCGACCAAGTATGTCCATAGCATGAGAACTGAGCACTCGTCTTGCGCAACATTGTACAACTGAGTCATGGTACCTGTAAGTTTCAATTTGTCTTTCCTTGTTAATATTGTTCTTTTAGTTTTTCTAGATTTGCATGAACTCAGTTCACTTGATGATTTATGACTAACCGATATTCATGGCAGGTGGGAGAGTGAACTGAAGCATCAAAACATACTGAAACAATGGATCCTCTGGAAGTAATCCTAGACTCGCAGCTGTTAGTACAACGCCTATACCGATAATTGGGAGAATTATGTACCGAACACAGACTATTCCAATTACAACCACCGGTTTGACTGCCGAGGAACGTAAACCTGTTCGATTTGAACCACAGTAAGTTTCTAAGTTTAGTTTTTTGTTTAAACTGATAGTGAAATAGGAGCTGTATATTGAGGGATTTACCTTGAATAAGGTTGCCCCCTAGTATAATAGTCATACAAGGAATGGTACCATCTCTGCACAATCGGTTAGGTTAGTAACTTAAGATGCAAATGGTTAGGAGGTAATTAATGACAAAGATTCTGGTAACTACCCAAGAAGTTTTGCAGTGGTTTGAATTATTCGTAAAGGAGCATCATCACCTATGATAAGGTTTCTGAGCCAGCTAACTGCACCGAAGATGAAACCGATAATCTGAAAGCATCAAACATGTCACATTGGTTAATTCATTCACTCTTGGTATATTCCTCAGTGCTAGTCAGTAAAATGAACTTACTGCACCGAGCGTAGGTGGTGCGAGAAGTTCCTCCAATATCTCATGGAGGAAGTTTACTCCTTTACTCCAAAACCCTGTCCCTTTCTTTACCAATTTGTCTTCGGGTGCATTAAGGAGACGGGTCTTTTGATCAGCCTCTAAGTCATTATTGGATGATTTGATTACTGCTTTCTCAGATTCTTCCATGGCTTGAATTTTCATTGCTGACCCTTTTATCAGCCGGAATGTGTATGTCCATATGTAGAAACCCCCTAGCTGCACAATAAGCAATATAGAATTCAATTTTGCTTCTCTTTTCTCCTCATTTCATACCAATACCTTTGTAACAAAAAAAGAAAGTGTCAACATTACATACTGCCATGGAGAAAGATGCGTAAGAGAGACCAACGGTTCTGCATACACTCCTGTTACCAAATGGACTTTTGTCCTCATCGCAGATTGCTGGGACTAGGATGATTGGTAGGTTCCCCATGTTTCCTATTAACCAAAATAGAATTTTGTTTCTCCACCAGAACATTGCAAAGAAATATCTGACACATACTGACAATGATGATGATGATGACGTTTACTGTCTCAAAATAATTTTGTGGTGTTACCTGAAGAACAAGTTGCAATAATAAGACCTTCAAGATAAGGAGGTGGTTTCAGAATCTTTACAACTATCCACCCAAGAAGTCCTCCGATTAGGAATGTAAGTCCCATGTTCACCGGCATAAACCACCTTTAAATTCACTCACAAGAAAATATTACAGTTGAAGATTTATCTTTCACCGTTTTTTTTTACTGAGTTACCACAAAGGTAAGAAACAAAAATGATTACCATGAGATGATGTCTTCAAGTGTGACCGTCCGAGCTAGATTGGCAAACATGAGAGCCGGTGCAAATAGTACAAACACCACCTAACAATATTTCCAAGTCAACAAATCTTCGATTGTTTGATAGTTATTTCAGAGATCCAAAGAACCATTCAATTGGATTACCTTGTTCATGGAGTTGCGGGCTTCAATAGGGAAGAGCTTGCAACGATCACTGGCCAAGAAAGCTCCCACAATACTCATGATGAGAACTTGAATAACCGGCATAGAAGCCACCTCCAACAATGACCAGAATCCCATCTTTTTTTTATGTGATTCTATAGACTGATGATCAATGAAGGGACTAGTATGGCTCAACCTCGGATCTTGTTTCTATCGATCTCTTCTTCTTCTTCTTCTTGTTCGGCTTCTGATTCTTCTACAGCTATCTGCAGAGAACTATTAAGCCTGAGAAGAGAGCAAGTAATACGAGGTAAGCACAGGTTTACGTTAAGCAAAAATACATATTTATATATAAACTTACAGAAAGCAGAATGATTAAATAAATAATTCATGGAATTGAGACATGACAGAGTTTTGAGTCTTTTGAGACCTGTATCATTGGAGAACAGAAGCTGTGTTTTTTCACGTTGCAACTACAATAATACTTTCTTTTCTTTCCATATATATATGTAAATGTTGTTTGACCTCACATAAAATAAAATAAAATATACTACTATTTTTATTATTCAACATCTATTTTTGTTTTTTATTCTAGAAATGCTTTACATTGAAATTAACGAAACAATCAAAATACAAACAATTACTACATAACTAGTGATGTATATTTTTTTTCTGTTTTAATTTTTGGATAAATGAAAACGTTTTATAGGACGACTCTAATTTGTTGTTGGAATTTGCTGATTTGAGTTAAGTTAGATAAATTATCCAAATAGTGTCGCCTGTTAAAAAAATTGTTTGGTTTACTGTACGAAATTAATTATGTGTTATAAACATTTTGAACTTCCAGATATTAAAATCAACTACTGCTAAACCTAGTATTACAAAAAAAAAAAAAAAAAAACTTAATTTTTTAGACATCTTAAAACACAGTTTATAAAGTGGTTGTGATAATTTGAGTCAATCTTGTAAGCTGTTGTTAAAAAAAAAAAAAGTGGTTGTAAAAATAATTGGAAACAGACTTAATTGCTAGCTATGTTTCTACACGTGTTTATTATAATGCACATGTATGGACCCCTAATATTATTAAGTGGCTCTACGTAAAACAACTACTATTTAGATGGGAAAGCAAATATTGAAAGAGTAACAAGGAGACAACATATCAAAGGAAATTATGTTTTCTAATTTATTATTTTATATGACTGTTATATTTACTATTGTTCCATTTTAAAAATTTAAATTTACTTTCATTTTCATGATATTTGTTTTCTTTTGTCAACTTGATGGTTTAAATGATATTTGTAAATATATTTGGACGATTTAAAAATACATCAATAACATCATCATGAGATCCCGAAAAGAAAAAAAAAGTTTATCAGGACCGGTACTATCTGGATAGTACATTTAGTAAATTATTGAACATGTTGACTACTGAAAATGAAATGCATGTATGTTTTATTGTTTTTAAGTATGGCTGAAAAGCAATTTACCATTTGTTAAGAAAAGTTAGATCGTAATTAACAATTCAAGCATATCATGATATCAATGGTGGACCCTAAATATCAAAGATTTAAGGTATGGGATTGGGAGATAGACTTGATGACTGGATCCTTCTTCATACGCAACACTTATTTATTTTTATTTTTATTTTTGTTAAAAACACGTATTTATTTAGGTCAACATGTTTTAAAATTAAGAAGCAAACAAAAAGAAATTTGTAGAAAAACGTAAATATTGTAGCTACATTTAAAAAAGTTGCAGAAAGACTTTTCAATTCAAAATCTTTATTTCTTTAATCTAATTTTGGACAATAGCATTTTCAAAAAGTTCTTTGTTAAATTACAATAGTATTGTTAACTTTTTGAAAAATTAAATATTGTCGTTTTAGTTAAAGTTAAATGACCATCTATTCAAATATTGACATTCGACCACTATTGTTTAAGTCATATTTGCCATTTTACAATTAAAAAATGGCATACAAATTAAGAGCCGCGTTTAAGAATTTGTTTTTCGTAGGATCTTGCGACCATTTTTTTTTGCAGGTTTAAAATCAAAAGATATGGATAAATCCGAATAATGCGATAGGTTTCAAACTCAAAATCGTTTAGAACTAAATAGAGCATCTCCCCCCACATAACAATACCCTTAACTACAAATCTACAATCCAACCAATCGACATAAACCAAAAATCAAATCGAACTCAAAAACTCTAACCTACAAACGAAATTATAGACTACCAGAAGCAAAAACATATTAATCTTCTTCTCTAGCTAGTTCCAAACCTCTAATTCTTCAAAATTGACAACTACTCTATGTCGTCAAAATTGGTTACTGCGGATTTTTTTTCTCTGAATATTGTATATTCAATTAGTGTGTACCATTTATAAATATTGGTAAACAACACTGAGACGAAATGTTTTGGTTCTAGCTAGTAGGAAAAAACAAACCAATGGTGTCCCCGTCAAAGGATTAGATTCATAATTAAACTTTTTTAATTAGATTAAATTTCATATTCTATTTATTTGGTATTTGGACGTTTCCTTTTCATTTTCCCCGTATATAATGTATATGACACACACACACGCAAATATAAAACAAACATTAATCAATTATCTATTCGTCAGAATTGAATTTCTTCTACACATATATGTGTACACATATTAGACATGACACATGTATAGATGCGTATTTAATGGATCTAAATTGGTAAAGATAGTTTTCCTACAACTACTCATATTACGAAAGCGAAAAAGATCATCACCATCATCAAGAATTCAAGATCATCTTAATCAGATTCTTGAGCTTTATAATTGCTATTCAATCTTAAGCACGTATACGCAAACATCTCAAAAATTTTAAAATTTGATTTTTTGCAATAATACTAATAACGTGATTCAGATTCATTCGTAATTATAAAGTCTCATGAAAACTGATGCCAAAACATGTAACATTTGTTTTGTCGGATTAATAAATAAATAGATAGAAAGTACCTGAACAATGCAAGAACTCAGAAGGATATCTATCTCTCCGATGCATTAGGAGAAGAAAAATTGCGCAGAGATATAGGAGATTAAAATTTGGAAATTATTAGAAAATTTTGAACAAAAAATTTATTCTGTGTTTCCGTGTTTTAAGCGTTTTTATATTTACCAAACAATTTAACAAAAATTACCAAACAAAGTAAAAAAGACCAATAGAGATAGAGATATAAGCTGGTTCTACGATATGGTGACAGTTGCATTTTTTGTGATCTATAGTTGGCAACTTGGCAAGAAAGACGTCTCTCCTTGTGGATTATCTGATATCGATTTACTATATTTAAATTTTTGAAAAAACGGATAGAACGATCATTATTTTCTTAAATCACTCGATGTATTATTAAAAAGATGTATTTAAATTTCACGAAATTACCCTATACAGTATATCTCGAAACAAAAAAAAGTTGTATCACCTCATATATATATATAAACCACGTGGTGGTGGACTAGTGGTTCCCATTTGGATGGAAGAGTTGCCCTGTTGGTCCAGACTAAGAATCAATTCTCCCTAGATGTGTAATTACTACTCATTTATTATGTAGCTACATGGATATGGTCCTTGCTTACGGGCCATTTGAATACTCGGAAAGAGGATCTATCCGTAAGCTGCATCTAGGAGCGGATGCAGACATATATTTAGTATGGGGCACTAATAATATTAATAACTAAATTAAGGGATATATAAATAAATATTGTATTATTTATTCAAGGAAAAACAAAAATTAGAGTGGGGCACGTGCTACACCCACGGTCAACATGTGTCCGCCATTGGCTGCACCTCCTCCAAATATTAGTCTCGGACCCTTCCATAAGTGTAGAGATTTATCTTGAGTTATAAAAAAAAAAAAACCTCATATATATACTGTATGTATATTTTTGATTTTTTTAGTGCGTATATACACACAAAAATACATGACACATGCATATGCGTATGTATGTCTTTGTGCAGAGCTGGAGTCTTCGAGGATAGAAGTGGACAACCTAACGTCACGTAAATTGAACAACAGAAGAATTTAAAATTGACCAATCATTCGGACTGAGATCATATCGTTTAGAATCAGCTTTACATATATCACAACTAAAATTGTGTTTTTCTTACTATCTCGTATCCGTAATAGCTAGTAAAGGTAACTTAAACAACAACAAAAAAAGAAAAAAAAAACAATAGCCAGTCCCAGAGAAGAACCAGCAAGTGGTACGTTTAAACAATAGCCAGTCCCATAAAAGAACCAGCAAGAAGTACGTTAAAACAATAGCAAGTCCCAGAAAAGAACCAGCAAGTAGTACGTTAAAACAATAGCCAGTCCTAGAAAAGAACCAGCAAGTAGTACGTTAAAACAATAATACTAACAGCTTAAGTTTATGACTGCCTTATGCCTAACCCTGAAGCGTTTTTGGTTATCGAAAACTCCTTTCTTTTTTTTCACGAAAAGATTATATTGAAGATAGTACAACTGGAACATACAAAGGATCAAAGACAATCAATCCAGCAAACCAGGCTAAATCTACATATTGGTTATCGAAAACTCCATATACCTGAAAATTTTAAAAGCAATATTCGACTTTTTGTTTTTGTTTTTTTTTTCATTAAAGGTTTGACCAGAAGTGTTTTTCATATTTTATAATATCCACCGCGAGCACCGAACTTTGATTTCATCACAATTCATGTGATCCTAAAAATTAAAGAACACCTGTATGCGTCTAAATTATTCACATCCTACATATCTTTCTTGCTATCTCGCGATGCAGTGGACGAATAATAATATAATAACTGACTGACTTGAAAAAAAAAACAAAAAGGAAGAAGATTAATTCTCATGTACATTTTGACTTTTCAAACTCCAGTTTAATTTATGAATCCAAGGCTGTGCATGAGGTGACATGAGTGACCAAAAGTGAATTATGTACTAGTACGATAGCTACAAAACGTGCATCGACGTCATATTTTGTAGTGTAACTAGAAAACATGGGGACCAGAATTTTCAGCTTCTCCAGTATTCTCGAACAAAATTTAGTTTGTGGACGAAGTTATACGGATTTGGCCATTTGGGGAGACGATCGACATCTCCCTCCTCCCAACTATTGGGTTGGGGGGAGGGGGCGAGAGATTTATAAAGACTCCCCAAAATATAATGTTTTTCAAGAGCCATATTGTTGGTAACTACGTTGATATATATATTCACCACATCATTCATAAATAAAGTCCAACTTAAACAACTTCTACAATGTCTATTGTTACTTAGTTTTTCAACTTATTTGTAATTTAACTCATAGTTTTAACATTATTTTTCTCCTCTTTTTAACAAAATCCAAATCCTTTTTACAAGTTCGATCTAATATTCTTGCCCTCATTATGTTACAAGTTCGATCTAATATTCTTGCCCTCATTATGTCATAAGCTGGCAACCAATGTTTTGTTTATAATTTTTCAATGTGATTTTAGTTTTAGAAAAATTGCCTCAATTAACTCAAAATTGTATTTATGCATCCTTTTTTTTGTTATTGGACCAAACTAAAAAAAATCAGGTGGAAGCCCAAAACTATCTCACTCAAACTATATCGATATTGAAATGGAAGGAAAATGTCATAAGCGACAAGCCCATACAATACTTTTCCTTATTCGACCGGGTATAATCCTAAATAAAAAGTATAGCCCATACAATATTTTACTTTATTCTTCGTACCTTGATAAACAATTTTTTTTTTTAATTTATACTACAAATTATCACCTAGTTTTTTTTATAATGTCACGTAAATTGATAAATATTATGTATTGTTAAAGTACTTGGGTATTGTCATATCAATTATACAAATTATGTCTTTAACATTAGTCCAATGTTAAAGTACATATCGTTTTTTTTTTTTTTCTAAAGTCAAAGGTTATTGCGTGTGTTTGTTAGGTTTTCTAATTTAACTCATAGTTTTAATGTTTTTTTTTTCATAACATTCATAATTCTCAACAAAGTTTGGAAGCGATAATTATAAAAACGAAAGAGCAAGATACCATAAAATATTGTTTACTTAACATGTTTAAATCGTCATTGACTTCCAGTTCTCATTGCATATGTCCACATACTCGGTATTACTATCATATTTCTTCAGTTTTTAGTTTTTTCCTCTTTGTTGAGATTCAAGAATGCTTACATCTCATTTTCTTCAAAGTGAGATTATTTTTAAAAAATTTCTCCATCAATTACTTTTTTCGAGAAAATCTTTCCACTGACATTTTTCTAAAATTATTTTATCTTTAAAAATAAATTTTTGAAGGAAAATAAGTTAATGTAAATCCATGACAATCAATAATAATCATAAAATATTTATTAAAAAAATCAATAACAAATTTGGAAAATTTATAAAAACTGTACACAAATTTTCTCCAAATAACTTCTCTAAGTTTCTAGATGACCAAATTTTTGTTAGGTTTCGAACAGAGATCTATTTTGAAAAGAGAAAAAATACAGTTTCTGATGGGCCAAGGGAATGTGAGAGAGGTTCGACCACAGCAGTCCGGCCCGTTCGTCAGAGGAAACCAAATCCTCGTTATCTTGATTGATCTCACGAACAGTCTAGGATCTTCATTTATTTTTGTTGCTGAATAATAGGAGAATATACTCCTTCTATGTTTTTCCATTTCGTCATTTGCTTCCATGTATCAAGGGATGGATTGTCCCGAATCTTTGCTTCAGTACTCTTAATAAATCAATGAAAAACCCAAAAAGAAAGGTAGTCTAAACTACCAAACAAATATCTTGTGTTTTGTTCATGTAACGCCAATAGGGACCTTACCAATTGGTATCAGAGCGGTGTAACAGAGGGGCTTGATCCGGACCACTGGCGTGGTGTCAAGCATGGGTAACAAGGAGAGAATCGAAGACTTGGAGGCTAACCTGGGGATATGCAGGACGAGATCGTCAAGATGCGAGAGGGCATGGCGGAAAAGTTTCAGTCATTGGAACTCGCCGTCAACCGTCTAGCAGAATCGGTGATGAGTAGCCAGGAAGACCGAGGCAGTGCTCAACGTTTAGAGCGACGAGGAGACACCAATCGGGCGTAGTTTCGAACGGACAACACTAATCCATTCGCAGGTGGGAGGTCGGTGAAGCTTGAGTTTCCACGATTCAAGGGAGGTGATCCGACGTCATGGGTGAGCAAAGTTAAACAATACTTTGATTACCATGGTACCGTGGAAGAACAGAGGGTCCAGTTCGCTTCTTACCACTTGGAGGACGAAGCGAATGAGTGGTGGCAGGCAACGGCGAAAGGGTTGCTGCAACACGGGGTTTCCTTGACTTGGCAAGTGTTCGAAGAAGAGTTGTGGGTCCGTTTTGGGCCTACCGACGGGGAGGACTTCGACGAAGCACTGTCAAAGATTCAGCAGAAGGGGACGCTGCAAGATTACCAAAGGGAATTCGAGAGACTCCAGAACAAGGTAGAGGGGTGGACTCAAAAGGCGTTGATTGGTACCTATGTTAGAGGGTTCAACTCTTCTATCGCAGACATCGTCCGAATGTTTAGGCCAAAGACGCTCAAGGAGGTTCTGAATCTGGCTAGACTTAAAGACGAACAAATGCAACATGGGAGGAAGAGATTCGGTGGTGGTCCGTCAGCGACGAGCTATGGCATGCCGACTTCTCGGTTCCATCAATCCACGACGGGTAACAGGGTCGAATCGTCCAGGGAAGTCGACTCTAAAACCAAAGAATCAACGTCGTCAGCACCACGTCGTTTGAGCTGGGATGAGTTGAAGAAAAAGAGGAGTTTAGGCTTATGCTTCAGCTGCGACGAGAAGTATATCCCAGGTCATCGGTGCAAGCAACCGCAACTGTTTGTCATGGAGGGAGAAGGAGATGACGACAGTGACTTAGACAAAGAGGTGGAAGGAGAGCCGAAATATGATGAAGTTCCAGAGATCACCACCTATGCACTGACGGGTTGGAGTGGACCACAGACAATCCGCTTGTCAACCTGCATCGGCAAACATCACCTCACGGCATTGGTCGATAGCGGGTCCACGCACAATTTCATCAGTGAAAGAACGGCGAGGGAGTTGAGGGTTGATCCGACACTGGTGAAACCGTTTGAAGTGAAGGTGGCAGATGGGAAGCCATTGCAGTGTCAAAGCAAGTTCGAATCGGTCAGGGTGGGTTTCAGAGCAGTGGACTTCACCATGACGCTATACGCTCTACCTCTTTTGGGATTAGACATGGTTTTAGGAGTGCAGTGGTTGAGGTGCCTAGCACCAACGGTCTGTGACTGGAAAGAGCAAACAATGGAGTTCGAATGGGGAGGGGAGACATTCAAACTCAGAGGAATACAACCAAAACTTCAAGTCGGCGGTCCACAGGAGATGGAAAAAGAGGCTCGTCAGGGGCAATCTCTGTTCGCCGTACATATTGCTGAGGCGGCAGAGAAGGAGCGGATCATTCCAGAGGGCATTCGACCCTTGATCCAAGAGTTTGACGACCTTTTCCAACCACCAACGCAGCTACGACCGCAGAGAGACATTGAGCATCACATTCCGTTGAAAGAAGGAATGGATCTGGTCAATGTCAGGCCATATCGGTACGCCCATTTCCAGAAAAATGAGATTGAGAAACAAGTAAACGAGATGCTGAGGGCTGGTATCATTCGCACAAGTCTTAGCCCCTTCTCGTCACCAGTGCTTTTAGTCAAGAAAAAGGATGGGACGTGGCGGTTCTGTACGGACTACCGGGCTCTCAATTCAGTCACCATTAAGGACCGTTTTCCAATCCCTACTGTTGATGACATGCTCGATGAGCTCCATGGGGCTACTTTCTTCACTAAGCTGGACTTGACTACGGGATACCACCAAGTGCGAATACTTCCTGGAGATGTGCATAAGACCGCATTTCGAACCCACAACGGCCACTATGAGTACCTAGTCATGCCGTTTGGGCTCTACAATGCACCATCGACTTTTCAAGCGCTTATGAACGATATCTTCAGGCATATCCTCCGCCAGTTCGTGCTAGTGTTTTTCGACAATATCCTTGTTTACAGTGCGACATGGGAAGAACATGTGCATCACGTGGAGCAGATTTTTGCTATCTTACGCAAGCATCGGCTAGCCGTGAAGCTCAAGAAATGCGAGTTTGGGCAACGGGAACTGGAATACCTAGGACACATAATCTCCAACGAAGGTGTGAAGGTGGACCAAACCAAGATCCAAGCGATGCTTGACTGGCCAACACCAACAAATGTCACCGAGTTACGAGGATTCCTTGGCCTTATTGGGTATTACCGCAAGTTCGTATAGAACTATGGGATAATCGCCAGACCACTGACTAACTTGCTTCACAAGGGAGGGTTCGAATGGGGAGAAGAGGTAGAGGTGGCTTTTGCGGCTCTCAAGACGGCACTCACCACTACTCCGACACTGGCTCTGCCAGATTTTTCTAGTCCGTTTGTGATACAAACCGATGCGTCCAGAGATGTTATTGGTGCCGTTTTGTCACAGAACGAGAAGCCAATCGCTTTCATGAGCAGGTCGCTGGGAGTAGCAAAACGATCGTGGTCCACCTACGCAAGGGAGATGCTGGCCATTGTAGTGGCAATAAGAACATGGCGACCGTACCTGCTTGTGAGGAGGTTCCTCATACAAACCGACCAGAGCAGCCTACGATATCTCTTTGAGCAGCGCATCCTAACTCCTGAACAACAAAAGTGGATGGGCAAACTAGTGGGTTATGACTATGAGATTACGTACAAACTAGGCAAAACCAATGTGGTTGCTGATGCTTTATCACGTGTTCCAGGGAGTCCGGTTTTAAATGCTATCTCGGTGCAACATACGTCATTATGGGACGACATACGAGCATTGGCAAAGGAGGATGCCTATATGCAGCGTGTGGGACGACTAGCTCGCTCCAAACCAGGGTGTCCTTATGCATGGAGGAACGACCTATTATGCTACAAGAACCGGGTGATCATTCCCCCTAGCTCACCTTTGGTGACCCAACTTCTACATGAGCATCACGACACGCCAATGGGAAGACATTCGGGCGTACTCCGTACGTACCGCCGACTGGCAAGACATTTTTACTGGCCTGCCATGCATCGGATTGTGAAGGAATATGTGGCAGCTTGCGACATTTATCAACGGGCGAAGTCGTCGTCGCTGGCACCAGCCGGCTTGTTTCAGCCACTACCTATCCCGAACCAAGTCTGGGAGGATGTCTCTATGGACTTTGTTGATGGATTGCCACGGTCCGACGGTCATACCTCAATCATGGTGGTGGTGGATCGACTAACTAAGTCCGCCCACTTGGTTCCATTGGCACATCCGTATACTGCCAAGGTGGTGGCGGCAAAGTTCGTGGCTGCAATTGTGAAGCTCCACGGCATTCCGCGTTCCATTGTAAGTGACCGTGATCCCATTTTTGTCAGTTTCTTTTGGAAGGAGTTTTGGAAGTTCTGGTACCAAGCTTCGTATGTCCACGGCTTATCATCCCCAGTCTGACGGTCAGTCGGAGGTGGTCAACCGGTGCATTGAACAATTCCTCAGATGCTTTGTTCAGAACCGACCCAAGCAGTGGAGCGCTTTGTTGCCGTGGGCAGAGTTTTGGTATAACACCACTTTCCACTCCTCAACGGGCACCACTCCTTTCCAAGCACTCTATGGACGCGCACCACCTGCCATTCCTTTGTACGAAGCGGGTTCTTCGATGCTTGCGGAAGTGGATGAGCAGTTGACCTCCCGTGACCAACTTCTCGATGAACTAAAGCAACACCTCCAACGGGCTAACAACCGCACCAAACAACTGGCGGATGCAAAACGCAGGGATGTGGAGCTCGAGTGTGGAGGTTGGGTGTATCTGAGGCTACAGCCATATCGCCAACGGTCGGTTCTTCGTCGAACTTTGCAGAAGCTTGCCCATAAGTTTTTTGGGCCCTTTCAGGTCATTGAGAAGGTGTTGGGCTGTTGCATATCGTTTGGCGTTACCCGCTAGTTCCCGCATACACCCTGTCTTTCATGTCTCATTACTAAAGCCTCACATTGGCCGAGAGACACCGGTGCAGGGGGAGCTGCCGCCGCTGAGGGAGAATGGGTACCTTATCTTGCAGCCGGATTCTGTGCTCCAGCAGCGTAAGGTTCGCTCGGGTAAGAAGGACGTGGTGGAGTTGTTAATCAAGTGGAGGGGATTGTCTGCAGATGATGCTACGTGGGAGGAGGAGAGGCAAATTGCAGAGAGCTTTCTCGACTTTGCTCCAAACCTTGAGGACAAGGTTGCTGTTTGAGGGGAGGGTATAGATGGGCCGAGGGAATGTGAGAGAGGTTCGACCACAGCAGTCCGGCCCGTTCGTCAGAGGAAACCAAATCCTCGTTATCTAGATTGATCTCGCGAACAGTCTAGGATCTTCATTTATTTCTGTTGCTGAATAATAGGAGAATATACTTCTTCTATGTTTTTCCATTTCGTCATTTGCTTCCATGTATCAAGGGATGGATTGTCCCGAATCTTTGCTTCAGTACTCTTTATAAATCAATGAAAAACCCAAAAAAAAAAAGTAGTCTAAACTACCAAACATATATCTTGTGTTGTGTTCGTGTAACGCCAATTGGGACCTTACCAGTTTCTGTCTGGTCATTTATCTATTCTTCTTTCAACGTTCGCTTGTTTTCTTTACACAATAATCAAATTCCCACGCTATATAAATATTTCTCATATATCAGTAGGCATGCAGGTAGAAATGAGGAACTATTATTGATTGAATGATGAGGACGTAATTATCATCATGCAATGCTTTATTTTATTTTTATATGGTTAGGTGAAGAAAGGCAAGACATCCACAAATCCACCCGGCATAGACAAACCAAAAGTGTACTGGAATCAGTAATTTTGTCTAGCTGCAAAAATAATCATATATGCGTACGTAACTGCTTTTATATTTATATATTAAGAATAAAATCATTCTGTAATATATGGTTCAAACGGAGTAGGAAACCGCTACTGTCATAAAGAGGCTTTACGTTTTGTTTAAGATAAAGAAAAGCCAAAATATGCTAAAGATTTGTATGTTGTGGACAGAATGTGAAATCAAATTAGAAAGTGATTATAAAATAAACTATACTAAAGCATAGAAAGCAAAACAAAAGTAAGGTTTTAAAAAGAAAACACCACTAGTCTCTCTACGGCCTTTATGCAGTAAGCCAGTAATGCTGCACGTAGCCAAATAGTTTTTATTTTGAGTAGCAAGAAAATACAGTTATTGGGCATGCTCAAAAGTGAGACAATTTCAAGCCGGACCTGCAGCATGGGACGAAATTGCATTTGCATGCCTAGAATAAGAGTTTGAGGATTTAAGAGCTAAGTTCCTGAAATCTAAATGCATGAGAAATTATATCTTGTTTTCGAAAACTCTAGAAGAAATGATAAACATATTCACTTCTCCAAAAACAGTAACGACTAGCAAAGCGCTAGCTAGTCTCATATGTCTAGAAGAACTTTTAAAAAACGTGTTCTCGATTTTCCCAAGCATCCAGTACTAATTGACGAAGTGTCCACATATCTTGATGATTTGTCTTCTATGGTAGCCGTAAATTATTTACAACAAATACAACGTTTAATAGCCGTTAACTATTCTCAATAATTACTATGTACAATAATTTAGAATAAATTTCTATTTATTTAGACACCGGAGATCAGAATGAATATAATTCGTTTTTGGAATATAAATATTTTACCACCAGAGGAAACAATATTAATAATTCAAACTATTAACACTTTATTTCCCTAAAAAGAATTACTACAAAATTAACATAAACTAAAGTGACTAATCACTAGAAAAATAAAATCATAACTAGGTATCAACCCACACTATGTTCGGGATAAATCAATTTAAATAAAATATTATGAGTAAAATTATTATTTGAGATTCAAGATTCGTTTGTAAGTGGCATATTTCTTATTGTTATTTACATAAATATGCCACTAAAATATTATGAGTAAAATATAAAACAAAATATGTAAGTAAAATTTTTTCCGTTTATTCAAATATGCGTTTATTTTCTAGTAAAATATGCTTTATCTAGTAAAATATGTTTTGATGTCTTTTTGTGTTTCTAAAAATCAAATTCACATATTTTATATTTCACATTATTATCTATATCACTATACCATTAAATAGATAAAGCAATATTTTTAAACTAATTGATTTAATTTAAACTAATCTTAAGTTTAAAAATGCAATGAGAAAAATGATAAATAAATGAATATTTTTTTTTCTTGTTTGTGACATGTAATTTATTTTTGATAATTAAATAGGTTATGAAAATGATAATTAAATACATTTTAAGATTTAATAGTTGACTAAATCTTTCATTTTAAAAAACTAATAGAAAAAAGTTTTAGCTCATAATATTTCAGTGGCATATTTATGTAAATAAAAATAAGAAATAAATGCATTTGTCAAAAAAGTATAGGAGCTATGTAAGCGCGACACCTCAGATTTTTTTTTGTAAGAGTGCTTCTCTATTAATATATAGAAGATTTTTTTCTTGTTTGTGAAATGTAATTTATTTTTGATAATTAAATAGGTTATAAAAATGATAATTAAATATATTTTCAGATTTAATAGTTGACTAAATCTTTTATTTTAAAAAACTAATAGAAAAATTTTTTAGCTCATAATATTTCATTAGTATATTTATGTAAATAACAATAAAAAATAAATGCATTTATCAAAAAAAGTATAGGAGCTCTGTAAGCGCGACACCTCAGTTCTTTTTCTTGTGAGAGTACTTTTCTATTAATATATAGGAGATTTTTTTCTTGTTTGTGAAATGTAATTTATTTTTAATAATTAAATAGGCTATGAAAATGATAATTAAATACATTTTCAGATTTAATAGGTGACTAAATCTTTCATTTTAAAAAACTAAGGGGGGTGTATTGAAAGTAGAATTTTGGAGGATTTTAGAAGATTTGTGATTTATTTTAAAATCACCTGTTATTCAACTAGTGATTTTTAAATCACTTCTAGAATCAACTGTTATTGAATATGAGATTTGTAAAAAGTCATTATAAATCACTCACAATCTCTGTTATTCAATTAACAATTTGTAAAAATCATATACAATCCACTGTTATTCAAAATATAACTTTTTTTTTAAGAAAACCATAATAGAGATTTTGGGAGACTTTGTATACACTTTTGTAATAGAATTCTTGTTAAAAAAATCACACCGAAAGTAGTGTGATTTAGAAGGATTGTTTAAAAAACAATTCACATAAAAACAAATGCCTTCACCGCAGAACAAACCCGAAACAATGGTGGATGAGTATACAGCTTTCTCCAAATGAACAATATGAGACTTCCCACACACATGTCGATTGTTAAGTAACCTCCCATGTAGAATGGTATAGCCATGTAAAAGTGTTCTTCGAAACCAATTGCAATTTTCTTTCAAAATACATCCTCCATCTCTGCAACTTGTCTTCTCCTACTCTCTCTCTCTCTCCCTTTCTCTCTCTCTCTTTACTCGCAAATACATACCTCAAGATGTTGTCTCGGTCCATCAAGTTGATCATTGAAGCAACTCAAGATGTATTCTTAGCCACCTACGCAGCAGAGCTTTCGTCAACGGCGACGGTCAATACCTTTGAGTGCTCAAGTGGGAACTAGTGACAAACAATATGGATCCTGTGTTCAAGGATGTCTGATAAGTCGCTGGGTGGGGTACTTAAGTGTTTCCTTTTTGTTTGAGCTAGCTCATACTCAAAACTCTCAGGTTTCATTTTATTTTCAAAGATGTACTTAGCTTTTGTAGAAGTTGTTGTAGGCTCATTATCTCCGACAAAGAATGTCCACATCTGGGTTTGTGCATCGCTCTTCTACAACGCATGGGTTTCTTATTTCAGAGTTTCTGCAATTAAGTGAATCCTTTTGATTAAATTCAACAACAAAGGTGTTCAGTTCAATATTGCCAAAGAAGAAAGCAATACACACACCAAAAACGTAGGCTAAGTAAGAACACACCAAATCATAAGAACGAGAAGGTAAGAAATAGAGTAAGAAAAAATAGCCAACCACCATTGTATTTATTCAAGTCTCCTACAACCGAAAGCTTTTAAAGCCATTATCTATTTCCAACTATCTATTTAGAAAAAACTACATTCACATAATCCGACCATCTTCTCCATCACACTTAAGCACGCTCTCCTCTGATCATACGTGCAAGTTGAATGTCTTTTGCCACGCTTGGCATGAAAGGGGCAAAGGTTAGTGTCCTCAAAGAGACCAACAAGGTTTGCTTCCGCAGCCTCCTGAAGTGCAATCACAGCATGGCTCTGGAAACACCAACAAATGTGAGGTGCAACTTTCTTTGTCTTTGCCAACTAATGTGATTTTGCGTATGATCTCTCTTTTTTTTAACCATATAAATATCCTAAAATCACCTAAAATTCAATAACCAAATCTCACCAAATATCAAATCTCAAATCTCACCAAACACCCTAAAATCCTAAATTCAAAAACCAAAATCTCCTAAAATTACACTCAAATCACCTAAAATTATACTCAAATCTCTCAAAATCCTAAAATATTAAAATCTCAACAAATCTCCTAAAATGTCAAGTTCAATACACCCCCCTAATAGAAAAAAATTTTAGCTCATAATATTTCAGTGGCATATTTATGTAAATAACAATAATAAATAAATGCATTTATCAAAAAAATTATAGGAGTTATGTAAGCGCGACACCTCAGACTTTTTTGTAAGAGTGCTTCTCTATTAATATATATGAGATTTTTTTTCCTTTTTCTGTGAAATGCAATTTATTTTAAATAATTAAATAGATTATAAAAATGATAATTAAATACATTTTCAGATTTAATAGTTGACTAAATCTTTCATTTTAAATAACTAATAGAAAATAAACTTAGCTCATAATATTTCAGTGGTATATTTATGTAAATACAATAATAAATAAATGCATTTATCAAAAAAAAAGTATAGGAGCTCTGTAAGCGCGACAGCTCAGTTTTTTTTTTTATGAGAGTGCTTTTCTATTAATATATAGGAGATTTTTTTCTTGTTTGTGAAATGTAATTTATTTTTAATAATTAAATAGGTTATTAAAATGATAATTAAATACATTTTCAGATTTAATAGGTGACTAAATCTTTCATTTTAAAAAACTAATAGAAAAAAAATTTAGCTCATAATATTTCAGTGGCATATTTATAAAAATAACAATAAGAAATAAATGCATTTATCAAAAAAAGTATAGGAGCTCTGTAAGCGCGACACCTCAGTTTTTTTTTTGTGAGAGTGCTTCTCTATTAATATATAGGAGATTTTTTTCTTGTTTGTAAAATGTAATTTACTTTTAATAATTAAATAGGTTATAAAAATGATAACTAAATATATTTTCAGATTTAATAGTTGACTAAATCTTTCATTTTTATAAATTAATAGAAAAAAATATTAGCTCATAATATTTCAGTGGTATATTTATGTAAATAACAATAAGAAATAAATGTATGATTGGACATGACTATCGAGACTGGCTTTTTACACAGATTGCTCAGATTTGGTGAAGATGGTGTCTTCTCCTAAGGACTGGCTGGCGTTCAAGATTTACCTCGACGATATCAAGATGGACAGAGAGGAGTTTTATTCTTTCTCTTTATCTTTAGTTTCAAGAAATGCTAATGTAGATGCGGATTCTTTGGCACGCCAAGCGCGTACAACTCCGCATCATGTTTTATTTGTAAATGATTTTTCTTCCTATTGGCTCTTATGAGCTAATCTTTTGTTGTCAAGTAAAAAATGTATTAATCAAAAAAAATATAGGAGCTCTGTAAGCGCCACATTTCAGTTTTTTTTTTTTCTTTGTGAGAGTGTTTCCCTATTAATATATAGGAAATTCTTTCAAAATATTAATTACTGGAAGTATTGAGAATCCAATGTTACCTTATTTAGTTTAAATATTGATTCGAACGCAAAAAACTTCTCCTTTTATTTTTCTTACAATTGCCAAAAAATTGATCTTTGCTTGCTTAAGTCAAAGACAAGAAGAGCAATCACAGTTTCTCAATCAAAGCCACCTTTCACTGCTTTCAAACTTACCTATTTTATTTTAAAAAAAAGAAACCATCTCACGCGCTTTATTCATTCCTCTTCTCTTCCCTTCTCTCTCTGTCTGAAAAAACCATTAATGACATAAAAACAAATCTTATCAATTTTTTTTTCTTACTCTGACAAAGTAATAGAGAAAAAAAAAAAAGATTGAATCATCATCACCGTCGTCAATCTAAAAACTTGCTCGATCTAGTGGGAATCTATAATTTTCACTTTTGCATCTTTCATTGATTTGGGTTTTCTCGAAATAGGTAGCTTGAGTCTTTTTCTTTCTTTGCAACCGCGTGAACCTACTAGCGAGCGAGCGTTTCCGCAAATGTGACAGCTCATCACTCTCACAACTTCTAACACTAGTTATATTAAGTTAACGAAGCAGGTACGACCAAATACTTTGTCTGAAAAACAAGAAAAACAAAAAAAAACGCGGAGTTATGAGAGTTATCGACGGTTCTTTGCTTCGGCGGCTGATTTGTCTTCTTAGCCTCTGGTGTCTTATCGATGGAGGAGTCACGGTGGTTGTGGCGGAGGATGAGAGGAAAGTGAAAGATAGACAGCTTAACCAGACTCCTACTTGGGCTGTTGCTGCTGTTTGTACTTTCTTCATCGTTGTTTCTGTTCTTCTTGAAAAAGTACTTCACAAAGTTGGAAAGGTTGGTTTTTTCTTTTTTTTTTTTTCTTTTGGGGGGTTTATGCTAAATCTTTGTACTTTTTGTTAGATTTGAGCCTTGAGGGTTTAGTGGAGATGGGTTCTCTTTGATTTGTGAAAAGGAACTGTCTTTGTCTGAGATTTTGGGTTTATGTTTGTGTTTGAAAATTGGCAAATTTGTCTTGAAGTGAACTTTGTTTTGATTTTGATTTAGGTTCTATGGGATCGGCACAAGACAGCTCTTCTCGATGCCTTGGAGAAGATCAAATCAGGTCTAAAATCGCAGTGTTTATTTTTACTACTTTTTGTCAAGTTATGTTCTGTTTGGAATTTGCAAGTCTGAGTCTTACCCCAAGGAAGAATTTTTCGATTTTTTTTAGATACATTCTTGGTTGTTTCTATCTAAATTCATTCCAAAATAAACTTGTTGATATGAATTGTTGCAGAGTTGATGGTACTTGGATTTATCTCATTGCTTCTGACATTTGGACAAAGCTACATTTTGGCGATTTGTATCCCTTCACATGTTGCTCATACGATGCTCCCGTGTCCTGGTCCTAAACACTTGAAAAAAGAGGAAGATGACGATAATGGTGAAAGTCACAGGAGACTCTTGTGGTTTGCACACAGAGTCCTATCAGGAGGTGAAGCATCTCCCAAAAAATGCAAGAAGGAGGTGAGAGTGTGTTAAATATCTCATTACATATTTGCCTTGTTGATTTGAAGATTGTTAATGGATGTCAATGTTAAATGATGGTGTAGGGTCATGAAGAGCTTATCTCTGCTGAGGCACTTCATCAATTGCACATCCTTATATTCTTCTTAGCCATTTTCCATGTTATGTACAGCTTTTTAACTATGATGCTTGGAAGGTTGAAGGTACTTAAGAGAAAACCGTGCAACATCTCAGTTTCGTCTACAGAAAGTTTTTGGGTTGTATTAAAGATTTGTTGGTCTTTTCAGATTCGCGGATGGAAGCATTGGGAGAAAGAGACATCATCCCATAATTACGAGTTTTCAACAGGTACACACTTATGCACTTTCTCTGACCTTGAGGCTAGGGCTGGGCAAAATAACCGATAACCAAATAACCGACCGAAACCGAACCGAAAAAAACCAAACCGAACCGAACCGAAATTTTTCAAATACCCGAATGGTTAGTAAAAATCTATATCCAAACTAACCGAAACCGAACCGAACCGAACCGACAATTAAATGGTTAACCGAAATATCCGAAAACCTAGAAGATATCAAATATTATATACTTAATATTATGCAAAACTATAAAATAAACTTAAAATATAAATTATTTCTAGATTTAAAACAATTAAATATTTTAAATAATCAATATATGTAAATGTTATTATTTTGAATTTACAAAGTTAAATACTATTTTGTAAAATTGAATCCATATTTTTCCCTTTTTTGTATTTTTGTTATTGTATATTTGGTTAATTTTGGTTATATTCGGTTAGTTTTGGTTATATTTGGTTTATTTGGTTAATGTTAATATAATTTATGTTAGTTATGGTTATTTATTTAAATAACCAAACCGAAACCGAACCGAAAGAAACCGAACCGAACCGAACCGAAATTTCAAAAATATCCAAATGGTTACTATATTACTATATCCAAAATAACCGAAACCGAATACAACCGAACCGAAACCGAATGGTTAACCGAATGCCCAGGCCTACTTGAGGCTACTCTATCTCAATTCTAGTCTTATAGTTTCTTGTCTTCATCCTTGCGGTGTCCTGAGCTCTGGTTGGTTACTTTTTGATTTGTTGTTCTTGCTTTATATAGATACTTCCAGATTCAGGCTAACTCATGAAACATCTTTTGTAAGAGCACACACAAGTTTCTGGACTCGGATTCCAATCTTTTTCTATATTGTAAGAACCATCATCCTCTTGCTTCTATTCTATTCTTAGTCAGCTCAGAGATAATGTAGCACACATACCAAATTGACTATTCGGTACTATTCTTGATATGATTCTCACTTTCGGCCGCCAATACAATGCGTTTCAGGGATGCTTTTTCAGACAGTTTTTCAGATCCGTTGGGAAAACTGACTACTTGACATTGAGAAATGGATTCATCTCTGTGAGTTTTTCGACGTACGGTTTCTATTTTCGATTTAGTATGTAGTATTATTGATCTTGCTGAGTCGCTCTGTTGTGGTTTATGAAGGTTCATCTAGCTCCGGGTAGTCAATTCAACTTCCAAAAATACATTAAAAGATCGTTGGAGGATGATTTCAAGGTGGTCGTTGGAGTCAGGTAAACTTATAACACTTTCTACGATCATTGGCTTTCATTCCTATAACTTATAAGTTACAAGTTTATAACTAAAGATTGTGTCTTATTGCAGCCCTGTCTTGTGGGGATCTTTTGTGTTATTCCTCCTTCTAAATATTGAAGGTGAGTATCTAAAGTCACTAACTGTACAAAAATATCGTTCCATGGACGTGTTCTAATCTTCTTGCTTGGTATTTCAGGCTTCAAGATGATGTTCATTGGAACTGCAGTGCCGGTTATCGTAAGATATCATTCACTTAATTCGTTGAGATCTTCCAAATTATTAAGGACTCACAGTTTTGGTTTTTTTTTTTTTTTTTCAAGATAATTTTAGCTGTAGGGACAAAGCTTCAAGCGATTATGACAAGGATGGCTCTTGGAATCACCGATAGACATGCGGTAGTTCAAGGAATGCCGCTTGTACAAGGCAACGATGAGTATTTCTGGTTCGGTCGTCCCCATTTGATTCTCCATCTCATACATTTCGCCTTGTTTCAGGTACTCAAAAGAAACAGAGAAATCCCTCAACGCAAAACACAGATCCTTTTCATTACTTTCTTGAATCGTTTCTTTTACATTTTGCAGAACGCGTTTCAGATCACGTATTTCTTCTGGATATGGGTAACAGCTTCGTTTTTTTCGTTGCTTTTCTTATGCATTTTCTTTCTTGACAAGAGTACATAATTCTCTGTTCCCTCGATGTAAATGCAGTATGAATTTGGAGATAATTCATGCTACCATCCTAATTTCAAGATTGCACTTCTAAAAGTAGGGATCGCGTAAGTATCTAATCTCAAAGACGTGTGAAAAGAAGATATTGAACTTGTATGCACATCATGATCATACCACTACTAATCTTGTTTCCTTTTTTCTTTCTCTTGCAGTGTAGCAGTATTGTGTCTTTGCAGCTACATCACACTTCCTCTTTACGCACTCGTAACTCAGGTAACTTTCCATTGTTCATATATGCTACTTAAACTGGACATGTCTGTAAACTAAGAGATCTCGGTGATTTAGATGGGTTCGCGGATGAAAAAATCAGTATTTGATGAACAAACATCAAAGGCACTCAAGAAATGGAGAATGGCAGTGAAGAAGAAGAAAGGTGTGAAAGCCACCACTAAGAGACTTGGTGGAGAGGGAAGCACGAGCCCTACATCATCAACGGTTAGGTCTACTTCATCTGTACGATCATTGCAACGTTTCAAGACCACACCACATTCGATGAGATACGTAGGACTTGACCCTGAAACATCAGATCTAGACACAGACAACGAAGCTTTGACTCCTCCCAGGTCTCCTCAAAGCTTCGAGCTTGTTGTGAAGGTTGAACCAGATTCTAAAGAGATCAAGACTGGTGAGACTAGTCGTGACACTGAAACTGATTCTAAAGAGTTCTCTTTTGTCAAGCCTGCACCGAGTAAAGAACTATCGCAAGACCGGTGAGAGACTAGCCGTGATGGTAAATCTGATTCTAAAAAGTTCTTTTAAAGTTAAGCCTTCCCCGAGTAAAGAACCATCGCAGTAAAAGAATCAGAATCTGTCACCCCGGAGCATTGTTTTTGGTTTATTAATCTAATACCTTTGTAAATCAAATGCCGTGGTGAAAAAGTAATGTATTGATGACAATAGTAATTAAATTAGGATTTGCCCTTCTTCCATTGCCAATTATAACAGTCCAGATTCTGCCAATTAGAGATTCGGCGTAAGAAAATGAGGGACAAATATGAAGAACCAATTTAGTAAAATTCATTAAAGCCTACTCAAATTTTGTCAAAGCTAATTCGAAACAAAAACCATACAACACAAAGAAGAAAGTCTTGGTTTATTTATCTAATGATTTGTCAATCTTCGTTATGATGTTCTCTTACAAAATAACCAAATTGAACTATAACGTTGGTTTGGTTTTCAGTTTTCTAATTAATTGATTAAACCAAAGTCGAGTTGAGATGAGTGGTAACACTTGAGCCACAATTTAGTTATATGAGTGGTAACACATGATTGAGGACGGTTTGTTTTTGTTTTGTAACCCATAAATGATATATCTCACAAGGTGCCTCTTCATCGTCCTACTGGTCTAATTAACATCACTGCATTGGCTCGAGTTTTTCACATCTCATTAAGAGTGAGTTTCCAAGGCTTTGATGTATTCGTTTCTCTCAATAGTGTCTATAAACTTTCAACCTTTTTTTTGTTGATTAGCGGTCTAAATGGTTTTGATATATTGAAAAATTGCTTAGACACAATTTTTTTTATTTAAATCAAAATGTGGAAGCAACCAAAGCATGAATGAATAGAGAAATAAGACGAAAGATTAAACAAGACAGCAACTACTTTTTATACCGATCACTATCAAACAAGCTAGGCTTGCAGAGAAGTATTTCACTAATCAAGCAAAAACGAGCACATCAATTTATTCCCTTGTCTATCAAACCTAAACCTAATTTAAGAAAAGAGAAAAATAAATTCCGCGAAAATTCAAATGATTATATATTTTTTATTACACAAAAAAAAAAAACTAGTAGAAAACATCTCAAGTGTAGAGAAGGGCGGGTAGCTAGGCTTTGACCTTGGAAGGAAGAATGGTGAGCGAGGGAGCGGTAGATGTAATAAATTGCGACGCTTTCCCAATATCAAAGTCACAAGTCACGTTACTCACGAGACACAAAACCATAAAAACTTTTTTTTTTCTTTTTTTTTTTCTATAAAAGATCCAAACTTTTGTTTTTGACATTTTCCTAAAATTATCTCTATGTTTAGGTATAAGATACGCGCGTAATTAATAACCGCTTCATAATAGGGTCCATTCACAGGTCCACATATGGAAGAAAAACAAGGTATAATTTAAAAACTTATAAAGTTATTTTGTTAGTGATGATGTGTTGAAGTATTTGCATTAATGGAATAAATGGGAAAGATAAGCATTTGCAACGTACATACAAAGTAATGACAAAAATCTCTTTCTATCTAATATATAGACTAAACATAACAAGGTTCATCTTAGGAATAATATAGGGAAACAAAATGGGTCCAGTTCATCAGCAAAGCAGAGAGAGGCTTCTCTCGCAGCAGAATAATGAATCCAACTGGTGTTTCCGCGGGTTCGCCAAGTTGTACGAGATGGGACACTCTGATCCTCGGAAGCTCTTCTTCGCCGTCAAGATGGGAATGGCGCTCTCTCTCTGCTCTGTCGTCATATTCCTCAAAGAGCCGCTGCATAATGCTAGTAAATACTCTGTATGGGGCATCCTTACTGTCGTCGTGGTTTTCGAGTACTCCGTAGGTATTTGAATTTCATTCTTGAATATTTGATTAGATTTGGGAAAGCTTGCTTTTGTTGTTTGTATATATTCTTCTAGGTTTTGAGTTTTTTTGCACATGTTCGCCGGTCGTTGGAAGATTAAGCCGTTGGTTCATTCTAATGCTTAACGGGAACTTTACTGATTCTTTCTTTTTTTTTTGGATTCAATCCATCCCACGGTTAATTAATTATCTTGACTTTTTGTTTCCTTATTTCAACATAGTTTTATACTCCTTCCGTTTCAAAATATAGGATGTTTTAGTTGAAACACGCATATTAAGAAATAATTACTTTTAAAAAGTTTAACCAATCATAAACAAGTCTGCATAATAGAAAATATAAATTTAATCTAAAAGTTGCATATAAAGTTGGAAACATCCTATATTTTGAAACAAAAATATTTCTCTAAACATCTTATATTATGTAACAGAGGGAGTATTTTCTAGTTACATAGAATTAAATTTATAAATTTTGACTTTATTTTTTTTAATCTTGATTGAAACTTGAAAGTATTAATATATTCAATAGTTGACTTTTTGAATTAAATATTTTTGGATATATATATATTTTTTTTCATAATTAAGCATCCTTCATTTTTTTCATATGATTGTTATATGTAAAAGTCTCATATATAAATATCAATGTTTATAATATATATATGTATATAAATTAATGAATGTTTAATGTTGTTTGAGTATCATTATGAGTTTGAAATATTTTAATTTTATTATTTAGAATCATGCTATTTCATATGTTATAATAGACCAGCTTACTAAGCATTGATTATGGAGTTTAGGCTATAACCGATGAGTTGTTATCCGTTTAACGCCTAATATAATTCAAATGTTTATTTGTAGGAGCAACTTTGGTCAAAGGATTTAACAGAGGGATAGGCACATTATCAGCTGGAGGACTTGCGCTTGGCATCGCGAAGCTCTCTGTTTTATCAGGAGATTTCGAGGAAGCCATCATCATAATCTGCATTTTCCTTGCAGGTTTTGCCGCATCTCCCTTGTACTCCTCCTACATGAGGGTTTTGAAGATTGATTTAGTAACATTCTCTTTTTGACCTTGATCAATCAGGTTTCATTGCTAGTTATACGAAACTCCACCCGGCCATGAAGCCATATGAATATGCATTCAGGGTGTTCTTGTTGACATATTGTATTGTTCTTGTTTCGGGGAACAATACAGGAGATTTCTTCAGCACTGCCTACTACAGGTTTTTGTTTATTGTTGTCGGTGCGACCACTTCTTTGGTTGTGAATATATTCATATTTCCAATATGGGCCGGAGAAGATCTCCATAAACTGGTGGCCAATAATTTCAAGCATGTGGCTAATTCCCTAGAAGGTAAATAAACATAAATTTAATGGTCCTTCAAAACAAAGATGAAAGTTTTCAGATGATTTGGTTGGTCATTTTATATCATTTATGTTAGTGTCTCCTTGTAAAGTTTTTGGTTTTGAACTGATAGTTCAGGTTTTGTTTTATTTTAAAATATTTAGGATGTGTTAATGGCTACTTGCAATGTGTGGAATACGAGAGAGTATCCTCGAAGATTTTAACGTACCAAACATCTGATGATCCATTATATAGTGGCTACAGGTCCGCTATTCAATCTACAAGTCAAGAAGAATCACTGGTATGTATGTTTGAAGTTGAGACAACTAATAAACATTTGGATGTTTTAAGCATTAAGAATTTGCTTCTCTATGCAGCTCGAATTTGCCATATGGGAGCCTCCACATGGACCTTACAAAACTTTTAACCATCCATGGAAAAACTATGTCAAACTAAGTGGTGCATTAAGGCATTGTGCTTTCACCATCATGGCAATACATGGTTGCATACTTTCAGAGATACAGGTTCCTTAATCCTTATTATATTACTATTTCATGAAACCCATGTAAGATGTTTAATAGCTTACAAGTTGCTACAAACTCGATGATATATGAGAACATCGTATACCTCTTTGATTTGGCAGGCAGCTCCAGAGAAACGACAAGCTTTTCGTCATGAGCTTCAAAGAGTTGGCAATGAGGGAGCAAAAGTTATGCGTTTGATTGGAGAAAAAGTAGAGAAAATGGAGAAGCTAAGCCCCAAAGAGATTCTAAATGACGTTCAACGTGCAGCAGAGGAGCTACAGATGAAGATAGACAGTAAATCCTACCTTCTTGTCAACTCAGAAAGCTGGGCGGCTACTAAAGAGCAAGCTGAAGCAGGAGAAGAAGAAGAAGAAGAAGAAGCTCACGAGACCAAAGTGATTAAATCCTTAAGTCAGATTTGGGACACTAACAGCATCAGCAGCAACAATCAGAATCCAGCCAGTGGTAATGATGGATCTCCGACATGGATGTCAACAGAGAGTATGATGCTAAGGAACCGAGAGACATGGCCAAGCGTTTCCTTCATTGGTGGTTCTGTGGTGAATGATATAGTCGTATATAAAGTATACGAAAGCGCGAGTTCTTTGTCTTTGGCTACGTTTGCTTCCCTTCTCATAGAGTTTGTTGCAAGGCTAGAGAACCTTGTAAGCGCCTTTGAGGAGCTAAGTACAAAAGCATATTTCGAAGACCCCGTTCCTTTTAACGTAGTTGATCAAGAGGGATTATGGACCAGACTCGTGAGACTCAGGAGACTTAGGAGATACTTTAGCAGAAGCTAAGACTAAATCCTGAGAGGATCATGTAAAAAATGTTGTCTTCTCATAATTTCATTTGCTGTTTTCATCTTCCATTTGATCATCTGACTGGTAATTAATGGTTATCTTCAGCTCTTTTTCATAGATAAGTGCATAGTAGCATTACCATTCTAATACAAATTACAAAACAAAAAAGTTGTAGACTCAGCTTAGGGTTTATTTGTGTAATGCTTTTATAAATCGATGCCGTGGTGAAGAAGTTAATTATCGAATACCTTGTATTAAGTACATTAATTATAGGGTTTTGTGTTTGCCATTTCAATTGTTTTGTTCCAGATACTTCATTAGAGAAGTGGCTTAATTAGAACATGTTGCACAAATAGTAAGACCTAACTTCGTTTAAAACTCAAAATCCCTCTCATGCCACATTGTTTTATAGCAACGGTTTTCCACCAAACCGGCTAAACCAAAATCGAGTTGAAAAGGAGCTGTGTAACCAAAGGACAAAGCTTTATAAGTTTGACAAAAATCACATGTTTAGTTGATGGGCCAAATGATTGAGTAGTCGCTAGAATTAAAATTAGAGTTCAAGTGCGGGCAGGCCTTTTATATTTTGTTTTCTTTCACTGATTAGGAATTGTTGAAATTCTCAGGGAGGAGTTGTACAATTGAAGGTGGAACATGAAAATAAGATATATTGAAACAGAATAACTCTTTATCGAATATATAGAAACTTCAAACTCCAGTGGTATGATAGGAAAAGACTACAAAAGCTTTTGTTTGCTTTATCATCTGTATATGTTTTTGGACTGGCCATTATAATGATGCTAAATAATAGAGAGAGTTGATGGATAAGCTATGCGCAGAGGGGAGCACATGGGATATAAAATATCATTTCATATCTAAAAGATGATAAAAGGGTTCCTTACAAAATCCCTGTGATCGGTACTTCACAGATAACTTAAAAACTAAAAGGCATATTCACTTTAAACAGAACAACAAAAAAAGATAAAGTCGAAGAGACAGACAAGCACATGTGCACCCCATTTTTCATAAGTAGGTTTTCTATAACTTTTGGAGTTATAGTGATCATCAGACAAATACTGCAGTTGGCTTTTTGTTGAGATATAAATTATAACTGTATCAGATTAGACTTCAAAATCCATCCCAAAATAGGCGTTTAACTGATGAAGTTCTGAATTCGAAACAACACCTAAATGGAAAGTCCCACTTTTACGATTTTTAAAAATTAATTTTAAGGTGAAAACTACCCCCAAAAAAAAAAAAGAACGATATGATATATATAGTGTTTCTCGTGATTAAATCTGATAAAATTATAGGTTAATTGTAAAGTATAAGAAAAGGGAACAACATTACCTAAACTCTACTAATCCAAGACCAAAGCTGAAACCAATAACTTTGGTTAAAGTTTTAAACAGTTTTTTCTTTCTTTCTAGGGTTAATTAGGAGAATACCACAATTTTGAAAGTTATTTAAGAGAATACCACAACAACATTTTTTCATTGGAAAATACCATAGGGCCCACGTTTTTTTTGGAGTGAAAAGACTTAATCACCCTTTTCTGTTTTAGTGTTAGATAGAAAGAGTGAAATATTTGGTGTGATTTTTTAAAATAGCATGTAATATTTATATTTTACATGTTATATTGAACTAAATAACGTTTAATTGTAAACCCAAACCGACAAATAATCTCGTTTTAATTGTAAAATCTAAATCATAACCATCTAATTTCGTTTTAATTGTAAAATCTAAACCCTAACCATCTCATTTGTGAACCCAAACCGACATATAATTTCGTTTTAATTGTAAAATCTAAACCCTAACCATCTTATTTGTGAACCAAAACCGACATATAATTTTGTTTTAATTGTAAAATCTAAACCCTAACCATCTTATTTGTGAACCCAAACCGACATATAATTTCGTTTTAATTGTAAAATCTAAACCCTAACCATCTTATTTGTGAACCCAAACCGACATATAATTTCGTTCTAATTGTAAAATCTAAACTCTAACCATCTTATTTGTGGATCCAAACCGACATATAATTTCGTTCTAATTGTAAAATATAAACCCTAACCATTTCATTTGTGGACCCAAACCGACATATAATTTCGTTCTAATTGTAAAATCTAAACACTAATCATCTCATTTAGGAACCCAAACCGACATATAATTTCGTTCTAATTGTAAAATTTAAATCCTAATCATTTCATTTGTGAACCCAAATCGATATATAATTTCGTTCACAAAACAAAATTTACATGATATTTAAACAAATAACATGTAATATATGTAATGGGTATAAAAGTAATTGTATATGAGGATAGAGAATGCACTGTGGGTCCTATGGTAGTTTCTTAAATACTTTTGAAAATTGTGGTATCTAGTGCATATTCCCTTCTTTCTATATCCATAATTGATTTTCTTTTTCTTTTATATTTGTCTTTTGCTTTGTATTTTAGTAAGATTCACATGTCTTGCATTCATGTAAAGAGACGTTAAAAAATAAAATAAAAAGCAAGTTAGCTAAAGAGATGCCATTTTCGGATGTCTTTATACTTCAAGTTCTACTGTTTCTATATCGAAAGCTAGAGTCACAAACTTAAGTTGGTTAAAGTTGTATTACTTTTGTGCTATTGGGTGTTATGAGTTACACTAAATGCTAAAAGAAGAGAAAAACATTATCAGTTTAAGACATTATCACTTTGATTAGAAAGGAACATGCGTCGATATGGAGAGCTTCCCAACTCTGCTGACCAACTAGTCAAATTTTTTTGATAAACAAAAGGTTTAATTGAGACTGGTTTGATATCTGGTTTAGAATTTAGACACGGTTTAATTGGAGATTGATTCAGCTATAGAAGAGTCCAAGTGGTTTGAGGTTTGCTAGACGTGAAAAAAACAAAGTTGTAAATTACATGGATATTGGATACAATAGACTCTCTATCTATTGTGGTCATTGGTCAAGGTGTGAACTTCAAATATAAAATGACGAACCTCAAATGTATATAGACGTGTACCTGCGGGTTATTTATTTATTAATTCATAGTATAAAAATTTCACCAACACATTACGTGTCAAATTGTATCCTGTTTCGATTTATATATGCGTATATCCCTACCAAATTTATTGACACGATGATCCACTTTTAAAGATTCTGTTTTCGATAATAATTGATTTAAATCCAGATCTCACCTAGGCTTATACAAAACTTGCAAGATCCAAAATCTATTAGTAGAAGACAATTTACACACACACACAAAAATTACTATGTTAGAAACAAAATGCGAATTTCGAGCTTCAAAAATTGTCTCGTGTACCAAAAACAAATGGTCGGTTAATTGGTTGGCAAAAACATTACTAAAAAGTTTGTGATGCTAAAATTCTTATTACAAAAATAAAAGTACAATGCAATAAGTAAATAAATAACCAAATACCAACCAATAGTGGCCGGTGTTATTTACAATTGCCATGTTCTATTCCACATATTGATCTCTCATTTGTCTTTGTCCTCCTTTTTTATTAATTAGGGTTTTGACAGAAACAAAAACATATTATGAAAAATATATTTAAATGTAAGATAATTTAAAAATAAAATAAAAAAGGTCTAATCGAAGGTAGGTTTAGCCGTTTAGGTGAGAAAGGAGCTTCCTTATACCTTTTGATATAGTGTTCGTCAAAACTGAACCTATAAAGCCAACCCACCTACCCATCTTTTATTGTTATATATTATTCATTCCGTTTCAAAATATAAGATGTTTTAGAGAAGTTTCTTGTTTCATAATATAGTATATTTTCAAGTTTCTATACAACTTTTAGATTAGTTTAATATTTTACATTATGCAGTATTGTTTCTGATTGGTTGAACTTGTTAAAAGTAAAAACTTCTTAATACGCGTATTTTAGTTAAAATATTCTATATTTTGAAACAGAAGAAGTACTATTTACTTCAAATTCTCCTTCAGATTTCAATAAATATAATTATTAGTCACCTTCACCTCTCTCTCTATCCGATTTTTAATACCATAACCATATAAAAACAATTATTTTTATACATATAATGAAAATAAACAAGTCTTGATGATCTATCAACATCAATTGACTTAGTCGTAAGAGAAATGAACATGCACACACACACACACACACACACAATTTTGAAGTGTAGGAAGAAAAAGAAAAAAAGGGTTTGTGATCTAAGAAGTTGGAGATAGATAGATGCATCTCCTTTAAGAGCAAAATGTTTGTTTCTAAACTGAATTTGTTTCCACACGAAACTACAATACTCTCATTAATTAGGAGACACAAATTGCATGTAAACAAACACTAATTCAGCCATTAAATTCGAAGGAAAAAAAAACAAGTAAACAATTAGTACTTTACTAATTTTGTTTTTCTTCATCCAAACCATGCATGTATTATATTATCATATAGTTTTTGATTTAAATATTAATAATATCTTATTTTTATATACATATATATTATTATTATATATGTATGTATGTATGTATGTATCCTTTATGTGTGTCTCTATTATAACGTGGATCAAGATTCTTTCTTATCTTCATCACTCCACACATTTTCTTGTCTTCAAACTCACACAAAGAAAAAGGAAAAAAAAAACTCCAAAGCTCAAAAAAGATGACTCGACCGTCAAGATTACTCGAGACGGCGCCGCCGCCACCACAACCGTCTCAGGAGATGATCGCAGCGGAATCCGACATGGTGGTGATTTTGTCAGCTCTTCTTTGCGCTCTTATATGCGTAGCTGGCCTCGCCGCCGTCTTGCGTTGCGCTTGGCTCCGGAGGTTCACCGGCGGTGGAGGAAATTCTTCGCCGTCTCCGAACAAAGGCTTGAAAAAGAAAGCTCTTCAGTCACTACCAAGATCCACTTTCACCGCCGCGGAATCTAACTCCGGCGGCGGTGACGACGGAGACACGACGGAATGTGCTATTTGTCTCACTGAGTTTGCCGACGGCGAAGAGATAAGAGTGCTTCCTCTTTGTGGTCATTCTTTCCACGTGGCTTGTATAGACAAATGGCTAGTTTCTAGGTCTTCGTGTCCTTCTTGTCGCCGGATTCTTACGCCGTTGAGATGTGACCGGTGTGGCCACGCTTCCACCGCGGGGGTGAAAGATCAAGCTCATCGTCATCAACATCAACATCATCATCAACACTCTTCTTCTACTACCATCCCTACGTTTCTTCCTTAACACTAATTTTTGTTTTTTTTTTTTTTGTTATAATGGTAATAACTAGTTGCATAATTAAGTATGTGTAAAGTGAGTTAAGATTAGGATTAGAGATCTCTTTTTCTTGTTGTTGTTAATCCACTGTACTTAATCAAATCTCAGATGGAGTTCAAGTTTCAACATGTTGGTTTGTTTGTTTTTTCTTTCCTTCCAAAAATCTAATTTACAAGAAGATCGAAATAGATTAGATTATTGATTAGACAGCTAAGAGCAAGTTTATTGGGAGGTTCATATAAGGGGAGTTCTTAAATTTTTTATAAATTAATTGTGTACTGTTTAGAATATAAGAACTCATGATCTCTTAGATAAAATTTTCTCTTTTATTGGTAGGTTCTTATTTTGGGTATCTTATTTTTGAAAATATTGTTTTTTAAATTTTAAAATTTTAAATAGAATAGAAGTAGTATAAATGTGTAAACATTTAAGATTTTATAAAATTAAAAAATATTGTATTTTAATTAATTTTCAAACATACAAAACTAGAATTATATTTTCTGTTTCTGAAAAACTTTAAAAACAGAGGTTCTTCATCTGTTTTGTTAAAGATTTGTAAATGAGAAATATAGGCAACTAACATGGAGCACATATATTACACAAAATGGTGAGAAAACATTACAGCAACATTGACAATGTTTATAGAAAACCACGAATTGACAATGGTTTAGCAATATTTGGGATTTCTTGACTATTGTTGTAAAGAAAGAAATAAGTAAATTTTGGTGGAGAGATGTATGGGCGGCCATTTATGTTTTTTTGACTACTCTCATTTTTTGTTTTCTCTAACTTATACAAATGAGAATATGCAAACTTGATAACAGAATAAGCAAAGAGTTTAAAAGAGTATGTGGCCTGAGGATGATAAATCAATCAGATAGCATCGACACACATGAAAGACAGAATCAAAACGATGAAAAGAATAAAGAAGACGTTACATTATTGTAGTAATAAAAAGAGCTACCTTTGAAATGCTAAGTGGTGATGATGATTAAAGAAGACGTTTAAATTTTGCCCGAGACAATATGCTGTTCATGTTTAGCCAATAAGATCACAAAAAACAGATCATCAAGATCAAAACTTTTTGTAAGTCCAGTAAAATAAAACAACGAGATCATAACATTAACACACACCCATATCAGAACAGAACCATCAACAACAACACCAAAGAGAGAACATCATTTGCTAATAATATAAGGCGATCACAAGACCGATAACAAATCTGGTTGAAGTAACAAACACACCTTAACAGCAGTTTCAGCAAGACCGATAAGGTGCTGACGTTTGGAGTCAAAAACGTCTTGAGAATCTCAGCATTGGTCTAATGGAATACAAAACTAAACAACAACATATAGATTTCAAAAGGGTACAACAAAACCGGAACTCGTTTGCTACCAGCTTTAATAAGGTTAAAACACAAGAAAATATACACAAGTAAGCACCATCTCATCTCATTTCAAGAGACCTTTAATAAGGCTAGCTCGCTCATAAGAAAGAAATATAAAGAAAACTTACATCATCGGATTCTTCCTTTTCTTCCTTCTTCTCTTCTTTCTTGGACTCAGCTGCAGGGGCACCACCGCCTCCTCCTCCAGCGGATGGAGCAGAAGCCATAGCAACACCACGACCACCAGACGGCACTGAAGCAAGCTTCTCCCTTCCACCAGCAATTAGCTCAGTTAAGTCTTTTCCTTTCACTTCCTTCAACAAAAGCTCAATCTGAGAGTCCTTTGTAATCAGCACCAACTGCAAAAAATCAAACACAACAACAAAACCACATTCAATCAATCAATTAAAACCACCCCCCAATTATAATCATCCCTAACTAAATCCCTCTCTCATCCTTTAAAAGCATACATGAACTAACTAAACCACTCAAAGCAGCACCATCTAGCTTTGTCAAAGTGGCTCTCTCAATGCAAACAAAATAAAACCTCTCCTAAACGAAGGTCAAGTTCAAGACTTTCTTTAAACATCATGGCATAGATGCACATCAATTGAAACGATATGTGACTTCCAAAGCTGCAGAACAATAAGTGAAAGCAAATATTAGATCAAAATTCATATCTAACATCTAGCAAAGCTGCAGAACAACACAACACCTATACACAACACAACACATAAAGTTCAAACTGGTACAACACATAAAGTTCACATCAACACAACACAACACAACACCTATACACAACACAACACACAATTTTTTTCATTTCAATAAGTAAGTAATTGCACATCCATCTCTAAACTGGTAAAAAAGTTTAAATTCTTTTTAAAACTCATGATCATAACCAAACTAAAGTTAAAACCGAGAAAATCCTGGAGGATATCGAGAAATTTACCTTCCGTATCTGCTAAAAAGATGTTCAAGATCCCTGGTACGAGTTCTAGATGATAAGCGGCCAACATAGAGACAAGTGTTTCCATAGCGGTCATCATAGCGAGGCATTGTCAAGCTGCAAAATTTTCCACCATAATTATATCAGACGCATATACATATTAACACAAATCATATTATGCCGAGAGGAAATAATGTAAATCCCTAATCAGATTACGCCTAAGAAACCTATTGAAGAAATCTAAAGAGGAAAGGAAGCACAAAACCAATTCAAATCCCAAAGTAAAGATCGAATCAAAATACATCGGAACCCAATTTTTTCATACCTGGAGACGGAGACGAAGAAGAAAAGTGTGAATCGAAGTAACCCTTACAATTTCGAAACAAAGGAAGTGAACCTTCTCCTTCGATTCCAAACACATTCAAATTCCATCTTTTCTCGTTTCGGGATTGTGATCGCCAGAGAAAGAGAGAGAGACGAAAGTAAATAAAAATCAAGCTTCCCAAAAAAAAAAAATTCTCTTGTGTATTTGTTTTCTGGCCAACAAAAAAACGACACGTAGCGCCTCTTAGAGCAAAGATGAGTATATTATATAGCAACCTCCCTTAGCATTTTTCTTTTGTTCTGAATTATTTTTTTCCTCCAAAACAATATGAACCCCTCTAAAAGACTGCCGATAAACATGGTCTAATATAGTCGGCCATGTGACCTTACCTGAGGCAAAACCTATGCACTCCTCGTTCCCTCCGAAATTACTACTAATCCTTTTTAGGGGAAAATAAGTGATTGTTTTCTACTTTCTTACTTTCTTACTTTTGAATAAAATTGTTGGGTTTTGCAATCAATTGCATAAGAACAAAGGTGTGTTTCTTTAGTGCTGACATCCTGATAATTTTAACAATTACTATTGAGGATATCATTATTGTACTCCATCTCTTCCATTTTATACACTTTTTTTTTTCTTGAATAGAAATACATATTTTTTCATAAAAAAAATTAAACCAATAAAAAATATACTACATAAGTCAAATAGTCACAAAACCGGGTAACTTAATACTGTATAAAATAATGCATAAAACTTGAGAAAATCAAATACGTAAAATAAACCAAATAAAATGGATCCTCTCCTCCCTCTTTGGTAAGAGTGTTGAGTAAGAAGTTAAAATTCTAATAATTTTTTTTGAATAATTAAAATAGTGAACTGTAACTATAAATAAATAAATAAAATATAAGAGAAAAAATCAACTTTTAAAAATGTTTTATAACGTGACAACTGATTTTGGCTTGGCAATTGGTAGGATTACTAACTCTAACATGGTAGTCAAACTAACTAGCAAGTAGCAACCATTAATGGTTGAACAAGTCGTAGTGTTATTACTTACTATCAAACTAACTAGCAAGTAGCAACCATTAGTCAAACTAACTAGCAAGTAGCAACCATTAATGGTTGAACAAATCAGAGGCTTCAAAAAGAGAGGTAGCTATCAATTACTTCAAGGAATTATTCCAATCATCTAGTCCTGATAGCTTTGATTGGTTATTCCATGATTTTCAACCTAAAGTTTCTGCTCAGATGAATGAAATCTTGATAAGCAAAGTGACTAGTAGAGAGATTAAAAAAGCGGTTTTTTCAATTAACCCTACTAAGACTCCAGGAACAGAAGGAATGACAAGCTTGTTCTTTCAACATTATTGGGAAATCATTGGTCCTCAGGTTACAGAGAAAGTGCATAATTTTTTTACAACTGGATCCTTTCCATCTGAATGGAACTACACTCAGCTCTGTCTAATCCCTAAGGTCATGAATTTCAATCTAATGTCAGATCTTAGGCCAATTAGCTTGTGCTCAGTCCTTTATAAGATTATATCCAAGATTATAGCCTCAAGACTGCAACCCTCTTTACCTGAAATAGTATCCCCTGACTCAGTCAGCTTTTATTTCTAAACGCCTAATTTCTGACAACATTTCAATCGCCCGTGATATGGTTCATGCGTTAAGAACTCATCCTTCAATTTCTTATGAGTACTTGGCAATAAAATTTGATATGTCCAAAGCTTTCGACATACTAGAATGGACTTATCTTCTGAAAGGACCAACCCTTTTTTTTATTTTAATAAATAATATATATATAAATAAACTACAACTAGTGGTCTCATACCCACTAGCCACCTAACCACATTCACAATCAACAGCGGAATAACAAAACCAATATCCACTAATAAACCAATAATAATCCAATAACAATCCAATATCATAGCATAAGCAATATCCAAATACCAAACAACAAGAAACAAGGAACCAGCAACCTAGCAATGTTTCTAATGACTCAACTCTAGCAACCCAGCAATGCCAGACAACATCCAATCGAGTCCCTAGAACATCCTCCTCTTCATTACCTTGATTCCACGATCACACTTTGCCTTTACCTGCACCACAACACAAATTGAGATGCATGAGTATTTGATAAACACTCAATGAGGCAATCCTCCCATCTACTGGGCTATACACACAAGCAACAGTGATTCCAATGTCCCAAACAAACAACAAACAAAACAAACAAACCAGGAAACCAAACATCGTCTCGCTGGAAGGGAGGTGTCGACCGACACCAGCCGAGTGTCGACCGACACTGGCCTTGGTGTCGACCGACACTACCCCACAGTGTCGATCGATGCCCAATTTGCAGGTGTCGACCGACACCAAGTGGTGTCGATCGACACTCCCTCTGCAACTGCGATCCGCGCGAAGTCGAGAGTCGAATCTCGCTCCCAAATCTCCTCCAAATCGTCCAATACTCGAAACCCAAGCCTTATACATCCGTAGGAACCTGTATCAACCAATCCCAGCAAGAAAAACACACAAACAAGCAACAAACAAGCAAGAACAAGGGAATCAAAGGCTTAGATTAGCCATGGTCATGCACTCACCTCTCTGCAGAAAGATTCTGACCAATAAGAACAAATTCCCTCACTCCTAGCAAGCTTCTATCACTTTCCTAGCCTTAGATCTCCCAAGAACAGCAAGGAATCTCACCAATCTCTCTCAAAAGCTCAAGGACAAAGTTTTCTCTCTTTTCTTCTCAAAACAAACAAACGGCGACAAAACATTTCCCAAAACCCTTCTGGTCGACAAATCCTTTAAATATCTCGGTTTAGTGGTTTTCTCTAAACCAAACCGGTCCAAATCGATAATTAAATCAAACCGGTCGAACCAGAAACCAACAGGTTGGCTTTAGGCTTCAAAGATTATTATTGGCTTTAGGCTTCCATCATAGGTGGGTTCAGTGGATCATGTTTTGTGTTTCCACAGTCACTTATTCTGTTCTGCTAAACGATCAATCTTATGGCATAAACAACCCTCAGAGAGGATTGAGACAGGGGGATCCTATTTCTCCCTTCCTCTTTGTTCTTTGCACTAAAGGTCTTACCCACATGTTGAATAGAGCTGAGTCTGAAGGGTCAATTCAAGGAATAAAGTTTTCTAATTATGGACCATCTCTCCACCATCTCCTTTTTGCCGATGATAGTCTCTTTAGCTGTAAAGCTTCTATCTATCAAGTTAACAACCTTCAAAGTATCTTGCGGTCTTATGGTGATATGTCTGGTCAGCGGATCAATGTTAACAAATCTTCAATAACTTTTGGTTCTAAAGTAGATCAGCAAACTCAGCTCTCTATAAAGTCACTAACTGGAATTCACAACGAAGGAGGAGCAGGATCCTATTTAGGTCTTCCAGAATGCTTTAGTAGTTCAAAGGTGGATATGCTGACTATGTCTTTGATCGGCTGAAATCTAGACTCTCAGGATAGTTTGAACATACTCTATCTTTAGGAGGCAAAGAAATACTTTTGAAAGCAGTAGCTCTGGCTTTGCCTGTTTATGCAATGACATGTTTTAAACTTCCCATTACAACTTGTCAAAAAGTTACCTCTGCAATGTCTGCTTTTTGGTGTAACTCAATGGAACACAAGAAAAAGATTCATTGGATAAGTTGGGATAAGCTATGCTTAATGAAAGTTTAAGGAGGGTTAGACTTTAAGGATTTGCAGGCTTTCAATCAGGCATTATTAGCTATGCAAGCTTGGAGGATTTTACAAAACCCGGAGTGCTTGTTTGCGAGGGTTATGAAAAACAGATATTTTGATAACTATCAAATTCTAACAGCAGTAATGGGATACCGACCATCATACGTTTGGAGAAGTATCCTCCATGGCCGAGAACTCCTTCTGAAAGGGATCAAAAGAATGATTGGCAATGGCCAAAATACTTATGTTTGGGCTGATCTGTGGCTCTTAGAGGATGGAAGAAGAAGAACTCCTTTAATGAAAAATATTTTCATTAATCTGGATTTGAAGGTTGCTACTCTAATTAACTTGTTCACGAGAATATGGAATCAAAGTTCACTAGAGGAATTATTTTATCCCAGAGACGTGGCTATTATTTTAGAGAATAATCCAGTGATTTCAAAGTCAGACTTTTGGTGTTGGATATATACTAAGAGTGGAGATTATTCAGTAAAAACAGGTTACACTCTAGCAAGTCAACTGCTTAAACCGAATCTGATCTCTGAAGCAGAAATGAATCCCTCTATCAATGATCTAAAGAACCAGGTGTGTTCTCTACATGCTCCTCCAAAAATTAAAAACTTCATCTGGAGAGCTTTAAGTTGAGCTATTGTTGTTGCAGACAGATTGGAAAGTAGAGGATTGAGCAAAGACATGAGATGTCAATTTTGCGGACAGGAAAAAGAATCTATTAATCATGTTCTTTTCTCTTGCTCAATTGCCAGACAAGTATGGGCATTGTCGGAGATTCCAACTTCTGAAGAAAATTTTGCTAAGTTCTCAAAATATGCTAATATCTCCTATTTGCTTTCTATAGATAAGAATCAGAACATCCCTCATTATATTAGGACAAGTTCTCCCTGGATACTTTGTTACCTCTGGAAACATAGAAATGAGTTCTTTTTCGAAGGAAAATCAAAAGATATTCTGGTTTTGGTTCTCAAAATAAGAGAGGAAGCAACATTATGGATTAATGCTCAAGGTTTAGAAAGTCGACAAGCTATTTCCAAAGTTTTTGATCGAGGAAAGGGCTCACTGGATTGGATTCCTCCTCCTAAATCATGGTTGAAATGTAATATTGGAATGGTTTGGTGCAAAACTACTAATACAGGGGTTTTTTTTTGGGTTTTAAGAGATTGGAATGGCAAAGTTAGGTTGCATAGTCGACGTTTATTTTCTAACATTACAAATTTGTTAGAAGCCAAGTTTCAAAGTATCATGTGGGCTATTGATATTATGGTTAATCATCATATCAATTAGGTGATCTTCTCTTCTGAATCCTTTGAAATGATCAATGCAATCAACTGTCCCCAAGAATGGCCTTCTTTCCAATTCTATGCATCAGAAATTAGAAGAGATCTCTGCTTCATAAAAGAGTGGACAATGGAGAATGCACATTCTCATTCCAACCAAAGAGCTACCCTTATTGCCCATAGTGCGACTCAACAAAGTTTTTTCCAATCGTATGTAGCTATGGGTCATCCAAGGTGGCTTAACTCTCTTTTTGCTTTAGAAGAACGGGAAAATACATAGGTTCCTCTTTGACTGATACGTTTGACTTTGTTATAAGCTTGATTTTTCGGAAGAGGTCTGATAGACGTTTTTTTGTATCTACCCAGTTTTTTTTCCTTTAACGAGTTGACTTTCTCTGATTCCCTTCACTTATCTTATTTTCATCTTATCTCACTTCTCCTAATCTTTTTGTTTCTACTGCAGTAGATATTTTTGCAGTAAATATATGTTTTTATTACCTCTTACCTTCTTTTTCTTAACCCTACTCTTATCATATATATACCTTTTTCTAGCGTTTTCAAACCTCAATGTTTTCCTTTCAAGCGAAACTAATGGAGAAAGACCTATGGGATGAGATTCAAAATTTAGCACTAGGGAGAGAAGACCCTGAGCTCTTAATTCCAAACTCCGATTATGAAGATGTCCTAGCAAGTAACAGGCTCAGTTTGATAGCCAGACCACTTAACCCAGTGGATCAAAATTTGTTTGAAGTGGCGGCAAATCTTCCTACAGCCTGGGGGCTAGCATCTTTGGTTCATGACAGAGTTCTCGATGACCGTTTTATCCAGTTTCGGTTCCAGTCTGAAAGAGACCTGATATCAGTACTTCGACGTGAACCATGGAGCTTCAATAGATGGTTTGTTGCCTTGAAAAGATGGGATGACTTACCACGGTTTGATTTCTGAACCTCTTTAGATATATGGGTTCAAATCAGGGGTCTCCCTATCTCCTATGTCTCTGCTAAAACTATCCGCAAGATAGCTCGATCCTTAGGGGAGTTAGTGCAGTTGGACTTTGAGGATTCAGTTACCAACCAAGTTACATTCCTCCGTGTGAAAATCAGGGTTTCCATAACTGATCGCTTTAGGTTTTTCAGAAGGGTGAGATTTCAAACAGGTGAGAGAGCTATGCTTGGCTTCTAGTACGAGAAGATGAAAAAAAATTTGTACTAATTGTTGCAGGATGATCAAGCTCATCAACGGAGAAATGATGGACTCGAGGATCCGGACTCTGCCCCTATCTCACAACAATCAAGCCTTGTCGCTCAAGTCCTTGTTTTGATTCAAGAGAATCAGAATCCTCCTCCCCATAAAAGATCGGGTCCGTACTTTGCCTTAGCCTTCCCTCATTTTGAACTATCGGGTAAAGAAGAGCCTATAGGATCAAATCTCGATGGTGGATCTCCTCTCAAGATGCATTCTAACTATGAAGTAGGAGAATGTTCAAAAAGAAAACTGAAGGTTAATCCAAAAAAGGAACTCCTAATGAAGAAGAGAGCAAGTTTGTCGGACCATGACAGAGAAGATACTCACCAACCACCTTATCCTCCTTGATCACTCTTTTTAGTTCTGTCAAGTTAACTTTTTGATGTGAATAGTTCTTCTCCTCACTTAGACATGATGGCCTTTGGTTTAACGATATTAATTATGCAGTATGAAGCGGGATGTCACTGAAGAAGATTAGGCTTTAGCCTTCTATTGGATTTGAAGTTAAAGTCATCTTAGCTCCTGTAATTTTTTGGTGAAGCTCAAGTTATTTCCTGGTTTTGGTAATTTTCACTCTTAGTTTGTATGATTAAGATATGATGTACCTTGTAACTCCCTGTATTATATTGTAACTGGTTGCTGACATAAGATTTTCTTCTTGGGCTTAATAAAATTACCCCTTTGTGAAAAAAGGTAAATTTTGTAGTTTTTGTATGGGAAAAATATCATTAAAATCCCCAAGTTAGCATTTTTGTTGATTTAAATTATCAAGTCTGCAAGTGTTGAAACAAATCATCAACTATTTGTTGACTTTTATTTAAATCGCGAAGTCTTGTTGACTTCGCCGTTTGAAGCACATCGTTAACTGGCCAAACGGAGATAGTAAACGGGGTTAATTAGGCGTTAACGAGTTTTGTTAGTTATCATTACGATGTCGTTTTCTTCTTTAATCAAACCCCTAAATCGAACATTCCTCACAAAATCCCCAAAATCACAAAATCCCCAAACTCACAAACCCTAATTTGCGATTCATATGAGTTCTAGCTCGGAGACATCGGTGGTTGCTTCGTCCAACCGTGGAGTGCCATCCAAGTGCAATTGTGGAGCCGGTGTGAGGATCTTTACATTGAGAACCGAAGAAAATCCTGGTCGACCATTCTTCTATTGTTTCACCAAAAGAGATCCAAGCTCGTGGACAAACAAAAGAGATGTAAGCAGCCATTGGTATGTTCAATGTTAATTATATGTGCAATGGTAAGTAATGGTGTTTGTTTTTGCGATAGGGTCACTTGTTTAAGTGGGTCGAGGAGGCGGTGTATGAGGAAGTTGAAGATGCATTACCAAAACTAGGACTTATGGCAAATGAGATCGTGAAAACAAATTCCCAGGTTAATGAGTTGACTGCTGCTTTACTAGAGTTGAAGGAAGAAGCATTGTGGAGAAAAGTGGAAATCCGCAAGTTCAGAACGTTATTGAAGGTGTGTTTTGTGTGTGTTGTTTGTATTTGTGTTGTCTCAATTGGCATTGGTTACCTAGTGATTGGTAAAGCACAGCAAATGAAGTTTGTTCTCGGTTATTAGTGTGTGTTCCTTGATGAGTGTGTTTGTTTTGTTTGGTGTAATGGTATGTATGTTTGGTATTTGATGCCAAAAGAGAATGGTTTGTATGTGTATCTTTGATAATAATTCAACAAACTTTCTCCATTCGGGTTTGTATGTTTAAGAATCAACACAAGAACAAAGTAGGAATTTAACTTGAAAAAGCATCCATGACAACAAAACAAAACACATCCATGTTTAGTAACAAACCAAAGCATCAAACCCATGTTTAGACAACAAAACAAAACACATCCATGTTTAGCAACAAACCAAAGCAACAACCAAATACATGGAAGCCAATACACCAAAAAACTTAAACACCCGCAAACTGCAACATTTTATCTAGAGCATTCAAACCATGGACTCCAGCCTCCTAGTCCTTGTGCACGCGGTGGAGCTTCAGGAGCTTCCCACTGTGTTGATGCCCTCGTCTGTGTTGAAGCCCTCCTCCGTGTTGACGCCCTCCTCTGTGAGGGTTCAGCTCCGTGATCCTCCAACAGATGGTTGTGAAGCTGGTCCTTGAGATCCTTGTTCCAATGTTTGTCCTTGGCCAAACAATACATTCCTTGGTTCCCGATTCAAAAATTTACAAGTCATAAGTCGTAAGTCATAAAAATGTATAAGTCCTAATCATCACATCAAAAAAAAAAATATGAATACAACAAACTTGATTCTTCCTTGGACGACCCCTCGGTCTTGCAGCTGGAGCTTCAACAGTCGGGTTTGTACAAGATAACCTATTGTGTCATTTTTGTTTGCAGTTGCTACAAGTCATGACTCTTGATATGTCTATATTTTGTTGCTGCTAAACATGCTTTTGTCATGCATTTAGTAAGGATAACTAATTGTTTTGCATAAATTTCTAGTCTCTTTTGTACAAATTGTATATTTAGGTAGTTCTTGCATTATTTTCGCATACATCGTGCATTTTGGAGTATTTCAGGTATTTAGGAGACCTTCGAGCCAGGCCGTCCGAGTCGCGCTGTCGTGCCGTTCAAGTCGCGGTGTCGTGCCGTTCGAGTCGCGCTGTCGTGCCGTTCGAGTCGCGCTGTCATGGGATTCAGCTTTCGACGTCTTCATCAAAGTTGTAGAGAATTGAGTCATCTTTCCAATTCCGTTTATTTCAAGCCAATTGGAAGTGTGGTTCAAAAGTTATCATTGTTTTAGTGGAGGCGTATACATCTAGATCGAGTCGCGCTGTCGTGCTGTTCGAGTCGTGTTGTTCGAGTCGTGCAGTCTCGAGTCGCGCCATCACTCCGTCATCACACATCCGCTCGGGTCGCGCCATCACTCCATCATCACACATCCGCTCGGGTCGCGCCGTCACTCCGTCATCACACATCCGCTCGGGTCACGCCATCACTCTGTCGTCGACTACCGTTTGAGCCAACACCATCACTCACTCGAGCCACTACTCGTTCGCACATGTCAGGAATACGTTCCATCTTACACGCTTCAGGAGATTCCCAAACCGACTCTTCATCTTGTCGTTTTAAGTTTTAGGGATTTTATGTCTTTACTATAAATACGTTTTGTTAAGTCTTTGCGACATCATCTTAGTTTTTATCTCGTTTTTATTTTGTAAGGTTTCCCTAGCCACCAAGAACCGTTCCCAGACTTTGTATTCAGATATCTTTTGATACATTGAGTATTTGCATTTGATTTCTTCTACAAACTTGTTTATCTCATTTTTACCTATCTAAGAATGCTTGTTTCAATGTTTTCTGAGTTTGTATTGTTGACGATGATTTCTGGATCTGAGTAGTGCATTAGTTCTTGAGGATGGGATAGATTAGGTGGAGGATCTTAGGATGTAGGGTGTTTAAGCTTGATTTATATGATTCCCTTCTGGACTAGAGTTAGAATTACTAGTTTCTCTCTGATCAATTGGAACTAGGTTCGAGACATTTCCACACCCAAAAGGTGTTCGATGAAATGTCTGACCAACTAGTGCCAGAGACTTACGTTCCTAGCCTAGGAGATTAGTTGTCTAGGATGTTTGTTGACATGAATGAACTTGTTTGTCATGCCTGCCCGACCACGTTTCTCTAGCGAGAGCTAGGTATGGAAGTGGTTGAGTCTGAGTAGCTTTTACCAAGAGATTGGATTAGCTAAGTTGTGATGTTCATTGTTTAGGGATAGATTGCTTGTGGCATGTTAAACACTCTGTAGACTAGGATACTCCACCGACATCAATTACTCCCATCCTTAGGACTTTTATCTTTTTGATTGATATTACATTTCGAGACTGTTTCATTTGTTCATGCTTAGAATCGTTTTCGGTTTTGCTTATTCTTGCTTGCTTCTTGTCATACATTTTCGTTTCTGTTTCTGTGACTCATTACCGTTTTGTATTTTGACAATTCTAGGATTATTAGAAAAACACTCTCCTTGAATTGGCTTGACTTGTGATTGCTTGATTGCATCTTGATTGTTAGCAACATCCTATTTGGATTGACACCTTAAGTACTACAACACATAAGGTTAATTGAACCTACTAGGAGATACAAAAATCCTAGTATCAATTTGGCGCCGTTGCCATTTGGGATTCGTTTTGTTACATTTGAGATTTCAAGTTTTGCAAGATTAAGTTCTGTTACACTTATCATTCTGAGTACTGACTTGTTTTGGTTGTTTGCTTGTTTGTTTTGCATCTCAGGAACCTGTTGATTGCAACCTTGCATGCACACCAGATCAAGAGGGCATCAGAATCTCCTTCCTGAGATCGATGAAATCAACCGGTTGCAACGCCCACGACAAGCTTGTCAACCCGTTGAGCATCCCGCACAAGTCAATATGGAACACCAGAATGAACCACATCAGGGACCGCGAAACATTGGTGCTGGGGATGCACCAAACACTCACACTCAACGTGCTGGAATTGTCCCTCCCGCCGTGCCGAACAACAACTTCGAGATAAAAAGTGGTCTGATCACCATGATCCAAGGAAACAAGTTTCATGGGTTGCCTATGGAGGATCCACTCGACCACTTGGAGGAGTTCGACCGTCTTTGTGGTCTCACCAAGATCAACGGCGTGAGTGAGGATGGTTACAAGTTGCGCCTTTTCCCTTTCTCCCTGGGAGACAAGGCTCATCAATGGGAAAAAAACCTTCCCAAGGGATCCATCACCACCTGGGATGGTTGCAAGAAAGCATTCTTGGCCAAGTTTTTCTCCAACTCCAGAACAGCACGTCTCAGGAATGAGATTTCCAGCTTCACTCAGAAGAGCTCAGAATCATTCTGTGAAGCATGGGAGCGTTTCAAGGGTTACCACAGCCAGTGCCCACACCATGGTTTTAGAACCGAGTCATTACTGAGTACACTCTACCGTGGTGTCCTTCCCAAAATACGTATGCTGCTTGATACCGCTTCTAACGGTAACTTCCTGAACAAGGATGTCGATGAAGGTTGGCAACTGGTGGAGAATCTCGCCCAGTCTGATGGTAACTACCATGACGACTATGATCGCACAGTTAGAGGAGATGCTGGCTCTGAGGAGAAGTACAAGAGAGACCTCAAGAATGTCAATGAGAAGCTTGATCGTCTCTTGCTCAACCAACAAAAGAGCATCCACTTTGTATCTGAGGGTGAACATTTTCACGTCCAAGATGGGGAGGGTGAGCAGTCTGAGGAGATCAGCTACATCCAGAATCAAGGTGGATACAACAAGGGTTACAACCCCTATCAGACGAACCCCAATTTGTCTTACCGGAGCACCAACGTTGCAAATCCACAGGATCAGGTGTACCCTCCCCAGCAGCAACAACAAGGTCAACAAAAACCTTTTGTGCCTTACAATCAGGGATTCGCCCCTAAACAACAGTTTCAGCAAGGATACCAAGCTCCCTCAGGACCACCACCAGGATTCCGCCCTCAACCAGTTCAGCCTACTCCAACCCCAGATCAAGAAATGAAGCAAATGATGCAACAACTTCTTCAGGGTCAAGCTAGCGGATCTTTGGATACTGCTAAGAAGTTTGCTGAACTCAGTCAGCGAATGGAGTGTTCATACAATGATCTTAATGTCAAGTTTGAAGCTCTTAACTCGAAGCTGAAGTACATGGAAGGCAAGACTGCTTCTACCCCAACACCTGGCCAACTACCTGAAAAAGCAGTTCAAAATCCCAAGGACTATGCTACTATCCAAGCTATCACCACCCAAGCTGTAGATGTACGACTCACTGAGGACAATGAGAGTTTAGATGGGGAGGATTTTCTTCAAGATGAAGTTCAGATAATAGATCCCGTCAAGGTGCTCAAGGATCCAATTGAGTCAGCCAAGAAATATTATCCTCAAGCTACTAAAGAACCCGCTGCTCCCAAGGATAAACCTGTGAGATTCATTCCTCCAACATACAAGCCACCTTTACCATTTCCAGTGAGGTTTAAGAAGCAGCTTACTGAGAAATATAAAGCTCTGTTCGAAAAACAAGTCAAGGAGATTGAACTTAGGATGCCTTTGCTTGATGCATTTGCACTTGTGCCTCAATATCAAAAGTTTTTAACTGACTTGGTAACCGAAAAGACCAAAGAGAAGGAGGAGATAGCTAAAGGAGCTCAAGCTAAGGCTCTGGAAGATGAGAGGGCAGTGCATGACATAGGTGGGGTTTTTCATGAATGCAAGGCTGTTATTCAGAAGATGATTATCCCAAAGAAGCTAGAGGACCCTGGTTCCTTCACCTTGCCTTGTTCTCTAGGTCCATTGGCCTTCAAAAAGTGCCTATGCGACCTTGGTGCTTCAGTAAGCCTCATGCCACTCTCTGTAGCTCAGAGGCTAGGATTCAACGAATACAAGTCATGTAACCTCCGCTTAATATTGGCTGATAGGACTACTAGATTGCCTCATGGTCTATTAGAGAATCTGCCCATCAAAATTAGACAAGCTGAGATTCCTACTGACTTTGTGGTGCTGGGAATGGATGAAGAGTGTAAAGATCCACTAATCCTGGGAAGGCCTTTCTTAGCTACAGCTGGAGCAGTCATTGATGTCAAGAAAGGGATGATTGATCTCAATCTGGGTAAGAATTTCAAGATGAAATTTGATATCAAGGATGCTAAGAACAAGCCAACTATTGATGGGCAGACCTTCGTGATTGAAGAGAAAGATCAGAAAGCTGGGTTTGACATCTTTGAGGGTGTCAATGAGGCAGAAACAAGAGTTTGGGTAACCAAAGAAAAAACTCAAAGGGGCACTCAACCGTGTTCCAACTCGAGTAAAGTTGTTGCTCTCCCTAAGCGTCATGACCTGCTTCCTAAACTTCACCAACCGCAAGAGACAAGTCCTCCCACGCTTGACAGTTTGTCTGAACTCAAAACTACCAAGATTCTAGGGGATTCAGTGAGAGAGTTAACAGCTATGGTGAAGGAGATGAGTGGGTAAATCAAGAAGCTCCAAGGTACAATGAGAAGTTCTCCTGCAAGGAAATTAAGGTGGAGGTTTGGGATAATGAAGAAGAGCAGTTCATTTGTTGTTGAACATGGGCAGAATGTTAAAGAGTATCTGGCTAGACAAGACATACCACATGGGAGCTCACCACCTCTCTATGACCCTCCCAAAGCATAAGGAGTATGCAAAGTCAAGCTAGGGACTATAAACAAGCTCACTTGGGAGGAAGTCCCAAAGGTATCACTATAAATAGTTTTTAGGATCCTTGTGTTTTTGATATTTGTTTTAAGTTTTATTGTGTTCAGGAATCTACATAAGGGAGTACGAGCTCAACGCAAGTATCACTTCCATCACTACCGTTCACCACCACTCGAGTCGGCACCGTGCGACTCTACCCATCCGGCGATCCCAACTCATTACACAACTCAACCGACACAACTCAATCCTCTGTTCCAAAGTATCCCGCTCGAGTCGACCATATCCGACTCGACCGACAAGCTCAACACACGTCCTGTCATCGCTGTTGTTTGTCACCCACGACCAGTTCTGACTTGATCCTTCCGAAGCTTTAGTCGCAGTCCCGAAGAACAAACACGCATTTCTCACCCTTCGACTCGACCCTCGTTGTTACACAACACGAGCTGAACGACTCGACTACCGGATCATCCACCTCGCTCGAGTCAACGTGCGTACACTCGACCCACATCGACCTGCTCTCCACACGACCTGCACGAAGATCCACTCGCGTATCATCACGACGTTGCGACTCGACCGGACCACTAACCCAAGTCGATGACATGCAGTGTGACAATTAGTCGAACACGTATCAGAACACGCAAGCGGTTGAGTAGCAAGTCGACCAACCAGCTGGGGTCACTCCTGTGGACCCGAACACGATGAAGGACAGAGCCAGTATCACGCACCAACTCCTTGGTCGAGCTCCGAATCCTTCTTCTACTATTGAGGTACTCCTACCTTCCTTTGTATATACCATTTCATTTCTGCATTGTTTCTGTTATGATTCTTAAATCCTCCTGCAAATTTCTCTTACACAGGAGACTGTGTAATTTAAGTTTGGGGGAGGGTTTGAGATGATGTATCTGATGACGTTTTCTGTGATTCTTATTTCAAATTTTTGCATCATATCATGTTTGAGTCTGCATTCATCTATTTGCATAGAAAAGCCAAAAAAATTCGAAAAATTTCAAAAATTTCCACAAAAACAGAATGCTCATGTAGTTTGCATTTGCATAATAGGATTGAGTCTAGTGTTGCTCATTTAGGAATGTTGCATTTAGCATAGGGGTTGATGATGATTGTAACCTTGTTAACGTGCTGAATTCAATGGGATAGGATCAAGGCCCTTGTTATTAGTTCTTTGATGCATGTTGATTGAACTTAAAACGTAAGACTGAACCAGGTTTTGAATTCTCGAATTTGCATTCTAGTCTTGATTGAAGCTTGTTTTGAATTGACATCATTCCCTATCTACCTGAACCTAATCCTGACTTGCAATTATCATGTTATGCATTGAAGTTGAACTCATGGATACTACATACATACTTGGATTTTCTTTCTCTGTTTTACCACCCTTAATAATCCAAGTAGCTGATTCCCATCTTTGGAACAGTTTCCCGGACCCTTAACCAACCGTTCTTTCAAGCCAATTGTATTCGTGAGTGTGAGGCTTTTTCCGAGTTGAGCTTGTTAGAAAGTGTTAGGTTTTAGCCGACAAGAGTAGGATCCTGTGTAGTTCTAGTTTGCGCTATCCGGACTAGTAGGACTAGGTGAGAACTCGATTTTGGGTTTTAGGATTGGATTTGTTCTGAAAAAAAAAATATATGGGTAAAGAGTCTTTAGGAGGGGGAATGTGTTTTCAAGGTTTACAAGTCTAGTAAAGGATGTTGGTTGTGCAACAAAAAAAAATTGTTGGTTCTGGGCATAAAAAGAAAAATTTAGATAAGGAAGAGAAAGCAAAACGCTTAAGAAGTCTAGAATTCTAAGAAGAAAAGAAAGAGAACCATAGTGATAAAAAAGTTTCCCATCCACTAGATTGAAATGAAGTAACCTCCTCCTAAGGCTAAGTTAAAAGAATGAGAGCATGGGTTTTAGAAGAGATATCGACGAAGGGTAGAGATAGGAACAACTTCTGGGTTAGAAAGTTAGAGCTAAGTTTCCTTGGGACCTATGGGTAGACGGGGTGCTGCTATTGTATGTATCAGTTGGTTTCAACCTTTAGCCTTCTCTTAAGCTCAACTCATTTTCGCGAGAGATCCCTGTTTTATATTGTTAAAACCACTTGCAAAAAAGACCAATTTTTGTCTTTACCGCTTCACCCCAGCCAAATGATTTCGATGACATTGCATAGCTTGATTCATGATTCTTTGTTAATGAATGTTAAAGGGAATGATAGAAATGATGGCATGCGTAGACTAAGGTTCGGAATCGTTTCAGGTTGAGATGAGCTTGTCTAAAGTTTTTAAATAGAGTTCCTTCACCATGCATCATAGAACTAAAAACAAGGACCTTGATACTAACTACTCTATTCAGCATGTTTTAGGTTCTGAGACCCCCATCTTCACACCTCTTCTCCATACTTTGTTCTTGATCGTTTGGTTGAGAGCAAGCAAAGAATAAGTTTGGGGAGTTGATATGTCTATATTTTGTCTCTGCTAAACATGTTTTTGTCATGCATTTAGTAAGGATAACTAATTGTTTTGCATAAATTTCTAGTCTCTTTTGTACAAATTGCATATTTAGGTAGTTCTTGCATTATCTTCGCATACATCGTGCATTTTGGAGTATTTTAGGTATTTAGGAGACCTTCGAGCCAGGCCGTCCGAGTCGCGCTGTCGTGCCGTTCGAGTCGCGCTGTCGTGCCGTCGTGCCGTTCGAGTCGTGCCATTCGAGTCGCGCTGTCATGGGATTCAGCTTTCGACGTCTTCATCAAAGTTGTAGAGAATTGAGTCATCTTTCCAATACCGTTTATGTCAAGCCAATCGGAGGTGTGGTTCAAAAGTTATCATTGTTTTAGTGGAGGCGTGTACATCCAGATTGAGTCGCGATGTCGTGCTGTTCGAGTCGTGCTGTTCGAGTCGTGCTGTCTCGAGTCGCGCCATCACTCCGTCATCACACATCCGCTCGGGTCGCGCCATCACTCTGTCATCACACATCCGCTCGGGTCGCGCCGTCACTCCGTCATCACACATCCGCTCGAGTCGCGCCATCACTCTGTCGTCGACTACCGTTTGAGCCAACGCCATCACTCACTCGAGCCACTACTCGTTCGCACATGTCAGGAAGACGTTCCATCTTACATGCTTCAGGAGATTCCCAAACCGACTTTTCATCTTGTCGTTTTAAGTTTTAGGGATTTTATGTCTTTACTATAAATACGTTTTGTTAAGTCTTTGCGACATCATCTTAGTTTTTATCTCGTTTTTATTTTGTAAAGTTTCCCTAGCCACCAAGAACCGTTCCCAGACTTTGTATTCAGATATCTTTTGATACATTGAGTATGTGCATTTGATTTCTTCTACAAACTTGTTTATCTTATTTTTACCTATCTAAGAATGCTTGTTTCAATGTTTTCTGAGTTTGTATTGTTGACGATGATTTCCGGATCTGAGTAGTGCGTTAGTTCTTAAGGATGGGATAGATTAGGGGGAGGATCTTAGGATGTAGGGTGTTTAAGCTTGATTTGTATGATTCCCTTCTGGACTAGAGTTAGAATTACTAGTTTCTCTCTGATCAATTGGAACTAGGTTCGAGACATTTCCACACCCAAAAGGTGTTCGATGAAATGCCTGACCAACTAGTGCCAGAGACTTACGTTCCTAGCCTAAGAGATTAGTTGTCTAGGATGTTTGTTGACGTGAATGAACTTGTTTGTCATGCCTGCTCGACCACGTTTCTCTAGCAAGAGCTAGGTATGGAAGTGGTTGAGTCTGAGTAGCTTTTACCAAGAGATTGGATTAGCTAAGTTGTGATGTTCATTGTTTAGGGATAGATTGCTTGTGGCATGTTAAACACTCTGTAGACTAGGATACTCCACCGACATCAATTACTCCCATCCTTAGGACTTTTATCTTTTTGATTGATATTACATTTCGAGACTGTTTCATTTGTTCATGCTTAGAATCGTTTTCGGTTTTGCTTATTCTTGCTTGCTTCTTGTCATACATTTTCGTTTCTGTTTCTGTGACTCATTTCCGTTTTGTATTTTGACAATTCTAGGATTATTAGAAAAACACTCTTCTTGAATTGGCTTGACTTGTGATTGCTTGATTGCATCTTGATTGTTAGCAACATCCCATTTGGATTGACACCTTAAGTACTACAACACATAAGGTTAATTGAACCTACTAAGAGATACAAAAATCCTAGTATCAACTCTTCCGTTTTTTGCCACTCGTGTGTTGCTTGATGAAGATGCACTTTCATACATCCCTTTTCTCCTAGCATGGTTATTTGGTCGACCCGGATTTCCTTTCCTCCATGGTGGTGGCAAGACTCCCAATCTGTTCATTCGAGGCCATTCCAACTGACCTTGAACAGGCTTAATACCATCTTTATAAGTTGCCCGCCACATTCTTGTTGTGTACCAGTCAACAACATAATCTTGAACTTTCTGTTTCTTAGCTATGATCACCGAAGCAGCATGGACACAAGGAATACCAGTCATCTGCCACTTAATGCATCCACAGATAAGCGCATTCATATCCACACAATAAGTCTCATCATGCAACTGTACCTCATGTTGATTGTCCGATGGGTCTACATGTCTGCTTCCAAGTCTCCGATGATGGGTCTACATGTCTGCTTCCAAGTATCCCTATGTGATTTAAAACATACAAATAACCGATAGAACCTTTGTAAGCTCCCAACTGTCGGACCAGGAATAGTCTCAATCTCAAAAACAGTTCCTGGATTTGATATCTTAATCTCTGCTTGATAATCCCATATCCGTGAGAAATGTTCTTGATGACCAGCCTTTGCTTCTCGCCTCACTCTTGTCTTTGCCTTAGAACATTGTTCTTCACTAACTTCTAGATTGTATTCTCTCTTAATCTCTGCTTGCATCTCTCTCGGTCTGATTTTTGGATTTTGTCTCAACCTATCCGCAAACAATTAAGCTATCGTTCCTCGCTTTAACATGTGATTGTACCCTGATCTCACACATACATGCTTACTCTCGTATACCTTTATTTGCATCTTGTGTTTCTTCTTATTGTAAGAGCAGTAGCATCTCCACAAACACTTAACATTAGGATCAGTATTAGCACATTTTGCACCAATCTTCAAAGCCTGCGATCTATACAGCTTAATGTCGTATTTAGTCTTCAGGGAATACCTGAGCACAGCTATCTTGAACTCCTCTGGTGAACTAAACGTTTTCCCCAACTCGAGCTGCACTTCAGGATCTTGGACTTCTACATGGTCTTCATTATCGTCGCCTTGGCCATTATCTTTGTCTTCACTTTCTGACAAAGGGTCAGGAATCTTCTCGTCATCGAAGATATCATCTCCACTGTCGTTATCAGTCTCGTCTTCCTCTTCTCTCGCACCCTCTCCAAACTCTGCTTCGAAGTCATCGCAAAATTGTTCTTCTACACCAACACGGTTTCCATCTTCTTCTTCAAAGACTTGGTTTCCATCATCTTGGTTACCCTCTTCCTCTCCAGCAGCCTCGTACCCAACATCATCACAATCTTCATCGCCAACCACCTCACAATCATCTCCACTTAGAGCACCTAAATCTTCAAGGGAACCCCACAATTATACGGAATGATTGCAGAACCTGAACCAACACCCAATTCAGGAGCGGTCAAATTGGGAGCAGTCGAATCGGGAGCATTCGACTCGAGAGCATTCGTCTCGGGAGCAATAGACCCGTGAGCAGACGTTTCTCCATCTTTATCGGGCCTCTTCCATTTGGGACGACGCGTTGAAAGCTTCTTTCCCTTAGTCATCAGTTCGATTCGAAGAGAAGATCCAAGGAGGAATCGCAAATTAGGGTTCGTGAGTTTGGGGATTTTGTGAGGAATGTTCGATTTAGGTTTAGATTAAAAAAGAAAACGACGTCGTATGATAACTAACAAAACTTGTTAACGCTTAATTAACCCCGTTTACTATCTCCGTTAGGCCAGTTAACGATGTGCTTCAAACGGCGAAGTCAACAAGACTTCGTGATTTAAATAGAAGTCAACAAATAGTTGATGATTAGTTTCAACATTTGCAGACTTGATGATTTAAATCAACAAAAATGCTAACTTGGGGATTTTAATGACATTTTTCCTGTTTTTGTATTAGCAATATGTTTGAAATCAATATGTTTGAAATCAGATTCCATTAGAAATTTGTTTTTAGAGGGCTTTTTAGGCAAAAACTGATTGAATTCTGATGGTTCTGTTTCGTTTCTTCTGGGAAGCTTCTAGAGCGTTCCGGGTCTTTGCAACAAAACATGTGATGTAGAGAATCGCGAGCCTGCACGTGTACAGTGGAGATGAAGAGCATGGTTGGAGCACGTGAGGCTACAAAAGGAGGTAAACGTTGTGGATGGGGATGGACTCGTCAACGTCACGGAAGAATAAGTCGGTTGAAACTCTGTTACTTAACCGACATTAAACAATCTATAAAGAGCAGTGGTTCCATTAATAGGATAAATGCAATTGATACTATATATTTTCATAACAAAATTGTTATTTTTGTTCCTATATTTATGATTTTTTGAATTGAAAATGTCTATAATTTAGATGATAGTAATTAATATTGTGTGCACATTTGGTAAGTAGATATATATTTATAAAGATTTTAAATTTGATCCTAATGACTCATATCCTAAACAATTCAAATATGGTTGATATTTAAATTCGTAACTGTTAAGATTCTAATTTTAAAAATTTTGAATGCTAATTATTGTTGTTTACTTGTTTGAATGCTAATTATTTTTGTATGTCGTAAATGTTGTTTACGTGTTTCCCTTTTTGTGCTACTAATTACAGGTCTGTTTGGATACATGTTTACCTTATACAGTTCTTCTATTAATTGTATATGTTTGGCTCTGAGTTATATTTATCCCTATTCTGTTTTAAATTGCATTTCATGTAATAATCTCTTAATCTATGTCTACTTATTAAAAATTCTTCCCTTTTAATAGTATAGACTAGATTCGGACCCGCACGTACGTGCGGGGTTGATTTCAAAAATTAAGATTATTATCCGGTTTGCAATATTTACGTATGTGCGGGATATTAGTAACATTTATAATCTAAACTCTTATCAGTATAAAATTTGATATGTTATTATTTTTTTAGACGAAAAGAATGATTATATATGTTTTGTTTTTTTAGACGAAAAGTATAAACAACTACAATTAAAAAAGTTAGACGAATTTAAAATGTTTATATCTGGACAGGAAAACCGTCATGTCTCATATATGCCATGTTTATTCTATTTCATAACTGTAATTTTAAAAATACTTTATCCATTTGAGATTGTATATTTTAGTCTAACATATAAAGAAATAGGTAGAAGATTTGGATGCGATATTCATACTTCATGTACTTTTTGTTTGGATATTTAATTTTTACAAATTAGTTGACATTATACAAATTTTCTTTATATTTCTCAAAATTATCTATCAAATTAGATAAAATCTGCCATAATGATTAAAATTCCTAAACTTGATGACCTAAATTTATAGCGTGACAAACCTACACTGATAGACTTACTTTGTAATAGTTTTGCTATTTTTTTACTTGTCACCCAAAAACCACATGAGCAATGTTTTGTATTTGCCGTGTTGAATTTGCCAAACCCATGGGTAACATGTATTTCAATTTAAAAAATTATTTATAAAATATGTCTTAAGAGATTTGATAAGATATTATTTTATGTTTTGATATACTAAAACTTTTATATATTCATGTGTGAAAAGAAGTGAAACTATTCCCCTTTAATTTTGATATTTATTCATTAGTATTTACTAACAAAACTTATCCTTATGCACTAACACAGTTACGGTAATTATGTTGGTATGATAGGTTTTTTCGTTTTAGTTGGTAAGATAGTTCTTTTTGCTCCAAACAAAGACTTGGTATGTTTAGTTCTATATTTATGCAATCAAATTAAAATTGATTTTTTTATGTTATTTAAAATTGATAATTATATTTCCAAAATTTTATTGTTGGTTATTGGTTTCGTATAAGTTTGGATATGCAATTTTAACCAATACTCTAAAATATGTTCTGTTTGATTGCCGCAATTTAAATAACACAAATTAAATGAAAAATAAACAAAAAGTGAATTTACAATTTAAAAATAATTTTGTAAAATATATTAATAAACATTTTTGTTTTTTTATACCACACATATATACCTATGCTATGTGTGGATGGTTACACAAATCTACTATACAATTACATTAAGTAGAATCAATCACTTCAGAATTATATTCTTGAAAATTAAAGTCATTTGTCAATACTCCTTCACGTTTCACCTTACATGTTTTTTCTCCTTGACACCATATGTAGTAACAACATTTGTTCTTTTTACCGCCTGCAAACATATATATATATATATATATATCATAAATATATTATAATCATGTGTGACAAAAAAATATTAAAATCATGCGTGACAAAAAGATATTAAAATCATTTATATATTGGCATTTTCACGTATTTTTTTTGGTAGGAAGTACCTCCAGGTATCTATATTGGTATCTTCATGTATCAGTAATAATATATAAAATGAAAATATCAATTTAAATTTTCAAATCTTAATTAAAGATATTACTATTTTTCATAGTTATGATAGTCTTAAGATATAATTTCATAAAAATAAACAACACATCTTGTTGTTAAACGGTTAGGATTTTGTCAACAATGATGTAAAATATTAGAATACTAAAAGCATAAAAACCTTAAAAGAGTAGTTCAAAATAGAACAAAAACGTCTCACATATATTTTTTTGAGTTAAACATGAATTTTTGAACTCTGTAAAAAAGTAGAATTCAACATAAATTTGTTTCATATTAAGAAAAACTTCAAAAAGAAGTATGCATACTAAATACTTTATAAATTCAAACCATTGTTTATAATTGATGATTTTTTCATTATTTTATCTAATAAAACGACCTTTAATATATTCCCACTGGTTTGAAAAAGATTGACATCATGATTCGGATCTGCCATCGTTGGTAGCCATTCTAACAATGGTTATATTTATAGTGGAGGTCAGTGGTTCCATTAATAGGATAAATGCAATTGATACTATATATTTTCATAACAAAATTGTTATTTTTGTTCCTATATTTAGGATTTTTTGAATTGAAAATGTCTATAATTTAGGTGATAGTAATTAATATTGTGTGCACATTTGGTAAGTAGATATATATTTATAAAGCTTTTAAATTTGATCCTAATGACTCATATCCTAAACAATTCAAATATGTTTGATATTTAAATTCGTAACTGTTAAGATTCTAATTTTAGAAATTTTGAATGCTAATTATTGTTGTTTACTTGTTTGAATGCTAATTATTTTTGTATGTCGTAAATGTTGTTTACGTGTTTCCCTTTTTGTGCTACTAATTACAGGTCTGTTTGGATACATGTTTACCTTATACAGTTCTTCTATTAATTGTATATGTTTGGCTCTGAGTTATATTTATCCCTATCCTGTTTTAATTTGCATTTCATGTAATAATCTCTTAATCTATGTTTACTTATTAAAAATGCTTCCCTTTTAATAGTATAGATTTAAGCATCGAAACTATGATGTAAACACACATGTTTTTCCAGTTTATTAATCAAAACACAGTTTCTCAAATACTTTGTTTTATAGTTATAAAACAGAACAAATATAAGTGTCAAATGGGCTGTCCATTGTCCAATGGGTGTGTCCATATGGGCGTTTCTGTTTATGGACTATGTTTGGGCGGTTCACAATGGACAGTGGTCCATTTGGACAATGGTCCCAAATATGCCCAAGTCCATTTGGACATGCCCATTGGACAACCTTTTCATTTTTGAGGTTTCTTTGATTTTGTGTTTGCTGTTTAAAACATTTCTACTAAACCAAACACGTTTATTTATTTATTTATTTTACAAAATCTGATATTTATTTTACAAAATCTGATGCAGAAGCTTATCATATTTATATACTCGATGATGAACTCTTAAAAAACAGAGTGAGATTGATTACCAGAGCAAGAGTGCTGGTACCAAAGAAATGATGCAGAAGCTTATCATATTCGTGCTTTACACTTAAGGCAAGATACGGGTGTAAGAGAAACATAGAGAAACATAAAAGCCGTAAAGTTTACAGGCACATGATCAAGTGACTAAGTAAGGCAAGATACGGGTGTAAGAGAAACATAGAGATTCGAGTTTGTTCCTTAAAAACTACCGAGAAAAGCATTCTCAATCCTTATATATACATATGTAACCCTTAGCCAAAGCAATAAGCTTTGATCAGAAATGAACAAAGTAAGAATTCTGAGTTAAAGATCAAAAGCCATGAAACAACACACTAAAAACAAAGTCTACACTTCTATTATTTTTGCGATACATCTTGAGAGCACTATCAAAAGGATCAATCAATCACTCATTCAAAACACAAAAACGTTGTTTCATTGCTGTTTATGAGAAACAACGAACCGGATCAATCACTCAATCAATCAACTTGTTCTGAACAAGTACGCTTGCTTTGTTCCTTGTTAGAGAGAAGCTTTTGCTTCTAACACAATTGAATGTGTGTTTTAGTTTTTTGTTTTTCAAAACGCCCATTTTTATATATGATGTTGAAGACTAAGTGAATCCGTAAATTTATATCTCAGAGTATCAAGAGCATCATGGGAATCTTGGGCTCCATTCTCTTGAAGGTAACAGTCTCTTGCCTCTTTTGTTCTTGGATATCATTTTTTCCTTTGTTTTGTTTGATCTTTTGGTAAACCATGAACTGAAATTGAATGGGAAATAAACTGCAGTATTATGGCAGGAGAGATTTATCTTCTCAGGGGAGGAAGGGAGTGTTCTGGAGAGCTTTTGTTCAAGCTTCTAAGACAAATGCAGTATTTGGTCTTGGATTCTTCACGCGTATGTGACTGTAAAGGATCTTTCGGGTATTGATTAGTTTATGGCTGTAGCTGTTGTTTTGCTTGTGAAGATTGATCAATGTGTGTTATATGTCTTCCCTCCCTCAGATGCTGCTTTATACTCTTTCAGCGAGTCATCGGAGAAGCTTATGGCTCGGGTGGACTCTGCCACCGAGGTAAGCAAAAAATTGCAATTTTTCTGATTTGGAAAGCATGCAGAGTTATGGTTTGATATCATCTAATGCTACTTCTCCCTCTGTTTTTTTTCTCATGTTTCAGTCTATGAATGAACTGAAGTCCAGTCTAGAGGTAAACAAGAAACGTTGTTTTAATTTGAAAAGACACACTTTATGGTTGATTTTTTAAATTTCATCCACCTGATTTTTCCATTGTTTCAGTTGGCTGAGATTCTGATAAGCACATGAGAAGCATATGCAAGGGACTGAAGACATTTGTATATAAACTGAGAACAGTCATTGTAGTTCTTTTATGCATTGTTTGTGAGTATTAAAAGTGACATATTGTTGCTTGGGAGATAGAGTTGATGAACCGGTGATGTGCCGGTGACTCTAGTCTTGTATAAACAGTGTATCAGATAAGAAGTAGAGATTGTGTTCTTCATTCTTATCAATTGGTGCGTTCGTGATCGAGATCGAAGTCATCGCAGAAGATTAGGTTTTGTTTGCAATGTGTCTTGAGGGATTTCCCATCTTCGATGGTGTTGCTGGTGAATTGCGACCATGGATTTCATGGCTAGAGGATTTCTTTGTTCAGGAGGATTTCACGGCAGATGAGAAGCTTAATCTTGCGCAAAGTCTTCTCGAAGGTGAAGCTCTCTTGTGGTTTCAACGGCGAACACGAGTATGGGGATATTTTGACCGTTGGGGAATGATGGAGTTAGCCTTGGTGTTGCGGTTTGGTGACAGAGATGAAAGAATCAGACTCTTTCAGGAGCTTAGAGAAGAGAAACATATTGAAATCTTGGAGCAGAAAGAAGAGAAGAAAGAGATTCAAGAAACATTTGTTTCATCTTTTTCCAATGAGTGTGTATCAATAGAAACTTCTGCTGTAGAAAAAGTTACGATTCACAGTGAAGAAGCGAGTCTACTCAAAGAATCGTTGGTCCAAAATCACTTCAACAAGCAAGATCAGGTCTTGATCTCTGACTTGGAACCTAGCTGTAGTGTTCATAAGTTAGGATGTTCTGGAATGGATTCAGTTTTGGCTAATAGAAAACTTGGGGAAAAGCACATTGAGAATCCAATCTTTGAAGCTCTTAGTGAAGTAGCATGGATCTTTACTGAAGAATTGCCAAAGAGTCAAAAAGTTGTTGTGATGTTAAAAAAGACGGATTTGAGCTTGTTCCTTGATGGAAATGTTGCAGCTCAGTTTCAGATTATGTATGGTAGTGAGACAGAAATATATGGCTGCCAAGTGTTCGATCCAATATTTCTTAGAGGGTACAACTTACTGCAACATAAGAAGATGAATGCAGTTGCAGATGCGAATGGGACAAGAGAAGGATTGCATAAGCAGTGTACTTTGTGTGATAGTAATGAGCTGCAAATGCAACAGCAGAGTAATTGTTCTAAGTCCTGGAAGTTTAAATACAAACCTGAGGCAGAAAGACTAAAGACACATAAGAATCATGACTGGTTCAATACAAGTTGGAGGAAATCCAAGCATGTAAAAGAGAGATTAAAAAGACTGCACTTTCATGTTCCAGTGGGTGAAACTTTGTGTGAATTTCGTGTTGGTAGGCCACAAAAAAGGAAGAAGCAAAGGTCTTTGAAATCTCTGCAGTTTAAGTATAAATTTGTGTCTCTATTGGTGGATTGCCTTAGCCCAAATGGGAACAGACCAAAGCAGAGGGTCACATCAATACAGCAACATCATGTTGTTTACAAGGTTGTAATTCAGAACACTAAAGTTGCTGGGAAACCAGGAGAGGGTCTGCAAGTGTCTATGGTTCAAAGTGTGCTTCTTGAGCTTGAAGAAGAGTCACGTATGGTAGTAGAGCGGGCACCGATGCGTAAAGAACGAGACTTGCTGCGATTACAAGCTCATCAACAATTGCTTCTAGCTAAACAATACACACAACATGATGAAGATAAAGCAGACGAAGACAGAGTGTTTTTAGTGAATGATTGGAATTTTTATCATTCAGTGTGGCATTGCTGGAGAAAGAAAAAACTGCAGAAGTTTAGCTTGCAACTATGGGTTACCTGCAACTTCACGGTGACGCTACGGTGCGGAAGATCAATGTGTGTGCAGCAGCAGCTCTACTATGGCAGGAGACAGAACAAAGAGCATGGATATGTGATTGTACACAAGTTCCAAATCAAACGATATGATGATGTGTGGTGGTCTCAGATTGGGAAAGTAATTCAACCTGCAAGTTTTGCATCCATGTTGATGACTCTGTTAATCACCCCAACAACTCCGCAGAAGCCAGTCTACTCGATGGTCAAGCACGATTCTATCATTCAAAGGGAATTGGAGCAGTTTCAAACGACCGTTCAGGTTGTACACCACACGACCAAAACAGGTTACAAGTTTGGAGAGAATAAGAGTATGAGGATCAAGGTTGTTTGTGTGCCTTGCTTGGGTGGCATTCAATTCTGTTTTACAGATTTATGGAAGAGAAAATTTTGCAAGAACTGGTGGTTTAAGATCAAAATACAACACAGAGACTAGGGAAGCGTTTGGAACAGGGAAAATCTGCTTATAGAACAACCTTGCACGACAACATATTGTGACATCTTTTAGCAAGAAGCTGTGGAGAACGAGCTAGGAAAGGGCGATATGATGATACTACACAGTTAATTAGGTTTCTTTTTTTCCACAGCTTGAGGACAAGCTGTTTTCGAAGGGGGGAGTATTGATAAGCACATGAGAAGCATATGCAAGGGACTGAAGACATTTGTATATAAACTGAGAACAGTCATTGTAGTTCTTTTATGCATTGTTTGTGAGTATTAAAAGTGACATATTGTTGCTTGGGAGATAGAGTTGATGAACCGGTGATGTGCCGGTGACTCTAGTCTTGTATAAACAGTGTATCAGATAAGAAGTAGAGATTGTGTTCTTCATTCTTATCAGATTCTGTCAATCATAAGACGTCGTTCGGGCAACATAAGAAAGCCGTTCGATGAGGTAAGCAAGAGAAATGGTGTTATATATGCAGTTGTTTTATTTTAGAAAGATAACCTTTATATGGTTGATCTGTAACATCTGCGGCCACCTGATGTTTCGCTTGTTTCAGTCCACTATGGCTAAAGTGAAGTCCATCCTAGAGGTAAGCAAAAAATGGTTAATAGACATAATTATGTTCCATATATAATGTATTCACCTGAATTTTTTTTTTTAATCTTGTTTCAGTCACAGATAGGATTTGAAAAAAGTGGAAGATTTGAATCTAAGACAGCAGCAACGCATTGAAAAAAGCTAGGAGAAACTAAGGTGATATGGTGCAGATCATGAAGGCAGAATATGCACAAGAGACGGATGACTACATCTTTGTCCTTGTATGCAATTTTTGTAGTTATTTCTAAACTTATCAAAATGTACAAGTGTCAAAGAGCAATTTTAGTTTTTGTTGTTAGTAAATCATATGTATGTTTTAGCACTAGAACAGCAATATAACAACACAAGGGCAACAAATACGTTAGACACAATAAAGGTCAGATTTTGTCAAGAACATGATCATGTTGCTCTGTTTTCTCTAGTTGGTGGACTTGCCGAAGAAGTAAATACTGTTGACCTAGCTCTTCTTCAGCTTATAAGCTCTATGATTTTTCAAGACGGCTTCTAAAGGAGAAATAATTCTGGTAAGTTCTCTACGGTTAAGAATTAAGATCATTCAGCGATTGGAAAATGTAACGGCTTTGTTGTGCTATAGCAACAAGTAATTTGGGGAAGGGTATTGGAATAAGCAGAATAATGTTAAGAGTTATTTTTTCAACTTATGAACACATATTGCTCTGAGTTCTGTTCTTAAGATTTTCAGTTTGCTCCAGATTTTACTGAGGTGTCTAACAAACCGTGTATTATAAGTTTGTATGTTGTTAAATGAAATTTGGGTTTAGAAAAATTGCAGAAATTTACATTTTAGGTTTAGTTTTGTAGAACAGATCATAAACATCTATTGGCATTTGGACATGAAATCTTAATGGGACTAAATATTGAACTAAGAATTGTAGAGCTTTACCCCGAAGGGAGCTCTTCCAGAAATTCTCGAAGGCCCAAGACAAGCTTAGGCCTAGGAGGGGGTTTGGAAATAGTTTTCAACCAGCAATAGACGCGCCTCGGTTAAGACCTCACTAGCTGCGTCATTGCCCCAAGCGCAAAGATGGTTTTCATTCAACGAAACCCTCTTTCTTTTATAGTCACACAATACCCATCAACTCTATATTTCTTTCCGATGTGGGACTCTATACCTTAACAAAAAGGAGACAAAAGTCCTCTGGTCTTCCAATTGTGCCGTCAAGATCATTAGATTAATAATACTGAAAAATATAAAGATTAAAGACTGAAAATGGTAGGGGCTGCGCGAACGCAAACCCCCCTGCCACAAATAATGACGTAGGCTCTTCCTCTTGGGAAGACCTTAAGCTAAGCACCCCTCCTTAATGTGCAATGGAGGTCACTAGCCTAAGCCACTCGTCTTCCTGATCACGAGTTGACCCCGTCCAGGTAAGTAATTTGCTCGAACAATCCACTTCTCTATTTATAACCCTGCTTCCTCAGTCATTACTTTGTATGTGACCGATGTGGGATATTTTGATATCAACACATCGTGCCGTTTGAAGCTCTTGGTATCCAACAACGTGCTGGTTTCTCACAATTGCTGAGTTTATCAAACACTTTTTGGGCTTACTGGGCCTTTCCTAACAAACACGGTCCAACAGGAGAGAACCATGTCTTTCTACAAAATCCCGGTTTGCTTTTTCATTTGTTGTTTAGGAACGGAGTGGAGAGCACTGAAGAACAATTTTAGCTCTGCGTGTCTCTCTTCTAATCTAAAAGTCGCCATTGTCGTCAATCTCGCGTAAGTCTTGCTCTTCTCTGTTAGAGTCAATGCCGTTTCTCTGTTTTTTTTTATCTTCTTTCAGTTCGATTTTGTTGGTGTTAGGGTATTTTACAGAGCCCTTTTGGCCCATATCTAATGCTTGAAAGCTCCTGACTTTTTTCCTAAGAGAACAATAAAATTAATGCTCATGGTGTTCTAGTTTGATATCAGTTTATAAGTTTATCTGTAAACGACACTTGTGGTGGTGAATTTTGTTTTTTGGTTTATTTTTTTTTTAATTTCCATCTGTATTGTCGACTAAGAGAATCCCTAAAATTTCTATTTCAGAGGAGGGTCACGAAGATCATGGGTCTCTTCTCTTCAAAGTAACACTCTTTTCTTTTTATTTTTCTTGTATTTGATAAACCCATGAACTGAGAGATTTAAAGGCGAAATCTTTTTGCAGGGGTTTTTTGTTTAAGAATGCACCAGTATTTGCTCTTGGATACTACACAAGTAATGTGGCTTTAAAGGATATTTATTTTAGGTCATTGATTTTAACCCCTACACAAGCTTGATCAATGTCTTTGTCTTTCCTGCAGATGATGCTTTAACCCCTAATGCTAATAAGATAATCAAAGAAGCCAAAGAGGTAAAAGCAAGAAAAATGGGATTTTTGGTTGTTTGTTAGGATACAGTTATTGTTGATTTCTAATGTCTCACAGCTGATTTTTCCCATGTTAACAGTGCTTGGCTGAATGCAAGTCCTTAGTAAAGGTAAACGATAAATTGTGTTCTGTATCTCCTCAAGTTGTTTGATTTTGTTAAGACATAGTCATGGTTGACGTGTAATGTCTTCTTATGTTTCAGAGGGCTGAGGCTGAACTAGCTAAGCTGGAAAAAATGGAAAGAAATATGCTCCATCTATTTAAGGTAAATAACAAGCTATAATAATGCATCTTAGTGTTTTATTCTGAAATACAACTATAGTTATGTTGATGAGTCTTTTATGTCTTGTCATGTTTATTAGACTAGGATGGAAGAGTTGGGAGAAATGAAAATGGCCGATGAACGATATTCGCAAGAAGAAACTGAGCGCAGTTACATACGACGAAATGGATCTGAAGAAGCTATCTGATTTGGTGCAGAGACTGAAGACAGAATATGAACTCTTTAAAAACTAAGTAGCTCAAGCTTTTGTTGATCTGACCTTGGGTTAATTCTTAACTTTTGAGTTCTGTTAGTAAATGGAAATGTTAATCCTGAGTATGTATCAACTTATGAGTAACATGATCTAGTTTGTTTTGTTGTTAGTAAATCATATTTAACCTTAAATATGTTTGAGCACTATAACACAAACATCCCAATACATGGGAACAAAAGAGGCATATGACTAATATCTTTGTCCCATGTATGAAATGTTGTTGTTATTTTCAAGCTTAACATATTTTAATTCTGGACGTGATCTTATTTTCAAGATTTTTGGTACATAAAAAGAAAAAACAAGAATGGAGGTTCAGTTCTGCAACCAAAACGTAAAAAGTTACATCAAGAGAAACAAGAATAGAATCACTTAACAGATTAACAATTTGAATTACATTTTCCTCAAGATACAACAAACAAAGCACCAGTATACAAAGAGTGATATGAAAACATTGTGAAGGAACATTGGATTGTGAATAAATGAATGAATGGTGAACTGTCTGGACACAACGGGATTCTACTGTCCTGCCAACGGTTGTAACAGACATACACCTGAAACATGAAAATGAGACTGGTCTTTCTTTCTTTTTTTGTTGGATTTCATGTTTGGATCTCTAAGAAAGAAATCTACCTGAAGATTAAAGGTCAGAGTGTGTCAAGAGTGGTTTAGAGGATCTCAATGCTGCTCTGTTTTCTCTAGTTGGTGGACTTGCAGAAGAAGCAGATACTGTTAAGCCAGCTCTTTTTCGGCTTAGTTCTTTGAGATTTGGTGTTTCTTGTCTCCACGAGATCATTCATGTACTGAACCACGGCCTGAGATAATAGCAAAGAGCATGAATCAATCATTCATGACTGACACAAACGACAAACTGCAGAATCTACAGACAAATATAATTTGAGAGAAGAAAGAAGAACCTGTGCGCCCTTTTCGGTTATATCTCTTGGAAGCTCTTCAAGAGGGTTTTGCTGTGTGTTAAGAACCCGCAGCTGTGAAAGCGTTTTGAAAGAATATGGAAGGAAACGGATCTGGTTATTGCTCATATCAAGCTCTTCTAGCCTCTCAAGGTTGCCTATCAACCCTGGGAGCGATCTTAGGTTAGCAAAATTGTTCCCAATGTTAAGCTTAACAAGTGTTTTGGCATAACATAAGCTCTCTGGTACTGACTCAAGCTCGTTGAAACTCACATCTAGCTCTTTGAGGTTAGCCATGGAGGACATTGTTGTAGGTAGCTGCCGAATGTTGTTGTAGCGAACGTTCAGAATCTCTAAGGTGGATAACTTCCCAACAGCTTCAGGAAGAGCTTTAAGTCTGTTGTAATCCGCACGGAGTTCTTTCAGGGAAGAACAACCAGAGATACTATGTGGAATCTCTTCGATATTATTTGTTTCAACATCGAGTTTCTTTAGGCTCACAAGAGAACCAATAGATTCAGGGAGTGTGGAGAGGCTGTTAGAGCTCAAATCAAGTTCCTCGAGATGTATCAATTTACTAAATGCTGATGGAAGAGATGATAGTTGGTTTCCGCTAAGATTCAGGTTGACCAAGTTAAGCAAATCTCCTATAGACTCAGGGAGCTGACCAATTCTATTAGAATGCAAATCAAGCTTCGTCAAAGACAAAAGCCCTCCTATGGTTGTCGGTAGTACCATGATGCAATTCTCAGACAAATCTAGCCTAACCAGACTCGATAACTTGCCTATAGAATCCGGAAGCCATTCAAGCTGATCCATCAGCTTGTGCTGCAGATTTAGCCCCTGAGTAGCTTTCTTAGCTGACACTTCAATCAAACTAGCAAGTTTTATGAGACTCAACTTTTCCTTATCATGGCCTGCACATATATATAATAATAATAATAATGATTCCACTACAATTAGAGACAAAACACTTTCGAAACATGAATCTCAAGCTTTCTACCAAAAAGGTTAAAACATTTCAAGTCAAAACACATTTCCATGGCCTACACATATATAAATCTCCATTGGCAAAAGCAAACTAATCAACATGAAAGACACTATTGAATCTTAAAAGTAGAGATTCTATCCAAAAGTCAGAACATTTCATGGCCTACTACACATATAATGATGATTGAAACTGACCTGTGACGTTCTTAGCCTGAAGTGTTGGATCCAAAACCTGAGGCTTCCGAGGAGCTAACAACCCATCACTGTAAAACGAAGATATGCCTTTCTTCACAGACGTGTCATCATCACGTGTTAACATGTCCTTTGACTTGACAGGACTCTGATCAGAAGGAACAGAGCGAGGCACAGAGGTGGTGGTGGTGGTGGTGCCGTTAGGCGAAGCAATGCAATGCGAAGCTCTCTGAATCAAATCGTCGAACACAACGTGTATAGATTCCAGATCGAGGATTTTGTTGGCTTCTCTTCTCTGTTCAACGCTCTGGAAACGAACAAGACATCTCCTCATCTCCTTCAACACGTCGAAAAGCTCCTTAGGAACACCAGAAGAAGAGGAGGAGGAGGTTTGTTCATCAATGGCGTCCAAGCGATTACGATCCTCTTTGTCAACGTTTTGAATCAGAGAAGTAGCGGTCTCAACGTCTTCGATATCTGGTCTAGATGGAAGAGATCTGTGAATCCTCATGATCTCTTCCACAACCTTGTCCTTTGAATCCAAACGTTTCTCCATCATCATTTCTAAAAAAGATTTTGAGATTTTGATTTTTTATGAAGAAGAAACAGAGAGATTCATGTTTCCATATCTTGTTTGTTCTCTTTCTTCTTCTTCTTCTCATTCTTTCTTTCTTCGTCAGTTCGTTTTCTTCTTCTTTCCTTCGTCGTTGTCTCTCTCTGTCTCAAACTGCATTAAAATAATCAAATATTTAAATAATTCAAAAATAAATAAAGAAATTAGTTTTAAGTTTAGTGGTCACTGTGATCTCTATCTACTCGCGTCCTTGTCTGTTTAGGTTAATGATAATTTTGTTTAATTAAAAGGTGGATGTTCAAACAATAGTTAAGTATTGACAATGACATGAACATGATGATATAATATTGGACAAATTAAGAAGATAACATGATCGTGATGATTTTTAATAGGGACAGTTCAGATCAGGATTTAAATAGTGATTTTTTAAATATTTAGAGATATCCTGATTTAAAAATTTAGTTGGATAGTCAGATCTAATTTTTTATTTATTTATAGTAACTTTTTCATTAATATTAATAATTTCGAAATATATAATTGAGACTATTTAGGACAGTCGGATATGATTTATATAGTGAATTTCAAATATCTAGAGATATCTTGATTTAAAAGTTTGGATAGATCTAAATTTTTTTATTTATAATAAATTATGCATTATATTAATAATTTTTAAATATATTGGGATTTCCTATAAAATTTTAAAAGCAAATTTTAAATGTTATTGTAATATCAATTTTTCTGAAATATATTCGTAAAATTTTATTTTTATCATTACATTAAACCATTTGATATGTATATTTTCTATAGATCCGATATCTTGATTATAGTTACACGTCTAATTTAATAAACTACTTTTTTTTTCATGACGATTCAACAACGATCATGGAATTTGGAGTTCTCTCTCACACGATTGGCTGGCTGGCTAGTTAGACTATCTCCAACATTATTTCATACTCATCTCTAACAAATCTAACTTTATTTTATTTCCAACTCTAACACGTTTCATTTTTTTTAATTCTATATTCACTGGCAGACCTAAATGAAGGTTAGGGGGTATCAAATGACCTCTCATTAAATTAAAAATAATAAATTTAATTTAATGTATTTTTGTTAACTTTTGATGAAATAGTTAAGTGAAATATGATTTTGATCCCATTAGACTTAAAATTTTATATGTTATACCAACTATACGTAAAATATTGATAATATAACCGCGTAAATTTTATTTCCGAATTATATTTAGAGTTTTTACATTTATACTTTTATACTTAACAATTAGAAATAAATTAAAAATAGAGTATGATGATTTCATCAAAAAGTTAAAACATATCAAATCCGATTCCAACACTTCCATGCATGATGGCATACACATATACTACGACCATTGTTCTGGCGGTATGAAGCCACCGGAGCCGACTGAAAGATTCTCATTTTTTCTCTCGACTCTAGACTTAGTAACATTTTTGTTAATTATGAACATTTTTGTAGTAAGAAAAGTTAACATTTTTGTTACTTTTTATTGCTAAAAAGGTAGATGCTCTATCTTATATTGTAAAATAACTTGTAGGTCAAGTTATTAAATAACTCTAAACATGGTCTAACACATAAAGACAATTCTATGACTGTTAAATTTCTGATCAAGTACCAGTTAGTAAAGGAAAACTGTTTCATGTGAGCTTTCAAGTAACAACAAAAGAAAGCAGCTAGCTAATTAAGAGCCTAAGAGTGGTGCAATTGCATTTGCCGTTGTTGAATCCTGTCGATAGCATCCTCTGCCCCAGCTGCTTCAAGATCAGACGACATTTCGTCTTCTTCATCTTCTTGCTTATAGTATTTGATGTTAGAAGAATGACCAGTGGTCTTGGAACGGTGAAGAGTGGTTGCAAAGGAAGAGGAGGAGATGCTGAAACTCTCTGAAACACCAAGTGTCTTGCTCGGGAGCTTCCTCGCTTTGCCTTTCTTTAATTTGGTGTCTTTATGCCACTTCTTTAATGCCTTTGCCATTTGCTCATCAAACACTGCTTTCTTCATGTGTGAACCCATCTGCTCCACACACCTTTCATCATTTATCTATTCTCTTTCCTTCAAGAGATCATCATTTGGATAAGAGTATCAATTGGAAACTAAGGTCTTACAAGTTACCTGAGTAACGAGGGCGTACAAAGGGAGAGTACTGTAGCTGCATAAGATCAAAGCTCCTAGGCTGCCACATACCATACATACATCCTCACATTATTTAAATACTTTTCCTCTATAATACTAATTGGAAACATAATAAAGGTTATGAATAAGCTTTTTACCATAGAAAGAGTTTGATGATTACAAGATTGAAATCTTTATGGAAGCATGATTTTAATCCAAAAGAATACTGCAAATTCCAAATATGTATATTACTAAGTAAATAATATACACTCCAAAATGTTGAAATGAAGAGGAAACTCATTGCTTTTACCCATATCCAGAAGAAGTGTGTTATCTGGAAAGCATTCTGGAATAAAAAAACAGAGGAGTTAGAATCTGCAAAAACATGTTAGTTCAAGATGAAATCAAGAAGAAGATGCTTTCATACTGTTATTACCTGAAACAAGGCAAAGTGGATAAGATGAAGAAGCAGTTGAGGACAATCGAACCAAAAGTATCGATCTGAGCCTTGTACTAGAGGCATACCATGAACTACTTCATGTGTCTCTACGATTTCTAGCGCCATTGTTGACATAATCGCTTGAAGCTTTGTTCCAACAGCTAGTATTATCTGCAAAAAGACTCATCAAGAAACTTCCAAGAAGCTGTGCATATTAGAGAGAGATTGATTGTCTTACGAGCACAGGAGGTATTGATGCCCAAAACAATGTTCTCCAGCCTGGAAGTTGAATAGAAAGACCTCAGTATATGAATTGTATTTTGATTTGAAAGAATAGATGTGTAGCTCACCATTAACATTAAACAGCAAGAAGATCACAAATGATGCCCAAAGAACTGGACTGCAGAGCAAAAGAAACAGTTATATAAGATCAGATAAAGAAGCACAGTTTCATTTGCATTTGATTTGTGCTCTAACCTTATTCCAACTACCAACTTGAAATCGTCCTCGAGAGATCTTTTGATATATCTCTGGAAGTTGAACTTTCTTCCCGGGGCCAAATGAGCCTGAATCAGAACACTATTAATAGTATCACATATCAAGATTGTGAGAGAAGGAAATGGAAAGATGCAAAACTATAAAACTCACAGAGATGAATCCATGACGCAGAGTCAAGTAGTCGGTTCTTCCCACAGATACAAAGAACTGCCTTAAGAAGCATCCCTGTAACCAAAAGAGCTCAGAATAATCAAATCAAGAACGTTTTTGATGCATTTTGGAAGAGATGAAGAAGGAAAGAAATGGTTTCTTTACGACGTAAAAGAAGAAAGGAATTTTTGTCCAGAAACTTATATGTTCTCTCACAAAAGAAGTCTCGTGAGTGAGCCTAAGTCTTGAATGATCTACACCACACACAAAAAAAGTGAGTCTATAAAATATAATAAAACTTTCAAAACAGAATCTGATGAAACAAAGTACCAATAGAAAACTCATAGTCATGAGATAATGTTTCTTGCTCCCACTTTTTCCATCCACGAATCTGCCACAAAAGACAATACAAAATGAAGCATTCATTGACTCAATCAAACACAGTTTTGATCAGAACTAGATTTATCGCGTACGTACCTTGAGCCTGCTAAGCATCATAGTGATTAAACTATAGAGGATATGAGAGATGGCCAAGAAGAACAACAAGATGTGAAGTTGGTGCAAGCCTTTCAATGTTATGAGTGGGTCTGATCCTTGTTTGCAATTCACAGATGTATCACCAACAGCCGAAAGACGCGTGCTAAGAGATGGAGCAAGTTTCTGAAAAAGCTCTGTGTCTTCAGATGAACAAGGTAACATAGAGAGAGCAGCCTTTCGAGAAACGCAGATCTTGAGTATATATGTTTCTCCAAAAGTGAGTAATAAGGAAATGAAACCAAGGATCATCAGCTCTGTAGAATCAATCACCATTTTCAAAAACCAAACCAAATAGCTTTTAAGACAAGCAATGCTATATATATGTTTACTTACCGGCTTTGATTTTCTCTAAGGCTTCAAGGAGAGAGTTTTTATGCTTTTTCCATAGCCACTGAGAAGAAGATAGAAACAATTAAAGATGTTCTAGACAAATGAGTGTTTGAACATGAAAACTTGTAAGAAAAGGAAGAAGATTAAGAAAACAGACGTTGGCAAGTCTTTGAAGACTCTTTTCGAGGAGATGAGAAATGAGGATGAGAAAGGTGCAGACGATAGCAACAGCCCAAGTGGGCGTCTGAGAGAGCTGTCTCCCGCCGGAGGGATTTCCTGTGGTGGCCGTAGCTCCGCCGTGGAACACCAGAAACCATAACAAAGATCTTTGACACTTGCTTTGTGTGATCATGAGTGAAGGGAAAGTTATGAAACAAATTAAAGAAGATACTAACGTAGAGAATCAAACTTAAGTTTTTGTGCTTCTTTATTACTATGTTGTACAACGTAAGTTATATAAGTATATAGATAAAGAATTGGTTTTCATTTGACTATATTTATTGTGAGATTCATTAAAAACCACAAGTACCCTTATACTTACTTCTGAAAATTACGTACATAAATTTGGAATTAGCCATGCATTCACAAATTCACAAGGTGTAGTACTTGTGTTTTTAGTTTTGTAACTCATCTCATTTAATCAGTGGAAGTTACATTAGCAAAGTCAATTACGTACAGTATTAAGACATTTTGACTACAAGCTAAGTTTGCAAAAACACAAACGAGTGAAACCGCTAGCTAATCTATAATTTTTTAAAAAAGAAGGTTTGACGTTATTCACCAGTATGACAGACATCAACTGACGCAATCGATTCTGTTTGCTATAAAAGGATACAAAAATATTGATTTCATATTTTGGTCTTCTGGTAGTGGTAGATGAAGTAGAAGAAAAATCTTGGTGGTGGGGTGGTTCGAAAATCGTGTAACAAAAGGGGAAATAACGAGATAACTTAAGAGGCCAGTAATTAAGATCAATAACCTACTAATTGTGGTTTTCATTGATTTCTAGAATGATAACAATGGTCAACTTTCAACATCAACAATATAATAATTTTCTGTTTGAAAAAATTAAGTTCATCATGCAATATTTTTACAAACATGGTGAGCCATGGAAGAATATTATTTAGTTTTTAAGTTGTTTATTTATTTATTTTTGACAAATTTTGGTATTCTTGTTGGTTCAATGATTTCAAAATTGATTTAACAATTTTTGTTATGAAAATCCTGTTTTTTAGAACATGAATTTAAAGAAAATTTATGATTATTAATTTAAATGCTATAAAACTATGATATTGTATATACAATAAAACACATGCAATTTTCTTATACATATGTAATTTATAATTAAAAAAATATAAGAAAACAAAGAAGAAAGGAAGAAGTACATAAAAAACAAAAACAAAAAAATGAACAAAACATAAATATTAAACAAAATATATAATTAAACTCTTCCAATAATATCTTATTTGGGTTTTCAACCCATGCAAATATATAAGACAAAACAAAGAGAATCTTTAGAATTTGAGATATGGTGGAAGAGTATGTGAGAATAGTTATTTATAAATACGAAGTGTAGTTATTTATAATATAAGAAGGGGTGGAATTTACATTTAAAAAACAATATAATTAGAAGAGTTATAATTATAATTTATAGCGTGTTTAGATAAAAATGAATGGACAAAAAATAGTCAATTCATAATGTATGTAATTTTGGTTACAGTTTAATATGGATTATTGTATATGATTAAATATGTTGCATTTTTGGTTTAGTTGAAAATAAATATTATATTTAAAAAGAAAATGTTAAATAGACCAATAAGGAGAAAATTAATAAAACCATATTTATATGTATGATTTGACAACCAATAGTAAAGTCTATTTTCAATATAAGTTTTGGTTTCATATTTATTTATTTATTTATAGTTTTCCATATGTTTACCTTATTTTTTTGCACATATTTTGCTTATTTCTTGGCATTTGTGAGAGCAATTGACCTAATTTATAAATTTCTACTCTACAATCAATCTTCAAATATAAATGACAGCGTTTTGAGAGGACACAATGGTCATTACAAAAACTTACCATAAAGTGGTATAAAAAATAGGCTAATGATGAACACATATCTAACAAAGTAGTACTTATAAATAAATGAGAAAATGTTAAAAAAAAACATGAATTAGGCATTTTTGTTGTAAAAGATACATGAACTTTACATTGGTAAATATATAACCAACTTTTTTTTGACTGTTCTGTTAAATTGTAAAGTTTTGTTGACTTTATCAAAATAGTCGTCTCGTTAAATTGACGGTCAGAAAAAATTAACAGTTTTAATTTGCGGTTAGAAGTTTCGATTAATTATAAAAATGAAGTCATTTTGATCCAAAAAAAATAAATGCAATTTGTAAGACTCAAACCTTTTACATTTAGATTAAAACCATCAAACAATGCCAATGTCAAATATTAATTAATTTAATTTAATTATAATAGACAAAACGAAAATACATTATCAATTTCATAAAAAAATATCTAATCAAAATAAAGATATAATATATATATCTGATTTACCATATCAATTTGTCATTAATCATTATAATTCACCTCTTATTTTCATATGATTCTATTTTGTAAAATAAATAAATTATTATATCAACCATATATATAAAAAGTATATTTTCCCCTGTATATGCTATGATTTTTTTTTATTAAAAATAAATAGTTGAGGGTTTAAAACTAAAGATTTTTGACATTAAATTCCCTAAAAATATAATTTTAATTTTGTTCTTTGTTATTTATGGATGAACCATCTCTATCCAAATTGTCCAACTAGAATCATCCAGATGAATTTCAAAGTTTTGCATAAAATTTAAAAACTCATTCAAATAATCCATCTAAATGATGCTCATTTTATGACAAGAATAATCCATCAAGAGTTTATATAATCCATCTAAATGATACATCAAGAATAATCCATCTAAATGATACTCTCACCTAAGGAATAAATCTTAAAAAAAAATGGGTCGAAGCAGCGACAACTAAAGAGTTTATATAACTTGGCACAAAATCCAACTGCAAACCAACGCAAATAACAAAACTCTACTCAGATTGTCTTTGTGAGATCAATCGGATTCTTTATTGTTTTTTTTTGTTTCTTGATCATTCTTTATTGGTTTTACATATGACAAAGCAAATAATAAGGGGGAGAGGAAGTGATCGAGCAACTTATAAATGGATACTTCTCCTACACCTTCTCTAATCACTCTTGCCCTCCTGAGATCCAATCTCTTGTAAGTAATGCTCTGCATCCAATGCCGCCATGCACCCTGCACCATTCATAAAGTTGTTTATTAAACTTGTTCTCTCTTATTCATGACACAAAACGAAAGGAGATAAACATTTGAATGGGTTTGATGGAAACACACAATCACTCTAAAGTCTAGACCGCCAAGAACAATTTGATTTCAGCTTGAGTCAATTTAAGACCACACACCATGCCGTGTAAATAGCTAAATGTGTCGGCTTGTTATCGTAACATTTAGATAACAAATCTTATAACGATATCCTTGAAAACATTTTAGTTTCCCCTGCAGGCTATCAAGACCACTACTACTAGTCTTCTAAAGAGTATTAAGAATGGAAACGCAGATAGCCTTCAACCGAAAACAAAGGCACAACACAAGACCACTACAGCAAACACAAATAGTCAATAATACATTATGGTATTAAGTAACAAGCACATATCACTTGACTTCCAGGCTCTCAAGACACCTACTAATAACAATTAATGACTAGTACTAGTCTTCTACAGAGAATGAGAATGAACGCAGATAGTCTATAACCGCAAACACATGATTAATATGAGCTGAATGTTTACTTCGTAACCCAATACCACTCTATAGCAAACACAAATCCAACAAAAGCATGCGTAGACGACTATGTTAAGTGAAAATGAAAGGATATACAAAGCAAACTACTTTGAGAAAGCAAACTACTTTGAGAAAGCAAACTGAATGTTTTGCTTCGTAACCCAAGACCACTCTACAGCAAACACAAGTCCAACAAAAGCATGCGTCGACCACTATGTTAAGTGAATCAAATGAAACGATATACAAAGTAAAACACTTTGAAAAACGAAAGGATTTCATATAAAAAGCTACTGACTTTCGAAAACCTGACTCCTCTTAAACAACAGACCAATCAAATATCTATAAGGCATCAAGTAATATTATCAGATAGATTCCAGTCATGGTTTCAAAGAGCTAACTCATTTTGTCGAAATGTGAAAAAAGAAAAGTTAGAGAACGAACCAGTTCCTGCAGCAGTGATGGCCTGTCTATACTTCTTGTCTTGAACATCTCCTGCAGCGAATACACCAACCACGCTCGTCTTTGTAGTACCAGGCTTGGTCACAACATAACCATCTTCATCAAGATCAAGCTGGCCATCCAAAAACTTGGTCGCTGGCTCATGACCAATAGCAAAGAATAATCCAGACACCTTAAGATCTGAAACCTCTCCACTAACAACGTTCTTCACCTTCAACCCTCCAAGAACACGTCCGTTTTCATCTCCATACGCTTCCACCACGGCAGAGTTCCAAATGACTTCAATCTTAGGGTTAGACAAAGCTCTCTGCTGCATAATCTTAGACGCCCTAAACGTATCCCTTCTATGGATAATATAAACCTTAGATCCATACTTAGTGAGGAAATTAGCTTCCTCCATAGCCGAATCACCACCACCAATAACCACAAGAGGCTTATTCCTAAAAATCGGAGCAGCTCCGTCGCAAACAGCACAAGCGGAGATACCACGATTCCAAAAACCACCGTCGCCTTCACCAGATCCAGTGAAGCTAAGACGTTTCGCTACAGCTCCAGTCGAAATGATCACAGAGTCAGCTAGAACAGTTCTCGAATCGGTGATTACCTTAAACGGCTTCGACGAGAAATCAACTTTGTTAACCGTCTCAGTGAAGATCTCAGTACCGAACCTCTCCGATTGCTTCCTGAATTTCTCGACGATCTCGGCACCGAGGATACCGTCAGGGAACCCAGGGAAGTTCTCGACGTCGGTGGTTGTAGTTAACTGACCTCCGGGAGCGATGTCGTTAGCCATCCATCCTTCGAAGAGAAGAGGCTTAAGCTCTGCCCTAGCTGCATAGATCGCGGCCGTGTGTGCTGCTGGACCACTTCCGACGATGCAAACCTTGGTTTTGTGAGTTCCCATTTCGGCGGCGGCGGCGGAGGAGGAAGGAGAAGAAGACGCGGTGGCTAAAGACGGAGGAGTTGAGAGAGCAGATCCAAGTAAGAAACCTCCTCCTACGCTGCTTAATAAAGACTTTATTATGAATCTTGACTGGCTCATTGAGATCCAACACATGTTCAAATCGATTTGAATAATATAGACCACTTTATTTGAATCACAATTACGATGCAAATTTTATAATATTTTATGAATTGAAAGCCCATATGTCAAAATTATTATTGGACCATTTTATATATATGCAAAGGCTTTGGAGTTTGGAATATTAACAGTGACAAGATTAGAATCACTTCCAATATTAAAACAGTGGATTACATTTCCTTAAGCCAAAAATGATTCTTGCATATTTGACTTGACACAAAACACAAGGCTGGATTGATATAGTCTGAAAATGTAAAATAAAATAAGAAAAAAATCTTTATTTTTCTAGAAACAAAGTTAAACCTAAATTTTAAATCCAAAATCATAATTTAACCCTAAACTAAACATTTTTTACAAAAACACATCTTTCCATAACACCTTAATAAACATTAAAAAGATAATATTATTTTAGCCTAATTGTCTTTTTCTAGTTATACCACTAACCCACCAAGATAAGTACAGATTGAGATGCAATCTTGATTCTTGAGCTAACAACATGTAAGTTGATAATAAAAAAAAGATCCACGGCCACAAATATCAATGATAACGATAAAATAATCAAGTAAAGTTTTAAATTGGTGTCTTCCTAGTAGAAAAAGGGTTTTTTAAAAAAGATTTTTGAGCTACAACAAATCAATAGTGACACTACTAAGAAGAGAATCCAATCAAAGAGAGGAGAGAGACCATAAACTAGATCGTCTAATTAAAAAGGATTCCTAAAGTTGGCCCTTCTCAGGTTGTGGTGTTATGCTCTCATAATAATATACAGACAAAATACTCTCAACAACAGCTACATCTTCTAACAATCATCTCCCTTTTCAGATCTTCTTCAAAGGCTTTTTTGTTAAAACTGTAAATGTTTCTAACCCAATTGCTCGAGAGGCACACGGACAAATAACTGTCCGTTTAAGGTTACCACAGCCGATGTGTGATGAGGATCGATTCTCGTCGGCAAACTTACAACCTGCAGTGTTCCAGTGGAGGTTTGAGAATGGCATTCAGCATTCTATGTATAAACTGAAATATCGTGTAACAGAGTATTTACCTTTTTGAAAGGAGTCGCTCCCCAGGGATTCATAGGGTTCTCAGGTTCTCCACTTATTACCAACCGCCCAGCCGGATCTGATTGGACTCGGACCTGTATTATTGTTGCCGAGACAAAAACTGAGTGTTAAACTCGATCTAGGATCCATATGTAAACAAAACGAGTGTTTCAAATTTGAGAGCTAACCTCTTCACGAACTAGACCTGGGACTAATGCATAGACCTCAAAGCAATCTTGCTGCAGGTAACGAAAGAGATTATTTTTAAATATAAAATCAAAAAGTAATTGCTCAGGGTTTTAAGAAAGTGGCGATTGATTTTACCGTCCTCAGTACGTTAATCTTGACCCAGTCAGCTGGTGGTCCAACATCAACAACTGTAACATCCAACCTAAGAAACACAACAACTGAGATTCAGCATTCAAAATGTGAATGATCATCCATTAGAAAACCAGACCAAAAAGCTAAAAATCATACATAGGTTTAGAAACTTGGTTGGCATTTTTTACACCATATTCAGCAGGCCTCTTGCGTTTGAGCAAACCTGATGACATTGCCCAGATGTCAGTAACAACCCGAATCAAAGTTTTCAAGAATATAAATGCGAACCAAGACTTCTTCATCAAACAGAACTCATACCAGGGGAGGTCCCAATCTGTTTCTCACGCTTCTGATGAAGAACTAAGTTCTTATCCTACCAATTACAAAACAGCATGTTAGTTCAGACTATGACAACAAAGATATTAAGTGAATCTGTGAATGTAAAATGAAACATATGTTTGGTAACAAGATTCAACCGGACCTTGATTGCAGCAGGGTCACTAACTTCACCGTTACCATTAAGACGCTGTGAATGCCAACCTTGCATAGCACGTGCTGCTGAATCTCTCCTTGCTCTACCTGATCCAGACGCCTAGTGTAGAAACAAGGTAGCGGGTTAAGTCCAAACACAAACATTAATCATAAGAAGAAGATCGAACAAAAACTACAGACGCATGATGAGTTTCTCAATCTTACATGATTATCAATATTCATTGGTTCTAGTTCCAACGGAAGGGGTATCTGAAGTTCACCTCCACTAACTTTATGCCGCTCATATTCAAGAAGAGCCTGAAGAATTAAGAAAATATAGTGTTACTGTATCTAACGGAAAATATAATTCAAGATGATTCACAATTGTTTTCTGTTCAATCATTTATATTATTTCTCAGATGGATTGATGCATAGCGCCCGTTCCAGTGTATACAAAAGTCACATGAAAGAAACCAAAAGCAGAGAGTGGAAAAGTTGGAGAATATAATCTCACCTTCTCGTAGAAACCTCGGAAAGTCCATGATACTGTTGTACATGTCCTGAACAAACAATTGACCAATTCGAGTTTAAGTCTTGCAAATTTACACATGATTAAGACAAACCACTAATAAGAGAAGCATTCTTCTTACTTTGGGGGCCTGAAAGACTCTCCCACTTGCCGCCATAGCTTGCTTCCAGTAACCTATCCAGTAAAGAAACATATTAACCGTAGAAAATCACCCAAAGTCCTACTGCTAGATCATGAACAACAGTATGCATGCAAGTAAGCCAGGAAGGGAAGATGAAAAACAAAAGCCACATTTTCTCGTCAGAAAAGACGCTGTGATATTCATCAGGCATATTCATAGTGATCCATACCTTGTCATACCCGCCCAATCTAGTTACAGCTCTCCACAACCTTGTGCCAAAAAAATTGATTAAATATCAGCTTCTGCTGGAAATTTTACAATGTATAACACACTAAAGTGACTAAATAATGATGGGAAGCAAGCTTACTTAAGGCAATTCAGTCCCTCCCCATAAAATTTTGGAGGTTTGAAATCCATGTTTCTCTCTTTAAAGAAACTATCCAATTCCTTCATAAAATCAGACTGATCTTCTTCTGTTCCAGATTCATTACCGTCAGACCTATCATCCAAGAGGAAAGAGTGCTTTGGGCGCATGGTCCCATCAAAGCCAGGTGTTGTCCGAACTATTTTATGGACTCCGTTATTTAAATCTCCACTACCCCGCGCTTCAGACTTTATATTGGAAGATGCAACACGAGGACCGGGTCCACGTCTCACTTGTGCACTTACATTATCTGTATCATTTATCACACGTTCTCTAGAATTATCTGGCTTTTCAGTATTAGCCTCAACATTGACATCCTTGTTATTAGCAGAGTCAACAGTAGCATCAGCAACCAATTTAGAACCTGGAAGATCAAGTTCCATGTCTTCTGTAGCTTCAGCATCAACTATAGTCATTCCTTCATCATGATCAGAGGGATTTTGGGTAGCGGGCAAGACAGATAACCCTTTGTCACTTTCTTCTGAGACTCTAACTGCCAACACATCAGAGTTTTTGTCATTGTCTGTCAAATTTTCAGTGGCAGGCATGTCCGGTTCTTTTTCCACGTTCATTGAGGCTTCTAAGAGAGGCTCAGATGGCGTATCCTCCAGTTTAGATACAGTCTCAGAACCAGGCACCTCTAGCCCTTTGTCAAACTCCCTTGTATCCTCCAGTTTAGATATGGTCTCAGAACCAGGCACCTCTAGCTCTGTGTCAAGCTCCCTTGTGGTCCCGTGATCATGATCGACTGGTCCACTTCCATCGCCAGCCAAGTTCACATTGTTAGCCTCACCCTCATCCATACTTTCATTGTTCTCCTCAACAACTTTGGCATCAGGATTGGCTGGAAATTCGTTATGGTCTCCAGAGGATATGATCTCATGTTCTTCTGCAGCTTTGTCCTGCTCCATTACAGTATTAGCATGATGATGCAGTGATCCTTCTTCTTCTGAATGTATGTTATCAGGATTGACAGCAAATTCTCCATGGTCCCCTGAGGCTATCATGTCATCTTCTTCTGCAGCTTTTTCCTGCTCCATCACAATATCATCATGCTGAAGCAGTGATCCTGTGTCCTCCTCCAAGAGTGTGGAGTCAGGTATTTCAGCTTCAAGGACTGGTGCATCATCTTTGTCAACCTTGACAGCATCTCCGTCATCTTCTTTCAAGATATCTGAACTTACTTCGGTAGATACTATGTTCTCTTCTGGAGTGTCTTCAACGGTAGGGTTGATTAAACCTTCTTCAGGCGGGCTTGTTTCTAACTGGGAATTGTTCTCATCATCAATCTTTGGCGGATCATCATCATTGGTCTCCCTCGGAGTCACAAGTGAAGTAACCATGGGACATGGAGCTTCCTCTCCTGGATTCTCATTCTCCATTTCCTTTACATCATCCTGCCTTAGCTCTCCACTTTCAATTTCCTTATCAGCGCCCAGTTCAACTCTCTCACTCCCCACCTCCGTTAAATTCTCCATTGTCGACTCTATTTCCGTTAGATTCTCCATTGTAGATTCCATTTAAACAGCATTCCTATTTACAAAAATTCAAGAAAATATAAATCAATTGGGAATTGCAGTAAACAAATGAAATGACCACTGAAGCTCACAATTTATTAGACAAACCCAAAAAGACACACAAAGGTATGTGATACCCATATAGTACAAATAAACAACAGCTTAAAAGGTTTGTGTGGGGAGACGTAGGGTTTTTTATCTTAGGGTTTTGGTTTTGTGTTCTAAGATTGTATTAGAAGAATAAAAGAGGATTAGGAACACACAAGCAAAAAAAAAATTAAAGACATCAAATTGAGATTAAGATTCTCGCTATTGCGAATTCAATCCAAGATTGTTAAATACGATTTTGTAAAAACCTTTCACGGAGAAGCTAAACATTAGAGTCGTGAATTACGGATTCTTATATTATAAATATAAAATTTTCCAAATCCCGAAAAAAAATAAAGCGTTGGAATAAACGAAAACGAACCTTGGTTGGTAGAGACGAAGAAGCAGAACGGGGAAAAAGGTAGATATGGAGACGACAAGGGGATGAATTGGTTTTGTGTTTCCGAGCTCCTTGTGCAGTGGTGGTGACTGAAACACTCTTTTTCTCTTTCGTCGTCGTCGTCGTCGTCCTCAAAATTTTTTACACACCGATCGAATTGGAGAAATGAAATCGAGGGTTTGCAATTTTAACCGGTATTTTTTTTAGGTTTTTTGGGCTCTCACGGGCTTTTTGACCTAATCTACTTGGCCCGATCTACATCACTAATCTTGTCGGAAATTCATTTATTTTCTCTTTTTTGGCGTTTCAAAATAAAAAGTGATATTGAAACTATATATACTTTTGATGAAAAAATGATTAAAGTACATTACTCTTTCTCTTTTTTAAGGCATATGTCATTTTTAAGATTTGTTAGTATATTTAGTTTCTATTAAAAATAATATATCTTACTAAAACGGAAATTTTAAAAATATATTATTTGACTAATCGATTTTGTTGTCATTGAGTTATTGTTTATTGTGCAATATTTTAATGACTAAGTTTGTAAATAATTTTTTTAATTAGTATAATATAAGATATAAATAAAAATGTTAAATATAGATGGTGTTATAAGGTGCCACATACATCTGACACAACTAAGAAAAAATTGAGCTTACCGCCGAGTTAACTTATTCTCAACTATGTACCAGGTTTTTTTTTAATTTTTCATATGAAATATTTATTATTGAAACTAATCGTGGAACTGTTGATGTCCTAATCGGATCACAATCTAAGAATTATTTTTGAGGGGAAAATAACGAAGGTTCTCTTTATTAATATAAGAAGAGGTTTGTTAAAGACCGAACTACAAAACAAAACTTGACGAGCTAACTCGACGAGAATCAAATGCTACAAATCTGGAAGACTTTGACTGGTTCGTCCAATTTATCAAATTGACGGGTCAACCGCTAATTTTCTGTCGTTTTCTCTAACGGTTTCTCATTTCCCTTTTACAAGGTCTTTTGTGACACCTCCAATTTCAGGGACTTGCAGAGAGGTTTTAAAAAATTGATTTGGTCATCTATGTTACCAAAGTGCACTTATTTTTTGGTCAAAGGGCCTGAGAGAACTCCAGAGTTAAGCGTACTTGAGCTTGAGTAATCTTACGATAGGTGATATTTCAGGAAGTGACTGTCAGAACTGTGCGAGTGAGGACAAAACCTAGAGAAAGATCATGTGGTGATTTGTGTGGATGGTAACAAGTCTTTAAAGCCTTCCCAATGTAGCAAACCAATCGTCGGATATGGATGGGCTCACGAGCCTAGTGAGAGGACGTGAGGCCCATTAAGATAGGTTGGGCCATGGACTGGGAGTGGACATGGGGCCTATTGAGAGATGACGGTTGGGACGTTACAAGTGGTATCAAAATCGAACTCAGACGCGTGTGGAGTTGAGTGGGCTCATACCGTCGGGGTGATGGTCATGGTGCACAAAGAGGACGTTGCGATCTGGTTAGTGGGGGTGAATTGTGACACCCATTAAGAGTTAAGCGTGCTTGAGCTGGAATAGTCTTAGGATGGGTGACCTTCCGGGAAGTGACTGTCGAAACTGTGCAAGTGAGAACAAAACACAGAGAAATATCATGTGGTGATTTGTAGTGATGGTAATAAGTCTTAAAAGCCTCCCAAACGTAGCAAACCGATCGTTAGATATAGATGGGGTCACATGCCTAGTGAAAGGACGTGATCCCCATTAAAGTAGGTTGGCCCCTGGACTGGAAGTGAACATGGGGTTCACTGAGAGATGGCAGTTGGGACGTTACAACTTTTTTGGTTATCGCACGTTCGTATTTGTAGAGTAGTTTGTCGGTTCGCCTATAGAAATGACTGAAATACCCCTATTTACATTTTAAGAATCTAATCATTTATTTGGGCTATGCAGATGTTTATTGACCAGACCTCATTTTGAGAGTGAAAACCAACCCCAATAGAAACCACGGTGAAATATAAAGCCCAAAAGAAAAGAAGGAAACATAAACCGGCCGGAAGAAATAGAAATTTCCCCGGAAACTAAATGGAAAACAAGGAAAACTAAAGACCCAAATCGCAAGAGATCGAAATCTTTACTAAGAACAAAAAGTTCTGCAGTGTAAGTTTCGCTTTTGGTTCTTTTGCTTCTCAATTATGTACCAGTTTTTAGGTTCTTTTTAATTTTTGTGATTGCCAAACTAAAGCAGCGCCGTGACAGTGACACAGAAAGGAGAAAAATATCTAAAAGAGCGAAACGAGAGACGAATTCAAGACAAAAATGATTTAGTACAAAACCATAATAAACTTGTTTTTTTCTATCTTTTTCCAGATTTAATGATGAAACAACAAACCCACAGCATACAACAAGGTTGCAATCAGACTCTGTGACACCCTTACAGGACACAGAAGAGACATATCCTTCTCAGAGGAAAGCATCTTTCTCAAGTAGTTTCACCACATCGAGCTGATTGTTAAGCTTGGCCACATCAATGGGAGTTTTACTGTCCATGTTTTGCAGAGTACTGCAAACAAACAATGAAACAACACTTGTCATATAGAACCATTTTTTTTAAGTTGTTTGAAATAGAATGTGTTGTTATTGCAAACTTACACTGCGGCACCATTCTCTAGGAGAAGGCTTACACACTCTTTCCTCCCATAACCAGCAGCATAATGCAATGGTGTGTTCTTGTTTTTGTCAACCGCATTCACATTTGCTCCAGCATCCAGAAGGACTTGAGCACATTTCATCTACAAACAAACTCAACCAAGGTCAGTTGGGTTCAAACCTGCCATTAGGCTTTTATAACGCCGTGTACTCACAAATACATTAATGGTAACTGTCAACTTCTTTCGTAAACAAGGCTATAGATAAGTGTGTGGCATTCTACTAAGTGAAGCAGAAGCTGCTATTCCACTAAGTGCATGATAGTAAAGATTCATAGTGTAAATTAGTTTTCAGAATTCTGTGGTAACAGTTGGTTTTTATTGTTATGATTTGTTTCAAGACTTTGTCATACCTCGCCATATCCACATGCAAAATGCAATGCTGTCCTCCCCTCAGAGTCTTCTTCATCTTTGTTACCACCAGATGCCAATGCCGCTTTCAAACCCTGATCGGTTTATGAAATCAATGCACAGTGAGTTTAAAAGCTAACCTCGATCAATGGTCCCAATTTAAGGATAAAATTCAGACCATAAAAAACATGAGGTATCAACAGTGTACGAAATCAGTTTACCTCCACATCACCGAGACTAGCAGTTTGGTGAACGATAGACTCTTCCTCTTCCCCTTCTTCAGCCTCTTCAGGTTCAGGAGCAACACTCTGGTCTCCTCCAACAGCTATACCCATTGCTTCACCCAGCTTTGCCAACACATCTTTATCATTCCAGTACCTACAACCATAAACAAATATCTTAGCCATACGCAGAAGTAAACCTAGTAATTTCTAAAGAATGATGAGTATTGTAATTTTTATAACATACTTCATCATAGCAGAAGGACCACCAGCATCAATCTCAGCTAGTATAGGTTTCAACTCCGGATCATCTTTCAATTGCGCCATACGCTCTGCAAACTGCTCTGTTGCTGCAGGGTTACCGAGAGCCTCCAAAAAGGGAGACATTTGTGGATCCTAATAGCCAAACAGAGATTCAATGCCATGATTACAACTAGAAGTGTTGATTAAGAATAATAGTAACAAGAGCCAAGAACAGTTTGTATCAAGACGCTCAGCCATCATCATTCACCACAACTCAAGTATAAGATTAAGACTAATATCAAGAACCGGAAGAGCTCCTATGAAAGTACCTGCACCAAAGCGTTACCAAGACGCTCAGCCATTGTCCTAAACTCAGGATTCTCCATAACCTGTTGCATGGTTTTCATATACTGTTCTGGATCAAAGTTAGGTAAACCTCCTTCATGCGAAGCGGTTGGAACAGATCTCTGAAGCTGCTCAGCTAACTGGTTAAAGGAAGGATCTTGAGCTATTTGCTCAGCTAGTTCCTTGATACTTGGATCCTGAATTAAAAAAAAAACCAAACCAAACCCATCAACAAAAGAATAATACAACCTTTGATTTATACTAATCAATCATCACGCCCACACAAAACAAAATACAACCTTTGACTTACATTGAGAATACCAGCCATGCCTGAGAAATCAAAAGCACTGAAATCATTCGGTGAAGGTGAAGGTGAAGGTGAGGGCGAAGCTCCTGAGCCTGATTCTGGTTTAGTAGTCTTACTCTCTTCCTTGGTATCGTTTTTCTCATCTGCGGGAAGCATGAAAACAACTATAACTCGAAGAAACAACCACCAAATCTGATTATACAATAACAATCGAATCTAAAATAATCAAGAGATTAAACAAAAGAGATACCTGAAGGAAGAAGAGTTGATTTCTCTGAACTTGAAGCCATCGGAAAATTACTTAAAACCCTAATAAAAAACGGACAGAGAAGATATAAACAGAGATTTGTTCAGAAATCAAATCAAAGGAGATCTCCCAGATTGGAATTGAAACATGATCAGAAAAGTCCAAAAGTATGGTGGAGAAGACGATACCTATCGAAGCTCTGAGGAACAGAACAGAAGAACCAAAACTAATGAAAAACCTCAAAATGAAAATGTTTGTGGCAAAGAAAACGGATATTCTTTTTTTTTTTTTGACAACAATAGATTAGCTCAAACGAGCCAATGCGTAGGGAACTTGTTTACATACAGAACACTTTGCGGAGAAGTGCGCGCATAGCGTGCAAGAAGATCCGCTTTTGAATTTGCATCTCTGGAAATATAAGATAAGGAAAAGGAAGAGAACTCCTCCCTGTCCGTCCTTATGTCATGTAGGTAAGTCGAGAAAGCCGGCCAGTCGTGCGGTGAAGACATCATCTTCACCAAGTCAGCGCAGTCCGAGTAGAAAGCCACATCACAGTAATCGTGTCCGATCATGCAGCGCATTGCCCAAATGAAAGCTTCCACTTCAGCGTGTAAGGGGGAAAGACTTTGCCGGAAATTAGTAGCACCCCTTCCTGGCCTTGGGTCATGGGACTGGATACAGAACCACCCTGCTCCTGCGAACCGATCATTGGATTTCCAAGAACCATCCACAAAACATCGGTAACCTGTAAAGAACAAAGGTAGAGAGCCGTTGGGCCGCTGTGGGCGGGATTCGGCTACCGTAGATTGGTCAGAGTTAACCCCATCTTCACCTCCCTCCTGAGCCTTATGCCAGGATACAGCCTCACCTTCAGCTATCCGGACCGTTTCCTCTGGGCGTTCTGTAATATTTTCGAAAACCTTTGCATTACGCGCCTTCCATAAATACCACAAAATCCACGGGAAAGCGGACACATGAGAGCCCGGGCTATTGGGGTCCAATAAATGATCCATATTTGCAAAAACTGACTCCACCGGAAAACACTGTGAACCGACCGGTACCTGGGATAATGCCCACACCTGACGTGCCGGGGGGCAAAGGAACAAGACATGATTTACTGTCTCGTCCTCTGCACCACAACGTGAGCAGGACAAATCACATGAAATGCCACGTTTCCGCAAATTTCGTGAAACCGGGATACACCCTGACAAAACCTGCCACATAAAATGGTGCAGTTTTGGTGGGCAACGCACCTTCCAAACACTAGCCAGAAGAGAAGTAATCTCTGGTCCGACCCCAACCGCCTTAAAAGGCCCTGTTTTCGTCAAACGGGCCACATGATAGCCAGACTTAACAGTATACCTCCCATTTTTCGTAAAATGCCAACCAAGAGTATCATCCTTGGGGCAGCTTCCTAAGGGCAGTGCACCTATCAATGCAACATCGCCAGGATCAAAGTGGTCCGAGAGCACATCCATCCGCCATGAACGTGTCCGAGAATCAATCAAGTGTGAGATTTTAAGAGAAGGGTCCTTAAAAGGGCCCTTACTAAGAGCTGGTCTCGGGGATTGAGCTGGTATCCAGGGGTCAGTCCATATTGAAATGGACTCGCCCGAACCAACACGTTTAATAAGCCCTTTTTGTACCAGAGAGCGAGCTGAAATTATACTCCTCCACCCGTAGGAAGGAGAGTAGGAACGAATCGGTTCCATGGGATCCGAGTTCCGATAGTACCGACCCTTAAGAACCCTGGCAAACAAAGAATCCGGATATTCAATAAGCCTCCATAATTGTTTTGCCAGCAAAGCCGAATTAAAATCATCGACATTCCGAAACCCTAAGCCGCCCTGTTGCTTACTACAACAAAGCTTCTCCCAGGCAAGCCAGTGCATACCACCCGTCCTTCCATCCGAACTCCACCAAAAATTTGCCACCGCACTGGACAATTTGGATGTGATCGTCTTCGGTAGCCGAAAGCAAGACATCACAAACGTCGGTACCGCAGTAGCAATCGATTTGATCATAACCTCCTTCCCTCCTTTAGAGAGCAGTCTCGCCGACCAACCCGTCGTTCGACCCTGCAATCGTTCCCGGACAAACGAAAACACTTTTGTTTTCGACCCCCCTAAACTCTCGGGCAGCCCCAAGTACGATCCCATACCACCCTGAGCTGTGATCCCTAGAACCCCTTGAATCTCCAGTTTTGTCTGTTCCGCAACCGTGTGACCAAACTGGATGGAGGATTTCGCAAAATTAATTTGCTGACCCGAGGCGGCCTCATAATTCCGTAAAATCCTCAAGATGGCCTCACATTGGTCCTTGGCGACCTTACAGAAAAAAAGACTGTCATCCGCAAATAAGAGATGGGTGATTGGGGGGCATTTGTTGGCCACCTTAATCCCTGTAATTAATTTTTCTGCTTCCGCCTTCCGAATGTTGGCAATTAAAACCTCTGTGCATAAAATAAATAAATAAGGAGATAAAGGATCTCCTTGTCGTAATCCCCTTTCCGGAATAATCAGACCATTCGGTTGACCATTCAGAAGAACTTTGTACTCCACCGAACTAACACAAAACATAATCCATCTAATCCATTTCTCATCAAACCCCATCTTGTGAAGTAATTTGTCAATAAACTCCCATTCCACCCTGTCATATGCCTTGCTCATATCTGTCTTAATAGCCATAAATTTCCCTTTACAAGACGGATTAGTCCGTAAGCCGTGAAACATCTCCTGAGCAATCAGGATGTTATCCGAAATGAGCCTTCCCGGGACGAAAGCTGATTGTGTTTCCGAAATAAGGTCCGGTAAAAGCTTCTTTAGCCGTTGACACATGATCTTAGAAATAATCTTATATCCCACGTTACACAAACTAATTGGACGCAGCTCCGTCATCCGAGTCGACTTAGCCACCTTCGGAATGAGACAGATATGCGTAGTATTCAAACCTCTATCAAAAACCCCCTCCTCGAAAAAACCATTAACTAGTGAGACAAGGTCTCCTTTAACAATCTGCCACGCTTTTTGGTAAAACAAAGCGGTCATCCCATCTGGACCCGGAGCCTTATCCGGATGCATCATAAATAAAGCCGCGCGGACCTCTGATTCTGTGACCCGGGCTGTTAACTGAGCATTGGCCTCAGCTGTAATCACTGGGTGTACCTCACGTAAGACCTCATCAAAATTTGTCGGATGTAATGTTGTAAACAGATCAGCAAAATACGATACTGCAATATTGCAGATGTCCTCATCCTCCGTAGACCAAACCTCATTTTTATCATAAAGACCAATGATCCGATTGCGGGCCCGTCTTTGCTTGGTCAGAGCGTGAAAGTACTTTGAATTTTGGTCGCCCATCTGCATCCATTTATTGCGACTCTTCAAATACCAATACACCTCCTCATCCTTATAGGCTTCCCACAGTCTAGCATTTAAATCAGCGATAACCGAAAGTGGAGTTGCATCGTCAGCCTGCGCGACAGACAACTGGCACTTTAGATCCTCAATTGTTTCCCTACCAAAAGAAACGTGGTCCTTACGCCACCTAGAAATAGCCCGTCTACAAATTACAATTTTATCTAAAAAATTGGGTGAGCTCTGAGGAGTCCCCCCAACCCATCCTGCCTCGATTGCCTCCATCAACCCTTCCTTCCCAATCCACCGTGGGTCAAACATAAAACGTCTTTTTCCCCGTGGCCTTTTTGCCCCTATATTGACCACAACGGGCTTATGATCAGAGGCAATCATAGGTAAATACTCGAGTACCGTATCTGGAAATAGATCATGCCAATCTTCATTGCCGAGGGCTCTATCCAACCGACACCGGATTGGCTTTTTATCCCGCCAACCTCGCCAAGATAAGCAATCTCCTAGGAATGGAAATTCCAGAAAACCACAATCTTGGATCATTCCATTGAAAGGAAGAAATGAAGACGGATGCCGTAATTTGCCTCCTCGTTTCTCATGATTACCAGTTAATTCATTGAAATCACCAACAGTAAACCATGGAGAGGACCGAGACACACCAATACGCAATAACCGCTCCCACACCATGTCACGGTTCTTCGGGACTGGATCACCATAAACGAACGTTAAATAAATGACCCGTCCTTTATAAACCGCTTCAATGTCGATTAACCGATTAGACTCAAATAAAATTGTAACATTAAAATCCGCTTGACTGTAAAAAAGTGCCAAGCCCCCACTTGAACCAATAGGTTCCACTGTGGTTAAATCTGTGTAGCCAAAATGCCCTATATATTTTTCCAGAACCACACGAGGCTGTTTTGTTTCCATCAAAAACAAAAAATCCGGGCGATGTTTATGCCATAGATCCCGCAGATTGCCGATTGTTGCCTTGTTACCTAGGCCTTGACAATTCCAACTGATAATATTCATTAATTAAACCCCCAAAAAAATGTGGTTAAGACCACATAATGCTACCCGTCCAGACCACGGACAAATAACCAAAGTAAAGAACACCACTTTAGTCCGAAAACAACCAATAATATCCACTAAGGCCCAAGGCCCACAACACCAGCCTGGTCCGAGTGTGAAACTCCAAAAACGAGAAACAACCAAAGAAAAACTAAGAGGCTGTGGTATATTGATGCAATACCTTAGACCCCAGTCCAGATTGAAATTATCCCATAGGCATAATAAAAATCCCCAATGAAATATCCAACACACGAAGACAAAAACAGTGGTCCGAAACTGAGAGAAACGCTGTGACCAACAGGAAAATACCCCATAGTAAGAACAAAGACACCAGCATAGTTTTATTATTGTTCTTATGAAAAGGTTACAACAGGTCAGAGCCTGAATTTGCGAAAAAACCCTTTTTAAAGGGAACTGAAGCAAAAAACAAAAGTGAACCAATGGGGCACCCATTATAGTATTATTGAAACCAAGAGAAAGAAAAGGAGATATAAAAACCCGACTACGCCAGAACACAGTCTTCTTGTGGAAGAAACACCAATAACAGATGAGATGAATTAGACCCACCTCTCCTTGCCAGCACAAACAGACACTTAACATCAATTACCAGGATTAGTTGGAGGTTTTCCTCCATGAGTAGGACCTGCACTCCCTTGCACTCCTCCTCCCACCGTCGAAACCGACGAACCAAGTCTTTTGCGCGGCGAAGCTAATGCATAAAGGTTTCGCTTCTTAGTGCTTGCACCAGGAAGGACCCCTTTGTTCTTGACTGATTTGGACCGAGGTGGTAGAACCCCATTCTTTGCCTTGATTCCCTGCTCCGAAGCCGTATGGTCACCCTCCTCAGCGAGGGTATCCTCATCGTCATGAAGATCCTGCTCCTGGGACTCCCCTAGACCAGAGTCCTTGGTGACAAACGTCACCTCCTCATCAACGATGGGTTGAACCTCCTCAGAGGCTAACCCAGATGCGACCCCATGTTCCTCCATAATCGGACCCAGACCTCCGATCTCTTGTGCATCAGGGAGCTGAAACTCCTGAGCCAGCAAATCACTCAAAGCAGCAGAAAAGAGATCCTCCTGCTGGTCCTGAACCATATCCCGAGTAGTAACATTGTGAGTGTCAGATGCAGGAAAGAGGTTCTTGCACACCGGATTATTCTCACCAGAAGGGACCACAACAGTCAGCGGAAGAGCCCCCTGAATCAGAGATTGATCAGAAGAAACAGCAACCTCCTCCGTAGGAGACACCACAAAAGCGTCAATCAACTTTTGCTCTGTCGCTGAAAGGGAGATCCCTACACCCTCATCCGTACCCTGAGTTGGACCAACACCCTCACCCGCAATCAATGCAATGGTATCAGTCATCGGGACCTGTGGTGGAGCTTGCTCCTTTGGTTGAAATTCCCTACGGCCCCGTTTTGACTTGTGTCCAAAACCTTGTTTGTGGCGATGATTGTCACGCTGACCACCTCCAGCACCCCTTTCTCCTCCTACAGCAGGACCCTGGGGATGAGCCCCTCGCATACCTGAGCCAGAACCAGAACTAGAACCACCCGCAACTGCTCCCTTGTAACTCTGTAACCTATCCTCAGGACGAGGATCCGACCCACCTGCCTGTTGTTGTTTCCCCGTATTACCAAATAACGGGCAACGGGAAACATCATGGCACAGGCTGAAACACCGGCGACAATAGCCATATAACCTCTCGTACCGCAGGGTTACCACCGTTTCTTCACCACTATGGAACTCGACCGAAGCTTCAAACACTAATGGCTTAAAACCATCGAACAAGACTTGAACCCGACCAGTATCGATGTCAACCTCTACAACCTCTCCCAGGTCTGAACCAATGCTGCGGAAGGTCTCGTCTGCCCAAAAATGAAGTGGGACTCCCATCATGCGGACCCAGAACTTGATGAGGTACGGATACTTATGGTCCACCACCGGTTCCCACCTGACCAGGGAGAGCATCCAATGATCAAAGTGGTAAGGTTCCATCTTCAGAACCTCCAAAATATCTTCCTCTTGATCAAAATCAAACTGAAAACGCCCCATACCCAGGTCCGCACCCACAACCCTCTCTTCAATCTTCCAGATCTTTGGCAGCATAAACAAAAGAGCCTTCATGTCCTGCATCGCAGGGTTCATGCATCGACCAATGAGTGTCTTTGCATACCCTTCGATGAGTGCCGGGTTATCAAACCTTGGGACCTTAATCTTCAGCTTACCAGTAGACCCCGACAAACTCTCCGAAGACCTCTGAGAAACCAATAACCCGGTTTGAGCCATAGTATCCGTACGAAGAAGAGAAGAAGGACAAACAGAGAATAAAGGAACCAATAACCAACAAGTTTCAGACCAGGAAAGTTTAAGTGAATAGACAAAAGAACACAGATGAGTGTGAGAAGCAAAGACGATTCTAGAGCCCCTTTTATAACCCATTCCAACCCCCTCGACGTGATCGACCATAATGACGATAATCACAACAATAATTGACCCAAAGATTCGGCCAGAAACCGGGCAATAATTGACGATTATCGAACCAGAGGAAACCAGAGCAAAATCCGTCCAAGCAAATCCCCTCATCTGAGCCCCAGGATCCGTAAACCCAACCCAAAATCGCCATTGAAATCGAACCAGAGCAGAGCAGATCAAAATGTGCCCAAACCTGGGAAAATTCCCACCGTGAAATCCGCCAAAGAGGATTCGATCCCCTACCTGTCTTCCCATCAAATCACCAAGGCAATCCCATGGAGATCCGGAAATTCCCAACACAGGAAACCTCAAATCCGCAAACAAAATACCGAAATCAGGAGGAGACCGATAAGAGAAACCAAATAAAAACCCCCAGAATCTCGAGGCGAGATCCGCCAGATCGTAAGCTCACCGCAATCGAAAACCAAATCGGAAACCTAAAGACGCATCGAGAGAAAGAGATATTCTCCGCTAATTCTATTTTAAACCGATCTTCTTGTTTCTTTCTTTTTTTTTTTTTTTAGTTTTGAGTTTTCGAAAACGGATATTCTTTTCCCTCATTTTTATTATTTTTTTACTTTTAATAAAAAAAAGCAAAATATTTTGGCATGTGTTATATAAAAACTTTGTTTCAACAAATTTTAAATTATAAAAATTTAAAACATTTAAATAATTTTAATAAATATAATTGTAATTCTTATATGTATATAAAAAAGATAATACTCTTCCTAATTTTAAATTACTAATTCTATAAAAAAAAAAAATTAAATGAAATTATACAATCAATTATTAATCGTAAAAGAAATAGGATTTTAGATATTCACTATTTTATAAACAAATAAACTGTTGTTATAGTTTTTTCAAATACACCACCATTAAACTTTGTTATATTATTAAAGCTATGTGCAATTTTTTATGAACTATATTAATTATATTTTTTTTCTTTTTCTGTCTGTTTGTCAAAATTTAACTATGAGATCAAACTTTTAAAAAAATAATTACGTAAATTAGAGCATATATTTACATATTATGCATATATATATATATATATATATATTTTGGAAGTAAATTTTACCTTTAAATTCATAAAAAGTTGAGGAAATTTGATAGTCTATAAAGTGTTGATATTGTTACTTTTTCAATTATGAGATAATGTTAGTATTCAGTTTTTTTCTTTGAGAATTATGTTTCACTAATTTTTTTAATATTAAATAAGATATAACTTTGATACAATGCACATATATTTTTTTTATTTTTGAAAATTGTAAATACTATTTATTGGGATTGAGTACATAGAATTGAAATCTAATTTTTTAATGATGTAATAATATACAGTAAAATTGTACTGGAAAATGGAGTGCCTAAACTATAAATCCTGTTTTAAAAATATATATATATATGGAATATAACTTACAGTTTTACATATTTTTCTTATATTTGTGTTAATACACGGACCTAATCTATTATATATATATCATTTATAATTATTAATATCCATATGTTTGAAACTTTGAACTAGTCATCTCCGTTTAATATAGATTCGGTATTTTCTGTTTTCTATCCATACTATATCCAAGGAGACTGCGGCTGCAGCTTCATGGATTTGGAGGAAAATTCTCAAGTATAGGGAGCTGGCTGCAACTTTTTGTAAGGTTGAAGTAGGCAATGGTTTCCTTTCTTCTTTCTGGTATGATAATTGGTCTCCCTTAGGAAAATTGATTGAGGTTAAGAGTGATAGGCATCATCAACTTAGGGATAAGTCGGAAAATGACCTTGGCTGAAGCATGGTCTTCCCGCCATCCGAGAAGACACCGCCTAAGCTATCTAAATTCGATAGAGGATGCTCTATACTCTCAGTACCAAAATAGAACAGAGCAGCCAGACCTTGTACTGTGGCGAGTGAAGAATGACATTTATCGACCTAAATTCTCTACTATTGACATTTGGAACCATCAACCGGATCGGCTAAATGTATTTCTCACTTAGTATGTCTTCCAAGTTGTGGTTCATTCCATCTGGCAGGAACGAAATGGGCGATGACATGGCGAAGCTCCACTCACTCACTGCAGCCCAATTGATAAAGAGACTTGATCAATACTTCGAAACCAGTTCTTAGCTATTCAGCAGATGGGCGATCGATGATAAAAGATTACAACTCTAGCTGAGCACTAGATTATGATACTCTTTTATTCCATTTAGATCACAATTTCAATCACACAATGCATTCTTTGTAAAAACATTTCATTTTCTTTGAATATAATTTAACATTAATTTTTAAAAATATACTCTCTCCGTTTCAAAATATAAGATGTTTTAGAAATTTTTTTTGTTTCATAATATAGGATGTTTTCAAATTTCTATGCAACTTTTAGATTAGTTTAGTATTTTATATTATGCAGTATTGTTTCTAATTAGTTGAACTTAATAAAAGTAAAAACTTCTTAATATGCATGCTTTATTTAAAACATCCTATATTTTGAACGGAAGGAGTAAATCTGATCTAGATCCCTTTTAATTTGACATTTCCATTTAAATAAAAACGCAAGAACTTAGATGATTTTTCTGCATTGCGAAAAATAGTGGAATCACGTTTTAAAACGTATATATTTGAAGAAATATTATAACCATCCATCACTATGGCTTACGCAAAGATAAGTAACAATCACTACTAATAAACCCACAACGATGATTATGAATACTTCTTTTTTTCTAATCGATCAAACAAACACATGAGATGGCAAACAAGTGTGATTCAAAAGATAAGGATAAATCCAAACATTTTACTTTTTTTTGGCAAACATTTACGATTGTTTTAACTGCGTGAAAGAAGATCAGAAAGAGACTACTTGGTAGCCTGAGCAATAATATTGCTTATGGAACTTGCCTCCTCTTTCGCAGCTTCCACCAATTGATCCTTCAAATATCATCATAACACTCTATCATTAACTCAATCCTCAAGGACTAATCCTTTTTGTAGTGTCTAAGTAGGCATTAGGATTAAGAAACCATACCTGGGCTGAAATTATCCTTGCAACTGTCTTCTTGCTCGACTCTTGAAGTTCACCGGCGATCAACAGCTCATCCAGAATATAATACGCCTAGAACAAAACAACCAGATTCGAAAAATGCATAATAAAGTAAATTACAGAGAGTGTTCAATCACTGATCCTGAAGATTTGTGTATGTATACATACCTTGTGGAAGTTAAAAATCAAATCGAGTTCACAGACCTGAAGATCATAGAATAAACAGCTCTTAAGCAAAATATAGATGTTTTGTGAGATTACAATAGAGTGGAGGAAAAGCCATTTGGATGATAAGTGTTAACTCACACTGCCAAAGTAACGGTCAAGAATCTCGACGTAGTGATGAATTATCTCCAATACCTCTAACTCGTTATCCGCCTCATCAATGCACATGCAGAAGTACAAACTTGCATATCTACAAAAATACACAACCATCATGTTTATAACCTAACTAGTGTTTTTAAAAGTAGCGCAAGAATTTGCTGCGTATACATACATATATATATATAATATCGACTTTTTTACCTTTTGTAGACAACCTTGTATCCTCTCCATTCGATGAAATTGCAGAGCTTGGGACCTCGGTTCAGAATCACACCGCTAAGTTCGCGTATGACCTGTCGAGATCATGTTTCCAAATGTAAAGATCAAAGGCAAGCAAAGCAAAGCATGACCCTGTATTAACTCATTGACAACACCAAAGCTGTAGATACCTTAGATCTTTCCTTCTGTGTATAAGGCGAATACCACTTGGTGAGCCTTACTTTTCCTTGCCGACTAACTAGAAGCACAAAGTGTATCTGGAAACATAAACAGTAACCTCAGAGTTTTTCTTTTTTTTCTTTTCAGGATCATCTCACTAACAAGAGTCCTAGCAATTCCAGAAAGCATAACTCTAGTTACAAGCAGTAAAAAAGAGGGAATTGTGAGAGATCCAAGTACCAGAACTTGAAATCTATCTACCTACCATCACCATCATTCAGATTTCAGATAAACCGTAGCTAGTGCAAGCAAAATTCAATTTTCCAACAACACACAGAAGAAAGCAAAGAGTTATCAAACAAGATGTACAGATCTCTACAAGCTTCTTTTTGCCAAATTCAGAGGCACAATCAAATTTCATTACCAAATCAAAATTAAAATCACAATCCGAGATGCGAAAATTCAGATTCAAAAGTTTGTTGGTTTAATTACGAGCAGCATCGTCGATACTCGGAGACACAAAATCGAAGGCAAGATCCGTTAAATTCGAAACCCAAAAGCAAAGAAGTGTACAGATTGTTACCATTTTGTTGTTATCCGAAAACGAATCTGTAAAATCTCAGTTCCGATTCTCTCTCTCTAGAAGAAGCCCGATGATCGTCAAAACTCGGAAGAATCCTTCTTCTGTTTCCGGCACAAAGCTATAGGCTAGCAGGGGTATAATTGTAAATATAAGCTTCTTTTTATTTGACTACGGATCTTGTTCCGGGTCGGATTCATAAATTCATACACAGCGCCTAGTTAATACAAAAAGCCTCACTTGTCATTGTCAAACTCTCCCATATCACTCCTCCATCCACAACCCACATTTTTACATTTATTAATTTATGTAAAGTCAACAAAGACTCAAGTAGCTGTGTTAAATTCAAGCAAAGGGAATTATTAATAAAGGAACCTTTTGACTTTCTTGTTGATCCAAGCCTCAAGAACCATACCAACACCAACCCCACCAAGTGCAAAACTTCCATAATATCTAATAAGCCTTTGTATACTCAAGTCCCCTCGAGATTTGTTGTATTGCTCTCGTCACCAGATTAGCCTCTGCAGTTGGCTTCTTCTTCTGATTCTGATTCTCACTGCCCCACTCGTCTCCTCACCATCGATCCTTCTCTACTTCACTTCCCATAAGCTTCTTATTTGCATTCATCCAAATACCTCAAACACTCTTTGTAGAGCTTGAAATGTGAAACTAATAACACTCTTCTGATTTTTGTAAGTTGTGGAGTGATGTATATGTTGAGCTATGAGACTTTCAAAGAATATTATGGTGTAAGCCAGCCACAAAGAAGGAAGGACAAAAAATGACTTTACATAAATTAAGATTATCTAGAGACTTACAGAGTACAAATAGATAGAAAAGAGATCGATGAAGGAAGAAATCAAATGAAGTTAAAAATTACATCAATCTAATTTTTGGGTTTTTTGTTTTATTACTATCTGTCCTCGTCCGTGCTCCAAACATCATCTGTTGACTTGAGACGAAGGGCCAATGTCTCTGCTCGATCTGTTGTATTTCATGTGGCTCTTCACTAGCTGTCCAGCTGCAATAGCAGACATTAGTGATAGCTCTCCTGCTAGAACTGTACCAGCCACTATTCTTGCCAATTGCTGTGCGTTCGAGCCAGGTTCCTCGTTGTTTGATCCTTTCATTCCGAGCAGATTCAAACAAGCTGATTGTGATGCAAGTTGTGTCCCACCTCCAACAGTACCAACCTGGAGCCACATATCATTAAACAGAGAGTTCATGAGTTTGGATACTGCAGCAATACTAAAAATAACTAACGGCTTTTTGTTGTCTGTAATAATGGGTTTCATTTCAGATAGAACATGCAAGAATTATACCTCAATGCAAGGCATTGAGACAGAGATGTGAAGGTCGTTGCCCTCAGCTTGAATTTGGGTGATACAGTGTGAGCTCTCCACGTTTTGAGCTGGGTCTTGGCCAGTGGCTATGAACACAGCGCTGACAATATTGCTTGCATGAGCATTGAACCCACCAAGAGAACCCGCCATGGCTGAACCAGTAAGGTTCTTGAGCATGTTAAGCTCAACAAGAGCCTCCACGCTAGTCTTCAACACTTTCTCCACAATCTCAGCCTTAATAAAAGCTTCACAGACAACATGCTTACCACGTCCTAAAATCCAGTTTGCACCCGAAGCCTTCTTGTCCGAACAGTAATTCCCTGAACACCACATTAATCAAAAAGACTCGACTTTAATACGAAAATCAAGACAATAATACCACAGAAAGAAAGAAGAGTTAACCTGAGATGCCAACAACATCCATGTCAGGAAACTCGGTCTTTATGAAATCCAAGACATTCTGAACACCTTTGGAGACCATGTTCATCCCCATAGCATCACCAGTACCACACGCAAACCTCGGATATAGATTCCTTCCAGCAATCGTGCATGTAATCTTCTGAAGTCTAGCAAATCTACTCGATCTATACATTATATACAATGACAAAAAAAAAAGCAAAACAAGTCAGTCAGCAACAACATTCAAAAATCACCATGCTAGCACTAAAGGGACAAAGTTTCTCAAAACCCACTTGTTGAAAATGAGAGACAATCTCTCGAAATTAGCAGGATCTTCGAGATAAAACATGGCAGCAGCAGCTCTCATTATAGAAGGGAACTTAACAACAGGAGCTCTAGTCATAGCATCTTTCATCAGAACACTATTAGCACCACCAGACAAGTGAATAGCTTTACAACCTCTATTGGTACTAGCAACCAAACAACCTTCAGTTGTAGCCATCGGCACTGAATACTCAACACCATCGAGCAGCAAAGGTCCCGCAATTCCCACTGGGATCTGAACATACCCAACTGGCATCTCACAGCATTGCCCCAAAATCGAATCGTAATCGAAACCTTCCAAGGGAAGACCGGTTAACGACTTACCGGTTATCCTCTGAACCGCTTCTCTCCTAATCACTGCAGCTCGTTTGCAATCTCCGAGCTTTGTCTCCAATGAGTAAGACGGGATGGTTCCTTGGACCACCGATTTAACAATCTCTTCATCTTCCACCGAAACAAGATCCGAATCAGGGGAATGATGAACAACGGAGCAATCTAGGGATTGACCACAGGGGACCTTCCTCCGCAAATCATCGTCGTTAACCCAAACATCATCATCGGAAGAAGATCGGAAAATAAGGTCGATACCGAAGAAACCAAGGAGGTAGATGAAGGAAGCAACGAAACCAAAGAGAGCGGAGATCTCGGAGAGGTCAACGACGTGAAGAGGCGTCGAGTTACGGATCTTCTCACGCCATCGGCTGAGGAGGAAATAAACAGTAGCGAAGAAGAGAGCGAGGAAGAAAGTGTTGGTCAGGTATAACGGAAGAGGAAGCGCGTCAGAGGCTTTACGAGGGGGAGAAGAAGCGACGGCGACACTGGAGGTTTCTTCGTCGTTGTTTTTGATCGGGAATCTACGACGGAGATCCTCCATTGACGCCGGAGACAACAAAAAGTTTTGATTTTTTTTTTAGTGGTTGTGAGGAATTTTTGGGCTCCAAAAAGTGTGAGATTGCAAAAATAGGGGGAAGAGGGTTTATTTATAGTGGTGGTGGTGACATCGAGATCAACGTCAATGTTGAGTTTGTGAATTGAGAGAGATGAGAAGGAGGAACAGAGAAGATGGTTCTATATAACTCTACTTGTTTTATTTATTTCCACTTTTGAGGATGATTTTAATTTTTTAAAGGGTTTAAGTTTTCTTACTTTTTGCACTTTTTTTTTCATCATATATATTGTTTTTAGTCCAAAACAAGTTGAACAAATTACTACAGAAGATGAGGCTTATCTTTTGGGATTTTTTGAATCAAATTTCAAAATTTCAAAGCTTTTAGTCTTTTTTTTCTTTTTGTAAGAAACAGTAGTTTTCAATTATCCTTGTTCATAGGAAACTAAAATTTTAACTAATAAGAAGAAAGATATATATTACATTCGAAGCTAAATATTGGATGGATGTAATTTAAATCTTATTTTTAGATTTTTTAAATTTAAAAGTTTTCTAATTAATTTTCACAGGTCTTTCCTTATTTTGCTGGATTTTATTATTCTTTGTTAACTTTAAGTCCAAAACCAATTCACATGGCATTTTTTTAATATATAAAAAAAATACTTGCATTGAAAATTACTATCAAATAAAATAGTATAACACTTTTTGGGATGATTATTAGGGTTAAAGTTTTGTTACTTTTGGGACTTTTTTATCATATAATTGATTAATTGTATAGAGTTATTGTTTTTAATACAAAATAAGTTAAAGGATTTATCAAATGTACTATATAAATATTTCAATTAGAAAAATAATATAACGATGAGGCGTATTTTTTTTTTGGACTTTTTAAAATCAAAAATTCATAACTTCAAAGCTTCTAGTTTTTTTTTTTTAAAGAAAAAATAGTTTTAAATTAGAGAAAAAAATAAAACTATTTTCCTTGTTTATATGAAACTAAAGTTATATAGCTTACATGAATGGATGTAATTTTAAACCTTTATTTTTGGCCTTTTCAAATTTAATACTAGTTTTTCTGTTAAATTTTCACAAGTCTTTTTCTTAGTTTGCTGGATTTGCTTATATTCATTGTAAACTTACCACGTTGAGTCCACAACCAATTCACAATCACATGACATGTTTTTAAAACTTGCATCAACCCATATTAAACAGCATACAGCCCGAAATAGAAATAGCTTTTAAAAATATATTTTGTAAGTGATGACTATTCTCTTCTTTGATATTGTTATAAAATCTCGAGCTTAAATATATTTTGCATGCATTACGGTGGATACATTGTTTTGAAAATACCTGAGTGTTTTCTTGCATTTCCGAGGCACTTTGGTTCTACATTGACGTCAGTGTCGACTTTTGTTGTTATCTTCTTATTATTATTATTATTATTATTTTTGTTTGACCATGTCACCAAGAACAAGAATCTTTGAGCATCTGTGATTAACGATTCTATAAGATTGATTATAATTAACACTCCACTATCACGTGAACTTAGCGACAGTAAGGGTATAATAATAACCATTTCTGGAGTCTGGAGTATTCTTAAAGTAGACACGTAGGCTTTGTGCACCAAAACCAATGTTAAGACTTTTCTTAAACATTCACTCATAAGAAAAACATTTTCAATCAAATTATTCTAATCGGTTAAAAAACTAAGGGTGAAAAATGATTACAAGAACAAGAAATAAATCCACTTTTAGATTACTACTCTGCTAGCACTATTCATACACTAACACAAGAGGTCTCTAAACATATATCAAGAATTCCAGATCCATCCACCCGATTTATGAGAAATATGAAAAGCACAATCATTATTTTACCAAATGTATAAATGTGACAATTGTCTTACTGTTAGTACCCGAGGTTGGGATTTCACTAGTAATAAGAATGTGGCCTTTAAATAGTAGAGATTCTAGAGGCAATTCAATAACTATCAGAAGAAACCAAATTGAAGTTATAACTCGTGACTAAAGGTCCCAAAATAGCACATAATAATCCCAAAAGACAAGTATGAAAACCAAAGTAAACTCAACTCATCCAAAGTGCTACAAACTAAAGCATGGTTTGTTCTGAAACACAGAGTATATCATCTTCGAGAAAGGAAGGATTCGAAAATAATCACTCCACTATCACGTGAACTTGGCGACAGTAACGATACAACCATGAATGGAGAATTCTTAAAGTAGACACGTAAGAGTGTAGGCTTGCACCCAAATTAATGTAAGACTTTTCTTGAACATACACCTATAACCTTGTTTCCCACACCAAAATATGACATCGAGATCGGAAAATTGTAGAACTATTCGGTATATTTTGACCACATGTTTTAGATGAGACATTTGTCTTATTGTTATTATACAGGGGTTGTGATTTCTCTAGGATTAATAAAATGTGACCCAGAGATACTAAGGCAATTCAAAAACTATCGGAAGTAACAAGGTTGAAGTCCAAACTCGCAAGTAGCACAAAAGGTCCAAAAAAAATAGCTCATAAAAATCCCAAAAGATAAAGTTTTGAAACGAAAGTAAAACTCATAAAGAGTGTTGCAAACTAACGCATAGTTTGTTCTGAAAATTGGGAAACAGAGTACAGTATTAAGCAGCTTGTTGAGCAGAAAGTCTCTTCCTGGCTTCCTCAATGATGGTCAACTTAATACCTTTACCCTTTGGAAGAGACACCCATGGCTTTGTTCCTTTGCCAAGAGTGAACACATTTCCCAACCTTGTAGCAAACTCATGACCTGTTGAGTCTTGGATGTGGATGGTCTCGAAACTTCCCTTGTGCTTCTCACGGTTCTTAATCACACCAACACGCCCTCTGTTTCTTCCTCCGGTGACCATAACTACATTGCCCACATCGAACTTGATGAACTCCACAATCTTGTTTTCTTCAAGGTCGAGCTTGATGGTGTCGTTAGGCTTGATGAGCGGGTCGGGGTAACGGATGGTGCGACCATCATATGTGTTCAAGTAGGGAATGCCCTTCTGACCAAACTGGATAGATCTCACCTTGCAAAGCTTGAACTGCACAACAACAAATGAGGATACTTGTTAGAAAATATTACAAACTAGTAATCAAAATGAAGATTCATCGAACCTCCAACGTAAGTCTAAAGCAATGAATACAGCCTTAACTAAGTTTCAAGGGGTTCAGTATTTGGGAATGCAAGGGATTTAGGAGAACAAACCTTAGCTTCCTCATCCTTGATGGAGTGGAGACGGAAACGTCCCTTGGTGTCATACAAAAGACGGAAGTTCTCATTTGTTTTTGGAATAGAAACAACATCTGGGAATAAATTATACATCCTTATTTAGATCACTCATCAAAGAAGCAGAGACAAAAGGGCATAATCATCAAGTAACAAAAACAAACACATCCAGACTCACCCATAAAACCAGCAGGGTAAGTCTTGTCAGTCCTCACTTTCCCATCAACCTGAATATGCCTTTGCATCAAGATCGAAATCACTTCTCTGTAAGTCAGAGCATACTTCAACCTGTTCCTGATGATAAGGACAAGGGGTAGACACTCCCTAGACTTGTGTGGTCCAGAAGACGGCTTGGGGGCCTGGACATAAATAGCAATGATAAGCACCAAATCAAATGAAAACTAAGCCCTAATAAGATCTCAAACCAACACAAGTGACTTACAAAAGCACCACCAAGTTTGTCAAGCATCCAATGCTTAGGAGCATTGAGCCTCTTCAAATGCTTCTTCAATCCTCTTGCCTGCAGAAATATACAAAAATACAGAAATCAGAACACATCACATCTTTATAAAACCTCAATCACTAACAAAGTCCCATCATTCAAGACCTCAAATCAAAGGATAACCGAATCCTATCTTCTGAGATCTCAACAACGCCATTTTCAAATCGATCACAAATCGCACAAAGAAATTAACTTTACATAGTTACATCGAAATGCTATCTAGTTACAAACAGAGATTTGATAGTACCGCACTAAACGAATCCACAGATTGAGACAAACTATCCAAACCAAAGAGAACTCATGGAAAAAACGCTTAAAGAATATATGAGACTAAGAGAGACAAAGATGACGAACCATGTTTGCAGCGTATGAGTTCTGACTCCTCCGCGGCTAAAGCAAACCACTCTCACTTATTTCTTCTAGGGTTTGAAAGAAGAGGAGAGTAACACAAAACCCTAATTTTTAACATGTGTAATCCACAGAATCCTCTGCCACACGTGTGACCCATATCCAGTTATGTAGGCCCAATAAGAGCCCATTTGTTTTCACTCTTTTATTTATTTTTCCCTCTCTGAAGAAGATTAGAAAGGAAAAGAAAAAACAAAAGGTTGTGAATGTCTCTGTCCCTCCCCAATTCTCACGCAAGCTCGGAATCTCGCCGGCGGTAAAGCTCCGCCGTAATTAAAAGAGGGAAACCCGGAAGTGAGTTTCTTGGCTAGGAAGAGATTCTATTGATGTGTAGAAGCGAAGGAAGAGGAGAATTGTAAGTAGTTAGAATTTGTGAAGGAGACGATGTCGCTGAGGATTAAATTAGTGGTTGATAAGTTCGTGGAGGAGCTGAAGCAAGCACTTGACGCTGATATACAAGATCGGATCATGAAGGAGAGAGAGATGCAGAGTTATATCGAAGAGCGTGAGCGTGAAGTCGCTGAACGAGAAGCTGCCTGGAAAGCTGAGCTCTCTCGCCGTGAGGTTCGTTATGTTTTTTTGAATTCTGAATTTTTAGGGTTTTTGGGGAAATCTGTGTGTGGATTCTAATTTTGTGAATTTGGACAGACGGAGATCGCTAGACAGGAAGCGAGGTTGAAGATGGAGAGAGAGAATCTGGAGAAGGAGAAGAGCGTTCTCATGGGGACTGCTTCGAATCAGGATAATCAAGACGGTGCTCTTGAGATTACTGTGAGTGGTGAGAAGTATCGTTGTCTTAGATTCTCTAAGGCTAAGAAATGAGTTGTGGAAATTGGGATTAGGGTTCATAACGTAGGGCACAAAAAGGGTTAAAATGCTTTATGCTCCTTTCCATCTCTCTATATCTTGCCAATTCGATAAGGAGAAGATTTGTTATTTGTTTATGATGGATGAATTGGGTACTTGGGTTTGTGTAAATTATTAAATTCAATGAAGAAAGTATTGTGTTTTCTGCAAAGAGAGTTTGTCTGGATCATTGTTTTGTTCTTACTTGCTCTGTTCAGACTTTTGTTGATTGCTGTGTTTTCATACTTGATATGTAGAATTTGAGGTATTTAGATCACAGTCTCTCTGAATGATGGATGTAGTAGGCTTTTTTTAGGTAGTTTTTTTTTTGTGTTAGTATCATGGTGTGAAGAGAGCCAAAGATGCAAGGATGCATGAGTGAGAGTGATTAGGGTGATTATTTGTGTTAGTATTATGGTGATTTTATAATATACAAATGATTTGGGATAGGGAGATGAAAGCACTTGCGCTAAAGCTCATAGAATCCCTTCTCCTGTTCTTGCAACTTGGTACACTGAAAAAACAGCACCCAGTAGCAGGGTTAAACCTAAGAGGTTTCAGAACATAGTTGAAGAAGAAGGTTGTGTCTTTTTAGGTAAAATGTGATCTTGTTAGTGTTCAAGCTGATAGCCAAACAGATGAGTTAGGTTCCATTATCCTTTAGGCTCTAGGTTACAATAGTAATGATTGTCTTGCAGCTATAACATACATTGTGGTATATTGTACCTATTTCCGTATTTCTTGCTGGTTTCTTAATTTACTTAACATAGGTCCTTTTAGTGGAACAAAACAACGCACTTACGGCCTTAAGGGTTTGCATAGGTTTGTTCCGAACTTCCGATAGATGAATTCTTTCCTGGTTCTGTTAGATTTGCTTGACATGCAGAAATGTGTCCAACATCAGTGTCTATATAATGGTAAGAGGAGGATCCATATGTGTTCATTTAACTTTGCACATTCTCTCTCTGAATTTATCTACAAAACAAACTCACGGGAATATTTATATCTAATGCACTTATGCAAGCAATAGATGTTGTGGTTGGCTTGAATTTAGATCAGTGACTAACAAAACACTAACTGGGAGAGCTCCCTTTGTTCGTAAAGGTGCCTAGGCGTAGTTGTATGATAAGTTTCCAGCTGAGTTCAGTAGTGAACACCTGTCTTGGGAAGTTGTTACAAAACCATGACTTGTCTACTTCTCATACTATGATCATTTGGTTTGTTTGTTTATTAAGCGGTAAGGCATCAAACACTAATAAGGCTTAGTATGTTTTTTGTGACTTTGTAAATTGATGATAAAATCTACAAGAAAAAGGCAAAACCAAAATGCTATGTTGCAACGAAAAGGCACAACTCCAAAATCTACAAGACAAAAGACGTGTTGGACGAGCCAAACAAGACCGCACATGACAGTATACTGAAACGCAATTCCGATGGATATAATAAAAGTTAGGGAGAATCAGAAAAAAGGGATCACTAAGCGGTATTGGTTTAGGATTTAGAAAGAATTTTAATGACTTTAAAAGTTATGTAAAATATGTTGTTATTCAATCAAGACTTTTTAAAACTCTTTAAAAATGTGGTAAAGAATTTTAATGACTTTAAAAGTTATGTAAAATATGTTGTTATTCAATCAAGACTTTTTAAAACTCTTTAAAAATGTGGTGTTATTGGTTGTGGATTTGTAAAAAGTTATCTAAAATCTTGATAAATCTAGTGTTATTGGATTAAGAGTCTAAAGTCATGAAAATTTTTATGTTATTCAATTAAAACAAAAGAATCTTGGATTGTTAATGAATTCAAATATTGTGTTATTGGTTTAGGATTTTATATCATCTATATTAAGTACATTTTGGTTTATGCCCTTTAAGTTTTACTTTTTTTTTTTTTTTTACAACATTAACCCCTAAAACAATTCCATAAATAACATTGCAGAGAAACTCAAATACTAAACTTTTTTAAAATGACCAACATTTGTTACATTTATTGCCATAAAATCTTAACAACATCTATACATTCCGGTTTTTCCAAAAACAACTCTACCCATTAAAGTTTTAACCCATTAAATCTCCAAAACTATTTTTATGGATGCTAGAATCTCTCAAATATAAATGATATACAACAACTTTTCCATAACAAAAGTTTACAATATCCATAATTATATTAACATTAATAAATTTCCTAAACCGAAAATCTAATTATAAAATATCACATTAAATATGTTGAACCCCCCCCCCCCCCCATATAATTTGGTTTATTTTTTGAGGAATTACCAAAAAAATTAAAATTCTATTAATTATCATAAACTATATATATTGACATGGAAAATTTATAAACTATAAAAATATGCTAATTTGGTAAAACAATTAACATAATTAAACTTGATAAAAAAACTTATTTTGATTATTTTTTTTTACGCAAAAACTTATTTTGATTTTGGTGAGACGGGTTGGCATTAATCTCATATAGGGAGTTAAGTGGAATTGTTTTTTTTCTTTTTTAAACACTTTTAGATATGTACCAGGAGATAAATGTATAACTAGACTATACATATACCACACAGGTTAAAACCTTGAAAACACTACAAAAATCCTAGACTTTGAATATTTATATCAAATACCTGTAAAATTTTATATTTTTAAAATTAATAAAACAATAATAAAATAACAAATAAATACAATATAAATTTTAAATTTTTAAAATTAAAAATATTGTCCCGCGGTGTACCATGGGTTAAATCCTAGTTTCCTTCATAACAAAAGTCATGAAAACTCTTTCATCAAATAGAAAGATTTTGAAAGATTTTATGAAAGATTTTACAAGATTAGGAAACACAAATCAGCAAGATTTAAAATAACTTCCTAAACAATCTCTTAGGAGGGGTTATTGGTTTAGGATTTAGAAAGAATTTTAATGACTTTAAAAGTTATGTAAAATATGTTGTTATTCAATCAAGACTTTTTAAAACTCTTTAAAAATTTGGTGTTATTGGTTGTGGATTTGTAAAAAGTTATCTAAAATTTTGATAAATCTAGTGTTATTGGATTAAGAGTCTTATAAAGTCATGGAAAGTTTTATGTTATTCAATTAAAAAAAAAGAATTTTGGATTGTTAATGAATTCAAATTTTGTGTTATTGGTTTAGGATTTTATATCATTTCCTTCATAACAAAAGTCATGAAAACTCTTTCATGAAATAGAAAGATTTTGAAAGATTTTATGAAAGATTTTACAAGATTAGGAAACACAAATCAGCAAGATTTAAAATAACTTTCTAACAATCTCTTATAGAATCTTTCATTTTTACTTTCTAATTTTCTATGATTTAAAAAGTCAGCAAGATTTTTAAAAACACAAAGTCACTAAAATTCTTTCTAAATCCTAAACCAATACCTCCCCCTTATAGAATCCTTCATTTTTACTTTCTAATTTTCTATGATTTTAAAAATCAGCAAGATTTTTAAAAACACAAAGTCATTAAAATTCTTTCTAAATCCTAAACCAATGTCCACCCAAATTAATAAACTCACATCTAACAAATTTTAAAATGTAAAATATAGGAAAAATAAGTAGATATACAGTAATAGAGGTAATATAATTTATACAAAAAAAATTATATAAGTTACCTTTTTAATGGATAAAATTTGATATAAAAATTTAGAAAATGGTTTCTACTGTTTTGAAAAAATGGATTTTGTATTCTAACATTTTGTACATGTTATACTAATACCATCTGTGAGGTTCCCAGGGTTAAACATATATAACCCTTCGTTAAACGGCTCTACCATCTCAGTGGATTCTGTTAGAACTTCTTTATATCCCATGATGTTAGTAACATCATGGTAATCCAACCAATCATACGACCGAACCAGTATCTCTTGAATATCCAATAGATGCTCAAAGTCAGAGTCGTTTTGGAGATTGTGAGGCTGGAAAATAAAAAATCTAAAATAATACAATTGTTCCACATTTCACAAATCGTTTTATTATTTAAACAAAATGTACCCCATTACATATTGTTTTTCTTTCCACTATTCACATATTATCTCGCACCATTTGTTGCGCACAAACCACACTTGTTACGTATGATGCATTTCTCTCATACAAATTGCACTTAAATTGCACTGCACTATTGGATATGTTTGTTCCACATTTCACAATTCGTTTTCACCAGCCTCAATCACTCATTATCCGACAAGATAAATTGTCATGATGTTTGATGTCAATCTAACACCCTCCACAATATTGGTGGACTCCTTTAATAAATATTTATTTCTCCTCCATCCTTGCATCTCACAAATTATAATGAGTTATGGACAAAACTCCTCTATACTACTAAATTTCTAGGTTACTATTCAATCTCATTGATCATGAGGTGAGAAAAACGTATTAGCAAAAAGTATACAATAAAAATCTCTACGGCTAAAAAATGAGTTGTGGAAATTGGGATTAGGGTTCATAACGTAGGACACAAAAGGGTTAAATGCTTTATGCTCCTTTCCATCTCGATATCTTGCCAATTCGATAAGGAGAAGATCTGTTATTTGTTTATGATTGATGAAATGGGAAACTTGGGTTTTGTGTAAATTATTAAATTCAATGAAGAAAGTATTGTGTTTTCTGCAAAGAGAGTTTGTCTGGATCATTGTTTTGTTCTTACTTGCTCTGTTCAGACTTTTGTTGATTGCTGTGTTTTCATACATGATATGTAGAATTTGAGGTATTTAGATCATAGTCTATCTGAATGATGGATGTAGTTTGATTAGTATAGATGTTTGTAGGACAAAAAGTGGCTAACCGAGATATATCTTTCCATATTCTTCTGTTATTACAAAAGCTTTTTTAGGTAGTTTTGTTTTGTGTTAGTATCATGGTGTGAAGAGAACCAAAGATGCAAGGATGCATGAGTGAGAGTGATTAGTTGTGTTAGTATCATGGTGAGTTTATAATATACAAATGATTTGGGTTAGGGAGATGAAAGCAGTTGCGCTAAAAGCTCATAGAATCCCTTCTTCTGTTCTTGCAACTTGGTACACTGAAAAAACAGCACCCAGTAGCAGGGTTAAACCTAAGAGGTTTCAGAACATAGGGAAGAAGTAGAAGGTTGTGTCTTTTTAGGTAAAATGTGATCTTGTTAGTGGTCAAGCTGATATCCAAACAGATGACCTAGGTTCCATTATCCTTTAGGCTCTAGGCTACAATAGTAATGATTGTCTTGCAGTTATAACATACATTGAGTTATATTGTACCTATTTCCGTATTTCTTGCTGGTTTCTTAATTTACTTAACATAGGTCCTTTTAGTGGAACAAAACAACGCACATACGGCCTTAAGGGTTTGCATATGTTTGTTCCGAACGATGAATTCTTTCTTGGTTCTGTTAGATTTGCTTGACATGCAGAAATGTGTCCAACATCAGTGTCTATATAATGGTAAGAGGATCCATATGTGTTCATTTAACTTTGCACATTCTCTCTCTGAATTTATCTACAAAACAAACTTACGGGAATATCTATATCTGATGCACTTATGCAAGCAATAGATGTTGTGGTTGGCTTGAATTTAGATCAGTGACTAACAAAACACTAACTGGGAGAGCTCCCTTTGTTCGTAAAGGTGCCTAGGCGTAGTTGTATGATAAGTTTCCAGCTGAGTTCAGTAGTGAACACCTGTCTTGGGAAGTTGTTACAAAACCATGACTTGTCTACTTCTCATACTATGATCATTTGGTTTGTTTGTTTATTAAGCGGTAAGGCATCAAACACTAATAAGGCTTAGTATGTTTTTTGTGACTTTGTAAATTGATGATAAAATCTACAAGAAAAAGGCAAAACCAAAATGCTATGTTGCAACGAAAAGGCACAACTCCAAAATCTACAAGACAAAAGACGTGTTGGACGAGCCAAACAAGACCGCACATGACAGTATACTGAAACGCAAATCCTATGGATATAATAGAAGTTATAACAGGATGAACAAAGCAAAGAAAGCAGCAGTCTATGTTGAAAAACCAACAATTGTCAATTAATAATAAAATCGAAGATAAAGACAATAATAGATTAGGCTGTGTTCTGGTTGATTTGCACAGAGCTCGGAACATAAGAGCACCAAAGTGGCCAACAAGTTCGGTGCCTAGATTCGCCAAGATCAACTTTCTTAAAGTAGCCCTTCCTTCCAATGATGCGAGTGGGGTTACAGCTACCTACGTTCTTATCAAGAACCACGGCTACCTTCTTCCTCTTGTCAACGAAGAAACTCCCGGTGAAAGGTTTCATATCAACCTTTAAGAAGGGCTTGTTCCAGGAAACTGCATTAGGCTCAATCTTGCTGCTAATCCATATTTTCAAGGTATATGGAGAAGTACATCGCTGAAACAACACGGCAAGCTGGTTTTCCCCAACACTAGATAGAGCTACAGTATCTCGAAGGAAAGGGTGAAACGGCAGAGGCAGACGTGGTCCAAATCTCTCAGTGGTGAAGTCAAAACAGAGTAAGAAATAAGAATGATCTCCTCCTGCTAGGATAACCTTGTCACGGGCAAACCAGTAAGTGTTGCCATGGAGAGACAAGCCACGGTGAACAAATTCTATATCCCAGTCCGGATTGACATCAAGAACCTTCCATGAATTAGAGCCAAAACTGTAAATTTCAAACTCACGAAGTTGGATACTCATTTTTTTTATAGTCGTATACATCCACAAATCTCAAGACTTTGTGGTTCATCTTCATCTCGTCGTAGCCAAGAGCGTACCTGTCCCATATGTTGAAAGAGGTTCTAGGTTGGACCGACCATGTTTGACCTGAACAAGGGTTCCAAACAACAAGCCTAGATATGTCTTCTTTGGTAGGAGGGGTGCATAACAATAAACCATCGCAGTGAAAGATATTAGATATGTCGACTCGATCTGCGTCCTCCAGGCTAATAAGTTGACCTAAACGCTCTATACGAGTAGGAGAGAAGAGATTGACTCTGAATAAAGAGACCCTGTAATTGAGCATCATGACCACATGAAACTCCTTCATCTGCTTCTTCTTTACCGATGTGCCTCCTTATAAAAGACCCATCTTTGGATAAAGTGTTCCACTTTTTGCATGTTGATCGCACTCCTCTCAGAGATGTCACCGGAATCTTTAAGAGCACCTCCTCTGCCAAATCCCTTGGAAGATCGGAGAGCATCGTCTCGTCGTTCACCAATGAATTTTGCTCAGGGAAATTTTGTGAAGCCGAAAGATGACTGATTTATTTGGGTTAAAGTTTGGAACTTTTCCTAAATATTTCGACAGTGAAGTGTGGAACTTTAAATACAAACCGAACCCGAAGCATGTGTGTGGTGTTATAACAAACCGCCCAATGGAGAGGCTTTGACCCGTACCGACCCGACCCGACCCGGCTCTAGATACACTTGTCATCCTCAATCGTTTCTGAAGATTACAAGCAAAAGAGATGGAGAGCGATTCAGAGATGGTTCCGTTTCCTCAGTTACCGACGCCAATAGAAACCAGCTACAGGGCTTGTACCATTCCTTATAGATTCCCTTCTGATGATCCCAAAAAAGCAACTCCTACTGAACTCTCCTGGATCAACGTCTTCGCCAATTCCATCCCTTCTTTCAAGTTACTACTTCTCTTCCTACTACTGCTTTCTCTCTTTGACCTTTTAGTTTCTATCTACTTTGACCAGATTCAAATTCTGTTAATGGTGATTGTTCATGTTCATGGGTCCGATCAAGTTTTGATTTTGTTACTTGATGTTGCTTCTCTTAGGCTCATATATCAAAAAATCTGAGGAACATATTAGTTCTTCAGCTTAATTTGACTAATGTCGTTTGTAGTTTTGGTGTGTTGACTTTCCTGAGTTTACATGGTTTTTGACTTGGTTACATCACGAGGAAACCTATAGTAGTTTCTGTGATCTTGTAGAAAACAGTTGCAATCATAATGTCAATGTTCTGAAGCTGTTTCATTCGTAGGAAACGTGCAGAGAGCGATACAACGGTTCCGGATGCTCCTGCTAGAGCTGAAAAATTTGCAGAAAGGTACATATTGTGTATTGGTGGTAATTGTCAAGGTTTTGGTGGTTAGGAGATCTTTTGGCAATGTCACCTTCATAAACTAGAACGAATTTTGTGCCCTATGCTTTGCGTTTTTTCATACTCTCTGAAGGGCCCTTGAATGATATGGTATTTGCATTTGCATTTGATATGTATTGCCTTGATTCTGGAAGATATGAGGGAATTCTTGAAGACTTGAAGAAAGATCCAGAGAGCCATGGTGGACCACCAGATGGCATTGTAAGTCAAAACACCTCATGATATATCTTTTCCTCTGGTGTAGTGAGCTTTGTTTTCATGGATTATTTTGGCTTTTTTTAGCTTTTATGTCGACTTCGTGAGCAAGTACTCAGAGAATTAGGATTCAGGGACATATTCAAGAAAGTGAAGGTGTGAATTTCCTTTCAAGGGATCTTGAGGTTTTAAGATAGCTAGTACTTATTCTCTTTGATTAAAATGAGTTTACATACAATGAATAGGATGAGGAGAATGCAAAGGCTATAACACTATTTCCTGAAGTTGTCCGTCTGAGTGATGCTATTGAAGATGACGGAAAACGGTTAGAGAATTTGGTGAGAGGGATATTTGCTGGAAACATCTTTGATTTGGGTTCTGCGCAGGTATCTTTCAGTCACCTCTCTTTGGTATCTCCCACAGGAAGCATGTTCTAATATATGGGGTGTTTTCTTATCACTTTTTTTGAAGCTTGCTGAAGTTTTCTCAAGGGATGGCATGTCTTTCTTGGCAAGCTGTGAAAATTTGGTTCCACGACCATGGGTCATTGATGACTTGGATAACTTCCAAGCCAAATGGATCAATAAGTCTTGGAAGAAGGTAACTCATTTGTTTTGCTCTTGCTCTAATGCTTTGTTCTGACTTCAGTGGTTAACCACTTGACAAAATGAATTGTTTATCTTTGCTTTTCATTACAGGCAGTGATTTTTGTTGATAATTCTGGTGCAGACATAATTTTGGGTATATTGCCGTTTGCAAGAGAGTTGCTCCGTCGAGGAACTCAGGTACTTTTGACTATAACTGAGTCTTTTAGTTCAAACTCTCTTGAGTGAGTTTTGAGTATACTCTGAAATCTTCGTCCTCTTCATCTTTTCTCCTTGAAGGTGGTGCTTGCTGCTAATGAGCTGCCATCTATCAACGACATAACATATACGGAGCTTACAGAGATCTTGTCACAGGTGAATTAGGTGATGAATGAGTAATTCTTGATATTCGCAGCTTTGAAAAGTGAATCTGAATTTTTAGTCTTAATTTACAGTTGAAGGATGAAAATGGCCAATTGATAGGCGTTGATACTTCGAAGCTTCTGATTGCAAATTCAGGAAACGACTTACCAGTAAGACATTAGAAGCTCCCTGAAAGATAAATGGTTTTATTCATTGGATTCTTATGTTTCTTTTTTCTCCTTCCCCATATTTCTTTTTCAGGTTATCGATCTCTCAAGAGTATCACAAGAGCTTGCTTACCTTTCATCTGATGCCGACTTAGTCATCGTAGAAGGCATGGTAAGTCTCATTTATAGTGAAAGTGAAACGCAAGTTAACTATATAAGTAGTCTTGGTTTTGTTAACTAACTTCTTGGCTGTTCTAATCAGGGTCGTGGAATTGAAACAAACCTTTATGCTCAGTTCAAGTGTGATTCTCTCAAGATTGGAATGGTATTAGTTTCACTATTTCATGTCACTCTCTTTTGTTTTCATTGGATTAATGAAAAGAAATGTCGTTTTTATTGCTTAATTCTGCTTACTCGTGTTCCATCCTTCTGTTATGCAGGTGAAGCATGTTGAAGTAGCAGAGTTTCTTGGAGGACGGCTTTATGACTGTGTCTTCAAATACAATGAAGTCCAGAGCTAATTATATATTCAGTAATCTCCAGTCTCGCTTATCCCCTGCAGTCATTTTTTACTGAATCGGGTTCAAAACATAGGGTATGCTTTATGCTCCTCTCCATCTTGATATGGTAAAAGACTTGCTCTTCGTTTGTGATGGATAAAGTGGAAAGGGACTTCTTGAAATTATGCTTGGTTTATATAATTCGATTTGATGGAAAAACAAGTATGTATATTCAGCAAACCGAGTTCATATCTGATCGTTCACGGTGCTTTCTTGTCTGCTTTGGTCAGATTTGATTGTGGTTCTTCATTCTGACATGTAGTCGTAGAAGTTAACATCACTTACGGTAAACTCATAGAATCGCTTCTCTCAAAAACCAGCTCCCAGTTGTAAAAGATTTTGTTTGTGTTTGACAAACCATGCTTTTGCTTGTGTTCAAGAATCCAAACAAATTTGTTAAACCGCATGAAATAAAAAATATGGGGTATATAGACTAAGTATCGAGGGTGCGTTTCAAGTTTTTAGGTGCAGTTTACTTTTTATGTTAATAGGTTAAATATCCCGAACTAAAAGAAAAATAAGCACATTTGAGTCTTAGATAATTTAAAGATAAAAAAATATAAATTAAAATCTGAAAAAAGTAAATTTAAATAAAGAATGTTAACATTTATTAGTAAATATTACATACTTCTAATTAGAAAATGATATTGGAATAAATAAGAAAACTTTAAGTAAAATCATGACAGTATCACACATATCTCAATCTAATATTATTAGCACAATGATATATGATTAATATTATATACCTGAAAAGTGAATATTGAAATTACAAAAAATCTAAAATAATACAACTATTCATAACGACAAAAAATACAATTTAAGTAAAATAATATTTCAAAAAGGGAAAATATATAATAATCTCACATATTCCTAATTTATAAAAAGAAACTCAAATAAAATAGGGATCCTTTTAGTAATTCAATAATTCTTTTTCATTTTATGATTACTAATTACTATATTATTTTCTATCTACTGTTTCAAAAAAATTAATTGTAATCGTTTTAGTTTTAGGATTTTTTATTTATTGTAAAATTTTGGTATTATTTATATATTTTATATACCTTTTTAAAATAGAAAAATGCAATCGTTTTTACTTTTAGGATTGATTTATGATATTATTATTCTTTTTATTTCAGAATCTAATCAATAGAGATGACATGTGTCACGATCATGCATATTACTAAGTTTGAAATTCAGTTTTTGCTAGTTAAATATCATGAATTATAATAATGATAATACTTTATTAAACACACTGTTTTGGTTTGTAAATCATATATCTTAAATATATATCTTGAATCACTTGTTGCATTTTTTACTATTTAAACAAAATATACCGCATTACACGTTGTTTTTTTTCCACCATTCACAATTATCTCGCACCATTTGTTGCGCACAAACCACACTTGTTACATATGTTGCATTTATCTCATACAAATTGAACTTAAACTGCACTACATTATTGAATATGCTTGTTCCACATTTCAAAATTCATTTTCACCAACCTAAGTCACTAATTATCTGACAAACTAAATTATTGCGGATGGTGGTAGATGTTATAAACATCATGGCAGTTCATAACCATCTACCACCGTCCACAGTATTGGTGGACTCCTTTAATAAATTATTATTAGGTTTTAAACCGTAGTACACCGCGACACAATTTCTTTTATATAATAAAATTTTAACTTCTATTTTTTGTTATATTTAGTTAATTAGTATTTGGATTGTTCATTATTAGTAGAAATAATAAAATACATAATAAGTAATTTATAAGATATTATCGGATTAAGACACAATTTTGCTAATGATTTAATTGTTCTACAGAATTTAGTTAGTTAAGTTACCTTGATTTGATATGTCTAATATTCTAATATTTATTGTTGACCAAATAATTAAATGAAGATTTAACCCGTATTTTAACATCAAATTAATAATATTTTAATTTTATACTAATGTTAATTCAAATCTATCAAGTCTTTTAACCCGTCCTACTATATAACCATATTATATAGTATTTTAAATTATTTATAAGCAATGATTGTAAGATTTTAATTGATAAAGGAAAATAGCAATGAACTGGAGGTATTATAAGGATAATACCCGATTCAAGGTATCGATTTAGGTAATGATGTTAAATGTAAAGATTGTATAAGTATAAACAAAAATTGATATAGGAAAATAGAAATTAATTTAGAAGAGATATTTTAGGAATCAAATTGATGTAACAATTTTATAGACATATTAATTGAGTACTCGATTTTGAATTGCCATATTTTAGTTATTATTTTGTGTAATTTTTTAGGGATTAGCTTTGTAAATAAGTATAACTAAAAGAGTATAACAGAAAATATCGATAATTATTGATATATAAAAAGATTTTCCTAATTTTATAATTTCTTTTGTATAAATTATCTTATTATATAAAATTGAGTTTTGAAAGTTAGCCATTAACAAGATTTTGACATGTGTCAAGTTTATATCAATATGATATTTTGACATGTGTAAAAGTTAATATTTAATAAGAGGGATCTGAGATTACAACGAAAAAACAAAATATTTTGTTTTAAACAATATTAATAATATAAAAAGATAATCATCGAGCTAGAACCGATTGATATTTTGAATCAAGCGGATACTGAAAAATTATTGTGGGAGGAGGCCAAGTCGTATTCGGTGAGATATCTGGATCCTCCGCCTTCGCTAAATAATAGAGGTTCTTTTCCCATGTGTCAGGTTGATGGTTAATGGAAAGGTTCAGATCCTTTCCAGGGTCTAGGCTGGTGGTGTTGCGGTGACGAGGATTCAATGCTTCTGTTGGGAGCTCGAAGTCATAGAAGAGGCCTCACACCCTTACATGCGGAATTTCAAGCACTGATCTGGGCTATGGAGTCCTTACTGGAGGCTGGAGTCGACTGCCAGGTTTTTGAGACGGATTGTGCCGAACTTGTAGACATGGTGCAGACGCCGGAGGACTGGCCCGCTTTTACGAATCTCCTGGAGGATTTTTCATCGCTTCGGACCTCTTATCCTTCCTTCACCCTCGATAGGATCTCACGAGACTCCAACTCACGGGCTGATTGCCTTGCTCGGTCGTCAAGAACTTTGCTTTCGGAATCTACTTTTGTAAACGTTTATCCTCCAGTTTGGGCCACCAATCTTGGAGTCCTTTTTTAATTTTATTAATGTTTGGTTGAAAAAAAAAAAAAAAGATAATCATCAAAAATTACAAATATTATTATTTTTTTTAAATAATTATTAGGAGATTATATATATATATATATATATATATTTCATAAAATTTGAAACTATAACATTATTTACTTATTTTAAATTTTAAGTTATTAATTCTACAAAGAATAGAAATGGGATTAAGGAAAATATACAGTTAATTATTAATTCTAAATTTGTAAATATTCACTTCTATATAAACAAGGTCGTCTCATATTTTTCATCTAACAAAATAATTTATTCAAAAATATTGTTTTCTACTTTGTTCTATTGGTAAAATTTTTTTAATGGAAAGGTAATTTTGTCTTATTTTTTTAAATCGAAATTTTTTCATACTTTCTCCTTTTTCAGTTTGGAATAGGTAAAGATTAATATGTTGACCCAAAAAAAAATTAATATATGCGTCTTCTTTTTCTAATACTGTATTTTAAAATTTAATGTAGTATTTTTAGATTGTTTTATTTAATTTATCTTTTCACATTTGAATTATTTAGGATTCATATATTATCGTGCTTATAATTTTCTAAAATTTTTTATTTATGTCAAATTAATTTTCTTCTAATTTTTTTTGATTGGTTGGTCACTTTTTTTTTTGCAAACATAATTGTTACCATTCATTCAATCCCAAAGGGAGATAAAGAGTAGAAGCTCATCAACCTAAGATAGATACATTGGAAAAACATTGTTGATAGATCCATAGGAAATCAGAGAAAACAAAACAAAGAAAATATCATATGGTGATTTGTAGGATCGGTAAACAAGTATTAAAAGTCTCCTGGACTTAATAAATCGGCCATCGGATATAGGTGGGCCATGAGTAGACATGGGGTCCACTAAAGAAGGTGAACCCATGGACTGAGAGTGGACATGGGGCTCACTAAGCAAAGTGGCAGTTGGGGCATTCCAGAGAAAAATGCTACATAATGGTGTGTCAAAGACACTTCCACGAATACATTGGAAAATTTAACAGTAGTTACTATCAAAGGTCTTTAGTTTCATTGTTTGTCGGAGCAAGCCATTTTGACATAGCTAAAACACGTGAACATGTTCTCTCCACACATGAGGAGGGCAAAGTCGAGGTTTTCTCTATGGTGGAGGAGGTTGGACGCAAGGTTATCTTCCCAAGGGAAAAAGGTGGAGGAGGTTGGACGCAAGGTTATCTCCCCAAGGGAGGAAGGTGAAGCCATGCAAGGTTCTCTCCATAAGTGAGGAGGGCAGAGCCGAGGTTCTCTCCATAAGTGAGGAGGGCGGAGCCGAGGTTCTCTCCATGGTTGGTCATACACTATTGTGATGATACATCATTGATTAGTATACTATGTAATATAATTTTTATTCAAAATATTTTTTGACCCAATAATTTTAGTAATTAAAAAAATTATGCGAAAGTATAAGTAAAAAGACATATAATAGTTGGCTTAATGTGTTTATACAGACATTTTCTAGGTGGTGGTAAAAAATATATTTGTAACATACAATATATTTAGGTGTAAAAAATACGCTTTTAATGGTAACATAAATAAAAGATTTGTAAATAGATATAAATCAGTATATTATAGCAAAAATAAAATTTATAAATAACATACAACAAATTTTAATACATTTTTGTTAAATTTAATTTTATTTACAAAATTTTAAACCCGCACATCCGACGGATCTTTATCTAGTTTAATAATATTTTCTGGTTATAATCATATTTTTTTAGAACCAAATACAAATAAGAAAGCAATTATCATGTCTAGCCATTAACACGATGAAATATGATGTCTAGAAGCTTGAATAAATCTTGAAGCTAGTGTAAATATCAAAAATCTTGAACCATGTACAATCATAAATCTTGAACCATATACAATCTTGGAAGTAGGATTTCTTTCTTAAGGGTTTCAAAGCTCCAAAATGTATGTCCATCCAACAACATCTCTTTCATCACCAATGGATCCATACATAAAACTGAATAATCTGTAAACAAACACAATAAACTATATCATGTTTTTGTCACATGGGCACATATAGATGTCCTCATCCCATTTGTCATAAGCAGAGAGCATCTTTTATTTTACAATAAATTCTCAGTTTTTAGTCATTCGGAAAGTTGACTAGCTCCGAATTATGACATGTGCGAGGCAAATCAATATAATACAAATCGAGGTACAAGCCTTTAGCCAATGTAAGAGATTAAAGTAAAATAAACGAGAGTGACAGCGTAGCTGAACACTAGTAACCCAAAGCAATAACCTGGCTACCAAAACCCAAAGCAATATAACCTGGCTACTAGTTTGTATGGATTAGCACGTGTTGTAAGATATTTGGTTTCACCTTGATCTTTGTTTAGTTACTAGTTTGTATGGATTAGCACGTGTTGTAAGATATTTGGTTTTCACCTTGATCTTTGTTTAGTTACAAAGTGACGCGAAAATAAGTCTTCTTTCTAGCAAAGGGGGAAAGTATATTCAAACCCCAAAAGACAACTATGCTTTGGCCAAAATAGTCACTAAAAACATACCAAGCCTTACTGTTTGATGCCTTACTGCTTATAAACGAATCCTAATGATCATAGTATGAGAAGTAAACAGGCATGGTTTGGTAACAACTTCCCCAGGCTGAAAGCCAAAGACTAAAGAAGCAGTGGGTCTGTAAATCTAATACCATGTCCTTGAACCTTAAAAAAATATAAAACTTCAAGCAGTTCTTGAATCTTCTCCAATACACTTATGCGGACGCCCTTCCACCATCTTCTCTACCACTCTCTTCTTCATCACTACTCTCTTCTTCCTCACTGCTAGAGTTCAGGACTGTAACACTCCTTCCAGATTCATCTGATGATGGCACATCGCTGCACTTGTGTATAACCGTGTAGTGAGCTAGTACAAACTGGGAAGCCCTAAAAAAAAAAAATAAGAGAGTAAGTTAATTAAAATATGTATTGAGAGAAGTATATCCTAGTAATCTAACAAAGAAAATGTTACTTTAACTTACGGGGGGACATATATCCTCAGCCAATAACTGGACCTTATTCCGTGATCAACCAGTTTATAGCATCTGTGAGGTTCCCAGAGTTAAAGAAGTACAATCCTTCATTAAACGGCTCTACCATCTAGGTGGATTCTGTTAGATGGGATTCATGTGCCATGATGTTACTGATGATGTTAGTAACATCATGGTAATCCACACTTGCACTTAAACTGCACTGCACTATTGGATATGTTTGTTCCACATTTCACAATTTGTTTTCACCAGCCTCAATCACTCATTATCCGACAAGATAAATTGTTATGATGTTTGTAACATCATGACACTTGATGTCAATCTAACACCCTCCACAATATTGGTGGACTCCTTGAATCTATATATACATTTTTCAAGTATATTTAGCAAATAAATCCTGAAGTTACCACCTCTTTACAAGACTGCCACTAGCATTAATTATTAATTTGTTTTTCATTTAATTAATTAATATTAAATTTCTATTTTTGAAAACAAGATTTCTCATCCTAAATAAATTTCCAAAACAATTGGAACCACTCCCTTTAACATTAACTATTAATTTTATAATTGATTTAATTAATATTAAGTTTCCAATTTTACAAAACAATATTTTCTCCTTACACAAATTTCTTAAACGGTCTAACCAAGAAACGAATTGATTTTCGATCTTGGAGGAGGATCCGTGGCCGAGATTTTTGATCTCAACGCATTGATTTCCCCCTAAAATAATTGTTCAAAATCAAATATAAAATATATCATTCAAAAAAACTAACGGTATGATTTTAAAAGGTAACAAACATATTTACCATTCAATTTGATATCTTATTCAAAGAATAATAATAAAATATAAAAGATATTGCTTGCTCACAGATTTATTTTTATTTTGTATTACGCGTTCAAAAATAATTTTTACTTTCACGGGTTTCATATGATGAGTTTTTGCGAATTAAAAATCTTTGAATATGTTGCCTGACCCGCCTAGCATCGCGGGTTTGGAATATAGAACCAACACTAAAACTATTAGTTTATCTCATAGTATATATAGATTTGTAATCATAGTTTTGAAAATTAACTAATAAATTATTTAGTATATGAACTACAAAATATTACACATACTATAACACATTCTTAATATTCCAAAAAAAAAATACACATAAAAATATACACTAACATACTATATAGGCATATACCTCTGTTAAATTCTAGAGAACAAAACAAATCTAGAATTTTATATTTTATTTAATAAAAATTTAATGTAATTAGGTTATCAACTTTATAAAACGTAAGAAGAAGAAAAAAATTCTAAACAAAATTCTAAATTAATTAGACAAAAAGTTCATTAACTGAAAATTTGAAAACTAAATAAATTAAAAATTATTATTTAAAATACAATAATTTATAACTTAGTCCCGCGGTATACCGTAGGTGAAATCCTAGTAAATGATTATTTCTCCTCCATTCTTGGTATCTCACAAATTATAATGAGTTACGGACAAAACTCCTCTATACTACTAAGTTTCTAGGTTACTATTCAATCTCATTGATCATGAGGTGAGAAAAATATATTAGCAAAATGTATACAATAAAATCTCTACAAACTAATAAATCCGGGACTAAAATACTTTATTAATTTATAAAAATATTAATTTATCGATAATTATTGATATATAAAGAGCTTTGCCTAATTTTATAATTTCTTTTGTATAAACTATTTAGTAATAATATATGGTTATAATCATAATTTCTTAGAACCAAATACAAATAAAAAAGCAATTATCATGTCTAGTAGTTAACACGATAAATTATGATGTCTAGAAGCTTGAATAAATCTTGAAACTAGTGTAAATATCAAAAATCTTGAACCATGTACAATCATAAGGCTTTATGAGAGAATGGCCAGAACAGTGAAATGCTTCTGATTAGTTTGGAAGTATGATTTATTTCTAAGGGTTTCAAAGTTCCAAAATGTATGTCCATCCAAACATCTCTTTCATCACCATATTGGATCCATAAATAAAACTGAATAATCTGTAAACAAACACAATAAACTATATCATGTTTTTGTCACATGGGCACATATAGATGTCCTCATCCCATTTGTCATAAGCAGAGCATCTTTTATTTTACAATATATTCTCAGTCTTAAATCATTCAGAATGTTTACTAGCTCTGTAGAAACAGAGAACGAAGGTGAAAGCTTGTCTATTCATTAGCAAGTATACAGACATATATATTACAGTGGCGTGGAGGAGAAGCCTAAATCAAAGGGATATCAATCAAATATACACAAGTAGTTATGGTAAGGAATAACTCTAATTACATGACATATGGGATATGATATCTGTAGAGAATAATATCCCAATACCCCCTCTCAAACTGGAGCATGCAGATTCAGAATGCCCAGGTTGGAACAAAAGTCTTCAAAGCCTTGTGTCCCTAGCGGTTTTGTGAAAATGTCAGCCAGTTGTAATGTGGTTTGAACATGCATAAGATGAATATTACCGGACTGGATCTCATCTCGAACAAAGTGGCAGTCATTCTCGATACGTTTCGTACGCTCATGGAACACTGGATTGGTGGCAATGTGAATCGCGGATTTGCTGTCACAGTAGAGATGCATCAGTTGTGTGTGTAAGATGCCAAGATCGGTCATAACTCTTTTCAGCCATTTGAGTTCTTTAGTGATGTATGCCATCGCCCTATATTCCGCCTCCGTTGAAGACTGACTGACAGTCTTTTGTTTCTTCGTTTTCCAAGATATTGGAGAAGAACCAACTTATATGAAATATCCAGAAACTGAACGCCTAGTGAGAGGACAACTCGAGTAATCGGAATCACACCAGCCAGTTATCTGAAAATCATTGTTAGCTTTGAGTAGAATACCTTGCCCAGGGTTACCTTTTAAATACCGAACAACACTGATCTAGAGTTAAATCAATAACCCAAAGCACACTCAACCACGATCTAGTGGTGTCGTCATAGTACTTCAGGGTCGAATCCACAGAGACTAAACGATACACTATGAAGTTATATAGACCGAGTGTAGCTAAAGCAAAGAGGAAGTTTGTTTTGCAAGTAACAGAATTAAAACAGAAAATAAATAAGAGTTTGTAAATTTAAAGAAAGTATTGGGCGCAGGGAATCTATCAAGGGTATTGACTACAAATTTGGGTGATGGATTGGGATAACTTTAGGAACCGTTCTTGAACTCGGATCTCAAATATAAAACTAACCTACTGTCGCAGTGTTAATTATCTAAGCAAGAAATCGAATGAACCCTTGTAACATCCGTGAACCGGAATCCCGGTTTGGGAGTTGCATCGGTCGATGCAAAGTATGCATCGGTCGATGCAAGGTTGAGTTTGTGCGTTTTGACTTAAGTCAAACGCTGCGTTTTGGGTGAAGGAAACCCTTAACTCGTGAGTTTTGTCTCATTCGCGTGTTTAGCCGCTTTTGAGAGAAACGAAAGAGAAAGAAAGAGTTCTTGGGTGTTCTTGGTGATTTGGGAGATTTGAGGCCGTTCCTGGAGAGATCTGTAGCTGAGATCGTTGTAGGAGCTTCCTAGAAGAGTTTTCTTCCTTGTGTTAGGTTCAGATTATTCTGTGGCAAAGGTAAGTGCATGACCATGACTTATCTAAGCTAGAGATCTCTCTAATTTGCTTGTTATGTGTTGTTAGGCTGGTTAGATTGTTATTTGGGACGTTAGGGAGCTTTCTTGTGGCTTGGGATCGAGTTTCGTGGTTGCAGGAACAAAGATCCGGCGAGAAGCTTCGGAGGAAAACGATGCTCGGCGTTGCATCGGTCGATGCACTTTGTGCGTCGGTCGATGCAGATGCGAGGTTGGCGCGTAAACTTTAGGGTTTTCATGTTATGTCGAGCATGCATCGGTCGATGCATATCTTGCATCGGTCGATGCATGTTGGTATCGGTCGATGCATGTTGGTATCGGTCGATGCGGAGTCCTGGTTTGTTATTGTTGATTGTTGAATGTTGTTTGATGGTTAGAGATGTCTCTATTGCTTGTGTGTATAGCCCAGTAGATGGGAGGATTGCCTTACTGAGTGTTTATAAAATACTCATGCATTGCAATATGTGTTTGTGGTGCAGGTAAAGGCAAAGTGTGATCGTGGAATCAAAGGCGATGAGGAGGAGGATGTTCTAGAGGCTTGATTGATTGTGGTCTAGCTTTTGTTAGGTTGCTAGTATTGAGTTGATAGAGCGTGGTATGATGTTGGAACTTTGCTATTTCGTTATTGGTTATTGGATTATTGTTGATGGTATTCTTTTTGTTTAATGGAAATTGATTTATTTGGTTATCCGCGGTTATTGATTGTTGTTAGGATGTTAGTAGGTATGGGACCACTAGTAAATTAAGGTATAAAAAAAAAAAAGAAGGGTTGTTTCATTTTGGTATCAGAGCCCTTATGGTTCTAGGTCTAGGGTTCATTGCGTTTTTGCTGTTGATGTTTAGGATTCCATGCTATAATTGATTGTGTGATTGGTCAATTGTGTGTGGCATGAAGTCCTAGAACATCCTCTTCGAGCCTGTTTTGTGATTCCACGGTAAGTTGTGTTTTTTGTGTATTAGAATTATTGTTTGCTTAGCCTTCTATTCTTGGATGATACAGATGGTTAGAGGTGAGGATGCTGTTGGTCGCGGTCGTGGTCGTGGTCGTGGTCGTGGGCGTGGTCGTGGTTGGGGACGAGGTCAGGTTCCTGAGGCCAGTGTGAGTGTGACCCAGAGCATGGCCAATGAGGAGGTGGCGGAGTCACAGGTTCATCCTAGTGTGTCTGGAGACCATGCTGGTTTGGGTGACGGCAGGGCGGATGGGCCCGGTGTCGGTCATGGTGTTGCCCCGGGTGTGAGGGTTGCAGCTGAGGGTGCTCCGGGCAGCGAGGATGTCCTGATGGACTTGCTAGCTCAGGTTTTGCAGCGACTTCCAGCAGTTGTGCCGCCAGTGGTTGGTGGGCAGGATCTAGTAGTGCCGCCAGTGGTTGGTGGGCAGGATCCAGTAGTGCCGCCAGTGGGTGGTGGGCAGGTTCCAGCGGTGCAGCCTGAGGCGGGTTTGCAGGCAGGTGTGCAGCCGGGGGCCGAGGTAGTGGATGCTCAGTATGTGCAGATGATGGAGCAGCTGCGGCATGTGGGAGCAGGGTATTTCTCAGGAAGTACCGATCCGAGTGTAGCGGATGAGTGGAGAGAGTGGATGGAGGATATTTTCCTTTCGCTTAGGTGTCCCGACCGGTACAGGGTAGATCTGGCAGTGTTTTACTTGTCTGGAGATGCTCGTGTGTGGTGGAGGTCGGTGACAGCACGGAGGGTGCAGCGGGGTATGTCTTGGGGAGATTTTGTGAGGGAGTTTAACTCCAAGTATTTTCCTCAGGAGGCTCTTGATCACATGGAGGCACGGTTCTTGGGTTTGACTCAGGGGGACCGTACAGTGCGGGAGCTGGATGCAGAGTTCAGTCGGCTTGTGGGGTATGCAGGCAGGGCATGAGAGCCAGAGTCGGCTCAGGTGCGGAGGTTTTTGTTGGCTCTGCGGGATGATTTGAGGACTCGGTGCAGAGTGAGGAGCTATGCTACGAGAGCGGAGTTGGTTGAGGTTGCAGCTGGGATAGAGGATGACTTGAGGTCACAGGTTGTGGTGGTCAGTCCTTCAGTGCAGCCACAGCGGTCACAGCCGCATTCTGTTCCTAGCAAGGGCGGCAAGCCTGCGCATGGGCAGAAGCGGAAGTTTGAGGATATGGAGAGGTCGAGGTATGGGGGTGCGAGATGCTTTGGGTGTGGTAGCAGGGACCACAAGGTGACTAGCTGTCCACAGAGAGGTGAGCAGCGGGCAGTGACAGAGCAGCGGGCGGTGACGGAGCCGCGGATAGATACTCGAGTGTGTTACTACTGCAGAGAGACGAGGCATATCAAGCCTCGTTGTCCCAAGTTGCAGCAGAGGGCAGTAGCAGTGTTGCAGGCTGGAGCTCAGCCAGGGGTGCAGCAGGGTGTGCAGCACGGTGTGCAGCCGGTGGGTTGGATCAAGCCGACGACTCAGGTGTACTCGACCCAGGAGCCCGGTGGCACTAGTGCAGGAGCGATCACAGGTATAACTTCTGAGATTCGAACTTAGTCAATTCAATAGTTCAGATTATATTTGTTTTTGCTTGTGGTCAAGTGTTAGGTTCTCAACACATGAGGTTTGTGTAGGGACCTTGTTGGTGGGCGGGTTTAAGTCCTATGTTATGTTTGATTCTAGAGCTTCTCATAGCTTCATTACTCCGGAGTGTGCCGAGAGTGCGGGGATCAGAGGGGATTCTGGAGAGCGTTCAGGAGTTGTCAGAGTTGCGGGAGGCAAGTTCCTGAGGGTTATTGGACGAGCTGGAGGAGTTGATATTCAGATCGCAGGAGAGTCGTAGCTAGCGGATTTGCTTATCAGTCCAGTGGAGTTGTATGATGTCATTCTTGGTATGGATTGGTTGCATCAGTATAAGATGCATTTGGATTGCTATCGGGGTAGAGTGGAGTTTGAGCGTCCAGGAGGGAAGTTGGTTTTTCAGGGCATTAGACCGACTTCGGGGAGTCTCGTGATCTCAGCCGTTCAGGCAGGGAAGATGATCGAGAAGGGCCGTGAGGCTTATCTGGTTACTATATCTATGCCAGAGTCAGTGGGGAAGTCTACGGTTAGCGGTATTCCGGTTGTGGAGGACTTTGAGGATGTGTTCCAGTCATTGCAGGGATTACCACCATCTCGGTCGGATCCTTTTACTATTGAGCTGGAACCGGGGACGATGCCGTTATCCAAGGCTCCTTACAGGATGGCTCCAGCAGAGATGGCAGAGCTGAAGAAGCAGCTGGAGGATTTGTTGAGTAAGGGTTTTATCCGTCCTAGTTGTTCACCGTGGGGAGCTCCGGTGTTGTTTGTTAAGAAGAAGGATGGGAGTTTTCGGTTGTGTATTGACTATCGGGGTTTGAACCGAGTTACTGTGAAGAACAAGTACCTTCTCCCGAGGATTGATGAGTTGTTGGATCAGTTGAGGGGTGCTACTTGGTTCTCCAAGATCGACTTGGCATCAGGATATCATCAGATTCCTATACATGAGGCAGATGTGAGGAAGACGGCCTTCAGGACGAGATATGGGCACTACGAGTTTGTGGTGATGCCGTTTGGGTTGAGAAACGCGCTAGCTGCGTTTATGAGATTGATGAACAGCGTGTTCCAGGAGTTTCTGGACGTGTCAGTCATCATTTTCATCGACGACATCCTGGTATATTCTAAGAGTCCTGAGGAGCATGCAGTACATTTGAGAGCAGTGTTGGAGAAGCTGCGGGAGCAGAAGTTGTTTGCTAAGCTGAGTAAGTGCAGTTTCTGGCAGCATGAGATGGGGTTCTTGGGTCATATTGTTTCAGCTGAGGGAGTTTCAGTGGATCCAGAGAAGATTCAGTCCATCAGGGAGTGGCCGAGGCCGCAGAGGGCCACTGAGATTCGGAGTTTCCTGGGGTTAGCAGGTTACTACAGGAGGTTTGTTCGGGGTTTTGCGAGTATGGCACAGCCGATGACTAAGCTTACAGGGAAGGATGTCCCATTTGTGTGGTACCAGAGTGTAAGGCAAGTTTTGCAAGTCTCAAGCAGATGTTGACTACCACGCCGGTGTTAGCACTGCCTGAGCAGGACGAGCCTTATGTTGTGTATACAGACGCTTCTAGAGTGGGGTTGGGTTGTGTACTTATGCAGCAGGGGAAGGTTATAGCCTATGCTTCATGGCAGTTGCGGAAGCACGAAGCTAATTACCCTACTCATGATTTGGAGATGGCAGCAGTGATCTTTGCTCTTAAGATTTGGAGATCCTATCTGTATGGTGGGAAGGTACAGGTATTTACAGATCACAAGAGTCTGAAGTACATTTTTACTCAGCCTGAGCTGAATTTGAGGCAGAGGCGTTGGATGGAGTTAGTAGCGGATTATGATTTGGACATAGCTTACCATCCTGGTAAAGCTAACCTGGTTGCAGATGCCTTGAGTCGGAAGCGGGTGGCTTCGGCTCAGGAGCAGGATATGGAGGCGTTGGTAGGTGAGATTAGTGCATTGAGTTTGTGTGCTATCTCACAGGAACCTTTGGGTTTGGAGGCAGCTGATAGAGCGGATTTGTTGAGTAGAGTGAGGTTAGCTCAGGAGAGCGATGAGGGGCTGGTGAATGCCTCTAAGGCTGCGGGTGCAGAGTATCAGGTTTCTGCTAATGGTACTATCCTTGTGCATGGTCGGATCTGTGTGCCCAAGGGTGGGGATTTGAGACAGGAGATACTGAGAGAGGCTCATTCGAGCAAGTTCTCTATTCATCCAGGGGCGACCAAGATGTACCGTGACCTCAAGCGGTATTATCACTGGGTCGGGATGAAGAATGACGTAGCCGACTGGGTGGCGAAGTGTGATACTTGCCAGCTGGTGAAGGCGGAGCATCAGGTTCCTGGTGGTTTACTACAGAGTTTGCCTATTCCAGAGTGGAAGTGGGATTTGATCACGATGGACTTTGGGGTGGGTTTGCCTGTGTCGAGCACATTTTCTGGCCATCAAGAAAACTGATGGAGCAGCGGTTTTGGCCAAGAAGTACGTGAGGGAGATAGTCAGACTGCATGGTGTGCCTGCTAGTATTGTGTCTGATAGAGATTCCAAGTTCACCTCGGTGTTCTAGAAGGCATTTCAGGCAGAGATGGGCACGAAGGTGCATATGAGTACAGCCTATCATCCTCAGACGGACGGTCAGTTAGAGAGGACGATCCAGATTTTGGAGGATTTATTGAGGATGTGTGTTCTAGATTGGGGTGGTCATTGGGCAGATCACTTGAGCTTGGTGGAGTTTGCTTATAACAACAGCTACCAGACTAGCATTGGGATGGCTCCTTATGATGCTTTGTATGGGAGGCCGTGTCGTACACCGTTATGTTGGACTCAGGTGGGGGAGAGGAGCATATTTGGTGCAGATTTTGTTCAGGAGACCTCGGAGAAGATCCGGGTTCTGAGGCTGAACATGAAGGAGGCTCAGGATCGGCAGAAGAGTTATGCTGATAGGAGGAGAAAGGATCTTGAGTTTCAGGTTGGGGATAGAGTGTATCTCAAGATGGCCATGTTGCGGGGTCCGAACAGGTCACTGACAGAGACTAAGTTGAGTCTGAGGTACATGGGTCCGTTCAGAGTGGTTGAGCGGGTGGGACCAGTGGCATACCGGTTGGAGTTGCTTGAGGTTATGCGTGCATTCCACAAGGTATTTCATGTGTCGATGCTGAGGAAGTGTCTTCACGAGGGGGATCAGTTGTTGGCTAAGATTCCTGAAGATCTTCAGCCTAACATGACTTTAGAGGCGAGACCATTGAGGGTGCTCGAGAGGGGAGTCAAGGAACTTCGGAAGAAGAAGATCCCTTTGATGAGAGTCTTGTGGGACTGTGACGGAGTAGAGGAGCAGACTTGGGAGCCCGAGGCGAGGATGAAGGCAAGGTTTAAGAAGTGGTTTGAGAAGCAGACCGCAACTTGAGCTTGTCTAGCCGGGTCCGAGTTGTAGTCCGTGGCTGGAGCGGGTACGGAGTATTCCAGCCCATCTCTCTTGATATTTTGTCGCTTAGGGGTGGTTGGTTGTGCGACTAAGTATCAAGATGAGGTGGTGCTCGGGATGCGGGTTGATGGCTCCGGTTGTTGTATTTTTGCTTTTTCTGATGTAATTTCGTTGAGTTTGTAACGATTATGACTTTTTGTTTTTGAGGTTAATAAGATGATTATTTTTCTTTATATTTGACTGTTGTTGTCATGAGAAAAGAGAAATAGCTCGGGTTTCTATTTTTGGAAAGTTTCCATAAATAGGAAGTTTCCACAAAAGGAAAGTTTCCAGAATTAGAAAGTTTCTAAAAGGGAATTTTTGTGGGAAGTGTTGAGGTAGATCTAGCCGAGAGATACTCGATGGCATCAGATTTGTTTTTGCTCAAGGCCGTGTGGGCCCAACTCATGTGATACCAAAAGCTCGATGGACTTTGTGACCAGAGAATGGGAGTGGTATGATGCTTCGGATGACGATCCGAGAGCGCGCTCGAGGGTGACGACCCAAGAGCGGGATATTTGGGACTCCCTGGATACCGTAGCTGTGAGCCGAGGCTTGGCAGTGAGCCGGTATGTCTCGAGGGTTGCGACCCGAGAGCAGGGGGGAGTGGGTGTGAGTGACTTCCTGGATGCCGTAGCTTAAGGCGGTTGGCCTGATAGCGAGCCGGCATGATTCGTTGGTTGCGACCACGGACGGGGGAAGCACTGAGTTGTGAGAAAATAGTGTCTTTGATGCGAGTATATTTGCTAGAGGGAGACCTCATGGTTCAGTCGGAGGTGTGTGGGCTGTTGCGATAGTGCACGGGAAACCTTGGCTGATGGTGTTAGTCCGGTCGGAGGACATGCGGGCCGTGTTGACGGTGGCATGGAGGGACTTGACGGATGGACGGGCTGCGGGATTCGAGGACGAATCCTTATTGGTGGGAGAGAATTGTAACATCCGTGAACTGGAATCCCGGTTTGGGAGTTGCATCGGTCGATGCAAAGTATGCATCGGTCGATGCAAGGTTGAGTTTGTGCATTTTGACTTAAGTCAAACGCTGCATTTTGGGTGAAGGAAACCCTTAACTCGTGAGTTTTGTCTCATTCGCGTGTTTAGCCGCTTTTGAGAGAAACGAAAGAGAAAGAAAGAGTTCTTGGGTGTTCTTGGTGATTTGGGAGATTTGAGGCCGTTCCTGGAGAGATCTGTAGCTGAGATCGTTGTAGGAGCTTCCTAGAAGCGTTTTCTTCCTTGTGTTAGGTTCAGATTATTCTGTGGCAAAGGTAAGTGCATGACCATGGCTTATCTAAGCTAGAGATCTCTCTAATTTGCTTATTATGTGTTGTTAGGCTGGTTAGATTGTTATTTGGGACGTTAGGGAGCTTTCTTGTGGCTTGGGATCGAGTTTCGTGGTTGCAGGAACGAAGATCCGGTGAGAAGCTTCGGAGGAAAATGATGCTCGGCGTTGCATCGGTCGATGCAGATGCGAGGACGGCGTGTAAACTTTAGGGTTTTCGTGTTATGTCGAGCATGCATCGGTCGATGCATATCTTGCATCGGTCGACGCAGATCTTGCGTTGGTCGACGCAACCTCCATCTGGTGTCGGTCGATGCGGAGTCCTGGTTTGTTATTGTTGATTGTTGAATGTTGTTTGATGGTTAGAGATGTCTCTATTGCTTGTGTGTATAGCCCAGTAGATGGGAGGATTGCCTTACTGAGTGTTTATAAAATACTCATGCATTGCAATATGTGTTTGTGGTGCAGGTAAAGGCAAAGTGTGATCGTGGAATCAAAGGCGATGAGGAGGAGGATGTTCTAGAGGCTTGATTGATTGTGGTCTAGATTTTGTTAGGTTGCTAGTATTGAGTTGATAGAGCGTTGTAGGATGTTGGAACTTTGCTATTTCGTTATTGGTTATTGGATTATTGTTGATGGTATTCTTTTGGTTTAATGGAAATTGATTTATTTGGTTATCCGCGGTTATTGATTGTTGTTAGGATGTTAGTGGGTATGGGACCACTAGTAAATTAAGGTATAAAAAAAAAGAAAAAGAAGGGTTGTTTCAACCCTAAACCGTCGTTTGGATCTAAACAATCCTAGCAAGCATTGAGGATCACCTTGCTCACCTATGTTCTTTTCAAGCAATTCAACAACACTTTTGATGCCTAGATGAATTAAGCCTAAGATCATAAACTAGGTAGCTAATCTAGTTTAAGCAATAAGAACAACAATAGATGAAGAACACAAGAGATCAATCCCAAATCTAACAACCTAAATCAATAAATCATAAAACCCCCTTTTTGAAACCCGAAACCCAACAGAGAGATTACTCAGACATGGAACAGAAACAATCACAAATCAAATATGAAGGAAACATGTTTGAATTGCAAAAAGAGAAAAAGGGTTCAGAATTCTTCTCCAAAAGGTTAGAAAGGATTAGAGATCTTCTCCCAAGCTTACAAGTGCTCAAAAACTGCGTAGAGTAAAAGTTATCTCTCTAGGGGTCGAGCCCCGTGGTTAAATAGTAAAATAAATCCCTAAAAAGTCGGTTTAAACCAAAAAAGGAAAGATTGCATCGGGGATGGGGACTGGTCGATCCCGAAAGGATCAGTCGATCCGGAACGTATTTCTGCTCTTACTCCATCTGCCTTCTAGCTCGATCAGTCTTCAACCAATTTAGCTCCAGATGCATATTTTCACCCCCAAAACGCTCAGATTCCTTCCAAAGTCACCTAGAACCTGTAAAGACTCACAAAGGACTAAAAGGACTCTAAAAGCACACTTGGACCTAGGAAAAGACTCAAAACAATCCTAAAAACTATAGTTAAAACCCTATAAAATGCAGACACATCAATTCCCCCGGACTTGAATCTTTGCTTGTCCTCAAGCAAGAACAGACAAAAACTCAGGAACAGAGAAAATGCTTGAAAATGGAAACTCACATATTCTTGGAAACCTCTTCTTTACACTCTTCATCACATCAAATTAAGAACTACTTTTTGTACTCTGCCCATGATTAGGATCAACACTCCCTACTCTAAACTCCACAGCCTTAGAGAACCTTCAGTCTCCCCATCGTTGTCTCTCTACATCAGATTAGTGAAAAGGTGCGGTCTTACCATGGGAGTATCGATCATTGAACTGTTGACTCCTTCAACCTCTTATCGCCCAAGACCTCCTCTTATGCTTCCTTTCCTCTCTCTTTTCTCACTTCCAAAGGATTGATTTTTCCCTAATTTTCTAGGGTATCATTTTATTTTTTTTATCAATCCTTTGCTCTTTTCTTGCGGACAGGTGTCCATGAGTTCCGAAAGATGCACGGGTTTACGCACAACCCTTGGTTCACTTCTTTTATTACCTATATCCTTTTCTTCTTTCTTCTTCTCTTTTTTTTTTATTGAGTATTGAAGGGAAGAGAGAGGGGAAGCATACTTTGTGAGGAGATGCACGTCTTGTAAGGCTTGACGGCAGGAGTCTTATCTGATGTATACCAAGCCCCAAGGTAAGAAATTAAACCCGGTTAAGTCCTGTTAAAGCTAGAGACAACTTTTGGTTCAACTTAGTGTTCTCCTTGGCGAGTGTCGTTTGGGGCGAGTTGAGACTGCTCATGTTCATTCCAAGCTTCATTCCAAATCAGAGGTACAAAAGTAATCATAAGAGTGTTAGTTCAAAGCAAAAGATTCCTAGAAACGATCATAGTTTCCCAATTTTTCGTTTTTTTTAGACACGACAAACTGACTCAAATAAAAGGAAAATCAAAAGAAACAACCAAAGAAAACGTCATTAGTAACTAGGAGACATCCCTCCCCCGGACTTACTTCACACTGTCCCGGTGTGAAAGCAAACCTGAGGAAAAAGAAACCTCCGACAATAAAAATCAAAAGATAAAAATAAAAATCCTAGAAAAGAAAACAGAGTAACCCGGAAAGGGGTAGCTACTGGTCAGAACTACTGAGATGGTGAGGACGTCGCGGAATGGTCAGACCCAAGAGGCTCAGTAGCTGCGTCCTCCTCGTCGTCAGTATCGATGTGAGCGGCTGGAGGCGGTGCGAAACAGGATGGTGCGAGACTCTGGAGCCAAGTAGCCAATCGAGTGAGTAGCATGTTGTTCTTCCGCTGAGTGTCGTAGACCCATCTCTCAAACTCGGTGCGAGCTGGCTCCTTAGGTGGTGCAGCAAGAAACTGGTTCACATCGAAAGGAGGAAACGGTGGAAGGGGCTGAGATGGCTGCGATGAGGTAGATGCCCCGGCTGGTTGTGGGCGGCTACGGGATTGGAGGGCTGCAGGCTCTCGCTCCTCTCCCAAAAGAACATCGTCAATATCCATAAGGATGTCAACAGGAGGATCAAAATCGATGTTCTGAACCTTGCGGAGGGAGGTGACGAAAGGCATAGGGATCAGCATATAACGAAGCTGACCGGTCTTGGTCTGGAAGCGATAGCAGAAGTTGTGTCTCACCAAAATCTCACTAGTAAACATGTACTTAAGGTCAAGCAACTTTTGCTGTGACACCTTAGCGTGCGGTGGTAAAACAACACCGCAATACTCAATGATAGGGGTCACCAAACTGCCGATGAGAACTCTCTTGTTCTTAGCATGAGCCATGCTCCTCCGAACCTGCTCAAACTCCTTAGATAGCAGGAAGCCAAAGTTGACATCATGAGTCTGCTGGTACAAAGGGGAATCCGGAGCGTGAAGGAACCTGCGAAGACCATGGAAAAACATCCACAACTCAGGTAACTGCAATGTGCTAGTCTCAGCTCTAGCATAAATTGTGTTACTCAGGAGTTTCGCCGTGATTCGGAGGACGGGGTTGCGGATGCGAGACTGTCTTGCGCTTCGAGAAGCATATTGCCCAGCAGCAATAAGCTTCCAAATTTCTGTCCTACTGTCGAGCCTCTCCATCGTGCATAATGTGTTTCTGGGGAAACCGAAGATGTCACATAGATCAAACATGGAGATGACATATTTTTTCCGGAGTAGGAAGAAGCTGATCGAACACTGCTCGGCCATCATATCAGAACCACCCGGCGAATCGACTTGCACAGTGGCGAGGAACTCTCGTGCGAGCCGATCATGCAAGTCCCATGCTTGTTCAGCGAAAGTACCAAAGCCCATATTTTTCACCAACTCATCAAAATCCGACAGCATACCCATCTTCTCAAAGAGTTCCCGATCGACAAAACGAGTTGGCTCCATCTTGCATTGTCCAAGTAGCTTCAAACCCTTAGTATCCTCATCACTCCAAACTCTCGTTGGCGGTTCTTCGGAAGGAGTGGCAGTCTCTTTACCGCTACGGCTTCGTTTAGGCATTGTCTACAATAAAAAGGAAATAGCCAATATATTAGAAAAATCGAAAGAATCGAAGTTCTCTAAGCTAAATCAATCCATGTTACAAGCCTATGCTAAATTCAAGTTTTTGCCACCTAAATCTAGCTCCAAGATTTATCTAGGACAATCAATCTCACGAATGCACTCATCAATGGTAAAGAAGAGTAGAGAATAGCATAAATCTCAAAAATTGAGAAGTGAAAACCTTGGAATCGCCGAAACAAATATAAATTTGGAGAGGAAGCACTTACCTTGTTTGAATGATTGATACAAAAGTTGGGTTGGGTAAAGGATGAAAAATCAAGTTGAAGAAACCCAAAATTCGAATCAAACAAGAGAGGATTTTAAAGGAGAGGGAAATGAAGTTTGTGGACGGCGAGGGAGGAAGGAAGAAGAAAAGAAATTAGGTTTTATGGGGTGTGAACACGAATCCAGTTTAACCCGGTTCAATTTAAGTTCATAAACCCGAAAACCAATTTTTCTTCCTTCCTACCTTTCTTTTGTTTTTTTTTTACGTCCCTCGATTTTACTTACCTGGAACGGGGATCAGTCAATCCAGAATTAGATTAGCTGATCCTGACCACCACAGAACTTTCCTTGAAAAGGGTTTCGCATCTTCTGCGTTTAGAACCTGTTCCAAAAATCAAACTCACTACCAAACGTGATTCTCGAGTAACTCTGTAAAGAATACAAAAATAGCAAAGTTCCTAAGCAAAGAAAAACAAAACCAAAAAGAGAAGGGTAAGTAAATGCAAACCCTTTGGATTGCCTCCCATTAGCGCTTGTTTATAGTCTCGAGCCTGACTTTTCTTGCTGCTTAAGCAGCTTGTGGTTCCTCCAGAGGGAGGGAAGTCTCAATTGGTTCATACTCCGCTAGGTACGGTTTAAGACGCTGACCATTGACAGTGAATTCTTTGCCCTCTTGGTCCCAAAGTACAACAGCACCATAAGGCATGACTTCCTTGATTCGAAAAGGCCCGGACCAACGGGAACACAGCTTCCCAGGAAATATCTTCAGCCTTGAGTTGAAAAGAAGGACCAAATCGTTCGCAGCAAAATCCCTGGGGATAATCTTCTTGTCGTGTAAGGCTTTGGTCCTTTCCTTGTATATCTTGGTGTTCTCATAAGCATCCATGCGGATCTCATCAAGCTCATTCAGCTGAATAAGGCGTCTTTCTGCTGCGGTCTTGACGTTGAAGTTCATCTGCTTGGTCACCCATAAGGAATGATACTCAAACTCAACAGGAAAGTGACATGATTTCCCATAAACCAGCCGAAAAGGGGTGGTGCCGATGGGTGTTTTGTAAGCAGTCCGATATGCCCATAACGCTTCATCGAGTTTTAAGGACCAATCCTTTCTGGTTGAGTTGACTGTTTTCTCCAAGATGCTCTTGATTTCTCGATTAGAAATCTCGACTTGCCCACTGGTCTGTGGGTGGTAAGGGGTAGCAACCTTGTGTGTCACGCCATGTTTTCGCAAAAGGTTTGCAAAAAGCTTGTTGATAAAGTGAGTGCCCCATTCGCTTATTACCACTCTAGGAACACCAAACCATGGAAAAATTATGTGCTTGAACATCTTGAGAACCACCTTCGAATCATTAGTAGGACTTTCGACAGCTTCAACCCATTTGGAAACGTAATCCACTGCAACAAGTATTTAGAGATTGCCATAAGAGGGTGGAAAAGGCCCCATGAAGTCGATTCCCCAACAGTCGAACACCTCGATTTCCAAGATAAAGTTTTGTGGCATCTCATTCCGTTTGCTGATGTTCCCACGTCGTTGGCAAGAGTCGCACTGGGAGACAAAGTCGTGTGCATCTCGAAATAAAGTAGGCCACCTGAGGCCTGCTTGAAGTACCTTTGTCGCGGTTTTGAAGGTAGCGAAGTGACCAGCGTAGGTTGAACCGTGGCAGTGAAAAAGAATTCCTTGTACCTCTGATTCTGGAACACATCTCCTGTAGAGGCCATCAGCACAATGCTTGTAGAGAAAAGGCTCATCCCAGAAGTAGCGTTGCACAACCCTAAGGAACTTTTTCTTAGCATACCCATTGAAGTTCGGAGGCTCTTCTGCAGCACACAAATAGTTTGCGATATCGGCATACCATGGCGAATCGTTAACTGTTTGTTGAAGTACCTTAACATCGGCTTTCTCCTTGTAGCAGTCGAGGAAGGCTGCAACCACATACACATTCTCCTCAGGGAGTCGGTCATCTATGGGGATCTCTTCATCGATTCTCAACCTAGAAAGGTGGTCTGCAACCCCATTCTCAACCCCCTTCTTGTCTCTTATCTCAAGATCGAACTCCTGCAGTAGTAGTATCCATCGCAGCAATCTCGGTTTAGCATCTTTCTTAGTTAACAAGTAGCGCAGTGCGGTGTGATCTGTGTGCACAATAACCTTGGATCCAACCAGATAGGATCTGAATTTTTCAAAAGCAAAGACTATGGGGAGTAATTCCTTTTCTGTTGTGGCGTACTTGGTCTGTGTTCCATCGAGTGTCCTGCTAGCATAGTAAACAACATGCAACTTACCATCCTTGCGTTGTCCCAGAACCGCTCCCACAGAAAAATCACTTGCATCGCACATAACTTCGAATGGCAGATCCCAATCGGGTGGTTGAACTATTGGAGCTGAGATCAGAGCTTGTTTGATCGTTAGGAAAGCCTCCAAACAATCTGCAGTAAACTCAAAAGAGATGTCTTTGCACAGCAGCTGAGTGAGTGGTCTGGCTATTTTGGAGAAATCCTTTATAAACCTTCGATAAAACCCAGCATGGCCAAGGAAACTGCAAATATCTTTAACGGTTTTCGGAGGTTGCAGACTTGACATGACCTCTATCTTGGCTTTGTCGACTTCTATCCCTTTCTCAGAAATTCGATGGCCAAGAACAATCCCATTAGTGACCATGAAATGGCATTTTTCCCAATTCAGCACAAGGTGTTTATCCACACAGCGTTGAAGCACTTTGCACAAGCTGGATAAACAGGAGGAGAAAGATGAGCCATACACCAAAAAATCATCCATAAATACTTCCATAATTTCCTCAATCAAGTCGGAGAAGATCGACATCATGCAGCGCTGGAAGGTGGCTGGGGCGTTGCACAACCCAAACGGCATTCATCGGTAAGTGAATGTGCCATAGGGACAAGTGAAAGTGGTCTTCTCCTGATCATCCGGGTGAATCGGAATTTGGAAGAAACCAGAGTAACCATCCAAAAAACAGTAGTAAGGGTGGTTCGCTAAACGCTCAAGCATTTGCTCAATGAATGGAAGAGGGAAGTGGTCCTTCCTTGTGGCTGCATTGAGCTTGCGGTAGTCGATACACATGCGATGCCCTGTTACTGTCCTAGTGGGGATCAACTCGTTTTTCTCATTTGCAACTACTGTCACCCCTCTTTTCTTCGGTACTACATGGACTGGGCTCACCCAAGTGTTGTCAGAGATTGGGAAAATAACTGCGGCTCCCAACAGTTTGAGGATCTCCTTCTTCACCACTTCTTTGAGGTTCGGATTTAGCCTCCTTTGGTGTTCGATGGAAGACTTAGATGGATCTTCGAGGTGAATCCGATGTGAGCACAACTCTGGTGATATACCTGAAATGTCATCTAAGGAATAGCCCAAAGCCTTCCTATATTTTCTTAACTCGCAGAGCAAGAGTGCGGTTTCAACATTGTTCAGGTTAGAATTAATGATAACCGGATATGTGGAGTTAGGTCCGAGATACGCGTACCTTAGCCCTTCTGGGAGTGGCTTTAAATCCAACTTTGGAGCCTTGAGTTCGCTCCAATCCTCCTGATTTGATTTTGTCCCAGGGCAAATTTCGGGATCAGCCGATCTGTCGCCTGGAATGGTCAATTCGTCGCCTTTATCGGATGCTTCCACAGGAGGAGTTGGATCAGTCAGTCCAGGTTGCAGATTGATGAATAAGACTTCATGTTTCAGAGCTGCTGCAGCATCGAGTGTCCTGGCCAAGCTCTCAGTCTCCTCAGAGAGATATCCCAGCTCTGGTTCCGTCTTGGTGAGTGCTACAGCCAGATGATCACTTGTACACACTTCATCATAGATCTCATCAGCTATTTCGCCTATTGTATCAACCCAGAAGGTTTGACCATCAATCGTAGGTTTCTTAGCTGCTTTTTCCAAATTGAATCTCAAAATCAGATCATCCATGTGTAAATCGATCTTCCCCTCCTTGACGTTTATCATCGCACCAGCTGTGGCCAAGAAAGGTCTTCCAAGTAGGATCGGTTCTTGGGATTCCTCGTCAAGTTTCAGAACTATGAAATCAGTGGGAATGTAGCAGTTCCCAATTTGCACTGGTAGGTTCTCCAACACTCCTTCTGGGCGTCGAGTGGAACGATCAGCAAGGACGAGGGTGACTTAGGTCGGTTGAAGGTGTAGAGGCCAAGTCGCATCGCAACACTGAGTGGCATAAGGCTCACGCTCGCTCCCAGGTCGCAAAGGCATTTGCTGAACTTGAGATCTCCTATCGTGCAAGGCAAGGTAAACGGTCCCGGATCCCCACATTTTTCAGGCATTCGATTTTGAAGCAGAGAACTGCACTCTTGTGTGAGGTACATCACTCCTTTCTCCAGACTGAGTTTGTTGGTTAGAATTTCCTTCATATACTTCTTAAGAGCTGGAACCATCCTTACTGCTTCGATGAAAGGGAGTCTAACCTGAAGCTCCCCTACTACTGACTTCAGCTTCTCATATTCTCGCTCTTGAATCTTTGATTTGCGGCGAGTAGGGAAAGGTAGTCTGGGTGTGAAGGGTTGCTGCGATCCACTGGGTTGCTTTTCTTCAGGGACTGTTGATCCATTTTTAACAACATCATCAGGAATGTCGTTGAGAGCTTCGTCATGGTTGCCTTCCTGATCCTGCGTTTTAGACTGGTCAGTCCGATCGCTGGATTTGTCGTTCCCTGCTTTCTGTTGTGGTTCCGGAAGCTCCTTGCCGCTTCGAAGGGTGACGACATTCACGTATTCTTTTGGATTAGCCTCGTTTTTCCCTGGAAGTGTCCCTGGAGGTGCCTTGACTCTAGCTGCGGATTGTGCCACTTGGTTTTCCAACACTCTCATGTGAGAGTTTAACGATTCGATTCTCCCATTCAGCTCAGAATACATGTTGTCGATCTTGACAGTCACTTCAGTGGCATTTTTCTTCTGGTTCTCCATCAGAGCATGCATCATCTGTTCAAGTTTGCTCTCCTGTGAGACTGCTGCCTGCGGTGCAACCGGTTGATACCCTTGCGCGAAGTTGTTGACCTGGGGTTTTTGTTGGAAATTGGATCCTCCAAAACCCGTACCCTTGTTCTGGAAGCCCTGTGCAAAGTTGTTCTGCTGAGGTCGCGGTGGGTAGACCTGATCCTGAGGATTCTCAACGTTATTGCTTCTATAGGACAGATTAGGATGATTCCTAAAATTCTGGTTAAAACCTCGATTTTGGAAGTTCCCTTGTCCTCCCATATAGTTTACTTCCTCCGTACCCTCTTGGTATGTCTCAGCTCCAAAATCTGCATATCCTCCAGGTTGTTCCTCGCACAAGTTGACACTTTGGTGATCCCTTTTCAGCAGGAGATTCACCTTTGCTGTGAGATCCTTAATAGCATCAGTCTCTACGGAATTCACCCTAACCGTGCGATCATAGTCTGTGCCGTGGTTGCTGTTGCTGGCTGCAAGATTCTCAATCAGTGCATTGGCTTCATTTGCGGTGTTGGTGGAGAAGTCTCTTTTGCTGGCCGTGTCCAATGCCATCTGGTACTTCTGCTCGATGCCCCCATAGAAAATGTTCATCAGATTCTCTTGAGTGTAGCCGTGGTGAGGGCAATCTCGAAGATACTCCTTGAACCTTTCCCATGCTTCATAAAATGACTCCATGCCTCCCTGCGAGAATGTAGTGATCTTGCTTCGCAGCTTGGCTGAGCGTGACTTGGTGTAGAAGTGATTCAGGAAAGCAGCTCTACATTGCGCCCAAGTGGTGAGTGATCCAGCATCCAACAAGTTCAGCCATCTAAGTGCTTTATCCGCCAAAGAGAACTGGAATAGAGTCAGCATTAGATAGTCATAGGGTACACCATTAGACCTCGTCGTACTGGTCAGCCTCTCAAAAGCCTCGATGTGATCTAGAGGACTTTCCGATGGCAAGCCATGGAACACGTGGTTCTGAACCAGATTGATTAGACTATGTTTGATCTCATAGTCTTGCCTTGCAGGAGCGGGAGGTTGAATCGCAGATCGATTCGCAAACAGCCTATTTTGAGCATCTTCATCCCTCAAGGTGGCTTGCCTCGGAGGTGGGTTCAGTTCGGCTCGCTCTTGCTGGTCCTGCCTCTGCTGTTGTTGGATAACGCCAAGCTGAGGGTTGGGCGGATTAGCCCCTGTGTTCTCTCCGTCAGCCATAGAATTGGTCTGTGCTTTTGCTTTCCGGTTCTCGCGTTCGAGCTGTGCTAATTCCTTGTTCCCTAGTATGCGCAGATCAGTTTTCTTGCTGCTCCTTGTATGCATACACCTGAAACCAAGAAATAAAGTTGCAAGAACTCGTTAGTAACTAAAAATAAAGAAACCTTAGACTAAACGTGAATCTAAAATTTCAAAGGCCACGTTTTTGGTCCCCGGCAACGGCGCCAAATTGATCTAGAGTTAAATCAATAACCCAAAGGACACTCAACCACGATCTAGTGGTGTCGTCGTAGTACTTCAGGGTCGAATCCACAGAGACCAAACGATACACTATGAAGTTATATAGACCGAGTGTAGCTAAAGCAAAGAGGAAGTTTGTTTTGCAAGTAACAGAATTAAAACAGAAAATAAATAAGAGTTTGTAAATTTAAAGAAAGTATTTGGCACAGGGAATCAATCAAGGGTTATGACTACAAATTTGGGTGATGGATTGGGATAACTTTAGGAACCGTTCTTGAACTCGGATCTCAAATATAAATCTAACCTACTGTCGTAGTGTTAATTATCTAAGCAAGAAATCGAATGAACCCTAAACCGTCGTTTGGATCTAAACAATCCTAGCAAGCATTGAGTTCTAGTCCGATTTGTTCACAAGGTGCCCCAACTTCAACTGTCATTGGTCGAGGATCACCTTGCTCACCTATGTTCTTTTCAAGCAATTCAACAACACTTTTGATGCCTAGATGAATTAAACCTAAGATCATAAACTAGGTAGCTAATCTAGTTTAAGCAATAAGAACAACAATAGATGAAGAACACAAGAGATCAATCCCAAATCTAACAACCTAAATCAATAAATCATAAAACCCCCTTTTTGAAACCCAAAACCCAATAGAGAGATTACTCAGACATCGAACAGAAACAATCACAAATCAAATATGAAGGAAACATGTTTGAATTGCAAAAAGAGATAAAAAGGGTTCAGAATTCTTCTCCAAAAGGTTAGAAAGGATTAGAGATCTTCGCCCAAGCTTACAAGTGCTCAAAAACGGCGTAGAGTAAAAGTTATCTCTCTAGGGGTCGAGCCCCGTGGTTAAATAGTAAAATAAATCCCTAAAAAGTCGGTTTAAACCAAAAAAGGAAAGATTGCGTCGGGGATGGGGACTGGTCGATCCCAAAAGGCTCAGTCGATCCGGAACGTGTTTCTGCTCTTACTCCATCTGCCTTCTAGCTCGATCAGTCTTCAACCACTTTAGCTCTAGATGCATATTTTCACCCCCAAAACGCTCAGATTCCTTCCAAAGTCACCTAGAACCTGTAAAGACTCACAAAGGACTAAAAGGACTCTAAAAGCACACTTGGACCTAGGAAAAGACTCAAAACAATCCTAAGAACTATAGTTAAAACCTATAAAATGCAGACACATCAAACACGTAAGGCAGCTTCCCAATGAGCTTCCCGTGGTGACTTCATAAATTGAGCTAAAAAATGAACACAGTAAGCCAAATCTGGACGAGTAGCAACCAAGTAGATAAGACGACCAAGTAGACGGCGGTAAGGTTCAGGCGCAGGTAGTAACGGAGTCTTAGACAAAGCAAGGTTGTGGTTCTGTTCGAGAGGGAAGGCATTCGGTTTGCAACCCAGCAGACCAGTATCAGCGACAATTTCAAGAGCATATTTTCTCTGATTGAGATAAAACCCTTGAGAACTGCGTGACACCTCTATACCCAATAAATACTTCAAAGGACCCAAGTCTTTCATCTTCAAACATGTTGCCAAGTAGCCTTTGAAGATAGTGAGTGCCTCATTTGAATTACTAGTGACAATCATGTCATCAACATAGATAAGTATATTGATTCGAACGCCTCCCTTGTCAAAGAAAAACAAAGAGTTATCGGAAAGAGACTGCACAAATCCATATTCTCGTAAAGCACCAGTCAGTTTTCAAACCAGCAGCGAGGGGCCTGATTTAAACCGTACAGAGATTTGTGTAGACGACATACCTTCTTCTCGTCATTGGTGAAATAACCTGGTGGAGGCTTCATATAAACTTCCTCTGTTAAATCTCCATGTAAAAACGTGTTGTGAACGTCCATTTAATACACATGCCAGTCGTATCCTGCAGCAAGTTCCAAAAACATGCGAACTGTCTGCATTCGAGCCACCGGGGCAAATGTTTCGCCGTAATCCACGCCTTTAACCTGTTTGTTGCCAAGAGCAACCAAACGCGCCTTGTATCGTTCGATGGTCCCATCGGAGTTGTGTTTTATTTTGTAGACCCATTTGGACCCAATCGCTTTCTTACCAGGAGGCAGATCCTCAATCGTCCAAGTATGATTATCTTCCAAAGCACCAACTTCAGAACCCATTGCTTTGGTCCAGACTTTGCTCTTGATCGCTTGATTAAACGTTTTTGGTTCAACCGCATCCGTTATAGCGACCAGAAAAGCAAGATGGGTGGAGGAGAAACAAGTACATCCCACATAATTTTGAATTGGATAGAGAGATGTAGACGTACCCAAAAGACGAGTTTGGGCAGTGTTCGTTTGATAGTCCTGTAGTTTAATCGGAGGATTGTGAGGGCGTTAACCATGACGGAGCGGAAGGACCTCCGGTACCGGAGCAGGCGGATCCGGGGAGGAGGAGGAAGACAGAGTCGGTGCCGGAGTAGATTCAGGAGTTGGTGGCGGAGTGGTGTCATGAGTCGAAGACCGGGAAGGCAAGGTCGTCGGAGACTGTGGTGACGTATTCGAAGACGAAGATGTGTCTGCTGCTGAGGACAAACTAGTGGGTGTTGGTAATGGATCAGAAGAGTTTGTTGGGCCTGGAATTTGAGATTGCACAACGGGCCGAGGACCTTAATCAATAATTGGGCCTAGAGTATTTGTTACCCAAAAAACTTCATCTTTTTCGGTTTCCTGATCGAGACCATCGCGTGAAACAGTTGATGGTTGAAACGGAAACTCCTTTTCACAGAACCGAACATCACGTGAAGTGAAAAATTCATGACGATCAAGATCATAAAGTCTCCAAGCCTTTTTGCCATATGGATAGCCCACAAAAATGGACTTTCGGCTACGTGAAGCAAACTTATCACCCTTATGCGAGTTAGTGGATGCATAACACAAACTGCCGAATACCTTGAGGTGATCATAAGTTGGAGCTGTGTCGTGTAGCTTCTCATACGGAGTGAGACCATTCAAGACTGAACTTGGCGTGCGGTTGATCAAATAATTAGCAGTTAATACACATTCACCCCAAAACTTGATTGGAAGATGTGCTTCAAAACGCAGAGCTCTTGCAATGTTTAAGATGTGGCGATGTTTTCGCTCGACGCGGGCATTTTGCTGAGGAGTGGCGACGCAGGAGGTTTCATGAATGATGCCTTCACTTTGAAAGAAAGCAGTCATACTCATGAACTCCGTACCATTATCGCTTCGAACTCGTTGGACTTGTTTCTGAAATTGGCGTCTCGCCATTGAAATCAAATTTTTGAGATTTTGAGCTGTTTGTGTTTTGTCATGTTGAAGACAAATCCAAACACTACGAGAAAAATCATCAACGATAGTAAGGAAATAACAAGCACCAGAGGAAGAAGGAGTGCGATACGGTCCCCAAAGATCAACATGCATGAGTTCAAAAACAGACTTTGTTTTATTATCACTGATTGGAAAAGAAGACCGTGTTTGCTTAGCGCGGAAACAAACATCACACGCCTTATTAATAAGTGTAGAATCAACATAAACAGAAACATGTGGAAGTGAACCAACTACTTAAGCAGACAGATGTCCCATCATGTGATGCCACAACTCATAGGTTTGAACCTCCTGTGTGGTGACTGAGGCAACAAACTCCATTCTGCAAAAGCGGAAAGTTCCACGCTCACGCTTACCCGCTCCAATCATCGTCCTCGAAGCGCGGTCCTGAATTACAAGAAACTGATCAGCCATTTGAACAACACAATGGTTCTCATCCATCAACTGTCCCACTGAAATAAGATCCGATTGTAAATGTTCGACAAAGAAAACCGATTTCAAAACCAGATTTGGACCTATCACAACTGTGCCCTCTTGACAAGCTATGCGTTGGCGACCATCAGCCAAGATTACTAAAACTGGTTCCATATTGCGTACACTTTCAAGGATATCAAAATTTCCGGTTAAGTGGTGAGAAGCTCCTGTATCTAATATCCAAGAAACAGAGCACTTACCGGAGAGTTTTTCACTGCTTGAACTAGCACCACCATTGGATCGTCCGTTCAGAAGCTTCACCAGATTTTGCCACTGGACATCACTGAGTCCCCTCACACCATCGCGATCTTTCTCGGTGATCACATAGTTCACATGTTCCTCAGGAGCAACCGGCGGAACATGAACCACGTTCGCATAGCTCACACTGCGAGGTTTAGGAGATGGAGTAGAGCCACGTCCTTTACCTGGAGCAAGATGACTGCGAGGACGATCGCCCCACCATTCAAGGTATCCAACCACCGCAAAACAGCTGTCAGAAGAATGACCGTTGCGGTTACAGTGTTTGCAGACGATGGCGACATCATTAGGTAGGGGAGAGGAGAGAGAACGAGGTCGTTGATGAGCCGCATATGCGGAGACTTCAGCAACCGCTTCACCCTTGTGGACATTGACACGAAGATCTTCCTCTTGGCGAACCACATTGTAAACCTCTTCCATAGGTTGTATTGGTATACGAGATACCAGGCTCGAGCGTACCGTTTGGAAACCATCATCAAGACCCGCAAGAAACTCATGGACTTTATCTTCCTCACGGTCTTGCTCTTGTAATGCCATCAGATTGCATTCACACTTACCGCATTTACAGAGACGCAATGGCCGATGATTAGCCATGCTATCCCATATGCGATTCAACTTGCCATAATAGGCTTCAATCGCAAGACCTTGTTGCTTGCAACAAGCAAGCTCAGCCTTCAGTTGTTGGACACGAGGTCCATTAGTCACCGAGAAACGCTTCTTCAGATGATCCCACAGATCCTTGGCGACGTTCCGATGTGAAATGTTGGAACACAGAGATGAATCAATGGTCATGCGAATCCAAGAGACCAACAACGCCTGAATGGTCCACCAATCTTCAAGATCTCGAGAACCCTCCGCCGGACGAGTGATGGAGCCATCAAGGAAACCAAACTTCTTGCTCGAGCAAAGAGCGGTTTTGAGACCACATGCCCATTCTTCATAGTTCATCCCCTTCAACAAAGGATGAGAGATGACAGCACCAGGGTTGTCAGCGGCGGTGAGATCGTAGGGAGAGATCGTTCGCCGTACTTCGACAGTCGTCGGGTTCGAGTTCGTGTTCGTGTTCGTGTTCATCGCTCCGTTCTCACCGGTTCCGGACATGTTTGAAAGGATCGAAAAGAAAGAAGAAAAAAAAAACAGATCAATGTGTTTCTTGCTCTGATACCATGAAGAAACAGAGAACGAAGGTGAAAGCTTGTCTATTCATTAGCAAGTATACAGACATATATATTACAGTGGCGTGGAGGAGAAGCCTAAATCAAAGGGATATCAATCAAATATACACAAGTAGTTATGGTAAGGAATAACTCTAATTACATGACATATGGGATATGATATCTGTAGAGAATAATATCCCAATAAGCTCCAAATTATGACATGTGCGAGGCAAATCAAGGTACAAGCTCCAAATGATTAAAGTAAGATGAAAGAGAGTAGCTGAACATAAAAGATCACGGTTAAATCGGGTTCAAAACATATATAGGGTACAAAGAGTATTACTTTATGCTCCTTCCATTAATTTTGATATTGGTAATTCAATTAGAAAAATATTTGTTCTTCGTTTGTGATGGATAAAGTGAAAAGGGGTTTGTTGAAATTATGTTTGGTTCGTCTATTTAAATTCAATGAAGAAAGTATGATCATTCACAGTGCTTCCTTGTATCTTTTGGTCACTGGACATGTCTTTCCTTATTCTTGGACGTAAAGAGAACAAAAAAATAGATACCACTTAAAAGATGCATGAGTGAGAATGGAAGTGATTATCACTACAAGAAAACACGTCTTTTGCGATGGACGAATATATCGCGAATCCCTCGCAAATCGACAAAAGCGAGATATTTGCGAGGAAAGTCCGTTCTATTGGTATTGTTGACAATAGACAAATGGTTTGGGATATAGAGTTAATTAACATCACTTAATTACGCCGAGAATCCCTACTCCTGTTCTAGCGGTTTTGTCCTCTGAAAAACAAGCACCCAGTAGCATGTGTAAGTCTTAAGGCGTTTGAGAACAGAAGGGAAGAAGTAAAAGATTGTGTCTGTACAACAAACCGTGCTTTTGCTTGTGTTTAAGCTGATAGGTTTCCAGTTTCACCACCATGATAGAATAATTAGTATAAATGAAAATGATTGTCTTGCAGCTTTAACTTACATACTGTGGTACGTTGTACCTATTTCTATATTTGTTGCTGGTTCCTTATGCCCTTATCGTGGACATAACGCCTCAAGGTTTGTACCCGTTTTAAGGTTTTAAAACACCAATTTGGAATCCAAAATGTCTAGGAAACATCTCCATATCCCAAGTTCCCAGCCCCTATGATGCACGGGGACGCCTGTGGGCAGCCGTCTCCCGTCCCGGATTCGAAACGGGGACGGATACCTGACGGGGACAACACTGAAACGTTTCTCAGCCGTTTCAGAGAATGCAGAGACGGCAAGCAAAAAAGGAAATGGGAGTAAACAGATACGGGGACGTCTCCGAGTCGTTTTTAACATAATTGAAGTGTCCCTGTTTTAGAATAGGCAATTTAACTTCTTTTTTATAGAAAAACTCAAATAAAAAAGGAATTATAGGGCATATTCTAGGGCATAAGGCTTATATATAACGATTCACTGCCCTGCGCCCCTGTTTATGTAAACGATTCACTAGTCTTTGACGTCTTCTCTGCTTTCCTTCACGAAACGTCAAAACCAGAACAAGTACGTATCTTCTTCTCTTTCTATTTTGACTTTTTAAAATATTTTCAATGATCGTTGTTTGCTATTCATGTATGTGATCGTTGTTTGCTATTCATCCACAACAATTTGCGGCTTCTATCAAGAAATACTGATGAATATCAGAATGAAAAGACCAAGCAGTGGGATGTTGGTGGAGATGAAAGTGATATTCAAGCTGAAGCAGGGATTATGGAGTTATCAAACCTTTCATTAGATGATCCAGATTTTGAAAATCAATTCCTTAATAATTAGTTTATGATTGTTGTTTATGACTATTTTTCTTCTATTTTGAGACTTATATTTCTAATTATTATTTATGTTGAGACTTATATTTATAATTTTTTATATGTTTATTGAAGTACCTATGCCGTACCCATAATTTTTATTTTGCCGTTTTCCATCCCCGTTTCCGTACCCGATTCCTGTTCCCGTACCCGTTTCAGTGCAACTTAGCCCAGCCCTTTCGTCCACATAACTGCTTGCTGTCCCGTCTTGCTGGAAACGTCTTTGGGACGTTTTGGAGCCGTTCCCATACTGTCCCCTTTCCGAAACGTCCCCGTACCGGAGATGGCTACCAAATACAGAAGTACCCGTGCTAGGTAACATCCATATGCCTGGCTTAATTTTGCGTTTTCTCTCTTTTACTTGAAATCTACGAGACAAAGTTTATGTTCAAGCATTAGCTTTGTGCTATATACTCCGAAGTACATACAAACGAACAAACGCACAAATACCACAAAGTTTGGAACTTGGCTACTATTTAAATTAAATACAATCCAAAAGTTGGCAGATACGACATTTGTGACCCGTACCCGACCCGTTTCAATAGACACTCGTCCTTGGTCCTCACCAGTCCGGGGGATGATTCCGTTTCCTCTATTACCGACGCCGATAGAAACCAGCTACAGGGCTTGCACCATTCCCTACAGATTCCCTCGTGATAATCCCAAGATAGCCACTCCTACTGAAATCTCCTGGATCAATGTCTTCTCCAATTCCATCCCTTCTTTCAGGTTCCTCTCTCTCTCTCTGTCTCTCTGTCTCTCTCCCACCTTTGGTTTCTCTTTACTTTGACCACATTTAGATACTGTTCATGGGTCGGATCAAGATTCGATTTTTATGCTCATATTCCAGTACTTAGGCTTGAATTGGATGCGTGTTGCTGATTTATTACGAATTCTTTCAAAAATTAGCCTTTCAGCTATTGTCTTGGCTAGTTGTTGCTTTTGACTTTCCTGTGTTTTCATGGTGTTTTAATTAGTAAACATCACGAGGTTGTTTTCTTGAAGCTTACAGGAAACAAGTTGGGAACTTGATTTTAACAAGGTTCTTTCTTTGTCATAAGTCTCCATTTTCTAAAGCTGTGTATCATTTGCAGGAAACGTGCAGAGAGTGATACCACTGTTCCAGATGCTCCTGCTAGAGCTAAAATATTTGCAGAAAGGTACATCTTTTGTGTATGTATTTGGTAATTCTCAAGGGTTTGATTTGTTGGAAATGTTTTGGGAATGTCACCTTCATAAACTCGACGAGTTTTGTGTCCTCTGGTTTGCGTTTGATATGTCCTACTTTGAATCTGGAAGATATGGTGGTATACTTGAAGACTGGAAGAAAGATCCTGAGAGTAATGGCGGGCCACCAGATGGTGTTGTAAGTCAAAACAACTCATGATCTTTCTCTCTGGTGTAGTAGTGAGTTTTGTTTTATGGATTGGTTTTGGTTTGTTTTTCAGATTCTTGGCAGAGTTCGTGAGCATTTACTCAGAGAGTTAGGATTTATGGACATATTTAAGAAAGTCAAGGTTTGAATTTTCTCTCAATGGCTCTTGAGGTTTTCAGATTCAGATACTCTCTCTTTCTCATGAGTTCACATTCAATGAATAGGATGAGGAGAATGCAAAAGCTATAAAACTATTTACTGAAGTTGTCAGCCTGAGTGATGCTATTGAAGATGACGGAGAACGGTTAGAGAATTTGGTGAGAGGGATATTTGCTGGAAACATCTTTGATCTAGGCTCTGCACAGGTTTTCTCTTTCTTGAACAACTCTGTTTTTCTTCAGTTGCCTCTCTTTGGTGTCTCCCACAGGAAGCTTTTGCTAATTACGGGTTCTTTTCTTCTCTTTTGCATCTTGAAGCTTGCTGAGGTTTTCTCAAAGGATGGCATATCTTTCTTGTCTAGCTGTCAAAAATTGGTTCCACGACCATGGGTCATTGATGACTTGGACAACTTCCAAGCCAAATGGATCAAGAAGCCTTGGAAGAAGGTAACTCGTTTGTTTCCTTCTTTATCTAATGCTTTGTTCAGACTTCAGAGGTCACCACTTGACAAAATTCATTGTTTATATTCTGTTCTCATTACAGGCAGTGATTTTTGTTGATAATTCTGGTGCAGACATAATTTTGGGTATTTTGCCGTTTGCAAGAGAGTTGCTCCGTCGAGGAACTCAGGTTGGTACTTCTGACAATGACCGAGTCTTTCTCCACAATCTCCTGAGTGATGAAGAGTATACTCTCTAAGTTGTTCTTTCTCTTTTTTATTTCCTATTAAAGGTGGTTCTAGCTGCTAATGAGCTGCCAGCTATCAATGATGTAACATATACGGAGCTAACAGATATCGTGTCGCAGGTGATGAATGAAGTAATTCTTGATTTTAACTAATTCAAAGAAAAGTGAATCTGATTTATTAGACTTAGTCTACCAGTTGAAGGATGAAGATGGCCAATTGTTAGGTGTTGATACTTCAAAGCTTCTGATTGCAAATTCAGGGAACGACTTAGCGGTAAGTCATTATTAGAAGCTCCCATAAAGAAAAATGGGTTTATTCATTAGATTTTTTTTTTTCCCTCTTGTTTCAGGTTATTGATCTCTCAAGAGTATCACAGGAGCTTGCTTACCTTGCATCTGATGCAGACTTGGTCATCCTAGAAGGCATGGTAAGGTCCTTATTAGTAAAGCGCAATCAAACAAAGTATTTAACTTATCTTGACTTAGTAATTAAATTAGCAGCCGTTCTATTCAGGGTCGTGGAATCGAGACAAACCTTTATGCGCAGTTCAAGTGTGATTCTCTCAATATTGGAATGGTAATACTTGTTTCTAAGCCACGTTACTCTCTTTCTTTCTTTATTGGATTAATGAACAACATTTGTTCTGTGTTTAATGCTTATTTTCTTCTGACTTCTCATGAACATCCTTTTTGTTATGCAGGTGAAGCATGTTGAAGTAGCACAGTTTCTCGGAGGACGACTTTACGACTGCGTCTTTAAATACAATGAAGTTCAGAGTTGATTATATTCCAATAAACTTCACTCTTGACTTCTCCGCAACTACGATTTTGTACTGAATCATCCATACTATATACTGTGTCATCATGTTTTTAAAAAGGAGAGACTTGAACCTTCCAAAATCAATACAGATTCCTGATAAAACCAAAAAACAAGAAAACAAAACAAAAACGATGCTAAATACTATTCCGGTTTTTAATGTTAGCGTCAATTTTTATAATGATGCTAAGTAAATGATGTTAAACCCATAAGGAATAATATAAGACATATTGGAGAAACTTAAACTTAGCAAAATGATTTTGAATTCCTACCAACACAAAGAAACAAAAATTGACAAGGAAAAATCCAAAAAAGACAAAAAGAGGTGATAAAGGTAGACATGCATGCAATTCATCCAATCCAACCTCTCCATCATGGAAGCGAGATAAAATTGGGAGTATAAACACAGTGCCAACACTGAAAAATTCTAGTACCTATTCGAATCTCTTTGCAAAGATCTTCCCTTACAACATAGATACAAGCCACTCCAGATCGATGGCCGCCGCAACACATGAAAAGGGTCTTTCCATAGATGAAGTAACTAATGGGATCAAACATCCAACAGAGACTTCGCAAGTTATTTGTTGGCAAAGTCATCAACTTTAGCCATACTACTTCCTCTTCCTCTATATCGATACTTTTCTTGGTTACCCAAATATCAATCTTCCTTGTTTCATAATATTGCTTTAACAAGGAAAAACGATCTCTCTCATAAACTGCGAGGATAAACATATCGAAAAGATGGTTCTTCTGACACGGAAGGAGACAAAAAGGTTTGAAACTCTCTGTCGAGAAATCAAAGCTTCGAATGAAGTACTCACCACTAGGACCCTCGACATTACTAGTAATCCAGTAGAGGTTTCCATTCAAGGAAACATTTGGTCGTTTTGCTTCGTCAGGTGTATCAATAATTGTGAACGTGTGAGAGGTACATTGGTAGATGGCAACTCTCACCTGGTAAGGGTAAGCTTCTTGGCCTAGTCTCCAAAAAAAATAGCCCAAGACCTTGTAAACCTTTTGGGGTCTACTATTATCGTATCCTAAGCCGGAAATACAGAATATCGTATCCTTGTAGTACGGTTCGTACTCGATCCATTTGACCTGTCTTAGCCACGGATTCCACAGCGCTGTCCCATTCTTCCAAAACTGATACGTACAAAACAAGAGCTCATCACAAGTAGTGAAGGTTGTGAGATTCATTGTATCCTCGTACGGAATATCAAAGGAGGCGGGTAGCTCACGCAACTCTATGGTTGGATCGATGATGTTGTGATCGATGATGTCTGCTGAATAAATCTTGGAATTGGTCTGGAAGAAGAATTGAGGACGTGAGCGAGAGAAGTGGTTGTTTAGAAAGCTCTTGTCGTTGAAAAGAGAGTTCCATCGTTTACATACGGTTTTGAATCGAACAAGAGAGTGAGGTGGGAGACGTGTGAGTATTTCTTCCTCCAACTCCCACGGAAGGTTCACCGGCGGCTGCTCGATCACCCGATCTTCTAGACACAAGCACTGTCCCATGCTTAAGTTAATTGCTACCCACGAGCTACTTGCAAGTTGCAACCATAATTAGGTCTTCTGTTTTCAGCTTTGTTACTAATATTTATCTCTAACGAGAATTTTGGAGAGGATAAACTCTAGTTTAGATTTTTAAAAAGTTGTTAGTACATGACACATTGTCAAAATCTTTTTGATATACGTGCGGTAATCTCCTGACATTTCATATAGTATCTTTTAAATATTCGATACATCGATCACAACAATTAAATTATGCATGCAGTAGCTGTAGCTGATCAACTTCTTTACCAGAGTCATAATATAATTACGGCATTGGTCAAATCGGCAAGCTGTTCTGATCTTGGACGCAGTACATTTTAATTAAACAATGCTAGCTCTTTTGTGATTAAATTTTTTTTTGTATAGAATAAAAAAAAAATCGATTTAGCTCACTCTTCTTATGCTTACTCATAGTATGAATTATTATGTGAAACTGAAATTTACAAAAGTAAAGTATATTTTTTATTACTTCGCCCAAAAAAAAAAAGATCCAGTATATTGTGACCCATGATTACCAAAACACAGATAGTGTCAACAACAATGTAAAAACGATAAACATTAATAAAACAATAAATGTCTCTCATTAACAAAGACCACGTTAACTTAAAAACCAATCAAAAAATAAGATTTCAATAACATAACAAAAATCAACTTGTCACCACCATGTAAAAACATTGTAAAGTAATCAAATGCGAAACATAGATAGTTTTATACCCGTTAGTAAGAAGCATATGCAAATAATTTTTATAAAACAAAAAAAAAAAATATATATATATATATATATATAGAAGAGAAAAAAATGCTTAATCTTGATAAGCGTCTCTTATAAACACCATTTATAAACTTCAGACTCGTAGTTAAACAAACACAAGAACCTCTCTTCGTCTCTCTCTTTCACTCTCGCTCTCGCAAAGAACGCTTTCATTACTCTGTTTTTTTTCTTTTGTTGCGGAAAACAAAGCTATGGGTAGTTGTTTCTCGACGACTAACGAGGATGATACACCGGAGATGCAGAACGACTCGTCTTTCACGAACTTCTCTCTCTCCGATCTTAAGACGGCGACCAAGAACTTCAGTTCCGGTGTGATCATATCAGAGGATGCAGAGGATTGCTCCAATGTCGTCTACAAGGGTCGTTTACCACAGAATCTTGGCTTCGTCGCTGTCAAGAGATTCAAGAATATGCCTTTGGTTGATCGTGGCTACTTCAAGGTGCCTTTTCTTGCCTTTTAAAAGCTTTAGCCAACTTTGCCACGCTCATTGATCTCTTTTGATGGGTTTGATTCTGTTTCTTCAGGGAGACGCAAAAGAAGTTGGGGAACTGAAACACAAGAGGCTCGTCAAGTTGATGGGATGTTGCTGCGATGAAGATGAACTGCTCCTTGTTGCAGAGTTCATGCCGAATGTTACACTTGCTCGGCGTTTGTTCCGTCGTATGACTCTTCTTCTTTATGTCTTCTTTGCATTTTACATTTAACGTTGGTGAATCTTGAGGTTAAAGAGGCTGTATTGTTGGTTTCTGTTAAATGATTTGTGTTCAAGATGGTGCTAACGTATCTGCTTGTAGAATCGATTGAAACAGAACTCTTTAGAATTCTCTGTTTTGAATCTGATGATTGCGCTTTAGATTGTAGCAATGTATATGCTCATTGAATCGATCGATTTGAACTGAACTTGTTAGCATTCTATGTTTTGAGTGAGGCTGCATTAACTGTTTGTTTACGCATCATGATTTGAGTTGTAGATTGTGTCTATGTATCTGCTTATAGAATCCATCGAAACAAGACTTGTTTGCGATCTTCGTTTTGAATCTGAAGACAGAGAGACTGACTGCATTGATGGTTATATAAGTGTTTCTGCATGCGTGTAGAATCAGAACTTATTAGCTTTCTCTGAGTTATTTTCTTTCTTGATTTCACAGAGAAAAACAAAACCATGGAATGGTCAATGAGGTTGCGAGTGGCGTATCATATAGCCGAAGCATTAGATTACTGTAGCACTTTAGGTTTTGCAAAGTACAGTAACTTAAGTGCTTCCACAATTCTGTTTGACTCGGTATGTAAAACAACATCTTCATGCATATACCTTGTATAACGATGTTAAACTGTTTCTTGTTGCTCAAATGGATGTGTTGAAGGATGGTGGTGCGTGTCTTTCGAGTTTCGGTTTACTGAGAGAGATCATCGGTTCTAATCGAAGAGAAGAAGGTAATCAGTTTGCGCTTCTCTCTTCAGTTTATTGCCAGGATCAGAATGTGATGTTTATATTCTCATTGTAGGAAGCGTGAACCCTGGAAACGTGACATACAGATTTGGTATTATCCTTTTGAATCTGCTAACTGGAGTGCAAATTCCTCCAAGCCATGTAAGTGATTCTGTTCACGTCCTCTCTTGTTTGCTCACTTGGCTTTGTGATTCTGATCATGAGATTCTCCGTCATTGTTAATTCCTTGTAACACAAGCCACATATGTCTGAGTTGTTATTTCTCCTGCTTCTAGGCTCCTGAGGTAATAAGAGGAATGAGTGTTACTCACCTGATGGATCCAAATCTGCTCGGAAAGTACTCTGACGAGGAAGCAACTATAGTCTTAAATATCGCATCTAACTGTTTGCAATGCACTGATGCAAGCAAAAGTCTCATCACGAAAGAGCTTGTTGCAGCACTTAAAGCCTTGCATACTAAAAGACAAGTAAGGAGGATTTGTTGGAACTATATATGCATTAGTCATGAGTTTTCGCATTCATGTTATTAACCAATCCTTTTTGTTTGCAGATTACATCTATTCAGATACTTGAAATGATAAAGCAGGATGAGGTGGGAGCATCTTCCAGTCAAGGACAAGAGGTTGAACCCTTGGACGAAGTAAGAAGGGGATTGTTGTTATGATCTGTCGTTATCTGTATATTGCACTCTTGATGATATTTTTCACAACATGATCCTTTTGCTTTGCAGGTCTCATCTTCTGAACTCTCAAGCCTAGGACAAGCCTGTCAGAAACTTGACCTAGTTGCCCTATATAATGTCTTGGCACAGCCAGAGTATGCAGCTGTGTATTATAACAAGGTAACAAACTGATTGATTCTTTCTCAAGCTATTAATATAAAAACTTGGCTTATAAGTCTTAACTAGTATTTGTTGGTTTGTTCAGTTGTCTTTCGTTGGATGGTTACAAGAGACGAGTGGTATAGATGATGTGGACGGAGAAGAAGCCCATCTTGAATTCAGAAGCCAAAACCATATCTCCACAATCGATAAGTATACTGAGGTATATATTATAGATCACTGAAACTATATCAATAACAGTTTTATAAAGCTAGGTTTAAAAGTTTGTTTCTGTCTGCAGATCATTGAAACTAGAAAAAAGGTGTCCGTGAATGTTTTCGCAAGACGCTGCTTCAGCCACATAAAGCGTAATCAGGTGGTAGCAGCAGTGGTTGATGCTATGAGAGCACAATCAGAGTTCCCTGAGTCGCCTATTGGTTTCTACTTGCACTCACTGATACTAGCCAGAATGGGCAGCAACACTAGATCTGCTCGTGTCTTCAAACAAGCGACTCAAATCGAAGCAGAGTTAGGAAGAAGCATGGTTATGGTAAGGATAGATATTTTAATGTTAACCGTGATTGATGATTTTTATTTTCATGTAAATTAATCATGTCAAAACTCATCTTTTTGCTTGCAGGCTCCATCTTCTGCAATGCTTGAATCAACAAAGCAGCAGCAGGAGGCATCATCATCATCGATCTGCTAAAAGGTTCAACAAAGCAATTATTCCTCGACGCTAAGAGATCCAGAAACATGGTTTAGGAAGAAGAATCCTGATTTTGCAGAATACTTTACATATTCTTTGTTGGTTGATATAGGGAATAAGGAGCTGGCACCGCACGTGTGAAGTCAAGGAGGTCAAGGATAAGAAGAGAATGTCACGTGTGCGATGAGCTGGGAGAAGTTGATGAAAAGCTGTCATCGTTACGGAATAAAGCTGTTACCGTTAACACTGTTAGTTAACAGGTTATATATGAGCACTTGTTAGCTCACGTTTTCTTTTATGCCTTTGTTATCTGATTTGTAGAACTTTCTAGAACTCTCTCTTCCTCATCGTTTAGCTGGTTTCTCTCATCGAGATTCTTGCTGGTGAGATGACATTACTGCGTTTTACTTGAACGTTGTAATTGTTTATCGTTTATCTAAGTGTGAAATTTGTTGGTTTACTAATTACGTTATCATTGGTTTTGTGAGCCAAGAATCATAAACAACGGTTACAAGTTTTGTTTTGTTTTTCTTTTTTTTTTTCTCTGTTTTTGAAAACTGATTTTAATTCATCTCTTTTGTGGTGGCTTTTTGAAGAAACAAACCATACATGATACATATACCGAATTATCGATATACGTATATTTAAACAATTTAGAGAAACAAATATTCAACGTAATGAAAATTATGGACTTTATTCAAAAAGCTAACTTCTTGAATATATATATTGGACATTTATTAGATAACTCTCTTTGCATTTCATCAACTAATTAAGTATATAGAATACGTACTATCAGCGGCGAAACCAACGTAAAAACTAAAAAGAGAGTAAGTGACTTACCGTAAGTGACTTAATGAATTTTAGATATTTTAGTATACAAATCATGGCACATTCACAAAAGAGCTTGCTGAAGCATTTGAAGCTTGCAATCTTGCATACTGTAAAAGAAACGTAAGGAGGATTGTTGGAACTGTAAATGCTATTAGTCACGATTTTTTGCATTCACGTTATAGACCAATCGTTTTTTGTTTGTTAAATTACGCATACCTTCTTCCAAAGTGTTTCAGTAAGTTTTAAGACATCCAAACATTAAAATAAATCTTTTTGTTTACATAATATATTTTAATTATGAGAAGACCCTCTCATTATATGAGCGAGGGATGGACATGGTATGTAGTATGTACCCGAGTGAACAATCTTATATAATACTAGATTCGGACCCGCACGTACGTGCGGGGTTGATTTAAAAAACTATGTTTGCTTTATAATATATTACATATATATGAAGTTATGTTTGTAAATGTATTATTTTTTAGAAATGTTAGACACATTCAATATCCATATTCTACCAATTTTGATTTGTTTTTAATTCGGTTTAGACAAAAGAGTGATTGGATTTGTTTCTGTTATCAACAAAAATAATCACATTAAAAAAAATAGTAAGAGAAATGTGGTATGTTATTTTGGGACAGTAAATATGTCATGCCAATTATATGTTAAGTTTTTATTTAACTATTTGATATTGTATATTTTAGTCCAACAAATAAAGAATATGTAAGAGATTCAAACATGCACGTACGTGCCTAGATACGGACCCGCACGTACGTGCGGTGTTGTTTTCATAAGTAATATTTGATTTCTTGTAACATATACATAGTTGTGCCAAGAGGAAAACTTTGTTTACTGAGTTCTGTTCAGAAAAGAGGAGAAAGGGATATATATTTATTTGCTTACCCTAAATATTTATTAACTTTTTAAAAAACCTTAATTGTTGAAGTAATTTTTTTCTACTCACTTAATTAAGCCCATATCAAAGCCCAATATTTGTTTCGTATTTATCTATATTATTAACACATTATTTTAGCATAACCATTAAGTCTCATATAAACATAAGTTTATTAGGACTACAGTCTAAATAATATATGCTCCTAATATTTTCTCCAAAATTTGATGCCCTAAGCGAATGTTTCTTTTTTCCTAACTATGGCACGGTTCTGAACATATAGTTATGTTGTTGTTAATAGAAATGGTTATGGAAACTTCTTAAATATAATTTTCATAAATATTGGGTATGAAATTATTGATATACAAAAAGTTTATTTCAAATAGTTTAATATGTGTGGATGGATGCACTTGCTCCTTAATACGATTACATGTTTTCCCATTTAAAAGTCTAAACACAATAAAATCAATCACAAGTAGTATAGTCTTCACGTCACAATTAAAGTCTCTTAATTGTACTACTCCCTGGTAAAATGGTTTTGTACTTGTTTCTTGTGTGATCCAACATTCTCCTTGGCTAAAACTCTTCATAAACACACCCTAATTATTAGCTAATTTAAATACCAAACAATAAATTTCTTAATGTGTTTAATTCCCAAGTCTAAAATATCAAACCAAAGTTTGCCATCCTCAAAAACAAAACACACAAATTAATGATACATTAAAAATAACCTTTACTACAATTAATTCAAACCATAATTGATGAAATTTTATTAAAGATTTTAAATTATAATATTATTTGTTATTTATTTTAATTAAATATAATATTTTTTATAAAAATAGATTTTAGACAAAATTAGAATTTAGTAGCTCTATTATTTAAGAACAATAAAATATTTTCATAACTATAATTTTCGGATATATATATTACCTATAATTTAAATATATTCTTTTTAATCAGTTTGAAATCAATATAAAAGAGCATATTCCTTTTATAGTTGTTTCATTAGTCATTTTATTATTATTAATTATTGTTTCATTTTCATAAAAAAATATGATTAAATTTTAAAACAAATTTGAAAATCTAACCTTTAAATAAAATGAAAAAGCCAGAATGATGTAGTCATGCTTCATACCATCTAGCTCGATTACTTGATTTGAGGATCCATGTTCTACCAACTGCTCTTCCTTCTCTTATCCATATCCTGATTAGTATTTAATAAGAACTCGATATTTATGATTTTTCAATCAAGGGTGTGTCATAAAAAAGAAAGATCAAACTTTAACATAATATAAAATCTACAAAGTCAATAAACTAAGTAAATATAAAGAATAAATAGATCAAAGTACCATTGGTTTGAAGAAACAGTGACACACAAGGTGGAGAAACAACCATTTCCATGCTCTATTCGAACGCTGAAATCAAGAATATAAAACTCAAATTAGATCTTCAATTAGCAAAAAGAACAAAAAAATTATGTGCTATTAAAATTGAAAAACAAAAAAATATATTCTAGGCTTAAACAAAAAATTTCGTTATACATAGAAAAAGTTCAGTATCTATCTATGATTTTCATTTATTATTAAAATATTGTTTGCCAAATATATTGCTTAAATTTTGTAATTGTTCGTTGATAGTTTCCACAAAATTCGCCATCATATCGCCTATATTTTGTTTGAATATTTGTTTCATAACTCAAAATAACTAATTACTTCAATTATCTTCAATTAATTCACACCATAATCGATGAAATTTTATTATAGATTTTAATTTATACTATTAATCGTTATTTATTTTAATTAAATATAATAATTTTGTAAAAATAGATTTTAGACAAAATTTAAATTTAGTAGCTCTGTTATTTAAGAACATTAAAAACTTTCATAAGTTTTAAAATAATAATTTTTGGATATATATATATATATATATATATATTACCTATAATTTAAATATTTTCTTCTTATTAATCAGTTTGAAATTAATATAAAAGAGCTCCTTTTTTAGTTGTTACATTATTTATTTTCTTATTATTAATTATTGTTTTATTTTCATAAAAAATATTGTTAAGTTTTTAAAGAAATTTGAAAATCTAATGTTATCTATTTCCATTTCTGATAATTCTATATTTACTTTCTTTAATTAACCACGTCATTTATAATATCAAATTAGGTTTGACCAATTCAATTCCTTATATAATAAATTGTTGTTTCCAGAAATATATCTAAATATATTACCAAGTTAAATATGTTTACATATATATAATTCTGAATTTAAGTGTCCGATTTTTATGGTAATAAATTTAATTTTCATAAATGTTAGGTAATTTTTATTATTAGACTGTGATATGTTTGGAAACCGATTTAGAACCCACTTTAATTGCACCCGATTTTTTAGGGTTATATCTTTTAATTTCGGTTCAGCTAATACCACTAATATCAATCTGTTTGGCTCCTATTAAATATCAATCTGTTTGGATACATGATTTATATATATCCTTATTCTGTTTTCAGTGGCATTTCATGTAATAATCTCTTAGTCTATGTCTACTTATTAAAAATGCTTCCCTTTTAATAGTATAGATGAGAAAGTTTTTTTGTAACTTTGTCTGCCAATGCGACACTTGGCGCTCTATATTTGTGACACATGTCTTTCTTACTAATCATAAATTAAACATTTTCTACATACTTTATTTTATTTATATCTTATATGGTGTATAGTTGGTTTTAAAAAAAAAATCACATTGTCACAAAAATATTTTTCTTCCAACTTTTTAGTTTTAACATATAATATATTTCCTAATAAAAGCATATACCATATAACTTAAAAATAAAACTACTGATCAAACCAATTAAAAAAATAAAAAGTTTTCATACTTTTAAAGTAAAAATTGAAACCAAGTTCATTTATGATAGACTAATTTTAAAATATAGAATATGTACTAATATATTTTAAAAAATCACATTGTATTCAATAATCATATATATTGTATTAAAGACAAAACTCAGATAAAAATGAAACTACTGATCGAACCAATTAAAAAAAAAAGTTTTCATATTTTTAAAATAAAAATTGAAGCCAAATTAATTTATGACAGACTAATATAAAAATATAAAATATGTTCTAATATATTTAAAAAATCACATTGTATTCAATAATCATATATATTGTATTAAAGACAAAACTGAGATTAAATTAAATTATATTTAATATTCTATAAGTTACAGTTTGACTGTCTCTAAAATGTATGTACTAAAAGAAAAGAAAAATAACATAATTGCTTAATCACCCCATAAAATAGTAGGAAACAATAGTTTCACAAAAAAATTAATGGTAATTACAATATTTATTTTAAAATAATTAGAAAATAGATATAATATATCGAATCTAAAAATATTAAATTTGACACATTTTTCTTTTCATAAATTTTATTCAAAATTTAATGTGAGATATAGTATAAGATATTTCATAAATTTTTATGACATGAGCCATATTTTAATATGCATTATTCCAAATTTTTATATTAAGGGTGATTACAAGATTAGAAAGTAAAACACTGGAGCATATGATAAATCATGAGTGCACTTATTAAAATATTCAAAATAATCATTGGTGATTCTTCTGTTACCTTGTAAAACATATTGTCTAGATTCATACTCTCATTAGTATAATACAAAATTCAGGTTCTAGAAGTTTAGTTTATTGATTGGATGAATTTGAGTCGGTCAGATTTTTTTTCCTCACATATCTTATTTTAAAATCACCAAAATCTGATGAAAAAGTCAACATATAGATATTATAAGTTTTTATATAGTTAATTAAAAAAGCATTTAAATCTAAGTTAAAATAAATTAGAAATGTAGTTATGTCAGAAAAATAATTGGAATGTATCTATTGTTGATATCAATTTTTCTAATTTTGTCTTCCCTTCCATCTATACCAATTGAAATATTAGAGAGTTCATTTTTTTGACAATTAAAAGAACTTAATGAATAAGAATAGAGACAAGAACCGAGAAATAATCCATCATCATAGACGTATAACACATTCTAAGCATCCATATAGAGTTTCTAATTCGTAAGATATTTTTTAGGAGGCTAACTGAAGAAAATCAAACCGTAGCAACATATTGTGGAGTCAAAAAGAAAATCAAATATCAAGATTGAGTTAGAGAATATATAAAGTTGTAAAACCACTCGCAAAAAGATAAATATTTATCAATTATTTTTCTTTACGATCATATAAGTCTTGATCGCATCCATATATTACAGCTTTGGAAAAGATGTAGGGAAAGATGAGATTTATTTGGTAATATTTGTAAACAATTTTCAATACTCAATTTTCGTTTTGAATGTCTGATATATTGTCTCTACACAAATATCATGTGTACTAAGACTATCTCCAATATATATTCTATTTTTTTACTCTAAAATAGAGCATAGTTTTTTCAATATGTCAATCTATTTTATACAAAAAAATGGAGTTAGTGTAAAAAATTAAAGTTGCATATAGAGTAATCGTACCATTTACTCTATTTTAGAGTAAGATATAGAGTAGGGTTAGAGTAAATATTACTGTAACATCCGCGAACCAAAATCCCGGTTTAGGGGATTGCATCGGTCGATGCAGGTTCAGTTTTCTGCGTTTTTACTTAAGTTAAACGCTGCGTTTTGGGTTAGGAAACCCTTAAGTTGTGTTTTTGTCTCATTCGACGGATTTGGCCATTTTTGAGAGAAAACAAAAGAGAGAAAAGTTCCCTAAGTGTTATTGAGTGTTCTTGGTGATTTCTGGAGATTTGAGGATGTTCCTGTAGAGATCTGAAACAACCCTTCCCATTTTTTTTTTATATACCTTAATTTACTAGTGGTCCCATACCCACTAACATCCTAACAACAATCAATAACCGCGGATAACCAAATAAAACAATTCCAATAATATTCCAACATAACCAATCCAATAACATCATAATCCCAAACAAAGAAATAACCAAAAGCTAACATCCTACAATGTTCCAAAGACTTAATCTAGCAACCTAACATCAGCCAGACCACAATCAATCAAGCCTCTAGAACACCCTCCTCCTCATTGCCTTTGATTCCACGATCACACTTTTCCTTTACCTGCACACCACAAACAACAATTGAGATGCGTAAGTATTATCATAAATACTTAGTGAGGCCATCCTCCCATCTACTAGGTTATACACACAAGCATATGAGACCCTCAAGTTTAAGCAAAACAAACAACACACAACAATACATCAAACCAGGAAAAACAAGTCTCGGCTGAGACCAGTGTCGACCGATGCCTCACGGTGTCGATCGATGCTACAAACAATGGTGTCGACCGATGCTAAACGGTGTCGACCGATGCCCCTCCAAGTGGTGTCGACCGATGCTTACTGGTGTCGATCGATGCCTCTTCTGCAGACACGATCTGCGCGAATCCGAACATCGAACTCTCCTTCCCAATCATCTCGAATCCATCTCAAACTCACCCAATGACCTCGGAAATCACTAGGAATCACAAAAAACAACGAACCCAAGCAACAAAACAACACAAACAACAAAGAATACACCCAAACAAGAGAGATCTCATGCTTAGATCAACCATGGTCAAGCACTCACCTCAAGAACAGGAAGATTGGATTGAGAAACGTGGAAAACAACACCTCCAGAAGCTCCCCCTTCGTTTCCAGCAACAGCTAACCCTCCTACAGCCTCAGATCTCTCCAAAAACTCCAAGAACAAACCCAGAAAGTCACAGAAACGTTTTCTCTCTTTTCTCTCTTTCTTTTTCTCTCAAAAGCGGCGAGTACAGACAAAATAACACGACCTAGGGTCGTTTTTCCCCTTTTATACACGATTTAGGGATTTTAATTGAACCAAACCGAACCAATCGGCAATTAAAACGAACCCGACCAAACCGGAACACATGGTGTCGATCGATGCCCCAAAGGGTGTCGATCGACACCCACACCAAAATTACAAAAATTGGTTCGCGGATGTTACAAGATCTGTAGCTGGGATCGTTGTAGGTGCTTCCTAAGAGCGTTGTTTTGCTTGTTTAAGGTTCATAATCTTCTTGGCAAAGGTAAGTGCATGACCATGGCTGATCTAAGCTAGAGATCTCTCTGATTTGCTTGTTATGTGTTGTTAGGCTTGTTAGATTGTTATTTGGGACGTTAGGAAGCTTTCTTGTGGCTTGGGATCGAGTTTTGTGGTTGTAGGAACAAAGATCCGGCGATAAGCTTCGGGGAAAACATGATGCTCGGCATTGCATCAGTCGATGCACTTTGTGTGTCGGTCGATGCAAGTGCGAGGACGGCGCGTAAAACCTAGGGTTTTCATGTTATGTCGAGCAAGCGTCGGTTGATGCAGTGCGAGTGTCAATCGATGCAAGTGTAACTAGCAACGGTCGATGCAATCTTGTGTCGGTCGATGCATCCCCATCTGGTGTGGGTCGATGCAGAATCCTGGTTTGTTATTGTTGATTGTTGATTGTTGTTTGATGGTTAGAGATGTCTCTATTGCTTTTGTATATAACCCAGTAGATGGAGAACAATTCTTGGGTTCACCCCTAGGAGTGAATCCATCTCATTCATCCCCACCTTAATAACCCTTCAATTAGCCATGTCATTTTAATAAAATAATTCATATTATTTAAATAAACCAAAACACTTAAAATTAATTATGGAAACCACTAACTAATTATCTCATGTACGAAAAGGAAAAAATACAGAATTGTAGGGACCACTAACTATTTGTTAAAGTTGTTGCTTTAATTTTCTCCAAGAAGAAATCGATGAACTGCAACTCCAAAATGCAAAAGAAAGAACAGTTTGACCTTATTAATCAAATGGAAAAAACTCAACGATCTGAACAAACACCACAAGTAGTAAATATTTGAATTTGCAGATAGTCTACTTTAGGACGTAGAGAATCACGTAAGTCGAGTAAATGTCAAATCAATATGTATCTAATAACCAGAAAAAAAAAACGAAAAAGAGAATGAGTAACGACTTGGTCTCTAAACAAAAAGATGTAACAAAAATTAAATAGTCTCTAGATAATAATAGAGTTTCAACAGTTTTTTGTGTTGTCCACTTCAAAATAATAGAGCTTAGGCTAAATCACCACAACACTTGTCAAATTCCTACAAAATATAAAATTTCAAATTATAAAAATAAAAGATAATTAAAATATAAAAACTAAAAATAAAATATTTACTTGTAATCGAGAGGAAAATAATTATGTCGGTAAGGTCGGATCAGTGGTAGCAACAGATAACTGGGTATCAGAAATAGGAGTCGAGTCCTGAAACATTTATAGATTTTATCTTGTCATTAGTATACATACACAAATTGATTAAGTCACATTATGGTGGAAATTGAACATAAGCAAAAAAAAAAGAAAATTATTTATCAAATACCTGAAATGATAATTTTCTCTTTGATGTACCACGTTTTTTTTGTTTCAAGAGCATTCAAATACCGACCATGAGGTCCGACTGTTTTGTTCTTTGGTCATCCAACAGTAGCTTTTCTTTTAATTCCACTTACGTTTGAAATTTTCTCATCTTCTTCTCCTTCCACAGGTTCAACATGTGAAGTTGATAGCATCCATGCATTAGCTTTCACAAGTTCCTTTTTCTTTTCCTCTAACTTTTTAAGCAACTGACATGCAGGTTCATTTGCACACATCATCAATTCTACATGTTCAGCAGCAACGGATGCAATCTCACGGAAATTTCGACATAAATGGCTGTAACGCTTTCCAATCGATTGTGTTACAGATCCATTAGTTGTCTCTGTACGATAAGAATATATGCTTCGTAATTTTGCCTCTTTAGTCCATCGATTCAAGATGTAGTTAGATTGAATTCTTCTAACATCCTTCTTATCCAACACTTTCAATGTATGACGACATAAGATCCCAGCAAAAGAATACTTCATGCAGCTACACTCTACTGCTTGGTTTGTAGCATTATAATTAACCAAATGCTCTTTCGATCCACCACGATAAGATACTGTGTATTCATACACCATCTCAGACTTACTGACCTTTTTTGCAACATAATCATCGATAACTGTATATTGCTTCTGAAACAAGCTAAAAACTTCAGGTGTATACACTTCTTCTGCATGTTGCAACATCTCTACAGAAGCAGATAATACTGACAAGGTATGCATCATTTTGAAGTCTGCAGTTAATTCTTTATATCGTCGATCACCCAAAACTCTCTCATAGTGTTCAAAGAAGGACAATAAGTCATAGCTCCTCTTCAAGTATCTTTTCAAAATATTATTCATGCTTTCACTATGTTGTGTGCTCACCATATCTGCTGTAAAAGTATGACGTCCATATACCATTGCCCATTTTTCTCTCACATCAAAAATATTCTTCAAGCATTTATTTTCTGTCAAATTATGCTTCTCAAGCATATTACTCCATGCCAATAACCAATCTTCTTCCCCCTCATGGTCATATACACAATTTCCAAAGTCTGTGGCAAATTGTCCTGGTCCATGAAATAAATGGCTCAACTTCTTTGCAACATTTTGGTAAATATGCCAAACACATAACCTATGCTTTGTTTCAGAGAACACCTTTTCTATTGCATTCGTCATTGCTGCAGACTGATCATTAAGAATTGTTTTTGGTTGTTTTCCAGACATTGCTCCGAGAAAAGTCTCAAAAAGCCACTTATATGACTCTGTGGTTTCATCATATAGTAAAGCAGCACCAAACACAACAGTTTGCTTATGATGATTGACCCCTACAAATGGAGCAAATGGTCTATCATATTCATTGGTCTTATAAGTTGTGTCAAAGCAAACAACATCTCCAAAAAGATTGTAATCACTTATAGACCGATCATCTGCCCAGAAGATATTCGTGATCATATCGTCTTCATCAAGTTGCATTGAATAAAAAAAAGATGAATTATCCTCTTTCTTCTTTTGAAAGTATTCTAAAACTGCTCCAGCATCTCCTTTTACCATTTTTTCCATTCGCTTTCGGTAAATGTAATTTCGATAATCTTTCTCCAAGAAACCCAGATTTTCTCGTCCCCCAACTTCTCTACTCATCATTTCGACGATTGCTTTTGCTGAAGTTCCTGACATCTCAATATCATCAGCATGTTGTGTTTGAGCGACAGAGAACATCCGGTTTCCTTTCATAAAATGCGTCATAGGCGTATCCACTAAATCATGGTTGTGACTCTGGTTGAAAGACACAATCTTAAATTTTCTTGTCCTCTGAAGGTAGCAAGCCATATGAGCTTTACAACCACATCGAGTAATTCGTTGTGAATAAAGAAGCCTCACCACCTTATTATTTTTTTTATCTTCCTCCGTTGTTTTCTTACATTAAAACCATGTACTCCTCCAAACTTTTCATAAGCTTTATGCGCAAATTCATCAGAACTAAACTCCATTCCAATACACAGCTCATCTTTCTTCTCATTTTTTGTGTTTGGTTCTAAAGTAGAAATTTCTTCCGTGTTAACATAGTCTTTTTTATTGGCTATGTCATCTTCTTCTTCTTCCTCAAATTTGTTGTCATCGCTTACTGAATCATATTTTTCTGCCTTATACTCAAACTGTTTTTGACTAAGACAACTGGGTTCACCTGAGGCTGAGACTTGCATACTAGATTCATATTGATCATAATGAACAACTTCATGACTATTCTCCATCGCCACCTGCAGTAATTTGTATGATATGATTGTAAATTTGTTAGTATATCATATTAATTTTGTCAATAAAACGAAAATAAACGATCACACAACAAAAAAATAAAAATAATGATGTTCGAGCATAATTATGATGACGAAGAAAAGAAAATACACACTACAAAGAACTAATGATGACGAAGAAGAGAATTATGAGCATAATACATCGAAAACTGTAGATTCAAGAATTATACATATAGATAAATAGAAATTTGAGAGAGAAGACTAGGGTTAATTGACTTTATATATGAGATTTAAAGTTATTCATTTAAGTATTTTTTTCCTTTTCGTACATGAGACAATTAGTTAGTGGTTTCCATAATTAATTTTAATTGTTTTGATTTATTTAAATAATATGAATTATTTTATTAAGATGACATGGCTAATTGATTGGTTATTAAGGTGGGGGTGAATGAGATGGGTTCACCCCTAGGGGTGAACCCAAGAATTGTTCGTAGATGGGAGGATTGCCTTACTGAGTGTTTATAAAATATTCATGCATTGCAATTTGTGTTTGTGGTGTAGGTAAAGGCAAAGTGTGACCGTGGAATCAAGGCAATGAAGAGGAGGATGTTCTAGGGACTCGTTTGGATGTTGTCTGGCATTGTTAGGTTGCTAGAGTTGAGTCATTAGAAACATTGTTAAGTTGTTGGTTTTATGATTCTTGCTGTTTGGTATTTGGATATTGATTATGTTATAATATTGGTTATTTATTAAAATTGGTATTGGTTATTTCCGCTGTTGAATGTGATTATGGTTAGGTGACTAGTGGGTATAGGACCACTAGTATGATATATATGTCTCTTTTTGTTGTTCTCTTTTTAGGCATTTAGCATTGAATAAGAACTATTAAATATCTAATTAAGATTTCATAAATTAATCGTTTTATGTGGATATTTAAAATATTTTGAGTTTATAAGCTTATGTATAATCACTTCAAGTCTCCAAAGCACATCAAGATGATTTAAAAGCGTGATCGTGAAAACAGTAAAAATAACATGTAAAAAATACATAAACATTTTTTTTTAATAGGAATTTGAAATTTCATATAAGGAATGAAAGGGTTTGTAGAGGTTACAAAAAAAAACCTTTACATGATAGGCTATTCCTTGCCAAAAAAAAAGAAGATATTAAACAAGGAAAAAGGCCTAGAAAACTAGAAAATTACATAAACATGATTTACACACAGATACGAAAATTTACCTTAACAGCCCTTTGAAGCTACTCGTTACGCTTACCTGGTCTGAATTCGCCCTCGAGTGAAGTTCATCTCCGCCCTAACAGCCGCACTTGGCCACCGTCCTCATACTTTCCACGAACGCTTCTGTTTCCACATCATCCGCAAGAATTTCCACCAACTGCTCAGGACTTATCACAAGCTTCACCTTCCACACTCCACGACTACCTCCTCGGCTGCCATTCATAGCCGCCGCTACTGGCGTTTTCCCCGAATACATTCTGTACGGCGTTGATAGTTGGTCGGAAGAATACTGTGGAGTGGTTGAGGCGGCGGAAGAAAGAGGGAGGAGGTAGTAGATGTTACCAGGAATGAGCTCTTCACCGTTGAGAAGCGGCTGGCATGAGTGGCGGAGGCTTAAAGAGTCGTGGATGACGTGGCCGGGAAATTCATTGGTGATGAATTCAGCTAAGATGGGAGGATGAAGCTCCATAACGCCACCGTTTGGAGTCACCACTTTTATCAACGAATCATCGTTATCGTACAATTTTCTTGAACCACCACTGCCTTTGAATACGCAGTTACCCATTATGTATTTTCTTGCTTTCACACAAGCTATAAAGCCTATAATAGTAACTAGCTAGTTATTGTGTGTGTATATGTAATGTATGGAATCCAAAGAAACCAAGATGGAGAAGAGAAGGTTTTCTTTGAGCATATGAAGTATAAAATTTTATTACGACGTAAAAAAGATAAAAAAAAAATTCTGGATGGTCCACCACTTTTCTTGGCTATAGAAGAAGGAAGGTAACGTACGTGCGACAATTTATTATCATCATATTATGATTTTGTTTTTTGTACATATGTATTCCTTTTTAGGGTTATTTTAGAGTATTGGTAATATAGTCTACTTGTAGAATGTTTTGGCAATATCCTATATTATCAAAAGCCTACCGACAGAGACCACGATATGTCGATTTGAGATGTTAATATACGTCAAAATTATCAGTAACATTATCACGACTAGCCCTGGGCATTCGGGTACTCAGGTCGGATTCGGGTAGGAACCGATCGGGTTCGGGTTTTTCGGGTAGAGGAGTTTAGGACCCATTAGGGTAAACAGAAAATATCGGTTCGGGTTCGGTTCGGGTCTTACCGGGTTCGGGTCGGTTCGGATCTAAAATTTCAGAACCTACAAATACCCGAAAAAATTGCATATCATTCGGGTTCGGGTATTTTATACCCGATTACCCAAAATTTAACCAAAAAACCTGAATTTGCCCTGATTACCCGGAAATTTTAATGTTAAATATTAAAATAAAATTTTTAAAATTATTTTTTTTAAAAACTTGGTTAATTTAAAAAAAATTATAGCTAAACATTTCAATATAATTTTGGTTATTTTGAGTATTTTCATCATTTTGCTCTAGGAAAAATAATATTTTTGAATTTTAAATTGTAACTTTGAATAACTATGTTATAAAAATATATATATATATAACTAATATTCTCTATATATGATTTTATTTCGGGTATGTCGGGTACCCATTCAGTTTTCGGTTCGGTTCCGGGTTCGGTTCCGGTTCTTCGGGTTTAGGAGATTAGGACCCAATAGGGTATTCTACCGGTTCCGGGTTCGGGTTCGGATCCATATTTTCGGGTCGGTTCCAGTTCGGGTTTTCGGATCCGGTTTTTTTGCCCAGGCCTAATCACGACACATATCAAATTACATATCTGAGATTAAAAATTCTATTTTACAAGTGCAAAAAAATTCTATTTTTATCTTTAGAAAGTATAAAAACTAAAATTAATATATATATATATATATATATAATATAGAAGAGAATATTTTCTTTTTCAAAAAGAATGTTCACCTAAAGCTGTAAATAACTTGAAAAATATAAAATATATTACATCGAGAAACATTTTATAACGTAAAATAAGCAAATGTGAATATACTTATATAAATATTTTTTCTTTGTTTTTGTTAGTTTTCTCTTTTAGTTGAGGAAAAGGAAAGTAACACTCTTTAAAGATATTGACATAAAAATTATTATATGTAAATATTTTTAATCAGCTTTTTCTATTACAAAATGTTAATATTTTTTTTTGCACTTGTAAACATCATATCTGATCAGTAGGCTTGACACATGTGAGTATGTGATGATTATATTAATGATATTTTTCAAAACAAAATTTAAGAGGTTTTTTTTACCATGTATCAATATGTGATTAATAGACTTTAGCATATGTTATGATCCAGTCAATAGCTAACTTGGAAAACAAAGCTTTATATATATATATATAATATGTAGTGTCTCTTATTTGATTTTAAGTTTTCTCTCCTCATTTTCATTTCTCTAACCAATTTTAACACTTTTCTTTACATAAATTACATAAATGCCACTAACCAAAAAATTATTTGTTAGTGTTAATTAGAACTTAGAATGCTAGCGAAACTGTCATCGAATTCCGATGACATTGCTCACAAGTTTAACTATTTGATAACATGCTAAATAATTTGGTATCACAAAAGTTTACAAATTATATATGTACTCTAAATACATGTTTATCGATTTAAAACTATGAATTATAGTTATATATATATATATATATATATATATATATAAGTTTGATAGAAAATGATTAGTCTTTCTCTTACATGATAACAAATATAACAACATGTTATATGGAATAATAATGTGCTAACATATAAAAATTCCAGAAATGTTTATCAAATTCTAGTGAAAGTGTTCATAACCGCTTGATGACACTGTTCATCTGAGATCGATGACACTTCATGAAAATTTCTTTTATATAATATATATTTTTTTTATTATACTGTATCGATTTTATAATTTTGTGATAAATAAATAGCTATCATTTGAAAAAAAATTATTATATCATATGAAACAATAACGAGATACATATTACATACTAATATGAATGATTTCCAACAAAATTATTGTTATCACCTACTTTACACATTATCATGTGATAATCTAATATTTATCTGTGTACATTTTTTTTTATAAATATTTTAATTTGATAAGATCCGGTCCAAAACTAATTCATACTACGCGTTGTAACATAATTTAGGAAAATTGAATTCTGATAGTAAAGATTGCAGTTAACCACCTTTGTGACCGATCTTTTGACTCCACTAAATCGCGTTTCCTCACATTGTAGAAATTGACTATAGATCGAGTTTGTAGATTCAGTGATGACAAAGAAAAAAAGACACCTTCCCTATCTAGTAAATTTTATTTGTTATTTGATTAGTATCAGCTAACTTATATATCATCATATGTATTTAATTGTCATGATAACTTAATGGAACATATAAGTTATATGTTAGAATTCTAAAAATGGATGTGACGAAAGCTTTCAAAAGGTTGGAATAAATAATAGAGGAGAATAGAGAAGGAACATGAGAAGTATAACCTATAAGATAAAATTTAGAGGTCACTGGTTCGAGTGGAACGAGACTATATAACATGTTTTAGTCTCGACTAAAAGGAATATATGAGTTTGGAAATATATATTAATTTTTTATTTCTTGATTTATTTGAAACTAAGAAATATCATATTCCCCTATTATTAATTCAGAAGTACATTTAGTAAAGTTATTTGTAAGATTTACATAATTAAACCCTTGTCATTTGAATAAATATCAAAACTTGAAGTTATTATTTGTGATATCCAAAAATATATTTAAAATAATTCTCAAATATATTAGTACCATAATTTAAAATATTCTACTTTTAACTTGCTAAAAAAATTTACTTCTTGTGGATCATGTTATTGAAAGTGGGTTAAAAAGTACATAAATATGATTATATAATTTTTTACTGGTTGGTATATTAAAATACACAAAATATTTTAGTGTAATATCAAATGACTTAAAAGAGGTGTTACGACAGTTCTAACCCATACCAAACACAAAAAATAAAATCTATCTAAAATTATAAAATCTAAATATTAATCAAAAAATATTAAAATAAATACAAAATATAACATATATTTTCTTAATAATTATTAAAAACTGTTTTGTGGTTTATTGCGGATTATAATCTAGTTGATATATTAATTGACAAAATTGTATATAGTTGAGTAGAGAAAGGTTGTCAAAGCAAATTGCATTAAAAATAAACTAATTGCCAATTCCCTTTTTTTTTGGTTTATTTACCACTTAATTACTAGATAGAGACTTTTTTCAATGGCATTTATAGTTTTTGCCATTTCATCTTAAAATTTTTAGATTTGCCATTTTTTAAGATTTAAAAACACAATTTAACACATTATGTTTGGGTTCTCTTGGTTTCATTTTTTCTTAGGGTTTAGTATTTCATATGAAGTATGTAGTTTAGCAAAAAAAATTACAAAAACACACATTTTCAAAAATAAAAAAAACTGGCAAGTATATAAAATTGAAATAAAATTTAAGTAAAAATGACACATTTATAATAGGGTGAGTTACTAGAATATTACATAAAAGCTTCCTTATTACAAAAGTAACACACAATTGTTGGTAATTACTAAAATAAACTTTGTACCCATACTACCCTTGAAACTAGTGTTGAGAAAAAACGTAATTACGGGTAATGCCATTAGTAAAAAAAAACATTGGAAACTGGGACTAAGTCTACCGATCCTTTGATGGTAGAGTTATACAGGTGAACTAATTAAAGGTGTACGTCAGATATTTTTGGTACACTTAGTTGTAGTCTTGGTACACTTATCGGTCAACGTAGATGGTACACTTAGTTGTAGTGTTGGTACACTTATCGGTGGACGTATATGTGTATCAAAAACTAAGTGTACCAAAAATATCTGACGTACACCTTCAACAGTCAATATGACCCAAAAGATATTTATGGTAGACTAATGGCCAGTTGCGACAGATTTATGCGACAGACCTCATCCTTTACAGATATTTTTGGTATACTTTGTTTGTTTTTCTCAATAGTTTTCATAGTGTATTGGTAGACTTCTAGTCTGTGGTAGATTTAGTAGGCATTTTTGACAGCTGTAAAGTCTTACCAGAATAATACGAATTTGTTTGAGCTGGCAAAGACAGTCTAGCGTTGTGATAGACTTATTGGGGATAGATCTAAACATGTTTGCTGTTCTTCCGATTAATGGTGTTCATGTAATAAAGTTTGTAACAGATTCATCAATCGTGTTCTGTTTATCGGCCAGAGCAAACGTCTTTTTCCTACTCAGTTTCGGAAATCTTTCCTCTGGGTTCATCCATGGAAGACAAGATATCGTTTCGGAAATCTATATAACTCACTTTTTATAGGTTTTTAATTTAGAAATCAGATGTTGAGACGAAAATCTATAATAGTTGAGTAAAAACCCCACAAGTGAAACCAAAAAAATAGACATAAGTCGTGAAAAAATAAAGTGAGGCAGGGGAAATTAGGGTTTTCAGTCGTATGTTAGAGGTAGAAGACGAGGATATTCTGGTAATTTCGGGTTCATTAAACCTAAAATCGAACGTGTACGTACATATAAACGTGTACGTACATATGAACTTATACATACATAATGTTCTTGAGATTAGTGTACGTACATAACGTTTATTTGTTTAGTGTAGGTCCATAAATCCGTTTTAATAAACAATATTATTGTAATTTTGTAGTCATCTTCAACATATCTTCTTCTACAACCCTAGCTAATATTGTCGTTGTTGTTCACCGGAAATGGAACAAGTAAGAGATGTTACTAGAAAAAGTAAGAAATGTTACTAGAACAACCTATGTAATTCGTAATTGTTTATTTATTTATTATATTTTCGAGAGGTAATGAATAATAACCACACAAAATTACGTTTTAACTATAGAGGGTTATATTTTGATAACATAAATATATAATACTCAATTCAACTAGGTACAACTAAATATATATTTAGATTTGCATTTATATTTAAAATATGAAAATGATAATTAAGGTTATAAGAATTTTTTTACATATTGAACTATTAAATAACCATGTTTAATCAACAATACAAGAATTTATCACTTTCTAATACTCCCTCCGTTTCACAAAGAGTGTCATTTTGACACATCTTCTTTGTTACAAAAAGAGTGTCATTTTATGTTTTCAATGCAGTTTTAAAGATCAAATTCTCTTTTTTATCCCTATAATTTGAGCTAATTAATTAGAAAGAGAAAAATTTTAGTGCATTTATAAAGGGTAAAATAGAAATTTAGATAATTTTCTTAATTTGTGTGCATTATGTCAAAATGACACTCTTTGTGAAACAGAGGGAGTATATACTATCGTTTTCACATAAAACACTCTTTATAGTATAAGGAAGACTTAGTAAGTGATCACCTCAAATGAAGCAAAAGAGGTGAATCTAAGCTACAAGTACACAAACCAGTGGGAGATAATATCAAAATCAACAAAAAAAACTCTTTATGAATCTGATTCTGATTCTTACCAAACTCTGGTTGGAGGCTCAAATGGATACCCTTCTGCAATTTTTTATAAAAAAAAGATCGATTAGGAGTACCAACACAATACAAATCAAACACCCATAAACCCTAAAATCTCAACTCCTACACTAATCGAAACAAAATCAAGTGAATCCAATAACTACATAATCCCCAAAAACGAGGTTCTGGGTATTAGAATTTTCACAATCAAAGGCCTTAAAGTAGAAGAATTTGGGATCGGACCTGGCATGGTGATATCGATCTGAAAGGTTCCACCTTCGTAAGGAGTACCGATAGGACCAGGGATGGTTCCGGTGAGTCGGGTGATATTATCGGCTTTCGGGCTGACCCGGATACCCAAAGAATCGTTGTCTCTGCTGCAATCTTGAAGTTTTTCTGGACTCGACTGAAATCTATCATTTTTTTTGATATCTCTCCTCTGATTGAAATATCCCAAAGAAAAGAGAGAGGAAACCCTAATAAGAAAAAAAGATTGAAACTTTTATTTGGTGGAGAAGTGAAGCTTCTTTTCTTGCATCTTAAGGGAATTTATCCAACAGTCCATTCTTTTCTTGCAGAATCAGAGTAAAGGAGGATTTGACAAAAATCAAACAAACATCGATTCAAAAAGAAATAAAAACAAAAACAGGGAAACAAAAGCAAGAACATAAGATCTCAAGTTTTTTTTTCGACCAAATTTAATTATAAATGGCATACACCGTAATAAAACACACAACCCTGGTTCATATGTAATTTACAAGCTTTTATGTGTTGTTTGAGTAAGTCAAAAAACTAAACGTGTTAGTCTAGTAATAAACCAACTTATACGTAATATTCTAGGTAATTTCCCTTTATAATATTTGAATGAAGAAATGGCAAAGTGCATAAGAATCCCTTTTATTTACCCATTTTCTTTAAAAAAGAAGAAGAAAGTTATAGGTTAATAACGTTCACGTGAGGTCAAAATGTAAAAAACTTAAAAAGGGACGACAGGGACCAAAAGACGTTAATCTTTATAAAACTATGGATGGAACGTTTACGTGTTAAACAATGGACCAAACAGAGTGTATTTATTGAATATTTATTACTTTTACTGTCTCATAAGTTTTGGGTCCATATCCTACAGCAACTGAGCAACATAACATTTTGTCTTTTTGTATTGGACAAAGAACAAAACAACGATAAAAAAAAAACAGAACCATCCCCTTACCCTTATATAATAAAATGAAAGTACACAATCTTTTTTTAGACTATATAATTTTATAAATTAGTTACAAAATAGGTTATAAATTAAATATAGGTTGATTACAGAAAATGTTATAGATTAATTGGTCAATCCATAGGCTATATGAATACATTTATCAAAATATCTCCAAAAAACCTCTTAAAAAGAATATTCTAATGATTTATATAATTTCTAAAATAAAATTTTTAGTATTCTATTTATTGTTACAAAATATATACTGTTAGGCATAAAAATATACGGTTAGGCGTAAAAAGGAATAAAATCTTGGAAATTTATCACATTTAATCGTGATTTCCGAGATCTTATTGCAGTTGAAAATAAAATATTATTTAAGCACGAGTCATATTAAAAAAACTTTCACCAAACATGTTCAAAAATTAAAATAAAAATAAACAACAAACCTAACTATTTCTAATACATAAATTACAAAATTAACAATAGAAAACTTACAAAATAGTTTTTTTTTTCAAGCCATCATATACAACATATGATTTTATTGCATAATTTTTTATCCAAACAAACTTTTAGAAACAATCATATAAATTATATTTTATTCTAAAATTATAATATAAATAAAAAAGATTTTAATTTGTGCTCTGGCTCAAATCCTAAGGATTTTAATTTGTGCTCTGGCTCAAATCCTAATCTAGTCAATATAATATTTTGGATGTATATCCCTACCTAGTACCCTACAAAGATGTAAGTAACCTACAACAATGTAAATATTTTGTCTTTTTATAAATATAAATATAGAAAAACAGAGCATCAATGGCGTTCAACCAATTTCTTGGCGGCCATACACTCAGTTTCTGTTCCAATTATCTATAGTTCTATACTATTATTAAAGCATAAGTATTCATAGATTTTCAAGCTCTTTTGTAAAAATTAAATCAGATATTATTAGTCCTAAGATTTATTAAATTTTTTAAGGGTAAAAATATACATTAAGTTTTAAACTTACCAACTCTTACAGTCTTACTAAGATAATTATCCAAATATGTGTGTAACCTTATTAAAATATATAAAAATATTTTTATATGGTTGTTAAAGGAAAAAAAAACTATCTTTATATGTATGTAAAATCTTATTATATAAAATTATGTTTTGAAAGTTAGCCATTAGCTAGATCGTGACACGTGTCAAATTATTAATCTAAGATTTTGATATGTGTAAAAGTTAATATTATACAAGAGATTTAAGATTACGACATTTAAACAATATTAATAATATAAAATGATAATTACAAAAAATTACAAAAATTAAACAGTTTTTAAAAATAATTATTAATGAGAATATATAGTTCATATAATTCGAAATTATAACATTATTTATTTATTTTTAATTTTAAGTTATTAATTTAACAAAAAGGGATTAAGGAAAATATACAGTATATTATTAATTCTAAAAAAGTAAAATACTCATTTCTATGTAACATATTTCATCTAACAAAGTAATTTATTCAAAAATATTGGTTTCAACTTTGTTCTATTGGTAAAACGTTTTTAATAGGAAGGTAAATTTTCCTTTTTTCTCAAACCAAAATTTTCTCCTACTTTCTCCTTTTTTCAATTTGGAAGATTAATATGTTGACCTATAAAAAAATGGAAGACTAATAAATGTGTCTTCTTGGCGATTTCTAGGTTTTTGATTTAAAATGTTCGATTCTGTCGAGGAGGGGAGAGGATTGAGGGACGGTCTCTCAATTGCTTTCTGTTTTGTTCGAATACGAAATCGGAGGGGTTTTCGGTTTCGGTATCTTGTGAGATGCGATCATTTACTTTCAGATCTGGCTCCATGTGAGGGATCTGCCGAGTTTTGTTCTTGGAGATTAAGGATACAAGGAGCTTTAATGGGGAGAGATTCACGGATTAATGGTCTCGGGCGTGTGATGATGCGATTACCCGGTCTATATGATTGGATTCGTGTAAGAGATCGATTGAGATTCTGGTTTCCTTTTGTGGTTTTCTGGATTGATTTGTATCCCGGCTTGATTCTGGAGACCTATGTGGGTAAGGAGATTTCGGTTCTGATCCCCGTTCATGAGGATGCGATTCTGTTGGTAATGAGTAATGACTTTACTTCTCACTGTCCTTGGTGGTGTTTTGGTAAGTGGATATCTGATTATTTACATTCATGGGATGTTTTTGAAGCGAGACAGATACGGTCCCCAATCTCTGTCCGTTTAGTGTTTTTGGCTTTAATTGGAGTATTTAACTGGGCGAGAGATGGCTCACAAGTATTACTTTATTGGTTCCTTGCTTTAGTTTATCACAAGTATTGGCTTTGCTGGTGTTCCATTCTTGAAGCCACTTTATTTGTATTTCTGCGGTTTTTCTAGTGCTTTTGGTTGAGAATTCTTATGGCTCAGTTGGTACTCAATAAGGGTAAGGGGACAATGGTACGTACAGAGGTAGTGAAGATTAAGGAGTCTATATTGGTCCAACATATTCAACAGTTTTCTCTTACCTTGATTGGAAGATTAATGAATCCAGCAGTCCAGAGGATGGAGTCTCTGATTGCTAACCTGCCTAAGATTTGGAAGCTGGAAGCTAAGGTTATGGGGGCGGATTTGGGGCAGAACACGTTTCAATTCAACTTTGAGGATGAAGATGATCTTCACGAAGTGCTGTTTAATGGCCCTTATCATTTTGATGGGTGGATGATCTCGCTGGTACGTTGGGAACCCATTGTCTCTGATTCTTACCCCTCGGCTATCAGTTTTTGGGTGAAGGTGGGTGGAATCCCCATGCATCTGTGGGAGCTTGCGACCTTAGAGGCTATTGGGAAGAAGGTTGGTAGAATCAAGGAGGTAGATGAGGATACAGGTAGTATTTTTGTTACGGTAAACAGCTTTAATCCCTTGCTTTTTCATTTGGTGGTTCCCTTTGATACATGAGATGAGGTTGTGGTTTCCATTGAGTATGAGAAACTTTCTGGTTTCTGTAAGCATTGTTTCAGATAACACATGATGTGTTGGTTGGTCCTGAGTTGAAGAAATTGCAAGCGGGTCATGGGATGGGGGATCATGTGGATAAGAGGGGTACTCAACGGCAACATAATATGGTCAAACAGGGTTCTGGTCAAGTTGATGGTGGATGGGAAAAGCCAAGGAAACATGTCAAACAGGCTCTGGACTTTCAAGCTGAGCAGTCCAATGAGAGGAGGCATCCTCAATTCCGGGATGGCGACTCTAGTTCTTCGGGGTTCCCTTCTCAAGGGAGAAATCAAGGTAACGCATGGGGTCAGAAAGTGCGATATCAGAACATTGGCTTGGGCGCTAACATGGGATACGATGCCTCACAGGTGAGTGGAGGTGATATGCTGGATCATCCCTCTCGTCTCTCTCATCAAAGAAAGGGTATCCGACCTGTGTGGCCTAAACCTTTGTACAAGGATAAGCAGGTTCCCGGTGAGAAGAGATTTCAAAGTCCTGCGCAAGAGGGTGATCCGTCTATGTTGGTTGAGTCTGATCAACCCATGGCTGTGTTCGAAGGAAATGGGTCAGGTGAGGGGGGTGAGGTTTTTCAAGATCCAGGGTTCAATGAAAGCACGGATGATTTGTTGGAGGATGGGGAATGTGACGAGGATACTATCCCTACGGATCCACGGTCAGAGGTGGATATACCTCCTAAGGATAACACTGTTGCGGGTCTTGATGATGAGGGTAATACTATTCCAGGTACTTATGTTTCTGATCCCTTATCTTCGGGTATTCTTGGTTTAAGTTCTGCTATGGAGTCTGTTTTTCTGGGAAAGTCGAGTAGTATTAAAGCTAAAATGGGTAGTCCTCAGGTTAGAAAAGGAGTTCCTGGTTCGAAACAATTTGCCTTGCCTTTGGCTTCACGTGGAAAACGTCTTTTGGCTAAAGCTCTGTCTTCGAAATCTGTAGGTAAAACAACTAATCAAGCGGGAGTGAGCAAGCAAGGACAAAAGGCAAAAGACGGCATTCCTGCTGGTGGCGGAAGTCGTCCCTTTAAGAAAGGGATGGTGGCTCTCCCGAAACCACCGGCTCAAACGTGAAGATTCTAAGCTGGAACTGTCAGGGCATTGGGGCTGATCTGACAGAGAATTATCTAGGGGATCTGTGGAGAAAACATAAGCCAGATATTTTATTTTTATCAGAGACAAAAAAATGTTTTTCTTATTTACAAAAATTTCAGAATAAATTTGGTTATAATAAGTTGTACACTGTTGAACCCTGTGGGACCAGTGGTGGTTTGACTTTGTTTTTTATGGATGATATAAAACTCTCTATTCTTTTTGATAGTGATCGTATTATTGATACACAAGCTTTTATTGGGCAACAAATGGTTTTTATGTATTTTATTTACGGTGATCCGGTCCCTCGTCTTAGACAAGACGTTTGGGACAGACTAACGGATATTGGATCCTTCCGCATAGATCCTTGGTTTATAATTGGTGATTTCAATGAATTAGTTGGGAATCATGAGAAACAGGGTGGGGCGGTGCGACCAGCATCTTCTTTTGTTCCATTCACTACTATGTTGCGTCATTGTGGAATGCTTGAATTTCCTTGTTATAGGGAACAATTATCCTGGAGAGGGAATCGTTGTAATAACCAGGTGGTTCGCTGTCAGTTAGATAGAGCCCTGGGCAACGAAGATTGGCATGGCCTTTTCCCGACTTCAAAAGTAGATTATTTGGAGATGATTGGTTCTGATCATTGTCCAATTTTAGCTACTTGCCTGACGGCGGTTAGGAGGCGGCTAAGAAAGTTCCGGTTTGATAAACGCTGGTTGGGTAAGGAGGGTCTGGTTGATGCGGTTGAATCAGGATGGAACCGTACAAGGAACTTTTGGCTCCCGAGGTTTATGGATAAGATTAAGAATTGTAGGAATTTGATCTCTTGGTGGCGAAAGAATAATGTCAGCTCTGGCCCATCGCTTATCACATCTCTGAAGGCGGCTCTTCAGGAGGCAAAGATGGATGACTCGATTTCTCAGGTGGAAATTCGAGATATTGAGAGGAAATTGAAGGAGGCGTATCGTGATGAGGAAATTTATTGGCAACAAAAAAGTAGGAAGTTCTGGTTACGGGTGGGGGATAAAAATACTCAATATTTTCATGCATCTACTAAACAACGGCGAGTGCGGAACAGAATCGTTGGCTTATTTGATGTGGACAATGTTTGGAATGAATCACCCTCAGGCATGGAGCATATTGCTACCAAATATTTTGAGGATCTTTTCAAGAAATCGGATGGAAGGGGTCGGAGATGCTTCAAGCAATCAACCCAATTATTACGGACAGCATGAACAGTGATCTCACTAGGGATATTACAGAAGTAGAAGTCCGAAAGGCTTTGTTCGCTATGCACTCGGAGAAAACTCCAGGACCTGATGGGTTGACGGCTTTGTTTTTTCAGCGGTTTTGGTCGTCTTTAAAAGGGGATTTGGTACTTCTGGTTAAAGGGTTCTTTCGAACTGGTAGTTTTGATCCACTTTTAAATGAGACTAATATTTGTCTTATTCCGAAGGTTGATCGGCCACAGAGGATGGTGGAATTTAGGCCGATCAGTCTCTGTAACGTGAGCTACAAAATTATCTCTAAAGTTATGTGTTTTCGGTTAAAGCGTTTCTTGCCCCTGTTGGTTTCGGAGACGCAATCGGCCTTTGTCTCTGGTCGTTTAATTACAGATAACATTCTTGTGGCTCAAGAGATGTTTCATGGACTCAATACTAACCGACGGTGTAAGTCGGAGTTCCTGGCTTTTAAAACGGATATGAGTAAGGCATATGATCGGGTTGAGTGGGATTTCTTGGAAGCAGTTTTGGTTCAATTAGGTTTCAATAGGAAATGAATTTCGTGGATCATGTGGTGTGTTTCTTCAGTGTCGTATCAAGTTCTTATGAATGGTCAGCCCCGGGGGCTCATTCAACCACAGCGGGGATTACGTCAAGGGGATCCGCTATCCCCATATCTATTTATACTTTGCACTGAGGTTTTGATAGCAAATATTAAAAAAGCTGAAAGGGAGAAGAAATTAACTGGTCTGTCCATCGCGCGTGACAGTCCCACTATTTCGCACTTATTGTTCGATGATGATAGCCTCTTTTTTTGCAAAGCAGAGCCGTCTGAATGCAGGACGGTAATGGATATAATAGGTAATTATGGTAAAGCCTCAGGACAAGAGGTCAATCTGACAAAATCTTCTATCATGTTTGGTAAGAAAGTCCCTCCTGATGTACGGGCTCAGTCAAAATCTGTTATTGGTATTTCGAAGGAGGGTGGTATGGGTTCTTATTTGGGTATTCCTGAAAATCTTCAAGGCTCGAAATCTAAGGTTTTTAGTTATGTGAAGGATAGGTTGGATGACCGGGTAAATGGGTGGTCAGCAAAGTATTTATCAAAAGGTGGTAAGGAAATAATGATTAAATCGGTGGCTTTGGCTATTCCAACCCATGTTATGTCATGTTATAAACTGCGGCAGGAGTTGACGTGTAAACTCACAAGTGCTATCTCGACCTTCTGGTGGAAGTCTAATGACAAGGCCCGCGGTATGCATTGGGTCCCTTGGGATAAATTATGTAAAGACAAAAGTGAAGCGGGGTTAGGTTTTCGAGCTCTGGAACAATTCAACGACGCCATGTTGGCTAAACAGTATTGGCGTTTAATTCACTACCCGACTTCTTTAATGGCCCGAGTGATGAAAGGTCGTTATTTTAGGAACAAACATCCTCTTATGGAAAAAAACCAAATAATCCATCCTTTGCATGAAGGAGCATTTTTTCAACTAAAGGCTTGGTGGAATCTGGTGTGTGATGGGCGGTAGGCTCGGGTTGTTCTATTTCGGTTTGGCAAGACCCATGGATACCGGATATTCGTCCAAGACCAGCGAATGGTCAGGGGAGGTTGTTGCTCCCAAGTTTGATGGTTAATCATTTAATTAATCCAGTCACGAAGGATTGGCATTTGCCCATCCTCGAGGAGTTTTTTGATCCGGTGGATATACCGATCATTCGGAGTATGACGGTCAGCAAAACTTATAAACAGGATCGATTATTATGGCATTTTACTAAGTCAGGGAAGTATTCGGTTAAAACTGGGTATCAGGTATCCATGGATTTAATTGTGGCAGTTGAATATGGGCCGACGTGTATGCCCCTGCGGACCCAATCATGGAAACTGGATGTTCCCCCAAAGATTCAACATTTTTTCTGGCAAATTGCTTCGGGCACTCTTCCTGTGTTGGAACGGCTTTCGTCTCGGGGTGTCCGCTGTGACACTTTATGCAAACGGTGCCTCTCTGAGGCGGAATCTATTAATCATGCTATCTTCGAGTGTCCTCACTCCCGAAGTGTTTGGGAATTGTCCTCAGTGCAATTAGCACCGGACGGTTTCCCTTATGCTTCCATTTATGCGAATTTAGACTTTATATTTTGGCGGGCGGCTTCCCGTTCCGGGGGTTCTGGTATTGCCTCTCGCCTTCCCTGGATTGTATGGTCAATTTGGAAAGATATGAATAATAAGGTTTTTCGGGGTCTCGAGACAGAGCCAAATAATATCTTAAATCAGGCTGAGAATGTTAAATTGTTATGGGAGGAGGCAAAGTCCTTCTCGGGGAGAAATCTGCATCCCCCGGATTCATTGGAGGATAGGGGTTCCTTTCCGTGTTGTCAGATTGATGGTTCATGGAAAGGTACTGACTCTTTTCAGGGTCTGGGATGGTGGTGTTGTAATGCTGAAGATTCGACGATCCTTCTGGGAGCACGGAGCCATCGACGAGGACCTACCTCCTTACCCGCGGAATTACAAGCTCTAATCTGGGCTATGGAGTCTTTGTTAGCGGCTGGAGTTGTTTGTCAAGCTTTCGAGACAGATTGTGCAGAGTTAGTCACAATGGTGCAGATGCCGGACGATTGGCCTGCCTTTTCAAACCTGTTAGAGGATTTCTCTTCACTCCGATCCGCCTTCCCTTCTTTCACCCTGACCAGGATCCCTCGTGATTCCAACGTTAGGGCAGATTGCCTTGCTCGGTCTTGAAGACCTTTAGTTTCAGAAATTTCATTTGTAAACTCTTTTTCTCCTGTTTGGGCAACCAATCTGGGAGTTTCTTTCTAATTTTAATTAATGTTTGGTTGAAAAAAAAAAAAAATCTTCCTTATCTAATATTGTATTTTAAATTTTATTGTAGTAATTTTAGATTGTTTTATTTAATTTATATTTTCATCTTTGAATTATTTAAAATTCATATATTATCATACTTATAATTTTATTTTATTTCTTTAATTATGATTCAATTTAATTTTCTTCTAATTTCTCAACTTTGATGGTCATAGACCTTTTCTTGTGCAAACATAATTATTACTATTCATTTAATCCCAAAGGGAGATAAAGAGTAGAGCTCATCAACCTTGGTTGGCTAAAATAGGTTAATCAAACACAGAATTACACAAACAAAGATAGATAGATTGGAAAAACATAAATCGTTGTTATAGGTTAATCAAACACATACTTACACTAATAAAGATAGATAGATTGGAAAAGCATAAATCGTTGTTAATAGGAGCTCGAAGACAGAGGCTACATCATGGTATGTCAAAGACAATTCCAAGAATACAATGGAAAATTTAACATTAGTTACTATCAAAAAGATTGTGTGGCTTTGGAAAAAGGTCTTTAGTTTTATTGGTTGTTGGAGCAAGCCACTTTGAGATAGCTAAAAGACGTGAACATGGTCTCTCCATATAGGAGGAGGGCAGAGCCGAGGTTCTCTCTATGGTGGAGGAGGTTTGACGCAAGGTTATCTCTCCAAGAGAGAAAGTCGGAACCAAGGTTCTCTCTATAGTGTAGGAGGTTGGATTCAAGGTTCTCTCTATAAAAGAGGAGGGCAGAGCCGAGGTTATTTCCATGGTTGGTTATACACTATTTGTGATGATACATCATTGATTAGTATACAATATAATATATTTTTTATTCGAAATATTTTTTGAGCCAACAATTATTTTGATTAAATACCTATGCAAAAGTGAAAGTAAAGAAACATATAATAGTTGGTTTAATATGTTCATATAGACATTTTATAGGTGGTGGTAAAGAATATATTAGTAACATACAGTTTACGTAGGTGTAAATAGATATAATTCAGTGTATTATAGCAAAAAAAATCTATAAATAACATACAATAAATTTTAATTTTTTTTTGTTAAATTTAATTTTATTTACAAAACTTTATACCCGGACATCAAACAGGTCCTTATCTAGTTGTATTATATATATATATACACATATATATATATATATATATATATATATATATATATATATATATATATATATATTTGTGTACTTTTCAAAAAGAATTTAAACCTTTAAAACTTTATAAATATTTGGATCAGTTTTGAAACGACCGACCTTTTTTTTTTTAATAATAAATAATAAATATAATATAATAAAATAAACTACAGCTAGTGGTCCCATACCCACTAGCCACCTAACCACCAACACATTCAACAGCGGAATAACATAATCAATATCCAATAAATAACCAGTATTATAGCAAAGGCAATATCCCAAAACCAAACAACAAGAAACAAGGAACCAGCAACCTAGCAATGTTTCTAATGACCCAACTCTAGCAACCTAGCAATGCCAGACAACATCCAATCGAGTCCCTAGAACATCCTCCTCTTCATTGCCTTGATTCCACGATCACACTTTGCCTTTACCTGCACCACAAACACAAATTGAGATGCATGAGTATTTGATAAACACTCAGTGAGGCAATCCTCCCATCTACTGGGCGATACACACAAGCAATAAGATCTCTACATGCCAAAATCAACAATCAATAAAACAAACCAGGCATTATACAAAGCATGCAACATCCGATGTAACTGAAAGAAGGGTGTCGACCGACACCAGATGGTGTCGATCGACACTGACCGTCTGGTGTCGACCGACACCATACTGGTGTCGACCGACACCCTGCCCGACACTCTCGAAAACCATAGTTTGTGTCGACCGACACCTCCACCTGGCATCGATCGACACTCGCCAAAGTCTCGAGCCGTCCTCGCGTTGGTGTCGACCGACACCCCAACTGGTGTCGACCGACACCCATGTCGAGCAGCGATTTCCTTCGATCAAAAACTCCGAATCTCGCCTCCAATCTTCTCCAATCCGCTCCATGCATTCCCCGAAGCCAAACCCAGCCAAAGGAGCGACGAAATACCATAGAGAACTCAAAGAAACAACCACATAGGCACCAAATCACATAAAATCTAGAGATCTTAGCTTAGATAAGCCATGGTCATGCACTCACCTCTTTCAAGAAGATTATGACCAACAAGAACGAATTCCCTCACTCCTAGCAAGCTTCTAACACCTTTCCAGCCTTAGATCTCCCAAGAACAGCAATGAATCTCTCAATCTCTTCCCAAAAGCTCAAGAACACTTTTCTCTCTTTCTTTTTCTCTAAAAGCGGCCAAATAACACAAAAACACGACCCTAGGTCGTTTTCCCCATTTTACAACTCGGTTTAGGGATTCCCTAAACCAACCACGCAAACCGGACAATTAAAACTGAACCGACCAAACCGGCCACAGCTGGTGTCGATCGATGCCTCACTAGAAGGTGTCGATCGACACTCTTACCAAATTACCAAAGATTGGTTTGCGGGTGTTACAATTCTCCCCCACCAAACTAGATTCGTCCTCGAATCTCGAACACCCATCAGCCAAGGACTCCCGTGCAACCGTCTCCACGGCCCGCACTCCTCCGACCGATTTACAGAAGGTCACCTCTAGGCGATAGACTCACGCTCCAGGCGTCATTTGCTCTTGACTTTTTGGACTTTCCTTTACTTATTGGCTCCTCATCAGACCTAAGCTGCATGCCAAATGTTGGCTCCTCAGGCCGAAGCCCGCATGCCATAATATATAAGGAAAAGTCCAAACTCGTCTCTCGGGTTGCCACCCTACAGCGCGCCCCCGGATCATCATCCGAAGTCGATATACCAACCATACTCCCGAGCCACAAAGTCTCTGAATATGGCAGTACTAGGAGAACCTAAGTCCCCCAAGAGTCGCGAGCAAACGATTCTGAACACGTCTGAGTCCTATCCCTATCCATGTTTCCTTCCCGTGGTTCGCGTAGAAACATCTCAATGTCCTACCAACCACATATTCCCTCACTGGAATACCTAATGACCACACAAGGATCATATACACGCAACAAGGGCCGCCACAAAGGCCAAACAAAATGTCCTAAAGAGGACCTCCACCAAGGCCAAACAAATGTCCTAAAGAGGACCGCCACCAAGGCCAAACAAATGTCCTAAAGAGGACCCCCACCAAGGCACTCTGGCTAAACAGCCCGCCACAAAGGCCATCTGTCCCGAAGGACCGTCACAAAGACCATCTGTCCCGAAGGACCGTCACAAAGACACTCTGGCTAAACAGCCCGCCACAAAGGCCATCTGTCCCGAAGGACCGTCACAAAGACACTCTGGCTAAATAGCCCGCCACAAAGGCCAAACAAATGTCCTAAAAAGGACCGCCACCAAGGCCACACAAATGTCCTAAAGAGGACCGTCACAAAAACACTCTAGCTAAAAAGCCCGTCACAAAGACCACACATTGTCTAAAAAGACCGCCACACACGGGCACACTGACTCAAAAGTCCGCCACTAAGGCCACACACAAGCCCCCTTTAAGGCTCTCCACCGCTAAAATGGACAAATTCTAACTCCCATAAAACTTTCCATATTTAGCACTTCCCATTTTTGGAAACTTTCCACTTTTGGAAACTTCTCCTCCAGGAAACTTTCCTACACAACCCTGCCTCACGGAAACTTTGTACCCCAACACCACCTCATCTTGTTACTGAGTCGCACAACCAACCACCCCAAGCGACCGAGTAACAAGAGAGATGGGCTGGAATACTCCATTCCCGCTCCAGCCACGGATTACAGATGGGACCAGGCTAAACAAGCTCAAGTCGCGGCTTGCTTCTCATACCACTTCTTGAACCTTGCCTTCATCTTTTCCTCAGGCTACCAAGTCTGCTCCTCAACACCATCACAGTCCCACAGGACTCTCATCAAAGGAATCTTCTTCTTCCGAAGTTCCTTGATCCTCCTCTCGAGAACCCTCACTGGTCTCGCCTCCACTGTCATGTTAGGCTGAAGATCCTCAGGAATCTTAGCCAACACCTGCTCACCCTCACGGAGACACTTCCGCAACATAGACACATAAAAAACCTTATGGAATGCACGCATCACCTCAGGTAACTCCAGTCTATATGCCACTGGTCCAACCCGCTCAATCACTCTGAATGGACCCGTATACCTCGGACTCAACTTAGTCTCTGACAATGACCTGTTCGGACCCCGCAACATGGCCATCTTGAGGTACACTCTGTCTCCTACCTGAAACTCAAGATCTCTCCTCCTCCTATCAGCATAACTCCTTTGTCTATCCTGAGCCTCCTTCATGTTCAGCTTGAGAACCTGAATCTTCTCTGAGGTCTCCTGAACAAAACTAGCACCAAACATGCTCCTCTCCCCCACCTGAGTCCAGCATAATGGTGTACGACATGGCCTCCCATACAAAGCCTCATAAGGAGCCATCTTAATACTCGCCTGATAACTGTTGTTGTAAGCAAACTCTACCAGGTTCAGGTGATCTGCCCAATGGCCACCCCAATCCAACACACACATCCTCAGCAAATCCTCCAGCGTCTGGATCGTCCTCTCAGACTGTCCATCTGTCTGGGGATGATAAGCTGTACTCATATGCACCTTAGTGCCCATCTCTGCCTGAAATGCCTTCCAGAACACCGAAGTGAACTTAGAATCTCTATCAGACACAATGCTCGCTGGCACCCCATGCAATCTGACTATCTCTCTCACATACTTCTTAGCCAAGACCGCTGCTCCATCAGTCTTCTTAATGGCCAGAAAATGTGCAGACTTAGTCAACCGGTCCACAATGACCCAAATAGCATCAAAGGTCCGAGACACGGGCAATCCTACCACGAAATCCATGGTGATCATATCCCACTTCCACTCAGGAATGGGTAAACTCTTCAGTAACCCGCCAGGAACCTGATGCTCAGCCTTCACTAGCTGACACACATCACACCTCGAAACCCTACTAGCCACATCCTTCTTCATCCCGACCGAATGATAGTACCTCTTCAGGTCACGGTACATCTTAGTCGCTCCTGGATGAATGGATAACTTGCTCGCATGAGCCTCTTTCAGAATCTCCTGTCTCAACTCCTCATCCTTGGCCACACAAACCCGACCGTGCACCAAGATAGTACCATTATCTGAGACCTGATACTCTGAATCCACATCCTTAGAGGCATTCATCAGCCCCAAATCCTTCTCCTGAGCCAACCGCACCCTACTCAGAAGATCTGCTCTATCTACTGCTTCCAAACCCAACGGTTCCTGTGAAACAGCACATAAGCTCAAAGCACTGATCTCCCCTACCAGAGACTCCATCTCATGCTCCTGAGCCGAAGCTACCCTCTTCCGACTCAGAGCATCTGCAACCGTGTTAGCCTTACCAGGATGATAGGCTATCTCCAAATCATAATCCGCCACAAGCTCCAAACACCGCCTCTGTCTCAAATTCAGCTCAGGCTGAGTGAATATATACTTTAGGCTCTTATGATCTGTAAACACCTGTACCTTTGCACCATAAAGATAAGATCTCCAAATCTTCAGGGCAAAAACTACAGCACCCATCTCCAAATCATGAGTAGGATAATTACTTTCATGCACCCGCAACTACCGCGAAGCATAGGCAATCACCTTCCCATGCTGCATCAGAACACACCCCAAACCAACTCTAGATGCATCTGTATAAACCACATAGGGTTCTCCCTGCTCAGGCAAAGCCAACACTGGCGTTAGTCAACATCTCCTTCAGGCTTGCAAAGCCTTCCTCACACTCTTCTGACCAGACAAAAGGAACATCCTTCCCTGTGAACTTAGTCATAGGATGTGCTCTGCTTGCAAACCCCTGCACAAATCTCCTGTAATAGCCTGCCAATCCAAGAAAACTCCTGATCTCTGTGGCATTCTGCGGTCTAGGCCAATCCCTGATAGCCTGAATCTTCTCTGGATCTACTGAAACCCCCTCAGCAGAAACAATATGACCCAGAAAGCCCATCTCACGCTGCCAAAAACTGCACTTACTCAACTTAGCAAACAACTTCTGCTCCCGTAGCTTCTCCATAACTGCCCTCAAATGCACTGCATGCTCTTCAGGACTCTTAAAATAAACCAGAATATTGTCGATTAAAATGATGACAGATACATCTATAAACTCCTGAAACACACTGTTCATCAATCTTATAAACGCTGCTGGTGCGTTAGTCAACCCGAAAGGCATCACCACAAACTCATAGTGCCCATACCTCGTCCTGAAAGCAGTCTTCCTCACATCTGCCTCATCTATCGATATCTGATGATAACCCGATGCCAGATCTACCTTGGAGAACCAAGTAGCACCCCTCAACTGATCCACCAACTCATCGATCCTAGGAAGAGGGTACTTGTTCTTCACAGTGACCCGGTTCAAACCCCGATAATCAATACACAACCTGAAACTTCCATCCTTCTTCTTCACAAACAACATCGGCGCTCCCCACGGTGATACACTAGGACGGATGAATCCCTTACTCAACAGATCTTCTAGCTGCTTCTTCAGCTCTGCCATCTCTGCTGGAGCCATCCTGTAAGGAGCCTTGGATAACGGCATCGTCCCTGGTTCCAGTTCAATGGTGAAAGGATCCGACCGAGATGGTGGTAATCCCTGCAAAGGCTGAAACACATCCTCAAACTCCTCTACTACCGGGATACCGCTCACTGTAGACTTCGCCACTGACTCTGGCATAGATATAGTAACCAAATAAGCCTCACGGCCCTTCTCGCTCATCTTCCCAGCCTGGATGGCTGAGATCACGAGACTCCCCAAAGTCGGTATAATACCCTGAAAAACCAACTTCCCTTCTGGACGCTCAAACTCCACTCTACCTCGATAGCAATCCAAATGCACCATATGCCGATGCATCCAATCCATCCCGAGAATAACATCATACAGCTCCACTGGACTGATAAGCAAATCCGCTAGCCATGACTCTCCTACGATCTGAATATCAATTCCTCTAACCCGTCCAATAACTCTCAAGAACTTGCTTCCCGCAACTCTAACAACTCCTGTACGCTCTCCAGGATCCCCGCTGATCCCCGCACACTCTGCACACTCTGGAGTAATGAAGCTATGCGAAGCTCCAGAATCAAACATAACGTGGGACTTAAACCCGCCCACCAACAAGGTCCCTACACAAACCTCATGTGTTGAGAACCTAACACTTAATCACAGGAAACATATACAATCTAAACCTACTAAAATTCACAAAGTTAAAGTACCAGAAAATATACCTGTGATCGCCCCAGCACTGGTTCCACCAGTCTCTACTGTCGTGAAAACCCGAGGCCCCTGCTCAATCTGTGCCACCTGCTGACCTCCAGGCTGCACCTGCTGCAATGCTGCCACTGCTGCCGGCTGCAACTTGGGACAAAAAGGCCTGATGTGCCCTGTCTCCCTACAGTGATAACATACCCGAGGTCCTGCCGTCGGAACACTCCTCTTGGGACAACTAGCAACCCTGTGATCCCTGCTCCCACAATCGAAGCAACCCGCACCACTCGGCTTCTACGTAGCCTCCCACTTCCTCTTGGTTCCCTGAGCATGCCTACCGCCCCTGCTAGAACCACCCTGCTGCTGAGCCTTACTAGGCTGAACTGCTGGAGCTACTGCTACTGATTGTGCCCGGATATCCTCCTCAATCTCTGCTGCAGTCTCAACCAGCTCTGCACACGTAGCATAACTCCTCCCTCTACAGTGAACTCTCAAGTCATCACGTAGAGCCCTCAAGAACCTCCTGATCTGAGCCTCCTCAGGCTCCATAGCCCGACCTCCATAACAAAGAAGTCGACTGAACTCCAAGTCCAGCTCCCGCACTGACCGTGTCCCCTGAGACAACTGAAGGAACTGCACCTCCAAACGATCCAATGCCTCTCTAGGAAAATACTTGCAGTTGAACTCCAAAACGAAGTCAGTCCAAGTCATCTCCCGCTGCACCCTCCTTGCAGCCACAGATCTCCACCACAACTCAGCATCACCACTCAAAAAGTAGACCCCTATGTCCACCCAAAACTCCTCAGGATATCTCAGAGTATGGAAGTTACGTTCCACTCTCGTCCTCCACGCATCCGCAGCAGTAGGATCTACACCTCCCGAAAACTGCTCAGTACGCAACCGACCCATCTCTGTCAACATGCTGAGATAACGAGCATGGACCCCCGCATCCGCAGCAACTGGCTGCCGCTCCTCCGCCACCACTGGTGGCACTACCTGAGCCTGAGCCGGTACCACTGGTGGTAACCGCTCTAACACCTGTGCTAGCAAAGCCGCAACATCAACACTAGGGACTCCACCCGCTGGGACCCCCACACCCGGGACCCTAGCATCACCGGCCACTGGAGCATCAACACCGCCCCGTCCTGCCACACTCACGGAATCCCCCGGAACACCCTGCGACTCGCCAACACCCTCAGCTGCCACACTCTGGTCCTCGGTCTCACTAATCACTGGGGCTCTGCCCCTACCATGACCACGTCCGCGACCACGTCCGCGTCCACGACCTCGACCAGCCACAGCATCCTCTCTAACCATCTGCACTACCATGAACAGAAGGCTAAGCAAACAATTTCTATTATAACACAGAAACATAAACTTACCGTGGAATCACACACTCGGCTCGAAAAGGATGTTCTAGGACTCCATGCCACACACAATTGACTAACTCACATAATCAATCAAGCATGCAAATCCTAAGCATCTACAACGCAAAACTAGTGAACCCAGATGGTGTCGATCGACACTGACCGTCTGGTGTCGACCGACACCATACTTGTGTCGACCGACACCCTGCCCGACACTCCCGAAAACCCTAGTTTGTGTCGACCGACACCTCCACATGGCATCGATCGACACTCGCCAAAGTCTCGAGCCGTCCTCGCGTTGGTGTCGACCGACACCCCAACTGGTGTCGACCGACACCCATGTCGAGCAGCGACTTCCTTCGATCAAAAACTCCGAATCTCGCCTCCAATCTTCTCCAATCCGCTCCATGCATTCCCAGAAGCTAAACCCAGCCAAAGGAGCGACGAAATACCATAGAAAACTCAAAGAAACAACCACATAAGCACCAAATCACATAAAATCTAGAGATCTTAGCTTAGATAAGCCATGGTCATGCACTCACCTCTTTCAAGAAGATTCTGACCAACAAGAACGAATTCCCTCACTCCTAGCAAGCTTCTAACACCTTCCCAGCCTTAGATCTCCCAAGAACAGCAAGGAGTCTCTCAATCTCTTCCCAAAAGCTCAAGAACACTTTTCTCTCTTTCTTTTTCTCTAAAAGCGGCCAAATAACACAAAAACACGACCCTAGGTCGTTTTCCCCCTTTTACAACTCGATTTAGGGATTCCCTAAACCAACCACGCAAACCAGACAATTAAAATTGAACCGACCAAACTGGCCACAGCTGGTGTCGATCGATGCCTCACTAGAAGGTGTCGACCGACACCCTTACCAAATTACCAAAAATTGGTTTGCGGGTGTTACAAGTTTCCAAGTAGTAGTTATTATCTAGAAATACCTTATAAACTTTAAATTTATAAATTCTCTGATTTAATAAGGACTATTTTCAGATTTAAGTAGTAGCTATAGTTACTTCTCTCAAAAATAATTTACTTTCTCTCTGTAATTAATTATACAAGAAAATTATTAATTAATTTTTAATAATAATTAACGAATCCTAACTTAAAAGATAACCTTTGAGATCTAATTATACTATATTATTATTTTTAATTATTATACTTGGAAAATTTTGTCAAGATTTAAAATTATGATTCTCCTTATTTTTTGAGTTCATTTTTAATTATTTTGAGTCATCATAATACATATGATTATTAACAGGTAAAACAATTTCTCCATATGTTGTGATTTGAATTAATTAAAAGAGAGATATATTACTCAATCAATGAGGAAATAAATGTGTGTTCAACATTTCATATCTGGTTGGTAAAATTAGCAAGTCTTACTTGCTCACCATTACAATCTTATAATTATTTATTTAAAATATCTCACTAAATAAATGATGTAAATAAGACAAATAAACAAACTATATATATATATATAGTATACATAAGACAAATAATAGATACTCTGATATTCTAGATCTCACATGATAACGATGTAAATATGACAACTAATCTAATACTAAACAAAATAGTTAACTTGTAAATATATCAAACAAACAAAATACACTGACCTTCCAAATATGTCTATATTATCATGCAAATAGAAACAAATCTAAAACTCTATATATTATGCATTATAAAAATTAAGCATAAATGTTACAAGATTAAAATTCTAAATTATATAATATATTAAAAAATCTTATCTCGCATTTTACCGCAAATCATATTACATGATATTATTCTTTTTAAAATATGTCGATGATATGCCTGTTTATATTTGTTTCAGATATTTATCTGAAGATATATTTTTAGAAACATTATAATTTTTACGTTAAAAGGAGAATACTTTATTTCTAATCACTAATTTAACCATTAGAAGGATATATCAAAAATTTGCAAAAAAATAATAATCTTAATTTTCTAGAGCTGTTAGTACTATATTAGAGAGCTTTGAACCCACCATAGCGGAATACATATTTTAAAATTTCACTAGCCTCTACTTGTCTCTTACACTACATGCTGAAATTGTGACTACTAGAAAAGAATTATGATTGTTAAAAATACAAATGAAATTTAATTCATTTATTGTTTTTGCCAGCTTTTACTGATTTAGAAGAAAAGAAAGTGAAAAATGTACTGCTGTTTAATTTAGGATTTAGTGTGGTTCCGTTTTGGTAGTTTAATTAGGAGATATTATTGGTTTGTAATTTAAATAGAGTTTTAATTTTGTTGGTGTAGACATCTCATATGACTACCTAATGCTTGACCACTTGAGAACACACTAGAACAGACGGTACGTCGATAATTCATCCAAGACCAACTTCGGTTAAGTGATCTAGAGTTAAATCAATAACTCAAAGCACACTCAACCACGATCAAGTGGTGTCTTCGTAGTATTTCAGGGTCGAATTCACAGAGACCAAACGATACACTATGAAATTATATAGATCGAGTATAGCTAAAGCAAAGAGGAAGTTTGTTTTGCAAGTAACAGAATTAAAACAGAAAATAAATAAGAGTTTGTAAATTTAAGAGAAAGTATTGAGCGTAGGGAATCAATCAAGGGTTATGATCACGAAATTGGGTGATGGATTGGGATAGCTTTAGGAACCGTTCTTGAACTCGAATCTCAAGTGTGATACTAACCTACTGTCGCAGTATTAGTTATCTAAGCAAGGAATCGAATGAACCCTAAACCGTCGTTTGGATCTAAACAATCCTAGCAAGCATTAAGTTCTAGTCCGATTATGTTCACAAGGTGCCCCAACTTCAACTGTCGTTGGCTAAGGATCACCTTGCTCACCTATGTTCTTTTCAAGCAATTCAACAACACTTTTGATGCCTAGATGAATTTAACCTAAGATCATAAAATAGGTAGCTAATCTAGTTTAAGCAGTAAGAACAACTATAGATGAAGAACACAACAGATCAATCCCAAATCTAACAACCTAAATCAATGAATCATAAAACCCCCTTTGAAACCCGAAACCCAACAGTAAGACTACTCAGACATCGAACAGAGACAATCACAAATCAAATATGAAGAAAACATGTTTGAATTGCAAAAAGAGATAATAGGGTTCAGAATTCTTCTCCAAAGGGTTAGAAAGGATTAGAGATCTTCTCCCAGGCTTACAAGTGCTCAAAAACGGCGTAGAGTAAAAGTTATTTTTCTAGGGGTCGAGCCCCGTGCTTATATAGTAAAATAAATCCCTAAAAAGTCGGTTTAAAACTAAAAAGGTAAGATTGCGTCGGGGACAGGATTGGTCGATCTCGCGAGGATCAGTCGATCCGGAACGTATTTCTGCTCTCACTCCATCTGCCCTCTAGCTCGATCAGTCTTCAACCAATTAAGCTCCAGATGCATATTTTCATCCCCAAAACGCTCAGATTCCTCCTAAAGTCACCTAGGACCTGTAAAGACTCACAAAAGACAAAAAGGACTCTAAAAGCACACTTGGACCTAGGAAAAGACTCAAAACAAACCTAAAATCTATAGTTAAAACCCTATCAAATGCAGACACATCAATTCCCCCAGACTTGAATCTTTGCTTGTCCTCAAGCAAGAACAGACAAAAACTGAGGAACAGAGAAAAGGTTTGAAAGTGGAAACTCACAAATGCTTGGAAACTTCTTTTATTACCTATATCCTCTTTTTCTTTTTCGTTTTAAACCAACTTCTTTTATTACCTATATCCTCTTTTTCTCTTTTTGCTTCTCTTTTTTTTTACAGAGTACTGAAGGGAACAGAGAGGGGAAGCATACTTTGTGAGGAGTTGCATGTCTCGTGAGGCTTGAAGGGAGGAGTCTTGTCCAATGTATACCAAGCCCCAAGGTAAGCAATTAAGTCCGGTTTAGTCATTGTCAAAGCTAGAGACAACTTCTGGTTCGACTTAGTGTTCTCCTTGGCGAGTGTCTTTTGGGGCGTGTTGAGACTGCTCACGTTCATTCCAAGCTTCATTCCAAATCAGAGGTACAAAAGTAATCATAAGAGTGTTAGTTCAAAGCAAAAGATTCCTAGGAATGATCATAGTTTCCCATTTTTTTGTTTTGTTTTGTTTTTTTTTTAGACACGACAAACTGACTCAAATAAAAGAAAAATCAAAGGAAACAACCAAAGAAAACGACATTAGTAACTTGGAGACATCCCTCTCCCGGACTTACTTCACACCGTCCCGGTGTGAAAGCAAAACCAAGAAAAAGGAACCTCCGACAAAGAAAATAAGAAAATTGAAAAAGAAAAAGAAAGGAAAAGAATGAAAAACCGGTGATCTCGCATCTGGTGTTGGAGTGGTGTTGGCAAGGGTGGGGACCGATCAGTCTCAGAACGGGATCGACTGATTTGTCACATTATTGAACTTGGAGATACCCGCAGAAAACCAACAGGATCGATCGATCTTTAAGGAGGATCGATCGATCCGAAGCTCCTGGAACAAAAAAAATTTAGTACCTTCTGCGTTTGGAACCTGTTTCTGAAAATACTTAACACCGGACGTGATTTCACCATAATAAATCCTAAAAAAAAAAAACCAAAATCCTAAGACAAATAGAAATAAAAGGGTAAGCCAGCACAAACCCCATGGGTTGCCTCCCATAAGCCCTTGTTTAAGGTCTATAGCTTGACCATTCAACACAAAATGTTAATCATGTGTATCAAAAGGCTGAGCCAATGGACTTTTAATCCTTCTCTTGTTAATGCAATAAACAATATGTGTCAAGCAACACACAATTATCCATGGTAAAACAATAAAATTCACATCAAGGAAGTTTACTACAAATGTGGCATATGCTTTGAAATATTCCTTGATGGTTGGATGCTCATGGGGATCAAATGCATTTAATGGGAAAATAAAGTCAATTTCAGGTTCAAACGAGGTTTTCACAAAATAATTAACTTCATCACCATTAATTTCATAAAACACAATATCCTCATTCATATAATCCAGCTCAGGGTCCTTTGTTTCAAGAAAAATTGTATCAATATCAAGAACACACCCTAGGTAAGATTCTTCAAGAAGAGAGCTAGATACATCAGGCATTGAAACCTCAAAATCGAGATCATGAACATTCAAAGCATAATGATATTCAATATCAAAACATATTTCATGATAATCCCTAGCAAGTTTTTTTGCTCTTAACATGTCTAGACGTTGAGACTCACATATCAAATCATAGCATTCATCAATGAGCAATGGAGTATCCAAACTAGAAGTCACATCTTCAATGCATGGCATGTGAATATCCTCAAAATCATGAATTTCAAGGGTGGAAAAGCAAGTACCTTCTATTTGGCTTGGTGGAACCCAATTTATTACCTTTTCGCAAGCATGAGCTTCCCTAATCTCTGTGAAAGTGGGCTCCCTCCCTTCAAGTACTGCTCGATGTGAGATGAGATTCAACCGGATCATTGCTGCTAAGTTCCTCCTTTTCGCTGTTGGATTCTCCATGTAAAGCTCATCCAACTTAACTCTTTGATCTGGTGTAAGAACACTCTCATCGAACGGTGGCTCCAGATAAGGCTCATCTAGAATGTTTTCATCAAATGTGGTCTCCTCTTCCTGTGACCAGTCATCGTAATCCATGGCCCCAAAAACAGTTTTCATTTTTTTTTTAATCTACAAAAGGAGAAAATAAAAATAATTAGTAAAAACAAAAATAAATCTTAGACTATACTCAATTCTAAAATGTCAAAGGCAATCGTTTTGGTCCCCGGCAACGGCGCCAAATTGATCTAGAGTTAAATCAATAACCCAAAGCACACTCAACCACGATCAAGTGGTGTCGTCGTAGTACTTCAGGGTCGAATCCACAGAGACCAAACGATACACTACGAAATTATATAGACCGAGTATAGCTAAAGCAAAGAGGAAGTTTGTTTTGCAAGTAACAGAATTAAAACAGAAAATAAATAAGAGTTTGTAAATTTAAGAGAAAGTATTGGGCGTAGGGAATCAATCAAGGGTTATGATCACGAAATTGGGTGATGGATTGGGATAGCTTTAGGAACCGTTCTTGAACTCGAATCTCAAGTGTGAAACTAACCTACTGTCGCAGTATTAGTTATCTAAGCAAGGAATCGAATGAACCCTAAACCGTCGTTTGGATCTAAACAAACCTAGCAAGCATTAAGTTCTAGTCCGATTATGTTCACAAGGTGCCCCAACTTCAACTGTCGTTGGCTAAGGATCACCTTGCTCACCTATGTTCTTTTCAAGCAATTCAACAACACTTTTGATGCCTAGATGAATTTAACCTAAGATCATAAACTAGGTAGCTAATCTAGTTTAAGCAGTAAGAACAACTATAGATGAAGAACACAACAGATCAATCCCAAATCTAACAACCTAAATCAATGAATCATAAAGCCCCCTTTGAAACCCGAAACCCAACAGTAAGACTACTCAGACATCGAACATAAACAATCACAAATCAAATATGAAGAAAACATGTTTGAATTGCAAAAAGAGATAATAGGGTTCAGAATTCTTCTCCAAAGGGTTAGAAAGGATTAGAGATCTTCTCCCAGGCTTACAAGTGCTCAAAAACGGCGTAGAGTAAAAGTTATTTTTCTAGGGGTCGAGTCCCGTGCTTATATAGTAAAATAAATCCCTAAAAAGTCGGTTTAAAACGAAAAAGGAAAGATTGCGTCGGGGACAGGATTGGTCGATCTCGCGAGGATCAGTCGATCCGGAATGTATTTCTGCTCTCACTCCATCTGCCCTCTAGCTCGATCAGTCTTCAACCAATTAAGCTCCAGATGCATATTTTCATCCCCAAAACGCTCAGATTCCTCCTAAAGTCACCTAGGACCTTTAAAGACTCACAAAAGACAAAAAGGACTCTAAAATCACACTTGAACCTAGGAAAATACTCAAAACAAACCTAAAAACTATAGTTAAAACCCTATAAAATGCTGACACATCATTAAGCAATTGTAATGGCGAAATATCATATAACGTGTTTATATGTTGCTCTATGTCCGCCTAATGATTGATGGGACTCAAATACTTTCTTACAATCTCCACACTCGAACCATCCCTCCAATTCACTTGAACCGGTTGAGCCACTACCATTAGTATGCAAGAGACTACGTCTTGATTTTCCACTGATGTAACCGACACCCAGGATGATGATGAATTTGACAGCTATGGTGGATTAGTCTCGTCACATCTTTCTTTGCTAAGGTTTATATGGTAGGTGTCCTCATTGGGAGAAAACTACACGTATGCTGTATAGGGTTAGAAAACATATGCCTCACTCACATGTTCAATACTTTGGATACATGTTCAAAAATGAGAATAGATGCTCAGGTGGATCGGAGTCTTCATACCCGTGACTTCCGGCTTGATGTTCTGTTTGCTCGAAGTGGGAACATCGGGCAGAGGGTTGTCAAGGTAAAGCCAGTTTTGAAAGGGTGTTAGAGAAGCCAATTGTAGTGGATGAGGTAAGTTCTACTAAGAATCAGACTGAGGAGTTGGTTGTGGTGAGCTTTCCTCCCTCTTTGGTGAATGTACACCATTTGGAAGATAGCCAATGAGGAGAAGCAGAGTGGTCTAACATGTGAGTGGAAATCACAAGGTGGACCTGCCATGCGTGGTAGTGATGAGGACATAAATTCAAGCATCACCAAAGCCGTTAGAGTTCTAACAATGTATCAACCGCCAAGGATGAGATCCGGTACAAAGACAATACGGGAAGAATTCAACAAATATATTGACCAATTCAACAACCTCACTCTTGCCGACAAGAAGCACCAACAAGAAGAGGCTATGGATAATCCAATTAACGTTATGAAGCCCGACCTAACTGTCGGCCAAAGCTTTTACGAACCAACAAGTGAAAGGCCACTCCTTAAGATAAACCAAGCCCAAGATCTTTTTGTCATCACTCCAGACGACAACACTTAAGGAGACACGTGCTGAAAGCTTCCAAGGCCAAGAACTTCCTCCCCAAGCCAAGGTAAGCATTTATATCTTTTCTAATAAATGAAAAATTTCCTTTTCTTTTGCACGTTGGTTCAAAAGTAGTCTAGATTCATTTTGTAGTTTATATTGTGAATTAGTTGTTGCCTTTTTCTTCTCTTTTCAAAGACCCTAGAAGGTCATAGCTGTTGACATATTAATAAGGTCCATTGCAGCTCTTGTAGTTCACGTTTTTGCCTATTATCAATAAAGAGAGAACTTTTCTTTAAGTGTTTTACGAGTTCACCGATCCTGTGCAGGTTCCCCTTGATTTGTGAGTTATTCGACTTATCACAATCTCACTCATCAATTATGTGGCATCCATCGATCAATACCATCCCATAGTCGACTCAAAGAGAACCGTATGGTCTTTTGTACCGGCACCGTCAACTCCGATTACAACATCTACGTAGAGAGCACCGTGTGATCATCTACTTAGATCTGATCATCCCTTTGATCTTATATCAGGTACTTTCACCATCGCAGTTTGAAGTTTTGATTTCTGAAACAAAGGACGTATAGGTAGTGGGGGTGAAGGAAGTTATGGCTGAAGTTGTGGAGAATGAGGAAGGGGGGACTGAGCTTCTTAGTCAACAACAAGAGAAAGAGGAAGGCGAGATTGAGCAAACAAGCGTGGAGGCTAGCGATATTGTTATGACTGTGGAGGCATTAGGAAGTTGCTCTCTCGCTCAGCTAAAGGTCCAAATAAACGTTTTGACCCTTATGTTTTGTCCACCAAGGATGTTCATCCAGGTGTTTCAAGTAAAAGGAAATCCCATAAGAAGAATTAAATAAGTATGTCGGGCTTCTTTTGGAATGTTTGTGGTCTATATAAATAATCTAAATATTTGGTTATAAAGAAGTGGATTGAAGAGGATACATTTCAGTTTGGTTGTGTTTTAGAGACTAGGGTCCAGGAAAGGAAGGCTCCAAAGGTTATAAATAAGGTTCTTAAAGATTGGTTTGTGTTCACAAACTATGAATATAACCATCTTGGTCGTATTTGGGTAGTTTGGCGGCAGAACGTAAGACTCATACCCTTTTTTAGAAGTGTTCAAGTCATAACATTGTCAGCAAAGTTGGAGGGTCATTATACTGAATTCTTTTGTTCTTTTATTTATGCCTCAAATTTTGATGCTAAAAGACGTGATTTGTGGAGGGATTTAAGAGCTCACTATGACTCTCCTATCATTTGTAATAAATCATGGCTATTGATGGGAGATTTTAATGTCACGTTGGATTTGGAGGAGCATTCTAAAGCCGATTATAAGATGTTTACTCAGGGAATGCAAGATTTCCAAGATTTGGTCAACTATTGTTCTCTAGTGGACAAGGCTTCTCAATTCTTATGGTCTACTTTTTACTTGGAGCAACAGGAGGGACAATGATTTGATTTCAAAGAAGTTTGATAGAGTTCTAATTAATGACTGTTGGGCTAAGGCTTTCCCTCAATAAGACTCTGTTTTGGAAGCAGGGGGCTGTTCAGATCATTTGAGAGGTAGATTTCGATTATCCAGTGATGCGGGTTGGGAATGGAAATGTTGACCTTTTAATTTTGTTAATGAAATGATAGATTTGGAGGAATTTCAACGGTTGGTTGGTGAGTACTGGCGAACAACAAAGCCAATTTTTCTTTCAACATCTTCTCTGTTCTGATTCTCAAAAAAATTGAAGGCTCTTAAGCCGTTAGTTAGGAACTTGGCAAGGACACAGATGGGGAATCTTGTCAAAAAGTCGAAAGAAGCATATGAGGAGCTCTGCTTAAAGCATGAGGCAAACTTGGTGGCTCCATCCTCACAGTTAATGGGAGGCGGAGTCTATTGCTTACAACAGATGAAATTTTGTTTCTTGACTCGAAGAGAAATATCTCAAGCAAAAATCTAAACTTCATTGGCTCCATGTTGGGGACAAGAATAATAAGGCTTTCCATAGTGTTGTGTCTGCGAGGAAGGCCCACTATTCATGAAATTAGATGTCCAGATGGTAGGCTGGTGTTGGGTGCAGCAGGGATAAAGTCTTAAGCCGAGAGGCATTTTAAGAACTTCTTAGAACATAGACCAGATGATTATGAGGGTTTCACTATTGAGGATCTCTGTGACTTGTTACCCTTTCGATTCTCTCATGTGGACACAGTTCTGGTGATCTCGACAGTTACAACTGAAGAAATAGAAGGTGTGTTATTTTCCATGCAGTGGGATAAGTCCACTGGCCCTGATGGATAATCCTCAGAGTTTTATGAGATTACCTAGGATATTATAAGACATGAATTTATCATAGCTATGCAGTCTTTCTTTGCTACAGGCTTCCTCCCAAAAGGTATGAATGCAATGATTCTTGCTCTTATTCTGAAACAAACAAAAGCGCTAGAGTTGAAGGATTATCGACAAATATCGTGCTGCAACGTCATTTATAAAGTGATATCTAAAATTTTGGCTTATCGACTTAAACAGATGCTGCTTAAATTTATTTTAGGCAACCAATCCTCTTTTGTGAAGGATCGATTACTTATTGAGAATATCTTTCTGTCGGTGGAGTTGGTGAAAGATTATAATAAAGAGACATGATCTGCTAGATGTGCAATCAAAATTTATATCTCTAAGGCGTTTGACTCTGTTCAATGAAGATTTCTTCTTAATTCTCTTTCCGCAATTGCTTTTCCACTGGGGTTTATTCATTGGATCTCGTTGTGTGTTACCAAAACTTCATTCTTGGTTCAGGTTAATGGAGAACTTGCTGGCTATCTTAGGAGTGAGCGGGGGCTGCGGTAAGGCTGCTCTCTTTCTCTTTATTTGTTTGTCATTTGCATGGAAGTCCTCTCAAAATTGCTAGATAGGGTTGCAGCTAATCGCAATGTTGGATATCATCCACGTTGTAAAGTTTCACTGATATTTTGATGGTTTTCACAGATTGTAAAATATGATCTACAGAGGGCATTCTTGGCGTTTTTGAGGAGTCTGCTAAGGCCTCAGGTCTGAAGATGATATGCATATATTTTACACTCTTTCATAATGCATTTTTCATTCATTTTGCTCTCTTAACTCTTTATTTTGCATTATTTTTAGACTTTGCATTGGTCTTGCATGCATTTTGCATATTGGAGTTGTTTCAGGTGTTTAGGAGATGTGATAAGCATCAAAAGCAAGCAATGAGCTGGACAACAGTTCAGCAACTCGACTTGCAATTGTGCATGACTAGCGACTTGACCTGCACTACCCAGGGACCTGACTTAGACGTCCTTCCACCTCTTTGATCGAGTCAAGTGAAAATCTTACGTTGGGATTCAGCTTATGACGTATTTTTCAGAGTTGTACGGAATTGAGTTATCTTTCTAATGCCAATTATCTCAAGTCAATCCGAGACGTAGTTCAAGAGTTATCATCGTTTTAATGGATGCATATATACCCAGATTTCCGATTCGACCAGCGTTCCCGGGAGAGACGATGTTCCACTCGACCAACGCTCCCGGGAGAGACGATGTTCCACTCGACCGACGCTTCCGGATGAGACGACATTCTACTCGACCGACCAAGCCAGACATGTGACTTGGACACGCTCCTAGGAAGAAGCACCAACATCCACTCGACCGACCACTCCAGACATGCGCCTCCAGACATGCGAATCCAGGATTCAAGTCATGTGACTCCAGACATGCGACTTGACCGACGCTCCCAGGATTCACGTCATTCGACTCTAGACATGCAACTTAACCGACGCTCCCGGAAGAGACGACATGCGATTCGACCAAGCAAGCATGGAATGGATGTCATCCCACTCGACCCATCACGCTTGGAATGGATGTCCTCCCACTCGATCCATCACGCCTAGAATGGATGTCATCCCACTCGACCCACCATGCCTAGAAGAGATGACATTCGGATCGACCAACCATGCCAGACATGCGACTATAACGACCCGTCTCGCACGCTTCAGAAGATTCCCGAATCGCCTCTCTATCTTGTCGTTTTATGTTTTAGGGCTTTCCATGTTTTGCTATAAATACTCTTTTAAGTCTTTACCCAAGGGATATTGCTTTTATCCTAGGGTTTTTCTGTAGCCACCAAAAACGTTTATGTGTTTGTAATCAAGATATCTCTTAATCTGTTTAGTCTTTGCTTTTGATTTCTTCTGCAAAGTTATTTATCTCATCTTTATCTATCTAGTCATGCTTGATTTAGTGTTTTCTGGGTTTTTGATGATGATTTTTCTTGAGTAGTGGGATAGATTAGGTGGAGAATCTTAGTATAATAGGATGCCTAAGCTTAGATTGTTTGATTTCCCTTCTAGATTAGTGTTTTACTGCTAATTTCTTATTGATCATTGGGGATTAGATCTTCAGCATCTCAACATTCAAAAGGTGGTCCATGAGATGCTTGAACAAACTAATACCAGAGATTTACATTCCTAGCCTAAGAGATTGGATGTCTAGGATGTTTATTGACGTGAATGAACTTGTTTGTCATGTCTACTTAATCCTGTTTCTCTAGCGAGAGTTAGGTTTGGAAGTGATTGAGTCTGAGTAGCTACTGTCAAGAGATTGGATTAGCTAAGTTATGTTGTTCATTGTCTAGGGATAGCTTGATTGTACTCTGTTAGGCACTCTAGGTAGATTAAGAGACTCCACCGAAATCAATAACCCCATCCTTAAGGCCTCTACTTATCTGATTGTTTCTACATCTTTAAACTTGTTCTTTGTTTTTGTTGCAATAGCTTGCTCTTTTGTCTCTGCATGTTTAGCTTGTTTTTTCTCTCTTTCGTTATTGCATTTTAGCTCTTGTTCTACAAACTCATTTTGTTCTTGCATCTTGTTTACTCTAGGTTGTTAAACAAACAAAAACTCATTTTAAATCTAGCTTCACTTGTGACTGCTTGATTGCATCTTGATTGTTAGTAAAGTTTCCCATTTGGATTGAAACCTTCTGTACTACAACTTCATTAGGTTAATTGAGACCTGCTAGGATAGACACACAAAAATCCTAGTATAAGAAGATAAGTCTGGAAAGCTACTCTGTATTTAGCTGACATTAAAGATGAAGTCCATGAGGATATTCTCACTTGCTTCCCCTTAGCTATTGGTACCTTCCCAATACGTTACTTAGGTTTGCCAGTTCTCACCAAGCGGTTTACTAGAGCGGATTATCAACCACTATTAAATCAGATCAAGAGGCGTATCAACTCATGGACCTCCCGTTTGCTTTTGTATGCGGGAAGGTTAAATTTGATAGCCTAAGTTCTATGGAGTATAGCTAATTTTTGGCTTGCTGCTTTCTGAATTCGTCGAGAATGTATTCAAGAAATAGATAAGATATGTTCAACGTTTTCATGGTCGGGGCCAAAGTTAAATCCAAACAAAGCATAGGTGGCTTGGGAGGATGTTTGTAAACCGAAGAATGAGGGATGGCTTGGCTTAAGATCTTTGATGGAAGCAAACAATTGTCTATTGTTTGAAACTAATATGGAGAATGATCTCGAACAGCTCGTCGTTGTGGGTGAAATGGGTCTTCACTAATTTACTCAAGCAGGCATCATTCTGGTCTATTAGCGAGAACACTAGTACCGGGTCGTGGTTATGACGTAAGTTACTTAAGTACAGGGAACTAGCTAAGACATTTTGTAAAAGTGAGGTTGGAAATAGTTTATTAACATCCTTCTGATTCGACAACTCGTCTCCTCTTGGATGCATCATGGATATCACGGATAGTCGTGGGTTCATTGATATGGGAACATAATGCAAATAAAATTTAGAGTACATTGACAAAGTTGGTAGAACTAGAATAACTAGCAAAAATATGTACAACTACACTAATGTAGGATTTTTATTCATCTTTTTCGACATTAGAAAGAATGATACAGTTGCATTGTATTAAACAAACATTTGTTTCATTATTAATTTCTCAAAAGAGTGTTGGAGGAGCTTACTTGCTTACCTTTCAGATGATGCAGATTTTGTTATTCTAGAAGGCATGGTAAGGCCCATCTATATTGTTGGCTTGGTGTGTTTTGATTGCTTTACGAATGTGTCTTCAAATACAACAAATTTTAGAGTTAATTTATTTTTCAGTGAACTTCATATATTTGATACATCATCATGTCTATATTAAGGAGAGAGGTCAAAATACATGCATGTAAGATTGAATACCTATCATGAATAATATAAGACATATTGGATAAACTTAAATGTAGCAAAATGGTTTTGAATTTCTAATAACACACAAACAAAAAAATTGAGAAAGAAAAAGCCAAAGAACAAAAAAAAAGATGAAAGAAATTTGACCTTTTCACTCAATCGAACTTCTAAATAAAGGAAACGATATTAAATTGGGAGTATAAACACAATGACAACATTTAACAATTCCATAACCTAACTGAATCTTCTTACACAGATCTTCCCTCACGATACGCATAGATCGTCACCTTTATTAGTGGGCCTTATGTCCACACTCACACAACAAGGTGACGGTCGAAGCGTTACAAGTGGGGTTAAAGTTGAACCCAGACGAATGTGGAGCCAAATGGGCTTACATCATGGGAGGTGACAGTCTTGGTGTACAATGAGAACGCTGCAATCTGTTAGTGGTGGTGAATTGTAACACTATTTTCAGAGACTTGCAGAAAAGTTTAAAATAATTAATGATATATCATGGTTTTTAGGTGTTTTTAGCCATGATATAAGTCTTAATTATAGAGTCTTTTTGGTATTTTAGAGTCTTTTGAGTCTTTATAGGATTTAGCATGGATGGGAGCATAATGGAGCTAAATATGAAGATTTGGAGCTTAATCAAGCATTGAGGCTGAGCTGTAGAAGTTGAGAGACGAATTCAGAAGAGCGCATCGATCGACACATTGATAGCATCGATCGATGCTAGGCCAAATACGAAATCGGAAGTTTTCCTCACAAGTTTTGAAGATTTACAAAGTTGCCCCAAAGTCTTCCATATTTGCATCATTAGTCCCTGGCCGTGTTTAGGAATATAAATAGGATTTTTATGGTCATTGTTTAGACCTAAGCTTTATTTTTCCCCGCAACTTTTGAGAGCAAAACCCTGAGAGATTTTTAGAGAGCTTTTGGAGAGAAGAATCAAGACTCCTTCAGAGAAGATTCAGAACTCTTTTATTTCTTCCTTTAATCTCTTAATTCTATCTATTTTATTCATGATTTGTGTTCTTACAATTATGTCTGAGTAGATCTGCTTGTTAGGTTTAGGGTTTCTCATTAGGGATTTCATGGATTGTTAGATCTGTTAATTTAGGATTCATTATCTTTCTTGTTCTTCACCATAGGTTGTTCTTAATGCTAGATCTTTGATTAGACATCTGGATTTAGATCTCAGGATTATTAATTGATATGAGAATATAATTGATTTTCCTTATAAAACCTTTTGATGAGCAAAATTATTTCTTGCAAAGAGATTTGATTTAATAATTTTGTGAACAATCTAAACTTGTTGCTGGGGACTCTTTGATTCACCATTAGATTAAAGTCTTTGATTTTGTCTAAATTTTTCTTTTTCTATTTTACTCACACGCTTTTGTTTCTTTTCTCTTGTGTGTTTCAGGTACATGCCTAAGCCTAGTACCAGGAAAAATCCTACTGGTCCAGTTGTGAAGCTTACAAACCAAGAGTTAGGACAACTAGAGCGTGAAAACACAAAAGCAGCCAAGTCAGTGAAGATGGCCAATATAATCATATTGAGACCTAATGAGGCTGGGGTTTTGAAGGATCAAGAGGGTGATGTGCAAAACGAACGTGGCCAAAAACTTGATGCTGAAGGCCAGGTTATTCAAGAAGAACTCGTTGTGGCCGATGGGAATGCGCATGGCGTCGAGCGACGCAACGACGGCATCGATCGATGCAACCAGGAAGGCATCGACCGACGCAACCTTGGCGTCGATTGATGCAATGCCAGAGCCGTGGAAGGTCACAATCCGGCTAGACGGGACAACAATGGAGAGCTTGTCAAGACTCTTGCGGACTTCAACAGACCAGACTTATTCAATGAGAACCGTTCCGCAATTGTCCCTCCTCCATTCCCAAGGAATGACTTTGAGCTGAAGCCTGCCTACTTCGCTCTTGTTGGACAAAGGCCATTCCAGAACTTGCCAAATGAGAAGCCTCTCGACCACATTGAGCACTTTGTGGACATAGTTACAAGCATCAAGGCTAATGGAGTCACTGAGGACTATCTCTACTGCAAGCTTTTCCCCTACTCTCTTGTTGGGGAAGCTTCTCATTGGCTAAGGCAGCTCAAACCAGGATCTCTGACAACCTGGCATGACATCAAGGTGGCGTTCTTGAACTATTTCTATGATGATGCGATGTCTGATGAGCTGAAGATCAAGCTCTCTACCTTTAGACAAGGACCTGCTGAATCTTACAAAGCTGCTTGGGTGAGGTTCAAAGCATACCAGAGGGACTGTCCACATCATGGGTTTTCAGAGGTGCAATTGATTAGTATCTTCTTCAGCGCGATTGATTGGAGGTATCAGATGGCTTTGGATGCAGCTAGTGATGGGAACTTCAAGACAAGATATCAAGATGACGCTGAAAAGTTGATAGAAAGGCTAGCATCCAGCAACAGTACTAAGAATGCAGACCTAGAGCGGAAAAGAGCACATGAAGGCCATGGTTCAAATCAGTTTGCTGCAGTGAATGCTAAGTTGGATACAGTGCATAATCTTCTTGTGGGAAAGAAGTCTGTCCATTTTGCTGAAGATGTTGAGACTTTTGAGCCAAAGCCAGAGATTACAGAAGATGTCAACTATGTGTATGGAGCTGGTTATCAAAATCAGGGATTTGGTCAGAAGAATTCCTTCACAGGAAACCCAAACAACAACTTCACTAGGAACTATGGATCTTCTTCTTACCAACCCCTCCCTCCACCTAATTCAGAGAGCAAGATGGAATCAATGGTTAAACAGATTCTTCAAGGTCAACAGAAGTTAACAGTGGACTTCAATGGAAAGATTGATTTTGTTTACACTGAGCTGACTGGAAAATTTGAAGCTCTAAACACTCATGTCAAGAAGCTAGAGAATCAAGTGATTCAGACTGCTGGGTCTGTTAAAAGACAAGAGGAACTTCTTTCTAGAAGAACTGAGAACCCCAACCATGCTTGTAATGCGATTTTGGTGAAGGAAGTAGATGATGATACGGTAGTGGATGTTGCATCAACCGATGCAGCTGCAAAGCATCGATCGACGCAACCCTCAGTGGTCGTAGAAGAGTTGACTTTGCGAGACAATATCGACCGATGCAATTCAAGTATCGACCAATGCAATGTCCAGGCCGAGAAGGGAACTACGAAAGCTCCGATTCCAGTTGCTGAGAGAGTGTACAAGCCTAAGGTTCCTTTTCCTAAGCCTAGGAGATCTAAACAAGAGATTGAAGAAGCTAGATGCAAGGCTATGATGGACAAGGTGATGATAGAGATGCTGTTGATTGATGCAGTCAAGTTTTCTCCTGGGATTAAGCGGTATGTCAAGAGAATGGTCACCAATGGTTTGAGTCCTGAGGAAGGAGCACTACTTACAAAGGATGTCAGCTCAATTCTGTTGAAGCAGCCTCCACAGAGAAAGAAGGATAAGAAACAGGAGGTGGTTGTCTCTAAGTAAGTAAGTGCAGTAATTCAGAGTAGGATTGCAGAGAAGTTACCAGATCCTGGAAGTTTTGTACTTGATTACTCTATATCTGCAGAAAGGTTTCCTCACTCACTTTGTGATCTTGGCTCTAGTATTAACCTGATGCCACATTCTGTTGCTGTGAAACTTGGGATAACAGATTTCAAGCCAACTAAGATCTCTCTTATCTTAGCTGATCGGTCCCGCAGAATTCTTGAAGGTGTTTTAGAGGATAATCCGATTAAGATTGGAGATTGCATGATTCCCACTGACTTTGTGGTACTGGAATATGGCAAAGAGCCTAGTGATCCTCTCATCTTAGGACGCTCATTCTTGGCTACAGCTGGTGCTATCATTGATGTGAAGAAGGGACACATAGCCTTGAATGTGGATGATTTGGTTATGAACTTTGAGATGGACAAGCTGAGAAGATCTCCCACTATTGATGGTCAGACATTTTCTGTGGAGATTGCCTCTGATGATGATCCACTCATAGAGTTTCATGAAAACATTACTGCTGGGTATGTCAACAAGTTGAAGACTGTTGAGAAAGTGAGCAAGCAAGCAGTTAAGCTTGAAGATTGGAGTGGAGATCATCTAATCAGTACTAGAGATCATGATGAGGTTCTGATCCATGACAAGTCGCTGGTAGATGATGTTTTTGTAATGGAAACACGGATTGCTGAGGAAAGCTAGAAAAACGTTGAAGAAACACGAGTTGCAGACCAAGCATCAATCGATGCAGCTGTTGCATCGATCGACACTCCTTCCATAGACGGCTCGGACTTGTCCAAAACCAAAGATTCTCGAGTTGATTCCTTAGCTGCAAGTGCTAGACCAGTTGTAAAGCTGAAATCTCATCATTCCACAGCCAAGAACTCACAGGTAAGGCCAAGGTATGCATCTCCTTCTCCCAAACCTTCTCCTATCATCAATCAGAATTTGAAAGGTACAGAAACTGTTGTCCAGTTAACCAAGCCACGAGATTATCGTAGAGCGCTTGTTTCTTCCGTTGATGATTTTGCAGGACATAAAAGAAAGCCATCCATACCTAAGTCCCGCCCTGGTCCTATTCCTCATGTCCCTTGTAGACCTCATTCATCTGCTGCCTACACACCACCTTGGAGGAAGAGGACATCCTCTCAGAAGCATTCACTACCATGTTATGATCCACCGGATGCTTGAGATCCGACACAGTCAAGCTGATAACTGAAAACAAGCGCTTAGTGGGAGGCAACCCACTGGTAGGTTTTTCTTTTTCATTTTTCTTTTGATTTTCATTTATTTTTATTTTATTTGCCAATCTCTTACTTGATAGCACTGGGGACAGTGTTGTTTAAGTCTGAGGGAGGCAGTTACTAACTATGTTTTTGTTTTTGAGAGTCAGTCGAAAAAAAAAATGATGATTTTATTGAGTCAAAATTTTGTTGGGAACTATGATTTTTGCTTTTTAGTGTACTGCCTTGGTTGATTAATGCTGCAGATTGAATCCACAAATCTGACTATTGAAAAATCCAATGGCTGACCAGTGAACCAGAGACATCCGAATTTCTAACAGAATCCATAAAAGCTTGAGGTAATTTCTGTACTTTTCTTTTTACCTCATCAAGGAGATTGATTTTCATAGAGCTTGACTCCTTGTTCATACCTGACAAGTAAGACTTCATAAAGAAAATGGTACTCCTCTCCCTTATTCATGTTAAGAAAAATCCTGAGAGCTTTGTTAAAAAAAAAAAGAGAATAAAAGATGAGATGATTTTGATCAGTTTAGAGAGGTAGGTAAATTACCTGTGACCTCATTATTATACTCTTGAGTCAAATGATCATACAAAGCTTGGAAGCGAGGGATAGGTAAATTACCGATGACCCCATTATTCGACTACAACTTTGAGAAAAAAAAAAAAAGCAAAGCTCTAAGGAAGATTAAAAAGAATAAGTCTGGGGGAGAGAAAGAGTACCACATGTGGTAAACGATATGTCTTGCTTGTTATGGTATTGTACGGGAATGAGTCTAGAAGGTTTTTGATATTGATCAAATTGATGAGATTCACCGATGAAAGCTTAATGGAGGAAGAAGTGGAATTTTGTTTGAATTTTGGATGCTATGAATGTCAACGGAGAAGTACATGGTGGTTCGATTTGGATTTATCTGCTAAGCATGTGGATTAAGGTTTGGATGATCTTGGCATTACTTTGAAAAGAAAATGAGTTTATGTGTTTTCAAACCTCTTTCACAGGTTTAAGTTTATGTTTTGCTTGAGGGCAAGCAAAGACTAAGTCTGGGGGAGTTGATATCTCATGGTTTTTAGGTGTTTTTAGCCATGATTTAAGTCTTAATTATAGAGTCTTTTTGGTATTTTTAGAGTCTTTTGAGTCTTTATAGGATTTAGCATGGATGGGAGCATAATGGAGCTAAATATGAAGATTTGGAGCTTAATCAAGCATTGAGGCTGAGCTGTAGAAGTTGAGAGACGAATTCAGAAGAGTGCATCGATCGACACATTGATAGCATCGATTGATGCTAGGCCAAATACGAAATCGGAAGTTTTCCTCACAAGTTTTGAAGATTTACAAAGTTGCCCCAAAGTCTTCCATATTTGCATCATTAGTCCCTGACCGTGTTTAGGAATATAAATAGGATTTTTATGGTCATTGTTTAGACATAAGCTTTATTTTTCCCAGCAACTTTTGAGAGCAAAACCCTGAGAGATTTTTTGAGAGCTTTTGGAGAGAAGGATCAAGACTCCTTCAGAGAAGATTCAGAACTCTTTTATTTCTTCCTTTAATCTCTTAATGCTATCTATTTTATTCATGATTTGTGTTCTTACAATTATGTCTGAGTAGATCTGCTTGTTAGGTTTAGGGTTTCTCATTAGGGATTTCATAGATTGTTAGATCTGTTAATTTAGGATTCATTATCTTTCTTGTTCTTCACCATAGATTGTTCTTAATGCTAGATCTTTGATTAGACTCCTTCATTTAGATCTTAGGATTATTAATTGATATGAGAATATAATTGATTTTCCTGATAAAACCTTTTGATAAGGAAACTTATTTCTTGCAAAGGGATTTGATTTAATAATTTTGTGAACAATCTAAACTTGTTTTTCAAGCTGATTTATTACCAAGAATTTTGCAAAGAGATTTGGATTTTCTGGTTTTAAATTTAGATAATATTTGCAGTGAGAACATTTATTTTATAATTGTGTTTAGAGTTCAAGAACGGTGTTTAATTGTTGAATCCTGCTTACTTAATTAATTGATCTGATTTTCCATGATTTCCTGAGAATTTCCCTAAGCCTAGCGTTTATTCCATCTGAATTTACATCTCTTTTATTTTCTGTTTAATCTTGCAATTTAAGAGTCCCTGACCGTGTTTAGGAATATAAATAGGATTTTTATGGTCATTGTTTAGACCTAAGCTTTATTTTTCCCTGACTCTTTTGAGAGTAAAACCCTGAGAGATTTTTAGAGAGCTTTTGGAGAGAAGGATCAAGACTCCTTCAGAGAAGATTCAGAACTCTTTTATTTCTTCCTTTAATCTCTTAATGCTATCTATTTTATTCATGATTTGTGTTCTTACAATTATGTCTGAGTAGATCTGCTTGTTAGGTTTAGGGTTTCTCATTAGGGATTTCATGGATTGTTAGATCTGTTAATTTAGGATTCATTATCTTTCTTGTTCTTCACCATAGATTGTTCTTAATGCTAGATCTTTGATTAGACATCTGGATTTAGATCTTAGGATTATTACTTGATTTGAGAATATAATTGATTTTCCTGATAAAACCTTTTGATGAGCAAAATTATTTCTTGCAAAGAGATTTGATTTAATAATTTTGTGAACAATCTAAACTTGTTTTTAAAGCTGATTTATTACCTAGAATTTTGAAAAGAGATTTGGATTTTCTGGTTTTACATTTAGATAATATTTGCAGTGAGAACATTTATTTTATAATTGTGTTTAGAGTTCAAGAACGGTGTTTAATTGTTGAATCCTGCTTACTTAATTAATTGATCTGATTTTCCATGATTTCCTGAGAATTTCCCTAGGCCTAGCGTTTATTCCATCTGAATTTACATCTCTTTTATTTTCTGTTTAATCTTGCAATTTAATTAAAATATTTCTGTTTAGCATAATTAAAAGATTATTAAATCTATTGTGTGAATCTAGAGTTCTTGTGGATTCGATCCCTAAGTACTACAATTGATCTCTTAATTTGAGAGAGTAGCTCAGGGTTAAATTTGAGCATATCAATTAATTTGGCCACCTATGTCACCAAAGTGCACTTATTTTTTCGATCGAATGTCCTGAGAGAACTCTAGAGTTAATCGTGTTTGAGCTGGAGTAGTTTGAGGATGGGTGACCATCTGGGAAATGATTGTCGGAATTGTGCAAATGAGGACAATACATAGGGAAAGATCATTTGTTTATATGTAGGGACGGTAAACAAGTCTTTAAAGCCTACTAGACGTAGCAAACGGCCATTAGATACAGGTGCGCCCACAGGCCGAGAATAGAAATGGGACCCACTAAGCGAGGTGTGCAGTCTAGTGGGCTCACAACGCCGGGGTCGACGGTGTTGGTACGCAACAAAGACATTGCGATCTGTTAGTGGGGGCGGATTGTGACACCCTGGTTTTAGAGAATTGCGGAGTGGTTTAAAAGAATTAATTTGGCCACATATATCACCAAAGTGCAGTTATCTTTTCGGCAAAGATCCTGAGAGAATTCGAGAGGTAAACGTGCTTGAGGTGGAGTATTTTGAGGATGGTTGACCATCCGGGAAGTGATTGTCGGAATTGTGTGAATGAGGACAAAACATAGGGAAAGATCACGTGTTGATTTGTAGGGACGGTAAACAAGTCTTTAAAGTCTCACGGACGCAGCAAACCGGCCGTTAGATACATGTGCGCCCATGGACCTAGAGTGGATGTGAAGTCCACTAAGTGACGTGGGCCCATAGACCGAAAGTGGACATGGAACCCACTAAGCAAGGTGACAATGTTTCATCGTCGGTACAACTCATGAATATGGTCTTGTCATAGATGAAGTAACTAATACGTTCATGAGATTTTAAAAGGAGCTTTGGCAAGTTAGTTGTTGGCAAAGTCATCAAGTTTATCCACACCACTTCCTCTTCTTCTCAATCGATATCTTCCTTTGTTACCCAAATCTTTCCTAGTTTCATGGCATTGCTTTAACAATGAAAACCGATCTCGCTTATAGATCGCGAGGATAGGTTAATCGCAAATATCTTTCTTCTGACATGGAAGTAGACAAAGAGGCTTAAAAATTTCCCTAGAGAAATCAAAGCTTAGGATGAAGTACTCACGAGTCTCGAGATTATGACTAACCCAATAGAGATTCCCATTCGTAGATGGTAACTCTCTCCTAGTAATCTCTTTGGAATTTACCGTAACAAAAACACTGGCCTAAGATCTTTTAAACCTTTTCAGGTCAATTTACTATTATTGTATCCTAAACAGGAAATATAGAATGGTATGTACTTCAACCATTTTAACCTGTGTCAACCACGGATTCTAGAGCGCTCCCCCGTTCTTCCAAAGAATGGTACTTAAAAAACAGGAACTCATCACAAGTAGTGATGGTTCTGTAATTCCTTGTATTGTCGTATGGAATATCAAAGTAGGGTTGCTCACGCAACTCTATTCTTGAATCGATGATGTCTATCGTAAATCTTGGAAGTGGTACGGAAGATGAATTGGGGACGTGAGTGAGACAAGTGGTTGGTTAGAAAGCTCTTGTCGTTGAAAAGAGCGTGCCATCGTTTACATACAGTTTTGAATCGAACAAGAGAGTGAGGTGGAAGACGTGAGAATATTTCTTCCTCCAAATCCCGTGGAAGCTTATGTTCGATCATCCGAGATGGTAGACACAAGCACTGTCCCATGCTTAAGTTGCTACCATACTACACAAGCTACTTGCAACACCGGCGGAGCCACAATTAGGTCTTTTGTTTTCAGTTTTGTTACTGATATTTATCTCTACCGATAAATTAGGAGAGGATATATAGAATGGAAAGCTTGATTACATTCATTGTGAGGGTTTACAATATTTATAGTGTGTACAACATAGGTTAAGTTACTACTAATTACACTTAGGTCCTTAATACTATTATCTCTTACACGCCCCCTCAAGATGGAGGGGCTAGAGAAACTCCAATCTTGGAAATATTAGCTTCAAACTGTGGTCTCGGCAACGGTTTAGTAAGGCCATCGGCGAGTTGGTCGTGAGTTGAGACATGCAAGACCTGAAGAGCACCAGACTGAACATATTGTCGAATAAATTGGAAGTCAGTAGCGATGTGTTTCATGCGAGAGTGGAAAACAGGATTGGCAGAGAGGTACGTAGCACCAACGTTGTCACAGTAAATCACCGGAGGTGCAGGCAAGACAATCCCAAGTTCAGTTAGGAGAGAGCAGACCCAGCTGAGTTCTGAAGCTGCATTCGCCACAGCCCGGTATTCAGATTCAGTTGAAGAGCGAGCAACACCTCGTTGTTTGTGTGAAGACCGAGAAATCGGATTCCCTCCAAGATAGACGATATACGCATTGGTGGAAACACCATCACTGAGGTCGCAAGACCAATCTGCATCAGAGTAAGCATGTAACGTCATTGGTGTATTAGCCTGTAGAAAAATACCCAAGGTGATGGTGCCGGCAAGATAACGAGGATGCATCATGAACTAGGACAGGCGGTTAACAGCAAAGGCAAGATCAGGTCGAGTAAAGGAGAGGTATTGCAAGCTTCCAAGTACAGCATGGTATTCGGTAGGAGAGGACAGCGGTGTACTAGACGTGAGAGTAGGCTTGGGAGTAGGAGCCATTGGTGTAGACACCGGACGAGCAGAGAGCATATTCGTCTTAGTGAGTAAGTCAATGATATACCGCTTCTGCATTAGATGAAGTCCCTGTTTTGTACGAGTGGCTTTGATCCCCAAGAAATAACGCATCTCACCCAGATCTTTGAGAGTGAACCAAGAGGATAAGTGAGTGATGAAGGTTGTAAGAAGAGTACCATTACTTCCCGTGATAAGCATATCATCAACATAAACTAGCACATGGACCACGTCTGTAACCTGTCGCCGCGTGAAGAGAGAGGTGTTAGCTACAGAGTTCACAAAACCGAGGGTGAGGAGATACGCACGGAGTTACTGGTACCAGGCCCGAGGAGCCTGTTTTAGGCCATATAGAGCTTTATGTAGTCGACAAACGTAATGAGGATGATCCCGATCAACAAAGCCAGGCGGTTGTGTGACATAAACCTCATCCTTGAGCGTACCTTGGAGAAAAGCATTATTAACATCAATTTGACGGATACTCCAACCCTTACTCACGGCAACATGGAGGACAGACCGAGCGGTAGTGGATTTTATAACTGGGATAAACGTCTCGGTGAAGTCATGACCAGACCGTTGGTGAAAACCCTTGGCCACAAGTCGTGCTTTGTACCTGTCAAGGTCACCATTAGGATGATATTTAATTGTAAATACCCACTTACAGCCAATGACATTTTGTGATGGATCAGGAGGAACCAAGTCAAAAGTTCCTTCCCGTGTTTGTGCATTTATCTCTTCACACATCGCCTGCCGCCATCGCGGGTCCTGTAACGCCTCTGTCACCGTCTTTGGAATCTTGTGTTGTGGCTTGGTTGTGGTGGTAAGAGTGAGCTTCGTAATAGGTTTGGTGATGTTGTTCTTTCTCCGAGTTTGCATAGGATGACGATTAGCAGGTGGTGGAGGCGGTGGTGGAGCTGGGATCAGGGACGGAGATGGAGACGGTGTTGGTGTTGGAGGCGAGGAGGATTCCGGCGAGGAAGGAGAGCCGGATTGTGGCGGTGATGAGGGCGGGGAGGAAGGTTGATGACTCAACGATGGTGAACGCTGCTCTGTCGTAGCAGGAGACAAAGCAGGTGAACGGTGAGGTTCAGGCGTGAACCGTGGAGACTCTATCGCAGAGGACGAGCGGTGAGGAACTGAGCACGAGGGAGACGGAGAATGAGCAGGAGCGAGTGGACGAGAGCAAACAAAAATTAACTCATGTGGCGGAGCACTACCAACAACTGGTTCAACAGCTTCAACCAGAGACGAAGGTGGCAAAGCAAACGGAAACCGCGACTCAACAAACTGAACATGATGGGACGTATAGATCCGACCCGACACCTTATCCAAGCAATAATATGCACTCTGCGTGAGTGAATAACCAAGGAAAACACAGGGTACCGAGCGAGCAGTCAGTTTGTGCGCGGCATAAGGCCTGAGCCATGGATAGCATTCACACCCAAATATCCGAAGCTTGAGATAATTCGGGACTTGACCAAACAGCTTGGAATATGGTGAGACATTCGCAGTGACAGGAGTGACCATCTGATTAATGAGATAAACGGCAGTGGCAAACGCATAGCTTCAATAACTAGTGGGCATGGAGGCTGCAGTTAGAAGAGCCAAACCCGTCTCAACCATATGCCGGTGTTTATGCTCGGCGACCCCATTGAGCTCGGGTGTAGGCGGCGGCGTGGTATAGTGTGTGATGCCGTGAGATACAAGAAAAGGGCGTAGTGCAACAAACTCTCCTCCGTTGTCGGAATAGACAGTACCTATCTTATACTTAAACTTGTTTTTAACTAAGGCAGTGAAAGCAATAAAGATGTCACACACATTGGATTTCTGTGTGAGAGGATAGAGCCAAGTATATCGCGTAAAGTGATCAACGATAACCATGTAGTACTTAAAATTATCGACAGAGAATATAGGGGAAGTCCACACATCAGTATATAAGTATTCAAGAGGATGTGTAGAGGAAATAGTGTTTGTATGAAATGGAAGTTTATGACTTTTATTCAAGAGGCAATCAGAACAAGACATTGTTTGGTGCAAAGAGGAAGAAACCGGTAAAGAAAATTGAGAAATAAGTGCTTTTAAGATAGATAGAGACGGGTGACCGAGCCTCGCATGCCAAGAGTTGAGATCAGCCTTTGGTGAAGGTGCCATAAACATAGAGGTAGGTGATGACACAGATAGAGGTCACTCGTACTGCTCATTCTTAGTCTTCCCTAGGAGGAGCCTGGCCCCTGTGCTGAGATCCTTCACCTGAAAATAAGCAGGAGCAAATTCAACCGTAACGCCATTAGTGTTACACAAGCGATACACAAAGATAAGGTTTTTTTGAACATTAGGAACACATAAAACACCATTCAAATCAAGAGAACGGGTTGGTGTGGGAAGCAAGGCAGAACCAGTGTGTGTGATCGGCATCCTAGCACCATCTGCGGTGGTGACTTCCTCCCCACTGTTATACGGCTGATGTAGGGCGAGATTATTGAGGTCAGATGTGAGGTGATGAGTAGAGCCACTGTCCAACAGCCAGTTCCCTGGGTTGTACTGTTGTGTAACCGCCATGTTCGCTCATGGTTGCTAAGGGGGATAGGAGGAGACCGATGATTGATTCATCGGAGACTGCTGAGACGGAAGGTGCAACTGTGAACAACGTCGCGCACTATGACCGTAAATCCCACAAATCTGGCAGCAGACTTGATACGGTCGTGGTGAGTACTGATTGCGAGAGTATGACTGATTCTGACCACCACCACGATGATTGGACTGGCCATGAGAACGACCACCATTAGAGCCAGAGTTGCCGCGATAGTTAGCAACATTCGCGGAGGCAGGAAGTGAGGACGTCGCCAAGGCTTTGGTTGTGAGCTTGGTTTCAAAGTTGATCAGCTTCTCATGGAGTTCCAGCAACAACGGAGGTGTGTCACACCCTTCTATCTGATCAACAAGCGTCTTGTAATCATCAGGTAAACCTTCGAGAATAAACTCGAGTTGTGCCTCAGTTTCAACTGGCTTCTCAAGGAGTGCAAGTTGATCAAAGCGGGTTGTAAAACCCTGAAAATAAGCATCAATTGTCTTTGTCCCCTTCGTCCAATGTTTGAGTTGATGACGAAGCTGTTGGACATGACCATGGCTGGGATTCGCATAGGTAGAGGAGAGGGTGGTCCATAAGTCAGCAGCAGTGACAGCTTTCGAGAGAAGAGGCTGAACCATGACGGAGATGGCACCAAGCAATGCACTATAGATCAGTTTGACTTGGCGCTTCCACAAGGCGTAGTCGGCGTTCGGAGAGGTCACGCCATCAACGGAGACAGTGGGAGAAGGAGCGGTTCCTGATCCATCGACATAGCCGGCAAGATCATAACTGTCAAGCAGAGCATGAACCTAACGACTCCACATAAGGAAGTTAGTCGAGGTAAGCTTGGTAACGTTTGTCATATTGACATTGACAAGCATGGGAGAGGTGGAGACAGCGATAGTCTCAGAGACAGAAGCCGGAGAAGTGGATCCAGACATGATCACCGAGAATCGAAAGAGAACAAAGAGGAAGAAGAAGAAGGAGAACAGAGAAGAGAGAGGCGGCCGTAAAAAAAATGTAGAGTTTAGTAGGTATCGTATGCTCTGATATCATATAGAATGGAAAGCTTGATTACATTCATTGTGAGGGTTTACAATATTTATAGTGTGTACAACATAGGTTAAGTTACTACTAATTACACTTAGATCCTTAATACTATTATCTCTTACAGGATAAACTCTATTTTAGATTTTCAGAAAGTTGTTAGTCTTTGACACAGTGTTAAATTTTTTTTAATATATGTGCCGTAAGACTATGTACAATGAGTGTGTTGAATAAAATTTTCAACTGTTTAATTCATGCAATGGACCTGTTGAATTTTCTAAAAATCATACGTGTATTAAACTGAGTTGAATAGATTCAACTAGTTGAATCTGAAAAAGCGGGACCTACATTGACACATGGCAAAATATGAGAGAAGAAGATGTGAATGAGTTGTATCCATTTGATTTTTGTGAGATTTTATTTCATCCTAATTATTTTAGCTCAATTATCTTACATTAATTTATTTTTTTATAAAATAAAAGGTACATCAAAATTCATGATTTAAAAAAATTTATAAATAGAGACTAGTCTTGTTTTATTTGGAAATAGAAAAAATATCTATTCTTATTAGAATTTTTAATTTTCCTTGGACCAATTTTTTTGTTTGTGTGTGTTTAACCTTTTTCATTTTACTTACAAAAACAAAAAAAATTAACTATAAATTACAATATAAATAAATTTATATAGAAATTAATTAATTTTAAAATTATCTTAATTTAGTTTTAATTGATAATTATTATTAGATATGTAATCATAAATCATAAATTAAAATAAAAATAAAGAAATATAAAATAGTAGGGTAAGATGTTGAATTTTATTAAACAGAATCATTGGAGAAGTTAAAATTGAATTGAGTGTTGAATGATTAGATGGAAGAAAGAGAAACTGATGTGGAGTGTTAAAAGTTGAGGTGGAGGGTGTTGAATCTGCTAACCATTGTACATAGTCTAAGCCCGTAACCTCCTGAATTATAGAACAAGATTAGACCTACCTTGTGATGAATTAATTACTTACATGACAAGCTATCTGTGTGAATTTTCATATATCTTTTAATTCGATACATCGATCATAACAGTTAAATTACACATGTAGTAGCGGATCCATTTTTACTAGAGTCATAATATAATTACGGTATTTTAATTAAACAATGCTCATTTGTGATTAAAAAAATAAACTTTATGAAGAGTATGAAAAAATCCATTTGGCTTAATCGTATGTGTTTAGTCTATAAAGAGTATCACTATGTTACTCTACATAATGAAGTATTTCTGGACCAATAAAAAAAAAATTAAAGATACAGAGAGACATGCATGGTGGGTGACCTTATGATGTCCTCTGGTGTAGTGAGCTTTGTTTTCATTATTTTGGCTTATTTTTTGTGCCAAATTCGTGAGCAAAGTACTCGGTGAATTTGGATTTGAAGATATATACAAGAAAGTGTTTTCATTATGCTCGGTTTGTTCAAGACCGGAATGGTATATAGTATACTATTACAGTATTTCAATTTTTCTGTTTTGCATTAAAAAAAAAGTTGTTTCTTATTTTTTTTCCTGTCCATTCATATATTTAAAAACCATAAAAAATAACAAAAAAAAATTGAATTCTTTATTTCCTTTCATAAAAGAAAAGAAACCATAAAAATGTTGTGATGAATTCCTATATTTTCTGTTTTTGTGTTATTTTCATTTAAAGGAAGAAAAAAAAATCATAAGTTGTTATTTTCAATTAGCCTTCGTAGTTTAATTTTATCGAATCAGAGAATAAAGTAGAAACTAAATTTGTTTTTTCTTTTTCTTAGTTATATAAATAAGGGATGGCTGATGTGTAGTAATATAATGTTCTTTTTATATTTGCGTTCTATATATTTTTCTTTAGTTGATGTGTCACCTCCTCGTCACGCCAAAAAGTTGATTTGTGGAGAGACTCTAGCAAGTAGCAACATTATAGTGTTGAATAAGACCCAAGTAAACAAATCAGCCAATTAGAAAAGGGATTTTGGCCAATAATGCCATTTTTGCTTGAAAACTTGTCATAAATGCCAGTTTTGGTTGATTTCGTCATAAATGCCAGTTTTGGTTTGGAAGAGGTGCTTAAAGACGAATTTGCCTTCGGCTTAATAGAGGGGAAACATGGACGGGCAGTTCAAACGAAAGGCTCACATTAATGATGGTGGACATGAATTAATTGGAGCGAAGCTATGGTCCATAGGGTGCTTCAGAGGTTTTAAAAGGGGATAATGGTATTTAAGAAAGAAATAATGTTCTAGCATTTAATCTGGGCACCTGCAAATTTCCTTGTCTGTTGTCAAAGAAGGTTTTTTGGTCTAAGAACATTGTCTGTTGGAGATGGCTTTGTGATTGTCTATCAGAATTATAATGCCTATCGGCATTAGATTTTTATCAGAATTCAAATGTCTATCAGCATTATAATGTATATGGACAAGTCTCATTTTAGAGATGATAATGCAGTAGACAAAAAAACTGCATTAGTAGTACATTTATATTAAAGATAGACAAAAACAACAAGAATACATGTCCATCGACTAGGATAGAGATAGAAGAAAAGAAAGGGTAGACAAAAACTTATGAGTAACAATTTCCACCGCATGGGACAGAGATACGCGGGAGGTAGACAAAAACAACAGAAAGACATGGCCATCAGCATTATAATGTCTATCGCCAAAAGAAAAAACCTGGTCGGTTGGATTTGTTCTACCGGACACCGGATCCCGTAGTGTGGACAAGTTTAATAGTGGTGGACAAAAACTTCGTTGGCTGGATCTGGTCCACCGAGCATGGGATCTGCAAACCTAGAGTGTGGACAAGTTTTATTGTTAGTAACGGACACAAAACGGATGACCTAAATGAGATAGTCCGCTCAAGAGAACGAAAGACATAATAAGAATGGACAAAAACCTGGCCAGCTGGATCTGGTCCACCGGATCTGCAGAACTGCAGTGTGGACAAGTTTTGTTGTTAGCAATGGACACAAACCGGATGACCAAACGGATATAGTCTGCTTAAGAGAACGAAGGACATAATAGGGATGGACAAAACCTGTTCGGATGGATCTAGTCCATCGGATCTGCAGACCTACGCTTTTGCATGCCCGCTGTCAGGTATAAGAACTCTGGAACTAGACTTAGCGGCTTCGCCTGCCACAGAGGAGGTTGGCGGATCAGACGAAGGTCTTAGTTGAAGAATTGTGTCTAGGAACTCTGGAACTCGTCTCAGATGTTTCTCCGGTCATAGTGGACGGAGGCAGATGATTCGACTAGATGACAAAATTCATCATTGCATGCAGGAGAACTCAGAGAAATGGGAGATTCAGTCGACGGCTTGATATTGAAGAAGAAGAAAATGGAAAGTCGACAAAAAATGAAAAGTTGAAGATTATGAAGAGAGAGAGAGCGCTTTTATTTTTTATGAAAAGTAAAAAATATAATAGTAATTTGGAATAAAGAAAATATAAAAAATAAGGGCAAAAGAATATTTTTAAAATTCATTGTGGCAGGCGGGGGAAAGATTTCGTGAAAGTGGCATAAGAGAGAAAAATTGCCACTGTTCATGGCATAATCGACACTTTTCTCATTAGAAAATGTGTTGGAGCAACTAATAATTTAAGCTGGGAAGTCGTGTTGACAACAACTTCCTCTATTTAATTAAGCTGCATCGAATTCTTTTACCCGCAGATCCAAGAAATTAATACAAGAGTTGATGATATGCTCAAATTTACCCTAGAGCTACTCTCTCAAATTAAGAGATCACTGCAGTACTTAGGGGTCGAATTCCACAGAGACTCAAGATCACACACAATAGATTATAGAGTTTTATAATTATGCTAAACAAATTGATTTAAATAAAGAAAGCAATGCAAAATATTAAATAAAAGCAGTTGTAAATTCAGAAGATCAAAAAGCTAGGCCTAGAGAATTTCTCAGGAAATTATGAAATATTAAATCAATCAATAAATTAGGATTCAAGCAATTAAGAACAGATCTAGAACTCTAAACACTTTTGTAAAATAAATCAGTTCTCACTGCATATAGTATCTAAATTTAAAACCAGAAAATCCAAATCTCTTTGTAAAATTCTAGGTAATATCAGCAATAAAATCAGGTTTAGATTGTTCACAAAATTATTAAATCAAAATCTCTTTGCAAGAAATAATTTTGCTCATCAAAAGGTTTTATCAAGAAAACAATTATATTCTCATATCAATTTATTTTCCTAAAGTATTAATTCTAGATGGCCAATCAAGGATTAATATGAAGAACAACCTAAGATGAAGATCTAGATAGCTAATGAATCCTAAATAATCAGATCTAATAATTCATAAAATCACTGTGAAAAACCCTAAACCTAACAAGCAAACTACTCAGACATAATCAATGAAGAACAAGACATGATTCTGAATAATAAGCAATAGAGATTAAAAGAGTAAGAAAGGAGTTTAAGAATTCTTCTCTCAAAGCAGTTCAGATCTCTCTCTCCAATAGCTCTCAAAAATCTCTCAGGGTTGCAGAAAAATAAAACTTGCTAGAATAAAACTTAAGGGTTTGGAAAACCTAAAAACTATATATATATGTCCTAAAACACGTCAGGGACTTATGTTGCAAATATGGAAAACTTTGGGGCAGATTTGTAAAACTTCCAAATTTGGCTCTCTCGTCGGTTTGGACTGGGTGTCGATCGATGCAAAGGCAGTGTCGATCGACACAATCTCCTCTGATCGATTCCAAGTTGATTTCTTGCGGATTATTGCTCCAAACTGATCCAAATTGCTCCAATTTGCTCCTTTCATGCTAAAAACCTGTAAAGACTCAAAAACAATCTAGAAACAAATGAAAAGACACTAAAAGACTCCTTATATCATGGTTAAAAACCACAAAAACCATGATATATCAACTCCCCCAGACTTAGCCTTTGCTTGCCCTCAAGCAAAACAGAAACTTAGACCTGTGAAAGAGGTTTGAAAACAGGGAACTCACTCAATTGCATGATGATTCTTTATTTGCACTCTTCATTTACCTGACTCAAGAACTTACTTCTTATACTTCAACCATGATCAGCATCAACATTCCTTACTCAAATCCCACAATCCCTTGGAATCTCTGAAATCTCCATTGTCATCTCATTAGTCAATATTAAAGCATAAATAAGGTGAATTCTTACCTTGGGTGTATTGATCAGTGGCATATGGACTCTTTTCAGGCTAAGACATTCTTCTTACATCTCCTTTCCTCTCCCTTTTCTCACTTCCATTATTTTTTTTTTCTTTTTTTTCAAAGGTGTAAGCGAATACCGGGGTCATCGGTAATTTACCTACCCCTCGCTTCCAAGCTTTGTGTGATCATTTGACTCAAGAGTAGAATAATGAGGTCACTGGTAATTTACCTACCTCTCTAAAATGATCAAATCATCTCATCTTTTATTCTCTCTTTTTCTGATTTTTTTTTTTTAAAAGCACTGAAGGGAAGAGAGAGGGGAGACATACTTTGAGAAATTGCACTGTCTTGTATGGCCTGAAGAAGATGTCTAGTCCACTGATTTCCAACCCCAAAGTAAGAGATTAAGTCCGGTTAAAATCCTGATAAAAGTTGAGACAACGTTAGATCAATCAGATATCCATTGAATAAGGGCTTTCAGGATTGTTGATAAGGCTCATAGTCTTTCTAAGCTTCAGTTCTAAGATCAAGCATGAACAAATAATCACTAGAGTGTTAGCCAAATAAGAGAAATCATTAGTCAAGATCATAATTCCCAAAGATAAAAAGAAAAATTTTGAAAAATTTGACTCAAACTTTATGGTTTTGACTGACACAACTGAAACTCAAAAACAGAAATCATAGTTAGTAACTAACCTCCCCCAGACTTAAACAACACTGTCCCCAGTGTTATCAAGTAAGAGGAAAGCAAAAATAAAAATAAAAATAAAATAAAAAGAAAAGCCTACCAGTGGGTTGCCTCCCACTAAGCGCTTGTTTTCAGTCATTAGCTTGACTGTATTGGAGCTCAGGCATCCGGAGGAGCAAAACATGGCATTGAAGTCCTCTTCATCCAAGGTGGTGTATAAGCTTTAGGTGCATGAGGCTTGCCAAGGATGTTAGGAACAGGACCAGGGCGGGATTTAGGGATGGTTGTGCTTCTCTTATGTCCTGCAAAATCATCAACAGAAGAAACAAGCACTCTACGATAATCTCGTGGCTTGGTTAACTGCAAAACAGTTTTTATCTCTTTGAAATTCTTATTGATGATAGGAGGAAGTTTAGGAGAAGGAGAGGTGTACCTTTGCCTTACCTGAGGGCTCTGGAGTGTGGATTGATGACTCTTCTGTTTGGGAACAGGTTTCTGACTTGGAGCATCAGTTTTGGACAAGCTTTGTCGCGGTCGTGGAGGGGTGTCGATCGATACCCTCTTGTTGGTGTCGATCGACACTAAGCCTGATGCCCGTGTTGCAGAAACTTTTTCAACAGAAAAAGTCTGTCCATCAATAGTAGGAGCCCTCCTCAGCTTATCCATCTCAAAATTCAAACTCAAACCATCCACATTCAGTGCTATATGTCCCTTCTGCACATCTATGATGGCACCAGCTGTAGCCAAGAAAGATCTTCCTAAGATGAGAGGATCTTTAGGCTCTTGATCATACTTCAGCACCACAAAGTCAGTGGGAATCATGAAGTTGCCAACCTTAACTGGAATATCCTCTAAAACACCTTCAGGAGTTCTTCGGGAGCGATCAGCCAAGATAAGAGAAATCTGAGTTGGCTTGAATTCTGTCATCCCAAGTCTCACAGCAACAGAATGTGGCATCAAGTTGATGCTAGAGCCAAGGTCACAAAGTGAGTGAGAAAACCTTCCTGCTGAGATTAAGCAATCAAGTACAAAGCTTCCAGGATCTGGTAACTTCTTAGCAGTCCTACATTGAATGATTTCACTCACTTCCTTAGAGACAACCACCTCCTGCTTTCTCTCCTTATTCCTCTGAACAGGCTGGTTCAACAGAATTGCACTAACATCCTTAGTTAGCAAGGCTCCTTCTTCAGGGCTCAAACCATTGGATACCATTCTCTTCACATAGCGTTTAAGAGGTGGTGAAAGCTTCACTGCATCAATTAAAGGCATCTCAATCATCACCTTATCCATCATAGCTTTGCATCTAGCTTCCTCCATCTCTTGCTTAGACTTTCTCTGCTTGGAAAAAGGAACCTTAGGCTTGTAGACCCTTTCAGCAGCTGGAACCTGAGATTTTGCGGTTTATGGGCTCGTCTGGGATGAGTGTCGACCGACACCCAGGTGGTGTCGATCGACACCATCATCTGAAACCGAGAGATTGGTCGATTTCTCTTCTTTTTCTGAAGAAGCAAGTTCACCATCATCTTCATCTCGCACTGATATGGCATTGCAAGCATGTCTGGGGTTTGACTCAGTTCTTGCTGGAAGAACACTCTCTTGTCGTTTAACAGACCTAGCAGTCTGTGCAACTTGAATCTCCAGCTTCTTAACATGAACATTCAATGCATCAATCTTCCCATTCAGCTCAGTATAGACATTGTCAATCTTCCCATTGAATGTCACTGTCAATTGCTCCTGTCCTTGCAAAAGCTGCTCAAGCATGGCTTCCATTCTACTCTCAGAAGAAGTCTTAGGAGGTGGAGACTGATAAGATGAATTCCCATAGGTTCTTGTATAGCCATTGTTCTGTTGCTGCTTCTGGTCACCATTGTAAGGCCTGTTGCCTTGCCGATTTCCAAACCGCTGTCCCTGATTCCCATACACATAGTTCACATCTTCCTCTTGGTGTCCTTGATCAGGTTCTGGCTCATGTGTCTCAACCTCAGCAGCAAAATGAACAGATTTCTTACCCATAAGGAGATTATGCACTGAATCCAGCTTAGCATTAACAGAAGCTAACTGGTTTAAATCAAATCCTCCATGCAATCTCTTCCTTTTAGCATCTGCTCCCTTAGTGCTATTGCTAGAAATCAAATTCTCAATCAAAACTTCAGCATCTTCTGGAAATCTTGTTTTGAAATTCCCATGACTTGCAGCATCCAAAGCTAACTGATACTTCCAGTCACACCCTCTGAAAAAGATACTCAGCAATTGTACCCTTGAAAAACCATGGTGTGGACAATCCCTCTGATAAGATTTGAACCTTACCCACGCTGCCTTGAAAGCTTCATCTGGTCTTTGCTTGAAAGTGGATAGCTTGACTCTCAACTCATCTGACATTGCATCATCATAGAAATGGTTGAGAAAAGCCACTTTGACTTGTTGCCAAGATGTCAAAGATCCAGCTGGCAACTGCTTCAACCACTGAGATGCCTCTCCTGCAAGTGAGTATGGGAAGAGCTTGCAGAATATGAAGTCCTCAGTCACTCCATTAGCTTTGATACTGGTCACAAGATCCTCAAAATGCTCAATATGGTCCAGAGGCTTCTCATTGGGCAAAGCAGAGAAAGGTCTCTGTCCAACTAGTTGGAAGTAAGCAGGCTTCAACTCAAAATCATTCCTCTGAAAAGGGGGAGGAACAATAGCAGACCGGTTCTCATACACCAGATCAGCCCGATTGTAGTCAGCAATGGTCCTGATCAGATCCCGGTTGTTCTCCTGTCGTCGAACTGGGTTCTGTACGTGGTTGGTAGCTCCACGCACGTCTGCTGCAGGTGGGTGTCGATCGATGCCACTTGGTTGGTGTCGATCGACACCAAGATCCGGTTCATCAACGACACCAGCTTGCTGGTTCACGACAGCCTGCTCGTTGACAACAGGTTCAGGAATCACGTTTCCTTCTGCATCAAGCTTTTGGCCCTGCTCATTGCGCAAATGGCCCTCTTGATCCCTCAAAACACCAGCCTCATCACGCATCAGAATGATCGTATTAACCATCTTCAGAGATTTAGCTGCTTTTCTATTCTCACGCTCAAGTTTTCCCAACTCTTGGTTTGAAAGCTTCAGAATTGGACCAGTCTTGTTGCTCCTTGTGTTAGGCTTATTAGGCATACACCTGAAACACACAAGAGAGAAGAAAACAAAAGGGTGTTAGTTTTAAAATAAAAAGAAAAATTTAGACAAAATCTAAAACTCAAATCTAATGGTAGATCAAAGAGTCCCCGGCAACGGCGCCAAAATTTGATATGCTCAAATTTACCCTAGAGCTACTCTCTCAAATTAAGAGATCACTGCAGTACTTAGGGGTCGAATTCCACAGAGACACAAGATCACACACAATAGATTATAGAGTTTTATAATTATGCTAAACAAATTGATTTAAATAAAGAAAAGCAATGCAAAATATTAAATAAAAGCTGTTGTAAATTCAGAAGATCAAAAAGCTAGGCCTAGGGAATTTCTCAGGAAATTATGAAATATTAAATCAATCAATAAATTAGGATTCAAGCAATTAAGAACAGATCTAGAACTCTAAACACTTTTGTAAAATAAATCAGTTCTCACTGCATATAATATCTAAATTTAAAACCAGAAAATCCAAATCTCTTTGTAAAATTCTAGGTAATAAATCAGCAATAAAATCAGGTTTAGATTGTTCACAAAATTATTAAATCAAATCTCTTTGCAAGAAATAATTTTGCTCATCAAAAGGTTTTATCAGGAAAACAATTATATTCTCATATCAATTTATTTTCCTAAAGTATTAATTCTAGATGGCCAATCAAGGATTAATATGAAGAACAACCTAAGATGAAGATCTAGATAGCTAATGAATCCTAAATAATCATATCTAATAATTCATAAAATCCCTGTGAAAAACCCTAAACCTAACAAGTAAACTACTCAGACATAATCAATGAAGAACAAGACATGATTCTGAATAATAAGCAATAGAGATTAAAAGAGTAAGAAAGGAGTTTAAGAATTCTTCTCTCAAAGCAGTTCAGATCTCTCTCTCCAATAGCTCTCAAAAATCTCTCAGGGTTGCAGAAAAATAAAACTTGCTAGAATAAAACTTAAGGGTTTGGAAAACCTAAAAAATATATATATATGTCCTAAAACATGTCAGAGACTTATGTTACAAATATGGAAAACTTTGGGGCAGATTTGTAAAACTTCCAAATTTGGCTCTCTCGTCGGTTTGGACTGAGTGTCGATCAATGTTAAGGCAGTGTTAAACTTGATGAATTGTATGCCTTCACGATCACCTCGTACATATATCTTTGTTACACCATCATGGTCCGATCCATCATCCCAATTATATTGGCTTTGTGGATACTTTTCCCCTTCCGCTTCCAACCTTTGTGTCATCTTGAATATATTTGAATCTTGAGACATTAAAAGGTGTTGTGTTTGCTTAGTCAATGTATAATTGGCATTAAAAAAAAAGCATGTGTTTCTTTGTGTTAGGATATAAAAATAAAAATAAAAATAAATAAAAAAGATAAAAACAATTCAAGCCAAGTTTTATTTATTTATTTTTATCTTTTTTATTTATTTTTATTTTTATTTTTATATCCTAACACAAAGAAACACATGCTTTTTTTTTAATGCCAATTATACATTGACTAAGCAAACACAACACCTTTTAATGTCTCAAGATTCAAATATATTCAAGATGACACAAAGGTTGGAAGCGGAAGGGGAAAAGTATCCACAAAGCCAATATAATTGGGATGATGGATCGGACCATGATGGTGTAACAAAGATATATGTACGAGGTGATCGTGAAGGCATACAATTCATCAAGTTTGACTATGTTGGTACCGGACAACTGATAGATGAATCATTCCATGGTTTCTCAAATCAAGGTTTCACACAGATGGTATGACTTTGACATATTCTAATTAAATTCCCTTTATTCTACCGGTTCATGAGAATAATGTTGTAACTTTTTTTTTTTGAAGTTTGAGATTGATCATTTAAAAGGTGAATATTTTGTATCTGTTGAGGGTTGCCACAACGGCGAGGTGATTCAAGCACTTCAATTCAAAACAAACTTGAAGGTCTCTGAAATCATGGGATATGAGAATTCAAATTATAAATTTAAACTAGCCATGTATGGCAAGAAAATCATTGGGTTTCACGGATCCGCTAAGGAAAACCTTAACTGTCTTGGAGCATATGTTACAACCATTACTCCAACTAAAATGGAAGCAAAAGGAGGAAAGGGAGGCAAGGAGTGGAATGATGGAGCGGACTATGAAGCTTTAACAAAGATTCATGTACGAATTACTTCAACAGGCATAAAGAACATCCAATTCGATTATGTGGACAAGGATGGACATCCGAAAGTGCTAGTCCATGGTTCTAGCACGGCTGGAGGCAACACGCTGGAGCCGGTAAATAAAACTAAACTTCATAAATTTGGTGACTAAGACTTAATATATATATATAGCCTGATGACTTTTTTTTCAACTTCATTTTTTTTTTTGTAGAGTGTTGTTAACAGACTTAAAAAATAGTCACGAAAATACCCTAATATAGTCGCACACAAAAAATTAGTCACGAAGCTATTGCCACAAAATGAATTCATGGCTTTTTCCATGGCTATAATTTCGTGATTAGTTTCTTTTGTCTGCGTGTGGTTATACGAGTAGTTTCGTGGTTTTATTCGTGATTTTTTGTGCGTTTTCTATAAGTAATTCTTGACTATATCTTTTCTAGTTATTGGGTTCAATATGTGATTTTCTGTGTGTGTGTGTGTGTGGCGAATGGAAGTTTGTATATAAGAAAACTCCCGTTAAATTTGATTTATCAAAGAAAGTAATGAATGTTAATATAATATATATCTTTTTGCCATGTAGTTTTAGATTAACCATGCTGACAACGAATACCTACTGTCTATTGACGGTTACTACAACGAGACTTCCGGTGTGATTCAAGCACTTCAATTCAAAACCAACATGAAGACTTCCGAAATGATGGGAGGCAAGGACGACGATGATGATGATGATGATGATGATGATGGCGAAACGAGTAAAAAGTTTTCAATTGGATGCAACGGCCATAAGATCATTGGATTTCATGGATATGCCGAGAAGAAGCTATATTCCCTTGGAGCATATTTCACATCACTTCCTATAACTAAATTGGAATACAAAGATTGTGCTAAAGGAGAACTAGCCGATAATGGTAAATCAGGCTACCTTTGGGATGATGGTACTTTCCAAGGAGTAAGAAAGGTGCACGTTTGTTATGATGGTCATTATATAAGGTATGTCAGGTTCGAGTACGATAATGGTGGCAAAGTGGAATCTCGCGAGCACGGGTCAAAAATTACAGCTAACGTACAAGAAAAAGAGGTCACAATTCCTTCCACTTAAATACACGTCAACCATATATATCTTTCTATGTGTGTTCTGTAATAGTGGTTTATATATGAAGCCTTTTTCATTTGCAGTTCGTCCTGGACTATCCAGATGAATTTCTCATTTCCGTGAAGGGAACTAGCACAGTAGTTTATATTCAAGGTGATCGTACGTTGATTACATCGTTGAGTTTCAAAACATCAAAAGGGAGGACCTCTCCTACATTTGGAAATGAGTTTTGTAGCAGTCCTGTTGAATTCGTGGTTGAAAAAAAAGGTTGTGCTATTGTTGGGTTCCATGGACGGTCTTATTATTATGCTCTTCTTTCTCTTGGAGCATATCTTTTTCCGATTCCTCCTACTAAATAAGTGCTCATGATGGGGGGGAAACTAGATGAACAAGGTGGTGATGATCATGTTCTTTAATATTGTCTTTCTATATATCTTGTACCTTTTGTTTTAAACTTCTGATTAACCAGAAAGTTTTGGATCAGGGTCCATAGTCTTCTTGGACCCAGGTCTAGAGCTTGCTTAATTAACTAAAATTATTTTAAATAAAGTACTTTACAAGCTTTCTGAGTCATCACCCACATTAGACCTCCATTTCTCATTCACATCAACTCCCATTTTGGCAAGTGATTACACTAGCTTGTAGTGCTCAAATCAGTGGATGCAAATAGAATATCATCACTGTAATAGCTCGCGAAAACGAGATCGAGATTCAATTCGCAAAAGCTAAATTATATACATCAAAAAGAGATGTCAAAATAAGCACGCCGACTGCGAGAAAATAATCAAAGACTTGTGATCGTCGCAAAGTCGAACTCTCGTTGAACCAACAACGTTGATAGTAGTCGTAGAAGTAGATGACGGCTTACTTGAGTAAATTATTCTTCAAGCTAAATCGATTCCAACATGTGAAAACTTTAAATCGTAATGATTTTTCGTAAGAGCCATCGTACAATCACAATTAGTAGAACTCATCATGCATCTCATGATGGTTTACGTAATAAGAGCTAAGAACTCATCATGCATCACAAACATATATCTCGACTGAAGTAAAAGTTGCAGTTATTAGAGTGTGCGGTTGAAATTTTTTTTTCTGTGTAGTTACAAATTAGCCACGAAGTAACTCGTATAGCCAAAAAGAAAACTTAGGCACGAATTGTCACGGAAAAAGCTACGAACAAATTTTTGTGACTAATTTTTTTCGTGCTCTTCGGTGAGTATTTCAAGGTAGACTCGAAATCTTGTAGTTATATATCTACACATGTGTGGTAATGTCTTTTTTTGACAACCATATGTGTCGTAATGTCTCAAGTTATAAGATTAAACCTAGCTTGTCATGAATTAATTAATTACTTGACATGCTATCAGTTTTTTTTTGTTTATTAATTGGACACTTCGATCATATCAATACATGCAATAGCCGATCCATTTTTAAAAATCGGAATCATGATTTAATACTATACAAAGAAGTAGTTCGTGAGCCAAATAAATGTTAAAATAGGTAAATTAACCAGCGAATAAAACAGTCGTGAAGAAAAGGCCTAGGTAAGTAAAGTTCTCGGCCAGTAATATGAAAATCTTTATTCAATTAATAAGGGTTCAATTAAACCTCGATATTTTACATAAATTATCCAGAGGGAGTAACCGAAAATGCTTAAGAAATTACTAAAAGAGGAAGCAACTCCGAGTATCACATCAGATGATCCTCAAGGAACATATAAGAAATATTCTAACCTCAACAGTCTAACCTCCAAATAAAGGAAGCGAGACCAAATTTGGAGTATAAACACAGTGACAACACTTACCAATCCGAGGACCTATTTCAATCTTCTTGCACTGATCTTCCCTCACGATATAGATGCAAGCCACTCCAGTTTCATCGTCGCCACGACACATGACTAATGTCTTCTCATAAATGAAGTAACTAGCGCGATAAACATGCTCACTATATAGCTTTGGCAAGTTAGTTGTTGACAAGGTCATCAACTTTATCCAAACCACGCCTTCTCGGCCACCATCCCCATTGTTCTTACTAATCCTCTCCTTAGTTACCCATATCCCAATCTCCCTTGTTACACCGCATTGCTCTAACAACGAAAACCGATCTCCCTTATAAACCGCGAGGATAATTTCATTAATATGAGGGTTCTTTTGACACGGAAGGAGACATAATGGTTTGAATTTCTCCGTCGAGAAATCAAACATTCGGATGTAGTAGTACTCATTAGTCTCAGACCTACCCCAAGTAATCCAGTAGATGTTTCCATTCAATGACACATTTGATATTTTAGCCACTTCAGATATGGGGAAGTCGTCATCCTCAGGTCTATTAATAAACCTCAACAAGTTGGAAGCACACTCGTAGATCCCAACTTTCTGATCACTCAAGAATTTACGGTGACAAAACAAATAGCCCAAGATCTTGTATACCTTTTCGGGTCTAGTATTATCGTATCCTAACCCGAAAACACGGAACTCTTTATCCCCATACTCGATCCATCTAACCTGTCTCAACCATGGATTCCAAAGAGCTGTCTTGTTCTCCACAAACCGATAGTTACAAAGCAAGAACTCATCGCAAGTAGTCACGATGGTTCTATGATTGTAATTTGTTTCTCGGTTTGGAATATAAGAGAAGGAGGGTATCTCACGCACCTCTATCGTTGGATCGATGCTGTCGTGATCGATGATGTTGATTGAATAAATCTTGGAAGTGGTCAAGAGGATGAACTGGGGACGGGAGCGAGACAAGTGATTGTTGATGAAAGACTTGTCGTTGAAAAGAGAGTTGCACTTTCTAGATATGCTTCTGAACCGAACGAGAGAGTGAGGTGGGAGACGAGAGAGTATGTCTTCCTCTAATTCCCACGGAAGCTTCACCGGCGGAGCCATGAGGTCTTCTGCTTTCTGTTTAGTTTTGAGTTATAGCTCTGATAACATATAGGAGAAGAGAAACTGTATTTATCCTTTCTGGCAAGAAAAGAAAAGTAACTTTAGTGATATTTATTTTTTTTCCTTTGAAAAAAGTTATTAAATGCAAATTAAGTAAACAATATAGATCCTACCACTGAATATATACATGTGTAAGTGAAAGATTTTTTTTTTTTGTTGATTTTATACTATTAATACATATAGATCCTAACATTGAATTTATACATTGATTTTTTGTTGTCTTATATCTTCTATAATATGAGAAGGTTTTTCTCAACTTTTGCTAAGGGGATGACACTTGGCGTGTTATCTATCTAACACATGTTTTATTTGTTGTTTGGACTTAATAAACAACATTTATTTGTACTTTTGACCTAAGTAACTACTGGGCCATAAAAAAAAAAATCTCTCAACATTTCATTTTTCTTTCTTCAATAAGAACCAGTTGTACTGTTGTAGCTCTCTTCTGATCTAAAGCCACCATTTATCAGTTTATGGTCTCATCCAAAGAAAAACTAATGATAATTTATTCTGAAATGATAAATATAGGTTTCAATCTTATGTATGATTCATGGGGAAGAAATTATTCTAGATTATGTTAGATTGTGGGATGTTTATGTGTTGTCAAAATTCTCTTATCAATTCATAATTTTTTGGCTCAAATTTAAAATTTTGGGTTTTCATTCTTGCTTAGTTTCTGGTCTTTAATCTTATGTAATCTACTGGTGGGGTGTTTTCAATTGCTTACTCATTTATTCCTCATTAGATCTTACCAATTTTTTTCCATAAAAATAGAATTTTTTCTATTTTCCATAAAATTAGAATTCAATTCCTAATTACTCTCCTTTTAACACAACTTTTCAGTCATTATTATTTAATTTCAGTCATTAGGTTCTTACGAAGAATTATATTATTTTCATATATCTTTCCAAATGTTAATAGGTATTCTTGAATAATTTTTAAATTTTTTTGTAGGTTATCATGTTTGTTGTTCGAATTAATACTACAAAGAAAAAAATTATGTGAAAATGTTTGACAAATTTATTTATTCACTAGAGTGTTTATGTATGTCTTTCCTACTCTCCATGGGCTGGTCCGGCAATTTTGAATGTTATACTTCCATTTTTTTTAAACCCTTTTTATTATTGTAAATAAAATTATAAAAATAGTAATATACAAATTTTCATTATTTTCATATTGTAGTTCGTTTTGCTTACTCATATTTTTCTTTGTCTTTTCAATGTTTTCATGTTCATTTAAACATTTATACGAAAATAAATATCATATTGCCTAATAAGTCATTATTCTTTTAAAACTTTTCGAATATGGAAAATTTTAAATTACAGTTTCAAATTTGTTTTCCTAAATTAAATTTTACTCTAAATCTCAGTAGCAACAAGTTTAATTAACATTAATCTAATGTTCATTAACCAACAATTCAAAAGATGAAATAGGTTTTTACATAAACCTAATAAAATTTCATCCGTAAATTGGATATATCTACATGAATAATATATTGTTTTCTTATATAAAACTTGAACTTCTAAATTTTATTGAAGCTATAAAAAAATCTAATAATAACTGAACTTATAATTTTTTTCCCTAATAAAAGACCTAAAACTTTTGGTCTAAAATATGCCCCATAAAAATCGATGCCCTTATCCTTGGCTTCACTTGCTTGGCCTATGGGTCCGGCTTTGAACCATATTTTATTTTTACTTCAGGTTGTCGTGTTCGTTGGTTGTGTTAATATTACTACATTATAAAAAAATGAACTATCATGATTTAATATGTTGAACATTTTAAGTTTTGTTCCTTTCTTATATTTTAGAATCTCTATTTATTTTTTTCTTTGGGTATTGATGTGGTAAAGCAGGCTAAAATTTTTTCTTATTGGACGATGCATATGAGTCTCTCCACTGTACATTTAGTTTCTTATTAGTCTTCATCTTTAAGAAACAAATGTATTTTAAACTATTATAAAAAAGGAAAATTGTATATTAAAAAACCATGTTGTTAAGCTTGTGATGTCTTTTTATCTCATGGTACGATATGAGTTGCATTTTTCTATACAATATCTCATTAATTTTTCTATACCTTACCCCTTTTGAGATACCTTTTCAAAAAATACCAATTTTTTGAACATTTTATTTTTTCCCTCTTTTACACAAATTACAATATGTTAAATTAATTTTTTAATTTTTTTTAAGTCTGTGTTCTCTATATTATATTTAGGATATAGTGTTGATGGGGTAAGGTTTTAGTATTTGAATTTAAAATTTAAAATTTAGTCATTTTATACACAGAAAATGGATAATTTTGAAAATGAACAATATGAAAAGGTATTATTGAAAATTGACATAGGAAAACGGACATTTTTGAAAATGCACTGTTTGATACTAAGATTCCTAAAAATATATGATACTAATATACAGTTAGCATATACTTGTGACAACCCGTCCTGCGGACCCCACTAGCCCACCGCTAGCCGTCCCAACGGACTCCAAGCTGGCCCTGCAGGGCATCGATCCTAACCCCTCACCGTGGACAGGAACTATTCATCCAAATCCACCAGTAAGTTATTGGTGCGCCAGGCGTTCCTCGAACCCTGGTCCCACCCTTTAACAACCTTCCCACATGACAAGTTTTCACCAATTAATCTGCAGGGAACTAGCACACGAGTTTATATTGAAGGTGATCGTACGGTGATTACATCGTTGAGTTTCAAAACATCGAAAGGGAGGATGTAACGACCCAGAACCTCGGTAGGAGATAGTCGAGAAATCCGAGTCGAGATAGTCGAGAAATCCGAGTCGAGATAGTTGCGAAATCCGAGTCGAGATAGAAATCCGAGTCGAGATAGTTGAGAAATCCGAGTCGAGATAGTCGAGAAATCCGAGTCGAGATAGTTGAGAAATCCGACTCGAGAAAGTCGAGGACTCAGAGTCGAGAAAGTCGAGGACTCGGTATCGAGGATTTTGTCGAGGGTTTGTCGAGAGTTGCCGATACTCATCGACGGTAGAATCTGACAGTTATGGGGATTGGGCGATGGAAATGGAGAGTTCGAAACTACTGAAGTAGTTAACAGACGTTCAAACTGGGGAAATGGAATCCCAAGTTTACAGTGATCAGATCATTCAGGCTTGCAAGTTTCTGGATGAAAATTGATTCGGAAGAACAGGTTTGTTAATTTGCCAAGATATGGGATGGGAGGTTCGGTACTTAGTCCTAGAGACAGTCCGCGTAAAATAGGAATGAAAGTAATAGTGATAGTGATAGTGATAGTGATAGTATAGTGATAGTGATAGTGAAGTGATAGTGATAGTGAAGTGCACTATCCGGAAATGGTTGCATCGGCAATCGATGGACCGGGCCGATGGACGAGGTGGCATGGTTTGGCCGATGGGCCGATAATGGACTAAAAGGACTCGATATCTCGCGGAGATTTAAGCCGACTCACGGGAAAGGAAACCCGAGAGAAATGGAAACTCGAGGTAATGGAAAGGTGATCGGATAAGGACAGATGCGAGAATTATGGGAAGTTATGGGCGGTGAGACTTATCGTTCCAAGGAAACTTAGGGCGATTCGTGGATCCTATATAAGGGATAAAACCCTTAGGAATTTCTCTAGTTTTCATAAGAATCCGAGAGCCGCCGCAAGAGAGAAAGATGAGAGTTTCTGTCGAGCTTAAACCGAGAGAGATCCTAAGTCTAGAGTCGAGAAGAACGGTAAGTGTTCTTCCACCTTGATCCGTCGATGGTTATGGTTATGGTTATGGGATATATCTCGGATACTAATGGTATCGATCTGTCCATGTAGAAGCAGGGATCAGATCCGAGCATAGAAACCAAGAGATCAACACCTTAGGTCGATACCGAAGGTGAGTGCGTGACTGTGGCCAAGTTCCATGGTTGATTCTCTTGACCCGTGGTTTATTTAGTCTCGTTAATTGCTTGTCTTATGGTTATGGTTTCTATTGCAATATGAATGATGGTTGGTCTAAGAGATTTAGGCGACTATCCATGGTATTTGATTGACTTGCGTGACTTGATTGGAATATTCCCTGTGTTAGATTGAGATCGTTGAACTGAGCCTAGTCAGACGGGATGACCGCTCCACTAAGTAAACTTTGTTTGCTTACGCCTCCTTTTATGGACGCAGGAAAAGATAGGTCCGATGATCGGGATTATAGTGGCTGACCAGCTCGTGTGACGGAGGCAAGGGAGGAAGGAGGATGGTGGCTTTGGGTAGAAATATTCATGGCGTTATTTTATTTAGTTTTCGTTATTTTCATGCATGGGACAAGTTGTTATTTCGTTGATTTGAACCTCTCAATATTTTAATAAATTCGCAAGTTTAAGTTAAGTTCACCTGTTATTCATACTTGTTGTTATACTCGTTAATTTGCGCATAGAATTCGTCACCTGTTATACAGTTCAAAATTTTTATCGGTCTGTTTAAGTCCGAGTATGGTTTCTAGGGTCGGGGTCTTACATTTGGTATCAGAGCACGGTTATAGTTCTAGGACATGTTCATATAGCGGGTGCATGAGTTATTGTTACTAAAGCCATCCTTCCTTGCCAAGAACGTCTCACGGTAAGACTGGTCATGTATAGATTATAGGGTGTGATAGGCTAAGTTGGTTTGGACGCTAACTTAGAATCGGTTATGGTATTTCAGATGGCACCTAACACTCGCAACTCGGCTAATACCTCGGCTAGACCAGGAGTCGGAGGGAACACTGAGGAAGCACCGAACACTACTGCGGTGAATGTTGAGCAAGTGGGTGCGAGGACCGGGACGGAAACCGGAGGGCATGGAACCCAGGGAGTCGGTACGAGAGCGATACCAGTAGGGGGTACGGGTGCTAATGCGACTGCAAACGTGGGGATGGGGCAAGTATTGGAGACCTTGGTCCAAATACTGAACCAAATGACACCACCTCAGGCCGCAAACCCGCCTGTACCCAATGTGGTGCCAGTGGTGGCAGCTCCTTCGTACTTGACTATCATGGATCACATTCTCAAGTTCGGTACACAGTACTTTAGTGGAGGAGTGAATCCGACCGAGGCTGATGAATGGAGAAGTCGCCTCGAAAGGAACTTCGACTCGGTGCATTGTCGGATGGAGTATCGAAAGGACATCGCTACCCACTACCTGTCCGGGGAAGCCAATGCGTGGTGGACAGGCATGGCAAACCGTATGGTCAACCCGAATTGTTCATGGGAAACTTTTCGCGGATTGTTTCTTGCGAAATACTTTCCGCAAGAAGCTGTCGACCGTCTTGAGTCGGAATTTCTAGACTTGAAGCAAGGGGACCGGTCCATGCGAGAGTATGAGACCGAGTTCAACCGACTCAAGAGGTACGGTGGAAATGAGATGGTAGAGGAGCAAGTTCAGATTCGTCGGTTCTTGCGGGGCATGAGAGTGGATGTCCGGAACCGGTATATGATTCGAAACTTCGGGAGTCTTGCTGAGTTGGTGGAGAAGGTGGCCATGTTGGAGGACGGATTGGCTGAGCAAGCTTGGCAGAATCCTGGAGGAATCACGGTGCAGCAGGCGCCGAAAGTGAAAACTGAACCGGGAACCGGGAGTAAGCAGACTGGGAGTCGGAAATCTACGGGTAAGGGCAGTGTGCGCTTGTGTCCGACTTGCCGTAAGAGACACTAGGGTCAGTGCCGGCAGTTGATGGGAACATGTTTCAATTGCGGTGAGAAGGGTCACATGGCAAGCAGCTGTCCGAAGAGGGGGAGCGACACACGAGTGTGCTACCAATGTGGACAGCCGGGTCACATTCGGCCGGATTGTCCGCAGTTGGAGACGCAAGGGCAGAAACGGGCCAGAGAGGTGGAAGCGAGCACTTCACAGCAAATCACGGACGGCCTAGAGTGTATTCGATCGCGATTATGCCTAGAGTGTATTCGATCGCGGACGGGCAGGTGGAAGCGAGCACTTCACAGCAGATCACTGGTAAGTTGGATACTCACCTTAGTGAATTTCTTGGGTGAATATTGTGTGTGTGTGCGTCTATTTGTTTGTGTGTGGATAGGTTCTTAGCAAGTAGAATTGTGCAGGGACCTTACTCATGGGCGGTGTGGAAACTCATGTGATGTTTGACACTGGGGCTATGCATTGTTTTGTGAGTCCGGATATGATTGGTAAAGGAGGTTTCCGGAAGGAACCCGGAGATCATTTTGGTTTAGTGCAAGTAGCGGGCGGTCAAGTGATGTTTACGTACGGGGTGGTACGTAGCATTTCGGTCATGGTAAGCGGTATAGATATGCCGGCAGACTTAGTCATATACCGAGTGAAGGCACATGATGTGATATTGGGTATGGATTGGCTAAGCAAACACCAAGCTCACTTGGACTGCTACCGCGGGCGTGTACTGTTTGAAACTGCGAAAGGGATGTTAGAATATCAGGGCATCAGGCCATTGTCGGGAAACCTTTTGGTCTCGGCGACGCAGGCTGAGCAGTTAATCAGTAATGGGTGCGAAGCTTACTTGGCTTCGATCATGATAGAGGAAGTAGGCACGGGTACGGGACTATCAGAGATACCAGTGGTACGAGAGTATGAAAGTGTGTTCGGACCCTTTTCCGGGTTACCACCATCACGGTCAGATCCGTTCACTGTCGAGTTGGAACCTGGTACGGCTCCAATATTGAAGGCTCCGTATCGCATGGCACCGGCAGAGATGGCCGAGTTAAAGAAACAGTTGGGAGAGCTGATGGAGAAGGGATCCGTAAGACCAAGTAGTTCACCATGGGGTGCACCGGTACTCTTTGTAAAGAAGAAGGACGGTACCTTTCGGCTTTGCATCGACTACCGAGGATTGAACAAGGTAACGGTGAAGAATCGGTATCCTTTACCAAGGATCGACGAGTTGTTAGATCAACTTCGAGGAGCCACATATTTCTCGAAGATTGATTTGGCTTCGGGATATCACCAAATCCCTATAGAGGAGTCCGACATATGGAAGACAGCCTTTAGGACAAGGTACGGCCATTACGAATTTGTGGTCATGCCGTTTGGGTAAAGAGGAGCATGCCGCACATTTGAGGATAGTGCTAGAAAAGTTGAAGGAGCAGAAGCTTTTCGCCAAGCTAAGCAAGTGTAGCTTTTGGAAGCGCGAAATTGGGTTCTTAGAGCATGTAGTATCGGACAAAGGAGTGTCTGTGGATCAGGAGAAGATTCGATCCATAGCAGAGTGTCCTAGACCGCGGAACACCTACGAGATTAGAAGCTTCCTAGGATTGGCCGGATACTATCGACGATTTGTGAAAGGGTTCGCAAGCATGGCGCACCCGCTGACCAAGCTAACCGGAAAGGACGAACCGTATGCGTGGTCGGCTGAGTGCGAAAAGAGTTTCTCAAGACTTAAGGATATGCTGACTAGTGCTCCGGTGTTGGCACTACCGGATCCATACGAGTCGTACGTAGTATACACGGACGCGTCGGGTCGAGGTTTGGGATGTGTACTTATGCAGAATGGGAAGGTGATAGCTTATGCGTCTAGACAATTGAGGAAGCATGAAGCGAATTACCCAACTCATGATCTGGAGATGGCAGCCGTAGTATTTGCACTAAATATTTGGAGGTCCTACTTGTATGGTGGTAAGGTGCAAATATACACGGACCACAAGAGCTTACCGTACATATTTACTCAGTCAGAACTGAACCTACGCCAGCGGAGATGGATGGAGTTAGTCGCGGACTACGACCTGGAGATCAGTTACCATCCGGGTAAAACTAATTTAGTAGCAGACGCCTTGAGTAGAAGAGGGTCAGCTATCAGTGCTGAGAAAGAAGTTGAGGACTTAGTTGGTATGATCAGAACCTTGCGGCTGAATGCATTGACAGAGCAGTTGGAACCGTTGGGCCTCGGGGCCGCGAACCAGGCAGATTTGCTAACACGGGTACGGTTAGCACAGGAGAAAGACGCAGAACTGATTTGGTTGTCCAAGGTGGACGGAAACGAGTATGAGACAGCGAATAACGGTACTATTTTGGTTAAGGGGCGAGTGTGTGTTCCTTCGTATATAAATCTTCGTGCTGAAATCCTTAGGGAGGCGCATCAGTCTCAGTTGGCAATCCATCCTGGATCCACCAAAATGTACCAAGACTTGAAGAGGTACTACCATTGGTCGAGCATGAAGAGAGAAGTGGCAGAATGGGTTGCAGCGTGTCCGACATGTCAAAGAGTTAAGGCGGAAAATCAGGTCATGGGCGGTTTGTTGCGAAACTTACCGATACCCGAGTGGAAATGGGACATGATAACCATGGACTTCGTCACGAGTCTGCCACCGTGTGACAAGAAGGATGCTATATGGGTCGTTGTGGTTCGACTGACCAAGTCGGCGCATTTCTTGGCCATAAACAAAAAGGACGGGCCGAGAAATTGGCCGAGGTATACGAACAAGAGATAGTAAGGTTGCATGGTGTTCCAGCGAGCATAGTATCAGATAGAGACTCGAAGTTTACTTCAAGAATATGGAAGGCCTTGCAAAAGCGTTTTGGGACGCGAACGGATATGAGTACGGCCAACCATCCACAAACGGACGGACAGTCCGAGCGTACCATACGGACGCTCGAGGATCTTTTGCGAGCAAGTGTCTCGAATTGGAGAGATAACTGGGTAAGGCATCTGCCGTTAGGAGAATTTGCCTACAACAATAGCTTCCACGCTAGTATAGGCATGTCACCGTAAGAGGCTTTATACGGTCGACCTTGCAGAACACCCTTGTGCTGGACACAAGTAGGGGAGCGAAGTGTTTACGCTCGAGATTTCATGGACGAAACGACCGAGAAGATCAAAATCTTGAAGCTGAAGATGAAGGAAGCTCAAGACAGACAGAAAAGCTATGCGGATAAGCGCCGAAGGGAGTTGGAGTTTCAGGTTGGAGATATGGTTTATCTCAAAACCGTGACTTATAAGGGTAAGGATCGGGTAGCACTGAACACTAAGTTGACGCCTAGATACATGGGACCGTACCGAATCCTGGAAAGGATTGGTCCGACGGCCTACAAGTTGGAGTTACCTCCGGCTATGTCAGCTTTTCATCCGGTGTTTCATGTGTCGATGCTAAGGAAATGCATCACGGGACGGGAGAATGTGATCTCCGAACCCTCTCCAGACCTGCAAGTGAATATGACCATCATCGGTCGGCCAGTTCGGATAACTGGTACAAAGATGAGAGGTCCGCATAAGAAGAAGAAGACAAAGTTAATTCAGGTCGTATGGGATTGTGAAGGGATAGAGGAGACGACTTGGGAACCAGAAGAAGTTATGAAAGTGAACTTCAAGAAGTGGTTCGATAAAAGAGAGATTCCTCGTAAGGAAAGCAAAGATTCGAGAATGAATCAGTCCTAAGTAGGGGAGAAATGTAACGACCTGGAACCTCGGTAGGAGATAGTCGAGAAATCCGAGTCGATATAGTCAAGAAATCCGAGTCGACATAGTCGAGAAATCCGAGTCGAGATAGTCGAGATAGTCGAGAAATCCGAGTCGAGATAGTCGAGAAATCCGAGTCGAGATAGTCGAGAAATCCAAGTCGAGATAGTCAAGAAATCCGAGTCAAGAAAGTCGAGGACTCAGAGTCGAGAAAGTCGAGGACTCGGTATCGAGGATTTTGTCGAGGGTTTGTCGAGAGTTGCCGATACTCATCGAAGGTAGAATCCGACAGTTATGGGGATTGGGCGATGGAAATGGAGAGGTCGAAACTACTGAAGTAGTGAACAGACGTTCGAACTGGGGAAATGGAATCCCAAGTTTACAATGATCAGATCATTCAGGCTTGCAAGTTTCTGGATGAAAATTGGTTCGGACGAACAGGTTTGTAAATTTGCCGAGAAATGGGATGGGAGGTTCGGTAATTAGTCCGAGAGACAGTCCGAGTAAAATAGGAATGAAAGTCCTTGTGATAATGATAGTGATAGTGATAGTATAGTGATAGTGATAGTGAAGTGATAGTGATAGTGAAGTGCACTATCCGGAAATGGTTGCATCGGCAATCGATGGACCGGGCCGATGGACGAGGTGGCATGGTTTGGCCGATGGGCCGATAATGGACTAAAAGGACTCGATAACTCGCGGAGATTTAAGCCGACTCACGGGAAAGGAAACCCGAGAGAAATGGAAACTCGTGGTAATGGAAAAGTGATCGGATAAGGACAGATGCGAGAATTATGGGAAGTTATGGGCGGTGAGACTTATCGTTCCAAGGAAACTTAGGGCGATTCGTGGATCCTATATAAGGGATAAAACCCTTAGGAATTTCTCTAGTTTCACATAAGAATCCGAGAGCCGCCGCAAGAGAGAAAGAGGAGAGTTTCTGTCAAGCTTAAACCGAGAGAGATCCTAAGTCTAGAGTCGAGAAGAACGGTAAGTGTTCTTCCACCTTGATCCGTCGATGGTTATGGTTATGGTTATGGGATATATCTCGGATACTAATGGTATTGATCTGTCCGTGTAGAAGTGGGGATCAGATCCGAGCATAGAAACCAAGAGATCAACACCTTTGGTCGATACCGAAGGTGAGTGCGTGACTGTGGCCAAGTTCCATGGTTGATTCTCTTGACCCGTGGTTTATTTAGTCTCGTTAATTGCTTGTCTTATGGTTATGGTTTCTATTGCAATATGAATGATGGTTGGTCTAAGAGATTTAGGCGACTATCCATGGTATTTGATTGACTTGCGTGACTTGATTGGAATATTCCCTGTGTTAGATTGAGATCGTTGAACTGAGCCTAGTCAGACGGGATGACCGCTCCACTAAGTAAACTTTGTTTGCTTACGCCTCCTTTTATGGATGCAGGAAAAGATAGGTCCGATGATCGAGATTATAGTGGCTGACCAGCTCGTGTGACGGAGGCAAGGGAGGAAGGAGGATGGTGGCTTTGGGTAGAAATATTCATGGCGTTATTTTATTTAGTTTTCGTTATTTTCATGCATGGGACAAGTTGTTATTTCGTTGATTTGAACCTCTCAATATTTTAATAAATTCGCAAGTTTAAGTTAAGTTCACCTGTTATTCATACTTGTTGTTATACTCGTTAATATGCGCATAGAATTCGGCGGCCTTAGAAAAATTTTTATCGGTCTGTTTAAGTCCGAGTATGGTTTCTAGGGTCGGGGTCTTACATTTGGTATCAGAGCACGGTTATAGTTCTAGGACATGTTCATATAGCGGGTGCATGAGTTATTGTTACTAAAGCCATCCTTCCTTGCCAAGAACGTCTCACGGTAAGACTGGTCATGTATAGATTATAGGGTGTGATAGGCTAAGTTGGTTTGGACGCTAACTTAGAATCGGTTATGGTATTTCAGATGGCACCTAACACTCGCAACTCGGCTAATACCTCGGCTAGACCAGGAGTCGGAGGGAACACTGAGGAAGCACCGAACACTGCTGCGGTGAATGTTGAGCAAGTGGGTGCGAGGACCGAGACGGAAACCGGAGGGCATGGAACCCAGGGAGTCGGTACGAGAGCGATACCAGTAGGGGGTACGGGTGCTAATGCGACTGCGAACGTGGGGATGGGGCAAGTATTGGAGATCTTGGTCCAAATACTGAACCAAATGACACCACCTCAGGCCGCAAACCCGCCTGTACTCAATGTGGTGCCAGTGGTGGCAGCTCCTTCGTACTTGACTATCATGGATCACATGCTCAAGTTGGGTACGCAGTACATTAGTAGAGGAGCGAATCCGACCGAGGCTGATGAATGGAGAAGTCGCCTCGAAAGGAACTTCGACTCGGTGCGTTGTCCGATGGAGTATCGGAAGGACATCGCTACCCACTACCTGTCTGGGGAAGCCCATGCGTGGTGGACAGGCATGGCAAACCGTATGGTCAACCCGAATTGTTCATGGGAAACTTTTCGTGGGTTGTTTCTTGCGAAATACTTTTCGCAAGAAGCTATCGACCGTCTTGAGTCGGAATTTCTAGACTTCAAGCAAGGGGACCGGTCCATGCGAGAGTATGAGACCGAGTTCAACCGGCTCAAGAGGTACGGTGGAAATGAGATGGTAGAGGAGCAAGTTCAGATTCGTCGGTTCTTGCGGGGCATGAGAGTGGGCGTCCGGAACCGGTGTATGATTCGGAACTTCGGGAGTCTTGTTGAGTTGGTGGAGAAGGCGGCCATGTTGGAGGACGGACTGGCTGAGGAAGCTCGGCAGAATCGTAGAGGAATCACGGTGCAGCAGGCGCCGATGGTGAAAACTGAACCGGGAACCGGGAGTAAGCACACTGGGAGTCGGAAACCTACGAGTAAGGACAGTGTGCGCTTGTGTCCGACTTGCCGTAAGAGACACTCGGGTCAGTGCCGGCAGTTGATGGGCACATGTTTCAATTGCGGTGAGAAGGGTCACATGGCAAGCAGCTGTCCGAAGAGGGGGAGCGACACACGAGTGTGCTACCAATGTGGACAGCCGGGTCACAATCCGCCGGATTGTCCGCAGTTGGGGACGCAAGGGCAGAAACGGGCCAGCGAGGTGCTGCCGTTGCCACCACCGCCGAAACGGCCGGCGATTATGCCTAGAGTGTATTCGATCGCGGACGGGCAGGTGGAAGCGAGCACTTCACAGCAGATCACTGGTAAGTTGGATACTCACCTTAGTGAATTTCTTGCATGAATATTGTGTGTGTGTGCGTGTGTATGTTTGTGTGTGGATAGGTTCTTAGCAAGTAGAATTGTGTAGGGATCTTACTCATAGGCGGTGTGGAAACTCATGTGATGTTTGACACTGGGGCTACACATTGTTTTGTGAGTCCGGATATGATTGGTAAAGGAGGTTTCCGGAAGGAACCCAGGGATCATTTTGGTTTAGTGCAAGCAGCGGGCGGTCAAGTGATGTTTACGTACGGGGTGGTACGTAGCATTTCGGTCATGGTAAGCGGTATGGATATGCTGGCAGACTTAGTCATATGCCAAGTGAAGGCACATGATGTGATATTGGGTATGGATTGGCTAAGCAAACACCAAGCTCACTTGGACTGCTACCGCGGGTGTGTACTGTTTGAAACTGCGAAAGGGATGTTAGAATATCAGGGCATCAGTCCATTGTCGGGAAACCTTTTGGTCTCGGCGACGCAGGCTGAGCAGTTAATCAGTAATGGGTGCGAAGCTTACTTGGCTTCGATCATGATAGAGGAAGTAGGCACGGGTACGGGACTATCAAAGATACCAGTGGTACGAGAGTATGAAAGTGTGTTCGGACCCTTGTCCGGGTTACCACCATCACGGTCAGATCCGTTCACTATCGAGTTGGAACCTGGTACGGCTCCAATATCGAAGGCTTCGTATCGCATGGCACCGGCAGAGATGGCAGAGTTAAAGAAACAGTTGGGAGAGCTGATGGAGATGGGATTCGTAAGACCAAGTAGTTCACCATGGGGTGCACCGGTACTCTTTGTAAAGAAGAAGGACGGTACCTTTCGGCTTTGCATCGACTACCGAGGATTGAACAAGGTAACGGTGAAGAATCGGTATCCTTTACCAAGGATCGACAAGTTGTTAGATCAACTTCGAGGAGCCACATATTTCTCGAAGATTGATTTGGCTTCAGGATATCACCAAATCCCTATAGAGGAGTCCGACATTCGGAAGACAGCCTTTAGGACAAGGTACGGCCATTACGAATTTGTGGTCATGCCGTTTGGGTTAACCAACGCACCGGCAGCTTTCATGAAACTCATGAATAATGTTTTCCGAGAGCACCTGGATGAGTTTCTGATTGTGTTCATAGACGATATTTTGGTTTACTCGAAGAGTGAGTAAAGAGGAGCATGCCGCACATTTGAGGATAGTGCTAGAAAAGTTGAAGGAGCAGAAGCTTTTCGCCAAGCTAAGCAAGTGTAGTTTTTGGAAGCGCGAAATTGGGTTCTTAGGGCATGTAGTATCGGACAAAGGAGTGTCCGTGGATCAGGAGAAGATTCGATCCATAGCAGAGTGGCCTAGACCATGGAACGCCTCCGAGGTTAGAAGCTTCCTAGGATTGGCCGGATACTATCGACGATTTGTGAAAGGGTTCGCAAGCATGGCGCAGCCGCTGACCAAGCTAACCGGAAAGGACGAACCGTATGTGTGGTCGGCTGAGTGCGAAAAGAGTTTCTCGAGACTTAAGGATATGCTGACTAGTGCTCCGGTGTTGGCACTACCGGATCCGGACGAGTCGTACGTAGTATACACGGACGCGTCGGGTCAAGGTTTGGGATGTGTACTTATGCAGAATGGGAAGGTGATAGCTTATGCGTCTAGACAATTGAGGAAGCATGAAGCGAATTACCCAACTCATAATCTGGAGATGGCAGCTGTAGTATTTGCACTAAAGATTTGGAGGTCCTACTTGTATGGTGGTAAGGTGCAAATATACACGGACCACAAGAGCTTACAGTACATCTTTACTCAGTCAGAACTGAACCTACGCCAGCGGAGATGGATGGAGTTAGTCGCGGACTACGACCTAGAGATCAGTTACCATCCGGGTAAAGCTAATTTAGTAGCAGACGCCTTGAGTAGAAGAGGGTCGGCTATCAGTGCTGAGAAAGAAGTTGAGGACTTAGTTGGTATGATCAGAATCTAGAGAGTCGAAATGACCTTGGTCCAACCATAGTAGGACTGATTCGGAAGATTCTATCCTATTCTTCTAAAAAGGAGTTCTCTAATTTAACTGGACTTGAAAGCGGTGGATCAAGCCCCCCTTTTTCTTTGGCTGTGTCCAAGTGAAGTGAAACTCGGGAATGAAGCAGATAGGTCTCAGTCGAAGAAAGGTAGCCCTATTGGGTCTGGGATTGCTTACCTTTCTTTCCTTTTACAGTACGCCTTAGGTGATTCTAAACCTCCACTCTCAGTCTACTTTTGAATCGATTGACTTACCTATACCGACCCTACTCAGCAGGGGCCGTGAACTATGAAAAGCCTGCCAGGCAGAGAAAAAAGTGCAAAAGCGATTGAACAAAGTCGCTCCGGTCGAAATGGTTTGGATGCAGATGAGGGAGAGGGTGAAAGCTTTCATTTAAAGGTAAAGGGAAGGGAGGAGGACAAGTAGATCTTATTCTGTGTGCAGTAAGTATGAAGAAGAGAGCCAGGTCACTAGCTAGGTAAGGGTCTACGATTGCTCTGCCTACCATAAATAATTTGAATTGAGCCTATACTCTTTGGAAATTACTGAAAGAGAGGCTTAGGATTGCTCACATGTCTGCTTAAAGGAACTTAAGATAAGTGCTGGACATGCTTTGTTGAGGGGCTCAACCAATCAATAGCTTCGCTTACTTCCCCAGAGTCTTTTGCCTACTTATTGACCACTGACTCCTAGATCAGCTAACGACTCTGTTGAAAGCATACAGATCCCCAATGACAATATCGTCACCCGTGGGATTGGGCGCTATGAGTTGAACTATACCTGCAATCCGTTGACATGGGTACTATTCTTCAGGGACTATCCCACATCGATGACAACTACTCTCTTTTCTGTAAAAGATTGCTGCTTAAAAAGAAGTCTGACTCTTCTTATATCAATCCCCCTTCCTTCTGGAATACGACAGCTACTACTTTGATTGAAAAATTAGAACGACTGCTGATGTGTAAGCGGAACCTTGCGGCTGAATGCATTGACAGAGCAGTTAGAACCGTTGGGCCTCGGGGCCACGAACCAGGCAGATTTGCTAACACGGGTACGGTTAGCACAAGAGAAAGACGCAGAACTGATTCGGTTGTCCAAGGTGGACGGAACTGAGTATGAGACAGCGAATAACGGTACTATTTTGGTTACGGGGCGAATGTGCATTCCTTCGGATAAAAATCTTCGTGCTGAAATCCTTAGGGAGGCGCATCAGTCTCAGTTGGCAATCCATCCTGGATCCACCAAAATGTACCAAGACTTGAAGAGGTACTACCATTGGTCGGGCATGAAGAGAGAAGTGGCAGAATGGGTTGCAGCGTGTCCGACATGATAAAGAGTTAAGGCGGAAAATCAGGTCCCGGGCGGTTTGTTGCGAAACTTACCGATACCCGAGTGGAAATGGGACATGATAACCATGGACTTCGTCATGAGTCTGCCACCGTGTGACAAGAAGGATGCTATATGGGTCGTTGTGGATCGACTGACCAAGTCAGCGCATTTCTTGGCCATAAACAAAAAGGACGGGGCCGAGAAATTGGCCGAGGTATACGTACAAGAGATAGTACGGTTGCATGGTGTTCCAGCGAGCATAGTATCAGACAGAGACTCGAAGTTTACTTCAGGAATATGGAAGGCCTTGCAAAAGCGTTTTGGGACGTGAATGAATATGAGTACGGCCAACCATCCACAAACGGACGGGCAGTCCGAGCGTACCATACGGACGCTCGAGGATCTTTTGCGAGCAAGTGTCTTGGATTAGGGAGATAACTGGGTAAGGCATCTGCCGTTAGCAGAATTTGCCTACAACAATAGCTTCCACGCTAGTATAGGCATGTCACCGTACGAGGCTTTATACGGTCGACCTTGCAGAACACCCTTGTGCTGGATACAAGTAGGGGAGCGAAGTGTTTATGGTCGAGATTTCGTGGACGAAACGACCGAGAAGATCAAAATCTTGAAGCTGAAGATGAAGGAAGCTCAAGACAGACAGAAAAGTTATGCGGATAAGCGCCGAAGGGAGTTGGAGTTTCAGGTTGGAAATATGGTTTATCTCAAAACCGTGACTTATAAGGGTAAGGATCAGGTAGCACTGAACACTAAGTTGACGCCTAGATACATGGGACCGTACCGAATCCTGGAAAGGATTGGTCCGACGGCCTACAAGTTGGAGTTACCTCCGGCTATGTCAGCTTTTCATCCGGTGTTTCATATGTCGATGCTAAGGAAATGCATCACGGGACGGGAGAATGTGATCTCCGAACCCCCTCCAGACCTGCAAGTGAATATGACCATCATCGGTCGGCCAGTTCGGATAACTGGTACAAAGATGAGAGGTCTGCATAAGAAGAAGAAGACAAAGTTAATTCAGGTCATATGGGATTGTGAAGGGATAGAGGAGACGACTTGGGAACCAGAAGAAGTTATGAAAGTGAACTTCAAGAAGTGGTTCGATAAGAGAGAGATTCCTCGTAAGGAAAGCAAAGATTCGAGGACGAATCAGTCCTAAGTAGGGGAGAAATGTAACGACCCGGAACCTCGGTAGGAGATAGTCGAGAAATCCGAGTCGAGATAGTCGAGAAATCCGAGTCGAGATAGTCGAGAAATCCGAGTCAAGATAGTCGAGAAATCCGAGTCGAGATAGTCGAGAAATCCGAGTCGAGATAGTCGAGAAATCCAAGTCGAGATAGTCGAGAAATCCGAGTCGAGATAGTCGAGAAATCCGAGTCGAGAAAGTCGAGGACTCAGAGTCGAGAAAGTCGAGGACTCGGTATCGAGGATTTTGTCGAGGGTTTGTCGAGAGTTGCCGATACTCATCGAAGGTAGAATCCGACAGTTATGGGGATTGGGCGATGGAAATGAAGAGTTCGAAACTACTGAAGTAGTGAACAGATGTTCGAACTGGGGAAATGGAATCCCAAGTTTACAGTGATCAGATCATTCAGGCTTGCAAGTTTCTGGATGAAAATTGGTTCGGACGAACAGGTTTGTAAATTTGCTGAGAAATGGGATGGGAGGTTGGGTACTTAGTCCGAGAGACAGTCCGAGTAAAATAGGAATGAAAGTCCTAGTGATAGTGATAGTGATAGTGATAGTATAGTGATAGTGATAGTGAAGTGATAGTGATAGTGAAGTGCACTATCCGGAAATGGTTGCATCGGCGATCGATGGACCGGGCCGATGGACGAGGTGGCATGGTTTGGCCGATGGGCCGATAATGGACTAAAAGGACTCGATATCTCGCGGAGATTTAAGCCGACTCACGGGAAAGGAAACCCGAGAGAAATGGAAACTCGTGGTAATGGAAAGGTGATCGGATAAGGACAGATGCGAGAATTATGGGAAGTTATGGACGGTGAAACTTATCGTTCCAAGGAAACTTAGGGCGATTCGTGGATCCTATATAAGGGATAAAACCCTTAGGAATTTCTCTAGTTTCACATAAGAATCCGAGAGCCGCCGCAAGAGAGAAAGAGGAGAGTTTCTGTCGAGCTTAAACCGAGAGAGATCCTAAGTCTAGAGTCGAGAAGAACGATAAGTGTTCTTCCACCTTGATCCGTCGATGGTTATGGTTATTGTTATGGGATATATCTCGGATACTAATGGTATCGATCTGTCCGTGTAGAAGTGGGGATCAGATCCGAGCATAGAAACCAAGAGATCAACACCTTAGGTCGATACCGAAGGTGAGTGCGTGACTGTGGCCAAGTTCCATGGTTGATTCTCTTGACCCGTGGTTTATTTAGTCTCGTTAATTGCTTGTCTTATGGTTATGGTTTCTATTGCAATATGAATGATGGTTGGTCTAAGAGATTTAGGCGACTATCCATGGTATTTGATTGACTTGTGTGACTTGATTGGAATATTCCCTGTGTTAGATTGAGATCGTTGAACTGAGCCTAGTGAGACGGGATGACCGCTCCACTAAGTAAACTTTGTTTGCTTACGCCTCCTTTTATGGACGCAGGAAAAGATAGGTCCGATGATCGGGATTATAGTGGCTGACCAGCTCGTGTGACGGAGGCAAGGGAGGAAGGAGGATGGTGGCTTTGGGTAGAAATATTCATGGCGTTATTTTATTTAGTTTTCGTTATTTTCATGCATGGGACAAGTTGTTATTTCGTTGATTTGAACCTCTCAATATTTTAATAAATTCGCAAGTTTAAGTTAAGTTCACCTGTTATTCATACTTGTTGTTATACTCGTTAATATGCGCATAGAATTCGGCGGCCTTAGAAAATTTTTTATCGGTCTGTTTAAGTCCGAGTATGGTTTCTAGGGTCGGGGTCTTACAGAGGACCTCTCCGACATTTGGAATCGAGTTTTGCAGGGAACCTGTTGAATTCGAGCTTGAAAAGAAAGGTTGTGCTATTGTTGGGTTCCATGGACGGTCTTATTATTATGTTCTTCATGCTCTTGGAGCATATTTTTTTCCGATTCCTCCTGCTCAATAAGTGCTCATGATGGGGGGAAAACTAGATGAACAAGGTGGTGATGATCATGTTCTTTAATATTGTCTTTCTATATATCTTGTACCTTTTGTTTTAAACTTCTGATTAACCAGAAAGTTTTGGATCAAGGTCCATAGTCTTCTTGGACCCAGGTCTAGAGCTTGGTTAATTAACTAAAATTATTTTGAATAAAGTACTTTACAAGCTTTCTGAGTCATCACCCACATTAGACCTCCATTTCTCCTTCACATCAACTCCCATTTTGGCAAGTGATTACACTAGCTTGTAGTGCTCAAATCAGTGGATGCAAATACAATATCATCACCGTAATAGCTCGCGAAAACGAGATCGAGAAACAATTTCAATTATAAATCAAAAAGAGATGTCAAAATAAACACTCCGACTGCGAGAAAATAATCAAAGACTTGTGATCGTCGCAAAGTCGAACTCTCGTTGAATCAAAGACGTTGATAGTAGTCGTAGAAGTAGATGACGGCTTACTTTGAGTATATTATTCTTCAAACTAAATCGATTCCGACATGTGAAAACTTTAAATCGTAATGATTTTTCGTAAGAGCCATCGTACAATCACAGTGACAAGAACTCATCATGCATCTCATGATCGTTTAAGAAGACACATTTCAATGAAAACCATGCACGATCGTATGCATCACAAATATATATTCGACTGAAGTAAAAGTTGCAGTGGCTTATTAGGGTGTGCGGTTGAATTTTATTTTCTGTGTAGTTACAAATTAGCCACGAAGAAACTCGTATAGCCAAAAAAAAATTTAGGCGCGAATAGTCACGGAAAAAGCTACGAACAAATTTTGACTAAATTTTTTCGCGTGGCTTTTTTGTGGGTGATGACTATAGTTAATTAATATTGACCTCAATAATATTTCAAGGTAGACTCGAAATCTTGTAGTTACATATCTACACATGGGTCGTAATGTCTTTTTTTTTTTTTTTTTTTTTTTTTTTTCTTTGTTTTTTGGCAACCATATGTAAGGATGGACATTCGGGTATCTATTCAGGCTACGGGTCGGGTATTTTAGATTTTCGGCTCTAGATAAATAAAACCCATTAGAGTATTTTTAAATTTCGGGTCGAGTTCGGATAAACACCCATCAGGTATGGATAGTTTCAGGTTATATTCAAAACCATGAAATTTATTTTGAGTTAAGATCGGATTTTATAGTTTTTAATCCAAATTCAAAAAAAAAAAAAAGTCAATTCAAATTAATGATAATAATTATCAAGAAAAAAAACTAAAAATTAAATTCATGAAAGAAAAAGACAATTTTAAATATCAAAACACCTAGCCGATAGATAGTTCTGGACTTCCTAAAACATCAAATGACATCGAATTCAAAGTTAGAATCATATAATCTATCCAAACTAACATATGAAAATGAAAACTAATTATCTTGCAATAGTGATTATAAAATTCAAAGTTAGAATCATATAATCTATCCAAACTAATATATGTATCGTAATGTGTCGAGTTAGAAGATTAAACCTAGCTTGTCATGAATTAATTAATTACTTGACAAGCTATCGGTTTTTTTTGTTTATTAGTTGGACACTTCGATCATATCAATACATGCAATAGCCGATCCATTTTTTAAAACCGGAATCATCATATTATACTATGCAAATGAAGTAGTTCGTGAGCCAAATAAATGTTAAAATAGGTAAATTAACCAGCGAATAAAACAGTCATGAAGAAAAGGCCTAGGTAAGTAAAGTTCTCGGCCAGTAATATAAAAATCTTTATTGTTCAATTAATAAGGGTTCACTTAAACCTCGATATTACATAAATATCCAGAAAGAGTAACCGAAAATGCTTAAGAAATTACTAATAGAGGAAGCAACTCCGAGTATCACATCAGATGATCCCCAAGGAGCATATAATAAATATTCTCACCTCAACAATCTAACCTCCAAATAAAGGAAGCGAGATCAAATTTGGAGTATAAACACAGTGACAACACTTACCAATCCGAGGACCTATTTGAATCTTTTTGCAATGATCTTCCCTCACGATATAGATACAAGCCACTCCAGTTTCATCGTCGCCACGACACATGACTAAGGTCTTCTCATAGATGAAGTAACTAGCTCGATAAACATGCTCACTAAATAGCTTTGGCAAGTTAGTTGTTGACAAGGTCATGAACTTTATCCAAACCACGCCTTCTCGGCCACCATCCCCATTGTTCTTACTAATCCTCTCCTTAGTTACCCATATCCCAATCTCCCTTGTTACACAGCATTGCTCTAACAACGAAAACCGATCTCCCTTATAAACCGCGAGGATAATTTCATTAATATGAGGGTTCTTTTGACACGGAAGGAGACATAATGGTTTGAATTTCTCCGTCGAGAAATCAAACATTCGGATGTAGTAGTACTCATTAATTGCAACACGTTTAAATCTCAATAAGGTAGAACTAACCTAAATCTTTTTAGAAAGTCCCTTGTCTCACGTTTAAATCTCAAAAAAGAGAATACAATTCAGGAACCTAATGATACTCTGGTTATGATGTTTTTTTTTTTGTGTTGCTTGACACCAACACCTCCTTGTATTCTCTTTTTTTATTCTTTTTTATACTCTGGTCTATGTTGTCATTCAAAGAATTTGTTTAAAAAAAGTGCTAATTTCTCTATGAAAAAAATATCAATTGTAAGAGAAGAAGCCTCATTTTCAAGGAATTCAAGTTCATAGAAAAATCAGTCTTTTATAAAAAAAAACATAAGGGTTGTTACTTGTTAGTATTTTGTTTGTTCTTATTATGTGTGAATGGATCTTAAGGTTTAATGGGAAGCCTGGCTTATATATAGTTTTGAATCTATCTTTGTGTGCTTCCGAAGCCACACACAAAGATCGACTCAAAACAATATTCACAGTTATTCTTATATAAGACTTGACATCTCTTTTTTTGTTCACCACGTAAGACTTGACACATTTTATCGGATTAGGCTTCAAACCTCTCGTTTGAGAATGTGTGATTCTATCATGCAGCGTTCACTAAAACCATACTTTTGTCTACGAATTGGGTTTGGCTCAAGACCATAAATTTGTATCTTAATTCCTAGAAACTTCTCTAAAGTACATTCTATTGAGGGGATACACTAACATGTTATTTTTGAGTTGAATATAATTTTATATTTTTGATAATTTGAAAAAAAAAACCATATTTTAGACTTTTCCGATCCGCGGATTATTCCCAACAGAATTGCTTGCAAATATTGGGCCTACCAGAACTTAAGCACATTAAGTCCATATATTAACAAAAAAAAAAAAAAAAAAAAGTCCATTAAACTATCGAAAAAACAAAAACTATTACACATTTTCTCAACTGAATTAGAAGTTCTTTGTGGAAAAATTAAAATGAGGGCATAATAGGTTTTTGATTAACATAAAGAATTCACCAAATCTAATTACAAAGGTAACAAATCACACACAAAAAGAAAAACATCTTTTAATTTCATTTGTTCATTTTAAAAGATTACACTAACAGAATTTTAGTTAATACTTTTAAGCATAATAAAAATGTGATATAAATGTCAAAAATGATTGAATGCATTTCCCATTGGTTTCTCAATTTAAAATTTGACACTTAAGGTAAAGCGAGTTATTTTATTTTATTTTTGAATAGCATCTTCAAGGAAAAAACTAGAAAAAATATTACTCACTTCATAATGTTTATATTTTTTTCAATCAAACATTAATTAGAAAAGAACTCCATGTTTACTATTTTTTAACAACATTTATTATAATAAAAAATATATTAACTCGACAATTCATTTAACCAAATTTTTATTTTAAAATGTTAATTTAAATATATTGATCAATTAAAAGCGATTTTACGTGAGAAAATTCATTTAAAACATTAATATGTTAGACAGATTTCTAACTATGTAAAAGATAACTAACTGTAAATATATTTTTAAACATATTTTAAAATAGCATACGTATGTTGTTAATGACTAAAATTTGAAAAAGTGCGCGCATTATGTAAGAATCCATTTAATTTTAGTAAAAAAAAAAAAACTTTTTGGATGTTTCTTGCTAATTAAAAAATCAGGTCGACGGAACTTGGAAGGCATTTGGATCGTTCTATGAGGTTGGGTTGGTGGTATTGCAATGGTGAGGACACGACGTTACTTTTGGGAGCACGGTGTGTCAGACGAAGCCCTTCCCCCCTTCATTCGGAATTACAAGCGTTGGCTTGGGCTTGGGCTATAGAGTCTCTCCTCAATGCTAGTGTTAATTGTCAAGCTTATGAGACGGATTGTGAAGAGTTATTGGCGATGGTGCAGTCTCTAGATGAATGGCCCGCATTCTCCAATCTGCTAGACGATTTCAGCCATTTCAGATCATCTCTCCCTGTCTTCACTCTTACCAGGATATAGCGTACGTCAAGTGTGAGAGCAGACTATCTTGCTCATTCTTCGAGATATTTAGTTTTAGAATTCTCATTTGTAAACTTTTATCCTCTGGTTTGGGCAACGAATCTTGGAGTTATTTTCTAATTTAATGTTTGGTTGACAAAAAAAAAATTAGTTTGAAGCATTCTCAAATCAAAATTATGAAGCTGCAGTATCTTTGTTCAAAACTCAAAGATAAATTAATATTAAGCATTCTCAAATCACAATTATTATTAGTTGGAAACTCAAAGATAATTATTTATTTAATAAAAAAAGCTAAATAGAGGTCAAAGCGGTTTAATGATTGAGAAAATCACAAACCAGAAAAAAAAAATCAAGACTTTCAAAAGCTTATAAATAGATAACCTTCTGAAGGTGCTAAAGCTACTGGTTTAATCATAACTAGGTTTGGACCCGCACGTACGTGCGGGGTTATATTTGTAAATAATTTTTTTGATACAATTTTTTTTGTTTGAATTTATGAAATAATAATGGTTTCATCAATAATTTAAATTTCGGAATAACCTAGGGGTCATAACAAAATAAAATTTTAACCTCATTAATGGTCCGTTAGATATCCATTAAACACATGAACTATAAAACCAAATATAAAAATGTTCACAACGATTAAGTCTCGTATGAAACGAAGAAAATCCGTTAGAAACAAATATAAATATTTTGGGAAGGGACGTAATATTTGTTATGTCTTATACATGGTTTCAAATTCCTGTCACATATAAAATGTATTCCCGCACATACATGTGAGATAGTATTTGTATAAATATATGTAATATAATATCTAAATTTGAACTCATACCAGTTGAGTATTTAGTTTAATTTTTCATTTGGTTTAAATCTAATTTATTATTTTTTGAAAATTTTTAAAAAATGATTTCACCAATATTTTATAACTCTGAACGATCCAAAAATCAAACGACTATCAAACTAAACCGGATTAATAGTTGGTTAAATTTTTATTAAACTCTTTAACTGTTATAATTTGATATAAAATCGATAAAAATGACTAAAACCTGTTTAAGACAAATACAAATATTTAGGAGAAGTCATAATCCCATTCCCTTCCGTCCTATCCTCTCCTATTTTGTACTATTCTCATTTCCAAATACCCATATCATAAGAGAATACATTCACAATATGGGACATTCCAAGTATAGAATAAATTTGTATGTCTAACAGGAAATGGGATGGGACGAAACCAAAAATTCTTAAAATCTCGTATGTAGCAAACATAAATATAAGTTATAGATTATAGTAAATTTATATACATATGAAATATTAGAATATTACAAAATTAGTTGATTATAGTAAATTTATATACATATGAAATATTAGAATATGAAATATTAGAATATTATATACATTCTCAAATCACAATTATTATTAGTTGGAAACTCAAAGATAATTATTTATTTAATAAAAAAAGCTAAATAGAGGTCAAAGCGGTTTAATGATTGAGAAAATCACAAACCAGAAAAAAAATTCAAGACTTTCAAAAGCTTATAAATAGATAACCTTCTGAAGGTGCTAAAGCTACTGGTTTAATCATAATCACCATCTTCTCTCTTTATCACCATACGTTCATAATGGTTTCAACAAACACCTCAGATTTCTTATCGAATCTTCATGATTCCCTTTTGGTTACGATAATCTCGTTGTTACCGTTCAAAGAATCAGTACGAACGAGTGTTCTTTCAAAGAGATGGAGAAATCTTTGTCGTGAGACAACAAGTCTTGTCTTCAAAGAGTCTGAATTTGCAAAACCCACTCGTCGTGATAGCGCTTTCTTGGTTGGTGTTATGCTTGACTGGGTCTCAAAGTTTACTGGCAAAGTTATCGAAAACTTTGAGATTCATCTCTTCCTGCCCACGGGTTTCGAGAGAGATCTAATGTCTCTCATCGAGTTCGCCACCTCCCGACAAGTCAAGAACATAGTTCTTAATCTCTCAGATCGTACCCCGACAGACTTAATAAGCTCATATGCAACAGAATATATACTGCGATGCAAGTATCCTCAAAAGAGGGAACTAGATGTTTATCATCTGTTTTTCAATCTTTTAAATGTTAGATCTTTGACCCTTTGCACTTTCTTCCTTCAGGTAATTTTTTTTTTTCACTCTATTACATTACTTAGATCATTCATTCTATATTATTGTCTTTGATTTTTGAAGAGTTATATTTCATTTTCATTATATTTCCATCACTAGAACATTCACTACATCACTATATATGCAAACGTTGTTTTTTTGTGTGTGTTTGTCAATTTAACATATTTTTTTCTTTAAATAAGATTATCCAAAATTGGGACGATCCTATGGCTTTGCACGATCCAATGAAAACTCGACATTTGGTGCTGAGAACAAATATGCAACCAAGTGACTTCGGGGGACTTCATAGATTTCTTAATAGCTGTCCGGAACTGGAATCTCTCACTTTTGATTTCGTGGTAAGTTATTTTTGTTTGTTTTTAATCTCACATTATCTTGCCATTTGGTATAAAACGCTTAACTTTAATTGGATTATGCAGAGCGTTTGGTCGTCACTGCTGATAGATCCGGTAACGCATTGGCTTACTAGCAAATCGTACGAGTGTGTGGAGAAAACGCTCAAGGTTGTGAAGGTAAAGAACTTTTGTGGAAGCTCGAAAGAGTTACATTTGCTTCAATACCTGATTCGTAATGGGCGTGTGCTGGAACGAGTTGACCTGTACGAGGAAAAGGGAATGAACCATAAGCAGAAGACGTGGATAATGGCTGGAGTCAAGGAGCTTCAGAAGACTCTCAAGAAAGATTCGAGTCATTTAAAAATTACTCTATACAATGCTTGATTGAAGCATTTTCTTGATTTTCTGGTGAAAAGTAGACTCATTGAGTGATCTTTTCTGACTTTGTTTTATTTCATGTTAATGGTCTGTATTTCAGTGTTTTATTTGGATCAACTTCTTCAGTTGCTTAAGTTTATCATTTTCTTGTTTGGCTTGGTTAGAAAAACAATTGATAACTAAGAAATGAAATACTAGTTTGCTTGGTTTGGAAACTTGTACTCGTTTCAGTTTGGTTTTGTTTTGTTTCTTTTCTAAAGTTTAAGTATCTGTTTGATACAGTTTTAGAGGTAGCGTAAGGCCCGGGTGGAATCTTCAGGAGAAGAATACAGGCAGCGCTTTGGTCTACATGGCATTGATTATCCGTGGGAGATGGTTCTTGCCGTTTGTGATAGGAATGGTGACGGGAGGTGGTTTCTCTGGTTGTCTATAGATGTTCTTGTAACCATTGGATTTGTGATTAAGTCCACTATTGTCATTGTGTTTTTGTGTTAGTTTGCGGAGAAGCTGTAGGCACCTTATAAGGAGGTTTTGAATCAGGCCTCTGTTAGGGTTTGCTCGTGGCAACTAGGATGGGACTTCAGCTCTTCCGAGTTGTGGAAACCATGCAAATTTCCAAGTTTGACACTTTGGAATCGGTAATTCTTCTTCTATTTTTGTCTGTTTATTCTGTAGATTTTGGTATTTTTCTGCTTCTTCATGATTCCCTTTTGGTTATGATAATCTCGTTGTTACGGTTCAAAGAATCAGTACGAACGAGTGTTCTTTCAAAGAGATGGAGAAATATCTGTCGTGAGACGACAAGTCTTGTCTTCAAAGAGTCCGAATTTGGTGTCTGGTTTCGCACTCTGTCCCGAAATACTCTTTCATGGTGTGGCCAACTGCAAGGAACCGGTTAGCCACTGGTGACCGTATGTTGTCTTGGAACAGAGGAGTTAATCCCTCTTGCGTCTTCTGTGGGGCTCTGCTGGAGACTTTAGATCACCAAATAAATGTTAAAATATGTAAATTAACCAGCGAATAAAACAGTCATGGAGAAAAAGCCTAGGTAAGTAAAGTTCTCGGCCAGTAATATAAAAATCTTTATTCAATTAATAAGGGTTCACTTAAACCTCGATATTACATAAATATCCAGAGGCAGTAACCGAAAATGCTTAAGAAATTACTAAAAGAGGAAGCAACTCCGAGTATCACATCAGATGATCCCCAAGGAGCATTTAAGAAATATTCTAACCTCAACAATCTAACCTCCAAATAAAGGAAGCGAGATCAAATTTGGAGTATAAACACAATGACAACACTTACCAATCCGAGGACCTATTTGAATCTTCTTGCACTGATCTTCCCTCAGGATATAGATGCAAGCCACTCCAGTTTCATCGTCGCCACGACACATGACTAAGGTCTTCTCATAGACGAAGTAACTAGCTCGATAAACATGCTCACTAAATAGCTTTGGCAAGTTAGTTGTTGACAAGGTCATCAACTTTATCCAGACCACGCCCTCTCGGCCACCATCCCCATTAATCTTACTAATCCTCTCCTTAGTTACCCATATCCCAATCTCCCTTGTTACACCGCATTGCTCTAACAACGAAAACAGATCTCCCTTATAAACCGCGAGGATAATTTCATTAATATGAGGATTCTTTTGACACGGAAGGAGACATAATGGTTTGAATTTTCCGTCGAGAAATCAAACATTCGGATGTAGTAGTAGTACTCATTAAACTCAGACCTACCCCAATTAATCCAGTAGATGTTTCCATTCAAGGACACAGTTGATATTTTAGCCACTTCAGATATGGGGAAGTCGTCATCCTCAGGTCTATTAATAAACCTCAACAAGTTGGAAGCACATTCGTAGATCCCAACTTTCTGATCACTCAAGAATTTACGGTGACAAAACAAATAGCCCAAGATCTTGTATACCTTTTCGGGTCTGGTATTATCGTATCCTAACCCGAAAACACGGAACTCTTTATCCCCATACTCGATCCATCTAACCTGTCTCAACCATGGATTCCAAAGAGCTGTCTTGGTCTCCACAAACCGATAATTACAAAGCAAGAACTCATCGCAAGTAGTTACGATGGTTTGATGATTGTAATTTGTTTCTCGGTTTGGAATATAAGAGAAGGAGGGTATCTCACGGACCTCTATCGTTGGATCGATGCTGTCGTGATCGATGATGTTGATTGAATAAATCTTGGAAGTGGTCAAGAGGATGAACTGGGGACGGGAGCGAGACAAGTGATTGTTGATGAAAGTCTTGTCGTTGAAAAGAGAGTTGCACTTTCTAGATACGGTTCTGAACCGAACGAGAGACTGAGGTGGGAGACGAGAGAGTATGTCTTCCTCTAATTCACACGGAAGCTTCACCGGCGGAGCCATGAGGTCTTCTGTTTTCAGTTTAGTTTTGAGTTATAGCTCTGATAACATATAGGAGAAGAGAAACTGTATTTATCCTCTCTGCCATGAAAAGAAAAGTAACTTTAGTGATCTTTATTTTTTTTCCTTTGGAAAAAGTTATTAAATGCAAATTAAGTAAACAATAGATCCTACCACTGAATATATACATGTGTAAGTGAAAGATTTTTTTTTGTTGATTTTATACTATTAATACATATAGATCCTAACATTGAATTTATACATTGATTTTTTGTTGTCTTATACTATTATTTATTTTAATATTTAAAAACAAAGATAAAGAGTTAAACTGAGAAATGCTACCGTAAGAAATATTTAGAGTATAGTATTCCCAGAATTATTGTGTATACGGTACTATGATCAGTATAACAATTTTAAAAGCAATAAATTATAGTCGTATTCCCAGAATTAATATGTGTGTTCAATTATGCTAAAATGTAGTAAATGTTCGCAGCGATATTAGGGTATAGAAGGGATACCAGTTTTTTCTATGCATATTATATAATCAAGATTCTATTCGATATGGTCTGCGAAGGCACCGTTGACTGTCTCGCCTATGCTTATGTGGTAAAGTTTGTTCTCATTTTACCATATGATCATATTATATGATGTTTTGGTCTTCTAAAACACACTCATAGTTTACATTTCTTCAATTATATTAGGCCAAAAATGTTCATGGCAGAAAAAGAATATCAATGTTTGGATTTTAGCCGGTGTCAGATCGATTTCCGGAGTTTGTGCAACATTCTCAGCTCGTTTCCTACCCATTGCTTCGACTTTTCAGGTATCTGATCATCATACATGGTACACACTTCCCAAAAATGACTAGATTAAGAGATAATCTCAAAAGAAGATTCAATCACACAATTAGTTTCATAAGAGCATGATTACTGAGGAGTACTCTCAGAAATACTCTTGGGTTTGAGCCCCAAAATATTAATAAAAACCCATTTTTGAGTCCAAGAGAATGAGAATCGGTTCTGTCGGAAGCATTCCGAGTAACCCTAAGAGAACGCTACGTGGCGTCTCCTGAATGGTTGATTCAGAAATATAAAACAAAATTTTTTTTTTCTCTCATTTCTTTTTCCCTTTCTTGCCGACTCTTTCTCTCTCGTCTCTCTCTTTCTCCTTCGGAGATAAAACATGTGATTTATTGAGAAATCGGAGAAATCAATGGATTCACGTCGAATCCATTGAATTTTCCGGCGTAAAATGGTGGTTTGTTGCTCAGTCGGAGGCGATGGCTTGCAGATCTGTGTAACGGTGAGATACGACGGTTCGGTTCTCAGCTCCAATCGACGGTGAAGATTAGTTTGATTTTATCTTCGCCCAAACGACGATGGCAGACAAACGACGGTGGTGTAACGGTGAGATATGAATGTTCATGTTCTCAATTCCGATTTATTTGATGGGATTATTGTGATGTTAGGGTTTCGGATTGTTTTTGGAATATGTTTAATATTCTGGTGTTAAATTGATTATGAGATTGGTTTGATGTTCAATTGATTAAGAGATTAGTTTGATGGCGGATTGATTTGGAGTTTGGTGTGGAGGGTTTATGTTTGTAATCGGTTTATAGTATTTTTTGTTGAGATTAGTCTCTTGTTGTTTTAAAGAGTAGATTTTTTTGTGTGTTTTGTTTGTATAAGTAGTGATTACTATTGATATAAATGTCATGTTTTGTGCGAGGTGAAATGGATTTGATTTTGGAGTGATAATAATGAAGTGGTGATAGCGGGTTGGATTCTCTTATTTTAAAAGGTATGGTTGTTGTAGCTTTCACATGTTGTTGATAGATATTGTTTGCGGTTTTGTGTTGGGATGAGTTATTAGATTTGAGATGAGGTTGAGTGTTATGTTTGCAATGTGTTTTGTATATATTATTGTGTGAAAAGGTATGATCTTGTAGCTTTCATAAGTCATGAACCGTTTGTTGTTGTCTTACTTGATAAGTGTTTGAGTGTGAGTTTCGGTTTGAGTTTGAGTTTCATGAAGTGTTATAGTGTTATGTTTGCTTTGTGTTTAGTTTAAATTATTGAGTTTAAAATTTCCGAGAGTGTTCTTGTCTTATCTCATCAAGTATTTGAGTGTGAGTTTGTAATTTAATTGGTTGTGTCTTTAGGTAAGATTAGGTACTTGTCGAATCAGTAATTGATGAATGCTTCAACATCAAACTTATTGGTTGATGTTATAGGGTTCGTAGGTTGTTTTAATGTGGTTGTTGTAGTGTTGTAGTGTAGGTAAAAACTTAATGTTGAAAACCTAAACCCACTTGTTTTAATAAGTAAACTTCAATGTAAACTTAAAAGTACAACTAAAAGTAAAACCTAACCAGCTAACATTGAGCTCAATATTAACCCTCAATGTTAAGCAATAACAAAAACCATTAACTTCTTCTCTTCAAACCCTTTTTGTTTCACATCTCTTTCACTAAAACCCGAAATGGATCCAACAAACCTTAATCGCATTCCACAACAAACATGTTTTGTTGATCTTATGAATTCTCAAAACGATTCCTTCTCTTCTCAGCCTGTCCACTTTTCCTCCACCTTGTCTTCTCAGCCTGTCCATTTAAACTCTAACTTCTCTTCTCACCCTGTCCATTTAAACTCTAACTTCTCTTCTCAGCCTGTCCATTTTAACCCTAACTTCTCTTCTCAGCCACTTCACTTTAGCCCGGCACAAGAGTCTGAAGATGAGATCAATTTAACGGTTGATGAGAATGAAGAAGATGGAGAAAGAGGAAGTAGAAAGCAGTGGACTGTAGAGGAGGATATCAACCTGATAAGCGCTTGGTTGAATACAAGCAAGGATCCAGTTGTAAGTAATGAGCAGCGGCGTCAAAGTTTCTGGAAGAGGGTTGCTGACTACTACAAAGCAAACGATGGCTCATCTGGTTCAATAGCAAGAGGGCCTTCACAATGTAAGGCTAGGTGGAACATGATTAACCACCTAGACAATAATTTTGTGGGATGTTATGCACAAGCGAGTTCAAGGAGAAAGAGTGGAGAATCTGAAGATGATGTATTGAGATTGGCGTATGAGTTGTTTAAGAACGACATAAAGAAGCCATTTCTGCTAGTACATTATTGGAGGGAATTGAAACATGACCAGAAATGGCTCACGGAGGAGTGTAACCATAAGCGGTTGAAACTCGCTTCAGATGGAGCAAGAGCATCCTCACCCGGAGAGTGCAAGGATGGATCCGAGATGAGACCTCCGGGGGTTAAAGCTACTAAGAAAAAAGGGAAGAAACCGGTTGTTAGTATTGATGTAGAGGATGGGTCTGTGGTTAAGTTGGATAAGATAATAGCAATGAAGGATAAAGAACAAGCGGCTAAAGAGAGGAATAGCAAAATGAGACTGCTAGACAGCCTCCTTAACAAGTCTGAACTAACACCAACTGAAGCTCTACTTAGAGACAAACTGGTTGACCAAATGTTGACGAACACTTAGGTTTGGATATCTTTTGTTCAACTCTTGTGTTATGTTCTTGTAAAAAATGTTTGTGTTCTGTTGTTGTGTTATGTTCTTGTGTTTCTTGTAAAAAATGTTTGTGTTCTGTTCTTTTAACTCTTGTGTTCTGTTCTTTGTTTAACACTTGTTTAACTTTTTGTTCTTTTGTTTCAGGTTTTGCGACAGCATATGAAGGTGAGACGTGAAGGGAAACATGTTGTGGTGTTGTTGTCTTTTCAAGCCTTTTATGTACAAGCCATTCACGGGTCTGTCTTATTGTTGTCTTGTTGTCTCTTGTAACCCGTGAATGGGTTATTAGTTGTAGTCTTTTCTAACCCGTGAATGGGTTTGCTCTTGTTGTCCTTTGTAACCCATCATCACAAGTTGTGACTTGTTGTCTTTTGTAACCCGTGAATGGGTTTAGGTTTGGTTGTGTCTTTCGGAAGTCCTATATATGACAATGTTTTGTTCCAGATCATTTGCTATATGTTCTTCTCATTTGTATTCTCTTATCTTTCGATTCTTCTTATCATCAAATCTTCTTATTATCATTTCATATTCTCAAATATTCAAACCCATTTCAAATTAAGCCAAAACATTTTTCATTACAAAATCAAACCTTTTTCATTTCATATTCTCAAATATTCAAACCCATTTTATTAAGCCAAAACATTTTTCAATACTTAATAAACCAAACTTTCCATAAGCCTTCTACTATACCCAAATTGCCAAAAAATGTCTAATTGGAGTTCTGATCAAGAAATTGAAGAAATGGTAGAGGAGGAGGTTGATAGTATAGTGGAGGAGATCCAATACAACTACACTCACCCAGAGGTACCACCAGTTCCAATAATCAGAAGAGTGCACATTGAGAGAGACCGCGAAGAAGGCCACACTCGATTGTGGAATGATTATTTTAGTGATAATCTGACTTACAATAACGCTATGTTCTGTCGTCGCTTTAGAATGAACAAACCATTGTTCCTTCGTATTGTTACTGCTATTGAGAATGGAGTCCCATACTTCAGACAAAGGCGAGATGCTACTGGAAGGCTTGGTCTTACTGCACTTCAAAAATGTACGGCAGCTATTCGTTTGATGGCTTACGAATATACGTCAGATGCGGTGGATGAATATTTACGACTCGCTGAAACAACCTCCCACAAATGCCTTCTACATTTTGTTTAGGGAGTTATAAATCTGTTTGGCGACGAGTATCTCAGAAGACCTACAGCGGAAGACCTCCAACGATTACTGAATATTGGAGAACATCGCGGTTTCCCCGGAATGATAGGGAGCATAGATTGTATGCATTGGGAGTGGAAGAATTGTCCCACTGCATGGAAAGGACAATATACACGTGGATCTGGTAAACCGTCAATCGTACTAGAGGCTGTGGCATCACAAGATTTATGGATTTGGCACGCATTTTTTGGACCACCGGGTTCGTTAAATGATATCAACGTCTTGGACCGCTCCCCGGAATTTGATGATATCCTAGAGGGTCGAGCTCCGAGAGTTAGATACGTTGTCAATGGACGGCAATACAAAATGGTGTACTACCTCACGGACGGTATCTATCCCAAATGGGCGACTTTCATCCAATCTATTACACTTCCACGTGGTCGAAAAGCAAAACTATTTGCTCAATGGCAAGAAGGATGTCGTAAAGATGTAGAGCGTGCATTTGGAGTCTTGCAAGCTCGATTTGCAATTGTGAAGAATCCCGCACTTTTTTGGGATAAAGGAAAAATAGGAAAAATAATGAGAGCATCTATCATCCTGCATAATATGATAGTGGAAGACGAACGACATGACTACAATTTCTACGATCCAATAGAATTCCATCACGGAGAAAGAAGCGGAAGTTCTCATGTGGATTTATCATATTCTACAGATACACCAACAAATCTACATAATATGATGGGCATTCGAAATGATGTTCATGATACAGAAATGCATGATCTTTTGCAAAAAGACTTGATTGAGCATATCTGGCAAAATTTTGGTGCAACCGCACAATAAATCTTATTCCAAATTCTGTTTAATATGTTTAATATTTTGAATTTTATAAAATATTTTACTCTTCTGAATTTTGTAAAATATGTTTAATATTCTAAAGTTTGTAAAATACTGATTAAAATATATGTTTAATATTATGTAATATAAAAATTTTAAATAACTGTTTTATCATTTTAGATAATTAAAGTTTGATAATTAATAAACAAAAATTAAAAAATTAATATTTAAATGCTTGAGTAACCTCTTTGGGGTTCTCTAGTAATAGGGTGATTTTGCTTAGATTCTCTTAAAGTTACTTAACTTAATTTATGATTATTTATATAATTAGTTCATGTGAGAGTAACTATGGTGGGTTACTCTACTAATGATGGTCTAAGTTTACCAAAAATTAAAAAAAATATTCTTAAGATTTGTTTCTACAAGTTTTTATATTGGTTATTTAACAAAATATACAGTAGGAATTCAATTGAAAATTCACCAAAAGGTTGAGAAAAAATTGGTATGCCCTCAAGATTCGTCTTTTTCCCTATTAAATTTTTATTTTGCATATATCCTTATCTCGTCTATATGAGAGAGTACAACAAAAATTTTAATATATTAGGTTATAAGATTAAACCTAGCTTGTCATGAATCAATTAATTACTTGACAAGCTATCAGTTTTTTCTGTTTTTGTTTGTTTATTAATTGGACACTTCGATCATATCAATTAAATTATCCATGCAGTAGCCGATCCATTTTTTTCAACCGGAATCATGGTATAATACTATAAAAATGAAGTAGTTCGCGACCCAAATTTTTTTTAAAATAGGTATATTTTTTGGTTGGAATGTTAAAATATATATATTAACCAGCGAATGGGTTGTATGGTGATAACGGCTAATCTGCGGCAACGTGGTATGACATGTGATTTTGAGTGTGGCTGGTGCGGTAGATCTGAGGAAACGATTAATCACGCCCTTTTTCTATGCCCTCCGGCTTGGCAAGTATGGGCTATGTCCTTCTTCCCGACATCTCCAGACTGTTTTCCCTCAGAATCTGTCTATGCAAACATGGACAATCTATTTTGGAGATCCCAGCAGAATCCTTCAGCAGATCTTTAGCAATTTGGATTCATGGACAATCATGGATTTTTTGGTATATTTGGAAGGCCAGGAATGATAAGATCTTTAGCAATTTGGATTCCAACCCGCTAGCAATTTTACAGTTAGCGGAAGAGGAAGCAAAAATTTGGTTCTCGGCACAAGCAGACACAGTAGGAATTTCTCATCATAATGGGTCTCATCCCACTACTGGCCCTATGGTTTCGGAGATGGCTTCAGCCAACAGATATGGGAACTGCTTTCGATGCTTCGTGGACGGATCTTGGAAGGTGACCGACCAGTATTCAGGCCGAGGATGGTATTGCATTTCCCCTGAGGGGGAATCTCCCACTATGGGTGCATCTAACCTTCGCTGCAGCCTGTCACCGCTCCACGCAGAAGTGAAAGTTCTAATCTGGGCAATGCGTTGCATGATCGGTACAGATATTGAGAATGTTGTTTTTCTCACAAACTGTTCTAATTTGGTGAAGATGGTGTCTTCGCCGTCTGAGTGGCCTGCCTTCAAGACATATTTGGACGAGATTGAGGCGGATAAGGAGGAATTCCTATCCTTTACACTAGTCCAAGTTCCCCGAACGCAGAATGGTAATGCAGACAAGTTGGCACGGCGTGCTAGAATCGACTCACATCAAATTACTTTTGTAAACTTTTTTCCTATCAATTGGCTCATTTGAGCTGATCTTGTACTTTGCTGTCAAGAAAAAAAAAAAAAAAAAACCAGCGAATAAAACAGTCATGCAGAAGCAGCCTAGGTAAGTAAAGTTCTCGGCCAGTAATATAAAGTTCTTTATTCATTTAATGGTTCACTTGAACCTCGATAAAATATAAAAGTCCAGAGGGAGTAATCGAATATGCTTAAGAAATTACTAAAAGAGGAAGCAACTCCGAGTGTCACGTCAGATGATCCCCAAGGAGCATTTACGAAATATCCTCACCTCAACAACCTAACCTCCAAATAAAGGAAGCAAGATCAAATTTGGAGTATAAACACAATGACAACACTTACCAATCCGAGGACCTATTTGAATCTTCTTGCACTGATCTTCCCTCACGATATAGATTCAAGCCACTCCAGTTTCGTCGTCGCCACGACACATGACTAAGGTCTTCTCATAGATGAAGTAACTAGCGCGATAAACATGCTCACTAAATAGCTTTGGTAAGTTAGTTGTTGACAAGGTCATGAACTTTATCCAAACCACGCCCTCTCGGCCACCATCCCCACTGTTGTTACTAATCCTCTCCTTAGTTACGCATATCCCAATCTCCCTTGTTACACCGCATTGCTCTAACAACAAAAACCGATCTCCCTTATAAACCGCGAGGATAATTTCATTAATATGAGGGTTCTTTTGACACGGAAGGAGACATAATGGTTTGAATTTCTCCGTCGCGAAATCAAACATTCGGATGTAGTAGTACTCATTAGTCTCAGACCTACTCCATGTAATCCAGTAGATGTTTCCGAAGAAGTGACTTAGATATTCTTCAGGAAAACTTAAGTGTGGAAAAGTCTCTTGGTGATAGAGAAGGTTACACGAGCTCTAATGAGGAAGTTGTCACGTGAGAGTCACGTGCTACGTTGTGAAAGTTGTAACAAACTCGGGAGGGCACAACGGTCTTTCTCTCTACTGGGTTTTATATCGTCTTCTTCTTCTTTCTCTGGTTGAGTTAGTTCGATCAAGGTTTTTAGATCGTTAGAGAGAGATTGTGAGAGGAGAAGAGAGAGAGAGAGAGGTTCTGAGCGATTGTAACCTAAAGATTGTTTCACAGAGTTCTAGTGGATTCCGGAGGTTTACTCCGGCGAGACGTAGGGATTCCGGTTTGGATCCTGAACTCGTAAATCGCGTGTGTTCTTTCTTTTCTGTTCTCGATTTCGTTTATTCTTTGATTCAATTCATTCATCGATTGCGTAATCAGATCTATCGAGTTCTATAACAAGTGGTATCAGAGCGAGGTTCCGGCGATAGAGTGGTGGTGATTACAGGATGTCTGGAGTTCCGATTGCGGTGTTTGACGGATCAGGAGATTTCTCTCTATGGAAGACGCGGATACGAGCACACCTCAGTGTCATCGGTTTAAAGGATGTATTGGCAGTTAAACCTCCGGTTCCCGATCTAACCGAAGAGGAGTTACAAGATCCGGAGAAGAAAAGGAAACGAGAGGCAAAGGATGCTGCGAGGTTAGAGAGGTGTGATAAGGCTAAGAATGTAATATTCTTGAATGTAGCAGATAAGGTCTTAAGAAACATTGAGCTATGTGAGACTGCAGCGGAAGCTTGGGCTACTTTGGATAAGATGTTCATGCCGACTTCTCTTCCGCACCGGGTTTATTCGCAACTCAACTTCTACACTTTTAAGATGCAAGAAAATAAGAAGATTGATGATAATATAGATGATTTCTTGAAGATTGTTGCGGATCTGAATCATCTGCAGGTTGAGGTTTCAGATGAGGTACAGGCAATTATCTTGTTGAGTTCGTTGCCAGCTAGGTTTGATAGTTTGGTTGAGACGTTGAAGTATAGTACGGGTAGAGAGAAGTTGAGATTGGATGATGTAATGGTTGCAGCAAGAGATAAAGAACGAGAGGTAGCTCAGAATGGTAAAACGGTTGCTGAGGGTTTCTTTGCAAGAGGACGATCAGAGGTGAAATATTATAATCAGTCACCAAAAGGTAAAGGAAGATCTCGTTCTAAGTCGAGAGATGGTAAGAGAGTCTGTTGGATATGTGGGAAGGAAGGTCATTTCAAGAAGCAGTGTTACAAATGGCTAGACAAGAACAAAGGAAAGGTTCAAGGTTCAGAAAAAGCAGAAGCGGGTTTAGCTAAATCAGGGACAGAGCAAGATGCAGCTATGGTGTTGATGGCTGAAGGTGAGTCTCTGTTAGTGACGAGGAATGCTGCGAGTGAATGGGTTCTAGATACTGGATGTTCTTTTCACATGTCTCCAAGGAGGGATTTGTTTTCTGAGTTTAAAGTACTGAGCTCCGGTGTTGTAAAAATGGGGAACAACACTTACGCTCAAGTCGAAGGCATAGGAAATATCAAGATAAGGAATGAAGATGGAACTTATGTTGTTTTGACTGATGTGAGATATATGCCTACGATGTCTAGAAACTTGATCTCACTTGGGACTTTAGAAGACAAGGGTTGCTGGTTCAAGTCACAGAATGGGATTCTCAAGGTGATCAAGGGATGTTCTGTATTGCTTAAAGGACAGAAAAGAGATACGTTGTATATTCTTCAGGGAAGAGCTGAAGTAGGAGAAGTGAACTCATCCGAGGTCTCGAAGGATGAGACAGCATTGTGGCATAGCAGACTTGGTCACATGAGCCAGAAGGGAATGGAGGTCCTAGTTAAGAAGGGTTGCTTACGCAGAGATGTTATTAAAGAGTTGAAGTTTTGCGAGGACTGCGTGTATGGGAAAAATCATAGAGTAAGCTTTACTCCTGCACAACATATTACTAAGGAGAAGCTGGGATATGTTCACTCGGATTTGTGGGGGTCTCCTCACAATCCTCCATCTCTTGGTAATAGTCAATACTTCATCTCATTCATTGATGATTATTCAAGGAAGGTATGGGTTTACTTCCTCAAGAGGAAAGATGAAGCATTTGAGAAGTTTGTTGAATGGAAGAAAATGGTCGAGACTCAATCTAACAAGAAGGTCAAGAAGTTAAGAACTGATAATGGCTTAGAATATTGCAATCATCAGTTTGAGAATTTCTGTAAGGAAGAAGGAGTGGTGAGGCATAAGACTTGTGCTTATACTCCACAACAAAATGGAGTTGCAGAGAGACTCAACCGAACCATAATGGAAAAGGTGAGAAGTATGTTGAGTGAAAGTGGTATGGAGAAGAAGTTTTGGGCAGAAGCTGTGTCAACCGCAGTTTATTTGATCAATAGGTCTCCGTCAACTGCAATTGGTTTTGATCTACCTGAGGAGAAATGGACTTCTGCAGTACCAGATTTGAGTTCGTTGAAAAGATTTGGCTGCCTGGCTTATGTGCATGCGGATCAGGGGAAGTTAAATCCTCGAGCTAAGAAAGGTATTTTCACGAGATACCCTGAAGGAGTGAAAGGGTATAAGGTGTGGTTATTGGAGGAAGGTAAATGCATCATTAGTAGAAATGTGGTATTCAGGGAAGAAGTCTTGTATAAAGATCTGAAGAATGGAATGCCAGTTGGAATCTATGATTCTGTCTCTGATTCTGTAGGAGAAGGGTCTGGGAATGATGGTCTAGATGTTTCAGTGCAAGGTGGAGCTGATCAATCTATTAACACTCAAGGTGGAGCTTCTCAAACTACAGATTCAACAGTGTTAGATCAGAATGATCAACAAGGAAACCGTGACGAGACTGAGTCTGATGAGGAAGTAGATCTCAGTGACTATCAATTAGTCAGAGATAGAGCTAAAAGGACGATCAAGTATAATCCCAAGTATAACGAGTCGAACCTGGTTGGCTATGCGTGTTACATTGAAGATGATGGTAAAGACGCACCAAAGTCATATCAGGAAGCAATGTTGGATGCGGATTGGGAGAAATGGCTAGAAGCTATGAAGGAAGAAATGTCGTCAATGCGTAAAAATCATACTTGGGATCTTGGAGACAAACCTAAAGGAGTTAAAGTGGTGGGCTGTAAATGGGTGTTCACGAGAAAACCAGGAATACCTGGAGTAGAGGCACCGAGGTTCAAGGCAAGACTAGTAGCCAAGGGTTTCACTCAGAGACAGGGGATAGACTACACAGAGATATTTTCTCCAGTGGTTAAGCATGTGTCTATTCGGTATCTTCTGTCTATGGTGGTCCAATTTGACATGGAATTGCAGCAGATGGATGTGAAGACTGCGTTCTTGCATGGGTATCTGGATGAGGAGATATTCATGGCTCAGCCTGAAGGTTTCCAAGATGAAATGTTTCCAGAAAAGGTATGTCTTCTTAAGAAGTCTCTTTATGGCTTAAAACAGTCTCCTAGGCAGTGGAACTTGAGGTTTGATGAATTCATGGTGGAGATAGGATTTGCTAGAAGTGCTTACGACAGTTGTGTGTATTGGAAGAAGTTTGATGATCAAGCTTATGTTTATCTGCTTTTATATGTGGATGACATGCTTATTGCTTCTGTGAGTAAGTCGCATGTTAAGGAGTTGAAGGAATTGCTGAGTGGTGAGTTTGAGATGAAGGACTTAGGGGATGCTAAGAAGATCTTAGGCATGGAGATCACTCGAGATCGGGTTGCAGGTGTGCTAACTCTTTCACAAGAGAGTTATGTGAAGAAGGTGTTACGGACATTTAAAATGGATAAAGCTAAGTCTGTCGAGACACCTATGGGAGCTCATTTTAAGTTGAGATCGGCAACAGATGAAGAGTTTGAAGAGCAGTTTCAAAAGATGAAGATTGTGCCTTACTCGAACACAGTTGGGAGCATCATGTACTCGATGATAGGCACTCGACCAAACCTCGCATTCCCAGTGGGGATTATAAGTCGATTATGAGCCGTCCTCTGAAAGATCATTGACAAGCAGTCAAATGGGTCTTGAGGTATATGAGAGGCTCGGAAGGTAAGAAGTTGTGTTACAGGAAGCAGGATGATTTCTTGTTAAGGGGTTACTGTGACTCTGATTATGCTAACAATACAGATAATCGGAGGTCTATTACTGGGTTTGTATTCACCGTAGGAGGCAACACTATCAGTTGGAAGTCGAAATTACAAAAGGTGGTTGCTCTCTCCACTACAGAGGCGGAGTACATGGCACTCACTGAAGCGGTAAAGGAAGCAATCTAGCTCAAGGGATTGGCTGGAGAGCTTGGTTTTCCACAAGGTTTTGTGGAGGTTCATAGTGATTCTCAGAGTGCTATTGCTCTTGCTAAGAACTCGGTTCATCACGAGAAGACCAAGCATATCGATATTCGTCTACACTTCATTAGGGATATCGTAAGTGAAGGTTTGGTTAAGTTGGTGAAGATTGCAAGTGAGTGCAATCCGGCAGATATTTTCACTAAGGTTGTACCAGTGGATAAGTTTCAGGGAGCATTGGAGATGCTTCGGGTGACTGATAACTGAGCGGTGAAGCTCACAAGGTTGAGCGGTGAAGCTCATAGCTGGGCGGTGTAGCTCAGGTACCAGAGGGAATCCAAGTACTAGATGAAAGGCTAGAAGATTATCAAAGTCAAGGTGGAGAATTGAAGAAGTGACTTAGATATTCTTCAGGAAAGCTTAAGTGTGGAAAAGTTTCTTGGTGATAGAGAAGGTTACACGAGCTCTAATGAGGAAGTTGTCACGTGAGAGTCACGTGCTACGTTGTGAGAGTTGTAACAAACTCGGGAGGGCACAACGGTCTTTCTCTCTATTGGGTTTTATATCGTCTTCTTCTTCTTTCTCTGGTTGAGTTAGTTCGATCGAGGTTGTTAGATCGTTAGAGAGAGATTGTGAGAGGAGAAGAGAGAGAGAGAGAGGTTCTGAGCGATTGTAACCTAAAGATTGTTTCACAGAGTTCTAGTGGATTCCGGAGGTTTACTCCGGCGAGACGTAGGGATTCCGGTTTGGATCCTGAACTCGTAAACCGCGTGTGTTCTTTCTTTTCTGTTCTCGATTTCGTTTATTCTTTGATTCAATTCATTCATCGATTGCGTAATCAGATCTATCGAATTCTATAACAGTTTCCATTCAAGGACACATTTGATATTTTAGCCACTTCAGATATGGGGAAGTCGTCATCCTCAGGTCTATTAATAAACCTCAACAAGTTGGAAGCACACTCGTAGATCCCAACTTTCTGATCACTCAAGAATTTACGGTGACAAAATAAATAGCCCAAGATCTTGTATACCTTTTCGGGTCTAGTATTATCGTATCCTAACCCGAAAACACAGAACTCTTTATCCCCGTACTCGATCCATTTAACCTGTCTCAACCATGGATTCCAGAGAGCTCTCTACAAACTGATAGTTACAAAGCAAGAACTCATCGCAAGTAGTTACGATGGTTTTATGATTGTAATTTGTTTCTCGGTTTGGAATATAAGAGAAGGAGGGTATCTCACGGACCTCTATCGTTGGATCGATGCTGTCGTGATCGATGATGTTGATTGAATAAATCTTGGAAGTGGTCAAGAGGATGAACTGGGGACGGGAGCGAGACAAGTGATCGTTGATGAAAGTCTTGTCGTTGAAAAGAGAGTTGCACTTTCTAGATACGGTTCTGAACCGAACAAGAGAGTGAGGTGGGAGACGAGAGAGTATGTCTTCCTCTAATTCACACGGAAGCTTCACCGGCGGAGCCATGAGGTCTTCTGTTTTCAGTTTAGTTTTGAGTTATAGCTTTGATAACATATAGGAGAAGAGAAACTGTATTTATCCTCTCTGCCATGAAAAGAAAAGTAACTTTAGTGATCTTTATTTTTTTTCCTTTGGAAAAAGTTATTAAATGCAAAGTAAACAATATAGATCCTAACACTGAATATATACATGTGTAAGTGAAAGATTTTTTTTTGTTGATTTTATACTATTAATACATATAGATCCTAACATTGAATTTATACATTGTTCTACCTTATTGAGATTTGAGACAAAGGGGCTTTCTAAAAGGATACACAACAAATCAATAACAATTAATTGCAACACTTTTAAATGAGAAATTAAGATAAATTAATAGTAAAAAATTTGTGTATAACTAAACTGAACTATATTTTTGACTTTATATTCAAAAGCAACAAAGCTGAAAATGAAATTGTACCGGTAAGAAAAGGAAAAAGTATAGTATTATGCATGGATATAGGGATAAATGGTGAATTAGTGTAACACGTAACCATTTTATCATCTTTTTTTGTGTATAGTTTTTGGAGGTGAGAGGTCATCATCTCTTTCCTCCTTTGTGATATTTAATTTAAAAAATTAAAAAATAAATTCAATGCATAACAACAACTATGTTTACCACAATTCATCTTCTTTATTGCTTTAATGTTTCAATTACAATCAAGTTATTCGGTAGGGTGACTCTTTTAAGTGTTCCGCGAACACAAGCTCCTTTTTAAAACAAAAAAAAATGACTCACAAATGAGTCTAAAACTCAATAACTTGTCGGACAAGAAAAAGTCTATGACCTAAAAAGCCTAACGAATGATATCGTGCGATGCATCTAGATTGAGGAGGAAGACGTGAGAGTAGGCCTGGGCATTCGGGTTCTCGAATCCGATAGGGTTTGGGTTTTCGGGTTTTTGGGTTTACACCTATAGTACCAGATCAGATTTTATATACTATCGGGTCAGGTTCGGATCGGGTTCCTTCGGATTCGGGTTTTGTTCGGGTATACCTGAAACCCGAAAAACCCGATCGGATTGTTCATAACCCGATCAAAACCCGATCATGTTCAAAGCAATGCAATGTCAAATGTTCAAAGCAATGCAATGTCAAATGCTTACAAAGGTGACTTAAATGCAATGTCAAATGTTCAAAGCAAAAGAAAAAAGAAATTCAAGTCTTCCAAAACATTATACAAACGATTAAGAAGTTCAAGTATTTGAAATTAAAGAGAAAATCAACTTGAAATCTTCCAGAACAGTTTCTTTCATTCTTTGATTCACTTCTCTTTTGCATCTTCCCTTTGGCATGTGAATAACTTAAGGTCCTTCTGAATCACTTTCAAACTCTGAAAAAAAAAACAATTACAAGCATTGAGAGATAAGTTTATATTAACACCAAAAACTTAAGATAGTTTGACTGCTATGTTAACTATCTCACCATAACACTTGTATGCATTCATAGTCGTAGATGCAGATACAACCAATGTCGCATGATAGAAAACTTGGAGAAACTTCACTAACCTTTCAACCTTACGCCAATCATCTCTTTGAGGAGGTCCAATCCTTTTCAATCCATTTTCAGTTTCTAAGAAATGATCATAATACAACTTATCTTCAAACTGCATCCTATCAAATGCTCATTTGAACTTTAACGCCCTATTCAACATCAAAATGTCGAATTCCATCTAGTGCAGACATCGAGTGGTAAACTTCCTCTTGAAAACTTACCAAAATCTACTCTCAGCTAAATGACTTCCTCCTATTTGGTCCTCCTCTAGCATATGAGATTCCATTGCGGATTGCAGTCATACTTGAATCAATCTCAGTCAGTCCATCCTTCACTATCAAAAGTTAATGATATGTCCAGTGCATCTCATATGTGATATATCATGGTTTTTACGGTTTTTAACCATGATATAAGTGTGCTTTTGAGTCTTTTGATTTGTTTCTAGGTTGTTTTTGAGTCTTTACAGGTTATCTAGGATTTTGGCACGGATGGAGCAATATGGAACAATTTTGATCATTTTGGAGCATTTTACCGAAGGAAATCAAGTTGGAGTCGGATCAGAGTCAAGGCGTCGATCGACACCACTTAAAGGGGCATCGATCGACGCTCCTGTTTACCCGACGAGAGAACAAGAATTGGAAATTTTACAATTTTGGCCAAAGTCTTCTACAATTGCAACATAAGCCTCTGGACGTGTTTTAGTATGTATATATATTGTTTTTGGGTTTTAGAAACCCTTAAGTTATCTTCTAGCAGTTTTTGAGAGAAAGAATATTGAGAGCTTTTGGGAGAGATAGATCTGAATTCGTTGTAGAGAGAAGATTTCTTGAACTCCCTCTTTTACTTTTTAATATATATTGCATGTTATTCAGAAATATAATTTGTTCTTCATCAAACATGTCTGAGTAATTTGCTTGTTAGGTTTAGGATTTTTCATAGGGTTTTTATGGTTTATTAGATCTGAGATTTTTAGGGTTCTTAATCTTTCATGATCTTCATCCTTGGTTGTTCTTCACAATAATTCTTGATTGATCACTTAGAATTGTTATCTTAGGGAAAGAAATTGATATGAGAATATAATTGTTTTCCTGATTAAACTATTGATGAGCATAATTGTTTCTTACAAAGAGATTTGAATTAATAATTCTGTGAACTTATCTAAACATGTTCTTAAAGCTGATTTTTAACTTAGAATTTTACAAAGAGATTTGAATTTTCTGGTTTTAAATTTAGAATATAATTACAGTGAGAACTGATTATTTAGAACCGATTTTTATTGCCTGAACCTTAATTAATTTATCTGATTTAATATTTCATAATTTTCTGAGAAATTCCCTAGGCTTAACTCTTTCGATTTTCTGAATATACAACTCTTTCATTTAAATATTTGCATTGCTTTTTCATTTATTAAATTAACTTGTTTAGCGTAATAACAAAACTTTATTATCTATTGTGTTTGATCTTGAGTCTCTGCGGATTCGATCCCTAAGTTCTGCAATTGATCTCTTGTTTGAGAGAGTAGCTCTAGGGATTAATTTGAGCTTATCAGATTTTGGCGCCGTTGCCGGGGACTCTCTGATTCTACCATTAGATTTGAGTTTTTAATTTCGTCTAAACTTTTCTTTTTATTTTCTACTTACACATTTTTGTTTTTCTTCTCTTTGGTGTTTCAGGTGCATGCCTCCTAGACCTCACACAAGGAGCAACAAGTCTGGTCCTACTGTGAATCTTTCAAACCAAGAGTTGGGAAAACTTAAACGTGAGAACAGACGGACACCCCCTTCCTGCAGACGGACGTGGAGCTGCCAACCACGTCCAAAACCCTGTTCGACGACAGGAGCACAACCGGGATCTGATCAGGACCATTGCTGACTACAACCGGGCTGATCTAGTGTATGAGAACCGGTCCGCTATTGTTCCTCCTCCATTCCAGATGAATGATTTTGAGTTGAAACCTGCGTACTTTCAACTAGTTGGGCAGAGACCTTTTTCTGCTTTGCCCAATGAGAAGCCCTTGGACCACATTGAGCATTTTGAGGATCTGGTGACTAGCATTAAGGCTAATGGGGTGACTGAGGACTACATCTTCTGCAAACTCTTCCCTTACTCACTTGCAGGAGAGGCATCTCAGTGGTTGAAACAGCTGCCTGCTGGATCATTGACAAGTTGGCGTGATGTCAAGGTAGCCTTCCTAAACTACTTCTATGATGATGCAATGTCAGATGAGTTGAGAATCAAGCTGTCTTCTTTCAAGCAAATACCAGATGAAGCTTTCAAAGCAGCTTGGGTGAGATTCAAGGCTTACGAAAGAGACTGTCCACACCATGGTTTCTCCAAGGTTCAACTGCTAAGTATCTTCTTCAGAGGGTGTGACTGGGAGTATCAGTTGGCTTTAGATGCTGCAAGTCATGGGAATTTCAAGACAAGAATGCCAGAAGATGCTGAATGTTTGATTGAGAACTTAGCTGCTAGCAATAGTACTAAGAGAGCAGATGCTGAAAGGAAGAGATTACATGGAGGATATGATTCAAACCAGTTAGCTTCTGTTAATGCTAAGCTGGATTCAGTGCATAATCTCCTTGTGGGTAAGAAATCTGTTCATTTTGCTGCTGAAGTTGAGACATATGAGCCAGAACCTGATCAAGGGAATCATGAGGAAGAAGAGGTGAACTATGTCTATGGGAATCAAGAACAACGGTTTGGAAATCAGCAAGGTAGCAGACCTTACAGTGGAAACAGCCAGCGCAGTAACTTTCAGGGCAACTCTTATGGTTTCACACCCAAACCTGAATATCATAAGCAGCAACAAAACAGTGGATTCACAAGGACTTATGGCAACAATTCTTATCAATCTCCACCTCCTAAGTCAGCTGAGACTAGTAAGATGGAAGCTATGCTTGAGCAGCTTTTGCAAGGTCAAGAGCAAATGACAGTGACTTTCAATGGGAAGCTGGATAATGTCTACACTGATCTTAATGGGAAGTTTGAAGCTTTGAACATCCATGTCAAGTAGCTGGAAAGTCAGGTTGCGCAGACTGCTGGGTCTGTGAAAAGGCAAGAAGGTTATCTCCCTTCAAGAACTGAATCAAATCCTAAACATTCTTGCAATGCAGTGACTTTGAGAAGTGGCAAACAACTCCATCCTACACCCCAGAAGAATCAAACTGATGATCTACAGGAGTTGATTGATATAGACGATGAAGAGGATGTTTCTGCTGAGCCAGTATCGACCGACACACATGGGAATCGGTCGGCACCCAAACCATGCGAAGTTTCGGACAAAATCCCAAAAAACGGTGTCGATCGACACCAGCCACGGACACAAACTGCGAATGCGAAATCTCCTGCTCCAGTTGCAGAAAGAGTCTACACACCTAAGGTTCCATTCCCCAAGAATCCAAGGAAGTCAAAACAGAAGCTAGACGATGCTAAGTGCAAGGCCATGATGGATAAGCTTATTATTGAGTTGCCTTTGGTTGATGCTGTTAAGACTTCTCCAATGCTTAGGAGATATGTCAAGAGGATGGTAACCAAGGATTTTAATGCTGAGCAAGGAGTTATGATGATATCAGCCCAAGTCAGTGCCATCATTCAGAACAAGATCCCAGAAAAACTTCCTGATCCAGGGAGCTTTGTTCTTGATTGTACTATCTTCACTGACAGATTTGCTAGATCTTTTTGTGATCTTGGTTCTAGTGTCAACCTAATGCCAAGATCAGTAGCACTCAGCCTGGGAATGACAGACTTCCAGCCTACTAAGCTCACTCTCATCCTTGCTGATCGATCCGTTCGTATTCTAGATGGTGTTCTTGAAGATGTTCCAATTAAGATTGGTGAGTGCTTGATACCTACTGATTTTGTGGTATTAAAGTATGAGGAAGAACCCAAGGACCCTCTTATTCTGGGAAGATCATTCTTAGCCACTGCTGGAGCTATACTTGATGTCAAGAAAGGTCAGATTGGTCTCATTATTGGTGATCTACAAATGCGCTTTGACATGAAGAAGCTGGTTGCACAAGAGGAATTGGTTAGTACTTCTTCACAAGCTGCAAGGTTTTCTGATTGGAGTCTTGAAAAAGCTCCAAAGCTTGATCTCAAGCCACTTCCTGCAGGTTTAAGGTATGCATTTCTAGGTGAGAACTCTTCTTATCATGTTATTGTTAGTGCTTCCTTGAACAATGCAGAGCTCACTCTATTGCTAAGCAAGCTGCGCAAGTTTCGCAAGGCTCTTGGCTATTCTCTTGATGATATTGTAGGAATCTCTCCAGACTTGTGTATGCATAGGATTCATCTTGAGGAAGGAGCTAAGACATCTATTGAGCATCAGAGGAGGCTGAATCCGAATATGCAAGATGTTTTCAAGAAGGAGATCATGAAGCTGCTGAATGCTGGGATCATCTATCCAATATCTGACAGCAATTGGGTTAGTCCGGTACATGTTGTTCCTAAGAAGGGTGGAGTCACAGTGGTGAAGAATGACAAGAATGAGCTGATCCCTACAAGGACAATTACTGGTCATCGGATGTGCATAGACTACAGGAAGTTGAATGCTGCAACAAGGAAAGATCACTTCCCACTTCCTTTCATTGACCAGATGTTGGAGAGGTTAGCTAATCATCCATACTACTGCTTTTTGGATGGTTACTCAGGCTTTTTCCAGATTCCCATTCATCCTGATGACCAAGAGAAGACCACCTTCACTTGTCCCTATGGTACCTTTGCTTACCGCAGAATGCCTTTTGGTCTCTGTAATGCTCCTGCAACATTTCAGAGATGCATGATGTCAATCTTCACTGATATGATTGAAGATTATATGGAGGTTTTCATGGATGATTTTTCAGTTTATGGATCTTCATTCAAAGCTGTTTGGATAATCTTTGTAAGGTGCTAGCAAGGTGTGAAGAGAAGCATTTGGTGCTTAACTGGGAAAAATGTCATTTTATGGTTAAGGATGGCATAGTGCTTGGCCACAGGGTTTCAGAAGCTGGAATAGAAGTTGACCGCGCTAAGATAGAGGTGATGACAAGTCTTCAACTACCAGAGAATGTGAAGGCAATGAGGAGTTTTCTTGGACATGCAGGGTTCTATAAGCGTTTTATCAAAGATTTCAGCAAGATAGCAAGACCACTTTCTGCTCTATTGTACAAAGATGTCAAGTTTGAATTCACTGATGAATGTCGCATAGCCTTAGAGAGGATTAAGCATGAGCTTGTGAGTGCACCTATTGTTCAGCCACCAGATTGAGATCTTCTATTTGAAGTAATGTGTGATGCTAGTGACTTTGCAGTGGGAGCAGTGCTGGGACAAAGAAAAGATAAGAAACTTCATGCAATCTACTATGCAAGCAGGACACTTGATGAGGCACAAAGAAATTATGCAACAACAGAGAAGGAGTTGTTGGCTGTGGTGTTTGCTTTTGAGAAGTTTAGATCTTATCTGGTTGGTTCAAAAGTCATTGTTCATACTGATCATGCTGCATTAAGGTACTTGATGCAGAAGAAGGATGCTAAGCCTAGACTTTTGAGATGGATTCTTCTTCTACAAGAGTTTGACATTGAAGTGAGGGATAAGAAGGGGATAGAGAATGGTGTTGCTGATCACTTGTCCAGGATTAGGATTGATGATGATGTCCCAATTCGTGATTGTCTACCTGAAGAGCATGTTTATTTTGTTGATACTGGGTTTCGGACTGAAGAGTCGAAGGTTTTGTCTTCGGATGCATATGGTGTCGATCGACACCAACCAGGTGGCATCGATCGACACCCTTTGTTTCCCGAAACGGATTGGTCTAATGATGGAGACTTAGCTGCTGTGGCTAGCTCCAATCAACCTTGGTATGCTGATATTGCCAATTATCTTGCTGCAGAGGTAGAACCAGAAAAATTCATAGGCTATCATAAGAAGAGGTTCTTGAGAGAGCTAAGGAGATATTATTGGGATGAGCCTTATTTGTACAAGCATTGCAGTGATGGTGTTTACAGAAGATGTCTAGCTGAGACAGAAGTTCCTGATGTTCTATTTTACTGTCATGGATCAGATTACGCTGGACACTTTGCTACTTTCAAGACAGTGTCTAAGGTTCTACAAGCTGGGTTTTGGTGGCCAACAATGTTCAAGGATGCTAATGAGTTTGTCTCTAGATGTGATGCTTGTCAGCGGAAAGGTCAGTTTAGTAAGAGGCATGAGATGCCACAAAACTTTATCTTTGAGGTTGAAGTTTTTGATTGTTGGGGCGTTGACTTTATGGGACCATTCCCATCTTCTTAAAAGAATCAATACATCTTAGTGGCTGTTGACTATGTCTCCAAGTGGGCTGAAGCAATTGCAAGTCCAACGAATGATTCTGCTGTGGTTCTTAAGCTGTTTAAGACCATTATCTTTCCGCGGTTTGGAGTTCCTAGCATTTTCATCAGTGATGGAGGTAAGCACTTTATCAATAAAGTGTTTGAGAAGCTGCTGAAAAAGTATGGTGTTCAACATTGAGTGGCTAGTCCATATCATCCGCAGACTAGTGGACAAGTTGAAGTCTCCAACAGGCAGATTAAGGAGATTCTAGAGAAAACAGTGGGTGTTACAAGGAAAGATTGGGCTATGAAGCTTGATGATGCACTTTGGGCATATAGAACTGCATATAAGACACCACTTAGCACTACTCCTTTCCATCTGCTTTATGGGAAAGCTTGTCATCTACCAGTGGAGTTAGAGCACAAAGCAGCCTGGACAGTTAAGTTGATGAATTTTGATGCCAAGACAGCTTCAGAGAGAAGGTTAGTGCAGTTGAATGAGTTGGATGAACTGAGGTTTCATGCATTTGAGAATTCCAAGCTGTACAAGGAGAGGACCAAGGCTTATCATGATAAGAAGATCATCTCCAGACACTTTGAGCCTAATGACCAGGTTCTCCTTTACAATTCCCGCTTGAAGCTGTTTCCTGAAAAGCTGCGTTCCCGCTGGTCTGGTCCTTTTACTGTTCAAGAAGTCAGACCATATGGAGCTATTGTGCTGTTGAACTCCAAAGGAGAGAAATTCACTGTTAATGGCCAAAGGGTGAAACACTATTGGGCAAAAGCTGCGATACCAGACGGACACATTGTGCGTTTGGATGATGCACCCTCTGCCTAATCCGCTGCCAAGTTAAGCTAATGACTTAAAACAAGCGCTGAGTGGGAGGCAACCCACTGGTAAGAATTAATTATTTTGAATTTTTGCTTTTTAGGATCACTAACATATTAATTTTTGGTTTTGAGTTTTTATTGTTTCAGGAAAATAAAAAAATAAAAAGAGAAAAAGTTACGAATACCATTGATCAGAGCTAGCATCGACCGATACCATAGAGATGGGCATCGGTCGACGCTGTTATGGACCAAGATGAGAAAACGGGCCATCGGGTTTGATTTTGCTGGGTTTCAGTCGAGTGGGCTTGTGATCGAAAATGGGCCGGGTCCGACAGAGGAAGCATCGACCGATACCACTTATATGGGCATCGGTCGATACCACTTAAACCCGAGAAAAGACGATTAAAATCGCGAGACTTTTTCAGTCTTCCTCCATTCGACCCAAATTCGAGCTAACCCTAGAATCTTCATAACTCTCTCATTACGGCTCCCTTTTGAGTGATTCCAAACTCTAATCCACTCAATTTTCTCTCCTCTACCTGGATTTAGTGTCAATTTCGTGTTTTGGAGTGATGGTACCCAACAAGAAGGCTCGACCCAACGACGGCGAAGCTTCTTCTTCAACTCGTCCACCTCGTCAATCCGGCCGCCGTTCATCTCCGCCAGCTCCGACGAGCCTTCCCCAGCCTCCACGACGTCCGACGATTGTCCCCACCACCTTGCCTGACCTCTCTCTTCCATCTCCCATTCAATCAAGGTTCCCATGGCCAAAATAAGAAGGTCAACCAATTCCAACTGAGAGAGAATGGCCTAAACACAAGCTTCCTGAGCTTAGCAAGCCTGAATTCATCAATAGGCCAGTGGGTGTTTGGGGAGATTATGAGACAATGCTCTACAATGCATGGTTGGAAGTTGAGATTGAGCCTACAAGGTTTGTTGATCCTGTTGTTCTTCATAGGTTGGGAATTCATGATGAGGTCTTGGCTTTGCTTGATAAGATGAGTTTAGGAACCATCTGTACTAGGCAATATGATTTGTATCCAGACTTAGTGCGACAATTCATGGCATCAGTTAGGATTACTTACAGAAATGAGCAAGCACCAGATGCGTTTGGGGGTGAATTGCATTTCTTCATTAACGGAATGCCTCATAGAATCACTTTTGCTCATATTTGTGATGTGTCTCGTTGGACCCGTTTTTATCAGAAAGTTGCTTTGCCCAAGCACTATGAGGATCTCTCTTCTTTGTGGTCTTACATAGGACTTGGTGTGTACAATTCCAAGAAGATGCTTCAATCAGAGGTCCGCCATTCTGTACTCAGATATGTCCTTAGAGCTGTTGCTACCACTTTTCAGTGTAAGCTGGAGCCTAACAAGATGAGAGCTGCATAGCTTTACTTTTTGAGTTGTGGTGTTGGCAACATGATTCCTTCTATGTCTATTGTTGAGCGTCGTGATCCTATGCTCCTCAACTTTGGGGCTGTTTTTGCACATTGCTTGGTTGATCTGCAGACCAAGCCATTTCTGGGTTCTGGAGCTAAGAAAGAGGCTGTGGGGAGCCTTATTACTGCTATTCTTCAGTTCATGAAAATTCCTACTGATGGTTAGTGTTGTCACTAAGAGACATCTTATGGATGAGCAATATTTGAGGAGTGCACATTGGCTGAAACCGGGTATGTTGTGGAGATTTGTTGATGACACAGGAGAGCACTTTGTTCGCCTTCCACGACCTGATCTTACCACCATTGGTAATGATCCTGAGAAGTTGCGTTTTCGCACTTCTGCAGAAGACTATGTTGCTTTTGCTCCTTCCCGTCGCCATCGCACTTCGCGGACTACTACTGATGCTGCACCTGCTACTCACCCTGCTGGGGGTTTTGAGATTGGTTCTTCTTCTGGGACTGCGGCATTTAAGTTTCCAGAGCCACTGCAGGATCCTACCACTATGGACCAGGGAGCTCATCAGACTTATGTGGTTTCTGCTTTGCGTGCCATCTAGAATGGCATGGCTCGACTTTCTCAGTGTGGCTGTATTCGTCCTACCAGGCGTACTAGGCGCAGGTCACCTTCGCCGTCTTCACCATCTGCTGATCCCGTCTCTGATGATGAGGATGATGTTGATGACGATGATGAGGATGATGATGATGATGATGTTTCTGCTACATTTTAGCTTCTGATCATGGTTTTTCTTTATCTTTTTCCCTTCTTAGGATTGAGTCATTTTTCTTTTTGCTTTGAGTCAGTTTGTGTTTGAAATTTGTTTGAACTTATGAACTATCTATCTATCATGTTGCTTTTAACCTGTGTTTGTGTTTGAGTGCTTCTTAACAGAATTAACATCAAAGGATTGATCTAACAACACACACAACTAACTGCAACTAACAAGGAGATTCGGCCACAATTCACCATTCCCCGAAGGTGTCGATCGATGCTGCCTTGAATGGCATCGGTCGACGCCGGTTGGGTAACCCGAGAATCTGTTCAATTTTTCTTTCAATTTTTCAACACATTTTTGTTTCTTGACTTTTCCCTTGCTTAATAACACCGGGGGACAGTGTTGTTTAAGTCTGGGGGAGGTTAGTACTAACTACTTACTTGGTTTTTTGTGTCTTGTGTCAAAACCGTATTTTTGTTTTTATTGAGTCAAATTTTTCAAAAATTTCTGTTGAATTATGATCTCTAACTGATGGTTCTTGTTCTTTGGCTAACACTCTAATGATTCTTGACTAAGCTTGACCTCAGAACTGAAGTGTGGAAAAGACTATGAGCTGTATCAACAATCCTGAAAGCCCTTATTCAAAGGATATCTAGTTCAACCAATGCTGTCTCAACTTTTATCAGGATTTTAACCGGACTTAATCTCTTACTTTGGGGTTGGACATCAGTGGACTAGACTTCTTCTTCGGGCTATACAAGACAGTGCAATTTTTCAAAGTATATCTCCCCTCTCTCTTCTTAGAAAAAAAAAAGCAGAAAAAAAAAGAATAAAAGATGAGATGATTTTGATCAGTTTAGAGAGGTAGGTAAATTACCAGTGACCTCATTATTCTACTCTTGAGTCAAATGATCACACAAAGCTTGGAAGCGAGGGGTAGGTAAATTACCGATGACCCCGGTATTTGCTTACACCTTTGATAAAAAAAGAATAAGAAAAGAAAAAAATTGGAAGTGAGAAAAGGGAGAGGAAAGGAGATGTAAGAAGAATGTCTTGGCCTGAAGAGAGTTCATATGCCACTGTTTGAATACACCAAGGTAAGAACTCACATGTACTTGCTTTAATTTATGTAATGAGATGGCAATGGTGAGACTAGAGATTCCAGAGGATTGTGGGATTTGAGTAAGGAATGTTGATGCTTTTCAATTGACAAAGTATATAAAGTAAGTTCTTGAGAGTCAAGGCGATAAAGAGTGCGAAGATCAGTTACCAGCAGTTGAGTGAATTCTAAGTTTTCAAACCTCTTTCACATGTCTAAGTTTCCGTTTTGCTTGAGGGCAAGCAAAGGCTAAGTCTGGGGGAGTTGATATATCATGGTTTTTACGGTTTTTAACCATGATATAAGTGTGCTTTTTGAGTCTTTTGATTTGTTTCTAGGTTGTTTTTGAGTCTTTACAGGTTATCTAGGATTTTGGCACGGATGGAGCAATATGGAACAATTTGGATCATTTTGGAGCAATTTACCGAAGGAAATCAAGTTGGAGTCGGATCAGAGTCAGAGCGTCGATCGACACCACTTAAAGGGGCATCGATCGACGCTCCTGTTTACCCGACGAGACAACAAGAATTGGAAATTTTACAATTTTGGCCAAAATCTTCTACAATTGCATCATAAGCCCCTGGACGTGTTTTAGTATGTATATATATTTTTTTTGGGTTTTAGAAACCCTGAAGTTATCTTCTAGCAGTTTTTGAGAGAAAGAATATTGAGAGCTTTTGGGAGAGATAGATCTGAATTCTTCGTAGAGAGAAGATTTCTTGAACTCCCTCTTTTACTTTTTAATATCTATTGCATGTTATTCAGAAATATGATTTGTTCTTCATTAAACATGTCTGAGTAATTTGCTTGTTAGGTTTTGGATTTTTCATAGGATTTTTATGATTTATTAGATCTGAGATTTTTAGGGTTCTTAATCTTTCATGATCTTCATCCTTGGTTGTTCTTCACAATAATTCTTGATTGATCACCTAGAATTGTTATCTTAGGGAAATAAATTGATATGAGAATATAATTGTTTTCCTGATTAAACCATTGATGAGCAGAATTGTTTCTTACAAAGAGATTTGAATTAATAATTCTATAAACTTATCTAAACCTGTTCTTAAAGCTGATTTTTAACTTAGAATTTTACAAAGAGATTTGGATTTTCTGGTTTTAAATTTAGAATATAATTGCAGTGAGAACTGATTATTTTACCAAAAGTTTAGAGTTCTAGATCCGATCTTTATTGCCTGAACCTTAATTAATTTATCTGATTTAATATTTCATAATTTCCTGAGAAATTCCCTAGGCTTAACTCTTTTGATTTTCTGAATTTACAATTCTTTCATTTAAATATTTGCATTGCTTTTTCATTAATTAAATTAACTTGTTTAGCGTAATAACAAAACTCTATAATCTATTGTGTTTGATCTTGAGTCTCTGTGGATTCGACCCCTAAGTTCTGCAATTGATCTCTTGTTTGAGAGAGTAGCTCTAGGGATTAATTTGAGCTTATCAATATGCATAAAATATCCACCGAAACCAGAGGATCCTCACTAACGAAAGAGAAAGCAGACTGAAACTGACTCAAAGCACTAGTATTAGCTGTTGCATTATCAACAGTAATAGTAAACAGTCTTTCTATCCCCCATTCAGCTAGACATTTCAGCAGTGTATTGGCGATTGTTTTACCTCTGTGATCTTCGACATGCTTGAATCCTATAATTAGCTTCTTTAGACGCCAATTCTTATCAATGTAGTGGGTATTTATAACCATATAACTTGAACCTGTGAATAAAAAAAAACATTGATAAGCATCTTCACTAATTGAGTAGAAACATTAATCATAATATATTGCAATTTGAATTTAAAAAACCGTACCAGTTACAGAGGAAACCCATATATCAGTTGTGAGTGAGACTCTTTGATTGGTTGTGAGAAACCATTTTTTAAGAGTAGCTTTCCTCTCAACAAAAATCTTTACTATGTCTCTTCGTGCTTTCCTTCTTGAATGCGGCTTGTACAGGTTCACCTAAGTGGATTACATAAGAAAAAACATTGATTAGAATCATGTATTAGAATCATGTATTAAAATCATGTATTAAAAACATAAGAAAAAACATTGATAGAAGATAGAAGTGGCACCTTGTTGCAAAAATGTTTCATTGTTGCACATTCTACAAACGACAATGGTAACTCTCCTATCACCACCATTTCATTCAATGCTTCTCTAAAAATATGCTCAGACACTTTTCCAGATTGTAAACTCCCATCTTTACTAATAACCTGTTGACCTTCGGATGGATTTTGACAGTCTTCTCATGCCAAATATGCCTTGCATATTTTTAGATGATTCCACAAGGTTTGTGTTCCTGATTTTGTTGGACAGTTGAATTTCTTTCCCCAATAGTTGCAGTTACATTTGTCACGATTGTCTTTCATTCTTGTGAAATGTTGCCATGCATTTGATCTTGGGTTGAGAGTCTTTTGGGTCTTAGACTCAGGCTGCTCAGACTCTGATCCGCTATTATGAGTCTGTTTCTTTTTGCTTCTTCGATTAGACTCGGGTGTTAGAACCTCTTCTTCTTCGTGTATATCTCTCTCGTCATCATCAAAATTTGGAGATGATGAATCCATTTGCAAATCATAAGTAACACGTTAAGAACTAATTTGTATTGCTTGTTCAAACTAAAACAAAACTCAGACCTAAACAAACTAAAATATAAATTAGAACCAATTTAGTAACTACAACCAACTATAATCCGTAACAGAGAGCTAAACAATAGAATAGAAAAAGGTGAAACAAACAATAGACAAAGAGAGAAGAGGGCTACGAAATGCTTAACAGGTGAAATGGTCAACAAAACAAGGCAATGACAATGAAGAAGGCGAATAGACAAACAGAGACGAATAGGACAACAACAAAACTCTAATCGTCTGTAAGGGGACATTATATTTTTGTTCATTGTTTTTGTTCATTGTTTAAACAGAGACGACCACCAACAGGTGAAGTGGTCAACAAAACAAGGCAATGACTAGCCTAGCAATGACCACTTCAATAGACAAACAGAGACGAATAGGACAACAACAAAACACACCATCAACAAAACAAGGCAATGACAATGAAGAAGTAAATAGAGAGGAGGAAGAGCCAAGAGAAGATGAAGTAGCGATAGTGAGAACAAGATCTACTGGAACAATGAAAGCTTGTAGAAAACTTATAGTCAGTAATCGACGGGTCATTTATAATCCTTACATCCGATAACACTATGATGAAAATAAAGAAGTAACAAACAACATCGAGCTACAAAGAAGGTTAAAAATCATGGCAACAAGAAAGATAGACCCGATAACACTATAAAAAATAGACACTATCAAAATCCGATAACACTATCAAAATCGCAGTAAAATTGCAGGTAAAATCTATCAAAATCGTTTCAGCTAAACACATAACAACAACACAACTGAGAACAGATTCAATTTTACAATTAAGATATGAATTTCTACGAAAACAAAATCCCAATTTTCAAGATGAAGAGAAAGAAGACAAAGTGAAAGATCTCTTCTTCTTATTGGTAAACTAAAAACATAAGGGACAAAAGCTTCTTGATTAATGTTTTAGGTTCAAAACCTAGATCATTAATGTAAAATTTTTTTTTGTAGAAAATATGCATAATATTTCTGAAGTTTTTGAATGCATTAGATGATATTGCACTGTCATAGTAAGATATGAGTTTGAACAGTTTACAGGTGTTTTGATTTTTTGGAATAATATGAACATAATTAAACAAGAATACGTATAGTAGTAGTGGAAGATCCAGGAAGCAATTCACGAACCTAATGATACTCTGGTTATGATGATTTTTTTGTGTTGCTTGACACCAACACCTCCTTGTAACTCTCTTTTTTTATTCTTTTTTTTTTTTGGCAATGTTACATCTTCTAAGTTAAGCTTATTTTGTAAAACCTCAATTCTTCATATATTAATATGATATTCAGACTTATATTAAAAAAAAAAAAAAAAAAAAAAGAAAGAAAAAAAGAAAAAAATACTCTGGTGATGTTTTTTTGTGTTGCTCGACACCAACACCTCCTTGCAACTATTTTTTTTTTTATTCTTTTTGGGCAGGGTTACATCTTCTAGGTTAAGCTTATTTTGTAAAACCTCGACTCGTCATATTAATACGATATTCACATATATATATATATATATATATATATATATATATATATATTTAAAAAGAATATGTAGTGGTTCCCATGAACATAACTCAATCTTGCCCACCGATGTACGATAGACCAGTTGCATCGTTATCCGTGAAAATTCTGTCAGGAAAAATATTCGTTAATAGTCGTTCGAAATTTTGTATTTTCCGTTGAAAAATCAAACCCGTTTTACTTATAAATATGTGTGTATTTTCTGACCACAATATCAAACCGTTTGACCTGATTACATTTTTGTTTTAACCAATCATCTCTAATTCTCTATGTCATTCAAAGAATTTGTTTAAAAAAGTGCTAATTTCTCTATGGAAAAAATATCAATCGTGAGAGAACAAGCCTCATTTTCAAGGAATCCAAGTTCGTGGAAAAATCATTCTTCGATAAAAAAAAACATAAGGGTTGTTACTTGTTAGTATTTTGTTTGTTCTTATTATGTGTGAATGGATCATAAGGTTAAAGGGAAGCCTGGCTTATATACGATTTTGAATATATCTTTGTGTGCTTCCGAAGCCACACACAAAGATCGACTCAAAACAATACTCACAGTTATTCTTATATAAGACTTGACATCTTTTTTTTTGTTCACCACGTAAGACTTGACACATTTTATCGGATTAGGCTTCAAACCTCTCGTTTTGAAAATGTGTGATTCTATCATGCGACACATTTTATCGGATTAGGCTTCAAACCTCTCGTTTTGAGAATGTGTGATTCTATCATGCAGCGTTAACTAAAACCATACTTTTGTCTACAAATTGGGGTTGGCTCAAGACCACATCTTAATTCCTAGAAACTTCTCTAAAGTACATTCTATTGAGGGATACACTAACATGTTATTTTTGAGTTGAACATAATTTTATATTTTCGATAAATTGAAAGAAAAAAAAAACCATATTTTAGACTTTTCCGTGGATTATTCCCAACAGAATTGCTTGCAAATATTGGGCCTACCAGAACTTAAGCACATTAAGTCCATATATTAACAAAAAAAAAAAACAAGTCCATTAAAATAGGGAGATTCTCAAAAATAACACCAAATTAGGTTTTTCTTCCAAACGTAGCACATATATTTATTTTTTTTTAAATTTAGCACACATTCTCTAATTTAATATTAAAATTACTAAAGTTATTAATTAAAACATTTTATAAAAATCTTCATCTTTCTCGATGGTTCTTAAGAAATTGGAGAGAATGACGCAGCTTCACCGGCAAGAATCTCTAACCGGAGACGCTGAAGCAGCTTTACCAGAATGGGAGATCATATACGATGATGATCGGGAAGGCTTAAGCTTCAAGAGGAATATATTGATTTAAAATCCGTAGAGAAAGAAGAGAGTGTGAAAAAAGGGGGAAGAAAATTAGGATGAGCGATTACGGTGACGACGATGAACAAGATAGAGTTCCGAAATGGGAAATCAGATTACCCGACGAAGATGATTTGACTCTGTTGCCTCAATCTCTAGTCCCATCGATTTTGGCGTTAGTTTTAACAAAATCCCAGAACAGAGCTGTAAGATTCACAGTCCTTCGTCAGCTTTGAAATGAGATATTCATATTGTGGGTGATCTCTCCCTCTCTCTCCTTGTTATTGATGCTCGACTTCATTACGTTTCGATTTACGTTCATGATTTTGTTTTTGGGGTGATCTTGCACATAATGTTGTTTATTAGTATCTTATGCTCTGTTTCGTTATCACCTATGCTCTAAGCTCTATAGTTTTTACTTCCATCTTAATTTCCCATCAACTTCTTGTGAATCAAATTCTAAACATTTTGATCTTTAGAACTCATTTTGGTGGATTCAAAGTTAAACAGTTTTACTACTACTATTCAGATTTGAGTTCTTTAAAACCATTAATATGGGTTCAGCCTTCAGCGTAATTGAGGATTGACAAATAACTCTATTTTCTGGTTGCAGGTTTTGAGTTACTTTTAGTATGAAGCAAAAAGTAGTAGACTAAGGGATATAATAATGGTAGGTTCTGGTAACAATTTGAGCAGGAGTACCAAATGATTGATATCTCATATCCAAATTTATCTCAAGTCTTGACATTGAAACCGATTAGATTAGGCAGTCAAAGCTATACTCGTTCAAGAGAGCTTAGAGAGTGTGCTAGATACTTCCAAAGGGGTTGGGTATGTATTTTATTGTTTTCTTTCGTAAGTTGTAACTGGTTTTTCACGTTGTGATAATGCCTTGTAAACATTTATTTGTGACTGATTTTTTATGTTGTGATCTGTGGAAAGGAAAAAAATGCTTGGATTAAACAAGTTTGTTCGTTTTTGTTGCGAAAAATATTATTCAGGAAGGATTGATTGATGTTTAGGAAAGATCTTTTAAAATTCAGGATAGTTTTCATTATAGAAAAAAAAGGTGAGCTTTTTGGCATATATCGGATTCGAACCCAAAACATTTACAAACTGTGTAAGAAAGTGTAACTAATAAACAAAAATATTCATGAATGATTATTTAGGAAGGATTACACGAAATTCAGGACAGATTCTTTGAATTGCATGATGACCTTCATAAAAAATTTAGATATCAAGGTGAATTTAATAAAAATCTTGATATTGGTAAACACCAAGGTATGCACAAAAATGAAATTATTATACTTTAATAATGGAGTAATCTTTGACATACTAAGGTATAACACTAAAATGAGAGTTATAAACACATTTATATAAAGTTAGGAATGATTCAATAATATTTAGGAATGACACCTTTACAATTTTGGATAGCTTTCATAACAATTTTGAAACACACAAAAGTCAAATCATTACACATATATATATATATCATGATGTGCACAAAACAAAATCAATATCCCTGAATAAATGGAGTAATTTGTGATATATTAAAGCAAAACAAGTAAACAAAAGATGGAACAAAACTCATTTCTTTAAATTTAAGAAGGATTTCATATTTTTTAGTAAGATGTTTTTGAATTTTATGAATGTCTTCCTAAATGTATGAAACCAGCATCTATATGGCAAACTTTGGATTTGCAGGTTTTATGTCTCTGAAAAATTGTAGCAAAATCTAGTTGTAGGTTCTTCAAGTTCAAATATGATTGACACTTTAAACGGAGATCCGAGATCACAATGAAGTAGGATGATCATAATACATTCAAAGTTAAAATTGTTAATTTTGCTATAGCACCAAACCTGCAAACTACAAGCCAAAGAAGTCGACGACATTGAAACCAATGATAACGATGAACTTCTCTCGTACTCTTAATAAATTGTTTCCTCATCTTCCTCCACTCAACAATCTTCTACAGAACACCAATTCTCAAATGATTGAATGATGTTTAGGAAGGATTTTTTTAAATTCAGGATGGTTTTCCTAAAACATCATGAGCATCTCCGTTGAAGCTTGAATGCTCAGATAGTCAGATACAACTTTATGACATGGCTTCAGGTGTGCATTGCCCAACCCAAGAAATCAACAAAATCAATCTAAGCACACATTAACATAAAACCATATTCAAAAATTGATTTGCCAAAGCTTTTTACTTGTTCCCGTAAGAGGAATCAAATCATCCACAATGACTTTAACTCTCATCTCAGCAAAAAACATCAACGAAGGAAAGTGTAAAGCTCATCATTGTTACAAAGCACACCATCACTGTCAATATCAAACAAAACCGCTTATACTTTTCGCCAATCATCCATCGTAATTGTACTCGAAGGATTCTCCGCCGCCGTATTCACTATCGTAGACTACGAAAGTGCCGTAGCTTAATTAAACTCTGATCTTCGATCAGAATCTGGTGAATGAAGATGCTATTGGTGTGGATTTGTATTGTATTGGTTTCAGTCGATCGATTTTGCCACTTAACTGAAAAGATATGAAGATCTGAGTTCAAAATCTTCACCGTAAGTTTTGTCGGAGCTTTGAGATCTAAAATCGTGATTTGATTAAAAAAATTGTTATTTAAATTAAATAATAATCTTAATATACAAATGCTAGTTTTGGAAAATTGGATCATTTGTGCTAGTTTTGGAAGAAAAAAACTTAAAAGTGTGCTATTCCAGGGTATTTCTCATTAAACTATCGAAAAAACAAAAAACTATTACACATTTTTTCAACTGAGTTAGAACTTTTTTTTTTTGTCTACAAAAAGATCAGCTCAAATGAGCCAATGGGAAGGAAAATTGTTTACAAACAGAACATGATGCGGAGAGGTGCGGGCTTGGCGTGCCAAAGAGTCCGCAGTTACATTAGCTTTTCTTGAAATATAAGATAAAGAGAAAGAAGAAAATTCTTCCCTATCCATCGTGATGTCGTCCAAGTACGTCGAGAAAGCTGGCCAGTCAGAAGGAGAAGACACCATCTTCACCAAATCCGCACAGTCCGTATAGAAAGCCACGTCCCGGAAATCATGGCCAATCATGCACCACATCGCCCACAGGAAAGCTTCAGCTTCGGCATGTAATGGAGATAGACTTCGACGAAAACTCCTAGCGCCCATCAGTGACGACGTAGCCTGTAGTGAGGTACAACACCATCCAGCGCCTGCAAATTGGTCTTCTGCTTTCCAGGAACCATCTATAAAGCAGCGGTAACCCGAGAACTCAGTTGGAAGTGTGTTCGTGGCCGCCGGAACCGATAAACCTACAGGGGATAAAACAGAGATACTGATATCCTCCTCGAGTTGTGCCTTCTGCCACCCTGTAGCTTCGCCTTCTGCAATCCTAACAATATCCTCCGGATTCTCCACAATATTTTCATAAACTCGTGCATTCCGGGCTTTCCAAATATACCACATAAGCCAAGGAAACGTCATAAAATTTGCCCCTGGATTTTGCTGTCCTAAGAAGTGGTCCACATTTGCATACACCGATTCCGTCGGAAAGGAGATTGGGCCCACCGGGACATGAGCCAAAGCCCATACCTGTCGAGCAGGAGGGCAAACAAAAATTGCATGATTTATTGTCTCCTCATCCGCTCCACAACGAACACATCCAATGTCACATGCAATACCTCAACGCCCCAGGTTAGCCGAAACCGAAATGCATCCAGTTAGGACTTGCCACATAAAATGTTGAATTTTAGGAGGGCAACGGACCCTCCAAACGCTAGCTAGGAGGGGGGTAATTTCCGGCCCAGAACCACAGGGCTTAAAAGTCCGCGTTTCATCTAAACGTGCTGTGTGATAGCCCGATTTGACTGTATACCGCCCTGTTTTCGTAAAATGCCAACCGAAAAAGTCAGCCCTCTGATTACCACCTAGAGGTATAGCCTGGATCAAATCCACATCGTCTGGAGCAAAATGCTCATAGAGCATGTCCATCTGCCAAGAGTTAGTCTGACGATCAATTAAATGAGTCATTTGAAGGGAGAGGTCCTTTACCGGGCCCCTACTTAAAGCTGGTCTCGGGAATTGAGCTGGCACCCAAGGATAAGACCATATGGAAATGGTGTCCCCGAAGCCAACCCGTTTAATAAGTCCTTTGTTAACCAGAGAGCGAGCGGAACAGATACTCCTCCACCCATACGATGGGGAGTAAGACCTAATTGGATCCAACGGATGCGTATTCCTATAGTACCTACTTTTAAAAACCCTGGCAAACAGGGAATCCGGAGCATCAATTAGTCGCCAAAGCTGTTTAGCCAGCAAGGCTGTATTAAAATCATCCACATTCCTAAATCCAAGACCACCTAGCTGTTTGCTAACGCATAATTTTTCCCAAGCAAGCCAATGCATGCCCCCTGACTGTCCATTAGAACTCCACCAAAAGTTCGCCACCGCACTAGTAAGTTTGGATGTGATTGTTTTAGGGATCCGAAAACAAGACATCACAAAGGTCGGCACAGCAGTAGCTACAGATTTAATCATTACTTCTTTCCCCCCTTTCGAAAGCAAATTTGCCGTCCAACCATTCGTGCGACTTTGAAGCCGTTCACGAACAAAAGAAAAAACTTTGGTTATTTGTGGAAAAATTAAAATAGGGCATAATAGGTTTTTGATTTACATAAAGAATTCACCAAATCTGATTACAAAGGTAACAAATCACACACAAAAAGAAAAAAATCTTTTAATTTCATTTGTTCAATTTAAAAGATTACATTCATAGAAAATTAATACTTTTAAGCATAATAAAAAAAGTGATATAAATGTCAAAATGATTGAAAGCATTTTCCCAATGGTTTCTCAGTTTTAAATTTGACACTTAAGGTAAAGCGTGTTATTTTATTTTATTTATGAAAAGCATCTTCAAGGAAAAATACTAGAAAAAAATATTACTCACTTCATAATGTTTACATTTTTTTTTCAACCAAACATTAATTAGAAAAGAACTCCATGTTTACTATTTTTAACAATATTTATTATAATAAAAAAATATTAACTCAATAATTCATTTAGCCAAATTTTTATATTAAAATGTTAATTTAAATATATTGATCAATTAAAAGTGATTTTATGTGAGAAAATTCATTTAAAATATTAATGTTAGAGAGATTTCTAACTATGTAAAAGATAACTAACTGTAGATATATTTTTTAAGATATTTTTGTAAAGCATATGTATGTTATTAATGACTAAAATGTAAAAAAAACGCGCGCATTATGTAAGATTTAATTTTAGTAAATAAAAACTTTTTGGATGTTTCTTGCTAACTAAAAATTAGTTAGATGCATTCTCAAATCAAAATTGTGAAGCTACAATATCTTTGTTCAAAACTCAAAGATAAATATTTAATAAAATAAGCTAAATAGAGGTCAAAGAGGTTTAATGATTGAAAAAATCATAAACCAGAAAGAAAGAAAAAATCAAGACTTTCAAAAGCTTATGATTGTAAGAGGTAAAGTCAACTAATTGTAAAAAGTATTTTTAAAACATACTTTCAAAAAGCGCGCATCTAACATTTTGATCAAATCTTGAAAAAGCTTGCCCATTATGCAATAATTAATTTAATTTTTAGTAAAAACAACAAAAAATGATGTTTCTTGCTCAATAAAAATTAATATTAAGTATTCTCAAATCACAATTATCTTAGTTGGAAACTCAAAGATAAATATTTAATAAAAAAGCTAAATAGAGGTCAAAGTGGTTTAATAAAAAAAAATCACAATGCAGAAAAAAAAAAATCAAGACTTTCAAAAGCTTATAAATAGATAAGCTTCTGAGGTGCTAAAGCCACTGGTTTAATCATAAACACCATCTTCTGAGGTGCTAAACCCACTGGTTTAATCATAAACACCATCTTCTCTCTTTTCACAATGGTTTCAACAAACACCTCAGATTTCTTGTCGAGTCTTCATGATTCCCTTTTGGTTACGATAATCTCGTTGTTACCGTTCAAAGAATCAGTACGAGCGAGTGTTCTTTCAAAGAGATGGAGAAATCTCTGTCGTGAGACGACAAGTCTTGTCTTCAAAGAGTCCGAATTTGTTACACTTTCGGAGTTTGATAGATTCATCGTCGAACCCTCAGTTCGTGGAAGGGTTTTCTTTGTTGGTGTTATGCTTGACTGGGTCTCAAAGTTTACTGGCAACGTTATCGAAAACTTTGAGATTCATCTCTTTCTGCCCACGGATTTCGAGAGAGATCTAATGTCTCTCATCGAATTCGCCACCTCCCGACAAGTCAAAAACATAGTTCTTAATCTCTCAGATCGTACCCCGACAGACTTAATAAGCTCATTTTTAATTTGTATATTCAGATCCCAGTATCTTCAGAAGAACGAACAAGATGTTTCTTATCTCCTTTTCAATCTTTTATATGTTAGATCTTTAACCGTTTGCTCTTTCTTCCTTCAGGTAAATTGTTTTTCACGTACTCTATTAGCTATCTAAGATTCATAATATCACTAGATCATTCATTCGATATTATTGTTATATTTCGCTTCCACAAAATGACAAAATCTACATCACTAGATCGTTCACTACATCTTAACATATTTTTTTCTTTGAAAAAGGTGATCCAAGATTGTGACTATCCTATGGCTTTGCATGGTCCGATGAAAACTCGACATTTGGTGATGCGAACAAATATGCACCCAAATGACTTCGGAGGAATTAAAATATTTCTCAATAGCTGTCCGGAACTGGAATCTCTCACTTTTGATTTAGTTACTACTAGTCCTTTCGTGGTAAGTTATTTCTGTTTGTTTTAATCTTTAATATCTCTCACATTATCTTGCCATTTGGTATAAAACGCTGAACTTTAATTGGATTATGCAGAGAGTTTGGTCTTCATTGGTGATAGATCCGGTAACGCATTGGCTTACTAGCAAATCGTACGATTGTTTGGAGAAAACGCTCAAGGTTGTGAAGGTAAAGAACTTTCGTGGAAGCTCGAAAGAGTTACATTTGCTTCAATACCTGATTCGTAATGGGCGTGTGCTGGAACGAGTTGACCTGTACGAGGAAAAGGGATTGGACCATAAGCAGAAGACGTGGATAATGGCTGGAGTCGAGGAGGTTCAGAAGACTCTCAAGAAAGATTCGAGTCATTTAAAAATTACTCTATACAATGCTTGATTGAAGCATTTTCTTGATTTTCTGGTGAAAAGTGTAGACTCATTGAGTGATCTTTTCTGACTTTGTTTTATTTCATGTTAATGGTCTGTATTTCAATGATTTATTTGGATCAACTTCTTCAGTTGTTTAAGTTTATCATTTTCTTGTTTGGCTTGGTTAGAAAAACAACTGATAACTAAGAAATGAAATACTAGTTTGCTTAGTTTGGAAACTTGTACTCGTTTCAGTTTGGTTTTGTTTTGTTTCGTTTCTAAAGTTTAAGTATATGTTTGATCATCACTATTTACAACATGAAGTTAAATCCAAATCCAAAAAAAAATTGTTTTAAGTTTTTAAATCTTCTAACCAATTTGATTGATTTTTTTTCTTTGCATAGTGATTTTATTCAATTCCATTTATAGTTTTTTTTTCCTTTATATAGATTTGAATGTGATATTGTACCTAAATGAGTTGATTTTTTTCCATTTAGATATGTATTAGTGAATCTATCCTCACATATGTTCAATTTTAGTAATTTGACACGATTTTTTTTTTTTGTTGTCAAAATTGAAAAATTAATTTAAATACATATTTATATATCTACTTACATGTCTGGATCAATTTTAATTTTTATATTTTACCTTTTTTATGCAAAAAAAAAGAAAAGTAAAGAAATTATCACAATTTTTGCTTTCTTTCTTTTCTACGTCTTTTAAAGAAAAGTGAAACGGCCGGCTCTTTTCTTTTTTCTTTTTTTTTGGGCAACACCCATTTTTTTTTTAATTCAGTATTAGCTACTGTATCATACTCACTAACATCATAATCTCAATAAAACTCAACGGCGTAAATAAATAACAATATTAAACCAGAAATACCATAGATAAACTAATAATAAGTAATAACTAATCCAATAATCATTCCAACATAAACAAGTAATAAATCAATTACAAATCATTAAACATCAAATCAGCAACCTAGCAACATTCTAACGACTCAACTCTAGTAATCCAAACAACAACCAATCGAGCCACTTGAACATCACCATCTTTATTTTCATGATCCCACAGTCACACTTTGCAATTACCTGCACCACAAACAACAATTGATATGCATGAGTGTTGCCATAAACACTCAATGAGGCAATCCTTCCATCTACTGAGCTATACACGTAGGCAATTGAGAAACCAATGTTCAACAATCAACAAACAACATAATCAAACCAGGAAAAGCAAGTATTAGCCGTCTGCTGAAGGTTGGTGTCGACCAACACATTCCTTTGTGTCGATCGACACTGACATGATTGGTGTTGACCGCACACTCCTTGTGTTGATCGACGCAAGCCGCCTTGTGTTGATCGACGCTTGTGTCGATTGATGCATGCTCGACATTTTCCGAAAACTCTAATTTGCGTCGACCGACACCTCCACATGCGTCGATCGATGCTCATTAGGTTTCTCGCGCCGTCCTCGTATTTGTGTCAATCGACACACTCTTTCTATTGGTCGATACAGATGCCGAGCATCGTTTTCCTACGATCTCCAACGCAGATCTCCGACTCCAAACATCTCCAATGTGGCTGAGGCTCACCCAGAAGCCACCAAAATTTATTGGGAACACAAAAACAACTACAAGCAAGCAAGGAGTCAATCACAGAACTCAAAGAACACCAAAACAGAGAATTCTCAATCCTAGATCAGACAGGGTCATGCACTTCAACAAGAAGATTCCACCCAAAACTGATGAGTTCAACGCCACAACAAGGCTCCAAACTCGTCATTAGCCCTAGATCTCCACCCACAGGGACAAATATCTCCAAAAACAGCTTAGAACTCTCAGGAAACTCACAAGAAAAAAATTTCTCCTTTTCTAAAATCTCTGGAATCATGGACAAATGAGGATACTGTCAAAACCTAGGTCGAGCTCCAGCTTATAAACCCCGGTTTAGGGTTTTCCTTAACCGAAGCGCTCTAATTCGACGATTTAAAACAATCCGATCGAACTAGAAATTGGTAGTGTCGATCTACACACATCCGTAAACCATCCAATTTGGTTCGCGGATGTTATAATAAGATTTGTTATATATATGTGTGTATATATATGTATAAATATATTAATAATATAAGAGATATATAATTGATATGATTTACATGTTATCTAATATATGAATTTTTTAGCTCTAGTTCATTAACATATAGTCCACAAAATGAAAATCCAATTTATGATAACGAAAAAAAGGTTGTTATAAATTTTTGTAAAATTAGACAAATCATTTATCAATTTCATTTATTTATCAGAGTTGAATGTCTATGGTGTTGTACACATAACCTATGTTTGTTTAAGTATGTATTTATGTGATGATTATAGTTCATATAGTTAACAAGATCTTTTTATTGTTTGTATGTGTGACATTATGTTGGCGTATACTTCACATAGCTGACTATCATTTTCCCTATTATTTCATTGAAAATTAGAGTACTTAAGATTCAAAAACGATTTTAAAAAAACTACCATTTAAACACTAATTGCTTGAGTAATTACCCGATGCACTTAATTTTACACAAAAATGTAATTTGTGCACAATTTTATAAATTTACACACAGATTTGAATAAATATCAGATTTTTTGTGGCGTTTATACTAAAGTTTTAGAGTGGTTATGGAAATAGATAGATTTCCTTATTTTAAACTCTTAAATTATATTTAATTATAAAGGAAAACTAAGAGAATTTTAGGTCGGGGTAAACTGCAGGACAAATTTTTCAAAAAAAATAAAATAAATATTTTACTATAAAAACTGTTGTTTGTCGTACTTACATTAAAATCAATTCTAACCTATCTGACTAAACGATTCAGAAGCTACTGAAATTCGTCTTTTTCTTTTTATAGTTAGTCTATTTCCCTTTTATATTTTATAAAAATATATAAGCTAAAATCGCATATATGACGATATAAAATAGAACTAAATATTTTTTTAATCAGTAGCGTATGTTTTAGTTATTAAAGAAAATATTGGGCATGATTAGTTACGACTGTAACTTTAGATTTTTGATTATAAACTTTAAGTTGTAGATTTTGATGTGGCGGTAGATTTTTTTGCTGGAGTATTTTGGTTGTAGAAATTAAAGTTTGGAAATGTGTTTTAAAAAGAAAGGTAAAATGCATTTTTGTTAAGTTTTTTAAAGCATTTGCCAGTCAAGCCCATCGATGATTTGCATAGTTTTCAAAATCTCAAGCTACAACATAAAAATAGTAGATAGACAATTAAGGGCTTAATTGTAGGGAAAATTACTAGTTTAACCCAAATTGAGCAGTTAATTGCTAGATTAGCTCATAAAATTTAAGGGTTAGTTGAGTTATTTTCATACCTAAAATACCATTTTTTGCTTTGTTAGGAAAAAAAAGAAGTCAATATTACCCTTGGTTAAAAATACCTGTAATTTCGTTTAAAAAAAAAAAAAAGTCTGCCAAACAAGTAATGACAGATTAATTTGTAAGTGGCAGATTTTTTGTCCATGACAAACTTTTTTTGGCAGACTTATTTTGGATAGCAGATTAATTTGAAAAGTTTGATAGCAGATTTGTTTTTTACAGCAGATTTATTTGAAATGTGTACGACAGATTTTTTTTGAACAACATATATTTTTAACGCGACAGACTTATTCATAAAGTCATGACAGATTTTCATTATTTTAGACAATTTTTTAGGAATTTTGTGGCAGATTTTTTTATTGTTGCAACAGTTTTTTTTTTCCTTCAAAAATCTGTCATATTGCGACAGATTTATAAACGGAAAAATAATTACTAGTTTGACATCTAGTGGTGACAGATTTTTTTTAAGTTATGACTGATTTTGGATTGAAGAGAAAATCTGTTGTTTTCTAAAATCTTTTTAAAATTGCTATATTGACCTACATTCACACTATATATTGTGGCAGATTTTCTTATGTTATGACAGTTTTGTTTTTTCTACTATAAAATCTGCTGCTTGATAACAGATTTATTATATATGAATAAAATGATAACAGATTTGTTTTTTTGTTAATATAGTGACAGCAGATTTGTTATCTGTAATGACAGATTAATTAATCCTTCGTCTTAATAACATCTCAATTATGGAGAATCTAGAGGCTGCGACTAGAACCCTAATTCATCCCGATAAATTTAGCACTCCTTATGTTAAAGAAATCTATAACTTTGCCTTATTCTCCTCTCTATCGTGTATTCATGTGCACCTCTCTTCTTCTGAATAACGAGTACCAAGAAGAAGCAAGAAAGAGGACTGCGAAAAAGGAAGGGTGTGGTTGATAAGGAGTGTCGCTACTACTTGGATATGGACATGGACATGAACAAATATGATTGCAGGTTAAAGAATCATACTCTAATTTCATCACTCTAGGAAAACAAATATAAATGTATAAGCTTATCAACTACTGGAGGATTTCCGGAGGTGGAGATTAGTTGCATAATACTTAATCTTGTAAACAATTTTGTTCTTTTAAAAGTGTTACAGTTATGTGATGCTTCAGAGCATATTAGTGAAGATGAGGAATCTAGAATCTAGATGTATAGATGATGGTTCATAACCACTAGGTATGGTGCATCTCTGAATTTTGCCTCTTTCTTTCCGGTAAAAGAAGTCTTTGTTTTGTGAGGATATTGTCTCAATTCCATTGAATAAGGTCATTAATTGATAATGATATACCTCCTTTCTTATATATGATTCTTTGAAAACATATTTCTACTCCATTTTAATTTACTTTCTGGCTATTGTTGATACAATATGTTCTTGTTGTTCATGTTTGGATTATGTAAGCATCTAGCTGAAAATTTTCGTTACGTAGTGGTTTATATTCATAATTGAATCCAAACCTTGCTTAATGCTTCTGGTGATATAAAAAATTACAATGGAACAACATAAAAGTTTTAATCTAGCATAGAAAACAGGAGAGGAAGAGGTCAATCAAATTGCGTCCAAGCTGTCAACGAAGACCAAGGTCTACACTTATTGAAACAATATAACTAAAACATTGATCATTCAGGAACAAGGAGAGAGTATTAAGCAAACCCACGCGTATGCCTGGGGGGCACTCATCTAGTAGAAGGTAATAGGTGAAAGAGAATCCGATAAGAAACAATGGTTTAGTTGGTTTAAAAAAAAGAAACAATTGTTGGGTTCCTAAAGTTTTAATTGAAGAGAATTAATTTTTATTTTATCACTTAATTTTTATTTCTTATTTCATTTTTGATTGGGCTTTTGGTAATTTAAACACAATATTGTGTCATTCTAGTTTTTCTTTAAAAGAGGGTGTCAATCGAGCAATATTTTTCCAAATTTGTGTCAATCTGGTCTATATTCACTTAATTGTAATACAAAAAGTCACCTATTCTAATACTGTTTTCGTGAAAACATGCTTAACTACATAGTTCAGATGGGATCTAGTGGTATCCACAAAAACTTAGCAAGTATAAACAATCAAAAAATATTTTCATAACTCTCCGAAAAATATTTGTTAACTCCGTTTACGTTGTGTAATGATGATGTTGTGTAATTTACCATAGTCTCTACTCTTGTTAGTTTCCCCGACGCCCTAAAAATGATGCCTGAATCCACAACTGGCATAACCTGCATAACATACTTTTGCGCCCAATACTTCTTTTTAGTTTATTAAACGCAGTGACAAGTACTATGTTTCGTTTTTGGGTTAATTCAAAATTCAGTTAACATGTAGAAATACATGTCTACTTGTTGTACATACAAGTCAAGATAGATTGTCTACGGTTGGACTAATACACAAAACAGCGACCAAAACATTGCACACTGTACCACAAAAGCTAAAGGGCTAAATGTTAAGAAAGCCCCGTTTTAGACTCATGAATCTCCTATGCTTCTCACTTCTCCTAATCATATCTTCATCTTCTCTACTTTTTGAGTCATTCTCTGACTCATCATCATCTTCTATAACTACAATTTCTGTACTACTTGTCTTTGGCACTTGAGTCATCGATAGTGATCCCTTAGAAGGCATTTCCAAAGCCCTATTCGAAGCATCCCCTCTTTCCCAGCCCTGTTCATCAGTATCATCATCATCATCCAGCACTATGACATTATCTGGCTTCGACTTGGACACTTTGACAACTTCCTTTGCCTGCAACTTGTTTGTCAGTAGATTAATACAATTTTCTACAAATCTCTTTAATTATAACACTATATAAAAACTCACTTTGTAATCACTGTCAAACTTCCTCTTTGACGGCAAAACTCCAACATCACTGCTTTGTTTCTTCAAATAAGCTGTGAATTCTGTGCCCGGTTTCTCAATCATAGGTTTGATAGTTTTCTCAAACTAAAAAAAAAAAGCCATAGAGTAAAAGATCACATTGAATAATTTACCAAGTGCATGCAATAAAACAGTCATGACTCATATGGCTATAAAGAAAAATCACCAAAACTACTAGACATCTGATTAGCAATAAGCCCTTGCAAATAACTCTCCTATAGTTATAGTTTTTTGCAAGTTCACATGCTATTGAAGGGTGCAACATTCCGAACCTAATAAACCTGGTTCTTTGTGACCTAATCAATTAAATCAAGCAAACATCATATATGATCACTGCTAATTGCTTTTCACCAAGCAAATACCCCCAACTAGAACCTTAAAACACATTCTTTTTTAACAAATATACTCGATGACTTCACTCGTTGCCAAAACCACTCCAGGATTAAAAGGCACTCACATTTTTTTCTTAGTCCTTCTGTAAACAGAAAGAGACCCAAAAAGAGTTACAATAACAATTCATAACATAATATCTTACTGTTCCAGGACGCCAATCTTTTAAAGATTGAACAACTGGCTCGAATGCCGCTGCATTTTGCATTGCTCGTCTGATGACACTGATCACAGCGTCAAAATTACGCTCGATGTAAGGATGCTTTGACTTCAACAACCGGCGCAACTGGCCAACATTAATTGGCATATCCTTGGCTATTATATAATAAAACGAATTAGACCAAGTTAGGAACCACCGACAAATATCCAAGGACCTGGAGATGAAATAGTAAAATATCTACCTATATCAATAAGTGTTTTGTTTGGCAATACATAACCGGTGCTCTCATCATCTGCACGTGCAATCTGATCTCGCCATTCACAAAGCCCCTGTAAGTCAGCAACTACTAAGTAACCTTCATATGATGATATGAAAGGCAGATGACGGGTGTCTTGGATTATTGCGCAAGTTGCGAACATACCGCAATAATGGCAAGTTGAACTGCATTGAGATTACCTGTCTGAACCCTAACAAATGCCAAAATGGAAACACAACAACATATTAAATTAAGTTAACAAACCATGCATAAGGATTTGAATCTAATAGGGTACTGCTCTTCCATATAAAAAGCAAGAAAGCAATTGACCAAACAAAAGAACAGGTACACCAGGCAATAAATAAAACTCAAGCAAATATTTTCTTTCATGAAGGGGGCAATAAGCAACAAACCCATGAACGTGAAGATATGAATCCCCAGTCAAAAGCTCTTTCTCATATAGTTGCATGCACACATCGTAACTGCGTTTGTAAACCTGTTAGTATGGGTACCTTCGTCAATATGATTATCCAAAATTTTGAAGAAGACCATGGACACAACAGAAAACGTTAGATTATAGATATAAACGAATTAATGCCTGATCTTCATGCGCCAACTAAGAAGCCATGGGATACACGACAAGGAGACACAGACCGAGAAAGAAGAATAAATTTATGTTTAATAAGCCATGCATATGATTTCTATTAATAAAGAGCTTAACGGTATGTTTAAAGTTATTGGGTGAAAGTAAAGGGAACAAGAGTCACGACTCTTATTTTGGGAGGAATCCTGTATTTTCATGTTTTTAATAAAGTTAGGTGTTTGTTTATAGTATCCTCTCTACTCTATCAGTCACCCTTGAATCAAAATCTAAGAAAAGAAACTTAGATTGTTACCTCTATTAGAGGAGAGTCAGATTGCTCGTTTTCCTTTGCCATTATGTGCAAATCTATTTGCATTACATCATAAATGTACAAAAGATAATGGGTATCTTCTCTAGCATATCTGCCATTATATGCAAATGTGTGAGCTCAACACAACCAATGCAAAACAATAATGAAAGAGACTAGACAGAGAATATACAAACCTTGTCATTACATCCGGAAGGGGTCGTATTCTCCAGTCTGCATTTTGGTATCTGCAGCCAAGTAGCAAAATAGAAATTGAACGAAGAGTGAGAGGATGACAATGCAAGAATAAAAGTTAACGAGATTGGATTGTTATGCACTCTTTGTTTGCAGCAACTCCACAATAATGCTTCAGAAGAAATTCGAGACTCTTTCTCTCCAGCTTTAGCACCCTTGAGGCCTGACATAAAACAAAAAGTGCTTCTTAAGATTTTACGGATACTTTAAACCATGAGAACCATCAAACTAAAACTATCATTTCATAGCCACAAGAATGTTATGAACATCAGTAAAGAAATACATGGACAGAAAAGTTAACTTTTTCACCATTTCTACCATGTCTAGCATACACAAAAACAAAGAAAGAAATATTAAGTTTCATTCTTCTTTACAAGACACACGGCTTTACGAAAACAGAATAACCAGAAATCAAACCTGTCCTGTGTCAAAAAGATTGCAGACATAAATGCCGAAGTCCCGTTGAAGCCAAATAATATCACGATCTGCTCCATGCATTACCTAGTTAAATTAAATGCTTTCATATTGCATTAATCACATTATCCGAATGGTGTAGAAAAGAATTATGCGAGTTGTAGAGAAAACCTTTTTCTTTTTAGGGTCTTTGAAGAGTTCCCTTAGATAAGGACCAATGTGATCCCAAAGCTTGAATGTATCAACAATATAATCCTCGGTTCTGGTGGAGATTTGCATCAAACATGTTAATCCTTGAAAAGATCTATACTGATTATGCTCCAGATCAACCTAAAAGGAATAAAAGACAATAAACTTAGTGAGAAAGATATACCAATTAATATGGAAAGAGACGACACCATAACTAACTCAGAACCTAAGTATTATTTGTCTACTCAATATATAGGGGACAGGAGAGCTTAGTAAAATCAGAAAATTCTCATTCTCATTACAGCCTCCACCAGCATATTGTCACATTCCAAGAACGCATTGCATATTAGACTGAAAAGGAAATCAAAGGAAGGAAAATTACAGCAAACTCTTCAACACTTTGCAATGTGGCAGCTAATTCCTTGAGATCTTTGACTTCTTCAACAATCTTAAAAGGAGTCTCTTCCAATGGGAGAGGCTTAACAGGTTTCTTCTCTATAAGATTATTATTATCCACAAAGTCCATCACCGAAAGTTTCTCCTGCAAAGTATTACAAACATATATGAAACGACCAGGAAGACGCAAACACAAATCACATTCAAAAATCATGAAACAAAACGAAGTATTAGCTTCAAGATACAAAGATCATGTTTCCAAAAGACTAACCAAAGGATGAATGAAGCGAAGACCGTCCTCACTCCTCTCCAAGAAAACATGGTCGAAAGGTTTATTAGCATTGTCCACCAAAATCTTATACTCCTCTTGAGGCTTGTTTATCGTTGCCACATGAAAAGAAACCTTGGCCTTCCCATGATGTCTCGAACTAGCAATTGCTTTCTCTAAATCTTCCTCCATCTTTCGATTCCTCTTGAACTCATCTATGGAGTCCACTAACTGTATAACAAACAAAACGGCAAAGTGTTGAAGAGAGTTAATTCGAAAGCTCAAACCCAAAGCTAAAAGAAGTTTTAGAATTCGAATGGCCCAGACGAAAAAAGACAACATTTTTCACCGCAAAATCGGAAACCCTATAGAACCCTAATCCTTAAAGGAGTTAATTTCACTTCACTGACTTCATGGTGGAAACAACAGAGCCCTTCTTAGATCATCATCATCAAAGGAGAAGAATCCTGTTAACTTTTTTACTAATCCTCAAAATGCAATCAATCGATTTGATTTGGGTATAAAAGCAAAGACCAATTCGGACCAAAAAGGGGAAAACAGCCGATTTCTTTCTTTCTTCTCTTTTTCTGGGTTACCACAATGTGAAGATGACTGAAGAGAGAGAGAGAGAGAGAGAGAGAATCTTAAAAGAGCGTAAACGATGAGTCATAAAGATTGTTTTAAAACCGAACAGAAACGAAGTACAAGCCAAGTCTCTAAACCAAAGTAAACTAGTATATTTCATTTCTTAGTTAACAAATGATTTTTCTAACCAAGCCAAATAAAAGAAAATGATAAACTTAAACAACTGAAGAAGTTGTACCAAATAAAACATTAAAATACAGACCATTAATACGAAATAAAACAAACAAAGTCAGAAAAGATCACTCAATGAGTAATACACTTTTCACGAGAAAATCAAGCATTGTATAGAGTAAGTTTTAAAGGACTGGAAGCTTTCTTGAGATTCTTCTTAAAAACCTCGACTGCAGCCATTATCCACGTCTTCTCTTCATGGTCCAATCCCTTTGCCTCGTAAAGCTCAACTCGTTCCAGCACACGCCCATTACGAAGCAGGTATTGAAGCAAATGTAACTCGTTCGCGCGTCCACGAAAGTTCTTAAACTTCACAACCTTGAGCGTTTTTTCCAAACACTCGTAAGCTTCGCTAGTAAGCCAATGCGCTAACGGATCCATCACCGATGGCGACCGAACTACCTGCATAATGCGATTTAAGTTAAGCGTCTTACGGAATAGAGAGTTAGTGCGAGAGATTGTTTAAAGATTAAAACAAACAAAAATAACTTACCACGAAACGACTAGTAGTAACCAAATCAATAGTGAGAGATTCCAGTTCCGGACAACTATTGAGAAATATATTAATTCCCCTAAAGTCTTTTGGGTGCATATTTGTCCGCATCACCAAATGTCGAGTTTTCATCGGATCATGCAAAGCCATAGGATCGTCACAATCTTGGATCACCTTTTTCAAAGAAAAAAATATGTTACATTGACACACACACACACACACAAAAAATTAAAAAAAACGTCTGAATATATAGCGATGTAGTGAATGATCTAGTGATGTAGATATTATGAATCTTATTAGATAGATAATAGAAAAACAATTTTACCTGAAGGAAGAAAGAGCAAACGGTTAAAGATCTAACATATAAAAGATTGAAAAGGAGATAAGAAACATCTAGTTCGTTCTTTTGAGGATACTGGCGTCTTAATATACACTCCATTACAAATGATTTTATTAAGTCTTTCTGGGTATGATCTGAGAAATCAAGAACAAAGTTCTTGACTTGTCGGGAGGTGGCGAATTCGGTGAGAGACATTATGTCTCCCTCCAAACCTCTGGGCTGGGAGAGATGAATCTCAAAGTTTTCGATAACTTTGCCAGTAAACTTTGAGACCCAGTCAAGCATAACACCAACCAAGAAAGCGCTATCATGAGGAGTGGGTTTTGCAAATTCAGACTCTTTGAAGACAAGACTTGTTGTCTCACGACAAAGATTTCTCCATCTCTTTGAAAGAACACTCGTTCGTACCGATTCTTTGAATGGTAACAACGAGATTATCGTAACCAAAAGGGAATCATGAAGACTCGATAAGAAATCTGAGGTGTTTGTTGAAACCATTATGAAAGAATGGTGATATCTCAAAAGAAAAGAAAAAAAACAAAGTATAGAGAGAAGATGGTGTTTATGATTAAACCAGTCACCAGTGGCTTTAGCACCTCAGAAGGTTATCTATTTATAAGCTTTTTAAAGTCTTGATTTTTTTTCTTTCTGGTTTGTGATATTTTTTTCAATCATTAAATACTTTGACCAGTATTTAGCTTTTTTAGTTAACTATTTATCTTTGAGTTTTCAACTAAATTAATTGTGATTTGAGAATGCTTATTAATTTTTATTAAAATTAAATTGATTCTTACATGATAGGCGCACTTTTTCAAATTTTTGGTCAATAACGATATATGGTTTTTGAAATTACATTTTAAAATATAGTTTACAGTTAGTTGAACTTTATCTTTCTTTCTTTTTTTTTGACAACATTAGTTGAACTTTATCTTTTACATATTAGTTTGCAATCTTTCTAACATATTATTTTTAAGAAAACATAATTCTTGCTTGTAAGTGCTTTGTTAAAAAAAAAATTAATATATCTAAATAAATCCATTTCATAATGAGATTTTGGTAAATGAAATTGTGAGATAATATATTTATTATATTATAAAAACTGTTAAAAATAGTAGATACTATGAAGTGAGTAATATTTTATTTTGCTTTTATAGTATTTTTCATTGAAAAATGCTTTTCTATTTAATTTAAAAAGCTGTACCTGGCAAATTTTGATTTGAAACAACACATATATTTTGATGTAAGGGAAAAGTAAATTTTTTCTATTGGTGTATGTAAGGGAAAAAATTAAAATAAAAGATATTTTCTCTTTTCTTTTGCACTAAAAAAAATATTTCTTTTTTTGATGTAAGGGGAAACATTGTAAGGGAAAAGTAAAAATTTTCTATTGGTGTATGTAAGGGAAAAAAATGAAAATAAAAGATATTTTCTCTTTTCTTATATACTAAAAGATATTTTCTTTTTTTTGGGTGATTTGTTACCTTTTGTAACCAGATTTGGTGAAATATAATTTATATTAATCAAAAACCTATTATGTCCTTACTTTTAAATTTTCCACAAATGAGAAACTTCTAATTGATAGAAAGGGTTCAATTGAGAAATTGAGTGATATTTTTGTTTTCACCATTTGATAGACTCCTAGATGTGAATCTATGTCTAATGACACTTTTGAGCCACAACTTCTTGATTCTTGTCCAGTTCCCTAAGTAGTCCATTAATTGCTTGAACTTTTTGGATCTTAATCTTGTTTAAGGACCCGTCGGGACGATCAATGCTTTCTCTAATGCTTCCTCCTGTACAAGCTGCTCCTCTGTTACAAACTCCTCAGTGACTTTGTCTGGTTCATATGGTTGGATTGGGCTGGCCATGATCTCATCAGCATTGTTTTTTTTCGGTAGATTTTTTTTGTCTCGAGATTTTAGTAGATATAAGAGCATCCTTTTTGTTCATATCCAAACATTTTTTCAATTAATTTCATTATTAAATCAATTAAAAGAGAGGTTAGTAGTGTCTATGGGAAGACAGTATAACAAAGAATATGAATGTCTTAAAATCTTAATTTATTGTTATTTTTTTAAAGACACCCACCCCCTCCATTATCTTACCAGCCAAGGTGGTCTAATAATAGGCCCTTGCAAGCTATTCTTTAAGCATTTAGTTTGTTTCTATGACACAACCCAACTGCAATATAATGTATATTTCGTGGGAGAAATATTCTAAACTCTAAAGTATAGTTTTATTTTATATATCGAATAAATATAAAATTATATTATATATTATTCAACCTTTAAAAATCTATTTTAAATCAAGTTTATCCCATGATAGAATGTCAATGTAATTTAGAAAAGTTTCGCGAAATTAAAATACAACTTTATGGTCTTGATGTAAGAAAAACAAAACTTTATATATATGCATGGTCTTGAAGCGAAACCAAAGTCGTAGACTAAAGTATGGTTTTAGTGAACGTTGCATGATATAATTTAGTCAAGTCTTACGTGACGTGGTGAATAAAAAAAAGCCATAATTATATAAGAAAATTGTACTTCTGAGTCAATATTTGTGAGTGGCTTCCCCATAAACTTAAGATCCATCCACACATAATAAGAAATTAAGAACAAACAAAGTCCTAACAAGTATAACAACCGGGAAAAATGTCAATTAAATCATGTGTAAACTTACACAAAAACGCCAATTAAATTCTGAACTTTCTTTAAGGCCATTTAAATCATCTAATTTTGTTGTCAAATCTAATTAAACATCACATTGTATTAAAAACGCCAAAATATACATCATGAAAAATTAGGTAACAGAGCAACTAACTTCCGTTTAACACCCGTTAACATCTGTTAGATTAACCTGTTAAAAAAAAAAAAAAAGAACTCGAAATCCCCAAATTATTTCGATCTCTAATCCCTAATTTCACAAACCCAAAAAATCCCCAAATCACTTCACTCTCTAATCCCTAATTCTCTAAATAAAGACGAAACTTTATCGAAAAACCATGACAACCCCGTCCTCTGCTCTCACAACTTGATTGTCCAAAGTTGCAACTCATATTTCAAAATCGTGAAGAAGAGAATGTGAAGAGAAGGTGAAGAGAAGATGGTGCGAAATCGATTTTGGGTTTTAGGGATTTTTCCCAATTTGAATTTGGGGATTAGGTATTGTGTTTGAATAAGATTCAAGAACAAAACGACGATCATTTATTCTAACAGGTAAATCTAACAGATGTTAACGGGAGGTTAGTTGCTCTGTTACCCAATTTTTTGCAATGTGTATTTTGACGTTTTAAATAAAATGTGATGTTTAATTAGATTTGGCACCGAAATTAGATGATTTAAATGGTCTTAGAGAAAGTTCAGGGTTTAATTGGCGTTTTTGTGTAAGTTCATGATTTAATTAACATTTTTTCCGTATAACAACCCTTAGCCAGAAGGATCAAACCGTCAGACTCTATCTCTTAGGTTCCTACTTTTGGTTGTATGATCATTAACCTGCTTTAAGTATGACAAAAATCTCATATGTATGTATGATGTTCCATTAATTAATGCTCTCTCTCTCTCTCTCTTTGAGAGAGGGTGTGTTTCTATTTGGTATAAATTATGATTGATATTTTTCCATCGTTTAGAAAGAAAACAAAAACACTTTTCTAAACAAATTCTTTGAATGACAACATAGAGATGGCCAAAACTAAAATGCAATCAGGTCAAACCGTTTGATTTTTGTTCAAAAAATACACTTATTTATAAGTAAAATATTTTTCAATAAAACGGATTTTTTTCCTACAGATGAATTAATAACTGGTCCATCGTATATCAGGTCGGAAAGATTCAGTTATGTTCGTTGGGAACCACTACGTAAATCTAAACATTCTACCTATAACTATTCAAACTCATATCTAAATATGATATCAAACTAACTCTTTTGCTATATCTATGACAGTATAATATCATTTAACGGATTCAAAAACTTTCAGAAATATTCCATGCATATTTTCTACAAAAATAAAGTTACATTTATGATCTGCGTTGATCATCCATCCTCCTTTCTTGTGTATTCTCTGTCCTTCTTTAAAAACTTGTAATATGTTTCCGAATATAAAGGAAAAAGCTCTCTTGATCATGAAAAACTTAAATGATTTGACAGAATCCAAACCTTGACTATGCCAATTCCAAAATAGATCATTAGAAGAAGCTACTAATACTTCTACTATACCACATGTAGCCTATACGATTCAAAGTGGTGAAAAGAATCGTACTAGAAGATCTCCTTCTTGGACTAGCCGCATACGTCATACCCATCTTCTCTTACATCATCATCCCTCAAAGCATAGTGAGTCTTTTTCACACGTTGATATAGTGAGTCTTTCTCAGCTTCCTGACAAGGTGTTATATAGAGACACGCCACACGTTGATATAGTGAGTCTTTCTCAGCTTCTCACACATTAAAAGAACTAACAATACGACGTTGATAATTCATAATTTTTAACGGTTTTCAAAGCCATTTTAACATCAAGTTTAAGTCTTTTAATACTTATAAGAAAAAGATATGCCTTTTAATTAAGTCTTATTAGGTATTGGAGCTGCTAGAATCACCAATCAAGGAAGGAGTTTTAGAAGACAAATGGATCAAACATGCGTCAAGATAAGAAAAGATTGAAGATGACGACCAATCGGTGCTTCAACGTTACCGAATGATGGAAAGGCGCCTCACACCGGTCAATACAATTGCAATATCTGTGGGGCTTTCGAAATTTTACATTTTTTTCTTCCTATGGCTCCGTGCCCTTCTTGTATAAATAAGAGCTCGACCCCATACGAAAAAAACAGAAAACAGAGCCTCTTCTGAGCGATTACGTATTTTTTGAGGTTGTTCTTCATTTTCTAGTTTTAGGTTTATTAGATTTTAAAAAACTTTGGGGGTCAAACTCATGACCCTTCTATCTACAATGATCACAAGTACCTAGCTAGGTCATCTGTGAGTAGATACATTCATACATATTGAGTTTTGGGTTCTCTAGGTCATATTGATTTTTAATATTATTATTGGATGAATTTTATGGTTTTGTATTTTACATTGATGTATAAACTTGATAAGTGTCACTATCAAGGTAATAAGCTTATATAGTAAAATATTTTACTACAAATGCTTACTTGCAAGTGAGGATAGATTCACAAGCTAATACATATCCGAATGGAAGAAAAAAAATCAACCCATTTAGGTACAATATCACATTTAAATCTATATAAAGCAAACAAAACCATAAATGGAATTGAATAAAATCATTAGGCAAAGAAACAAAAACTCAATTTAATTAATTAGAAAACTTAAAAAAATTAAACAAAAATGTATAAAATTTGAGGATTTAATATCATATCATAATTAGTGATTATCAAACAGAAACTTGGAGACTTGTAGTCTACAAGTCTCCAAACCAAGCAAAGTAGTTTTTCATTTCTTAGTTACCAACTATTCTTCTTACCAAGCCATATAAGAAAATGATAAACTTAAACAACTAAAGAAATTGATCCAAATAAAACATTGAAATACATAGCATTAACATGAAATAAAACAAAGTCGAAAAGATCACTCAATGAGTACACTTTTTCACTAGAAATTAAAATCAAGAAAATGCTTCAGTCAAGCACTGTTTAGAGTAATTCTTAAATGAGTCGAAGCTTTCTTCAGATTCTTCTGAACCTCCTTGACTCCAGCCATTATCCACGTCTTCTGATTATGGTCCAATCCCATTGCCTCATAAAGTTCAACTCGTTCCAGCACACGCCCAGTACGAATCAGGTATTGAAGCAAATGTAACTCGTTCGAGCTTCCACGAAAGTTCTTTACCTTCACAACTTTGAGCGTTTTTTCCAAACACTCGTAAGCTTCGCTAGTAAGCCAATGCGTTACCGGATCTATCACGAATGGCGACTGATCGGTCTGCATAATCCAGTTAAAGTTAAGCGTTTTATACCAAATAGCACAATAATGTGAGAGAGATTAAAGATTAAAACAAACAAAAATAACTTACCGCGATAGGACTAGTAGTAACCAAATCAAAAGTGAGAGATTCCAGTTCCGGACAGCTGTTGAGAAATATTTTAATTCCTCCGAAGTCATTTGGGTGCATATTTGTTCGCATCACCAAATGTCGAGTTTTCATCGGACCATGCAAAGCCATAGGATCGTCACAATCTTGGATCACCTTTTTCAAAGAAAAAAGTATGTTAAATCGACACACACAAAAAAAAAAAAAAAAAAAAAAATGTTTGCATAGTGATGTATTGAACGATCTAGTGATGTAGATTTTGTGGAAATGAAATATAACAATAATATCGAATTAATGAATGATCTAAGAGATGTAGATATTATGAATATTAGATAGCTAATAGAGTACGTGAAAAACAATTTACCTGAAGGAAGAAAGATCAAACGGTTAAAGATCTAACATATAAAAGATTAAGAAAGAGATGAGAAACATCTAGTTCGTTCTTCTGAAGATACTGGCATCTGAATATACAAATTAAAAATGAGCTTATTAAGTCTGTCGGGGTACGATCTGAGAGATTAAGAACTATGTTCTTGACTTGTCGGGAGGTGGCGAATTCGAGGAGAGACATTATATCTCTCTCGAAACCCGTGGGCAGGAAGAGATGAATCTCAAAGTTTTCGATAACTTTGCCAGTAAACTTTGAGACCCACTCAAGCAAAACACCAACAAAGAAAACCCTTTCACGAACTGAGGGTTCGACGAACGCTCTATGAAAGTGAAACTCCGGAAGTGTAACAAATTCGGACTCTTTGAAGACAAGACTTGTCGTCTCAAGACAGAGATTTCTCCATCTCTTTGAAAGAACACTCGTTCGTACTGATTCTTTGAACGGTAACAACGAGATTATCGTAACCAAAAGGGAATCATGAAGACTCGATAAGAAATCTGAGGTGTTTGTTGAAACCATTATGAAAGTATGGTGATAAAGAGAGAAGATGGTGTTTATGAGTAAACCAGTGGCTTTAGCACCTTAGAAGATGGTGTTTATGATTAAACCAGTGGCTTTAGCACCTCAGAAGCTTATCTATTTATAAGCTTTTGAAAGTCTTGATTTTTTTTTTCTGCTTTGTGATTTTTTTTATTAAACCACTTTGACCTCTATTTAGCTTTTTTTTTTAATAACTATTTATCTTTGAGTTTCCAACTAATAATAATTGTGATTTGAGAATGCTTAATATTAATTTTTACTGAGCAAGAAACATCAAAAATGTTTTTTGTTTTTACTAAAAATTAAATTAATTCTTACATAATGGGCAAGCTTTTCCAAAATTTTGATCAATAATGTTAGATGCACGCTTTTTGAAAGTATGTTTAAAAAAAAAAGATTTTTTACAATTAGTTGACTTTACCTCTTTCATAATAGAAATTTTTCTAACATGTTATTTCTAAGAGAAAAAAAAAAATTTTAATCTTAAAAGGTTTTTTAAATAATAATTAATATATCTTAATAAATCCATTTTTAAATGAAATTTTGGTAAATTAAATTGTGAGTTAATATATATTTTTCTATTATGACAAATATTGTTAAAAATAGTGTACACTATGAAGTGAGTAATTTTTATTTTCTTTTGCTTTTTTAAATATTTTTCCTTGAAAGATACTTTTCTCTTTGATTTAAAAAGCTTTACCTAGTAAATTTTGATTTGAAATAACAATAGTGCAAAAAAGTTGTAATTTTCTATTGGTGTAATTGTTTTAAGGGGAAAAATGAAAAATAAAAGATATCTTCTTTATTTGGGTGATTTGTTACCTTTGTTAATCAGATTTGGTGAACTATACTTTATATTAATCAAAAAACCTATTATGCCCTTACTTTTAAATTTTCCACAAATGACAAACCCCTAATGAAGACCAGAGAGGCTTCAATTGAGAAAATGAACAATATTTTTGTTTTCTCAAAAGTTTAATGGATTAATAAGCTTAATCGTAGGCCCAATATTTGCAAGCTATTCTTTAGCCATTTCTATTTAGCTCCAGTGAGATGATGCAACTAGTACAATATTATCGGGAAAAGGGTAAATTTTAACTTGTACTATTTGAAAAGTGTAAATTTCTACCCAGACAACTCAACCGTGTGTTTTCCAACCTAAACCCTCACTTAATTCAAATTTACTACCTAGACTTTGAATCATTACCCATATTCGTACATTGACTCAAACAACGTTAGTCAACTGTTAAGTATAGTTGAGTCATATGGCATATATAGACTTTTAGCTGCAGACACAACCAAATTATACGAGATAATTGAGAAATTCACACTTACCCCATCCCTTCCAAACGGATACGCATGAAACAATCTTCCCAGATTTTTAGCAGTTGTCGATGTCTTCATTACAACAGGTGTTCCACAATGGTGACATCTCTTAGGGAGGCCTCTTCTTCGTTTATCCATTTGAGTTTGTCGAAATCTCTATTTGAGGAGCAGAGATAAGAGCTCAGTAAATATAGAGGAAGAAGATGAATGTATGAAACCCTAAATCGAATTATCCCCCAAATAGATTAGAAGACATGCCACATCAGTAGCAAACTTGCCATCGCATCATATGACTCAATCGTATTTAACAGTTGACTAACGATGTTTGAGTCAATGTAGGAATATGGGTAAGGATTTGAAGTCTAGGTAATAAATTTGAATTAAGTGAGGGTTTAGGTTGAAAAAACACACGGTTCTGTTGTTTGGGTAGGAATTTACACTTTTGAAATAATACGGGTTGAAATTTACCATTTTCTCCAATGTTATCAGTAGGAGAAGTCTAAAATATGTTTTTATTTTACTTTTAGAATGAAAATAATATTATATTCAATCCAAAAACAGTTATTATAAACAGAATGTAAAATTATATTCAACCTAGAAACCTTTTTGACATCAAATACATCCCTTAAGGCCTTATTAGAATGTAATTTAGAAAAGTTTCCAGAAATGAAGAAACAACTTTAAGGTCTTGCATGCCAAAACCAAAGTCGTAGCCTAAAGTATGGTTTTAGTGAAGGATGCATGATAGATCCACACATTCTCAAATGTGAGGTTTGATTGTTTGAAGGCACACAATTCGATCCTTCCGTTTCAAAATATATGATGTTTTTAAGTAAAGCACGCAGATTAAGAAGTTTTTACTTTTAACAAGTTTAACCAATCAGAAACAATACTGCATAATATAAAATACTAAACTAATCTAAAGTAGCATAGAAACTTGAAAACATCATATATTATGAAACAAAAACTTCTCTAAAACATCTTACATTTTGAAACGGAAGGAATACAATTTAGTCGAATCTTATATGGTGAACTTTAAAAAGTCTTACATAAGAAATCATAACTATATAGACTTATAATAGGAAAGAGATATTGAGATAATGGATATCCAACTTAAAATCAATTTGTTATGAGTGCATTGGCTCATATGTTATATACAAGTGGGCGCACATGATTCTTTTGTCATGTTTCAATCTACCATATTGTGGCCAATGTATGATTTGATTGTTTCGAACAACCTGAGTTTGGATTCAATACATCATTGTGACTTTCTAGCTCAACATATTCCACATTTACAACACTTATTGCGCTTTCATAATTTACATCATTGTATATGTATATGTGTTAGTTAAGTATACGTTTGCATTGCGTTTGTTTCATAATTTTAATTTGGAATGTAGACGACAAACACAATGCATTCATATTGCTTGCCAAATCGTGATTACAAACGAATTCGAAATATTGTCATTAATATTGACGCTCCCCAAAACAAAACCATTTATGATATTTCGGCAGAGAAATTTTGCTCACCATCTTGCTTTCGTGTACGCCATCTAAAATGTATTTTAGTTACAAATTTTTCCGAAAATTCATGACCTTTAAATTATTTTTGGTCTTGCATATTTATTCTTTTTTTTTTCAAATCAATAATTTTATGTGTTATTGGTTCCATGATTTACAAATATTTATTAAAATCCTATGTTATTCATTTAATTATTTGTTTTTGGATTACAAAATTCACATTATGTGTTAAATAAATTTGAATGGATTTGAAAGTGTAAAATATAAGGATTCAATTCCAAAGATAAAACATGTTATTTCAAAATCAATGTGTTTTAATTTTTAGAATTAACAATTTCATATAGATTTAGAAATCACTTATTTTAACTATATATATATTTTTTAAATTACAACTCGATATAAATGATACACTATACCAACTTTGCGGCAAATCATATGAGAAAGAACTGGCATGTAATTATTGGCAAAGGAAAGGAATAAAAATGAATGAGGTCCACAACATACACGGGAATAAAACCAGTCAGTGTCAAAGCTTTGTTCACAATCTCTCTCTCATACCTTTCTCACTTTTTCTCTCTAAAGCAACCTGATCATCTCTTAACCTCCTGATCTTCATCTTCCTCTCTCTCTGATCTCTCTTGGCCATGAGCTCCTCAATTATGAAAACTCTTCAGATTCGTAAACCCACTTCTCTCCCTGTCTCTTCCACCACCACCACAGATGAGCCTGGCCTTCTCCGTCGCCGTCTCTCTTCTCTTTCTCTAAATCTTTCACGTAACCAACCTTCCACCGTCTCTAAATCCAAGTCGGTGCCAACCATGGGAGAGCAAGGAGGGAGCTCCGTGAAAGAATGGTGGGAATGGAGTTTGTCATGGATTTTCTTAAAGAAGTTACCAATCTTTTTCACAGATCTTGAAGTTAACAAGAACGGAGCCAAACCATCATTGGGTAATCAACAAACAGGCAGCTTCACTCATGTCTTCTTCATGCTCCGTTCTGAGATTCGCCGCCTCCTCCGTCCTTCCTCTGACTCTCTTCCTCTCTCCTGCAAGCATGGACAGCGATGAGCGCTCTCTCTCTATCTCTTTCGTTGGTGGTTTAAGATTTTTGTGCCTACGCTTATTCTTATTACAAAAGTTGTAATTATTAATTAAAATGTATAATTTGCTTGATGCTATTTGCTACATAATTCCTAGCTTTCGTCATTCTTAACTTTTCTGTCATATGTATGATTATTTCATTTTGTTTTAGAAGTTGTGTACTTATGTTTCATTTTATTAAGTTACAAACCATTCTTTCATTACTTATTAATTACGAGCCAAATTCTTAGATGGTGATGATAAAAGATCGAATGTTATTACAATACAAGTCAAATTAAACATTTGAAGAACACAATTAAAAGTCAAATATTATAGCTGAATAGAATTTTCCACTTTTGTTCTGTACCTCCTTTGTCTTTGCGTGCAACTAGGCAGAGAAATACTAGTGTAGCTTTTTTACTTGGTTACGTCTTCCAAAAAAAAAGAAAAAAGAGTATCTCCGAAACGTCGGCTACAATCAAGGTGGCCATTGGGGACAGGAATAACCTTAGGTGGCGCATTTTCATATAATCAAACAACACATTCTTTCTCTGAATTACGACTATCGAGATTTTAATTAAAAGGAACTCATACTAATAGAAGCGTGTGGAAACATTTTCTCCGGACTACGATGAAGTTCCACGCAGAACCATCATATATCTTCGGACCATGATTATAAACTCTTCCTTGTGGATGGTTAGAGACTCATAAGAACTTTAGTATGATCTAAGATGTAGTGTGGAGCTAAAAATCAAACGTATCATGTAGACAAACAAAAGAAAAAATGCTCATGTACCTTTTTTGGATTTAATGTTATGAAAGAAAGAAAAAAATGATTAAAAATAAACTTTGCTTCTTAATCAATAATGTGAGATATTTTCTTCTGATTTGCAATAATGAAAGATTACTTGCAAGATGAAATAGAGAAAAGATCAATGGGTTTCGATTTATGCCTGCAACGGAACAAGAACAGCATTTGAAATCTCGCTGCTCTGATCTCTCAAAGGCAATTGCTCATAACTATTGAAATAAAAAAAAGGAAATAGGGAAGCCTCAGTAAGCCAGCGTTTTTCACATCAAAGAGTATAAAACTCAGACGGTAATTCCATATTTTAGCAATAATCATCATCGGTAACCTTCCCAATAATCAAAAAATCAAAATTAATTGGTTTAAAAAATCTAAAATGTAATCGCCGAAATGGCTCCGTAGATCGTATAATAATCAAAGATCCACAGGTTCCTATCAGTAAGCGAAACACGAACATTTGTTTATGTCCAATGTAGCATCGAGGATCATAGCCACAAAGAGCTACCGTCGACGTGGCATCGGACAAGTTCATATCATAACTTAAATAAAATAAAATAAAAGCCTCAGCGAACCCGTGTCAAATCACCCACACAGCGGACACAGAACGGTTAGGATGTACGGTAGATAACCCGGCCGAGCAGCTCGAACCCGACCTTAACTAGATCGGGAACACTGACCGGGGGATGGGTGTAACTACCGGATGCAATCCTCGTTCAGTCCACTGTTGTGTAAAGTGTCATACGGCACTTCCTATCTTATGGGATTGCTTCTTCATCGGAGATAAACTTCTAGACAGAAAAAACCAAAGATTACTGGTAAACTTGAAGAAGGACATGGAGAATCAAATAGTAAACATATATCTGTGAAAAACTCAAGCTAAAGGTTAAGTTAGAGAAGTGTATGAAGATGATATTAGAGAGATAAGAGTAGCTGCGTTTATTTATATAGTAGATGTTAGGAGTCTTAGGACTTAGGGAGGCGGCATTACTCAAAACCCTAATCTCCTACGTCCGGTTCATGTATTTTTTTTTTCTACGTCCGGTTCATTGTCTTGTAAACGGCTGCTGTTTTTTTTTTAAAATAACTTTCCTTGTGTTGTTATATGTTTCTAAAATATATTTCAATATTAGTTTTTTTTTCCTCAATATTAGTTATACAATATTTTTTGTAGCAAACTTATAATTTAACTTTTCTCATCAAACGAACAGAATATATATGACATATACATCACATTAATATATTTTGATTCAAACATAAAACATGATTAATGATTTGTCTTTTTTTTTTTCTGTAAGCTTACAGGTTCATGTGTCATATCATTTTTGTAAACACAATTGTACTTTTTGCTCATGTTGTAAGTTAAGAGTATAAAAAATGGTTGTTATTAAACTCTCACAGAATAACAAAATGGTTTTTGACCAAAAAAAAAAATGATTACTAATATCAACCATGAATGAATCCATCTATTTCACCATTTTTAAAAAATAATAATAGAAAGTGACATAAATAACGCAATTGCATGTGCATTGTGCTGCGGAGAGTATATGAAGCAAAGAAATAAATAAGTGGGGAGCACATGGTTTCCCTGTCATGTTCCAATCTACCACATTGGGACCAAATGTATGATTGATTGTTTCGAACAACCTTAAGTTTGGTTCCTAGACTTCACTTTTATTAGCTATCCACATTTTACATCATTTTACACTCATATGTGTTATGTGTATCTTATATAATAAAGTAGAGTTCCCTTCTAAAACTTGTTTCTTGACACTTCTAGAGTTGACACTTATTCTTGAAAAAAATTAATCCCTATATATGGTTAAACCAACTTCGACAAAGGAGCCATATCTATACACGTAGTTCACATACATACTTGTTCATTTCATTGTAATTTTAAAGCATATATTGTCCTCTATTTTAAACATAAAAAAAATCAAACAATTAAAATGCATCACCGATCATTACAATGCAATAAACGGGAAAAAAAAATATGGCTGGCATAAATATTGTTTTTTCCCAACGTTACGGTAAATTGTGTGTATTCCTAATTCTATTAAAAATTCAATAAACATTAATTTCATTTGATAACCTTAAAAACTCGACAATGCTATAAATCAGAAACACAAATGATTTCTGATGTGTCTGCATTTTATAGGGTTTTAACTATAGTTTTTACACTTGTTTTGAGTCTTTTGTTAGGTCAAGTGTGCTTTTAGAGTCCTTTTAGTCTTTTGTGAGTCTTTACAGGTTCTAGGTGATTTTGGAAGGAATCTGAGCATTTTGGAGATGAAAATATGCATCTGGAGCTAAATTGGTTGAAGACTGATCGGGCTAGCAAGCAGATGAAGTGAGAGCAGAAAAAACGTTCCGGATCAACTGATCCTCGCTCGAGATCGACAAATCCCATCCCCGAAGCAACTTTTCCTTTTATGTTTTAAACCGACTTTTAGGGTTTTATTTTATTATTTAAGAATGAGGCTCGACCTCTAGAAAGACAAGTTTTATTCTATGCAGCCCTTGAACACTTGTAAGCTTTGGGAGAAGATCTCTTATCCTTTCTAACCTTCTGGAGAAGAATTTTGAACCCTTTTATTTCTCTTTGCAATTCAAACATGTTTTCTTCATATTTGATTTGTGATTGTTGTTATTCGATGTCTGAGTAGTCTCTCTGTTGGGTTTCGGGTTTCAAAAAGGAGTTTTATGATTCTCTAACTTAGGTTGTTAGATTTTGGATTGATCTATTGTGTTCTTCATCTATTGTTGGTCTCATTGCTTAAACTAGATTAGCTACCTAGTTTATGATCATAGGTTTAATTCATCTAGGCATCAAAAGTGTTGTTGAATTACTTGAAAAGAACTTAGGTGAGCAAGGTGATCCTTAGCCAACGAAGGTTGAAGTTAAGGCACCTTGTGAACATAATCAAACTTGAACTTATTGCTTGCTAGGATTGTTAGATTCAAACGATGGTTTAGAGTTTTATCATTTTCTTGCATAGATAACTAACGCTGCGACAGTAGGTTAGTTTTACATTCGAGATTTGAGTTCAAGAACGGTATTTAATGATATCCTAATCCATCATCTAATTTCGTGATCATGTCCCCTAACTGATTCCCACACCCAATATCTTCTCTTGATTTCACAAACCTTTATTTATTTTGTCTTCAATCGGTTACTTGAAAAATAATCTTTCTCATTGTCTTAGCTTAATTTGATCTATATAATTCCATAGTGCATCATTTGGTCTCTGTGGATTCGACTCTAAAGTGCTACGACGACACCACTAGATCGTGGTTGAGTGTGCTTTGGGTTATTAATTGACCTTTGATCAATTTCTTTCTATGAAAATATTTTTTTTTGAAAAATATTACTCATCTAATATAATCTGTTGGAACATAAATTGAAGCCCTTCCTTCCTCATATCCTGCATAAATATTGACCCCACTCAAATTCTCAAGTTTACCAGATCATTATTTGAAACTAAAAATAGACTCTCCAGTTATGCTCTCATGAAACATGAATAAAAAAAAGAGGAATTTATAGTGGAACTAGATTAATTTTCACACGTTTGGGTGCTAGAGTCATTGAAGCAAAGATCTTAACTGGTACAGCAGTTGGAAACAAGGTTGTCATCCCAACGATATTACTCTCTCATGCTGATTCTAAGTGTCCGTTAAAATTAAGAAGACGTCAATTCCCCCTGCGTTTGAGGTATGTAATGAATATTAATAAAAGCCAAAAACAAATCTTAGAAAAAGTTTGTTTATATTGTATGTCGAGTTATGTAGAGTAACGTCATCAGCAGATTTAGAAGTTTTGAACATGGTGAACATGGACGAGCCGAGATATACAATTATAGAGAGGTATCCAACAACGTCACCAAGTCTACGTAAATTCTCTCAATTAAATATTAAATAGAATCAGATCATAATCTCTACAACTTACTTAGCAGCGATACACAATATAAAAATAAGAATTAGAAACTTCCCATGTGTGTTGCGTTTATATATATTGTGTTGTTAGGATAATAATAATAAAAAGATGCTTCGCCAGGCTTCATAGTCTTCATATATTGTCTAGCTTACAACGTAACGTTTGAATCTTCCCATGTTACGACGATGTGCGTATGCGGCGAAAATAGCACTGAACAATTTCTTTGCAGGAGAACCACGAGGAATGGAAAATAACAACACAAGTTATTTATATAGTCAAATTATATATTATTATTTTGAAAACAAAACCTCTAGATATTCAAGTAAATGAAGGATGGAAGAGTAAGGGACAAGAAGGTAAGAAAAGAAATCAATCGAAAAGGTAAATGACTCAAATATTTGGAAGTCACTCTGTCTTTAAGCTAAATGTCGATAACAGACTAAGACAATCGTTTTGGTTACATATGAGATTACACATTTTGTCAGAACAACTTGGACCAATTTATACATATGCGAGAGAAGACTTAGTAAGAAAGGGAACTATTCATTCTTTAAAAAAAAAAAAATCAGTATCTAATCAATTTTGTAATAACCTGTATATCTCCATGTACACATCGTCGGGTGTAATTTCTGATATCAGTTACTGAATGTTGAGAGGTTGGTCTCTCCCCAGAGGTAGCGTCGTAGCGGTGAACTAGTAATAACAAATTTTCGTCTCTGCTTCTTTAAATAGATAGAATTAGGGATCAGAACCAAGTAAAATATTTTAACAAATACTTACACTAGACACTATTACATCTAAAAGAATACAACTACATTAAAATTGATAACCAAGAAAAAACCCAAACACGACAAATTAATATGTGGGGTAAACCCTGAGTTAATATTTCTAAATTGTCTACATTAACCAAAACATGAATCATCCTAAAATTTCGATGAACACTTTGACTATTTAAAAACAAACTACATAACTTGCTTAGCTTTTATGGAAAATATACGTACACTATAATATACATTTAATAGAATATAACTACCTTTAAATTAGTAACCAAGAAAAACCCCAAACATGCACGACAATATGTGTGTGAGTTAATATTTCCAAATTGATCAAGCATGAATTATCCCATAATCTCGATAAACACTTTGACTATTTAAAAACAAACTATGTAGCTTGCTTAGCTTTTATGGAAAATTATATAGGTTATAAAATTACAAAAGAGACGTTTCAAAAGGTGCTGCTTAAGAAGACCAAACTAATTACACAATAATGACCAATAAATATATACAAATATTTAACAACTCATAAGTGCAACGGCTAAAAGAATAAGCACACAAAAACAATGAATAACAATTTTTCCTTATGCTCCATATTATTAATTGTTTTAGATAATTTCACACAGATTAAGAAAATAATTAAGTTTCCACTTTATCCTTCATTAACACACCATTTTATTTGATAAAATAGAAAAACTTATAGAGCTTCTATTTGATTCATAAATTTGCATCGTAAATATAAAACGAGAAATAATATGAAACAAAATTTAAATCTAAAATGACAACTAAAAAAACCGAACTGTGTAATATTGACAATTAAATGGGAAAAATTTACAAATCACATAACCACATCCCACAACATATGTTCCCATATATACATAGCAATACTAACACCATCAACAGACAATCAATCAAATCCCAAAAAAGTACAATCAATCCAAACAAAAAAAACATGGATTATATTCTTTATGCATTGCACTACTGTAGTATCAAAATTAGCTCAATGGCAACACAGTCCCACAACCAACTCATTTTCCAAATCAAATAATCACATCGACAGGAAAACAATAACAACTACACAATTTCATATTGTCCAACAAGTACATATTTCAGAAAAACAAACTAATCGCAAGTTACTCTAAATAGAAAATAAATAATAATATAAATAAAACCGTACAACGCACGAGACTACTCCTAGTGAATATATATTATCAATATACTCTACAAGTCTCGATTCAAGTCCTAACTAACATTACAACAAGAAGTGTCATATGTAAAATGAGCTCACATCTTCCTTTAACATCACAGACCTAGAGAGGATGTGAGACCCATTAAGAAAAGTGGCGGTCTGTGCGTTACAAAAGTTAATTTGGAATTCTTGTCTGAGACTATCTTTGCAGACACTCCATGGAGCCTCACTATATCTTTCACATATATTTTTTTAGTAAAAACTAGTGTTCTAACGATTTTCTTAATGGCTAGAAAATATGCTAACTTGGTTCGACGGTCCACAATAACCCAAATAATATATTGGGTCCGTGAAGTTGGCAACCTTACTATGAAATCTATTGTAATTATCCCACTTCCACTATAGGATAGCTAAACTCTGCAACAATCCACTTGGAACCTGATTTTCAGCCTTCATTAACTAGCACATATCGCAAGTTGCGACTGAGTTTGCGACATCCTTCTTCATCACGATCCAATGATAGTACCTCTTCAGATCTAGTTACATCTCGGTTTCCCCTAGATGAATTGAAAACATGCTCGCATGAGCCTCACTTATAATCTTCTGCCTCAAACTCTTGTCCTTGGGCACGAAGACCCCCCCCCCCCCTTAATGCACAAGAATAGTCCTATTAGCGGATACTTGATACATAAAACCTGCATCCTTGGAAGCATTAATCAACCCCTCATCCTTCTCAGTAACCAACCGAACCCTTCTCAAAAGAGATGTCTAATTAGCTGCCTCCAACCCCAATGATTCGTACACTGTAGCACACATTGGTGTTGTGACTGTTATGTTTTATATCTTTTATTAGGATGTTAGTTTATGGAATTATTGTTGTTTAGGGCTGACATTTACGCTGCTGGTCTTGATTCTTTTTTATGACACATGCTGGTTAACTGGATTTTTATGTTATTGGCTTAGTTCATCGCTGGTTTGATTGATGGTTTGATGCATGTTTTAATCGGTAGAATTGATTAGTAATTATGAGGCTATTAAATAACTGATTAAGAAAACCTGGATTGGGTCGTTTTAAAGATGATACTAAAAATATGACACTTAAATGTAGGGGTGAATTACTCAAATGTTACTCATTTTAGGTAATATTACCAGAATCTACAAAAAACTTTTTTATTACTAGAATGTTTCGGGTATTTTCAAAATACCCAGCGTGCCCCTGTTTTATGTTACCGGAAAAAACGTTATTACAAAAATGTCATTGCCACGTCAGACGCCACGTCAGAAATCGCTGACGTGTACCATAACTCAGCCGTAACGCGATACAGAGTATCTTGCGGCTGAATTATAGGTATGTTGCGGCTGAGTTACTCAAAAAAACATTTGAGTAAGAGCGGATGGCTGACTTATGAAAATCTGGCTGAGTTACGCTTATAAGTCAGCCAAGAGTTATGGCTGATTTATTAAATTTGGCTGAGTTATGCGCATAACTCAGCTGTAGTAATGGCTGAGTTTTCACCTGATGGTTGAGTTGTCAAGATTTTGGCTGAGTTATCGCTACGACACGGTTGAGTTGTCAAAATTTTGACTGAGTTATTACAACGACACGGCTGAGTTGCCATTTTTCGACTGGCTGAGTTATGAAAAATGGCTGACTTATGAGATGTAGTTACGGCTGAGTTATGGTAAAAAACTATAACTCAGCCGTAATAGGCTGACTTATCGACAAGTCAGCCGTTTGACGGCTGACTTATTGGCAAAAGATTAATTACTAGAATGTTTTTCAGTTATGGCTGACTTATCAAACGATACGGCTGATTTACATATTTTCAGTTCATGAAGTGGCTGAGTTTGGCAGCAATTTTTTTTGCTTTTTAATTACTGTAATGTTTTTCGTGTTGTGGCTGAGTTACATTGTTAACTAAACTTCTTTGTTACATTGCAAATTAAAAAATTAACTACATGCATGCTATAATATTTAAAATCTTATCATATTTAGGTCTATGTCTATTTTCATTTCAAATGATAATAAAAAATAATAATTTAGGAGAAATAAAATAACTAATTAAAAAAGTTATTAAATAAAAGAAAAACAGTAAAAATTATTTTTCTTGATATATGAATTAAATAAAAACGAAAAAAAATAATTTTTTGTATTATATAACTGAATTTTCGTTTTTTTAATTAAAAAAAAATAGATAACTCAACTTACCACATCTTTAACTCATGAAAATTTCCATGATGTTGAATAATCTTTTGAGTTAACAATCTTACAAAGGATATACCTCAAACTTGTACATCAACCACAACACATGATTATTCAAACTCAACTTCAAAAAAATTAGTTTTGTTAGTGATTGGTAACATTTTTGAATAAAATTTAGGTCTATGTCTATTTTCATTTCAAATGATAATAAAAAATAATAATTTAGGAGAAATAAAAGAACTAACTAAAAAAGTTATTAAATAAAAAAAACAAGAATTTTTTTTTTTTGATATATGAATTAAATAAAAACGAAAAAAAATAATTTTTTGTATTATATAACTGAATTTTCGTTTTATTAATTAAAAAAATAGATAACTCAACTCAAATAGGAGAAATAAAATAACTAATTAAAAAAGTTATTAAATAAAAGAAAAACAGTAAAAATTATTTTTCTTGATATATGAATTAAATAAAAACGAAAAAAATAATTTTTTGTATTATATAACTGAATTTTTGTTTTTTAATTAAAAAAAAAAAATAGATAACTCAACTTACCACATCTTTTAACTCATGAAAATTTCCATGATGTTGAATAATCTTTTGAGTTAACAATTTTACAAAGGATATACCTCAAACTTGTACATCAACCATAACACATGATTATTCAAACTCAACTTCAAAAAAATTAGTTTTGTTAGTGATTGGTAACATTTTTGAATAAAATTTAGGTCTATGTCTATTTTCATTTCAAATGATAATAAAAAATAATAATTTAGGAGAAATAAAAGAACTAACTAAAAAAGTTATTAAATAAAAAAAACAAGAAATTTTTTTTTTTTGATATATGAATTAAATAAAAACGAAAAAATAATTTTTTGTATTATATAACTGAATTTTCGTTTTTTTAATTAAAAAAATAGATAACTCAACTCAAATAGGAGAAATAAAATAACTAATTAAAAAAGTTATTAAATAAAAGAAAAACAGTAAAAATTATTTTTCTTGATATATGAATTAAATAAAAACGAAAAAAATAATTTTTTGTATTATATAACTGAATTTTTGTTTTTTAATTAAAAAAAAAATAGATAACTCAACTTACCACATCTTTTAACTCATGAAAATTTCCATGATGTTGAATAATCTTTTGAGTTAACAATTTTACAAAGGATATACCTCAAACTTGTACATCAACCATAACACATGATTATTCAAACTCAACTTCAAAAAAATTAGTTTTGTTAGTGATTGGTAACATTTTTGAATAAAATTTAGGTCTATGTCTATTTTCATTTCAAATGATAATAAAAAATAATAATTTAGGAGAAATAAAAGAACTAACTAAAAAAGTTATTAAATAAAAAAAACAAGAAATTTTTTTTTTTGATATATGAATTAAATAAAAACGAAAAAATAATTTTTTGTATTATATAACTGAATTTTCGTTTTTTAATTAAAAAAATAGATAACTCAACTCAAATAGGAGAAATAAAATAATTAATTAAAAAAGTTATTAAATAAAAGAAAAACAGTAAAAATTAATTTTCTTGATATATGAATTAAATAAAAACGAAAAAAATAATTTTTTCTATTATATAACTGAATTTTCATTTTTTAATTAAAAAAAAATAGATAACTCAACTTACCACATCTTTAACTCATGAAAATTTCCATGATGTTGAATAATCTTTTGAGTTAACAATTTTACAAAGGATATACCTCAAACTTGTACATCAACCACAACACATGATTATTCAAACTCAACTTCAAAAAAATTAGTTTTGTTAGTGATTGGTAACATTTTTGAATAAAATTTAGGTCTATGTCTATTTTCATTCCAAATGATAATAAAAAATAATAATTTTGGAGAAATAAAATAACTAACTAAAAAATTTATTAAATAAAAAAAAACAATAAACTTTTTTTTTGATATATAAATTAAATAAAAACGAAAAAAATAATTTTTTTGTATTATATAACTGAATTTTCGTTTTTTTAATTAAAAAAATAGATAATTCAACTCAAATAGGAGAAATAAAATAACTAATTAAAAAAGTTATTAAATAAAAAAAAAACAGTAAAAATTATTTTTTTGATATAGGAATTAAATAAAAACGAAAAAAATAATTTTTTGTATTATATAACTGAATTTTTGTTTTTTAATTAAAAAAAAATAGATAACTCAACTTACCACATCTTTAACTCATGAAAATTTCCATGATGTTGAATAATCTTTTGAGTTAACAATTTTACAAAGGATATATCTCAAACTTGTACATCAACCATAACACATGATTATTCAAACTCAACTTCAAAAAAATTAGTTTTGTTAGTGATTGGTAACATTTTTGAATAAAATTTAGGTCTATGTCTATTTTCATTTCAAATGATAATAAAAAATAATAATTTAGGAGAAATAAATAACTAATTAAAAAAGTTATTAAATAAAGAAAAACAGTAAAAATTATTTTTCTTGATATATGAATTAAATAAAAACGAAAAAAAATAATTTTTTGATAACTCAGCCATAACTCACTATAACTCAGCCGTCACATGACTTTTTGTTTTCCCGTAAATATTATAACTCAGCCGTAAAGTCATATATATCATCTATTTACTTTCAGATTTTTCTTGTGATAACTCAGCCATAACTCACTATGACTCAGCCGTCACATGACCTTTTGTTTTCCCGTAAATATTATAACTCAGCCGTAAAGTCATATATATTATCCATTTACTTTTAGATTGTTTCTTGTGATAACTCAGCCATAATTCACTATAAGTCAGCCGTCAAATGACCTTTCGTTTTCCCGTTTTTCATAACTCAGCCGTCAAGCGATATTTTGGCGGGAAACCATCAGTTAATCTAATAATAGACATATTTCCATTCTAAATTTAAATTTTGAGTTATAATAATTTTAATATTCAATTGTTGGAGAAATACTTTTAGAAAAATAAATTCTAAATTTTTATAATAATTATTTAATTATTCGCAATAATATCTTGTGATAAAAAGCTCACTTTATGAATTTATTATGCGTGTGGATTTGAGCAGGCACATAATTAGTGATTTTTCGCGCTTCCCTAACAACACTTTTTGTAATATCGAGAGACGTTTTAATACTTTTAGAAAAATAAAATTCTAAATTTGAATAATAATTATTTAATTATTTGCAATAATATCTTGTGATAAAAAGCTCACTTTATGAATTTATTATGCGTGTGGATTTGAGCAGACACAAAATCAGTGATTTTTCGCGCTTCCCTAACAACACTTTTTGTAATATCGAGAGACATTTTAATATTTATTAGGAATCTGACAGAACAAAAGACCCAGGAAAGAAGAATACGTTTTCATATTATTGAGAAGACCCTAAACGATAACTCAGTCATAACTTTACCATAATTCAGCCAACCCTCAAATTAGAATGACTAAATAACCGACCAAACCAAACCGAACCGGAAACTATTTTTTCCATTATTTTTGGTTAATTATGGTTATATTCGGTTTGCTATCGGTAATATTAAGTTAATCGACATAATTTGGGTAACATTTGGATTATTTATGGTTATATATTCATCGAATCGACCCATAACCGGAAATAACCGAAAAGTAATTTCAAAAGTTTTTAAATTTTCAAATGGTTATCATATCAGTATATCCAAATTACCACCTTAAACCAAACACAATATAACTAAAACCAAATTGTTATATTAAAACCCATAATGTTGGAAATATGAACCCTACACCTCAAACCCTAACCCCTAACCATAACCCTAACCCCTAAATGTCATGTTTTGAATGTTTTACACATTTTGATCAGACTGTGTAAAAATCAATATTTGTCTATAATTATTACTTTTTATTGCTTATAATGATTGTAATATTCATTTTTTCATTCTATATTTTAATTTTGAGTTATAATAATTCTAATTTACAAATATTTCATAAGTCAGCCGTTTATGTCGATAACTCAGCCATATCAGTCAATTGTTTGAGAATTACTTTTATCTTAAAAAAAAAAATAAAAAAAATTCAAATTCAAATTTTGAATTCCTTTTAAATAAAAAATCGCTAAAATCTCATTTATTACGTGTGTGGTTCTTAACAATAAACATAATTATTGTCTGTGTCTCCCCAACAACACTTTTTGTATTTTCGAGAAAGTATATAATAAATTAATATATCCGTTGCATAACTCAGCCATAACTTTAGCATAACTCAGCCAACCCTCAAATTAGAATGACTAAATAACCGACCAAACCGAACCGAACCGAAAAAAATAATTTTTCCAATTTGGTATTTTTGAATAGGTATGTTTGGTTAATTTCGGTTATATTCGGCTTACTTTTGGTTATATTAGGCTAATCTACTTAATTACAATATATTTTGAGTTATTTATAGTTATATTTTAATCTAACCGACCCATAACCGGAAATAACCAAAAAAAATTTTGATTTTTTAAAAATATATTCAAATGGTAATAATATTAGTATATCCATATTACCACCTTAACCAAACACATTAAAACACATTAGAACAAAAACCAAAAAACAAATAATGTTACTCATCTGAACCCTACATCTCAAACCCTAAACCCCAACCCTAACCTTAACCCCTAAACATCATGTGTTGTATGTTTAACACATTCTGGTGAGAATGTGTAAGAATCAATCTTTTTATATAATTATTACTTTTTATTGGTTATAATAATTGTAATATTCCTATTTCAATTGTATATTTAAATATTGAGTTATAATAATATAAATTTACAAATATTTCATAAATCAGCCGTGTAAGTCAATAACTCAGCCATCACTTAGTCACTTCGTTGAATTTTTTTTTAATTCAAATTTTGAGTTCAATTTTTTAATTATTTTGTATAATGTATTGTGAAAAAACTAATTTTATAAATTTATTACGCGTGTGGATCTGAGCAGGCACAGAATTATTGTTTGGATTTCACCAACAACACTTTTTGTAATATCGAGGCACGGCACAAAAGACCAAACGAAGTCGTACGAAGTACATAACTCAGCCATACGAAGTACATAACTCAATGTGTATCATATGGCCTCAATTCAATGTGTATCATATGGCCTCAATTCACAGAGATATGTATCATATGACCTCAATTCAATGTTATATAAAATAGTAAAACAGTTGCACTTCCTCTTCCTCACCAACACCAATATACCTTTATTTCATTCACATATTAAAGACTCATATTCATACACACACTTAAGAGTAATTTCCAAACACTTGAGAATTTACATCAATCACATGAGTAAGTAGGAAGAAGAAAAGAACAAAACCCGGTTTCGAGCTCAAAGGGAAGAGGACCATCAAAACTAGGAAGAAGAAGAATCAGTACGCTGATTGTAGAAGAAGATAAAGAGAATAAGCAGAACAGAGGAACAGAGGAACTTATTGACTTCTCTAAAGAAAAGGGGGGCAGGGATTCTCACATTTGTTTTTCGATCTGATATTCCATCCAAATCAAAGAAGAGAGCACTTGGAATATGAGCAACCTGTAGATACGGATTAGCATGGAGCCAATCAACAGACACAACAGGTTCATTGGAAGATACGGATGATGTGGCGTAATTAGCTTTTGGCTCAGTTCCAGTAGAAGCCATAACTCGACTAACGTGAGTAGATGACTTATAAGTCGAATAAGGCAGAGTGTAACTGTGAGCTGAATGCTTTCTTCTGCAACAATCACTACAAAAGGTCCAAACTTTGGTTACAACAATTCAATAAAGTGAAAGAAAAACACAAATTCGAGTTATTAAACACAGACATCATCGGATAATCTACACAATTAACTACAACTCTCTATGTGAAACCTTGGTAAACTCGAAAACCCACTACTAGTACTAGTAGCCAATACAAGACTAAACCGATGAAGGAAGGATCAGAGACCAGAAGTGAGAACAACGAACAAAGAACTTACAGCTTCGGATGCGTAGGCGTTGGAGAACCGGAGAATTGTACGGACTAAGGCTTGAGTATTTTTCCAACAACTTTCCAGCTGCGGATTCAGCGACCTCGTCGTCTTCTTTGAAATCGAACACTTCCATGTTTTTCTTCATCTCTACACAAATCTTGGGAAACAAAGCCTCGCCGGTAAACGGAGAATCAATCATGTAATTTATACACTACACAGACTTGGCAAAGATGTTTGAATGAAATTGAATTGGGAAATCAAAGAGAGAGGGAGAAAAAAAACCTGCTGTTGGATCCTAGCGAAATCAGCAGGAGTCATACGGCTCATCTGATCTTGAGCGAGACGAATCAACTCAAGATCCATCAACCCGTTAAACATCGTTTTTCTAGAAGCTTCTATCGCGAGAATCAGATCGGTAAACAAACAAAACTTTCAAATCGAAACTCGCCGGAGAAGGAGGATAGCTCTGAATCTGGGATCGAGATTTTAAATACTAATCGTTAAAAGAGTTTTGAGAATCGGAGGTGAATTGTTTCTGCGGGGTTGAATATAAAAGAAGAATCAAAATAAATTAGAATTTAAGTTAAGTTAATCGGCTCTCAACCTCCTCAATTGACTAACGGAATATGCCGGCGGAACTGGAACTAGGGTTTCGGACGAGAGATGAGAGAGATTTTTTTTTTGGTTATGAACATTAGAAACTGTTTGATTTCCCTTTTTTGATATAAACAAAGAAAAATTCAATTATCAAATCTGAAAAAAAAAACTGTTTAGTGAGGTGGAAAATTGAAAATGATGTGTATTTTAATTTGCTGATTTGTTTTTTTTTTGTTTTTTTTACTCAAAATCTAAAAACAAAATCCAAGGAGTAAATTGTAATTCCACCCAAGACACTAAACATTTGAGTAATTTTTAAAAGATTTATAGATATGAGTAATAAACCAACTTTTGGATAACATTAATTCTTTCTAAATGTAGTAAATATCACTCATGAAATTGGTGTGCATAAATATTCTTTGATATTTGATTTGTTCGTCATTTGTAGACAAACATGTCTAACAACTTTCTTTTTACTACAAACATGTCTAACAACTATTGTTTTAAGTTGATATTAATTTTGTTGATGCATTTTGGGCAAGAGAGTTCAAGAAAATGATTTACACCAAAGTGAATATGATAAAACACCAAAAAGGGTATAGGAAACAAAGATCTTGAAAGAAATTTTTTTAATGGGAAACATAAGAGTACGTAACTTCTGTATTCATCTTAAACAAGTAATAACATGTAAACTTATTTTTAAATGATAATTAATCCAAATAAACAACGAGGAGTAAGAGCTAAATAAAAATTTCTATAACAATATAAGAATGAACAATCTAATAACAATTAATAACTAAATACAAGAGAGAAAAACAAATCATATATATCTTAAACAAGGAAAAAAATCTTTGTGGTCCACAGTCCACATTTTTCACACTGAGATTTATTTACTTTGACTATTTTTAAATTTATTACTTTAAAATAAGAGTATCTAATGGTAATAAATCTCACATTTAATAATTAAATTTAACCAAAAAGAGGAAAAAATCCAACCAAAAATCTAATTATCATTTAGAAATTTATATAAAAACAAATAGATGTAGAGATGCTTTCTGTCTATTCAGTTGAGTTCTTTATTTTTGCTTGCTCATTTGGTATATCAGAGATATTTGCTTGCTCATGCATGTAAGATATCATGGTAAATCTCTTAAAGATCTAATTATCTACCTACAAACATTTTCTTTTAAATATAAAACTGCTTTCATAAGTTTTTCAACAGATTTTTGCACTCAAACAGTAATGAATCTGGCGCGAAACTGTCTAATTAATTATACTTTGTTTTATTGCAATTATCTTGAATTGACATAATTAGTAAATGATTCCAATTTTTTGTCATTTTAATTTTAGAAGCATCATGTTCTTAGAATCTAGATGAATACTTTTTCAACATGAATTTGTTTTCATAAGTTTTGAGTTTTTTTTTTTTTTCATCAAATTTTTGCCACCATATTATATATATTTTTCGAGAAACTATTTTTTTAAAACAAAAATCTATTCATGTTAATTTTTTGCAAAAAAATTGGTGGCCAAACCATTAGCATACTATTACTATTACAGTTTTTTTAAGATTTGGCATGAATTACTTTTTTCTAAGAAGTTTGATGAATTATTTATAAGGTTAATTTAAAGCAAAAAATTATTTTAGAAAAACAATATATATGGATCTTAATGACTTTTGGCTATCCATCTATTTAGTCGTATATATATTTTCTTAAGTTGATTTGAAATTATTTTTCACATTGAAATTTATGAATACCATCTATTCAAATACCTCTCTTTATTTATTTGCATTTATTATCTACATTGAGCTGGATATCTCATTAAAACTTATATTTGGGACATAAACTTTCTTAAAATATATGTCAGGAATTTAAAATAATATTGCAAATTTGTTGAATAAGTTTTTCTATGTTACAGTATTGTTTAATTTGTTTATTAATCAATATTTGTTTATTAATCAATATTTTGTTTATCTTGTAGAATACAAACTATGAAAAATAAATAGTTTCCTACACGTGCAGGGATCTAGAATGGAAAGCACCCCTTTCAATGATTTCGTAAACGAAAAATCATGGTGAGTTTTTAAATACAGTTTTGCTCGATAGTTTAAATTAGTTTTACCTTAAACCACAAGAAACTTATGTATATCAACAATCCAATTTGTTGTTAATTCGTCATAAATGTGGTGTACATCAATATAGCAATGAAAATCAATTCTTGGTGAATTTATCAAAATACATCTACATTCGACGTAAATATGACATATCCTTGTCAAAAAGGAACAATACTTGGGTTCACCCCTAGGAGTGAACCTCACCATTCACCCCCTTATAAAATAAGGAAATAAAATCTGTATATATTATTATAAAATTAAAAAATTTAAACCGCTTTTTAATAAACTCAAACCGACATATATAAAATCTAAACCCTAACCATCTCATTTGTGAATCCAAACCGATATATAATTTTGTTCTACTTATAAAATCTAAACCCTAACCATCTCATTTGTGAACCCAAACCGACATATAATTTTGTTCTAATTGTGAAATCTAAACCCTAACATCTCATTTGTGAACCCAAACCGACATATAATTTTGTTCTACTTGTAAAATCTAAACCCTAACCATCTCATTTGTGAACCCAAACCGACATATAATTTCATTCTAATTGTAAAATCTAAACCCTAACCACCTCATTTGTAAACCCAAACCGACATATAATTTCGTTTTAGTTGTAAAATCTAAATCCTAACCACTTCATTTGTAAACCCAAACCGACATATAATTTTATTCTAATTTTAAAAATCTAAACCAATCCAATATTTAAATTTCCTTAATTAAAAGTATACAGAATTTGTTTCCTTAATTTGATTTGCTTTTTAATTTAATTTTGATTTATTTTTTAAATGAAATATTAGATGGAAGATTCTGATTGGCTGAGAGAAGAGGGGGTGAATGGAGAGGTTCACCCCTAGGGGTGAACCTAAGTATTTTTCGTCAAAAAGTCAATTTTTTGTTAATAAACCGATTCTAAAACATTTCTCGTAGTACTTCTTTACAAATAAAAAAATTCAAAAGTAAATGATAAACTAAGTAAAAATCTAAAATAAATGATAACCTATGTTGCATGAAAACTCTTTTTAATGTTTGTTTCCCGTTTCCGAAACGTTTCAGAAACAGAAACTTGTGGAAACATGGAAACAAGCAACGGAAACACGATTCCTAGAAATCTCAGTTTGGAAACAAGATGGATACTTTGTTTCCGTTTTGGAAACACGATGGAAACTTTTTTTTAGCTTAAAAATTTAATAAGTAAAATAATTTGAAAATAAATATTCATAATACATGTAAATATATAATATTATTAGTGTTTTAATTCAACTATTTAATATTTATGTTTTAATTTGTTTTGAATTCAAAACATAATATTAAATATTTGGATTAAAACACTAATAATATTATATATTTACATGTATTATGAATATATATTTGAAATTATTTGACTTGTTAGATTTCTAAGCTAAAAAAAGTTTCCATCGTGTTTCCAAAACGAAAACAGAGTTTCCATCGTTTTTGCAAACTGAGATTTCTAGGAATGTGTTTCCGTTGCTTGTTTCCATATTTCCAAAAGTTTCTGTTTCTGAAACATTTCGGAAACGGAAAACGAACTTTAAAAAGAGTTTACATGCTACATAAGTGGTTAGTTTGTGTTGGAATTGGTATGTTTTACGAGTATATATGGTAAATAATTGATTAACTAAAAGAAATGGGTGTCATGTTGCATGTGTTGCCAAACAATTAAGTAAAAAAGTTTCCTCGCGGTTCTGTTATGAGTTATGAGTTATGTTTTAAACTATAAAATTAAGTGTTTAGTATACATTTCAATAACTAATTTGGATTTTAATCTACTATCTCTATATACTTGCTTACAAAGTTACAATCAAATGTAACTAGAGAAAGTAATTGTTAGACGGTGGAAGATTATATTCATATTGTCACACAACTTTTATCATACTTGTACTATATTGGATGATGATTGATCTCTCAAAAACCCAACAAGGGTCAAAGCTTTCAACGATGGAGATGAAACAAAGCTCACCAAACTCTTTAACAATTGTTACAAACAAACAAACAAAACAGAGAGAAAATGGAAATAATCCTCACAGCTACTGATGAAACAGAACGAAACACTTTTGTTCATCCAACCATTTTTTAAAATCATACAGTAGTTTTTAACATTTTAAACTCCAACCTTCAACGATTTAGCTGGTTCGTTGCAGCTAAGAATCTTGTTTCTCTTCCTTCTTCTCTGTGTTTAAAGATTGCAAATATTGGTTCCATGAAAACATTTGCAGTCTCACCGAGCAAACGGTATAAAAACGTTGTGTGTATGTGCCTACACATCTCTCATGCTGATGTTTAGGCTATTTTTCATTGTTCTTCTTCCAACACCAGCATTTCCCTTTTGCATCATCGCAACAAATTCTTCATAATCAATCCGACCATCCTGTAAGAAACAAGAACCAAAACTTAATCAACAAATACCAACGGTGAAGAGCGGAAGGTTCATGTCAAGAGGCAAAGCTTACGTTGTCTTGATCTACTTCTTTGATTACGTCTTCAAGAAAAACATCGGTCATCCCATGTTCAATGCATGATTGTTCCAGCTCATCAATGGTGATGTAACCACTTCCATCTTTATCAAAGTACTGAAATGCAGAGACAAGGTGCTCTTCTCTCTCTAGTTTATTCAGATGGATCGTCGCTGCAATAAACTCGCTGTAATCTATTGTACCGCTGTTGTCCACATCAGCCTAAGACACAAGACAGAATAAGGTTACTGACATCTATATAGTGAAATGAAATAGTATATTTCTCAAAAGCATGCATATTTACCGCTTCCATAAGATCTCGGATCTCGGTGTCTTTCAAGGTTGAACCATATCTTCTCAAGCCAGCTTTGAGTTCATCAAAAGTGATTGCGCCACTGTTATCCGTATCCATTGCCTCAAACATTGCTCTTAAACCCGCAATCTCTTCTTCTGAGAGGCTCTCAGCTATCACCTGATCATTTCCATAATAAGTAATATGAGTAAACATATCTCAAACTAACGTGATGCAGAGACATTTAAACTACAAACTGACCTTTAAAGCCATCTTTTTTAATTTATTCATTGCAGAAAACTGTTTTAGACGAGACAAAACAGCCGGATCAAGTGCTCTATCCGGTGCAACTCCGTTCTCACAAATCCATGGATGACCTGAAAAAAGAGATGCAAGAGATATATATAGTCTAATGTCACCAAAAGTAACCATTTATTTAAGTGTAGATAATTACGTACGCAAAACTTCATGAGCAGTCAAGCGGTCAGAAGGACTAGAGCATAACATCTTCCGGATCAGATCTTTAGCACTGTCGGATATGACAGGCCACGGGTCTGAGTCAAAGTCGATATATCCCTTCAACACAGCATCAAATATTCCTTGCTGTGTTTCTGATTCCAAAAAAAAACACAAAACCAAACATCAGCATGCAAACCTTTGTCAATGGCATTAAGCGAACACATCGAAACAGCTATAAGCCATTGCGCATACCTGCCCAAAAAGGCGGGACACCACTTAGTAAAATGTAAAGTATAACACCAGCAGTCCACACATCAGCTTCTGGACCATAATGTTTAAGAAGAACCTCAGGAGCAACGTAGTATGGACTTCCAACAACATCTTTGAATGTTTGGCCTGAGATTAAAGTATAAAAAATACATTAAGCATAACAAATGGAGCACTCTAGAGATCAAATCAAATGTTTGTATATCAAAAGCTCTAAAAATTTAATAAGATGCTTAAACACTCTTAAACTAGATACCACATTACCTGGTTTGAAGAAAACAGAGAGACCAAAATCAATGGCCTTAAGAGAGAAGTCATCATCCTTATTAACCAACAAGAAATTCTCAGGCTTCAAGTCTCTATGCATAACACCAAGCGAATGACACGCCTCAACAACACCGACAATGATCTTGGTCAACTCGGCAGCTTTCCTCTCGCTGTAATGCCCTCTTTGAATAATCCTATCAAACAACTCACCACCAGCACAAAGCTCCATAACAATGTGAACATACAAAGGATCCTCATAAGCTCCTTTAATGGTAACAATGTTCTTGTGACCAGCTAAATGGTGCATTATCTGAATCTCTCTCCTAACATCCTCAACATCTTCTTTAGATATCAACTTTCTCTTGGATATAGACTTACACGCATAATCAACACCCGTGGAAACCTCGGTACACAAATACGTCGTCCCGAATTGTCCTTGTCCTAGCTTACGGCTCAAGGTGTAAAGATCACGGATGTTAGGAGTCTTGTGACCAAGAACATAGTAAGCTTGGTTGTCAACGTTACGCCGCATAATGGGTTCTTTAACAGGAATCACAAGAGCTGGATTGTTGTTGTCTTGTTTCTGAGCTTCTTTGGAGAAATCTTGTTGTTCTGTGGTGGGGGCGGTAGGAGAATGATCAGAGGAAACAGTGGTGGTGGATTTGGAATTCTCCTCGGGCCTAGTATTATGATTGCCCTCGTAGATTTTGTCCTTGAAAGAACCACGGCATGAATTGCCCATGAAACAATCTCTTTATGTTTTCCCCACAAGTTTCTCACTTTCTTCTTCTCCTCATCCAACAATACTTTTATCAAAAGAAAAAAAAAAACATAAACAAACAAAGAAACCAAATCAGAAACAAAAATATTTTTAACTTTGGAACCAAATCAGATCAAGCTTCAAATAACATAATTTTGTAATATAATCAAGATTAAAGAACAAAAAAAAAAAAAAAAAAAGACTAGACAAGAGCTCCTGAAAAGTCGTTATTCAGGAGAAGTTTCATTAAATGTTCATCGACCATTTTTACCAATATTATAGATAGATCCCACAAAAAGAAAAAAGAATCAATAGGTAAAATAAAGAAACATCAAGAAACAGAGGATATAGTACCGGAACAGCCAGAAGAGACGATGGTATTGATTAGGATTAGGATTAGGATTAAGATTAAGAAATCTGATTATTTTTCTGGGAGGAGATGATGAAGATGATGAAGAAGAAGAAGAAGACGAAGAAAGATAAATATTATTCGTAGAGTAGTTTTGTTTAAAGTCAATAACAAAAAGAAAAAAAAAATGGTTTCTTTCTAACGTTCTTTTTATAAAAAAGTATATATATCTTTTGTGTGTTGCTGTTTCTGGTTGGGTAAATGGATTCGTTGAATCATCAGCAAGAGTGTAAAAGAATGATTCTTTTTTTTTGTGGATTTGTAAAATGATGAGAGAGGACGATGAGAGGATGGTGCAGAGAAGAAAGGTCTTATTAGTGCTCTCTCTTTACGCGGTTTCGTCTCACCTTCTTCTTCTTCATTCGTTAATTGCTCATTTAATTATTGAATTAATCATCTTTCTTTTACTGGTGTGGTGTGTGTAATGACTATTGATTATTAATGCAACTAGGAAAGTAGTAGTTTAAAATTGTTGTGGTTTTGTTTAGGATAACTTATTTTTAAGAGATTGATTATAAGCCTAACGTTCATAGTAGCTTTATTTTAAGTGTTGGATTTGGATGTGCTTTTGTTGCCCAACTTAGCTAATAATTAACAAACATATTATTATTAGATGCTTATAGTTTGTTAAAGAGTTAATTTATGGCTTTGGTTAACAGAACGAAACACTGGACAACTTATTTGGTCTTCAAAAAAAAAAAACAGTTTGACTGTTCAACATTGGTTCATCATCATCAAGATTGTTCATTCTTTTTTTTTTCTTCTTTTTCTTTTTTTGGCTAGAATCTAGATTGCACATAAGATTTATGAATAAGCATAGCTCAAATTTCATCATCGAAAAATTTGGTTAGAACTAAACTAGTACTGAATCCTAATATAATACAACTTTTTTTACAAATAGCAATAGTTAGAACTTAGAAGAAGAAAATAAAAGGTCATTTTCTTACAAGAACTAAGGCTCGTGAGACATGTCATTGTCGGTTTGTGAGTAAGATCGCAGACTACGTTTGTCTCGCACGTGGTACAAATTTAGTTTTGTACTTTCTTTTTTCCTTTTTCTTTTTGACATCACAATTTAGATTTTTTTGGTACATTTTGCTTTTTCGATAAATCGTGCAGTAACAAATCTCATCATTTTTGTTTTGTCTTTTTTTCTTCTCTTTCTGTTTTTGGTAAAAACAGTCGTCTTTGAGAAAACTAAACGGTAAACCGATAAGAAGCTAGATCTACTTTTAACTCTTCTATATTATTTGAGTGTTCTTTATAAGATCTTATCCATCAATCGAGGAACAACATCATATCATATTTGTTATGTGATCCAACAACGTCCGGACATAACACATTACACATGAAAGAGCTGTCAAAGCGATATGGAGTTGGGAAAAATGTGGTAAACGCTCTATGTAATACTAGGCCTTGAATGGCGGTGGATTTTAAAGCTGTTTGTAGTTTTAGATTTTTCAAAAATCTATTTTAAAGCTGATCAAGATTATGCAAAATTTGGTTTTTCTAAAAATTAGGGAATTCAGATTTTGTTGGTTTTTGTCAATTTTCTAAGAAAAACCAAAATTTATGTTTTACTAGTTTTTCATTTTTAATAATGATATGATTTTTTTTGTATTAACACATAATCTAAAAACCATAAACTAAAATCTAGAATTTAAAAATCAAAAACTAAAATTCAAAAACAAATAAAAAACTCATAAACATTCATGGCTTAAATATTACATTCGTTTGAGATTAAGAAGTAATCATTTTTTGCAGTTAATCATAAACAAAACTGTATAATATATAAAAAAATTAATTAATTTAGATTTGTATAAAATTTTGAAAACATCCCCTCTTTAATAAAAGGGAAGTACACAACATAGTTTTTGTAGACTTTATATTTTTAATAAATAGTTACAAATGGTTATAAATATGTTATAAATAGGTTATAGATTAATCCATATATTAATATTAATCGGTTACACCTAAACATTAGAGATATTCCAAATTGATAATTGATATATTAATAGTAACAAATAAAATTATGGATATTCCAAATTATATTTTCGGAAGATTTTAGTCCTATATCACGTTGTTTCCAAAGATCTTTAAACATAATATTACAAATTTATTTTCCATAGATTTTATCGATAGACCACAACGTTAACCAAAGATAGATTACGAAATTGATAGATTGATTGGTTACAAACTTACAAGTTAAACTAGATTATCACCCGCGGTACACCGCGGGATAAGTTTTTATTTTATTTATTTTGTTAACATATTATTTTAATACTAATTTGGCTAATATACTCTTTTGTTAATTATAGTAATTTAGAATATAATCTGTAGTATACCGCACAACAATTTTTGTTTAATACAATCTTAATTAAATCAGTTTGATTCGACATATTTTATATTGGTGTTGTTAAAATAGTAAAATGAGGATTTAACCCGTATTGAAATATCATATGAATGATAGTTTATTTTTTAGTATTATCAGTTCAATCTTGTAATGTCATATAACCCGTCATGTAATATAACTGGTTTATATTATTTTGAAAAACTAATACGTGTAAATATTCATAATTTTAAACTTTTTATTAAGTTTAGATATATCAGTTATAAAATATGAACTTCTTAAAATTTTATAATTTACTATATACGGAAAACTTACTATATATGTATGTTGAACACACACTTTTTATATTAATTGAGTAATATATGTTTGTTTTTAAAAAATTCAAATCACAATATATACAGGAAAAACACACATTTTTTTTATTAACTTTAAGTATTATATGATGATTCACTATATTTAAAATTTAAAATCAAAAAGAGATGATAAGAGACTAATTTTTTGTATCTGGAATAAATCTTCTAAATATCTATATTAATTAATAGAACATTATATATAGATATTTAAAATCTTTTAATTGTGTTTGGTTATAAAGATAATAAAGAAAGTAAAGTAAATTTGTTTGGATATGAATATAAGCATTAAATGACATTAAATGCTAAATATTTTCATAAACATATTTTTGAGCAAAAAGTACTGCAAAAATACTAGTATAGATAGTGGGTTACAAGATAATAAAATTTAATCAGTGTTATAGCACAGATACTTATGTTGAATCATTAACAATAAAAAAACTTACAAAATAGGTGTCTTTTTCAAACCTTCATATTTAGCATATGATTTTATTGCATAATGTTTTATTCAAAAAAAACTTTTAAAAACAATCACATAAATTATATTTTATATAAAAATTATAATATAAATAAAATGAATTTCAACCCGTGCTAGAGCACGGGTGTTAATCTATTCAATATATTATGGAAAAAAAATTCTTCAAAATATCATCTATTACGAAACGGAGAAAGTATAATTATAGTAAAATCCGAATATATATATTAACTTACGAAAAACATGAAATTTGCTCTAATTCAATAGATTATCAGAAAATTACTCAACACCAAAGGATAAACCCAATAGATTAATAAAAAGTGAGTGTAGTTTTTGGAACTTTCTCTTTGTTTTATTGAAATGCTCGGCCATAAGAAAAGTCATTATACAGCTGCCAGCAAAATAGTCCAATATATCTTTCTTCTAAATAACAAAATTCAAAACACAAAATACAAAAGATGAAAATATGAAGACGTCACAAACTGTGGAGTAATTTTTTCTCTGAAAATGGTGGTAAAGATCAAATCCAAGTACTTGGGAGCTTTTGAGCAATCTAAACACAATAAAAATCACTGTCTTTCTCTTCTCAAACAAGATGGCCCACAACATAATAACAACAATAACCACTCGTACCCAACATAACAACCATAAAATCCAACAACTTGGGAGCGGACAATATCATAGTAATGGGTTTGGAGAGCCCAACAGTTTCTATTTACAACAATAACACTCATTAGCATTTAGCACTTACTTTACAATCATAATTTCAGGCAGGGGTTGAACAAATGCAAATTGCAATTGCGCGTGTAACGAAAAGATCATGGCTCTCCTTCCAACACGAATGCTCACAACTCGCAAGACTCGGTATCTACTTGATCTTACATAATACTAATATGTTTTAAATTTCTGGTTCTGATGTTTTGTTAGAGATAAATCTACTCATCTAAGCTTCACACTTCTAATTTAGTTGCATCAACCAGTTTCTCCACTCATCCACTTTTATGGATATTATTTTCACAATTGTATAATCACTGCTTATATACGAAATGGACAGAATGATTAAAGCTACCACTAAATTTTGGGTAATAATCAATATAATTCATGTGGCAGCAGAGTCAACGTACATACCAATATTTCACTAATATTCATCAATAACTGAAAAATGCCAAATTCTAGTCCAATAGAAGCGTCATGTAATTTATTATTTTCAGAAGGAAAAAAAACAATCTCAGAAACCTTGGATATTCATGTGCTCTCTCTTACTCTTCAGCTGTTTAGCCACTTGGATGATCAAGTCCTTGAGGAACCTTCCCAGGATAGTTTGTGGTCTCTACAGGATCAGTCCCCAGGTTCCTACACTCCCAACAACAACATAATAATTAATCCAACACACTCTCAAATCTTATTACTATTCTGTCAGAACTTATTGGCATTTTCTGCTTACCCTTGATCCACGATGACCACTGAGCGAAGCTCACAGTTTTTGAAACTGAAAACAGTTAGAGATTTTTGATTAGTAAGACAGTATACTGCATTCTTAAAGTTACACAAAAGGTTAATGCTTGTAGACAGCAAGTTTGTGTTTAAACTCTTACTGTAAAGACAGCTCTTTCTTTATGTCATCGGCACAATCTTTCCCGAAAGAACTCAAGAGACCATGCAAGAAGCCGCTGTGAGATACAACTGCGATCTCCTTCTCTTTCCTCGTCCATAGCCTTCACAAAAGCAAATGGCAGTAGAGAGATTCAGCTATACATATCTCCATGGAAAAATTAGTAATAAAAAATGAAACTCACCATTTGAAGAACTCTACACCTCTGGCTGCAACTTCTTCAGGGGTCTCTCTTGGACTCGGCTTCCACAAAACATCCTCGTCGCTTTCAATCTAAAACCATAGAGAAAACTAGCGTAAGAACCTTGCCAACATACCCGTATAGTTAGATATTAAACCAAATAAGATGTTTTTGTACAATTGAGAAATCGATTGCGGGAAAGAGAGCCTTGTACTCTGTGACGCTTCTGCGCCTGTCACAAGGATGATCACCCTGCATTCATAAAAAAAAAATCTTTAACAATGTGATTTTCACTCATCTATACTAACAATACCCTCCTTAATTACTTATGTACCATAGTTTCCCTGCATAGCTCAACAGCAAGAAAAGGTGGGACATTTAAGCTAGAAATTGCAGGACGATCGCTGCTCCCAGCGTTGGCCACCATTAGCGGTGTTGCATCCGCTCCATCAGTATCTTCTTCACCTCCAAAAGCACCAACAGCTGTTTGTATAGTTCTACATTTTTTAAAACAATCATAAAAACTGAGTCTTTACTCTTTATAGCTACCTATTTCAGTATGCTGAATAACCAAAAAGCACAATGAGAAACTTATAATCACAAAGTGGTTACTTTGTTTCAAGAGTGTGTGAAAACGTATTTACCTAAGCAAAGGTGAAACAATGACAAGTTCAACCTTGTTTAAGAGTTGAGCTTCTCTAACATGGTTCCTTAGATTATCAACCTGAGCCATAGAGCAGAGATGATGATGATGACGACAAGATCGTTACAAGAGCCAATAAGATCCATACCAGAACAGAACAGAACAGAACAGAACAAAAGAGAACAGAGATTATAGATATACGGTACCTGTTGCCAACCAAGAGGGGTAAGACGGGCATCAAAGTAATCCTCAGAAGAGTAAGCACTGTGATCTTTTTCACCAGCCACATTATGAATCCCTTGAGCATGTCTCACCTACCAAACAAAACAAAACCCGTCAGAAACATGGGATAGAGAGAGAGAATAAGAACCACACATTTATTTATCTCCAGTTTGTAAGGAACGAACCAGGTGAATGGTTTTGCAACGATGAAGAGGGTAAAGACCTATGCTTTCGTGGTTCACCATGACTAAAACAATATTTTCTTCAAATCAAGATCAGAACTCAGAAGCAAGCAAAAATGGTGTGAACTCAGATGCTTTTGGGAAGTGTCGTTGGAGAAAGAGGAGAGATCCTAAACCGCCGCATGTGCCACGCTCTCTAGTATAATTTATTTATTTCGAAAAATACAAAACAGAGACGTGTGCGATTAAGAAAGGGCCATTGAAACCAGCCCAATAAGGAGTTTGTAACATCACAGCCGACCTAACTCACATGTCGGTATCATTATCGTATATTCTTTTCGTTTGTTTGTTTGACTACCAAACACAAAACACACAAATTAAAATAAAATAAAAAACATTTTTCTATGATGTTCAACAAAACAAACATCCATTGCCAACCTCAAGACTCAAGAGTGTAAATAAGTCAATAAAAAGCTTTGTTCCAAAAACAAAATTGGGGGTATAAAGGCATCCCAGAACAGTGAAAATATTAGTTTGAGGGTTAAACTTGACCCTAATAATTAATATGCATTGAACCTGCTCTGGAGAAATGGTAAAGTTGATTGGTTTTTCACTGTTTTACTTTTAAGAAAGTTATCATGTGAATGTGATAAAGTTATAGTAGAGAGATTCCTTCATGATGTTCAGTCATGATTAGCTAGAATCCAATCTTCTCATCAACAACAAAGTTCCAAAGGTACAAAAAATCAAGCTATATCGACTAAACCTTAAAAACAGCAACATCTCAGTCAAAAATGGTCCACAACATGACAAAGATAAAACCAGACACTTGCATTTTTACCTCAATCAGTTAAAAGATTATTGTTTCTGTTTACATCATTAGCACTTTACTTACAATCCAAATTTCAGGCAAGGGTTGAACTAAGCGAAAATATCAAAACGCTTATTCCATCCGTTACACAACGCTTGGTTAACTACTTGCAAGAGAATCTTACATGATAGTATGTTTTTTGAGTTTCAGGTTCTGATGTTGACAGAGATAGATCTATACTCTTCTACGCTTCACAATGATAACTTTGTTGCATCCACTGGTTTCCTCACTCCTCCACTTGTAGGGCTATATTTTTCACAATTATGTAAACAAGCTAGTTAGATGAGAATAGGAGCAGAGATATTAGAGCTTCTGATATGGAAAATTGAAGAGATGGCTACTTACAATCCACTTAAGACTTTGATGGCGTCATAAAAGAACCATTGCAAGGTAATGACAGGTCCAACAATCGTTATCCGAACAGGAAGACTTCTAGTGAAAAGACCAACAAACCCAATGTTCCTCACAGCCTGTAGCTCAAGCAAAATAAACCAACATCAATCAAGAATACTCTGCTCCATGGTATGCACAACTGCGAACATGGAATATTAAAATAGTGATGGTTAAGAGTCTACCTGCAGCACATTCTTGGCTTTGTTGTTGTAGAGAGACGAAAGAACAACATCTGCGGGGTTAGATATGACTGTACCTACAGCTCCAGCAGTATAGCCAGCAAGACATGTGACACCTAGTTGTTGAGCTTTAGAGCAATCTTGCTTCCTCTTCTGGATAATCTTTTGATATATAAACTCAACTGACTGCTCAAACGTCGAGAACATCACCATAGAAACTGAAACAACGCATAAACATTGAAATCAACAAGATATGGTTTTTGGTAGAGAACACAACCAAGTCTACGAAAAGGCTAGTGTGCATCTATATAGCTCAAGTACTTGTTTCATATTCCCAAAGCTAATGCCTAAAATTGAACATAACTGAAGGTTTTAGATGATGCAGAGAGATGTTGAAGTTCAAATTGATCTAGTGAAAACAAAGCATTGTCGAAGCAGTAACATTACAAGGAAGATTGCGACACCAGAGCGGAAAAAGTCCCCTGTGGAAGCTGCATATGGAGAGATAAAGACTTAAAGAACAAATACTAAGTGAGACAGCCACGCAGAATGATTCCAAGACAAAGGGCTTACCCAGCAAGACCTTCACTTCTATATACTCTTGGAAATCCATCAAGTAAACCTTTTGCGAAAAGAGGCTGCGTCTGAACTCTAACTTTTATAGCTTCAAAAGGACACAAAGCCATATCGGCAAATACCTGAGCAGAAGCACTGCTGAGAAAATATATGGAAGTTCTGTTATTATTAGGCAACACATTGCTGTAGAGTGTCTTGAAGTACTCATAGAGTCCAAATCTGCATCCACCTTGAACACCATAGCCTAATAGCTTCCCTGACCAACCTCTCCAAAGATAGGAACGGCCATGCTCTCTTAAGAGAGTTGAGAAACCGGAAGGAATGCTATGATACTTCAGTGGATTCACCTACAAGAGACAGAATGATCGATCCTCATTGACTGATCAATCATAATGATACCAATTCGAGAACACAGGGAAGAGCAAAAAGATCCTAAATTTAGCAGTTCTATCCATCATTATACATCCTAACAAGACAAGTACCTTAAAGAATATACAAAGATGAAATCAAGAAACAGAGAAAGGATTCACAAACCTGCATATTGACTTTGAGGACATCAAGAGGGGTTATAGCCAAATGGGTAGTTCCGGCACTAAGCATTCCTCCCATGGTACAAACAGTATAAAACCAAGGAGACGACAGATCATCGTCTAGTTTAGTCTTGACTCTTGTCATCTTCTAACTAAATCGTTTCGAATCCCGATAAAACCCTAATCCCTCTCAGAAGAAGAAAAAGTTGTTCTTTGGCGTTTTGTCTGGTAAACCCCAAAACTCAGAAAACGAAGAAGAAACACGTCAGATGAAAGAAATAGAAGAAGAGGCAAAGAGTGTACGTGGAAGAAAGGGTTCTCATTTTTTCTGATGGAGATCTCTCGTCCACGTCTCACGGACAAAGACAAGGCTCAGAACTAAACACAAGGCTCTCTCTCTCTCTCTTTTACTTTTTCCTCTAATAAAGTTCCAAGCTTTCTGGAGAACGGGTTGGCGGAAAAATCGAATCTTGTGGTAAGAAGGTAATTTTTCAGTTTAGGTTTCATGCCGGCGGATTACCGTTACCGGAATATTTATGAGTCCTCTCTTCTTTTCCTAATTGGGCTTTCATGGGCCTTGTCGTTTTGGTTTTCTACTGTTTTCACTTCACACAAATGACCAACCAAAATTCTACTGATTCTTGATAGATTCATTGACTTTGGTTTGCCACAGTTTGAAGTCAATAAGATTTGGTTCATCTTGCTTAACCAGAGCTTGCCTATACATGTCTCAGGTAGGTTTGCTCTACACTAATCAATTACTCTATTGTTATTAGCTTGCTTCAGGTCTTCTACTAACAAAAACCGAATATGAGTGGATGGATACCAAACATTTGCTAGATTCTGATGGCCATTTGTTACGTTTTTAATTGTGTTGAAACTTAAGAGAGTGATCCTTCAATTCAAAATCAGAGAAACAAAAGACATGCAAACAAGAGAAAACAAAACTTCAAAATACATTGTCCTTTATTTGTGTAGAAACAAGCAACTTTTATTATTATCAACTAGAAATTACAGTACAGAGCAAGATTTGGTTCCAAAACTCAAACATCATGAAAAACTCACCTGGAAACGCTGTTGACAAGCCTAGCACCAATCTTATCAAGCTTCTTCACAGACGCAACAGATTTCAAATGTCCAACTTTCCAAAACGCTTCCACCATCTTCTCTCCGATCACTTGACCCATCTCCTCCGAATCAATCACAGCAACCGCTGTTGGTCCAGCTCCACTTATCGTACATCCAAACGCTCCAGCTTCCAAAGCTGCCTTCTTCACAGCTTCCATTCCAGGAATCAAAGGCGCTCTCGTTGGCTCCACGATCTTATCAGACGACAATGCCTTCCCAAGCATCACTGCATCTCCTTCTAACACGGCAGCGACTAAAGCAGCAGCTTGACTACTGTTCCAAACATGGTGAACCATTGGAATCTCAGTAGGCAATGCAGCTCTCATTTTCTTAGTTGGAGCTTCAAAGTCAGGGCTCACTAGAACAAAGAAGAGATCTTTCTCAGATGGGAACCTCAATGGTTTCAAATCAAGAGGCTCGTAGTTTCTAATCAAAACGAATCCACCCATGATCGCTGGAGCGATGTTGTCAGCGTGATAACCGGAAACTTTAGCTTCCGATTCTAAACCGGCTAAAACCAATTCCTCACTCCCTAATTTCCGGCCAAAGATCTCATTAACCGCCACAGCTGCTGCGGCGGCGCTAGCTGCACTAGAGCCTAAACCACTACCTAAAGGTAAGCCTTTATGCAAATCTAACGACAAACCAACCGATCTAATCCCTAACATCTTCATCGTAGCAATGGCGGCGATTCCAGCACAGTTCCGGAGAGGATTCGTGCTGAGCTTTGTTGTGGTTCCGGTGATCTCCGAGATTGAGATCTCACCGGCTCTTACCGAAGGATCTACACGGAGAGTCACGTGGTCACCGAGACCGTCGACGGCGCATCCTAGGAAATCGAACCCTGGTCCCAAATTAGCGACGGTGGCTGGCGCAAAAGTCTTGACGGAGACGAAAACTGGCTCCGGCTCGACGGCGACGAGGGTTTGTACGGAAGCTTTACATCGAAAGACGGAGACTTTCGTGAACAACGGGGGCGATGGATTGGATTTGGGTTGGAAATATGAAATGGGTTTGGAAGGAGACTGGAAACAGAGACTCGCCATTAGAGAAACTGTGATGAGATCACAAAAGCAAATGAACAAAGACGAACACTTTAATACAAATAAATAAGAGAGAGAGAGAGAGAGAGAGAGAGAGAGAGAGATGAACAAACGTGACCACCTAACCTAATACTTTCTCCAGTAAAGCTGATTACTTTTTTAAGAGTGGAGTGAGTGAGATCAGATTCAGATTGGCTCGTGACCAGTGGAATTAACGATTTAACTACAAACCGAACTGAACCGGACCGGGAAGCTTGTTCAATGTTCACTTTGAGAGGTTTAAGTTTATGCTTCAGTTACTTAAGATGATTGTAAATGTATATATATAACTTATCTCATATCTGCATCTAAACAAAATCTCATTTTGGTTGCAAATGAGGTGTGTGAGTTAAAATGTACATATTAACATACAAAACCATAAGTTTATAGTCTTCTGTTTCATCATATAGATCTTCTAGATGCACTCCTTGAGATACTATTCGCATTCATCGAAAGATTGTTGTGTCTTTTGCGCTTTTTTAACCTTCGCTGTGTTTCTTCTTCCTTTTCATCAACAAATGCTAGAAACGTCTGCAGTTTTGTTAAACGTGAACGTTTTGGTGAAGGTATAGCTTCTTCTTCTACTACTTCAGGTGTGTATTTGCAGAAGTCGTGGATTATTTTAAAGAAATGGATAAAGAGAGCGACGAGACAGACGATCCCAACCACAAGGAACATGCCCCAGAAGCTATGCACGTTGAGCTGTTCTGAGTCCCCTGACTGAGACCCGTGCGGGCTGCTGCAGTTGGATTTGGATAGCCATCGGTCATGGATCTTCTGAAGCTCGCCTGTTTCGGATAGTCCAAGAATTGCGGTTGACATGTCAACTGCTAAAGGAGAGTCTCTTGGGAAAGCCTTTTGAACAGAAAAATGCAAAAATGTGATCAGAATTATGTTTGAACATGCTGGTAAAGAGCCTTTTGAAGAAATTCAGAAGATGACTTACAAATCCCCAACCGCATCTAGTGAATTCTTGGCCTCTGATGGCAAACTTACAGTAATCTGAGAGGAAGAGATCAACATAAGGACGTTCATCAACAATTGCAGCAACAGTGCCATTTTGAAGCGCATTAGCATATTCTTCAGGTGAGGCGAGAGGCACAAGCCTTGATCTGGCAATGTTAAGCTCCTCGGTCATGTAGTTTTCAGCAAATGAACCAACCTGGAAGCCAATTCGACCACTGCTACTGATGAGTGTATCTACTCCTTTTATAGGTGAATTAAGCTGTTGCACTGTAAGTATCGATGTGAGACTCGCTGTGTAGCTAGATGTAATGATCAGAACCACAAAAAGCCATATCAGAAGCACCATACGACCAAGCGTGCTCACTGTAGTCTCTCCTGAGAGTTTGATTTCATAAAAGATGTTAAGAACTTCAAACTTGAATTGCAATAACTAGCTTGAGGGGCTTTCGAGACTTACTGTGGGAGAAAAACATTGTAGAAAAGGTGAACCTGCATCGTAATAAGAGATTAGAGCTATAGCAATCTTCATTTTAGGCAGACATATTAGATGACTCTAGTGTACTAACCAGAGAATGGTAATGATTTGTCTCTTTGGCGGACCACGAAACTCATCATTTATACGGTGTTCAAGAATCCATATTGCAGCTCCAACAATAACGAAAAAAGATGCTGTTACTCCCCACATAGGAAGAGTAAACGGGCGTAAAAAGGCCCAAGGATTTTCGTTAAGTCTTGTGACAGGAGCAACAACGACAAGGCCTGACTCAATGTATGGCTGGGTGTAATCCACAATCTTGGTCCGTCTAGTGACAATGGCTATGTCACCTACAACAGCATCAAAGTCAACCCCAGTGGTGACCTTTTTGACCAGCTCATTGTAGTTTGGATTCGTTATACCATCTCCGAAAAAGATGAACTCATGAGGAACCGGATAAGAAAGCAGTTTTACCGCAGCTTCAAACACATCAATGCAATATCCTTGAACTTCGTTGCTACTTCCATTGACCCTTGAGACAAAGTCCTTGAAGCTTGCTCTATCAGGAACACCGATTCTCAACCGCCTTCCATTGTTACGAAAAACCCATCCACGAGGTGTAGTTGCAGTCCCACCAGGCCAAGTTACAGAGTTCAGATGTTGGTTTGAGCTAGAACGGTTAGGAGATTTGCTGTAAAATGATTCAGGCGGTACAATAGAAAGACCAGAATAGTTAGACCAGTAACCTATTTGGTGAACACCGTCATCAACCAAATTGATAATATCATATGAAGGATGTAGCATTGATCTGTCTAGATGAAACTGAACCGGGCCAGTTAGACCAGACATCTTTGTATGCACAATATAATCAAGAAGTAGTGATCCTTGATCAAATTTGCTTAGTGCACTTAGATTCAATGCTTCACCTTTCAAGCTGCCTAAATTTGCATGATTGGAGAAGGTAAGATTACCTCCAGCTTCCAGAAGTGCCTTAACAGCTCGAGCAATGATCCAGACAGTATCATAAGCATACAGACCATAGACATTTAACCCAATAGTCTTATTATTATCACTCAACTTGTTCTTCCACCGTGCTGCAAAGTCCCTTTTCTTTCTCGAATCTGGCGTGTGAAGACGCAGTGTTAGAACTCCATTGAATAATTTATTATCCAAACGATAATTTGAATCTAGCAGAGAAGACAACCAAGTTGTAGCTATCCAAACATAACCTTTCTCCATCATCCCTAACCTCTCTGCTTCCTTAAAGATCATATTGCCTGTATTTGGGAAAGTGTTCACAACAATGACCCGAGATTCCATTCCCCTGATCTTAATCAACTCCTCTATAATCTCAACTGGACTAGAAATCACAACATCCAGGGGAAGCACTGCCTTGTAAGAAATCCTGCAACGCCTCTCTTCAAGCTCATCGCCTAACGCTGTAACACCATTTCTGCTGTTATCATCATCGTTATATAACGCCACCACATCCGACCATCCATAGTATGTGATCATATCTGCAACGGCTCGCATCAGAAACAGATCGCTAGGTGCTGTCTGGACAAAATATGGGAATTGGAGTGGAGAGAGGCTAGGGTCAAGAGCTGTAAATGACAACATGGGAACAGTAAGCTCATTGGCAAGATGAGACAACACATGAGCCATGATTGATGTCTGTGGACCAATGATAGCCACTGCATCAGTCTCCATGAATTGCAACGCTGCAACAACAAAATAGCAAGTGTAAGTATAAAGTATATCCATCCAAACACAATCAAGAAAATGGAAACAAGATTGGATTTTTAAAGTCTTGTTGAACCTCCCATGATGCTGAGGAAACCACTGCGTTTAGCATCATTCATCATAATCTGCAATTTCGTTCCACCGAGGAAGCTAGGATCGGAATTTACATCTTCCTCAGCAGCTTTGAAAGCGAGATTAGCAGTTTCACCGTACATGGTGTTTAAACCAAATATAGCACCAACTTTAATAACAGGAGGAGGCTTAGAACTAGAACTAGAAGCTCCCTCTGAAAGTAACAACCCACCACCACCAAGAACAATGATGATGAAACTCAATAGAACCCAATTCATTGAGCTTAACATTGAACAACAAAATGAAACCTTTGAGTTAAAACCTAAACAAGATTTCACAAGCAGAGAGAGAATTAAAGCAAGTAGCTTTCAGTTTTCACCAGTGTCAGGGGAAATTAAAACCCTTTTACCTAAAAAAGGAGATGAATTTAGAGGCAGAGATTATACCAAACCCAAAAAACAAATCATCCTAAAAGAAGTAGGGAAAGGTTAGATTAATGGACTGAAAAGGGAAGACATGAGGGACAAGCAAGAGAAAGGGGGCAGGGGAATAAATATATATAAATCGTGGGTATGCTTGAAGATTTGAGAAAGGTACAAACTTTACTTTTGATGGGTTTTGAATTTTTCTGATTACTTACAAACAGTATCCATGGTGATGGAGGAGACGACTCAGCTAGCTTCAGCCTTCACGAGAGAACAGAGGAAAGCTTTTGATGAAGGGAAAGAAAACGTGGGGAATGACATGGACGACAACGACAGTAGTGATCAGTGGTCACCGAAACAACAAAGATCTCCATTTGGAGAAATTTGTCAAACCACTGAAACCATAATTTCTGAAAGTGTGCTTATATTTGGCAATGAGCTTTTTCGGCTCCATATAAATATTTGCACAAAAAAAAAAAGGCACTATATTTTTTTTTGCATTTTAACTATAAAAAAAAGGTATATATAATAAGAAAATTAAATATAATCAAATACCATTAAACGAGAAAAGATATATAAAATTTTGTGAGTTATCTGAAAAACCTATTCATATTACCACCAAAAAAATTAAAAAATCAACAGTAAATTTATATAAACTCAAAGAGTATTTATCAAAAAATATGAAAGTGGTAATTACTAATTAGGTCAAACATACTTTTTTTTGTCAACGAATGCACTTCTATTACTCAGAAAGGTTGTGGCAAAATAGACTTTTTCTTAATAACATTTGACATTACCGACTGAGGTAATGCCACTACCAAGTCTACCATTAATTATTTTGAGTGTAACGTTTGATGAAAGTGAACTTGTTAAAGTTTCAACAAATTTTGTAAATGGATACAAATAATGTAGAAAAGAAAAATTATAATGCAAAGTGGTGCTGTGTGCGTGCCTAGTGAAGTGTTGACTGCACAACCAATATCGTGCTTTGTGCACGATGAAAAGATTGAAATGATGAACGAAAGGAACCTGGGAATAATATAACAAAATTAGGGAGAAACAAAGTGTAATGGCTACTGGCTAAGTCCCATTACAAGGATATAGTTGGGACTTGTGTGGAATCTCCACTGAAATTGGACCATATTAAAAAAAATTCTTCATTTTCCCTATGATGGAACAAAATATCCCGTTGTGATTATTAGATGTAGGTAATATTATTTATTTATTTACATTTTTGACTACGGGAGTTTGTAAATGTTTGGCTTGTTATCATACTGTGTGTAAACTCTTTTGTATTAGTGTTTTAGTTAATGAACAAATCTTTTTATAAATCTGTTATGGTATTATAAACTTTATCTCACTCAAGTTTTTATTTATTAACTTCTTTTCTTTACTCGAACTAAATTCAAAGCTATATTATTTCGTCGAATCATTAAAGTAATGCTTAGAGACTTATAGTGAACACAAAAAGTCTTGTAATGAATAATATCTCATCAGTTAACTGTAATCTACATAGGTAAAAGCATTTGGACTGAAAAAAAGACCAAATGGTACACAAGATGACAAGAAGTGTTTGCACACGGTGGGTTGTATAACCTGAGGTTGCAAATTTACGCCTTTTTGTAGCAAAAACCAAGACTTTAGTACGACCACGCTTGGATTAGATTTTGCTCACCCACTTTGAATTAAACATTTACTTTAGATACTTTATCAGTGTATGGACTCACCAAAAGGAGTGTGCTCAAGAGCAAGCAGGAAGGAGTATCTGAACTTATAAACTATTTTCCTAATCGACGTTCTTATGAGAGTGAACCACAATACTCGAATAAAGAATTTCTCGTAAATTTATGGGTAAACATTCAGATTCAGTATCACAAAACCAAAACTGTTTCTGATCGATCAAAACTACAAAATTTGTTAACACAAAGTCTTCGAATAACCCGCAGATTAGCTCATGGGTTGGCGAAGCTTTCAAATCAGCATTTGCCTTCCTCTGGCGGAATGTTGAATGTCCACCCCGGAAAATCTGAATCCTCAAACAGAGATGTCGGAATCGCTTTGTAGAACGCTATAGGAACTTGCTTAACCCTTCTCCGAATCTGCCAATTTTAAGATCTCCTCAATTAGTTTCATCTAATGGTTATCGGTTTTGCAACTATAAATAAATAGAAGCCCAAAAAGTCGAGTGATCTTATATTAACAAAAGAGTTGATATCATATGAACCAGAGAGCTGCATTACCTCGTCCCCAAATATGGTGGCATATGAACCAGAGCTAAAATCTTCAATTTTCATTTCAGTGGTTTTCGCTCTGATGGTTAGATCAGTTTCTAGAGATGAGACAAACCTATTGAAAAGTGAAAAGAGGAATCAAGGAAATGACCAAATGTAGAAAAAATTTCAAGTTTCCGGATGTAATCGTTTGGTGAGCAAAATATACCTTGAAACTGGTGGGCAGTAATGATGGCGCAAAGTGTCAATCTCCCAGAGAGAACTTTCTGTAACAAGTAAGTTTCGTTTCCAGTAAAGCGAATATCAATAGTTCTCTTACAAAATGACTTAACAAGATAACAACTTACAGAAAGCAAAACGACATATTGTTCTCGACATTTCAAAACGGTCAAAACTTAACTTTGATCTACGGAACCCGGGGAATCATCGTTTTTTACTGGACAAATCATGATTCTATATGTGGGTGTAATTCTATGCTAGGGGGTGGAAAGTAAAAGTAAAAAATAAAGACTAGAATGATAACGACTTACTTAAGGCACCGGATTTCTTGGGATCACTCTCCTGGTTGTTGAAATAGTCAATACCAAGCTTTCGCTTTTTGCTGGTCTTTGGTTGGCTCTCGTTGTGTTCATCAGCCTCTGCGTTTGATTCATTGGCATTTTCAACGGTTTCCTGAACAAGATTGAACCTATCATTATAAGTCCATGCTTTTTATACATTTTTTTGTTCACTTGTGAGCGAAATTAAACAGAAGTCATTTTCCTATCTGGTAATATGTACTTGGCATTTTCAAGCACAAACAATGATAGGTCGTACCTGCACAAGATGGTTGATTGTAGGATTTCTTCGTAAAAGGTTGTAGATCAAAGCCGTTATGACCAACGATCCCGCGGGAGGAATGGAAAGTGACAACCTGCTTAGTTTCTTTGTGAATGAAGCTGCCAGATATGCTGGAAGCATTGATGATTTCAGGCAAGCATCAAGAAGCTGCAGAAAGCGTTTCAGTTACAGTGGGAAGAAGAACAGATTATAAAGTAATCCGTATTTCATTGGTACTACAATATGGCAATACCTGAAGAAATTTTGCTCGGTGCTTTGCAACAAAGACAGAAGGAACCAGTAACGCATACAGTTTTTCATAAAAGTTCGGATACTCCAAACCATGTTGGGTCATGAGGATGAAGAGACTGCTAAGAGCCATCACACTGACAACTCCCCCAATGTCATATGATTTTGTTAAGAAGTCGCTGCGAAGTATGATGAAACATATGTAAGCGTTTATTGAAGGACAATGACATATATTGAATGAAAGAAGCTTTGGTAAGTATGCCCACCATAACATTGTAGGATTAGATAGATGGGGAATGACTGTCTGGTGAATACTAGCGAGAACCTGGTTATCACAAGATAGCATATTGGTAAGTCTTCGTCCATGTCGTATTTTAGACAAATGGCTGGTTATGAAAGTAAATTGGCTTACCTCCTTGTAAACATCAAGGGGGAGAGGCAGTCTGAGAAATGAAATCCATGCTTTAGTGAACTTCAACTTCATCCTCTTGCTAATTGTCGTCGGAGAAAGGAGCTGGAGTTTTAACAGAATGAAATTACGAGGCAAAAGTGAGCAATTGCATGCCAAGAAGAAAACTTATTCACGGATTCAGTGTATATTTAGCAAACTTGCAAAACTCACAGTGCTGTCTTGTTCCTCAGTTTTTTTCTTTTTCTTTTTCGGTTTCTCACTACTACTTTCATCTGCAAATACTAATAACTCTTTTAGCAAATTTAAACACATATTGGAGTCATCTCCACTGAAATGGAAAACATATAGTCAAAAAGCTCGGAAACAATCACCTGACCCACTCCACATCTCGTGATGAGACTTTTCAGCTTGTTTCTCAGGAGGTGGAATTTGGGACAAAACTTGATAGAGCTTGCGAACAGAGAGTTCTAGGCTACAATTCAATAATTTTCCAGATCATCCATAACACAATAACAAAAAAAACAGCTTAAAGATAACATTCAAACAGTCCGAAAGGAAGGAAGAACAACAAATATAAGATATACAACAAACACATACTGATACTAACCTTTCTTTTGGATCATTCTCAGCCTCACTATTCTCGGTCGCCATTCTATCACCTACCAAAATAAAAACTTACATTATGCATCAAGACGATAAAAAACGAAAGGATATCAAGTAATGAAAAAGAACAAAAAAAACCCACCAGACAAGACTGATGCTTCCAATGTTTTCACAAACTTCTCCATGCTGATGTAGGTAAAATAGCTGGGCATAAATCGACATTAAGAGTCAAAACAAAATCCCAAATGAGCAAATAAGAGCAAAGCTAAAGCAGACGAAAGAACATGGAGTATATACATAATTTATGAAGCAAAGGGTTATCAACATACCGGACATCAATGTATTTGAAGTACTTTGAAGTAAGTATATCCAAGAATATCTCAACATCAACTTCAGAGTGAATCTACAGAGACAATACTAAAAACATCAAGCACTGCAAAAACAGTTACTATTTCAATACCAAGTGATAAGATTAACAACTTACAATAGCATGAAGTACTCTCTGGTAGATTGAAGAATGAAACCTTCCAACATTCAAAAGCTTTACAAACTCCATCAATGTTCCCAACACAATTCCCTAAATCAACCACCAAAAACATTTTAGATAACAAAACAAACAACGCTATGATAAGTAAAGTAATGCAGAGAAGAAGATACCCTTAGATCATCTTCTGACTGTTGAGAGACGAGAACATCGAGTAAAAGCTTGACGAATTCGTCAAATTTTGATCTGAGCCAAGCTTTGAAAACAACTTCAGGGTCATCTTTGGTTTTGGTTGAAGGAGTAGACGATGAAGTCGAAGGAAGCTGAGAGAGGAGAGGAGTGAAAAACGATTGGAGTGAGAGGAGCGACTCTACGACGAACTGCGGCGGAGACTCAGGTGTGACGAAGGTGAGAAGGAGAGGAAGGTTATTGATGTGGGAGCGAGAAATGAGTAAGTCGTTTCCTAGTGATTTGAGCTCTTTCAAAGTGTATTTATCTTTCTTCTTCTGCTTATTCGAGAGGATTGACGCCATTGTTTGGTAAGCTTTCTCTGGTTCGTGGCGCGGAGACGGTTGAAGAAGAAGAAGATGAAGAGAGGCACCACAACACTAAAAAAAACCTAACGATGTAATTGCAAACAAGACGGCGTCGTATTTAGTACTCAGGAAATACTAAATTATATTTATGTCCCCAAATTATATAACATATCAAGATTTGGCCCGGATATTTTTTTTCTCTCAATTATAACGCTATACTGTACAAAGAAGGATCGAAGTTTGGAAAGGATAGCTTCTGAAGCAGTGGCATTACACAAATATAATACACGAACATGAACACGAGTATGAGAATAAAATATAGCAACTAAATTGTGAAAAAATATTTGATTTTGTTACTCCTCCAAAACACTACAAAAGTTGGAAAAAAAAAAGGCTCTTCTTCGATCGGTATCTCGATCGATGTTTCCATCTCTGTCTTTTCTCCAATGCTGTTTCTCGGGTTGTTCCTCTTCTTCTTGGTCCGAGTTTTCTTCCTCCTCTTCTTTCTTCTCTTCCTCTTTTTCATCTTCTTTCGGTGGATCATAAGGCATTGGCGGTGGTAATGGTGTCTTCATAAGACTTAACTTGGGGAAAATGTCAGGCCTCCTCCCAGGTTTAGGTCTCTCCCACTCCTAAACAGTATATCACAGCAAAAAGTAAAACCAGGAATTATAAAAAAACATTACCATGGAACAAGCTTTTTCTATTCAACATGAGGTGCTTGCTTCTATAAAGAATATTGCAAGCCATTTGATGCCAATGTATTGAACCTAAGTAGTGAAGATGCAGTCGCTGCAGCAGATCATTGTGCGGAGCAAGGAGCAAGGAGCTGCGAGGGAACATGAGTCATGACTCTACATCTGATCATAGACATATGATGCTCGACAAGGAAGCAGAGCTGACGCGTCATAGTTGGAGTGGCTAAGATGAACTGAAGTTAGAATGCGATGAGCTGGATACGAAGATAAAGCAGGATTGGGAGAGAAGATATTTGGAGAATATTCTTCTTGACATTTAAGGAAAAATAAGGCTTGGGGCGCAAGCAATTGCCGTAAGAGGAAGCTTCGAAGATATTTTTGTTAGGGTTTTGAGAGGCTGAGTTTAAATAGCCTAGGGGTAGCCGCAGAACGTCTTCGAACACTTAGAAACTATTGTGTAAGATTATAAACTTCAAGGCTATCAAAAAAAGCTTAGAAAGTGAGTGTTGTTCTTCATTTAGATCTACACTAGGGGTGTTTAGATAGAAGAGAGAAGAGAGCTGGATCCATAGCACTATGGACATTGGAAGGTGTCCGTCAAACAAGTCATTCATAGCTTTGATATGGAAGCCTGGTTTGCTGTGGAGGATGGTTGGACATAGCCAATGGTGAAAGATGACAAAGGAGAATTGAAGCCAAAAACTAGGAAGCAGTGGAGCGAAGGATAGAAAGCTGAGGCAAAGCACAACTCACAAGTCCTGTCTGTTATCTTTAATGCCTTGCCGTTAACTCAGCTCAACAGTGTTCAAGGATGTGTATCAGCTAAGGAAGCTTGGGATATCCTCCAAGTCACTTTTGATGGTGAAACCGTTGCTGATTACAAAAGTTGTCTGAGCTCTATAGCACAAGAAGCTATAGTCTTAGGAAAACGATACAAAGACAAGAAACTGGTGAAGAAATTTATCAGGAGTTTGCCTGATAAGTTTCAACCACATAGATCTGCTATCGATGTCTCATTAAACTCAGATGAGCTGAACTTCAATCAAGTGGTCGGGATGATGCAGGCATATGAGCTGCAGTTGAAAAAGAAGGAACAGTGCGTTGAACGGTCATTTGCATTGAAAGCTGTTGAAATGCAGAAGGTTGAAGACAGATAGGGTGTTACAGATGAAGAAAAAGTAGGATTGTTGGTGAGAAAATACTTTCCAAAAATGGAGCGAAGTCAGCGCAGAGGAACCTCATCTTTTTCTAAACCTGAATCAGAGAAGGATTCTAAAAAGATTGATAAACAAGAGAGGCAATGTACGGAGTGTGAGGGATATGGACACCTCAGGATGGAGTGTGCCAACTATAAATGGTGAGGGTCGTTGCAATGCTATGAGTGCAAAGTATACGGACACACCAAGGCTGAGTGTCCTACGAAAGAAAGCAGATCCAAGTTGTTTGTCATCTGGAGCGACAGTGAGTTGTACGGCGAGGAAAAGGATGATGAAATACTTAATAATTATGTTGCCTTACTAGGTGTTATTTAAGAAGATGAAGAGGATGATGGCATTGAGACAACTAATAAGATCAAACACACTTTTGTGTTTGATTCAGAAGATGATGAAGCAGATCTATTTGTTGATGAACAAGTCGCTTTGCTTACTTCAAGTCTAATTCAAAAGAAATAGGAGAATGTTGATTTGATAGATGAAAAAGAAGCTCTAACCATAAGGTTGGAAATCTAACTACAGAACTTGAAGAAGAAAAGACTAAGTCACAGAGACTTGAGAAGCAACTGGAAGAACAACTGAGTAACATCAGGATGCTAAACAAAGGAACAAAGGACCTTGACACAATTCTTAGCAGTGGAAGATCTAGTACTGTGAAGTGGAATCTCGACTACCAAGGTAAAGATGGCTCGACATCCACTAGGTTTGTTAGAGGTCTGACATCATAAGACGAGGCTGCTGAAGTCCAAGAATTGTCACACACGACACCTAGACCTTCTAAGGATAACTATAGGAGGACCAAAGGTGTGTTTTCTCAGAAACAATCTTTTTCCTCTTACAGAGCTCCGTTCAGAGTCACTACTAGAACTCAGCCACTTGCTGCATACGGGCTAGCTGGTAATCCCTATTCGTCACAATATGCTTATGGACTAGTTTTCAATATATGTTGCAGTCGGAAGAGCGGATGTTGGTACTATGAAAGTCTTAACCACTACAAGGCTCAATGTTATGAGTTATGCAGCAAAAGACACACCACAAAGTCATGAGACAGAGCAAGCCGCTGTATGTCAAGAAGAGAGATCTATCCTGCAATGTTGCATATGCAGCCAAAAAGATTGGTTTTGATCAGAAGAAATGGTACTTCGACAGTGGATGTTCCAAACACATGATTGGGTCCCACACCAGTCTGTCCTATTTCGAGAATGTTACAGCAGGAAAAGTTACCTTTGGAGATGGTGCTAAAGGCAGTATCAAGGGTAAAGGTGCTATAGGTGGAGGAACACAGCCTAGTCTCAAAGATGTGTTTCTTGTTGATGGGTTGAAAGTTAATCTTATTAGTGTCAGTCAGCTGTGTGATGAAGGTTTAGATGTTACATTTACTAAACGAGACTGCAAAGCTGTTGATCAACAAGGTTCTGTAAAACTTGAAGGCAAGCGATCAGGTAATAATTGCTATATGTAGAAGGCAACAAGCCATTGCTACCATGTGTCTACAGGAACAGACACAGAGCTCTGTCACCAAAAGCTGGGACACCTAAATATACGCCCAATGCTTAAGCTGGAACATCGGGAAGTTGTGAGAGGGATACCGAAGCTTAAGACTGATCAGCACTTTGTGCGTGGACCATGCAACTAAGAGAAGCAAGTCAAGGTTCTCACAAGCCTATTTCTGACATTCGCACTAGTCATGTATTCGAGTTGGTTCATATGGACCTCATGGGTCCCATTCGTGTTCATAGTATGACTGGGAAACGGTTTATTTTTGTTATGGTAGATGACTTCTCTCGCTACACATGGGTCAGATTTCTTCGGGAGAAGTCTGATACACTCGAGTGTTTTCATATTCTTTCATTGCAGATCAAGGGTGGAGAATGGGCAAATTAAGACTATTCGCAGTGATCATGGTGGAAAATTCCAGAATGACATGTTTGATCATTTATGCACAACACAGGGAATTGCTCATCAATTTTCAGCACCTCGAACACCATAGCAGAATGGTGTGGTTGAACGTAAGAACAGAACCTTGCAGGATATGGCCCGAGCAATGCTCCATCGAAACCAGATCTCTCAACACTTATCGGATGAGGCTGTCAACACTGCATGTTAATTATTAATCGTGTGTATGTTCGACCTAGCACTTCTAAGACACCCTACAAACTGTGGAAAGCCAAAACTCCCTCGGTTAGTTACTTTCATGTTTTCGGTTGTGTTTACTACATATTGAACGACAAAGATCAGCTAGGGAAGTAACCGTAAGGGCTCTAATACCAAACTGAAACAACCCGACCCGTACTACTTAATTAACCCCACCAAAACACAATTCATCATTAAACCAGCAACAACCAATAACATGCACAACAAAAAATGATAATATTAATCAACTCAAATACACAACATCAATACAATAACTTTATTAACCAGTCTATCCAACGATCTAACATAATTCTATCCAAGGTTCCATTAACGTAACCATACATAACCATCAACACACAAACGAGACCCTAGATCATCCTCCTCCTCATCGCCATGATTCCACGTCACAAACCTACACACCACAAACAACAATTGAGATGCGTAAGTATTATCACAAATACTTAGTGAGGCAATCCTCTCATCTACTGGGCTATACACACAAGCAACTGAGAAACCAATGTTTAATAAGTAACACCGTACACAATCAAACCAGGAAAAACAAGCATCAGCCGCTGCTGAAAAGATTGGTGTCGACCGACACTGCCTCAGTGTCGATCGACACTCCTCCTTGGTGTCGATTGACACTGACTCCGCAGATCGTTCTTCTCGAAGCCGAAAGTCGCATAACCGCTTCCGAAATCCTTCTAATCGTCTGAAACTCACCCAAAACTCCTGTAAACTCATGAAAACCAACAACCAACCACAAGAACACAAGAAAACAACACAAACAGCAATAAAACAAGCAAAACAAAGGATTCTCAGGCTTAGATCAGCCATGTTCATGCACTCACCTCTTTTGCAGGAAGTTTCTGACCCAAACAGACGAATCCAACACCTTAGAAATCTTCTCCTTCGTTCCTAGCTCTAGATCTCCACTCCACAGGAACAGATCTCTCCAAACCAGCCAAGAATCTCTCCAAAAAACCTCCAAACTCTCAAGAATACTTTTCTCCCTCTCTCTAAACATCGACAAAACAACTTCGCAAAACCCTTTCCGTCGACCTCCCACTTAAATAACCCGGTTATAAGGTTTTCTTTAAACCAAACCAACCCAATTCGATAATTAAATCAATTTAGACAAACCAAAAAAATACTGGTGTCGATCGACACCCATCCCCAAAATCCCCAATTTGCTTCACATGTTACATATAGAATCAAACCGAAGCATATATATGAAGATATTATAATATCAGTAAGATATATAGTTGTATTGTTTTAACATATAAGGTTGTTTTATTTGGTAGAGGCAAAACTGATTGCTTTACTTGTTTTCCATAATGCTTCAAGATATCAAATGACGTATACTTTCATGTAGACCGGTTTATTACCGTAGAGTACATGTTTTTGTAGCGAAAAATAAAAAGGTTAGTTTCTAATATTGGACCTTGGACCTCTTGAGAGTTGTGATTTCTTATAAGCTACTGTAGTGTAAAGTAAATGTGTAAATACTCATCAAAGAGATATACTAACATGGCATATTTTCTCTTCTATTTGGATTGAAACATCGTTAGAAACTGAAAATTTGGAACTAATTGTAATGACTGAAAAATCATTAGCGACTTAAAAATATCAGATTCGATTCAATTGTGGGGACAGGCTATGACGTTTATTGGCTGTCAAGATTATGATTTAATGGAAAATAGATTATATTGAAGATTATGTATGCCAAATGTCACTTTCTAGTTCAAAGTTAATAGTGAATCTTACTTATATTTTAAATGTAGATTATATAATTTTTGTTATTTAATTTTAGTTTAATGGAAAATAGATTATATTAAAGATTATAATTTAATGGAAAATAGATTATATTGAAGATTATTATGTTTGCCAAATGTCACTTTCTAGTGAAAAGTTAAGAGTGAACCTTACTTATATTATAAAAATACATTATATACTTTTTGTAATTTAATTTTAATTTAATAAAAATATATTATATTGAAGATTATAATTTAATAGAAAATATATCATATTGAAGATTATGTTTGCCAAATGTCACTTTCTAGTGCAAAGTTAAGAGTGAACCTTACTTTATTATATAAGATTTTACTTTTTTTTTTAATGTTGAAAGTAACATAACATAATATAGTCTTATTTGCTTTTTACTTGAAATGATGAAAAAGAAAACAAAGAAAGATGTGTCTTTAAGATAAATAGTATTACTTTTATATCTTAAAATTATTTCAGCATTATCTAATTTAGTATTCATTTCTAACTTTAAATGGTGAAATAATTAACAAAAAAATGTACCCTAAAATTATTTTACCATTATGTAAAATTTGAAATCTATTTTATTTAGTATGATGATATTATTAAATTCAATTATAAAATATTATAACCATGTATTTAGAACTAAGAGAAAAGACACATGTCAAAAAAAAGGGTAAGACATGTCAACTCTACAATGCTTCTTTAAAAAAAACCTTATTTGCTATACTAATACACAAAAATTACAACTCTTATTATCATAATTGATATGTTCTATGATGATTTGATACATTAATTATAATTAGCAAACTTATATTAATTGGAAAACATTAAACAAATATAAATATGGGAACGTAGATGTTGTTTATTAATACACAAAAAAATATCAAGTCTACACAACAAAAAGAAATCTAAACATTTAAAAACAAAATATGAAAAATCTCACTATTTTCCTATATTTTTTAAATCTTTGTATTTTTGGTCATGTATCCAGCTCCGGAATTAGGATCTTTAACGAACTCGAAAATAACAAAACCATGTGGATGAGATGTAATTGTAAAGATGATGTTCTAGGTCCAGCAATAATACCAAACGGATGGAATTATACAACTTATTTCACACCTAATTTGTTCGGTACGACGCGTTTTATATGTATTTTAAAACAAGGACCTGAATTTAAACTATATCAGAACTTCAGAGCATTTAAAGGCCATGGCTTATGGGATTGGAGAGCACGAGAAGATGGAATTTATTTAAGAAGAAAATTCTATGGGAGATTTTTTTCTAGAACAGATAATCTGCATAAAGAGCTTGATTGGATAAATTAATCATGAAAGAATTACTAGAATGTTATCCAAAAGTTGATTTATTACTCATATCTATAAATCTTCTAAATATTACTCAAATTTTTAGTGCCCTGGGTGTAATTACAATTTATCCCTTGAGTTTAGTTTTTCGATTTTAAGTAAAAAAAATATAAAATAAAAATACACATCAACAAATTAAAATACACATCATATCCGATTTTCCACGTGACTAAACAGTTTTTTTTCAGAAAAACAATTGTTTTTTTCTTGTTTATGTCAAAGAGAAAACAAACAGTTTCTACTATTCACAGCCAAAAAAAAACACCTCTCTCTCTGTCGTCATCTCTCGTCATCTCTCGTCGTCTCATCGATGCCTGTGAAGAAGATTCTCTGGGCGATTCTATGGTGTGTGATCCTAATTCTAGACTCGTCTCTACTGGTTTCACAAAACCTAATTGCTCAGGTTCGAATCCTCTCACTCTCGATTTCAATTTCAAATATACTATTTTCCCCAATTACTTGTCAAAATTTGTTCAATTTGGCTTTTGATTTAGCAGATGAGACTATAAAGTTCATAAACGCTGGGGAGGCGGAGGCGTCTTTTTGTTCGTCGGCGGCGTTTTTCTATTAGCCTGACTCCCTGCTTCTGTCAACACCATCGCCGGCAAAGTTTGAGCCATTTTCTATTATAACAAAGTCGCCACCAAGAAAAGCGGCGGCGGAGCACCAGCCGGAGATGGAGAAGAAGCGGTTAAAGGAAAAGGAAGGATCTCCGATGAGAAACAAAAGCTTTATGAGCAATGCTTAAACGCTCCTTGTCCTGTTCGCTACTTGACCCCCAAGGAGGTTGAGCGTGAGGCGCAGCGTGAGAAGCTAGGGTTGATTAGTAAAGAGAAGCAACGAGATATAGAGATCCAGAAGAAAGGAGGAGCTGCTTCAATGGGAGTCACAGATGAACCGATCCGGATTGGTACCGCTGGTTTGGATTACGTTTCGTTAGGGATCTTTGAGGCTGATGACTTGCCTTAGTATAATGTGACTGAAGAAGATGGGGAGAGACTTGCGAAGGAGTATAGTAAAGTGTTGATGAGAGAGCATAGAGAGCGTCGTGCAGCTGAGACTGCATTTTTGAATTTGAAGAAAGCTGCGATTGAGGCGTTGCCGGAGAATCTGAAGAAGGCTGCGTTAGAGCTTGAGTTGACTCCGTTTCCGGCGAATCGTGGTATGGCTACTCTTACTCCGCCTATTGAAGGGTATCTTGAGAAGGTTATGGATGCAGCTAAGAAGAGCTCAAGTAAAGAGAAGCTGAGATGATTTCGTTTTTAAAGGTTAGAGATTTTTGTCTTGATCTTGCTGTTGCTTTAGAGATGAGCTTTTACCGTTTGTTTTTATTCCGATCAATGCACCATTCAGGATTAAAATGGTTAGTACTTAGTAGTATTGATCTTTGAGTGTTGGATTCACTTTGTTGTGGCAAATGGCTCCGAATTGATAGTAGTAGTCTGGTGTCTTAGGTTTATGATGTTGTAGAAAATGGCTCAAACTTTGCCGGTTAGTTAAGACCTTCTTCTCCGTAATTGTTAAGACTTGTAAGTATCTCTTCCTCTCCATGGTCTTCTTTTGGCAACTCATTCATTTTCTGTTTGCAGTTGTGTTCATTTTCATACAAAATGTAAAACTCATTTTCATAGGTTCTCATACTGTACTCAAGGCTTGTTTGAAGTGACCTGCTAATGTCTATGTCTTTAGTGAAATTCATAACTTAGTTCATGTTGAGTTAGTTTCTGTATAGCATGACTAATGTATGTTTTATTCTTATGCTTAGTTTCTACATTCTCAGCAAAGAAAAGCAAGAAGAAGAAGGCAAAGGGTGAAGAAGAAGAAGAAGAGGTGGTGGCAATGGAAGAGGACAAGTCAGAGAAAAAGAAGAAGAAAGAAAAGAGGAAGATGGAGACAGCAGAGGAGAATGAAAAATCAGAGAAGAAGAAAAAGAAGAGTAAAGCTGGAGGATAAAAGGAACATGCTATAAATTAATTAAGAAACACAGCTTATACAAATTGCCATCTTTCTATATAACATTGAATTGAGGCTATATGATACATATTTATGTGAATTGAGGTCATATGATACACATTGAATTGAGGCCATATGATACATATCTCTGTGTATTTAATATTGATAAATATTAAATAAAGGAAAAAGATGGCTAGCTACACAAAGTATTGGTGAATACATGGTCACACATGCCAAATATACTATTGTATATTCAACTACACAGAGTATATGTATTACATGACCACATGCATGGACTATATGACATTATGCGGTCAACATCATAGACATATAATCCAGTACACTGGTCAATTGACTCCGGCAAAGACCGGCGTTGACTCCAGCGTTGACCACCACTTAAAAAGAAAATTCTAAATTAAAAAAAAAATTATTATAGTAAATTATTTATGGGTTTTCATGATTAAAAGACATTTTCTATTCAATATCCAAATATTTTTTATATATCTCTAATATATTCATCTTATAATTAATTACTTTTTATTTTTCAAGCTAAAGTAAATAATTAAATAAAAATCATTTATAATTATTTTCAAGATATAAAAATTCATTTATAATAATCTTCAAGATATAAAATCATTTATAATTATGTTCAAGATATAAAAATTTCTAATTATTTTCAAGATATATATATATATATATATATATAAATCTCTCATAATCAATAAAATCAATAAAATTATTTGATTACTACAAAATCAATAAAATCAAATTCAACTACTTTCATTAGAAAATAATATGCAAAAGATTGAGTATATGACTCTTTACTCTAAATTTTGCATGGTAATTGTTATAAAAAAATTTAGACACTCTTTTCTTTAAAATTTACATACTCAAAATAACATATAAACAACAAAAAGTTAACAATATTTACTTTTAACATATGAACATTTTCATTTTTACTCTCTTTTACACAATTACAATATGTTAAATTAATTTTTAGAATTTTTTTTTCAAGTTTGGGTTCTCTATATTACATTTAAGATATATTTAGGAAATATATTAAAAATATCTTTAGATATTGAATTAACATATAAACAACAACAAAAAATTCACAATATCTATTTTTAACATATGAACATTTTCCTTTTTACCCTCTTTTACACAATTACAATATGTTAAATTAATTTTTAGAAATTTTTTTAAGGTTTGGGTTCTCTATTTTACATTTAAGATATATTTAGGAAATATATAAAAAATATTTAGATATTGAATAGAATATTTTTTAATTAATAAAAACCATAAATGATTTAATATAATAACTTCTTATTTTTTATTTTTTATTTTTAATTTTAGAAATTTTTTTTTGGTCAATGCCGGAGTCAACACTGGTTTTCACCGGAATTAATCAATCAGTGTACCAGATTGTATGTCTATGGTGTTGAACATATTACGTCATATAGCTCATGCATGTGGCCATGTAATACATATACTTTGTGTAGTTGAATATACAATAGTATAGTTGGTATGTGTGACCATGTATTCACCTATACTTCATGTAGCTAGCCATCTTTTTTCCTTAAATAAACATACATGTTATGGCTGAGTTATGTATTTCGTACGGTTGAGTTATGTATTTTGTACGACTGAGTTATGGCTGAGTTATGTACTTGGTACGGTTTCGTTTGGCTGATATGGCTGAGTTATCGACATAAACGGCTGACTTATGAAATATTTGTAAATTAGAATTATTATAACTCAAAATTAAAATATAGAAATGAAAAAATGAATATTACAATCATTATAAGCAATAAAAAGTAATAATTATAGACAAAAATTGATTTTTACACAGTCTGATCAAAATGTGTAAAACATTCAAAACATGACATTTAGGGGTTAGGGTTAGGGTTAGGGTTAGAGGTGTAGGGTTCATATTTCCAACATTATGGGTTTTAATATAACAATTTGGTTTTGGTTATATTGTGTTTGGTTTAAGGTGGTAATTTGGATATACCTAATATGATAATCATTTGAAAATTTTTAAAAAATTGAAATTACTTTTCGGTTATTTCCGGTTATGGGTCGGTTAGATGAATATATAACTATAAATAATCCAAATGTTATCCAAATTAGGTCGATTAACTTAATATAACCGATAGCAAGCCGAATATAACCGTAAATAATCGAAAATAATGGAAAATAGTTTCCAGTTCGGTTCGGTTTGGTCGGTTATTTAGTCATTCTAATTTGAGGGTTGGCTGAGTTATGGTAAAGTTATGGCTGAGTTATGCAACGGATATATTAATTTATTATATATATACATTCTCGAGAATACAAAAAGTGTTATTGGGGAGACACAAACAATAATTATGTTTATTGTTAAGAACCACAGGTCTCATAAATGTGATTTTAGCAATTTTTTATTTAAAAGGAATTCAAAATTTGAATTTGAATTTGATTTTTTTTTTTAATAAAAGTATTTCTCAAACATTTGACTGATATGGCTGAGTTATCGACATAAACGGCTGACTTATGAAATATTTGTAAATTAGAATTATTATAACTCAAAATTAATATATAGAATGAAAAAATGAATATTACAATCATTATAAGCAATAAAAAGTAATAATTATAGACAAAGATTGATTTTTACAGAGTCTGATCAAAATGTGTAAAACATTCAAAACATGACATTTAGGGGTTAGGGTTAGGGTTAGGGTTAGAGGTGTAGGGTTCATATTTCCAACATTATGGGTTTTAATATAACAATTTGGTTTTGGTTATATTGTGTTTGGTTTAAGGTGGTAATTTGGGTATACTAATATGATAACCATTTGAAAATTTTAAAAAAATTGAAATTACTTTTCGGTTATTTCCGGTTATGGGTCGGTTAGATGAATATATAACTATAAATAATCCAAATGTTATCCAAATTAGGTCGATTAACTTAATATAACCGATAGCAAGCCGAATATAACCGTAAATAATCGAAAATAATGGAAAATAGTTTCCGGTTCGGTTCGGTTTGGTCGGTTATTTAGTCATTCTAATTTGAGGGTTGGCTGAGTTATGGTAAAGTTATGGCTGAGTTATGCAACTGATATATTAATTTATTATATATATACATTCTCGAGAATACAAAAAGTGTTGTTGGGGAGACACAAACAATAATTATGTTTATTGTTAAGAACCACACGCCTAATAAATGTGATTTTAGCAATTTTTTATTTAAAAGGAATTCAAAATTTGAATTTGAATTTGATTTTTTTTTTTTAATAAAAGTATTTCTCAAACATTTGACTGATATAGCTGAGTTATCGACATAAACGGCTGACTTATGAAATATTTGTAAATTAGAATTATTATAACTCAAAATTAATATATAGAATGAAAAAATGAATATTACAATCATTAGAAGCAATAAAAATTAATAATTATAGACAAAGATTGATTTTTAAACAGTCTGATCAAAATGTGTAAAACATTCAAAACATGACATTTAGGGGTTAGGGTTAGGGTTAGGGTTAGGGTTTGAGATGTAGGGTTCATATTTCCAACATTATGGGTTTTAATATAACAGTTTGATTTTGGTTATATTGTGTTTGGTTTAAGGTGGTAATTTGGATATACTAATATGATAACCATTTGAAAATTTAAAAATTTTTGAAATCACTTTTCGGTTATTTCCGGTTATGGGTCGGTTAGATGAATATATAACCATAAATAATCCAAATGTTATCTAAATTAGGTCGATTAACTTAATATAACAGATAGCAAGCCGAATATAACCGTAATTAACCGAAAATAATGGAAAAAATAGTTTCCGGTTCGGTTCGGTTTGGTCGGTTATTTAGTCATTCTAATTTGAGGGTTGGCTGAGTTATGGTAAAGTTATGGCTGAGTTATCGTTTAGGGTCTTCTAAATAATATGAAAACATATTCTTCTTTCTTTCCTAGGTCTTTTGTTCTGTCAGATTCCTAATAAGTATTAAAACGTCTCTCGATGTCACAAAAAGTGTTGCTAGGGAAGCGCGAAAAATCACTAATTCTGTGCCTGCTCAAATCCACACGCATAATAAATTCATAAAGTGAGATTTTTATCACAATATATTATTGCAAATAATATCTGGGTCTTTTGTTTTGTCAGATTCCTAATAAGTATTAAAACGTCACTCGATGTCACAAAAGTGTTGTTAGGGAAGCGCGAAAAATCACTAATTTTGTGCCTGCTCAAATCCACACGCATAATAAATTCATAAAGTGAGCTTTTTATCACAAGATATTATTGCAAATAATTAACTAATTATTATTCGAATTTAGAATTCTATTTTTCTAAAAGTATTTTTCCACAATTGAATATTAAAATTATTATAACTCAAAATTTAAATTTAGAATGGAAATATGTCTATTATTAGGTTAACTGATGGTTTCACGCCAAAATATCGCTTTACGGCTGAGTTATAATCATTGCGGGAAAATGAAAGGTAATGTGACGGCTGAGTTATAATCATTACGGGAAAACGAAAGGTCATGTGATGGCTGAGTTATAGTGAGTTATAGCTGAGTTATCACAAGAAACAATCTGAAAGTAAATGGATGATATATATGGCTTTACGGCTGAGTTATAATATTTACGGAAAAACGAAGGATCATGTGACGGCTGAGTTATAGTTAGTTATGGCTGAGTTATCACAAGAAAAATCTAACAGTAAATAGATGATAACATGTGTTATTATTGACTTAAGTTGAGTTATGGACTTAACTCAAATTTTATTCAAAAATGTTACCAATCACTAACAAAACTAACTTTTTAATTAGTTATTTATTTCTCCTAAATTATTATTTTTTATTATCATTTCAAACGAAAATAGACATAGACCTATATGTTATTCAAAAATGTTACCAATCACTAACAAAACTAATTTTTTTGAAGTTGAGTTTGAATAATCATGTGTTATGGTTGATGTACAAGTTTGAGGTATATCATTTGTAAAATTGTTAACTCAAAAGATTATTCAACATCATGGAAATTTTCATGAGTTAAAGATGTGGTAAGTTGAGTTATCTATTTTTTTAATTAAAGAAAAACGAAAATTCATTTATATAAAACAAAAAAATTGTTTTTTCGTTTTTATTTAATTCATATATGAAGAAAAATAATTTTTACTATTTTTCTTTTATTTAATAACTTTTTTAATTAGTTATTTTATTTCTCCTAAATTATTATTTTTTATTATCATTTGAAATGAAAATAGACATAGACCTAAATTTTATTCAAAAATGTTACCAATCACTAACAAAACTAATTTTGTTGAAGTGAGTTTGAATAATCATGTGTTATGGTTGATGTACAAGTTTGAGGTATATCCTTTGTAAAATTGTTAACCAAAAGATTATTCAACATCATGGAAATTTTCATGAGTTAAAGATGTGGTAAGTTGAGTTATCTATTTTTTTTAATTAAAAAAACGAAAATTCAGTTATATAATACAAAAAATTATTTTTTTCGTTTTTATTTAATTCATATATCAAGAAAAATAATTTTTACTGTTTTTCTTTTATTTAATAACTTTTTTAATTAGTTATTTTATTTCTCCTAAATTATTATTTTTTATTATCCTTTGAAATGAAAATAGACATAGACCTAAATTTTATTCAAAAATGTTACCAATCACTAACAAAACTAAATTTTTTGAAGTTGAGTTTGAATAATCATGTGTTATGGTTGATATACAAATTTGAGGTATATCCTTTGTAAAATTGTTAACTCAAAAGATTATTCAACATCATGGAAATTTTCATGAGTTAAAGATATGGTAAGTTGAGTTATCTATTTTTTTTAATTAAAAAAAAACGAAAATTCAGTTATATAAAACAATAAATTATTTTTTTTGTTTTTATTTAATTCATATATCAAGAAAAATAATTTTTACTGTTTTTATTTTATTTAATAACTTTTTTAATTAGTTATTTTATTTCTCCTTAATTATTATTTTTTATTATCATTTAAAATGAAGATAGACATAGACCTAAATTTTATTCAAAAATGTTACCAATCACTAACAAAACTAATTTTTTTGAAGTTGAGTTTGAATAATCATGTGTTATGGTTGATGTACAAGTTTGAGGTATATCCTTTGTAAAATTGTTAACTTAAAAGATTATTCAACATCATGGAAATTTTCATGAGTTAAAGATGTGGTAAATTGAGTTATCTATTTTTTTAATTAAAAAAACGAAAATTCAATTATATAATACAAAAAATTATTTTTTTCGTTTTTATTTATTTCATATATCAAGAAAATATTTTTTTACTGTTTTTATTTTATTTAATAACTTTTTTAATTAGTTATTTTATTTCTCCTAAATTATTATTTTTTATTATCATTTGAAATGAAAATAGACATAGACCTAAATATAATAAGATTTTAAATATTATGGCATGCATGTAGTCAATTTTTTAATTTGCAATGTAACAAAAAAGTTTAGTTAACAATGTAACTCAGCCATAACATGAAAAATATTACAGTAATTAAAAAGCAAAAACAATTGCTACCAAACTCAGCCGCTTCATCAACTGAAAATATGTATCTCAGCCGTATCGTTTGATAAGTCAGCCGTAACTGAATAACATTCTAGTAATTAATCTTTTGCTAATAAGTCAGCCGTCAAACGGCTGAGTTGTCGATAAGTCAGCCTATGACAGCTGAGTTATAGTTTTTTTTACCATAATTCAGCCGTAACAGTATCTCATAAGTCAGCCGTTTTTCATAACTCAGCCAGGCGGAAAATGTAAACTCAGCCGTGTCGTTGTGATAACTCAGCCAAAATTTTGACAACTCAGCCGTGTCGTTATGATAACTCAGCCAAAATTTTGACAACTCAACCATCGGGTGAAAACTCAGCCGTAACTACAGCTGAGTTATGCGCATAACTCAGCCAGATTTAATAAGTCAACCGTAACCCTTGGCTGACTTATGCGCATAACTCAGCCAGATTTTAATAAGTCAGCCGTCCGCTCTTACTCAAATGTTTTTCCGATAACTCAGCCGCAACATACTATGTAGCGCGTTACGGCTGAGTTATGGTTACACGTCAGCAATTTCTGACGTGGCGTCTGACGTGGCAATGACATTTTTGTAATTACATTTTTTTCGATAACATAAAACAGGGGCACGATGGGTATTTTGAAAATACCTGAAACATTCTAGTAATTAAAAAGTTTTTTGTAGATTCAGGTAATATTACCTAAAATGAGTAACATTTGAGTAATTCACCCATTAATCATTAACAAACTTCAAATTCTTCTAATTAAGCCATCATTTATAAAAACTGAAGATTCATAATCCCTTTATTGGTTTACATGAAAATTCATCATCAGTTTCTATGTATTATTTGCTGATTATCTTTTCTTTGAAGACTATGTAAAATGGGTTCTAAGAAAAGAAAAATAAATTATTTTTTTTCTAATCATATTTTATTTGTAGTTAACTAATTCAAACTTATTTATAGCGTCAACTAAATTCTTATGTGACTCTACTACATCAATTGCAACTCGCACAAAATTATATCTATGGCAACCTACAAATGAGTATTTTAGAAGCTTGAGTGAACCAATGACCTCTACAATTGTAACTTTCATGTCTGTTGTTTTTTTGGGTACAATTTTTAATTAAAACAGCTAAAAGTGAAATTTTGTACAAGGGAAATAACAAAAAAATAGTCAAAACAACCAAAGCAAAAGGAACTCATACACAATTTAAAACATATATGATACTTACATGATACAAGGAAGGTTTGGGGTGGCTGTCGATCAACACCAACAAATTGTGGTTAGCCATTTTTGTTTTAAGTCGTCTGGTTTGTGCAGATTGTCCAGTGGACATAGGGGTTTATTACCTCAGGTGTCTTGAGGAGTATCCAGTAGACATATGGGTTTATTACCTTGTGGATAATGCCTGATTGTGGTTGGTGGGGGGGGGCGGTGGCTGCCATGAGGGTGCAGAGTGAAATGACGCGGGGTGACATCATGGAGGAGTCTGAGGACACGTCGGGTATCAGGCAAGGTGCACGATGGTGTTTTGGGTGCGGACGCATGGATCACAAGTTGGCGGACGGTCCCAAGAAGGATGGCACACAACAATATCTTAATCGTGTTATCATTTTGGGGAGGAGGGGCATATCAAGCCATTTTGTCATAAGTTGAGCCAGATGACAGAGGTACTGGGGCAGCTGAGGGGAGGACGGGGTACCCAACCAGGAGTTTAGTTTAGCTTTTGGTTTTGTTTCAGTTATGTAAATTCGTTTTGGAGTTGTAAAAGATTATTGCATTTGAGATTTTATATAAATGGAGTTTATCTTGGTTTGACTGGTGTGTCATGTATGTTGATGTTTATGTGGTTCACAAAATGGAAAGTTTTATGAATAGTTAGAACTTGTTTATTTCTCAAAAAAGTGTGTGTGATCACGCAAAGTGGTTGGGAGGTTTTAAAGTGTGACCTATGGGTGGCCAGGGTGGTGGTGATGGTCCAAGAGGGAATATGGTAGTTGGTAGGACAAAACAATGTTTTACGCGGATCACGGGGGTTGTCCTGGTTGAGTAAATGGTTATAGATGTTATAACTGTTTGCTTTAAGGGCAGAGGTTCTTAAACAACTCATGAGGAGATGAAGGTTATCCTGAGGGGATGGTGGTTCCCTAGATAACGATTGAAACAACGACCCGTTTTTTTAATAATAATAATACAATTAAATACCTCATAATATTTAATTATAATCCAAACAATAAACCAACAACAAATCAACATGCACAACGGAAGTCAAACCAAACCAACTCCAATATATTAAAAAAGAATATCAATCATAACCAATATAAACCAGCAACTTAGCATGCTTCTAAACCAGGTTCCAACAACAAAATAATATAAACACAACACAACAACCGAGACCCTAGATCATCTTCCTCCTCATTGCCATAATTCCACGCTACACATTCATTACTTGCACCACAAATACAATGAGATGCATGAGTATTACCAGAAATACCCATTGAGGCGATCCTCCCATCTACGAGCTATACACACAAGCAAATCAAGAGTACAACCACAAATAAAACATAACAAACCAGTCATTAAATAGAACACCCAGTAACACATTCACCACACCTACACATCATCACACAAAACAATTCATACAACCCAATCGGTTAGATAAGCTCATGGTCCCGTACTCACCTTAACAAGCTGATTCTAACAAAAAATATAACCAACTATAGAGAATCTCCACGCGTCTGAAACAGTCCAGAAACGTCCTACAACAAGTCACACAACCAAAAGCAACCTTGAAGCAAACTGGACAGAAACATCAGAAAAGAATAGTCACAAAGACGAAACCCTAGAATATAAATCAACCGTTAACTGTAACATCCGCGAACCAATTTTTGTAAATTTGGTGTGGGTGTCGATCGACACCCTTGGTGGCATCAATCGACACCATGTTTTTCCGGTTTGGTCGGGTTTGATTTAATTGCTGATTGGTTCGGTTTGGTTCAAGGAAATCCCTAATTCGTGTTTTAAGTGTCTGAGACGAATGAAGGGTTTCAGAAAGTCTCTTTGGTCGCCGTTGAGTGGAAAAGAAAGAGAGAAAAGAGAGAAAAACGTTCTTGAGATTTTATGGGCTTGTTCTTGGAGATTTTGGAGAGATCTGAGGCAGTAGAAGTGTTAGCTGTTGCTGGAAACGAAGGGGGAGCTTCTGGAGGTGTTGTTTTCCACATTTCTCAATTCAATGTTCCTGTTCTTGAGGTGAGTGCTTGACCATGGTTGATCTAAGCATGAGATCTCTCTTGTTTGGGTGTTTTCTTTGCTGTTTGTGTTGTTTTGTTGCTTGGGTTCGTTGCTTTTGTGATTCCTAGTGATTTCCGAGGTCATTGGGTGAGTTTGAGACGGATTCGAGATGATTGGGAAGGAGAGTTCGATGTTCGGATTCGCGCAGATCGTGTCTGCAGAAGAGGCATCGATCGACACTAGGAAGCATCGGTCGACACCATTTGGAGGGGCATTGGTCGACACTGTTTAGCATTGGTCGACACCATTGTTTGTAGCATCGATCGACACCGTGTGGCATCGGTCGACACTGGTCTCAGCCGAGACTTGTTTTCCTGGTTTGATGTATTGTTGTGTGTTGTTTGTTTTGCTTAAACATGAGGGTCTCATATGCTTGTGTGTATAACCTAGTAGATGGGAGGACGACCTCACTAAGTATTTATGATAATACTTACGCATCTCAATTGTTGTTTGTGGTGTGCAGGTAAAGGAAAAGTGTGATCGTGGAATCAAAGGCAATGAGGAGGAGGATGTTCTAGAGGCTTGATTGATTGTGGTTTAGCAGTTGTTAGGTTGCTAGATTAAGTCAATGGAACATTGTAGGTTGTTAGCTTTTGGTTACTTCTTTACTTGGATTATGGTGTTATTGGTTATTGGTTTTTAATTGTTGGAATTCTTTTGGTTTAATGGAAATTTGTTTTATTTGGGTATCCGCGGTTATTGATTGTTGATAGGATGTTAGTGGGTATGGGACCACTAGTAAATTAATGTATAAAAAAAAAACGGGAAGGGTGGATGGGCCCGGTGTCGGTCACGGTGTTGCCCCGGGTGTGGGGGTTGCAGCTGAGGGTGCTCCGGGCAGGGAGGATGTCTTGATGGACTTGCTAGCTCAGGTTTTGCAGCGACTTCTAGCAGTTGGGCCGCCAGTGGTTGGTGGGCAGGATCCAGTAGTGCCGCCAATGGTTGGTGGGCAGGATCCAGTAGTGCCGCCAGTGGATGGTGGGCAGGGTCCAGCGGTGCAGCCTGTAGCGGGTTTGCAGGCAGGTGTGCAGCCGGGGGCCGAGGTAGTGGATGCTCAGTATGTGCGGATGATGGAGCAGCTGCGGCATGTGGGAGCAGGGTATTTCTCAGGAAGTACCGATCCGAGTGTAGCGGATGAGTGGAGGGAGCGGATGGAGGATATTTTCCTTTCGCTTAGGTGTCCCGACCGGTACAGGGTGGATCTGGCAGTGTTTTACCTGTCAGGAGATGCTCGTGTGTGGTGGAGGTCGGTGACAGCACGGAGGGTGCAGCAGGGTATGTCTTGGGGAGATTTTGTGGGGGAGTTTAACTCCAAGTATTTTCCTCAGGAGGCTCTTGATCGTATGGAGGCACGGTTCTTGGGGTTGACTCAGGGGGACCGTACAGTGCGGGAGCTGGATGCAGAGTTCAGTCGGCTTGTGGGGTATGCAGGCAGGGCATGGGAGCCAGAGTCGGCTCAGGTGCGGAGGTTTTTGTTGGCTCTGCGGGATGATTTGAGGACTCGGTGCAGAGTGAGGAGCTATGCTACGAGAGTAGAGTTGGTTGAGGTTGCAGCTGGGATAGAGGATGACTTGAGGTCACAGGTGGTTGTGGTCAGTTCTTCGGTGCAGCCACAGTAGTCTCAGCCGCTTTCTGTTCCTAGCAAGGGCGGCAAGCCTGCGCAGGGGCAGAAGAGGAAGTTTGATGTTATGCAGAGATCGAGGCACGGGGGTGCGAGATGCTTTGGGTGTGGTAGCAGGGACCACAAGGTGACTAGCTGTCCACAGAGAGGTGAGCAGCGGGCAGTGACAGAGCAGCGGGCGGTGACGGAGCCGCGGATAGATACTCGAGTGTGTTACTACTGCAGAGAGACGGGGCACATCAAGCCTCGTTGTCCCAAGTTGCAGCAGAGGGTAGTAGCAGTGTTGCAGGCTGGAGCTCAGCCAGGGGTGCAGCAGAGTGTGCAGCACGGTGTGCAGCCGGTGGGTTGGATCGAGCCGACGTCACAGGTGTACTCGACTCAGGAGCCCGGTGGCACTAGTGCAGGAGCGATCACAGGTATAACTTCTGAGATTCGAACTTAGTCAATCCAATAGTTCAGATTATATTTGTTTTTGTTTGTGGTCAAGTGTTAGGTTCTCAACACATGAGGTTTGTGTAGAGACCTTGTTGGTGGGCGGGTTTAAGTCCCATGTTATGTTTGATTCTGGAGCTTCTCATAGCTTCATTACTCCGGAGTGTGCCGAGAGTGCGGGGATCAGAGGAGATTCTAGAGAGCGTTCAGGAGTTGTCAGAGTTGCGGGAGGCAAGTTCCTGAGGGTTATTGGACGAGCTGGAGGAGTTGATATTCAGATCGCAGGAGAGTCGTGGCCAGCGGATTTGCTTATCAGCCCAGTGGAGTTGTATGATGTTATTCTTGGTATGGATTGGTTGCATCGGCATATGGTGCATTTGGACTATCATCAGGGTAGAGTGGAGTTTGAGCGTCCTGGAGGGAAGTTGGTTTTTCAGGGTAATTGACGGACTTCAGGGAGTGTCGTGATATTGGCCATTTAGGCTGGGAAGATGATCGAGAAGGGCCGTGAGGCCTATCTGGTTACTATATCTATGCCAGAGTCAGTGGGGAAGTCTACGGTTAGCGGTATTCTGGTTGTGGAGGACTTTGAGGATGTGTTCCAGTCATTGCAGGGATTACCACCATCTCGGTCGGATCCTTTTACTATTGAGCTGGAACCGGGGACGATGCCGTTATCCAAGGCTCCTTACAGGATGGCTCCAGCAGAGATGGCAGAGCTGAAGAAGCAGCTGGAGGATTTGTTGGGCAAGGGTTTTATCCGTCCTAGTTGTTCACCGTGGGGAGCTCCGGTGCTGTTTGTTAAGAAGAAGGATGGGAGTTTTCGGTTGTGTATTGACTATCGGGGTTTGAACTGAGTTACTGTGAAGAACAAGTACCCTCTCCCGAGGATTGATGAGTTGTTGGATCAGTTGAGGGGTGCTACTTGGTTCTCCAAGATCGATTTGGCATCAGGATATCATCAGATTCCTATACATGAGGCAGATGTGAGGAAGACGGCCTTCAGGACGAGATATGGGCACTACGAGTTTGTGGTGATGCCGTTTGGGTTGACAAATGCGCCAGCTGCGTTTATGAGATTGATGAACAGCGTGTTCCAGGAGTTTCTGGACGTGTCAGTCATCATTTTCATCGACGACATCCTAGTATATTCTAAGAGTCCTGAGGAGCATGTAGTACATTTGAGAGCAGTGTTGGAGAAGCTGCGGGAGCAGAAGTTGTTTGCTAAGCTGAGTAAGTGCAGTTTCTGGCAGCGTGAGATGGGGTTCTTGGGTCATATTGTTTCAGCTGAGGGAGTTTCAGTGGATCCAGAGAAGATTCAGTCCATCAGGGAGTGGCCAAGGCCGCAGAGTGCCACTGAGATTCGGAGTTTCCTGGGGTTAGCAGGTTACTACAGGAGGTTTGTTCGGGGGTTTGCGAGTATGGCACAGCCGATGACTAAGCTTACAGGGAAGGATGTCTCGTTTGTGTGGTCACCAGAGTGTGAGGCAAGTTTTGCAAGTCTCAAGCAGATGTTGACTACCACGCCGGTGTTAGCACTGCCTGAGCAGGACGAGCCTTATGTTGTGTATACAAACGCTTCTAGAGTGGGGTTGGGTTGTGTACTTATGCAGCAGGGGAAGGTTATAGCTTATGCTTCGCGGCAGTTGCGGAAGCATGAAGCTAATTATCCTACTCATGATTTGGAGATGGCAGCAGTGATCTTTGCTCTTAAGATTTGGAGATCCTATCTGTATGGTGGGAAGGTACAGGTATTTACAGATCACAAGAGTCTGAAGTACATTTTTACTCAGCCTGAGCTGAATTTGAGGCAGAGGCGTTGGATGGAGTTAGTAGCGGATTATGATTTGGACATAGCTTACCATCCTGGTAAAGCTAATCTGGTTGCAGATGCCTTGAGTCGGAAGCGGGTGGCTTCAGCTCAGGAGCAGGATATGGAGGCGTTGGTAGGTGAGATTAGTACATTGAGTTTGTGTGCTATCTCACAGGAACCTTTGGGTTTGGAGGCAGCTGATAGAGCGGATTTGTTGAGCAGAGTGAGGTTAGCTCAGGAGAGCAATGAGGGGCTGGTGAATGCCTCTAAGGCTGCGGGTGCAGAGTATCAGGTTTCTGCTAATGGTACTATCCTTGTGCATGGTCGGATCTGTGTGCCCAAGGGTGAGGATTTGAGGCAGGAGATACTGAGAGAGGCTCATTCGAGCAAGTTCTCTATTCATCCAGGAGCGACCAAGATGTAGCGTGACCTCAAGCGGTATTATCACTGGGTCGGGATGAAGAAGGACGTAGCCGACTGGGTGGCGAAGTGTGATACTTGCCAGCTGGTGAAGGCGGAGCATCAGGTTCCTGGTGGTTTATTACAGAGTTTACCCATTCTAGAGTGGAAGTGGGATTTGATCACGATGGACTTCGTGGTAGGTTTGCCTGTGTCGAGGACGTTTGATGCTATTTGGGTCATTGTGGACCGTTTGACTTAGTCTGCGCATTTTCTGGCCATCAAGAAAACTGATGGAGCAGCGGTTTTGGCCAAGAAGTATGTGAGGGAGATAGTCAGATTGCACGGTGTGCCTGCTAGTATTGTGTCTGATAGAGATTCCAAGTTCGCCTCGGTGTTCTGGAAGGCATTTCAGGCGGAGATGGGCACGAAGGTGCATATGAGTACAGCCTATCATCCTCAGACGGACGGTCAGTCAGAGAGGACGATCCAGATTGGAGGATTTATTGAGGATGTGTGTGCTGGATTGGGGTGGTCATTGGGCAGATCACTTGAGCTTGGTGGAGTTTGCTTATAACAACAGCTACCAGGCTAGTATTGGGATGGCTCCTTATGAGGCCTTGTATGGGAGGCCGTGTCGTACACCATTATATTGGACTCAGGTGGGGGAGAGGAGCATATTTGGTGCAGATTTTGTTCAGGAGACCTCGGAGAAGATTCGGGTTTTGAGGATGAACATGAAGGAGGCTCAGGATCGGCAGAAGAGCTATGCTGATAAGAGGAGAAAGGATCTTGAGTTTCAGGTTGGTGATAGAGTGTACCTCAAGATGGCCATGTTGTGGGGTCCGAACAGGTCATTGACAGAGACTAAGTTGAGTCTGAGGTACATGGGTCCGTTCAGAGTGGTTGAGCGGGTGGGACCAGTGGCATACCGGTTGGAGTTGCCTGAGGTTATGCGTGCGTTCCACAAGGTATTTCATGTGTCGATGCTGAGGAAGTGTCTTCACGAGGGTGATCAGTTGTTGGCTAAGATTCCTGAGGATCTTCAGCCTAATATGACTTTAGAGGCGAGGCCATTGAGGGTGCTCGAGAAGAGAGTCAAGGAACTTCGGAAGAAGAAGATTCCTTTGATGAGAGTCCTGTGGGACTGTGACGGAGTAGAGGAGCAGACTTGGGAGCCCGAGGTGAGGATAAAGGCAAGGTTTAAGAAGTGGTTTAAGAAGCAAACCGCGACTTGAGCTTGTCTAGCCGGGTCCGGGTTGTAGTCCGTGGCTGGAGCGAGTACGGAGTATTCCAGCCCATCTCTCTTGATATTTGGTCGCTTAGGGGTGGTTGGTTGTGCGACTAAGTATCAAGATGAGGTGGTGCTCAGGATGCGAGTTGATGGCTCTAGTTGTTGTATTTTTGCTTTTTCTGATGTAATTTCGTTGAGATTGTAATGATTATGACATTTTTGAGATTAATAAGATGAGTATTTTTCTTTATGTTTGACTGTTGTTGTCATGGGAAAAGAGAAATAGCTCGGGTTTCTATTTTTGGAAAGTTTCCATAAATAGAAAGTTTCCACAAAAGGAAGGTTTCCAGAATCAGAAAGTTTCTAAAAAGGAAAGTTTTGTGGAAATGTTGAGGTAGATCTAGCCGGGAGATACTTATTGGCATCAGTATTTGTTTTGCTCAAGGCCGTGCGGGCCCAACTCACGTGGGAGTGGACTTTGTGGCCAGAGAGTGGGAGTGGTATGTTGCTTCAGATGACGATCCGAGAGCGCGCTTGAGGGTGACGACCCAAGAGCGGGATATGTGAGGCTCCCTGGATACCGTAGCTGTGAGCCGAGGCTCGGCAGTGAGCCGGTATGTCTCGAGGGTTGCGACCCGAGAGCGGGGGGAGTGTGTGTGAGTGACTTCCTGGATGCCGTAGCTTAAGGCGGTTGGCCTGATAGCGAGCCGGCATGATTCGTTGGTCGCGACCACGGACGGGGGAAGCACTAAGTTGTGAGCAAATAGTGTTTATGATGCGAGTATATTGGCTAGAGGGAGACCTCGAGGGTCAGTCGGAGGTGTGCGGGCTGTTGCGACAGTGGCACGGGAAAACCTTGGCTGACGGTGTTTAGTCCAGTCTAGGGACGTGCGGGCCGTGCTGACGGTGGCACGGAGGTCCTTGGCAGATGGACGATATTGCGGGATTCGGGGACGAATCCTTATTGGTGGGGGAGAATTGTAACATCCGCGAACCAATTTTTGTAAATTTGGTGTGGGTGTCGATCGACACCCTTCGTGGCATCGATCGACACCATGTTTTTCCGGTTTGGTCGGGTTTGATTTAATTGCTGATTGGTTCGGTTTGGTTCAAGGAAATCCCTAATTCGTGTTTTAAGTGTCTGAGACGAATGAAGGGTTTTAGAAAGTCTCTTTGGTCGCCGTTGAGTGGAAAAGAAAGAGAGAAAAGAGAGAAAAACGTTCTTGAGATTTTCTGGGCTTGTTCTTGGAGATTTTGGAGAGATCTGAGGCAGTAGAAGTGTTAGCTGTTGCTGGAAACGAAGGGGGAGCTTCTGGAGGTGTTGTTTTCCACGTTTCTCAATTCAATCTTCCTGTTCTTGAGGTGAGTGCTTGACCATGGTTGATCTAAGCATGAGATCTCTCTTGTTTGGGTGTTTTCTTTGCTGTTTGTGTTGTTTTGTTGCTTGGGTTCGTTGCTTTTGTGATTCCTAGTGATTTCCAAGGTCATTGGGTGAGTTTGAGATGGATTCGAGATGATTGGGAAGGAGAGTTTGATGTTCGGATTCATGCAGATTGTGTCTGCAGAAGAGGCATCGATCGACACTAGGAAGCATCGATCGACACCATATGGAGGGGCATCGGTCGACACTGTTTAGCATCGGTCGACACCATTGTTTGTAGCATCGATCGACACTGTGTGGCATCGGTCGACACTGGTCTCAGCCGAGACTTGTTTTCCTGGTTTGATGTATTGTTGTGTGTTGTTTGTTTTGCTTAAACATGAGGGTCTCATATGCTTGTGTGTATAACCTAGTAGATGGGAGGACGGCCTCACTAAGTATTTATGATAATACTTACGCATCTCAATTGTTGTTTGTGGTGTGCAGGTAAAGGAAAAGTGTGATCGTGGAATCAAAGGCAATGAGGAGGAGGATGTTCTAGAGGCTTGATTGATTGTGGTTTAGCAGTTGTTAGGTTGCTAGATTAAGTCAATGGAACATTGTAGGTTGTTAGCTTTTGGTTACTTCTTTACTTGGATTATGGTGTTATTGGTTATTGGTTTTTAATTGTTGGAATTCTTTTGGTTTAATGGAAATTTGTTTTATTTGGTTATCCGCGGTTATTGATTTTTGATAGGATGTTAGTGGGTATGGGACCACTAGTAAATTAAGGTATAAAAAAAAAAACGGGAAGGGTTGTTTCATTAACTACCAAATCTTTCCGGTGAAAAGCTAGCCTTAGACGTCGCAAAGCTTCCCACAAAATCTTGTGCCGATCAGAAACCAGACGAGACCACGATCTCAGTTACAATACCTGATGGTCCCAACTCACGTCTGAGAAAACGTGTCTCGTAAAACTGACAATAACTCATCAAGTTTAAATCCAAATCCATTTCTGTAAAAAGGAGAATGAGGATAAAAGATTAGGAATAACTCTCAAAAATTTCAAAACTTTGACAATGATTTGAGCCCTTTCACCCTACTACTACAAAAGAAAATAAAAGAAAGAGGAAAATTAGAGCCCTCTCACACCACCGACAAAGCCTCAGGCGGCGGAGAGGCAAACGAAACAAAACAGCGGCGCTGTAGATCTAGGGTTTTGAGGGAGAGGAAACGCTTTTTTTTTTTTTTTTTTTCTGTGTGCTTTCTGCTTTAAAATTCAGGTTTTTCCGTAAATAACAACAACTTATGTTACGCAGTCATAATAATTTTAATGGCATTTTTCGTAATAAACTTTTTACAACAAAGCTTATACAGAGTATTATAGACATTAAAAAAAAATAAAAAACATTCTAGTTATTTGAAAAGATATAGGTTATTCTAGTTATTAACTCCAATATATAGGTCATTCTAGTTATTTTCCCTTATATTTATGTCCCCAAATTATATAACATATCAAGATTTGGCCCTGACATTTTCTTTTACTCAATTATAACCACTTAAATATGGTTGTGACTTCTGAATCTTGGGATGCTACACAAAGAAGGATTGAATTTTCGAAATGATAACATAGCTTCTAAAAAAGTGGTATTACACAAATATAATACACGAACACGAGTATGAGATTCAAAATCTAGCAACTAAAATGTGAGAAATGTTTTTTGATTCTTCTTTCTCCTCCAAAACACTACAAAAGTTGTAACAAAAAAAAAAAAGCCCTTCTTCGATCGGTCTCTCTCTCAATGTTTCCATCTCGTCTTTTCTCCAACCAAAAAAAAATCTATTGCTGCTTGTCGGGTTGTTCTTCTTCTTCTTGGTCTGGGTTTTCTTCTTCCTCTTCTTTCTTCTCTTCCTCTTCTTCATCTTCTTCTGGAGGATCATAAGGCATCGGCGGTGGTAATGGTGTCTTCATAGGACTAAACTTGGGGAAAATGTCAGGCCTCCTCCCAGGTTTAGGTCTCTCCCACTCCTAAACAGTACATCACAAACACAATTCAAACCAAGCATTTTCTATCCAGGAGGTGTTTGATTCTATAAAGAATATTGCAAGCCATTTGATGCCAATACATCGAACCTAAGTAGAGAAACAATGAACACTAATCCCACTTAATGGAAACGGAACACATGATGAGCTACCAAAATCAAACTTTAGAGTCATGAAATGAATACAAAAGCTTTTCACTAGACTTGTATCAATTGATTTAACTGTTACCACATTTCCACATTTAAGGTAGATTCATACACAAAAAGCATAACCAATTGGGAACAAGTCACAGACTCTGGCACAAATAGCTACTATAAATCCCAATCCTATTTATCCTCAATCAGACCGGATTCGGGAGGGAACTTACAATTGGGAAATCGAGAGGGTTACGACGAGTGAGCTTTTCTTCCTCGGGAGCCATAGAGACAACTTGCAGCTGATTCCGATTGCGACGCGAAGAGCGGTGGACGGAAGAGAAACCATAGACACGCGACGAAGAGGAAACAAGGGAGCGCGAGTCGGAGGAAATCTTCGTCTTTCCTAAAACATCGAGAGATGGAGAAGGAAGGAACCTCACAGAGCAAAGCGTCGACGCCATGGACGGAGCTAAACTGACGACTACGGATTATCCACCAACCAAGAATTATCGTGTGACAGCTTCTAAAAAGTTTTTATGCTGCGTTTGCGTTTTGATGATAGTGGGCTTTGGACTGGTCCATAAATAAATTACTAAGCTTAAACATTTTATAAAATAATGGATTTGAAAACTCCAATAAAAATATATAATAAATAATTATTCAATCATTGATTTTAAAATAATTATTTTATATATATATATATAAACTTTAACCAACAAAAGTTTTTATATTAAAAATAAATAATTAATTAGATAACCAGGATAGATTTGGAATTTTAATTTTGTTGAAAAATCGTGGGTATGAAAATAACAATACTAATTATTTTGGGTTTTAAATAACACATTTTTATTATTTGGTGTATTTTTATTCCAATCCAAAACAGTTAGGTATTAAGCTTTCAAATAAACATAACTTCAGGATTTTTCTGGCATTTTTCCCTTTTATAAAATAATGGATTTGAAAACTCCAACAAAAATATATAATAAATAGTTATTCAATCATTGATTTTTAAAATAATTATCTTATATATATATATATATATATATATAAACTTTAACCAACAAAAGTTAACCATGTATTTGTAACTTCGTATCTACCTACATATAAACTTCTAGTGTTTAATTAAAAGAAAAATAAACGTTTTTACATTGTTACAACAAAACATTTCTTTGACACTTTCAATAAAAGTCTACTTAATGGACTCTTGCAAAGAACCATGCTTGAATGCCCTCGCCGTTTGCAATCGTGCTCAGTTGTTTGCGAACACTTTTGTTAATGAGCTTGACAAGCTTCTCTGCCGTAGAAGGTGGCGCTCCGTGACACTTTTCGTTTTGCTCCCTCCAAATAGAGTGTGATGCAGCGCATGATTATAATAATTTCCATTTATTTGTATTTTAATATTTATTATTTGTTTAAGTATTTATCTTTAGAGTTTCTAAAATATTTTAGAGGTTTCTTAGGGGGTTTTAGGTTTTTAAGGTTTTATTATAAATAGCCTCTTATGGCCTATTGTATTAAAGAGTTGATTTGATTTATAAAATTAAGAGCTTTGTGTTTTTTGAGAGAAGAGTATTCTCGAACCTTTGTTTTTGGTAGATCCAAGGAGATTTCAAGGAATCCAGGAAGACATTGATCTTAGGTATTCTCAGACTAAATAAGATCTTTGTATTATATTAGCTTATGCTACGTTAGAGTGTAATGTATTCTGAAAAGTATAGCCTATAATAAACCTTTTAGACTTGTCCAGTTCATTGCATCCAAGCAAATCCATTACCTATGGCCAGTTTTTTGTGTATTTATTCAAGAGGATCCTGTTCTGATACAAACCCTCAGAATCACACCTTGGATTTATGCTTTTTAGTTTCAAGGCTTCGGCTTAAAAGGGATCGATGGACAATGGTAGGGATAGAGATGGAGTTTTGTTGATCGAATCCATGAATCAATACATTAGAGAACAACTTGAATCTCACAAGTTATTATTCCACATGAACAAGTGAGTAAAGGAATCACACACAATACACTAACGAACAAGATTACAAGACTATCAAAAGATACTCGCTTTTGAAACACAAACTGTTTATTAAAAAACTTGAATGAGACTGAGTACCAATGAAAGCTAAAGCTGAGTTTAAATAGGACAGACCAAAAATAGTCATATTTCTAAAATAAGAAAGAAGATTGCACAATTAAAGAGAAATATGGCCGTTGGAGAATGATCAAGAATCTTGGCCGAATATGGTAAGTGTCACACATCTTGAAACTCAAAATTTCTTGATGGCACACTTAGACATCACTACAAGAAAACCTGTATTTCACGACTACCATTTGTGACTCTTTTTTCAGTCGCAAAAAATAACGACCACTTAATGATTCATTTAAGACTGTTTCCCGACCAAAGTTACGGCATAAGCAAAACAGTCGCACATTTACGACGAACAAAATATAGTCGCAAAAACATCGCAATTTGAAACTGTTCAGTGACAATAATTTATCAAAAACAAATAGTCACAAATTAGCAATTATTTTGCAACGTATACTCCGGTCACAAGTTTATTTATCGATAGTTTGTTACGAATTTGCAACTCCTATTTTTTGCGACGAAGTTGCTACCGCATATGCGACTACTTTTGTGATTGTTTAGCGTCTAACACTTGAATTAGATACTATTTTGCGACTCTTTAGCAACTCTAGATTTTTTGAATTTAAAATTTCACATTAGAGAAATGTTAACATGTTTCTATACACATTACCACTTTAAATTGATCAATATCAGTCATATAAACTTTGTCAAAACTTTCCATTTTAGTATTTAGACAAAATTTTTTTATAATATCTAAATCATTCTAAAGAGTTATATGTTATTTCATAAGAAAGTTTGTAATTTTATGAAAATTTCAAAACAAAGATAAGAAAAAAATATTTTAATCTCATAAACTATTTCATAATACTCTATAACACAATCATGAGTCCATATTGTTAATTGATATCAATAGAACTGGTCAAAAATTAAAGATTTCAAAAATTTGTATTGTGACTAAAGTATGAGAGTTACAATTTCATCTTATTTTGCTTCTTTCTCTTTCTCGAAGACTCCGACGGCCAATCTCTCGGAGAATTAATTTCTCCGTCATCTTTTTCTTTGGAAGAAGCTCAAGTGTTTATCATCATCATCAACATCACCTACCATTAAAAACATAATTTTTTTTTTTTTTTTAATTTCTTCTTCCGTTTCCTACTTTCTCGATTCTATACTTGTTTTTTTTTTTTTTTGAGAGAAACATGAGTCAGGTTTCGATATCAATCTTATATCTGTTACTAATTTCACACTTGACCAAGCGTCGATAGCTCAATTGGTAAAGACTCTCTGGCAAAGTCTAGAGGTCGCCGGTTCGAGAGGGACGGTACTTGGGAGGGAACCATATAAAATGTTCTGATCTTTGGTCTGAGAGGATGTACGGGCCTAGGCTCGGAACCTCTTAATAATTCAAAAAAAAAAAAAAATTTCACACTTGGCTTCTGGAAAATTTTTGTTCATCGGAAAGAACACATCTCTGTCCTTTGACGACATCGAATCCAGTTTCAGTAAGTTATTGTACTGTTATATTCAATTCCACTTATGTTCAGTTTTTTTTAATTCTCATAATCACTGTAATAAATATTTCAAATTATGGAATTAGCATATTAGGGTTTTGATCGTGTATGTAGAAAATGTGAAACTTTGTTGGTTTTTAAAAAGTTATGGTTGTTTTTATTTTTATTCAATTTTGGAAGTGAGGAATTGGGTTTTTGATCAGTATTTGATCAGTCTTTGTATCACAGCTCCAAAAACTTGCCAAGATGCATGTCTATTACAATATGTAACGGTGTTTGCGATGAAGCATCTATTTCTATTTCTTGCGCTATATTATATATATACATTGAGGATTATGGCATTGGAGACAAGTTAAGGATCCTGCCTTGCCATCAAAGTAAGTGTTTTGACTCACTTTGAAGTGAAAAAGAATTCATGATAAGAAGAAGACTTAGAAGAGGATGTTCTTAGTATAGGCGATGTTCTAGTTAAAAACCATGAACTCTTTATTAGCTTTAGCTTCTGCAAAACACTCTTTTCTTAGTGGAACTTGACTTTTGAGAATGGCTTGTTGTTTGGGATTTGATGCCATATTAGAGAATCATCTAGAGGATGTGTTATGGTTGTAACTTAGTTCGTGTGATGGCCTGTTAGTCAGTTATTTTACTTGAGCATAATGATAAAAATTAACCGTTTAAACTGCAACCATAGGTGTTTCCAGTGATTTTGTGAAAGCTTTGTGTTGAGTAAATGGCAAAACAGAATCAGTGAAAACTTTGAGTTCTTCTTATTTCATTTCATTTGCAGGCTGCATATTTTGGTCAGGAAGTCTTGAATGTGTTTATAAACACTTGTATAGGCTAAGTAGAAGACAAGACACCAAATCTCTGTCTTGAATGTGTTTATCAACACATAACACCAAATCTTTGTCTTGAATCTCTGTTTTATAGTCACTCAAATCAAAATATGTGTAGATCATGAATCTCTGTTTCTTCTACAATCCACAAATGGACCGTCTGTTTCAACAAGAGAAGAAGCATTTCGACTAACTAAAATGGACCAACTGTTTCAGCAAGAAGCAAAGCAATCCACTTGGCATGGAACATGAAGTGGTTGCACTAGAAGAACATATTCATAGTTTTGCAGAGTTGTTTGTAATTTTAAGGATTGTTTGTAATTTTCAAAAAAAGAGACTCAATTAGAGTTTCACCATTGGAGGTGGATAATTTTATTCAACTCTACAAAGGTTCTTATTTTCTAAAAGTATAAGTTTTATTGTTAAAAACAATAAGAGGCTAAAAATAACAACTCACCGTTGGCGATGGTCTAACACCTGAATTAGATACTGTTTTGAGACTCTTTAGCAAATCTCGATTTTTTTAATTCGAAACTTCACATTAGAGAAATGTTAACATGTTTTGATACACATTTCCACTTTAAATTGATCAATATTAGTCATATAAACTTTGTCAAAGCTTTCCATTTTACTATTTAGACAAAAAATTTCATAATATCTAAATCATTCTAAAGAGTTATATGTTATTTCATAAGAAGGTTTGTAATTTAATAAAAATTTCAAAAAAAAGATAGAAAACAATATTTTATGGTCATAAACTATTTCATATACTCTATAACACAATCATGAGTCCATATTGTTAATTGATAACAATAAAACTGGTCAAAAATCATAGATTACATAAATTTGTATTGTGATTAAAATATGAGAGTCACAATAGAGTAACAATTTGTGACTCACTTGTTACAAACTTTACGACTCTTGTTATGTTGCGACTATCTTGCTACGGTGTTGCAACGATTTCGATACTCCTCTGAGACCATTGTGTTACTCTATTTGATAGTTGTCTAATCTTTAGCATTTTTTGCCAAGGTTTAGGAGTGTAATATCCCCCTCCCCATATTTTTTAGTATGTGTCTCTTTTGCGACTACTTTGCGAATCCTCTTCGTTAACTACTAGGCAAAGAATCCATTTAGGGTTTCTTTATCTCTTTCTAATTTTCGACTAAGCACTACAAGAAAGTAGTGTCATAGCTACGCTTAAATTTGTTGCAATAACTCCATATTTTGTTGCAAATTTGAAAATGTAACAAAACTGAGACACATTTTCTATTGTTGCTATAAGAGCGTTGCAAATTGGTATTTGTTGCATATATATTGCAAAATTTGCAATAAATAGACTCCTTGCTATATTGTCGTATTAATACAACATTATTTTTGTAGTAAATTTGTCGTATAATTGTGACATACGTTTGCAACTTCCACTTGTTACAAATTATTGCCACAGAAAAAATATAGCAAATATTATTACAAATTTGCAACGAAGTAATATATTGCTATAGGTGTTGTATTAATGAAACAATTTTTATGCAGCAAATTAGTGGTATATCACAATGATCTAATGCAACTATATATTGTCGTAAATAAATGATACGTAAAATATAAAGCAAAAAATGTTACAAAATTTGTAGTAATTATTTGTAAATATACGCTTTTATGACGATGCTCACAACTAAAAATGTTGCAAATATTGCCACTGCAATTATTATTTTGTTGCATTATTACAAGAATATAGAGTCATAAATCTCATTGCCTAATTCCACTTAATTTTGCAACATTAATATGAATCACAATATTTTTCTATATTTTTGTTCGACACATGATTTATTAAATTATATTTTTTATTTAATACTTTCTTCTTTTAAATTTATATTAAAAAGAGTTAAAATCAAAGAAGTATTAAATCAAGCGTATATTAAATCAAGTAATCAAATATTGAAATATTCCAAAATGCAAAAAAGAAAAAACCAATCATAAATAATAATTTTTTTTTGGCAAAACATATGTTATCATTAAAAACTGAAAGAGTTACATAAAGGAGGAGTAGGGTAGCTTAAAGGACAACATAGGAGAGTAAACCCCAAATTTTAAAATAACGAAGCACCAAAAAGAGATAGGAGCACATGATATTATAGGCTTGAGAGCTGTGGACCACAAGCTAGATGGCTTTCTGGAACCTGTGAGATCAAGACATATCAGAGCTACTTCCAAGAGCAAGCCAATTGAAGGGAAGGTGGCCACTTTCTTCATTCGAAGATTGGATGGCAAAAAGACGGACAAAGCTGGCGGCCACTGCTAACTTGGGGTGGGAAGGACTATTCTAGGTAGAGCTTTGTCAGGGGTTCGAGCAAGGTTGAGAGTGCTCATGAAACCGGTCACTGCTAACTTGGTGGCAGTTCTGAAGATAGTGTATAGGTGCTTGAAGAGATTGCGGTAACCTGTACTTCTTTGAGTAGAGATCATAAAGACACGAAACTTCAGGCTGGACTGAGTGGACTTCCAGAAGTGGATGAACTACAGATTGGAACACATAATCAATAGGCAAGGTAGAGGATGGAGGCAGATGAAACAGAGTTAATTCTCACCCCGTGGTGGTGGGATCATAATGCCTATTTTCATCAAAAGAACTCTTTCCGAAAGTTCAACCCTAAATGTTGCTGGTAACATGGGTTTTAGAGGACTCTTAAGCCAATCTAGCAACAAAAACGACTTAAGTTTCACTAGCAGTCTTCGAACTAATGGAAGCCTTAAACTAAGTAGCTGTTGACTAGGGTGGGAAAGAGTGGAAAGCAGACCAGACCTAGTTACACTTTGACACTGAGGCAATCGAATTGTTGGTGATAGGTAGGGTAAAGGTGCAAAGGATGCAGGCAAAAACATAAGTCCGACTAGCGGTTCAGGAATACTAATAGAGCACAGCCAAACAATCCTCCAAATTATAAATAATAACTAAGTTCAGAATAAAAACAAAAAAAATAGTTAGCCATCTATTGTTGTTGCTGTGATATCATCATGAGGAACATAATCAGCCATATTCTTCTCAAATCCCTCACTGACCTATCTTGCCCTCTCATCAACAAATGATCCATCTGCTTTTTTATGTGTCTCTCGAAGAACATTTATGTATGATGCATCTCCTCTGTTATGATATGGAGAAGAGAAACACATAATTATACCTCAGAATTAAATGTTAAAACAAAAATATAATTAATCAATAGAGAAGTGTGTTTACTATGGAGAAAAAATATTGGTTAATAAACTACGTCTTTAAACTATATATAAGCAAAGAATAAAATAATTTTTGTTACCGAATAATGGATTTATCCAAATCTTTAGTATTGTTGAAAATACAAAGGTGCGAGAAGCGGGAAGAGGCGGGAAACTTTTTTTTTTTGGGCCGATCAACTTTTTTGTTAAAACAGAAGGTAAATTACTGAAAGATCTTAACACATTACACGTACACAAAAGCTAACCGAGTAGAAACTAATTTTAGCAGTAGACACATGTTCATCTCTTTAGCCACGCATCTTGTCGTAGCACACCATCTCAGTATTGTTAGACTTAAAAAATACTTAAAATTAATATTTTTTTCATTGGACATAAAGTTGTGTAATTATCCAAATTATTTAGGTAAGTGTTAAAAAATGAAAAAAAAAAAATCAAAGCAGGTGGAAGGGAACAATTTTGATATTTCCATGGTATCACAAAAGATAGATTTTAGTTTTGTATCAAAACAAACTACCCTATAAACACTCCAACGAGTTCTTTTTTTTTTTTTTTTTTTTTTTTTTTATCTCTTTTTCTAAATCAAAATGAAGCAAGAAGAAAACATGAAGAACAAATTTAAAAATAAAGAAGAAGGTGAATACTCAAGAGATGTTTACATGATAAAATCATATGTTGTCCACAAGTTGGATTTAAACAAGTCACATAATGAACAAGATGAAGAAGAGTTTGATCTCAAGAAGAAAACTGAAAAAGCTTTGGTATTAGATGTATTGATGATTTATTTACTCATGCTTTATTAGCTTTTGTATTTTTCCAAGTTTCTGTTTGGTTATTTATTTAGTTTTCTTCTATTTTTTCAATGTAAAAACTAAAAAGTGATCGAACTAATAAAAAATGGAAGTCATGAGAAGAAACATATAAGTCAAATTTAGCATATCAAACCTCAAAATAAAATAAACCGTGAAAAAAAGACGAATGTCTATCCATATATACAACTAAACCGCAAAAAAATATTTTAGACATTAATAAATTTACAAAAAATAGAAATATTATAGATATAATCTATACAGTTTTTAAAAATTTAATAATATTTTCGTCTAAACATGGACTAAGCCAAGTAAACCGAAAAAATTATACTTTAGACTCATATACAAAAAAAACAACAGCATATCAAATCCAAATAATTTTCTGTCAACCTCAATGTTAAAATATGCATCAAATTAATGTTTTAACTAGTAATTGAGTTAAAAGATGAGATATATTAAAGTAGTTTTATAGACAAATATGTTGCAAAAGAGTTAGAAATTATTGTAAATACAGTCACAAAAGTGCCACATATTTTTACTAAAATTTTCTTGTAAAATAGTCACAACTCATAGTCGTTGAATATTTCTTGCAAAATTTGCAAGATATTTTTATATGTCATAAAATTGTTGCTAATTTGTAATGAAAAAAAGCAACGGACAGTTTTGTCACTATTTTGGAATAAATTTGTAATAAAATTGTTACATACATTTATCATTGCAAAAATATAGCCAAAACTGTTACAAAATCTTAACGAATACGATCATTGCAAAAATATCGTGGCAATAACACTATTTTCTTTTAGTGAAGTGTTTCAAACCTCTCAAATCTCTCTTCTTCTCCTCTCGAATCTCTCCTCTTGTCCTCTCAAATCGCTCAAATTTCTCCTCTTCTCCTCTCAAATCTCTCCTCTTTCTCAACTCTCTCTAATGGCTGGTAATAGAAAGCCGAGTAGGAGTCGCGGAGGCAGATCCACTGGAAGCGTTAGGGTTTATAATGGTGGGACTACAGGGGAACCCAGATCTAGTGTAGATAATCGGGCCTCCAATGGTGCGACTTCACGCGGAGGTCGAAGTGGTGTTGGAACATCGTCTCACTCCTCGAATCCATCAGGCTCTCAGTCCGTGACTAATTCAATTAGAATTTTCCATCCCAGTTTCCGCCGAGGACACAACCATCGCCTCCTACTTCTCAACTACCGCATTTTGCTTCAACCACCGCAGGTTGGTTCTCAACCACCGCAGGTTGCTTCTCAACCATTGCTTCTTCCTGAAGTTTGTGTGGGGGCAAAAGCTTCGGTGGTGGAGCTTTACGCTTAGTCATTCGCTCTGCAAGCACCTCCCACTGGATGTCGAGTGCAGCATTGAACCTTTCCTCTAATACTCCTTCTTTTGGTGCAGGTGGTTGAGGTTGATCTCTTGTTTCAATGTCTACTTGATGCATCATCTGATCGCCATCATCGTGTAGGTGATCGGGTTCCACTTTGGGTTGTTCTTCAGTTTATGATTCTCGAACCAGTGCTTGATCATCAACTTGATCAGTCTCCTCGGGTGAAGGTTCGGGTTCATACTCGGATATAAAGTACTTGGCCTCGTTTTTCATTGGGTGTTCCGCATTCTCGGAGTTGGTTAATCTTTGGAGCTGGTTGGTTGTTGTGGTGGCCTTCCAGGTATCTAACCTTAGTGTTGAGCGATTCGTACTTGGCGTTCAGATCATTGTAACTTGAATCGATCTTGTTGCTCATCTTCGCAAACCGTTTTGCGATATCCATAGATGTTGAAGCCTGATTCTGAATCATTTGCTGAAGTAGGCCGCGTAACTCAGCTTCATGTGATTGGTTCTGCTGGCCTTGTGGTTGTTGGAATCCAGGTGGTTGGTTGTAGGTGCCAGAGTACTGCTGCTTAGGTGCATAGCCTTGGTTGTACTGGACAAAAGGATTCTGTTGTACCTGGTTCCCTTGGACTGCAGATGGGTAGGTTTGGTCCTGAGGATTGGCAACATTCAGGTTTCGATAAGACAGATTCGGATTCGGCTTGTAGTTGTTGAACCCTCTGTTATAACCTCCCTGGTTGTTGATGTAGTTGACATCTTCTATCTGTATAATCTCTCCATCTTGTTGTAGAAACTGCTCTTCCTCTGATATAGCATGAACATGCTGCTGCTGCTGGTTGAGTAGTTTATCAAGCTTATCATTGAGGGCTTTCATGTCCTTCTTGTACTTGGCATCTTCCTCTCCTGTAGATCTCATAGTGCGATCATACTCCTCATTGTAGTTCCCATCAGATTGAGCCAAGTTCTCCACTAGGTCCCAACCTTCATCAACATCCTTGTTGAGGAAGTTACCATTACTTGCGGTGTCCAGCAACATCCGTATTTTGGAGATCACTCCTCTGTAAAGTGTGCTCAGCAATGAAGCATTGCTGAAGCCATGGTGTGGACATCGGGTAGTGTATCCCTTGAAACGTTCCCAAGCTTTACTGAACGTTTCATTGTTCTTCTGAACAAAGCCGGAAATGTCATTCGCAGCCTTGCCGTTTTGGAGTTGGAGAAGAATTTGGCCAGGAATGCCTTCTTGCATGCTTCCCAAGTGGTGATGGACTCCTTAGGGAGCGATTTCTCCCAGATGTGTGCTTTGTCTCCCAAAGAGAATGGGAAAATCCTGAGCTTGAATCCATCTTCACTGACTCCATTGATCTTAGTGAGGCTACAAAGCCTATCAAATTTATCCAGATGATCCAATGGGTTCTCCATTGGCAGTCCATGAAACTTATTACTCTGTATCATGTGGATTAGACTACTCTTGATCTCAAAATTGTTGTTCTGCACAGCAGGTGGCACAATGCCATTCCTTTGAGTGTGAGTAGATGGAGCATCTCCTGCTCCTATATTGGTCCTTGTTAAGGAGCTGGTGGACCGTTCTGATTGTTCATTGTCTCCTCAATGATTGCTGGTGCCGGTTGAACTTGTTATTGTCTGAGTAGCCTTGGTCTGTCGATGTTGTCGATTAAAGGACTCAGGTTCTGGCTACCTCTTGATCGTGTTTGCATGCACAGGTAGGTATCCGAGTGGGTACACGAGAGTCAACTCGATCTAGGTGATCGAGTCAAGGGTTAGGTGGGTGCTCGGGTTGTATCTGAGATTCAAAACAAAAAAGCGAAAGCAAACAAGTCAGTTTTCAAACCAAATATAAACAAAAGAACTTGATCTAGCAAGTGCTGAAATCCTAAACGTAGCAAAAATAAACACAACCAAATGGCAACGACGCCAAATTGATAAGACAGGTTTCCCTAGGGTATCAATTCCCTATGTAGTTGTAGTACAAAGGGTTATCTATCCAAATGGTTGTCTATTGCTAGCATGAAGGATATGATCTAAACAATACAAGTCAAGCCAAGCAGATAGGATCTTGTTCTAACAGTCCTAAAATAAATGAAAGACAAGAATATAAGCAAATAAACCACATGACCTAAGCACTCGATGCAAGCAATCGAGTACAGGATCGGGTGGGGTGATCGAGTAAGAAAATGAGATATGAACAGCTCGAGGTATTACTCGATACAGGTTATCGTGTACCTGATCGGGTAAGTGGTCGAGTAAGTAGAGAAAATGCAAACAAATTAAATACGAAAGTTCCTAAGGATGGGTAATCGAATCCTAAGTATTCTAGACCAGTACAGATGCCTTACATGCCTCAAGCAATTATTTCCTAGACAATGAATCTCTAAAACTTTGTCACCACACTCTCGCACTAGCAACAATCAAACTTGATCACTTCCCACACTCTCCAACTAGTACATGAACAAGCAGGCATTCAGATCGATTCATTATTGTCAGTAAAATCAAACTCATCTAATCTCTTACTCAGAGTCAAGTAAACCTCTAGCATTGGTTAAATCAATCATCTCATCTACTCCTCTCGATCTGTAGCATTGGTAAACGCCCTAGATCTAGTCTCAACCTCTCGGTCTGTTGACAGCATTAAGAACACCAACCTAGAAGGAAATCTATCAAAAATATACAATCAAACTAAGGCATCCTAACCGATCAAGAACACAAAATTATCTATCCCATCCCTAGAAACTTTACTACACTACTCGGACATGATAACAAGAAACGAAGCAACGAAAATGAATGAAAATTGCATTGTATTAAATGGTAAAGATAGAGTAGAAAGAGTACAAGATAGAGATTTAAGAAAACCTATAAAAACTATGAAAGAAAATGTAAAATGAAAAGGAAAAAATGTTTGAATCGCTCAGTTCTCTCACAGAAGCTCTCGCTCCCTGGTTTGAGGGTCTGCGGCGTGCTCGTTTGCGAACTAGGAGAGGAGGGGGTTTATATATGGAAACCCTTTTGACCTAGCTTCCCAGACCTGCCCGACGGCCTACTCGATAGGATACGCGAGGGTGAATTCGGGTTACTCCTCGGGTGGATCTTCGGGTTGCTCTTCATGCTCTTGGATCCTCCTCGATCGTGTTGGGGTTCGGACTTGTTCTTCCAGCTCGATGGCTCCTTCGGGTACATGCTCGGGTTGTCCTTGTTTTCCCCATTTTTGGCTCTTTAGCAAATGTTTTCATCCAAAACATGCAAATGCAGAAATGCAATACCCTAAATGGTCTAAAAGTGAATTCCTACAATTAATGACATAAAAATGCTAAGTTAGAGGTATGAACAATGCAAAATATAGACAAAAAAGAATGCTAAAAACAAATAAATTAGTGAGTTATCAGACCCCCAAACTTAAATTTTGCTAGTCCTCTAGCAAAGAAGTAAGAGGGTGTGGTTTGAAAGTGGGGACTCATAACCTTAATATGCTAAGCGAAGGATTCAAGCTATAGTCCTTAAAGATAGTGTAATGGTGCTAAGATCAATCAACATACTTACAAATATTTTTTCATGCTTATTACCATGCATCGATCTAGTTCAACTTCCAACTAAAGATAAAGAACATCTCTTTCACATTCAATTAAGTATTTGACGAATTCTTGCAAATGGAAGGTGAATCAAGCTCAATCGGTTTCAAGGGTAAGGCTTTTTAGTAAGGTGGTTTCAAACAAATTCTTTGGGTGGTTCCCTCTCAAAAGAAGGAATGCTAGACAGTTGTGAAAACTATCTAAGACTGAGAACAATTTGGGCATACAAAGCTTAACTCTTGATGATCTACCCTTTTCTCATTCACTTTCTATATTTTTTTTTATTTAAACCCCCTAGAGTTAAGCTACCCACATCCCTGATTTTAACTCTTTCTTTTTTACTTCCTAAGGTTTAAACTTTAAAACTTCTAGCTCTCTCTCTTTTTTTTTTTTTTTTTTTTTAAATATATTTTTCTCTCTTTGCTAAACTCCTAATATGAATATATATATATATACACTAGAATTTGTACCCACGCACGCGCGAGATTTTAATTTAAATTATTTCCTATCAATAGAAATAGTTGAGCTTAAATTTAATCATTCTAACTTTTGAGTATAAATCTATATAAATACTATATTTACTTTACTCAGTGATATACAACATATATATTTTTGAAGATAATATTTCTTTATTATATCTATTTGCGATTTTACGTGGGATTTTAGTTAATAATTTTATCAATAAGAATCATTGAATATGAATATAATTTGAAGATTAAAAGATAAATCTATATAAATATCGTACTTATTTTACTAATCTATATATAACATATATTGTCTATTGTCCCAATAATATTGCCGACAATGTTCTGATCTTTTATCTTTAAAAGAGTTCATTCCATATTCATATCCCATGAAAACATAATTTTAAAAGTTCTAACGTCAATATCGATCGTTGACCTAATTATAAAGACCATTTAAATATATCGATATCCTACATTAAATGCGAATATCCAAAATTCTATTAAAAGTTTTAGTGTTATGTCGCTACAATGAGGTTGTCCAAATGCATCATCTGCCATAATAGAATTTCCGACTAAGTCAAGAATGCTTAAATGATGAAACTTTTAAACCCCACACAATGAATAATTCACTAATCCAAGTTATATATTTTTCTAAAATCTCATATGTTATTTGCAGATGTTAATTTTGTGATGCAACCCCAGCTTCGTCTTCTCAAAAAAAAAAATATAGTGTACTTTAAATATGTTGTTTTTGTCAATATTTTGGGTTAAAAGCATTTGATAATATATATATATATATATATAGATATATATATGTTATATTTGTTATATGTGTTTTATATCATGTTATAAAATTGTATCTCCAGTTGATAATATATGTTATGAGATATGTTACATAAATCACATGCCACTTTTTGTAGCGGCTTACATATCATTTTTTCTATATTTCCTGACCATTGATTTTGTTTTCTTAGATAGATTAATTTTTCAAAATTCTTTTTCATAGTTTTTCCAAAAAAAAGTATGGCCCTTACAATATCTTTGTTTTAGATCAAAACTTTTAAGTTAAGTTAAGTTAAGTAATTAATATTTTCTTTCTTATAAGTAAAATTTCATAAGAAATCTTTATGGTATATGTTTCTTAGAAACTAATGTTTCACTTCAATTTTATTTTCATGTTTAGATTTTTATAAATACAATTACATAACTTGTTTTTTTACTCCACCATGCATTAAAATCTTACTTACATTCTAAAACTCATTAACCCATTCTAAATTTTGGAATATAATCATTTTTTTGTTATAATTTTAATAGTAACATTATTACTAAAACAAATTTATAGCATTATTTTTACTATTTTCAAATTTTCATTTATTTTACTTAATTCATTTTTAGATAGTTATTATTTTTATTATTTACTTAAAATTATATTATAGTTTATACTAATTTAAAATTTAATTGATTTTAGTTAATTCATTTTTTGATTATCTTTTACTAATATTAATTATAAGTAATAAATATGCAATGAATAAATATTAAAAATAGTATTTTTTTATGCAAATAAAAAATTGATTATGTGGATGCTGATGTGGGGGAAGGAGAAGTGAGCAAAGTTAACTTTATATATATATTCTTTCTTTCTAGGAGACTATATCAAGATCTTTTCTCTTTTTTTTTTTAATTATTATTTAGAGACTTAGAGCTAATTGATTCTAACCTTAGGGACTTTTTTTTTTTTTTATTCCACAACCCAACCCCAAATAAACATTCTAACCACCTATCTTTTAAAACCGAGTCTATTAGTTAGTTCAAATTCTAACTTAGCTAAATCAAGAGGCAGTTCTTTGTCGTTCTCAATACTCTCAAGGTTTCACAACCTATAGCACAATGAAAGAGGCCTCACTCAACAATTCACAACAAGGTTTGAAAGAAAGGTTTGGGTTCATGGGTAGGACAAATGAATCGGGTTAAACGAAAAGACTGGTAAAAATGGAATGCTAACCCAAGTTTAGAGTTACTATGAGCAAGTATTCAAGTTCCATAAGCAAGACAATTAAAGTTCAAATTAAATCCAATAATATAGAGATGTTCTAATGTTCAAACAAGTGGAGGAAGCATTCAAACGACACAAGGGTCTAAGCATAGATTTTTCATTTTTTTTTTCCAAAGATTGATCTAGCAACAATGAACAGTGACTAAGGGCTATAGCTTCAATCCTAAGGTTTGATTTAAACAAGGTAAGTTTAACCCTAAGATGCAAATGCAACAATCCTATATGAAACAAACTAGACTCAATCCTAATATGTAAATGCAATTACATGAACACACTTTTTTTTATTTTAAAAAATTTCAAAATTTTTGGGTTTTTTTGATGCACCAAGATGCAGACTCAAATGAATAAAACTAGCATTCAAAAATTTGAAAATAATAAAAATAAGAAAATAAAACACAATGTTAAATACATTCTAGGACCCTCCCCCAAACTTCAATTACACAGTCCCTGTATAAATAAAAGTTGGAAAAAGAATCCAAGAATCACACAAAATGAATTAAACTAAATGCAATGATATGTACAAAGATCGGATGAAAATGGTACCTCATGGGTTGGTGAAGGAGGTTGCAACAGCCTCCATACTCGCCAATGTGTAGTCAGGGTCATCTCCGGCTTCAGCAGGTGCCGGTGTTTGCTCGTCAGAGACTCAGAAATGCGCATGGACGACTTACTCGGACCAGCATCCGAGGGGTTGATCGAGGGTGGGATCGCGTAGCTCATTGGGTAGGGTATCGGGTAGTACGACGGGTACGGTGGAAGAGGTCCAGAATGATCACCCGTGTATCCACTCGCAGGGTGCATCGTGTATGGAATCGTTAATGGCATCTGGTAGGGCAGAGGGAAAAGTCCTGAGTAATCACCCGACTAGGTGCTCGATGGGTGCATCGGATAAGGCATCGTGTATCCCATCGGGTTAGGAATCGGGTAGGCATCTGAATGGCTTCTCCAAGATGCTTCAGGTCGAGTGACACCTCCCTCTGCTTGGGGCTCATATGATGAAGCTCTATGAGGTTCTAGAGGTGGCAGTCCTCGAGTTCCTCGTAGCGGTCCGCTTCTCCCCATCCAAGTTGGTGTTTGGGCCGAGGTAGGGGCTGAGGCTCAGCTTGCCTTGTCTTGCAGCTCCATGATCTGACCTCCCATTGTCTTCACCGAACCGGCAAGATGTTTTACTTTCTTCGCCAGAAACTTGTTCATCCTCTTCAGCCATCCGATCCTCTTGTGAGCCTCCCTAACTCCAACCGGTTGCTTTTGAGAGCATACATACTCCTCAAAATCAAAATCCTCCGAGCTGTCTCCCTGTCTCTGCCCGGTATCCTCTCTCTTCTCAGCTTTGGACTCCTCCTCCGGGGTGGGAAGTCAATGTTGTAGAAAGAGTACAAGATAGAGATCTAAGAAAAACTATAAAAACTATGAAAGAAAATGTAAAATGAAAAAGAAAAAATGTTTGAGTCGCTCAGTTCTCTCACAGAAGCTCTCGCTCTCTAGTTTGAGGGTCTGCGGCGTGCTCGTTTGCGAGCTAGGAGAGGAGGGGGTTTATATATGGAAACCCTTTTGACCTAGCTTCCCAGACCTGCCTGACGGCCTACTCGATAGGGTACACGAGGGTGAAGTCGGGTTACTCCTCGGGTGGATCTTCGGGTTGCTCTTCATGCTCTTGATCCTCCTCAATCGTGTTGGGGTTCAGACTTGTTCTTCCAGCTCGATGGCTCTTTCGGGTACATGCTCAGGTTGTCCTTGTTTTTCACCATTTTTTGGCTCTTTAGCACCTGTTTTCATCCAAAACATGCAAATGCAGAAATGCAACACCCTAAATGGTCTAAAAGAGAATTCTTACAGTTAGTGACCTAAAAATGCTAAGTTAGAGGTATGAACAATGCAAAATATGGACAAAAAAGGATGCTAAAAACATATAAATTAGAGAGTTATCAATTACGTATTTTGACCGCAAGCCCCCAGGTTTCCCACTTACTTTTTGCAGATGACAGATTATTCTTCTGTAGAGCTGATCCTCATAAATGTAAGGAAATTAACGATATAATCCGCTTTTATGGCGAGGCATCTGGACAAGAAATTAAGTTTTGCAAATCTTCCCATATACGACAAGAGATCAAATCTATTGTTGGGATATCACAAGAAGGAGGCATGGGTACATACTTGGGTCTCCCCAGGAAGATTCATGGATCAAAGGCACAAGTATTTGCATTCGTGAGGGATAAACTCCATAAGAGGGTAAACTTATGGACCTCAAAATCCCTATCCAAGGGAGGCAAGGAAGTCCTGATAAAATCAGTTGTGCAAGCAATTCCGACATATGTAATGTCGTGTTTTCTCTTACCCAAAGCTATATGCTCAAAATTAAGTAGTGCCATTGCCGATTTCTGGTGGAGCAATAAATCAGATAGTAAGGGGTTACATTAGATCTCATGGGAGCAAATGTGTACTCAACTCTCAGAAGGCGGGCTAGGCTTCCGAACACTAGAAGAATTTAATCTTGCCCTGTTGGCAAAGCAGCTATGGAGATTACTTAGATATCCAGATTCTCTCCTTAGTCGAGTTCTTAAAGGGAGATACTTTCGATATTGTAGTCCGTTAGAGATACAAGTATCAAATCAACCTTTATATGTTGGAGGAGCATGTTGGCGGCAAAACATGTTCTCTCTTACGGAATCCGTAAGACCATAAGCTCGGGGTTCTACACGTGCATATGGACCGAACCGTGGATCCCAGATACACCAGCACGGCCGCCACAAGGATTAATAAATGAGAGAAATCCCTTAGTTTGTGTTAACACTTGATTGATTTGACCACAAAAAAGTGGAAAATGGAGCGTCTTCGGGAAATCTTTCCCCCGAAAGAAATTACCCTTATTTTGGGAATTAAACCAAGCTTAAATGCCTCGAGGGATAGGTATTCGTGGACTATGACAAAGTCTGGGAACTATACCGTTAAGTCTAGATACAAAGTCGCTAGAGCTATCTCTCGCCCTGTTTGCAACCTCCTTCTTCAGGGACCTAGTGTTACGACACCTAAGGCGCAAGCAAGGAAGTTAAAAACTTCATGAAAGCTAAAGCATTTCGTGTGGCAATGTGTGACTGGGTGCTTGACAACATGCCAGTGCTTGCATTATCGCCATATTGGTAGAGATAAGGATTTCCCTAGAAGTGGAGCGGAAGAGGAAACTATAAATCATTTGCTATTTTATTTGAATGCCCCCGTCACGTCAAGTGTGGGATTTATCGACAATCCATACCCATCCTATGGTGTTTCCCTCATCTTCCCTATATAGCAACCTCAATTTTCTATATGGGAGCGGTAGAGACTATGGTGCTCTCGATCAAAACCTGCGGACACTCCCTTGGGTGATGTAATAACACTACAAGAAAACCTGCGTTTAGCGACTCCAATAATCGTTGCTAAACCGTCGCAAAAACCTACTTTGCGACTACTATGCGACTACTTCAGATAGTCGCTAAAACATGGTCGCAAAATTTAGGTGTCTCAAACTGGTCGCAAGTTTACGACGGAATTATGACTGCTCTAATATAGTCGCTAATAAGCGACTCTTTACAGACTATTTATATTAGGAAGCTTCGATCGTAAAGGTAGTTACAATTCAGTCGCAAGTTAGTGATTAAATTGTGTGACCATTTTCAGACTCCTTTCTGCTGTCGCAAAATAGTCCTTGTTTATTAGTAACCATTTTGCCACTAGTCTGATAATTTCATAGAAATAAATTTGGTCGCAATTTGGTGACATTTTAGCATATAATAAACCTGTTTTATCTATCAAATTTGGAATGAATCACAATAAATTAAAATTGAAAACCAAATTACCACAAAAGATATCATAATCATTCATTAAAACATAAAGATTAGCATAATCATTATATTAACCAAAAAGATCATCCTAAAGCAAAAATAAGTAAAATGTCTCAAATAAGCAATTCATGTTTTTTTAGAAAAGACAATGTTTAGAACTTGGAGTAAGTGGAAAAAGGGGATGTGGTGGCTGGTGTTGTGTCTAACTTGGTGGCTGGTGAGTACCTGACACGGTGGCTGGTGGTATGTTGTCTTCAGGTGTGGAGTCTTCAAGTGTGGTTGCTGGTGTTGTTGATGGTACTCTTGGTCGCAAGGAAGCAATAATAGTATCATATGCTGGATCTTTCTCTTCACGTAGATGAGAAGCTCTTGATGCTCCTTCTCACGTCGGGCATTCTCAGCATGTAGATGAGCTATCTTCTTGCGAAGTTGTTCATGAAGCTCGAGAAGTGATGGTTGAGAAGATTCTGCATAGCTTTCCTTCCTTTTCCCTTTCCTTAGTGACTCAACAAGAGATCCAAGACCAAAAAAGTTTTCCTTCTCATCTGTTTGAGTACACTAAAACAAAGAAAAACATCAAGGTTAGAAAGTTACCATTAAGAATAATCATACACACTCATCAAAATAAAGAAACTAAGGAGTTACCTTAAGAAAGATATCATTCTTTTCATCAATGCAGAGAGTACGATGAGTTGAACGTTCAGAAGAATTCACTGAATTTTCTGGACCATCATCGTCCACTTCACACAGTCTCTCCTCTAATGTTTTCTCATAAGTCTCAGCTACTTGTTTAGCTTTTTGATCAACAAATGATCCGTCAGTTCGAGTATGTGTCTTCATGAACACTTCAGTAAATGATACCGGACGGCCCAATTCTTCTTCCTACAAAGAAATTGTGATGTTAAAATCATGGAAACAAGGTGTTTAGAGTGTTATAGTCATGGAAGCAAGGTGTTTAGGGTGTTATATCATGGAAGCAATGTTAAATAACCATTTCTTGATGAACTTGCACATAGATTTCTGACCGGCAAGGTGTTTGTGGACTCCAAGACCACCACGATCGGAGTTTCTGCACTGCGAGGCATTTGAGCTCCTCTCCATTACATCAGGTTTGTTCCAATGATCACATATCTCAGCCCACAGTTCTGCACTGGTGATCCAAACATGTTGTTTACCACTGCTTTTAGCTTGACTAACAATGCCTTTCATTCGCTTCTTGGCTATCTTTAAGAACCCCTCTCTAACAAGCTGAGTAATCCCAGTATACCAATAGAACTTCCGCTACATATTACAATTGAGTTAAGTTAGTGATGATACTAAGTCAATTATGAGAGATAATAAAACTTTGAAAGCTATAAGACATTACCGCAAATGTCTTGAAATATCTCTCTTGAATGGGTCTAGGAGTAACCTTCAAGGTGTAGTAAGGACCATCGAATTTCCTTCTAAATATTCCAGAAATCACCCGAGAAATTTTTCCTTTGTGTCTATTAAACCTGTCACAAAACAAACACAATCAGTCTTAACCAATACAAAGTAACACAATCAGTCTTATCGAAACAATCAAACACAACCTCTAACTTAATGAGCAAAACAATCAATCTCAACCTACCACCAAGAGCAAAGAGAACAATCTCATTCTCAATCTCAAAACAAAACAAACAATCTCAATCTCAATCTCAACTTAATCAACAAAACAAACAATCTCAATCTCAAAACAAACAGTCAATCTCTACCTACCAAAGAATAAAACACAACCTCTAACTTAATCAAACAAAGCAGTCTTTCACTAAACTTAATCAAACAAAAACAGAGTCTCAACCTAACTCTAAGAGCAAAAAGAAATTACCATAGAGTCTCAACGTCAAGGATGGGATCAACAGACAGAACTGGGAGATGTTGTCGGCCTGGAAGAGCTAGCATAACATCTAACAAACCTTGGTAGTCTTGTTCGGCTGGATTAGGAATAGGGTTTTCTTCTTCGGCAGGATTGGGATTAGGGTTTTCTTCTTCGTAATCCTCTTCTTGTTCTTGTATGAGTGGAGGAATAGGAGGCGGGGGTTGAGGAGCAAGAACCGGTGCTTGAGAACCAACCCGCGGTGGTTGAGAAGCAACCCGCGGTGGGGGAGAAGCAACACGCGGTGGTGGAGAAGCAACCCGCGGTGGTTGAGAAACAGGAGGCGATTGTTGTGTCCTCAGCGGAAACTTGGACGGCATAGTTCTATATGAATTACTCATGGACTGAGAGCCTGATGGATTCGAGGAGTGAGACGACGTTCCGAAACCACTTCGACCTCCGCGTGAAGTCGCACCATTGGAGGCCTGATTAACTGCGGCTCCAATGGGTTCCCTCACACCATTGGAGGCCTGATTAACGGTGGCAGAACTGGGTTCCCTCGCACCATTATAAACCCTAACACTCTAGCGGATCTGCCTCCGTGACCCCTACCAACTCCAGCTGATTTGCCTCCGCGACCCCTACCAGCCATTAGAGAGAGTTGAGAAAGAGGAGAGATTTGAGAGAAGAAGAGGCGAGATTTGATCGATTGAGAAGACAAGAGGAGAGATTCGAGAGGAGAAAGAAGAGAGAGTTGAATGGTTTTCGACACTTAATCAAAATAGAACGAGAGAAACAAGAGAGCTTGTTGTGTTCTTTGCCTAGTAATTAACAAAGAGGAGTCGCAAAGTGGTCGCAAAAGAGACACATACTAAAAAAAGGGGGGAATATTACGCGCCTAAACCTTGGCAAAAAATAATAAAATGGTTAAAATTAGTAACACAATAGTCACAGAAGGGTACCAAAATCGTCGCAAGATTAGTAGCAAGATAGTCGCAAAAAACAAGAGTCCCAAAGTTAGTAACAAGTTAGTCGCAACTTGTTACCCTATTGTGACTCTCTGACTTTAGTCACAATACAAATTTTTGGAATCTATAATTTTTGCACAATTCTATTGATATCAATCAACAATATGGACTTATGATTGTCTGATAGTGTATATGGAATAGTTTATGACCTTTAAATATTGTTTTCATATCTTTGTTTTGCAATTTTCATAAAATCCTAAACCTTCTTATGAAATAACATGTATACTCTTTACAATGATTTAGATATTATGAAATTTTTGTGTCTAAATACTAAAAATGGAAAACTTTGACAAAGTTTATATGACTGATATTGATCAATTCAAAGTGGAAATGTGTATAGAAACATGTTAACATTTCTCTAATGTGAAATTTCAAATTCAACAAATCGAGAGTTGCTAAGGAGTCGCAAACCAATAGCTAATTCAGGTGTTAGTCGCTAAACAGTCGCAAAAGAGTATCTAGCTCAGGTGTTAGACGCTAAACAGTCACAAAAGTAGTTGCACAGTGGTCGAAAGTTAATAGCAAGATAGTCGCAAAAAACAAGAGTCCCAAAGTTAGTAACAGGTTAGTCGCAACTTGTTACTCTATTGTGACTCATTGACTTTAGTCACAATACAAATTTTTGGAATCTATAATTTTTGCACAATTCTATTGATGTCAATCAACAATATGGACTCATGATTGTCTTATAGTGTATATGGAATAGTTTATGACCTTTAAATATTGTTTTCAAATCTTTGTTTTGCAATTTTCATAAAATCCTAAACCTTCTTATGAGATAACATGCACTACAAGAAAACAGGCCATTTGCGACTACCGTTTGTGACTGATTGTTTAGTCGCAAACATTTGCAATGGTTTTGCGACTATTTTAATACCTATTAACGACCATACAAAATACGGAAATAAAACCGTCGCAAATTTACGACGAAACGACACAGTCACAAAAACGTCTCACCTTTGCGACCGAATGCATACTCTTTTGTAACTGATATTATTTCGTCGCAAAACAAGATGCATTGGTTGACTACTTTGCAACTGCAATTTTGGTACGTGAGAGTCGTCGCAAATAAGTCGCAAAACAGAAACTTATTTGCAACGAATTTTTCGAGTATCATTTTAGTAGCAAAGTCGCCGCTGTATGTCGGCAAAAAACGTTGAGAATGTGGAAGATATTATACTCAAATTTTGCGACTACATTGAAAACGGTCGCAAAAGAGTCGCACCATGTCGGCAAAAAATGTGCTTAAAGTGTGTTAGGTGAACTGAAATTTTGTGACTCTTTCTATAATAGTCGCAAAACAGTGGCAAAATTTCTCTTATATATATGCCACCACTTCTTCTTTCATTTACATCAACTCTAAAGAGAAAAAAACGGGAGAAAGAAAAAACAATTGTGAGAAAGAAAAAAAAATGAGAGGAAGAAAAAAAAAAGAGAAAAAAAAATAATAATAATGTGGAACAATCCTTCAAGAGCATGGATGTACAATCGGATCGATCCGTTCACTAATCATATCTCATTGGATTATTCGGCGGGTGTGGAAAAGTTCATCGATTTTGGCTGTAGCCATGCACAAAATAGCAGAGGTAGGTTTTACTGCCCTTGTGTAGTATGTCACAATTCGAAGTCTTTGAAAGCTGCCTCTGTTTCGAATCCTTTTGCTAAGTAGGGGGTTTATGCCTAACTATTATGTATGGTATGAACATGGTGAAGATTATGATGTTGTTGGGGAGGGAACTAGTAGTCATTATGCTAATAATCCAGATTATGCTAGTGCTGGTGAACCAATAGGATTTGATGGGGAGAATATATATGCTGGGATGGTGAATGATGCATTTCATGGTTCTGTACCATATAACGAGTATCATGAACATGAAAGTGAAAATGATCATGTTCATGAACAACCCACCCAGGAAGCAAAACGGTTTTATGATATGCTAGCTGCTGCAAACACGCCACTGTATGATGGATGTCGGGAAGGGCAGTCGCAGTTATCGTTGGCAGCTCGGTTCATGAACAATAAGATCGACTACAATTTGTCTGAAAATTGTATGGATTCTTGGACAGGACTGTTTACGGAGTATTTACCAGAGAGTAATCAGGCAACCGGTTCATACTATGAGACGGAGACTTTGATGCGAAAGCTAGGATTACCGTGTCGTAGATATGATGTATGTATAGATAACTGTATGCTCTTTTGGAAAGATGATGAGAAGTTGGAGCATTGCAAGTTCTGCGGCAAACCAAGGTATAAGGCTAGTGAAAGAAGAACAAGAATACCGTTCAGTAAGATGTGGTATTTACCGATTGCGGAAAGGCTGAAGAGAATGTACCAATCTAAGAAGACTGCAGCTTTTATGAGATGGCACGCTGAGCACAGCTCTGAGGAGGGATTAATGTGTAATCCTTCAGATGCGGCTGAGTGGAAGAGTTTTCAGCAATTGCATCCCTCATTTGCAGCAGAACCGCGCAATGTTTATCTTGGATTATGTACAGATGGTTTCAATCCTTTTTGGATGTCGAAACACCATTCGTTATGGCCAGTGATATTGACTCCATACATCTTGCCTCCTAGGATGTGCATGAACACAGAGTATTTGTTTCTGACGATTTTGAGTTCAGGAACGAATCATCCACGAGCTAGTCTTGACTTTTTTCTCCAACCATTGGTCGATGAGTTAACAGAGTTATGGTATAATGGAGTGGAGGCATATGATGTGTCCTTAGATCCAAATTCAACCTTAAAGCTGTCCTTTTGTGGACTATCAGTGATTTCCCCGCATATGGGATGTTGTTAGGATGGACAACACACGGAAGATTAGCTTGCCTAATTTGTATGGACGATACAAATGCATTTCAATTGCCAGCTGGTAGGAAGACATGTTGGTTTGATTGCCACAGGAGATTTCTTCCTACTAATCATCCAATGCAAAAGGATAAAAAACACTTTCTCAAAGGCAAACACGCAGTGAACGACTATCCACCACAATATTTGACGGGTGAACAGGTCTTACATGAGCGTATAAGAAATGCCGAGCCGCCAAAAACTTCTGACTGCGGAGGAAATGGGCATGAAAATAAAGTGGATGGTTATGGAAGTTGGCGTAATAGGCACAAAGAAAGCATCTTGTGGAAGCTCTCGTATTGGACCGATCTTAACTTACGACAAAATCTTGATGTGATGCATATTGAGAAAAATATTCTCGATAATCTCATGTACACGGTTATGAATGTGAAAGACTAATCAAAAGACAATGTGAGGTCCCGCTTGGATGTTGCAAGATTTTGTGATCGAAGTCAATTGCATGTTGATGCTGGTGGGAGAGCTCCTTTTCCTATTTGGAGATTGAGTGCGAAAGGGAAAAAAGCCTTCGTTCTTTGATGTCATGGAGCACCTTCCTGTACACCTACCATACGAAGCCGAACTTGGTGGTCCAGTCCAGTATAGGTGGATGTATCCCTTCGAAAGGTTTTTCAAACGCTTGAAAGGGAAGGCGAAGAACAAAAGATATCCAGCGGGATCAATCGTTCAATCATATATTAATGATGAGATATCATACTTCTCAGAACACTACTTTGCTTCAACCATTTCTACAGCTAGTAGAAGGTGGTATTTCATACTTACATTATAATATATAATGGTCTTTTAAATTAACATGTAAGGCTAATTAAAGTTTTAAATATTTTTCAGGTCATTGCGATATGATGCGGGTGAGGTTCCTGTATATCTAGTACCCGTACCAGATATATTCACTCAAGTCAGTCGTCCTAGTGGCCAAGTTACCGAGTTTTGGCTGTCTGATAAAGATAAAAAATGCGCACATGCATTTGTATTACGGAATTGTGATTACTTTCGTCCTCTAGAGAGGTATATGTTTCAAATTATTTTTCTAGCAATTTCTCTTCAATATATTTATGGATTAATTGTCTTCTATATGTTGGGAAAAACAGTGTGTTGGACGATCAAATTCGGTATGAATATCCAGAACTCACTGATGATGAAGTCACATCGAAAAGAGATGAAGATTTTAGCGATTGGGTTTGCCAATATGTAAGTATATGTAACTAATTTAATATAAAAAAAATATTTTATTGAATGGGTTCACTTCCGACAATTTATATTTATTTCTTATGTAGGTGTCTACAATGAAACATATCCAAAGTTTTCCTCCATGGGTTCATGAATTGGTTGATGGTCGAGAAAACAAAGTCAAGTCGTGGCCCATGTATTTTACCAGAGGTTACATGTTTCACACTCGTGAACACGGGCAGACGAAAAAGACAATGAATTATGGGGTATGTGTCCGAGGGCAAAATTATTCTGAAGCATCTATGGAGGATGATTTTTTTGGGACCATTGAAAACATAATCGAGCTCGAGTATCCTGGCATTATTAACCTAAAGATAACACTTTTCTACTTTGACTGGTTTGACCCAACGGTTGGCAAAGGTATCCGCATGACAAATGGAGGCATCGTAGACGTGCTTCCGTCTAGAAAATACCGAAATTACGAACCGTTTATTTTAGGTTAAGTTTCTTTTCACTAAATATTTTAACTAATTTACCTACATAGGTATATATATAATTAAATAAATATTAATTTAATATGTTCCGTTTTTTATATAGGTTCTCAAGCTGATCAAGTGTGTTATCTGTCATATCCATACACTAAACGACCTCGCAAATCGTGGCTTACAGTGTGCAAAGTTAATCTGAGGAATGTTGTTCAAGGGAAGTTTAACGATGATGATTTGGTTATATTGCAACAAACTGTTATTGAGGTAACTCCGACTTTGGTTGAAGAAATCATCATTGAGAGTTTAGTCGATGAGAGTCATCAAGATGAACCAATCGATTTTGAGATAGAAGATGGTGAAGGAGAAGACGAATTTCAATGTAACTTGTCAACATCCGAAGATGAAGATGAAGATGAAGAACTTGCATATGAAGACTAAATGTGCATCTGATTTGTAAAATATTGTCTCTATGTTAAAATCAAATAAACTTCTTTCCATTATAGTAAAACTTAATAGCTTGATTAATCTGGCAATTTGCAAGAAAAATTAGTATCTTAAAGTAAAATATAGTCACAAAAGAGTCGCACATTAGCGTCCGTTTAGTAACTAAACAATATAGCAACGTTTTGCTTTGCAGCCGTATTGCAACGAATAAGCGACTAACACCTGAATTAGCAACGTTTGTCGACTCTTTTCCCACTCTTGTTATTTTTGGGAATTAAATTTCATTTTTGAGATGTATGTACATCCTTAGATATACATTTATACTTGTATTTGACTGATTTTAGTAACTAAAACTTTTTTAAGGTCATAAATTTCAATGTTAACAATGAATACATGCATATGTTCCAAAGCCATCTTTGTAAAAACATGTCACCATGGAAGAATGTGACATCCGTGAACCAGAATCCCGGTTTGGGAGTTGCATCGGTCGATGCAAATTTTGCATCGGTCGATGCAAGGTTGTTTCTCTGCGTATTGACTTAAGTCAAACGCTGCGTTTTGGGTGAAGGAAAAACCCTTAACGCGAGTTTTGCCTCATTTGTGGTTTGTGGCCGTTTTTGAGAGAAACGAAAAGAGAGAAAAAAGTTATTGAGAGTTCTTGGTGATTTCTGGAGATTTGTGGCGTTTCTTGGTGAGATCTGTAGCTGGGATCGTTGTAGGAGCTTCCTAGGAGCTTGTTCTTGTTGTTAGAGGTTCAGATTCTTCTGTGGCAAAGGTAAGTGAGAGACCATGGCCTATCTAAGCTAGAGATCTGTCTGATTTGCTTGTTATGTGTTGTTAGGCTGGTTAGATTGTTATTTGGGACGTTAGGAAGCTTTCTTGTGGCTTAGGATCGTGTTTCGTGGTTGCAGGAACGAAGATCCGGCGAGAAGCTTCGGAGGAAAACGATGCTCGGCATTGCATCGGTCGATGCACTTTGTGCGTCGGTCGATGCAGATGCGAGGATGGCGCGTAAACTCTAGGGTTTTCGTGGTATGTCGAGCATGCGTCGGTCGATGCATATCTTGCATCGGTCGATGCATGTTAACCTTGCATCGGTCGACGCAACCTCCATCTGGTGTCGGTCGATGTATTTTGGTATCGGTCGATGCAGAGTCCTTGTTTGTTATTGTTGATTGTTGAATGTTGTTTGATGGTTAGAGATGTCTCTATGCTTGTGTGTATAGCCCAGTAGATGGGAGGATTGCCTTACTGAGTGTTTATAAAATACTCATGCATTGCAATATGTGTTTGTGGTGCAGGTAAAGGCAAAGTGTGATCGTGGAATCCAGGCAATGAAGAGGAGGATGTTCTAGGGACTCGGTTTGATGTTGTCTGGCTTTCTAGGTTGCTAGAGTTGAATCATTAGAACATTGCTAGGTTGATGGTTCTATGATTTCTGCCATTTGATTATTGGATATTGTTGATGTTATGATTATTGGTTATTAATGGATTATTATTTGGATATTGATTGGTATTGGTTATTCCGCTGTTGGTTGTGATTGTGGTTAGGTGGCTAGTGGATATGGGACCACTAGTTGTAGTTTATTTATTATATTATATTATTGTTTATTATTTATTATTTTTTTAAAAAAAGGTCGGTCGTTTCATTTTGGTATCAGAGCCCTTACGGTTCTAGGTTTGGGTTCGCTAGGTTTCTGTTGTGATGTTTTGGATTGCATGCTTTGATTGATTATGTGAGTTAGTCAAGTGTGTGTGTGAAACAACCCTTCCCGTTTTTTTTTTTTTTTTTTTACCTTAATTACTAGTGGTCCCATACCCATTAACATCCTAACAACAATCAATAACCGCGGATAACCAAATAAAACAATTCCATTAATCCAATAAAATTCCAACATAAATAATCCAATAACCAATAACACCAAAATCCAAACAAGGAAATAACCGAAAGCTAACATCCTACAATGTTCCAATGACTTAGCAACCTAACAACAACTAGACCACAATCAATCAAGCCTCTAGAACATCCTCCTCCTCATCGCCTTTGATTCCCCGATCACACTTTTCCATTACCTGCACATCACAAACAACAATTGAGATGCGTAAGTATTATCATAAATACTTAGTGAGGCCGTCCTCCCATCTACTAGGTTATACACACAAGCATATGAGACCCTCAAGTTATGCAAGCAAACAAAACACAAGCAATACATTAAACCAGGAAAACAAGTCTCGGTTGAGACTAGTGTCGACCGATGCCACCAGAAAGTGTCGACCGATGCTGAACCAAAAGGTGTCGACCGATGCCACAAGAAAGTGTCGACCGATGCTGAACCAAAAGTGTCGACCGATGCTCGAATGGTATCGATCGATGCCATATCTGCAGACGCGAACTGCGCGAACACGAACGATGAATCCCGATTCCAAACCATCCCGAATCCGTTCCAAACTCACCCAATTACCTCAGAAATCACTGGGAATCACAAAAGCAACGAACCCAAGCAACAAAACAACACAAACAGCAAAGAAAACACACAAACAAGAGAGATCTCATGCTTAGATCAACCATGGTCAAGCACTCACCTCAAGAACAGGAAGATTGGATTGAGAAACGTGGAAAACAACACCTCCAGAAGCTCCCCCTTCGTTTCCAGCAACAACTAACCCTCCTACAGCCTCAGATCTCTCCAAAAACTCCAAGAACAAGCCCAGAAAGTCACAAAACGTTTCTGTCTCTTTTCTCTCTTTCTTTCACTAAGCGGCGACCAAATAACCTCCCAAAAACCCTTAAACTCGTCCTTAGACGCTTATAACACGATTTAGGGATTTAATTGAACCAAACCGAACCAATTCGGCAATTAATCAAACCGGCCGAACCCAAAAATTAGTGGTGTCGATCGATGCCACTAGGGTGTCGATCGACACTCCTTTCAAAATCACAAAATCCGGTTCGCGGATGTTACAATTCTCCCCCACCAATATGGATTCGTCCCCGAATCCCGCAATACCGTCCAACTGCCAAGGACCTCCGTGCCACCATCAGCACGGCCCGCACGTCCCCAGACCGGACTAAACACCATCAGCCAAGGTTTCCCGTGCCACTGTCGCAACAGCCCGCACACCTCCGACTGACCCTCGAGGTCTCCCTCTAGCCAATATACTCGCATCATAAACACTGTTTGCTCACAACTCAGTGCTTCCCCCGTCTGTGGTCGCAACCAACGAATCATGCCGGCTCGCTAACAGGCCAACCGCCTTAAGCTACGGCATCCAGGAAGTCACTCACACACACTCCCCCCGCTCTCGGGTCGCAACCCTCGAGACATACCGGCTCACTGCCGAGCCTCGGCTCACAGCTACGGTATCCAGGGAGCCTCACATATCCCGCTCTTGGGTCGTCACCCTCAAGCGCGCTCTCGGATCGTCATCCGAAGCAACATACCACTCCCACTCTCTGGCCACAAAGTCCATCGAGCTATCGGTATCACGTGAGTTGGGCCCGCACGGCCTTGAGCAAAACAAATACTGATGCCAACGAGTATCTCCCGGCTAGATCTACCTCAACATTTCCACAAAACTTTCCCTTTTTAGGAACTTTCTATTTATGGAAACCTTCCTTTTGTGGAAACTTTCTATTTATGGAAACTTTCCAAAAATAGAAACCCGAGCTATTTCTCTTTTCCCATGACAACAACAGTCAAACATAAAGAAAAATACTCATCTTATTAATCTCAAAAATGTTATCATTACAATCTCAACGAAATTACATCAGAAAAAGCAAAAATACAACAACCAGAGCCATCAACCCGCATCCCGAGCACCACATCGTCTTGATACCTAGTCGCACAACCAACCACCCCTAAGCGACCAAATATCAAGAGAGATGGGCTGGAATACTCCGTACCCGCTCCAGCCACGGACTACAACTCGGACCCGGCTAGACAAGCTCAAGTCGCGGTCTGCTTCTCAAACCACTTCTTAAACCTTGCCTTCATCCTCGCCTCGGGCTCCCAAGTCTGCTCCTCTACTCCGTCACAGTCCCACAGGACTCTCATCAAAGGAATCTTCTTCTTCCGAAGTTCCTTGACTCTCCTCTCAAGCACCCTCACTGGTCTCGCCTCTAAAGTCATGTTAGGCTGAAGATCCTCAGGAATCTTAGCCAACAACTGATCACCCTCGTGAAGACACTTCCTCAGCATCGACACATGAAATACCTTGTGGAATGCACGCATAACCTCAGGCAACTCCAACCGGTATGCCACTGGTCCCACCCGCTCAACCACTCTGAACGGTCCCATGTACCTCGGACTCAACTTAGTCTCTATCAATGACCTGTTCGGACCCCACAACATGGCCATCTTGAGGTACACTCTATCACCAACCTGAAACTCAAGATCCTTTCTCCTCTTATCAGCATAGCTCTTCTGCCGATCCTGAGCCTCCTTCATGTTCAGCCTCAAAACCCGAATCTTCTCCGAGATCTCCTGAACAAAATCTGCACCAAATATGCTCCTCTCCCCCACCTGAGTCCAACATAATGGTGTACGACACGGCCTCCCATACAGGGCCTCATAAGGAGCCATCCCAATACTAGCCTGGTAGCTGTTGTTAAAAGCAAACTCCACCAAGCTCCAGTGATCTGCCCAATGACCACCCCAATCCAGCACACACATCATCAATAAATCCTCCAAAATCTGGATCGTCCTCTCTGACTGACCGTCAGTCTGAGGATGATAGGCTGTACTCATATGCACCTTCGTGCCCATCTCCGCCTGAAATGCCTTCCAGAACACCGAGGTGAACTTGGAATCTCTATCTGACACAATACTAGCAGGCACACCGTGCAATCTGACTATCTCCCTCACGTACTTCTTGGCCAAAACCGCTGCTCCATCAGTTTTCTTGATGGCCAGAAAATGCGCAGACTTAGTCAAACGGTCCACAATGACCCAAATAGCGTCAAACGTCCTCGACACAGGCAAACCTACCACGAAGTCCATCGTGATCAAATCCCACTTCCACTCTGGAATGGGTAAACTCTGTAATAAACCACCAGGAACCTGATGCTCCGCCTTCACCAGCTGGCAAGTATCACACTTCGCCACCCAGTCAGCTACGTCCTTCTTCATCCTGACCCAGTGATAATACCGCTTGAGGTCACGGTACATCTTGGTCGCTCCTGGATGAATAGAGAACTTGCTCGAATGAGCCTGTCTCAGTATCTCCTGTCTCAAATCCTCACCCTTGGGCACACAGATCCGACCATGCACCAGGATAGTACCATTAGCAGAAACCTGATACTCTGCACCCGCAGCCTTAGAGGCATTCACCAGCCCCTCATCGCTCTCCTGAGCTAACCTCACTCTACTCAACAAATCCGCTCTATCAGCTGCCTCCAAACCCAAAGGTTCCTGTGAGATAGCACACAAACTCAATGCACTAATCTCACCTACCAACACCTCCATATCCTGCTCCTGAGCCGAAGCCACCCGCTTCCGACTCAAGGCATCTGCAACCAGATTAGCTTTACCAGGATGGTAAGCTATGTCCAAATCATAATCCGCTACTAACTCCATCCAACGCCTCTGCCTCAAATTCAGCTCAGGCTGAGTAAAAATGTACTTCAGACTCTTGTGATCTGTAAATACCTGTACCTTCCCACCATACAGATAGGATCTCCAAATCTTAAGAGCAAAGATCACTGCTGCCATCTCCAAATCATGAGTAGGATAATTAGCTTCATGCTTCCGCAACTGCCGCGAAGCATAAGCTGTAACCTTCCCCTGCTGCATAAGTACACAACCCAACCCCACTCCAGAAGCATCTGTATACACAACATAAGGCTCGTCCTGCTCAGGCAGTGCTAACACCGGCGTGGTAGTCAACATCTGCTTGAGACTTGCAAAACTTGCCTCACACTCTTGTGACCACACAAACGGGACATCCTTCCCTGTAAGCTTAGTCATCGGCTGAACCTGCTAACCCCAGGAAACTCCGAATCTCAGTAGCACTCTGCGGCCTCGGCCACTCCCTGATGGACTGAATCTTCTCTGGATCCACTGAAACTTCCTCAGCTGAAACAATATGACCCAAGAACCCCATCTCACGCTGCCAGAAACTGCACTTACTCAGCTTAGCAAACAACTTCTGCTCCCGCAGCTTCTCCAAAACTGCTCTCAAATGTATTGCATGCTCCTCAGGACTCTTAGAATATACCAGGATGTCGTCGATGAAAATGATGACTGACACGTCCAGAAACTCCTAGAACACGCTGTTCATCAATCTCATAAACGCAGCTGGCGCGTCTGTCAACCCAAACGGCATCACCACAAACTCATAGTGTCCATATCTCGTCCTGAAGGCTGTCTTCCTCACATCTGCCTCATGTATAGGAATCTGATGATAACCTGAAGCCAAGTCGATCTTGGAGAACCAAGTAGCACCCCTCAACTGATCCAACAACTCATCAATCCTCGGGAGAGGGTACTTGTTCTTCACAGTAACTCGGTTCAAACCCCGATAGTCAATACACAACCGAAAACTCCCATCCTTCTTCTTAACAAACAACACCGGAGCTCCCCACGGTGAACAACTAGGACGGATAAAACCCTTGCCCAACAAATCCTCCAGCTGCTTCTTCAGCTCTGCCATCTCTGCTGGAGCCATCCTGTAAGGAGCCTTGGATAACGGCATCGTCCCTGGTTCCAGCTCAATAGTAAAAGGATCCGACCAAGATGGTGGTAATCCCTGCAATGACTGGAACACATCCTCAAAGTCCTCCACAACCGGAATACCGCTAACCGTAGACTTCCCCACTGACTCTGGCATAGATATAGTAACCAGGTAGGCCTCACAGCCCTTCTCGATCATCTTCCCTGCCTGAACGGCTGAGATCACGAGGCTCCCCGAAGTCGGTCTAATACCCTGAAAAACCAACTTCCCTCCTGGACGCTCAAACTCCACTCTACCCCGATAGCAATCCAAATGCACCTTATGCCGATGCAACCAATCCATACCAAGAATAACGTCATACAACTCCACTGGACTGATAAGCAAATCCGCTGGCCACGACTCTCCTGCGATCTGAATATCAACTCCTCCAGCTCGTCCAATAACCCTCAGGAACTTGCCTCCAGCAACTCTGACAACTCCTGAATGCTCTCCAGAATCCCCTCTGATCCCCGCACTCACGGCACACTACGGAGTAATGAAGCTATGAGAAGCTCCAGAATCAAACATAACATGGGACTTAAACCCGCCCACCAACAAGGTCCCTACACAAACCTCATGTGTTGAGAACCTAACACTTGACCACAAACAAAAACAAATATAATCTGAACTATTGAATTGACTAAGTTCGAATCTCAGAAGTTATACCTGTGATCGCTCCTGCACTAGTGCCACCGGGCTCCTGAGTCGAGTACACCTGAGTCGTCGGCTCAATCCAACCCACCGGCTGCACACCGTGCTGCACACCCTGCTGCACCCCTGGCTGAGCTCCAGCCTGCAACACTGCTACTGCCCTCTGCTGCAACTTGGGACAACGAGGCTTGATATGCCCCGTCTCTCTGCAGTAGTAACACACCCGAGTATCTGTCCGCGGCTCCGTCACCGCCCGCTGCTCTGTCACTGCCCGCTGCTCACCCCTCTATGGACAGCTAGTCACCTTGTGGTCCCTGCTACCACACCCAAAGCATTTCGCACCCCCGTGCCTCGATCTCTGCATAACATCAAACTTCCTCTTCTGCCCCTGCGCAGGCTTGCCGCCCTTGCTAGGAACAGAAAGCGGCTGAAACTGCTGTGGCTGCACCGAAGAACTGACCACAACCACCTGTGACCTCAAGTCATCCTCTATCCCAGCTGCAACCTCAACCAACTCTGCTCTCGTAGCATAGCTCCTCACTCTGCACCGAGTCCTCAAATTATCCCGCAGAGCCAACAAAAACCTCCGCACCTGAGCCGCCTCTGGCTCCCAAGCCCTGCCTGCATACCCCACAAGCCGACTGAACTCTGCATCCAGCTCCCGCACTGTACGGTCCCCCTGAGTCAAACCCAAGAACCGTGCCTCCATACGATCAAGAGCCTCCTGAGGAAAATACTTGGAGTTAAACTCCCCCACAAAATCTCCCCAAGACATACCCCGCTGCACTCTCCGTGCTGTCACCGACCTCCACCACACACGAGCATCTCCTGACAAGTAAAACACTGCCAGATCTACCCTGTACCGGTCGGGACACCTAAGCGAAAGGAAAATATCCTCCATCCGCTCTCTCCACTCATCCGCTACACTCGGATCGGTACTTCCTGAGAAATACCCTGCTCCCACATGCCGCAGCTGCTCCATCATCCGCACATACTGAGCATCCACTACCTCGGCCCCCGGCTGCACACCTACCTGCAAACCCGCCACAGGCTGCACCGCTGGAACCTGCCCACCACCCACTGGCGGCACTACCGGATTCTGCCCACCAACCACTGGCGTCACTACTGGATCCTGCCCACCAACCACTGGCGGCACAACTGCTGGAAGTCGCTGCAAAACCTGAGCTAGCAAGTCCATCAAGACATCCTCCCTGCCTGGAGCACCTCCCGCTGCAACCCCCACACCCGGGGCAACACCGTGACCGACACCGGGCCCATCCGCCCTGCCGTCACCCAAACCAGCCTGGTCTCCAGGCACACTAGGATGAACCTGTGACTCCGCCACCTCCTCACTGGCCATGCTCTGGGTCACACTCACACTGGCCTCAGGAACCTGACCTCGTCCCCGACCACGACCACGACCACGCCCACGACCACGACCGCGACCAACAGCATCCTCACCCCTAACCATCTGTATCATCCAAGAACAGAAGGCTAAGCAAACAATAATTCTAATACACAAAACACAACTTACCGTGGAATCACAAAACAGGCTCGAAGAGGATGTTCTAGGACTTCATGCCACACTCAATTGACCGACTCACACAATCAATCATAGCATGGAATCCTAAACATCAACAGCAAAAGCACAATGAACCCTAGACCTAGAACCGTAAGGGCTCTGATACCAAAATGAAACAACCCTTCCCGTTTTTTTTTTTTTTTTTACCTTAATTACTAGTGGTCCCATACCCACTAACATCCTAACAACAATCAATAACCGCGGATAACCAAATAAAACAATTCCATTAATCCAATAAAATTCCAACATAAATAATCCAATAACCAATAACACCAAAATCCAAACAAGGAAATAACCGAAAGCTAACATCCTACAATGTTCCAATGACTTAATCTAGCAACCTAACAACAGCTAGACCACAATCAATCAAGCCTCTAGAACATCATCCTCCTCATTGCCTTTGATTCCACGATCACACTTTTCCTTTACCTGCACATCACAAACAACAATTGAGATGCGTAAGTATTATCATAAATACTTAGTGAGGCCGTCCTCCCATCTACTAGGTTATACACACAAGCATATGAGACCCTCAAGTTATGCAAGCAAACAAAACACAAGCAATACATTAAACCAGGAAAACAAGTCTCGGTTGAGACTAGTGTCGACCGATGCCACCAGAAAGTGTCGACCGATGCTGAACCAAAAGGTGTCGACCGATGCCACACGAAAGTGTCGACCGATGCTGAACCAAAAGTGTCGACCGATGCTCGAATGGTATCGATCGATGCCATATCTGCAGACGCGAACTGCGCGAACACGAACGATGAATCCCGATTCCAAACCATCCCGAATCCGTTCCAAACTCACCCAATTACCTCATAAATCACTGGGAATCACAAAAGCAACGAACCCAAGCAACAAAACAACACAAACAGCAAAGAAAACACACAAACAAGAGAGATCTCATGCTTAGATCAACCATGGTCAAGCACTCACCTCAAGAACAGGAAGATTGGATTGAGAAACGTGGAAAACAACACCTCCAGAAGCTCCCCCTTCGTTTCCAGCAACAACTAACCCTCCTACAGCCTCAGATCTCTCCAAAAACTCCAAGAACAAGCCAGAAAGTCACAAAACGTTTCTCTCTCTTTTCTCTCTTTCTTTCACTAAGCGGCGACCAAATAACCTCCCAAAAACCCTTAAACTCGTCCTTAGACGCTTATAACACGATTTAGGGATTTAATTGAACCAAACCGAACCAATTCGGCAATTAATCAAACCAGCCAAATCCGGTTCGCGGATGTTACAGTGTGGCATGGAGTCCTAGAACATCCTCTTCGAGCCTTCAATGAGATTCCACAGTGAGTTATTGTTATGTTTCTTTGTGTGGTATTGATTTGTTTTCTGCTTGTTAGCCTCTGTTCTTGGAAGATCAGTGGTTAAGGTGTTTGAGTTGTTGGTCGTGGACAGGGACGTGGTCGTGGTCATTGTCGGGCGGGTCCCGAGGCCAGCAAGTGTGTGGTCCAGAGTTCCATGAGGAGGTACGTCAGAGGGTCGCAAGCGTATCAGGAGGGACCAGAGAGGGTTAGCCGGTGAGCGTGCCAGGGGTGCTGGGAACCCAGGTGTGGGGTTGCAGCAGGTGGAGCCCAGGGTCGAGATGATCGCTTGGCGGATCTGTTGGCGTGCTGTTGGAGCGGTTGTCGAGAGGGGTACCAGTGTAGGCTCCAGTTGTGCCGCATGTGGCTGGGTGCAGCCGAGGGCTGCAGATGTTGAGGACTTTCCACCTTATGTTAAGAGGATGGAGCAGTTGTAGATGACCGGTATGAGATTATTCTCAAGAGGTATTAGACCTAGAGAGGTGGATAGGTGGACATATGCAGTTGGAGCAGATATTTCTCTGTTTGGGGGTTAATCCAGTTGGATATTAGAAGTTTAGTGGGCAGGTGTAACATTGCAATGTTATACTCGGACCACAGGAGGTACTTTCTGTCGAGAGATGTTTATAGTCGTTAAGGATTGTTGCTCCTAAGGGGATGGTGATTCCCCTGAATACCAATAGCTCGAGGGGCTGAGGGCTCCGAGAGTGGCAGAGGGGATGATATTCCCCTGAGGGGATGAGTAGTTCCCCTGATACTGAGATCTTGAGGATTGTGGTACAAGAGTGAAATGGTATAACTCGAAGACGCTGGTCTGAGAGTGAGATCGGTATGGCTGAAAGGTTACGACCTAAGAGAGGAAGAGTTGGGAGCAAGCAATGTATAGAACAGGAGTATGAACATAACGACGGAATGTAGACCTCGAGAGTGATGATGGTTTAATCTTGGATTTTAGGATTATGTTGGCCGGTGGGCTAGGGTTTTATGACCAGAGCGGTTATGAATGTTTGGCTGTACGCCAGGATTGTGAGGTCGGTGGTGCTGGAGTCCTGGGAAGGGGAGTTACAGCAGGTTTGAGTAGAGAAAGGCATGTTTGCCAGATACATAAGTTCACGAGAAGCCTTCATGGCAGGATAAACTAATCGTTGCGATGATGCTGGATGAAGTTCATTAGAGATGGACAGGGTTGCTAGATTCTAGTTTTTGGTAAGCTTGTTGGAGGGAATAAGTCAAGTGGGTTGAGTTGGCGGCCTGCAAAGCATTTGATATGGTGAATCGGAATATGCGAACGTATGGTACTTGTTTGTTTTATTACGCTTGTATTGATGATTTTCTGTGGAGAATTGCTAAGCGGGAAGCTAATTTTGAATTAAGCTATCTTGTGGAAGTTTCCCTAAGAGGCAAGTTACTAGAGGTTCTTGGACGAACAAGAAGGTTGATATTCAGGTGGTGGTGAGTTGATGTCGGCATACTTGATTTTTTTTAGTAGAGCTGAAGACGCAGTTAGAGGATTTGTGGAGCAAGGGGCTCTTTTGTCTTATCACTTCACTGTGGGGAGCGTCGGTGTTCGTCAAGAAGAAGGACGAGGTAGGGGTTTATGAGTTTGTGGCGATGTCTTTCGGGTTGACTAACGCGCCAACAATGTTTATGAGGTTGATGAACAGCGTATTTCGGGAGTTTCTGGACGTGGCTGTCATCATTTTCATCGACGCTATCCTGGTAAGTTTTTTCTAAGAGTCCTGAAGAGCATGCAGTGCATTTGAGAGCAGTTTTGGAGGACCTGCGGGAGCAGAAGTTGTTTGCTAAGTTGAGCAAATGCAGTTTTGGCAGCATGAGTTGGTTTCTGAGTCACATTGTTTCAACAGAGGGAATTTTTGTAGATCCGGAGAAGATTCAGGCTATCAGAGATTGGTCTAGGCCGCAGAATGCCACAGAGATCAGAAGTTTCCTTGGGTTGGCAGGTTACTACAGGAGAGTTGTGCAGGGTTTTGTAAGCAAGGCACGTCCGATGACTAAGTTGATAGGGAAGGATGTTCCTTTTGTTTGGTCACAGGAGTGAGTGGAGGGTTTTGCAGGAGATGTTGACTACTCTGAAGGAGATGTTGACTACTACGCCAGTGTTGGCTTTGCCTGAGTAGGAGATGGAGTCTCTGGCAGAAGAGATCAGCGCATTGGGGTTGTGTGCTGTTTCACAGGAACCGTTGGGTTTGGAAGCAGTAGATAGAGCAGATCTTCTGGGTAAGGTGAGGTTGGCTTAGGAGAAGGATATGGGGCTGGTGAATGCCTCTAAGGATGTGGATTCAGAGTATCAGGTCTCAGGTAATGGTACCATCTTGGTGCATGGTCGGGTTTGTGTGCCCAAGGATGAGGAGTTGAGGCAGGAGATTCTGAGAGAGGCTCATGCGAGCTAGTTATCTATTCATCCAAGAGCGACTAAGATGTACCGTGACCTCAAGAGGTACTATCATTGGGTCGGGATGAAGAAGGATGTAGCGGGTTGGGTTTCGAGGTGTGATGTGTGTCAGCTAGTGAAGGCTGAGCATCAGGTTCCTGGCGGTTTACTGAAGAGTTTACCCATTCCTGAGTTGAAGTGGGATATGATCACCATGGATTTTGTGGTAGGGTTGCCAGTGTCACGGACCTTTGATGCTATTTGGGTCATTGTGGACCGGTTGACTAAGTCAGCACATTTTCTGGCTATTAAGAAGACTGATGGAGCAGCGGTCTTGGCTAAGAAGTATGTGAGAGAGATAGTCAGATTGCATGGAGTGCCAGCAAGCATTGTGTATGATAGAGATTCTAAGTTCACTTCGGTGTTCTGGAAGGCATTTCAGGCAGAGATGGGCACTAAGGTGCATATGAGTACAGCTTATCATCCCCAGACAGACGGACAGTCTGAGAGGACGATCCAGACGCTGGAGGATTTGCTGAAGATGTGTGTGTTGGATTGGGGTGGCCGTTGGGCAGATCACCTGAACCTGGTAGAGTTTGCTTACAACAACAGTTATCAGGCGAGTATTAAGATGGCTCCTTATGAGGCTTTGTATGGGAGACCATGTCGTACACCATTATGCTGGACTCAGGTGTGGGAGAGAAGCATGTTTGGTGCTAGTTTTGTTCAGGAGACCTCAGAGAAGATTCGGGTTCTCAAGCTGAACATGAAGGAGGCTCAGAATAGACAGAGGAGTTATGCTGATAGGAGGAGGAGAGATCTTGAGTTTCAGGTAGGAGACAGAGTGTACCTCAAGATGGCCATGTTACGGGGTCCGAACAGGTCATTGTCAGAGACTAAGTTGAGTCCGAGGTATATGGGTCCATTCAGAGTGATTGAGCGGGTTGGACCAGTGGCATATAGGCTGGAGTTACCTGAGGTGATGCGTGCATTCCATAAGGTTTTCCATGTGTCTATGTTGCGGAAGTGTCTCCGTGAGAGTGAGCAGGTGTTGGCTAAGATTCCTGAGGATCTTCAGCCTAACATGACATTGGAGGCGAGACCAGTGAGGGTTCTCGAGAGGAGGATCAAGGAACTTCGGAAGAAGAAGATTCCTTTGATGAGAGTCCTGTGGGACTGTGATGGTGTTGAGGAGCAGAATTGGGAGCCTGAGGCAAAGATGAAGGCAAGGTTCAAGAAGTGGTATGAGAAGCAAGCCGCGACTTGAGCTTGTGTAGCCTGGTCCCATCTGTAATCCATGGCTGGAGCGGGAATGGAGTATTCCAGCCCATCTCTCTTGTTACTCGGTCGCTTGGGGTGGTTGGTTGTGCGACTCAGTAACAAGATGAGGTGGTGCTTGGGGTACAAAGTTTCCGTGAGGCGGGGTTTCTGGAGGAACGTTTCCTAAAATAGAAGTTTCCAAAAATGGAAAGTGCTAAATATGGAAAGTTTTACGGGAGTTAGAATATGTCCATTTTAGCAGTGGAGAGCCTTGGAGGGGCTTGTGTGTGGCCTTAGTGGCGGACTTTCGAGTCAGTGTGCCTGTGTGTGGCGGTCTTTTTAGACATTGTGTGGCCTTTGTGGCGGTCTGTTTAGCCGTGTTTGGCCTTTGTGGCGGGCTGTCTAGCCAATTGCGTGGCCTTTGTGGCGGGCTGTTTAGCCAGAGTGTCTTTGTGACGGTCCTTCGGGACAGATGGTCTTTGTGACGGTCCTTTGGGACAGATGGTCTTTGTGACGGGCTGTTTAGCCAGAGTGTCTTTGTGACGGTCCTCTTTAGGACATTTGTTTGGCCTTGGTGGCAGTCCTCTTTAGGACATTAGTTTGGCCTTTGTGGCGGGCTGTTTAGCCAGAGTGTCTTTGTGACGGTCTTTTGGGACAGATGGTCTTTGTGACGGTCCTTTGGGACAGATGGTCTTTGTAAAGGGCTTTTTAGCCAGAGTGTCTTTGTGACGGTCCTCTTTAGGACATTTGTTTGGCCTTGGTGGTGGTCTTCTTTAGGACATTTGTTTGGCCTTGGTGGCGGTCCTCTTTAGGACATTTGGTTTGGCCTTGGTGGCGGTCCTCTTTAGGACATTTGTTTGGCCTTTGTGGCGGCCCTTGTGGCATGTATATTATCCTTGTGTGGTCATGTGGTATTCTAGTGAGGGGATATGTGGCTGGTAGGACATTGAGATGTTTTACGCGAGCTACGGGAAGGAAACCTGGATAGGGATAGGACTCAGACGTGTTCAGAATCGTTTGCTCGCGACTCTTGGAGGACTTGGATTTTCCTTATATATTATGGCATGCGGGTCTAGGCCCGATGAGGAGCCAACATTATGGCATGCAGACTTACGTCTGATGAGGAGCCAATAAAAACTCAAGGTTTAGGCCTATGAGTAAAGGAAAGTCCAAAAGTCGAGAGCAAATGACGCCTGGAGCGTGAGGCTATCGCCTAGAGGTGACCTTCTGTAGATCGGTCGGAGGAGTGCGGGTCGTGGAGACGGTTGCACGGGAGTCCTTGGCTGATGGTTGTTCGAGATTCGAGGACGAATCTAGATTGGTGGGGGAGAATTGTAACATCCGTGAACCAGAATCCCGGTTTGGGAATTGCATCGGTCGATGCAAATTTTGCATCGGTCGATGCAAGGTTGTTTCTCTGCGTATTGACTTAAGTCAAACGCTGCGTTTTGGGTGAAGGAAAAACCCTTAACGCGAGTTTTGTCTCATTTGTGGGTTGTGGCCGTTTTTGAGAGAAACGAAAAGAGAGAAAAAAAGTTATTGAGAGTTCTTGGTGATTTCTGGAGATTTGTGGCGTTTCTTGGTGAGATCTGTAGCTGGGATCATTGAAGGAGCTTCCTAGAAGCTTGTTCTTGTTGTTAGAGGTTCAGATTCTTCTGTGGCAAAGGTAAGTGCATGACCATGGCTTATCTAAGCTAGAGATCTCTCTGATTTGCTTGTTATGTGTTGTTAGGCTGGTTAGATTGTTATTTGGGACGTTAGGAAGCTTTCTTGTGGCTTGGGATCGAGTTTCGTGGTTGCGGGAACGAAGATCCGGTGAGAAGCTTTCGAGGAAAACGATGCAGATGCGAGGACGGCGCGTAAACTCTAGGGTTTTCGTGTTATGTCGAGCATGCGTCGGTCAATGCATATCTTGCATCGGTCGATGCATGTTAACCTTGCATCGGTCGACGAAACCTCCATCTGGTGTCGGTCGATGTATGTTGGTATCGGTCGATGCAGAGTCCTGGTTTGTTATTGTTGATTGTTGAATGTTGTTTGATGGTTAGAGATGTCTCTATTGCTTGTGTGTATAGCCCAGTAGATGGGAGGATTGCCTTACTGAGTGTTTATAAAATACTCATGCATTGCAATATGTGTTTGTGGTGCAGGTAAAGGCAAAGTGTGATCGTGGAATCCAGGAAATGAAGAGGAGGATGTTCTAGGGACTCTGTTTGATGTTGTCTTGCTTGCTAGGTTGCTAGAGTTGAGTCATTAGAACATTGCTAGGTTGATGGTTCTATGATTTCTGCCATTTGATTATTGGATATTGTTGATGTTATGATTATTGGTTATTAATGGATTATTATTTGGATATTGATTGGTATTGGTTACTCCGCTGTTGGTTGTGATTGTGGTTAGGTGGCTAGTGGGTATAGAACCACTAGTTGAAGTTTATTTATTATATTATATTATTATTTATTATTTAAAAAAAAGGTCGGTCGTTTCAAAAAATGTGTAGGACTTTAGGAAAATGTAATTCTTATGTTTTAAAATAAATGTTTTACATGCTCTTCCTATTTTATATACTCTTTACTACTAGTATGAGTTATGTATGGATGCAAATAAGCTCCTAATGTGTGAAAATCAAACTTTTAAATTGACTAGTAAAATACAGTCACAAAAGAGTAACACTTTGCCACCACTTTGCAACTGTCTTGAGACTGCTTTGCAACGGTATTGCGACGTATAAGCGACTAACACCTGAATTAGCAACGTTTGTGCGACTCTTTTCCCACTTTTGTTATTTTTGGGAATTAAATTTCATTTTTGAGATGTATGTACATCCTTAGATATACATTTATACTTGTATTTGACTGATTTTAGTAACTAAAACTTTTTTAAGGTCATAAATTTCAATGTTAACAATGAATACATGCATATGTTCCAAAGCCATCTTTGTAAAAACATGTCACCATGGAAGTATGTGTAAGACTTTAGGAAAATGTAATTCTTATGTTTTAAAAGCAATGTTTTACATGCTCTTCCTATTTTATATACTCTTTACTACTAGTATGAGTTATGTATGGATGCAAATAAGCTCCTAATGTGTGAAAATCAAACTTTTAAATTGACTAGTAAAATACAGTCACAAAAGAGTAACACTTTGCCACCACTTTGCAACTGTCTTGAGACTGCTGTGCAACCGTATTGCGACGAATAAGCGACTAACACCTGAATTAGCAACGTTTGTGCGACTCTTTTTCCACTCTTGTTATTTTTGGGAATTAAATTTCATTTTTGAGATGTATGTACATCCTTAGATATACATTTATACTTGTATTTGACTGATTTTTAGTAACTAAAACTTTTGTAAGGTCATAAATTTCAATGTTAACAATGAATACATGCATATGTTCCAAAGCCATCTTTGTCAAAACATGTCACCATGGAAGAATGTGTAGGACTTTAGGAAAATGTAATGCTTATGTTTTAAAAGCAATGTTTTACATGCTCTTCCTATTTTATATACTCTTTACTACTAGTATGAGTTATGTATGGATGCAAATAAGCTCCTAATGTGTGAAAATCAAACTTTTAAATTGACTAGTAAAATACAGTCACAAAAGAGTAACACTTAGCGACCACTTTGGAACTGTCTTGAGACTGCTGTGCAACCTTATTGCAACGAATAAGCGACTAACACCTGAATTAGCAACGTTTGTGCGACTCTTTTCCCACTCTTGTTATTTTTGGGAATTAAATTTCATTTTTGAGATGTATGTACATCCTTAGATATACATTTATACTTGTATTTGACTGATTTTTAGTAACTAAAACTTTTGTAAGGTCATAAATTTCAATGTTAACAATGAATACATGCATATGTTCCAAAGCCATCTTTGTCAAAACATGTCACCATGGAAGAATGTGTAGGACTTTAGGAAAATGTAATGCTTATGTTTTAAAAGCAATGTTTTACATGCTCTTCCTATTTTATATACTCTTTACTACTAGTATGAGTTATGTATGGATGCAAATAAGCTCCTAATGTGTGAAAATCAAACTTTTAAATTGACTAGTAAAATACAGTCACAAAAGAGTAACACTTAGCGACCACTTTGGAACTGTCTTGAGACTGCTGTGCAACCTTATTGCAACGAATAAGCGACTAACACCTGAATTAGCAACGTTTGTGCGACTCTTTTCCCACTCTTGTTATTTTTGGGAATTAAATTTCATTTTTGAGATGTATGTACATCCTTAGATATACATTTATACTTGTATTTGACTGATTTTAGTAACTAAAACTTTTGTAAGGTCATAAATTTCAATGTTAACAATGAATACATGCATCTGTTCCAAAGCCATCTTTGTAAAAGCATGTCACCATGGAAAAATGTGTAGGACCTTAGGAAAATGTAATTCTTATGTTTTAAAAGCAATGTTTTACATGCTCTTCCTATTTTATATACTCTTTACTACTAGTATGAGTTATGTATGGATGCAAATAAGCTCCTAATGTGTGAAAATCAAACTTTTAAATTGACTAGTAAAATACAGTCACAAAAGAGTAACACTTTGCCACCACTTTGCAACTGTCTTGAGACTGCTTTGCAACCGTATTGCGACGAATTAGCGACTAACACCTGAATTAGCAACGTTTATGCGACTCTTTTCCCACTCTTGTTATTTTTGGGAATTAAATTTCATTTTTGAGATGTACGTACATCCTTAGATATACATTTATACTTGTATTTGACTGATTTTAGTAACTAAAACTTTTTTAAGGTCATAAATTTCAATGTTAACAATGAATACATGCATATGTTCCAAAGCCATCTCTGTAAAAACATGTCACCATGGAAGAATGTGTAGGACTTTAGGAAAATGTAATTCTTATGTATTAAAAGCAATGTTTTACATGCTCTTCCTATTTTATATACTCTTTACTACTAGAATGAGTTATGTATGGATGCAAATAAGCTCCTAATGTGTGAAAATCAAACTTTTAAATTGACTAGTAAAATACAGTCATAAAAGAGTAACACTTTGCCACCACTTTGCAATTGAGACTGCTTTGCAACCGTATTGCGACGAATAAGCGACTAACACCTGAATTAGCAATGTTTGTGCGACTCTTTTCCCACTCTTGTTATTTTATGGAATAAAATTTCATTTTTGAGATGTATGTACATCCTTAGATATACATTTATACTTGTATTTGACTGATTTTAGTAACTAAAACTTTTTTAAGGTCATAAATTTCAATGTTAACAATGAATACATGCATATGTTCCAAAGCCATCTTTGTAAAAACATGTCACCATGGAAGAATGTGTAGGACTTTAGGAAAATGTAATTCTGATGTTTTAAAAGCAATGTTTTACATGCTCTTCCTATTTTATATACTCTTTACTACTAGTATGAGTTATGTATGGATGTAAATAAGCTCCTAATTTGTGAAAATCAAACTTTTAAATTGACTAGTAAAATACAGTCATAAAAGAGTAACACTTTGCCACCACTTTGCAACTGTCTTGAGACTGCTTTGCAACCGTATTGCGACGAATAAGCGACTAACACATGAATTAGCAATGTTTGTGCGACTCTTTTCCCACTCTTGTTATTTTATGGAATAAAATTTCATTTTTGAGATGTATGTACATCCTTAGATATACATTTATACTTGTATTTGACTGATTTTAGTAACTAAAACTTTTTTAAGGTTATAAATCTCAAACACAATGAATACATGCATATGTTCCAAAGCCATCTTTGTAAAAACATGTCACCATGGAAGAATGTGTAGGACTTTAGGAAAATGTAATTCTTATGTATTAAAAGCAATGTTTTACATGCTCTTCCTATTTTATATACTCTTTACTACTAGTATGAGTTATGTATGGATGCAAATAAGCTCCTAATGTGTGAAAATCAAACTTTTAAATTGACTAGTAAAATACATTCATAAAAGAGTAACACTCTGCCACCACTTTGCAATTGTCTTGAGACTGCTTTGCAACCGTTGCTACTGTTTTTGCGACTGTTTTGCCACCCTGTTTTGGCGGTTTATGTTCCCACCAATAATTTTGGGAAATTTGTCTAATTATTTACGCGTTTTTTTCCGCCAAAAATTTAATACTGCAACTCTTTTGCGACTACATTGCGACGTTGTTTCGTTAATAACTAGGCAAACACTTAAACATTTTAACACTTCTTATTTTCTTTTTCAATCGATCTAGGGTTTTTTCTCTCAAACCTCTTCACTCTCCTTCTCTCTCAAACACATCGATCTCTCCTTCTCTCTCAATCTCTCAATCCTCTATCGCTTTCTCTTTAAATCTTTTTCTTCTTCTCTCTCTCTCTCTCAATCGTCGATCCGATGCCTCCTAAGACCAAGGGTGCTTCCAGAGGTCGCGGTGGCAGAACCGCCACCGGTGTCCGAATCTTCAATGGTAGCAGAACCTCTTCTCATTCATCGAACCCTTCTGAACGCACACACTCTGAGACACAGTCTGCAACCCATTCACATCAAAGCCGTCCTTCACAGTTTCCCCTGACAAATCCAGCGCCAATAAGTAGTCCATTGGCGACTACAGATCCACCGTCGAGGACAAATCAACCGTCGAGGACAAACCAACCGTCGAGTAGTCATCCACCATCGAGGACAAACCAACCGTCGAGTAGTCATCCACCATCGAGGACAAATCAACCGTCGAGTAGTCATCCACCGCGGAGGATACTTACACCGCCTCCGATTCCTCAACAAGCGCCTCTTCCTGTTCCTCACCCTCAATCGCAACTGGAGCTTTGTTCCAGAGGGAGATAACGGCGAAGAAGAAAACGAGGAGGAACAAAACCCTAATCAAAATGTCGATCACTACCAAGATCTGTTAGATGGTTTGCTAGCTCTTCCAAGCCGAGAACATCTACCACTCCTGTCTCAGCATCCTATCCCTGGAGTCGAAACTCTATGGTATAAACACTCTCTCTTCTTGTAATTTTTCTTTAAGTATACTCGGTATGTCACATAGAATCTTAAAGCATGAATGTGTTCAATAGTTTGATCTTTAAGTATACTCGGTAACACTCTCTCCTCTTGCGGTAATAGGTTCACTAATCGGTTGTTGTTTGATGTTCAATAGTTTGATCATGTTCAGTAATCGGTTATTATTAGATATTCAATAGTATCAATAGGTTATTGGTTCATATTTTCAAGTAGACTTACTCAGTTAATGTAACAGGTTTAACCGGCACAAAGGAAAGCTTTCTCGAGTCATTGCTGGAATCTTAAGGCGAAAGTTTGATGGGCTTTACTACAGTTGGAAGGTTACTCCACAACGCATTCAAGAGCGATACTTCAGGACATTTGCGGTAAGTCAAATTATAGTTTTGACAATGCTTTAAACACTTAACTCTGTATATATGAATTGGTCAGTTTGCTAACTTAAATGTTTTGTGTTATTGTAGCGGAAGTATAATTGGGATATCGGGATTACTGAGCTAGTTAAAGAAGGTTTCTTGAAGATAGCAAAGAACAGGATGAAAGGCATTGTCAGTCAAGTTAGGAGGAGTGGTGTACAACCACCATGGATTGGTGATAAAGTATGGCCTATTATGTGCGAATATTGGAACACCCCTGATGCCATTGAGAGGAGTGAGAATGCTTCTCATTGCAGAAACTCGGACCGTGGAGGCCTTGGAGTGCACAAACACTTAGCTGGTAAGAAATCATATGTACAAATTCATCAAGAAATGGTAACTCTTCTCTTTCCATCCACTTCACCTCAAAGTTTTTCTAAAATTTTCATAACTTAATGTGTTTCACTATCATTGTAGGAGGAAGAGCTGGGGCGTCCTATATCACTAGTCCAAGTGTTTCTTAAAACACACACTCGGCCAGATGGATCATTTGTGGATCAAAAAGCCAAACAAGTTGTTGAGACCTATGAGAAGACCATAGAAGACAGACAAACTGACACGGACAATGATGGTCCAGATGGTTCAGAGAGTTCAACACATCGAACTCTTTCCCTTGAAGAAAAAAATGAAATCTTCCTTGAGGTAATTCGTTTGTCTTTTGTGTGTGATTTTTCTTTGTCAATTTTGGTTTCTTAATGTGAATGATGATTGATGTTTAGTCTTAGATTAACAGTCTCCTGGTTTTCTTAAAATTGTTTAATGAGCTATGCTTAGGAACCTAGAATATTTGATGTTGATTCTGCATTTGGTTTTCTGGTTTGTGCTGATTAGCGAATGTTTATCTTTTGGTTTAGTGTACTCAAACAGATAACAGAGGTAACCCATTTGGCCTTGGATCACTTGTTGAGACACTAAGGAAAGGAAAAAGGAAAGAAAGTTATGCGAGCTCTTCTGCAGAAACTCTTGCGGAGCTTCAAGATCAACTTCGGCGCAAGATATCTGAACATGAGTCTGAGAATGCACGACGTGATCAGGAACACCGAGAGTCTCAAGCTGTGATCAACAAGCTTGTCCTCTTCATCTCTGAAAAAATTACTGAATACTCAGCTTTTACGGTTCCTCCTCCTTCAGCCACCCAACCAGCTATCGCGCGTACAACCACTGCACAACCCATCGATGGAGGCACCACACCACCCTCCAGTCCAGCTGCACAACCCACCGATGGAGGCACAACACCAGATGCCAACCTCTAATACTTCTTCCAACTAAACTTCTAATTCCCCTTTTCTTTATGTATGAATTTGCTTTTGAATATTGTTTCTTGGATGTTTAGGATGATCTTTTTGTTTTGGATGATAAGTTTGCTTGTGTGGTAGTTTCAATCATCATTCCTTTTGATTATTAGCATTTGAAATTCCCAAATTGATCACAATTAGGATTGCTAAAACGTTTCTGATCTATGACTAAACCAATTAAAAAATGTGACTCTTTTGTGACTATACCAATTCAAATAATGTGACTATTTTGTGACTAACCCAATTCACAAAATGTGACTATTTTGTGACTAAACCAATTCACAAAATAGTGGCACAATAGTTACTAAACACGAACTCCTTAGCGACTACAAAAACAGTCTTAACATAGTCGCAAAAATAAACGACTAATTTGCGACTCGACTGCTACTAAACTAAAAAAGACTTTGCAACCCTTTTGGGACTAATAGGTCGTCCTTAATCCGTCGCTGAACCCAGCCTCTACCGTTAATCCCAAAACGGTCGTAAACATACTACTGTTATATGTAGTCACAAAACAGTCCCTAAGTAGACTTCGTTGCAGTTTAGTCGGAAATGTACAACTACCAATTCTAGGCATAGTATCATCAAAAATATACGACTATATAAACGAGTCCGTAATCCGTCGCAAATAAGCGACCATGTTGCGACCAACATATTTTGCGACCATCAAAAAGAGTCGCGAAGTAGTCACAAAACCCTAATTTGCGACTAAAGAGCGACTATAGTGGGAGTGGCAAATGGCATGTTTTCTTGTAGTGACATGTATACCCTTTACAATGATTTAGATATTATGAAACTTTTGTGTCTAAATACTAAAATGGAAAGCTTTGACAAAGTTTATATGACTGATATTGATCAATTCAAAGTGGAAATGTGTATAGAAACACGTTAACATTTCTCTAATGTGAAATTTCAAATTCAACAAATCGAGAGTTGCTAAGGAGTCACAAACCAGTAGCTAATTCAGGTGTTAGTCGCTAAACAGTCGCAAAAGAGTATCTAGCTCAGGTATTAGACGCTAAACAGTCGCAAAAGTAGTTGCACAGTGGTCGCAAAGTTAATAGCAAGATAGTCGCAAAAAACAAGAGTCCCAAAGTTAGTAAAAGGTTAGTCGCAACTTGTTACCCTATTGTGACTCTCTGACTTTATTCACAATACAAATTTTTGGAATCTATAATTTTTGCACAATTCTATTGATATCAATCAACAATATGGACTCATGATTGTCTTATAGTGTATATGGAATAGTTTATGACCTTTAAATATTGTTTTCATATCTTTGATTTGCAATTTTCATAAAATCCTAAACCTTCTTATGAAATAACATGTATACCCTTTACAATGATTTAGATATTATGAAACTTTTGTGTCTAAATACTAAAATGGAAAGCTTTGACAAAGTTTATATGACTGATATTGATCAATTCAAAGTGGAAATGTGTATAGAAACACGTTAACATTTCTCTAATGTGAAATTTCAAATTCAACAAATCGAGAGTTGCTAAGGAGTCACAAACCAGTAGCTAATTCAGGTGTTAGTCGCTAAACAGTCGCAAAAGAGTATCTAGCTCAGGTATTAGACGCTAAACAGTCGCAAAAGTAGTTGCACAGTGGTCGCAAAGTTAATAGCAAGATAGTCGCAAAAAACAAGAGTCCCAAAGTTAGTAAAAGGTTAGTCGCAACTTGTTACCCTATTGTGACTCTCTGACTTTATTCACAATACAAATTTTTGGAATCTATAATTTTTGCACAATTCTATTGATATCAATCAACAATATGGACTCATGATTGTCTTATAGTGTATATGGAATAGTTTATGACCTTTAAATATTGTTTTCATATCTTTGATTTGCAATTTTCATAAAATCCTAAACCTTCTTATGAAATAACATGTATACTCTTTACAATGATTTAGATATTATGAAATTTTTGTGTCTAAATACTAAAATGGAAAGCTTTGACAAAGTTTATATGACTGATATTGATCAATTCAAAGTGGAAATGTGTATAGAAACATGTTAACATTTCTCTAATGTGAAATTTCAAATTCAACAAATCGAGAGTTGCTATGGAGTCGCAAACCAGTAGCTAATTCAGGTGTTAGTCGCTATTTAGTCGCAAAAGAAGTTGCAAATAAGTCGCACATGTCGTAGCACCTTCGTCGCAAAAAATAGGAGTTAGCAAGTTATCGATAAATAAACTTGTGACCAGAGTATACGTTGCAAAATCGATGCTAATTTGTGACTCTTTGTTTTTTATAAATTACTGTGACTGAACAGTCTCAAAATGCGACTGTTTTGCGACTATAATGTTTCCGTCGTAAATTTGCAACTGTTTTGCTTCTTCTGTACATTTAGTCGGAAAACAGTCGTAAATCAATCACTAAGTGGTCGCTATTTTTTGCGACTGAATAAAGAGTCACAATTGGTAGTCGCTAAACGCAGGATTTCTTGTAGTGTAACCAGTATCAAGAAGTACGTATCAGATGGAGAAAATAAATCCTCAAAGATTGGAATAGTGACTTGCAAGAGAAGTCATCAAGTCCAAGAAATGGTCTAAGGAGGAAATGGCCATGGTGAAACGGACGTCAAATAATCGTAGGACCGAAATGGTCGGAATCACGGACGCAAGGTCCGGAGACGGACGAAAAAGACCGAGGTTACGGAAAAGAAGTCCGGGAACGGTCGAGAAAGATTGAAGCTGCAGTCGGGAGGACCGAGGAGTGACACGAAATCAATCCGCATATGTTCGGTTTTGTTTCTCGGTCAAACGCGGGAGCTTGGGACGCAAGAGAGACGCGGATAGACGAGGAAGTGGAAAGGTCTCTCTTCATGCAAGAGAAACGCCATGTATCGCGCGATTAAGTGTGTTCCGCCAGAGAGTGAGATTCACACGCGAGTGAGTGAGAGTGTGCATCAGTGACATGCAGAATTTTGGACTTTTGTCACTCGATTTTTTCCTCTAGCCCAGCCAAGAGAACGATAGAGAGGACTATATATACCCCTTTACTCTCTTATTTTCGACCAAAACTCTCTCTAGACATATAAAATTTGCCAAAATTTTCTCTCAAGCATTTGAAGAGAAAATATCTTGATTTTTGACCAAGGAGGAAGAAGAAGGAGAGATCTAGGGGAAGGGGAAGCTCAAGATCTAGTGGAAGTGCTGTCAGATCGGCGTGGTGGGGGAGTGGTGTGGTGAAGATCAATCGGCCAAGATCTACAAGCTAAGGTGAGTTGAGGCTTTGGTTGTAGATGTGTTGAGTGGTTGATTTTGTTAAGAGCAAGTGGAGATCTTGCTTAAGGAGGTGCTTTAGCTCTCTAGCTCTTGCATCGACCTTGTTGTGTGGTTGATCTCTCTTGTTGCATGTAGATCTAGATGGTTGCATGTAGTCAAGAGGGTTGTAAGGCTCTTGTTTATGCATTCTTGGGTTAGAAATGCATTTTTCAAACTGGTTGCAAGTGTGAAACGCCTTGCATGCTAGATTTGAAGGGGTTGATGCATTCTTAGGAAAGAATGGCATTTTTAAAACCACATAGGTAACCAACCGGACTCACAAAGGTCTCCGCATTGAAACCACACAGGTAACCAACCGGAGAACCAACACTTCCGCGTTGAAACCACAAAGGTAACCAACCGGACTCACACACGCCGCATCGTTATGTGGTTCGGGCTAGTAGCTAGCTATACACCGAAACATTGTCCCGAAATGAGATCCCTCTGGATTAGCTCACCGGACAATATACCACTCAACACATGATAGGAACAGAGATCGACTTCTAGCTACGACCCGAGACTCTGACTCCGACTCTAGCTAGAACACGCACTCAACTCTATGTCTACCACACTAGAATTAAGCACACAATCACACAAAGCAAGCAAGAAACAAGCAAACAAGCAAGCAGTCAAACACACAATCACCCAAAGCTCAAGATGCAAGATAAATGCACATGCAACTTAAGATACTAAACATGCATGCAACCCTATCATGAACCCACCCCAAAGTTTTAGGTTTAAATAAATTAATTCTTCCAATTAGATTTATTTTAACACTTCACCAAATTAACACATGCATGCGACTCTCTCCTCCCCGGAGATTCACACATGACTTCACTAAAATGATTCACCATGTCCGATCTCACATCAAGACCATGGGAACATTTTCCTCAAAATTTGGGCCCTCATGCGGCTCTCTCCTCCCAGAAGATTCTCGCATGGACGCACCCAAAACAGCCCATATCGTAGACTGGTCTCACATCCAAACTTATGACGAGCCAATTCAATTTCGGGGCTTACATGCGGCTCTTTCCTCCCAGGAAATTCTCTCATGGCCAACCAAAATTTCTCCACTCATGAATCAACCTCTCACCCAGTCTAAGAGGGATTACCATGCAAGGCAATTCAAACTTGCAGCTAATTATTAAAAATGTCATTCTTCCCTAAGAATGCATCAACCCCTTCAATCTAGCATGCAAGGCGTTTCACACTTGCAACCTGTTTGAAAAAATGCATTTCTAAACAAAAACCCCACAACCCTCTTGACTATATGCAACCATCTAGATCTACATGTAACAAGAGAGATCAACCACACAACAAGGCTGATGCAAGAGCTAGAGAGCTAAAGCACCTCCTTAAGCAAGATCTCCACTTGCTCTTTGCAAAATCAACCACTCAAGACATCTACAACCAAAGCATCAACTCACTTTAGCTTGTAGATCTTGGCCGATTGACCTTCACCACACCACACCGATCTGATAGCACTTCCACTAGATCTTGAACTTTCCTTCCTCTAGATCTCTCCTTCTTCCTCCTCCTTGGTCGAATATCAAGAGATTTTCTCTTCAAAAGCTTAAGAGAAAATTTTGGCAAAGTTTATTTGTCTAGAGAGAGTTTTGGTCGAAAATAAGAGAGTGAGGGGGTATATATAGTCCTCTCTCTCGTTCTCTTGGCTGGGCAGGTGGCAAAAATTGAGTGACAAATGTCCAAAATTCTGCATGTCACTGATGCACACTCTCACTCACTCGCGTGGGAATCTCACTCTCTGGCGGAACACATTTAGTCACACGACACGTGGCATTCTCTTGTATGCAGAGAGACCTTTCCACTTCTTTGTCCGTCCGCATCTCTCTTGCGTCCCAAGCTCCCACGTTTGACCGAGAAACATAACCGAACATACGCAGATTGATTCCGCGTCACTCCCCGGTCCTCACGACCGCAGCTTCGATCTTTCTCGACCATTTCCGGACTTCTTGTCCGTAACCTTGGTCTTTTGCATCTGTCTCTGCACCTTGCGTCCGTGATTCCGACCATTTCAGTCTTACGATTATTTGACGTCCGTTTCTCCACGGCCATTTCCTCCTTAGACCATTTCTTGGACTTGATGACTTCTCTTGCAAGTCACTCTTCCAATCTTTGAGGATTTATTTTCTCCGTCCAATACGTACTTCTTGATACGGGTTATTACATTGTAATAACTATCACTTTGGTACAAAGATTTCCTAAGGAATTGATCCGGGAAGGGATCAAGAGAGAAAAGATTGAAAGCAGAAAAGAACTAACCCGCTAAAAATAATATTTTATTAAACGGAGTTAGTGGAGAGAGATGGAGACTAATTAATTATTATTTAATTAATTAGTGGAGACTCCACTAGCGATTATTTAATCGCAAAAAGGAGATAATGAAGAGAAATATTCCTCCACTCGATTTTGTCTCGTGGAGATAGTGGAGGAGAATATACCATTTGTGTGGTGAGAAGAAGAAGATAGTGGAGGAGCATATGCCACTCGATTTTGTTAGTGGGAGGGAATATTCCCCACTCATGCATGCAAGGAGTGATGAGAGTGTGACACCTCACTCCTTTTTTTTGCCAAGTGTGAGAAGAGTAATGTGGAGATGACACCTAACCCCCTGCGTGTGGCATCCATGTGTCGCCTACCCCTCTCTATATATAGTCTCTTATTTTCTCACTTGGAGAGAAAAAAGACAGAGAGACGCCTAGAGGCTGCCAAAGAATGCTGAAAAGGGTTTCAGTAGTTGTGTGTGGAGAGGTTTTGCCGGCTAATTTTCTTGTTATGCCGATGGAAAGGTTTGAAGTCATCCTGGGTATGGATTGGCTGTCCGAGTTTGAGGCAGTTTTGGACTGCAGTAAGAGTAGAGTGGTTATGGAAAGAAGAGGTCGGACACCTCTTGTTTTCCTTGGGATCAGCCCAAGCAGGGGGGGAGGCGTCATTTGCATCAGCTTTGCGAGTTGGGAACTCGACTGATGAGGAGAGTGTGTACCTTGTCACCCTCACTGCTGTTGGGGGAGATGACAGGAAGGACTTGGAAGTCAATGATATTGATATGGTCAAGGAATATGAGGACGTATTTCGACCGGAAGGGTTGCCTCCATGGAGGAGTCATCCATTCACCATCAATTTGGAGCCGGGTGCGACCCCTATTGCGAAGGCACCATATCGTATGGCCCCAAATGAGTTGGCTGAACTCAAGACGCAATTGGAGGACCTGTTGGATAAAGGATTTATCCGGTCAAGTTCGTCACCTTGGGGAGCTCTAGTGTTGTTTGTCAAGAAGAAAGATGGTAGTATGCGGTTATGCATAGACTACCGTGGGATTAACAATGTTACTATCAAGGACAAGTACCCACTACCGCGCATTGACAAGTTCTTGAATCAACTCAGGGGAGCAAGTTGGTTTTCAAAGATCGATTTAGCCTCCGGCTATCATCATATTCAGATCTTTGTGCCAGACGTGATGAAGACTACATTTCGAATGAGGTACGGTCAGTGCAAGTTCGTAGTGATGCCGTTTGGGCTCACAAATGCGCCAGCAGTTTTCATGAGATTGATGAATGAGGTGTTTCACGACTATTTGGATAAGTGTCATTGATAACATTCTCATCTACTTGCAGAGTGCTGAGGAGCATCAAGAGCACTTGCGAAAAATTTTGGAGAGACTGAGAGAGCAAAAGTTGTTTGCCAAGTTCCGTTAGTGCAAATTTTGGCAAAGAGAAATTGGCTTTCTCGGCCATCGAGTTTTGGAGGAAGAAGTGTCAGTAGATCCAGAGAAGATCGCTGCAATCTAGGAGTGGCAAAAGCCCACGACTGTGACGGAAGTACGGAGTTTCTTAGGACTCGCGGGATATTATCGGAAGTTCGTTAAAGGGTTTTCCTCAATTGCTAAACCCCTAACACGGCTTACTGGGAAGGGAGTTCCATTCATTTGGAGTGAGGAGGTGCAAGAAGCTTTCAATAAGTTGAAAGAAGGTTTAACAACAGCTCCGGTGTTAACGCTACCAGAAGCAAATCAACCTTATCTAGTCTATACAGATGCATCGAGAGTGGGAGTGGGATGTGTTCTAATGCAAGGTGATAAAGTGATTGCATATGCCTCGAGACAGCTAAGGAAGCAAGAGGAGAACTACCCTATGCATGATTTGGAAATGGCCGATTGTTGTGTTTGCACTGAGGATATGGAGATCCTACTTGTATGGAGAAACGGTCCAGGTATTTACAGACCACCAAAGTCTTAAATATCTGTTTACACAGTCAGATCTCAACCTGAGACAAAGGAGACGGATGGAGTTCATAGCCGACTATGATCTAAAGATTTAGTATCATCTGGGAAAGGCAAATGTTGTAGCCGATGCCTTGAGCCGTCGAAGAGTCGACATTGATGTGGAGAAGGACGTGGAAGCACTGTCTGAGGAATTCAAGAAGGTGAGAATGTTTGCCTTGGAGGGAGAGCCTAGCGAGCCGCTAGGACTGCAAGCCGTAACTCAGGCTAGTCTTCTACGACGAATTCGTGAGGAGCAGCCGTTAGATGAAAATCTTAAGAAGATTGTCGAGGAGCTGAGAGGTTTGGATGGGCCAAACGCTAGTGGTTATCATCTAGCTGATGATGGTACACTACTGCTTAATGGGAGAATCACAGTTCCAGATCATAGTGGATTACGTCAAGAAATCTTAAAAGCAGCGCATACTTCTGCCTTAAGCATCCATCCCGGCAGCACCAAGATATACCAAGACGTTCGACGGTACTATCATTGGCCTGGGATGAAGCGAGAGATAACAAAGTGGGTGAGTCAATGCGACTCATGCTAGAGAGTCCAAGTGGAGAACCAAGTACCGGCGGGTTTATTACGTAACTTACCCATACCAACGTGTAAGTGGGAGTCGATGATGCAGGGAGGGCCAATGATGCAGTTTGGGTAGTGGTGGATTGTTTGACCAAGGTAGCTCACCTGGTTTCGGTCAAGAGTACAGATCAAGCCTCTGATCTAGCGGAGAAGTACATTGACGAGATTTTAAGGCTCCACGGAGTGGCAGCAACATAGTATCTGATCGCAACCCAAAGTTCGCATCGATATTTTGGCAAGACTTGCAGCGGGAACTAGGAACGAATGTATATATGAGTACATCATTCCATCCGGAAACAGACGGGTAGACAGAGAGGACAATACGAACCATAGAAGATTTGATCCGACTATGCGCGCTTGATTGGTCTGCCGATTGGGAAGGTAACCTACCTCTGATTGAGTTTCCCTATAACAATAGTTATCACTCAAGTATAGGCATGTCCCCGTTCGAGGCTATGTATGGGAGACCATGCAGAACCCCTCTCTGTTGGACAGAAGTAGGCATGAGGTCGAGTTTCGATCATGAGTTGATCGACGAGATGACAGAGAAGATCCATTATATTTGGGAGAATATGAAGAAGACCCAAGATCGTCAAAAGAAATATGCCAATCGGAAGAGGCGAGAGGTAGAGTTTGATGTTGAAGACTGGGTGTACCTGAAGGTCACAGCCGAGGAGGGAAAAAGTAGATTTGGGAAAGTCGGGAAGCTGGCGGTAAGGTACACAGGTCCTTACCAGATCGAGCAGAGAGTTGGAGAAGTGGCATACCGCTTAGCTATGCCGGAAGAGATTCGATTGCATAAAGTCTTCCATATGTCTCAAATTCGGAAGCATGTTCCATACCCCAATGAGATCGTGGAAGAGCCGATCTGAGAGTTAAAAACGAATCTGACGTACCCGGAGGGCCAATTGGTGAGTGTCGAGTTCAGAAGTTGAAGAGAAGAGAAATCCCGCAAATCTACGTGTTCTGGAGAAAGCAGAACCGTAGAGTGGCAACTTGGGAGGACGAAGGAAAGTTCCAAGCCAAGTATCCTCAATTCTTCATCGATGAAGAAGATGAGGCAGGGCCATCAGAGACCTTATAGAATTCGGGACGAATTCTAATAAGGGGGGGGGGAGAATGGGACGAATTTTAATAAGGGGGGGGAGAATGGAATAACCCTCACTTCGGTACAAAATTTTCCTAAGGAATTAATCCGGGAAGGGATTAAGAGGGAAAAGATTGGAAGCAGAGAAGAACTAACCCACTAAAAATAATATTTTATTAAGCGGAATTAGTGGAGAGAGATGGAGACTAATTAATTAGTGGAGACTCTACTAGCGATTATTTAATCGCAAAAAGGAGTTAGTGGAGAGGAATATTCCTCCACTCGATTTTGTCTCTTGGAGATAGTGGAAGAGAATATACCATTTGTGTGGTGAGAATAAGAAGATAGTGGAGGAGCATATGCCACTCGATTTTGTTAGTGGGAGGGAATATTCTCTACTCATGCCTGCAAGGAGTGATGAGAGTGTGGCACCTGACTCCTTCGTTTTTGCCAAGTGTGAGAAGAGTATTGCGGAGATGACACCTAACCCTCTGCGTGTGGCATGCATGTGTCACCTACCCCTCTCTATATACAGTCTCTTATTTTTTTACTTGGAATGGAAAAAGAGAGAGAGAGATGCCTAGAGGCTGTTGGCGAGAGATAGAGAAGAGAAAAAAGACATTTTTCTTCTAAGTGTGAGAGCTTCATTTGGGTGAAGATCGGTTGAAGCAAGGGGAAGATTGGGTTGCAGAAGTTGAAGATCTGCATATATTTGTGAGTTTTAGGGTGCATTTTCGTTGATCTAGCTTGGTGTGGTAGATCCAAGCTAGGGTCGACTTGCATGTGCATGAAGTTGCGTTCTTCTTGATTTCTTGTTATGTCTTGAAGTTTTGCATGTGTGTGTGGTTGGGGGATTCCATGTTTATCTCAAGCGTTAAAGTGGGACTTCCGCTTAATTGATGTGTTGCATGCTAGACATAAAGTTGTAAATGGGATTTCCGCTTGATTGATCCATTGCATGTTTGATCTCAAGTGTGGAAATGGGATTTCCCACTTGATTGATGTGTTGCATGATAAATCCTGTTGGCGTAAGCTTGAAGATAGCTTGAGGTGCAAGCTATACTAATCCTACCGAGTTATGGAATTAGGATTAATTATATTTAGGAGTTATCTAAATATATTAGTTTACCGGTTTAGAATAGGAAAGTTGTTAACTCTAGGGTTGAGCCATTGTTATAAATACCAAGAGAGCGTTTCATAAAGAGGTGCGCGTCTTAGATATTATTGAGAGATACATACAAGGTGTGTGGTGTCGCCCCATCAATAAGATAGATAGATCTGTTGATGGTATTGTTGGAGTTCTACTTCTAGTTAATGAATTCTGGACTTGGTCCCGGAGATGTAGGTTATCCGAACCCCGTTAACAAAACTTGTGTCTTGTTTACTTTTATGCTCTTACATACCGTTCTCGTACTTAAACATATATATCTAGCCACATATATGTGCTTTATTTGGTATCAGAGCTTGTGTTCAATAGAGATCTATACTTGTTTCGGATGTGGTTCTAGATTGGTGGCTAGCGTAGAATTGGTAGCAGACGAGAATGACGAGTATCATGGAGAAGCAAAATAAATCATAAACTCCCACGAAGGGTTTGTGCTATCCATCAAAGTTGAATGAAAAACGCTACTTGTTTCCATTACCGTCAGAAAACGATTGAGAAAAAAAAAAAATTCTTGACATAGGAAAGAAAAAAAAGGTATGATGAATTCAAGGGTCAAGATCGATGACAAAGTAATAGCCTGAAATTACAGAGATTTAGAGGAGGAGGTGGCAGTTTTTGATCAGAATTGTTGCGGAAGCATCGACGAAGAAAGGAGAATCGTTTTGGCCCTCTATCTTGTCTAAATCAGGCCCATGAAAGCCCACTCTCTTAGTACGTGTATTGAGTCTTCTGTGTGTTCGAGTGTAGAAGGAAGCTCGTCTAGAAGCTTGTGAAACAGAGCCAAGGAGATAGTGATTGGAGAGATAGAGAGAAAGAGCATGTAGACTCATGAGGGAGTTCTAAAGAACTATATTAAGAACTATATTCTATAGACTCCATATTTGATGCTTCTTTCTTTCCCAGTAGCAAAAAACATTGTTGATGCCATTAATAACACAAATACTCTTCTCTTCGTTTTTGAACACACAATGTTTTTTGCTGATGGGAAAGAAAGAAGCATCAAATATGGAGTCTATAGAATATAGTTCTTAAGATGAGGTTGGAAATTGCAGAGAAATCAAAGAATGATGAGAAGCAGGTTTCAGCTTTTAAGAACAATTTTACTTTCTCAGGTTGCTACTTTCTTCTTCAGTTATTATGGTTAAAGAGCTCGGATTTGAGCAACAAAAGGTGTTCCGGAAACTTGAGAACGAGATCTTTTCAGTGATATAAAACTCGACGTCTGAATACATGTGGTTTGATCTGAAATCCCGCTCAAATACTCCTGTTTGCAGGATTGTGTTGTTACGGAGCTGTCTTACGGATTTGATCATAGCTCGCAAATCGTAAACCCAAATCGTGATCTGTTTTTTCCTGTGCCTTCATATGACTGTTGTTGATATTCCCACAAAATTTCATAATTTTCTGGGTTGGTTTTCTACTTCATTGTGCTCTGCATCAAAACTGATGAAGAATGCAGATTTTTAGTTGTCTCAAAAACAAGAAGTTCTGAAAAAATATATTTGTGGGTTAGATTCAAGAGCATTATTTCAGAAGAGATGATCATCTTTTCATCTTGTAAACAGGTATGTGTGGTTGAAGAGATTAAAAGAGATGACAGAGGAAAGATAGAGATGATGAAAAAAAAAAAAAAAAAAGGGAAGGGAGAAGTGAGATATGATTCAAATTATCAAGGTTGAAGTATTTGAAAGTTTTTTTTTTGGATGCATGATGCATGAAAAGGAGAAGTGGTTCTTCTTAGTGATTATCATAAGTTCCGTCATAAGTTTACAAAGGAAATTTGCAAGGGGAACTATATGAGAAGCTGATTAGGATCAATCTAAGATGTGTCCACTGCAGTCACAAAGACTAGAAAGACTAAGGTGAAGTCTATAGAGGGTAAGGATCTTAGATTTTCAAGGATTTTCCTCATAAACACGTTTCCGCTTGCAGCTGGAACATGCGAAGAAGATGGGACCAACAGGATCAGCCATGAGGAAGTTGATAAGATCTGATTTTAGGCATCCTTTGATCCTGGAGGAACTTGTGCTGAAAATGTGAGTTCGTCAAAGAGCTGTAAAGGGAAAGAAGGTTAAGAAAAGGAAGAAAACGGGAACCTAGCCTGCCAGCTTTGGAACTCCATAATTTATGTCTGTGTGGAATGAACATGATGCTTGTGGGTATTAAAGATGGTTCAAAAGTTGAATCTTGTTTGATATAAGCATGGGAGAATGAAGGCGATGGACATAGTGATGAAGATAGTGTTCGATGACATCAGAAGGGGGATCAATCAAACATGAAATAAAATGAGTTTTTGCAGAGATATAAGAGAATATGTGGAGAATGGATAACTAGAGGTCGAGCATGTTCCCGGAAGTGAGGAAAAGGTAGATATCTTGACTAAAGCGTTCGGAAGAAACGAGTTTAAAGAAGTGAGGGATCTCATTGGCATGAGAGATTTGGAAGAGAAAGATTTCAAGCTTAAGAGGGAGAATGTTGGCATAAGCTTGAAGATAGCTTGAGGTGCAAGCTATACTAATCCTACCGAGTTATGGAATTAGGATTAATCATATTTAGGAGTTATCTAAATATGTTAGTTTACCAGTTTAGAATACGAAAGTTGTTAACTCTAGGGTTGAGCCATTGTTATAAATACCAAGATAGTGTTTCATAAAGAGGTGCGCGTCTTAGATATGAGAGATACACACAAGGTGTGTGGTGTCGACCCATCAATAAGATAGATAGATCTATTACTGGTATTGTTGGAGTTCTACTTCTAGTTAATGAATTCTGGACTTGGTCCCAGAGATGTAGGTGATCCGGATCCCGTTAACAAAACTTGTGTCTTGTTTACTTTTATGCTCTTACATACCGTTCTCGTACTTTAACATATATATCTAGCCATATATATGTGCTTTAAATCCAAAGTGTGATGGGATCCGCTTGGTGGATTTATGCATGTGAGGAATCCCCTAGTTTATCTCAAGCGTTGAAGTGGGACTTCCGCTTGATTGATGTGTTGCATGCTAGATATCAAGTTGGAAATGTGATTTCCGCTTGGTTGATGCATTGCATGTGGGTCTTCAAATGTGAAATGGGATTTCAACTTGATGGATGTGTTGCATGCTAGATATCAAGCGTTGATGGGATCCGCTTGATTGATGCATTCCGTGTTGTCTCAAGTGTGATGGGATCCATTTGATTGACGTGTTGCAAGGAAAGCCCCAAGTGTGATGGGATCCGCTTGGTGGTTTTATTGCATGTGTTGTTGTGTGTTGTTTTTGTTTAGGTTTATGATTCTTTAAGGTCATAAACCTACAAACTTGAATTGTGTCTTAGTGTGTGGCGTTTGTTGATGGGATTTCGAACAGCCAGAAGCGCACTAAGAGAGATATGTCTGTCCTTCCCTGAGTTCCGTTGCGGCATGCATCCTGGCTATGTATGTCGTGGCGAAGAGCTAGGTCTGTCTCGCTACCAGGACTGATGCTTACCCGACGGGGTATTTGAGTTGTTTTATACTGATTGCGTGCCTTTGTGGCTGCAAGGCAGGGATAAAAGTGTGTGGGGAAAGGAAGGCAGAATATCTGGGCCCTAGTAAAACTTGTAGAAAACTTCTTTTACGCTTGTTGTTGTGGTTGAGAAGGTTATCTGCTCTTGCATGTAACCTTTGCTTCCTTGCTTGCTTGTTCTGTGTTTCCTTGTAATTTGGGGTTGGGATGGGGAAACTAACGTTTGTAGGACCCTTGAGACTCACTAAGTAATCTTAGATTACTGACGATAGAACTCTCTCCTGCAGGTGACCAGTAGTGGGGAATTAGAGTGCGTGTTGAACGATAGGAGCCCGGAGTTAGTTTGTGTGCCTTGTGTAAAGTCAAAGTATGTATATTTGATAAAGTTATGTATAATCGTTTTTGGCATTAGGCCTAGCCATAAACTCTATATATATTTTGTTAAACTTTGTCAAATAATTATTAAGTTAATAAAGTATTCGGATTTATTTTTGTGTACGAGTTACGGTTGATGGCAACCTATAGTGGGTGGCTCAACACTTGGTTATCACAAGGGTTTAAAAGCCTAAGTGATGGCTAAAGTGGTGGGAATGTATTCAATGGACTGGCTAGGGACTGGAATGTGTTTTAGGTCTTCGGCCGGGTCGTTGTTGATTATTCCCAAGTGACGCAACCGGGCCGGTTTGGGACGGTTTAATCCTAGAATGGTTTGGGGGCGTTATATCAATCAATCAAGCAAGAAATCACACAATCAATCTAGACCACAATCAAGACACTTGACTCTTCTAGACCTCTCAATCTAACTTGGCCTTCACGCCACCACACCCGCAACCACTACCAGGTGGAACTGCTAGCGGTGCATCACTCACTTGATCACCCTAGACTTCTCATTCAATAGGACCATCAAGTGGATCCCATCAACGCTTGAGTCCTACCATGATCAACACACACTTCCTAAGGAAACACTTCCTAGGGACCAACAACACATCCTAGGGCCCCTCAATTCTCTGTCCCATCCATCACACTCCGCGTTGAAACCACAAAGGTAACCAACCGGACTCACCAAAAATTTCCGCGTTGAAACAACACAGGTACCAACCGGACTCACAAAGGTCTCCGCGTTTAAACCACACAGGTAACCAACCAGTATCACACACGCCGCATCGTCATGCGGTTCGGGCTAGTAGCTAGCTTGACATCGAAAAATTGTCCCGACATGAGATCCCTCTAGATTAGCTTACCGGACAATTTACCACTCAACACATGATGGGAACAGAGATCGACTTCTAGCTACGACGTGAGACTCTGACTCAGACTCTAGGTAGAACACGCACTCAACTCTATGTCTACCACACTAGAATTAAGCACACAATCACACAAAGTAAGCAAGAAAAAAGTAAACAAGCAAGTAAACAAGCAAGTAGTCAAACACAAAATCACCCAAAGCTCAAGATGCAAGATAAATGTACATGCAACTTAATATACTACACATGCATGCAACCCTATCATGCACCCACCCCAAAGTTTTAGGTTTAAATAAATTAAGTCTTCCAATTAGATTTATTTTAACACTTCACCAAATTAACACATGCATGCGGCTCTCTTTTCCCCGGAGATTCACACATGACTTGACCAAATTGATTCACCATGTCCGATCTCACATCAAGACCATGGGAACATTTTTCTCAAAATTTGGGCCCTCATGCGGCTCTCTCCTCCCAGGAGATTCTGGGATGGACTCACCCAAAACAGCCCATACCATAGACTGGTCTTACATCCAAATTCATGAGGAGCCAACTCAATTTTGGGGCTTACATGCGGCTCTTTCCTCCCAGGAAATTCTCACATGGCCAACCAAAATTTCTTCACTCATGAATCAACCTGTCACCCAGTCTACGAGGGATTACCACCACAACAACTCAAGAAAAAATTAAAATAATTAATTTTAAGCAAACTCTTCTTTAATTCCCGACTAGACATGCAAGGCATTTCACACATGCAAGGCAATTTTAAAAATTCTTAAACCCCAAAAATTAAGAATGCAAGGCATTTCACACTTCCAGCTAATTTTTAAAAATGCCATTCTTACCTAAGAATGCATCAATCCATTCAAATCTAGCATGCAAGACGTTTCACACTTGCAACCAGTTTGAAAAATGCATTTCTAACCAAAAGATGCATAAACAAAAACCCCACAAACCTCTTGACTACATGCAACCATCTAGATCTACATGCAACAAGAGAGATCAACCACACAACAAGGGCGATGCAAGAGCTAGAGAGCTAAAGCACCTCCTTAAGCAAGATCTCCACTTGCTCTTAACAAAATCAACCACTCAACACATCTACAACCAAAGCCTCAACTCACCTTAGCTTATAGATCTTGGCCGATTGATCTTCACCAAACCACTCCCCCACCACGCCGATCTGACAGCACTTCCACTAGATCTTGAGCTTCCCCTTCCTATAGATCTCTCTTTCTTCCTCCTCCTTGGTCGAAAATCAAGAGATTTTCTCTTTAAAAGCTTGAGAGAAATTTTTGGCAAAGTTTATTTGTCTAGAAAGAGTTTTGGTCGAAAAAAAGAGAGTGAGGGGGTATATATAGTCCTCTCTCTCATTCTCTTGGCTGGGCAGGTGTCAAAAATCGAGTGAAAAATGTCCAAAATTCTGCATGTCACTGATGCACACTCTCACTCACTTGCGTGTGAATCTCACTCTCTGGCGGAACACACTTAATCGCGCGACACGTGGCGTTTCTCTTGCATGCAGAGAGACCTTTCCACTTCCTCGTTCGTCTGAATCTCTCTTGCGTCCCAAGCTCCCGCGTTTGACCGAGAAACACCGAACATATGCGGATTGATTCCGTGTCACTACCCGGTCCTCCCGACCGCGGCTTTGATCTTTCTCGACCGTTCCTTGACTTCTTGTCTGTAACCTCGATCTTTTGTGTCTGTCTCCGGACCTTGCGTCCGTGATTCCGAACATTTCGGTCCTACGATTATTTGACGTCCGTTTTTCCACGGCCATTTCTTGGACTTGATGACTTCTCTTGCAAGTCAGTCTTCTAATATTTGAGGATTTCTTTTCTCCGTCCGATACGTACTTCTTGATATGGGTTATTACATTCTACCCCCCTTAAAAGAATTCGTCCTCAAATTCTAGCGTCTTAGTCACCCCTTCTTGACGTTCATGACTCCTTGACAATTTTTCTCCTTAAGTATTCTCTTGGCCGTCGTATCGTCCTTTATAGTATCGTAGCTAGACTCATCTTGACCACTATGTTTTGTTTGATTGACTTTGCATCATCAAAGCTTCTTCATCTCCAGCATTTTGTGGGTTCATTTAGACCCCTACCTCTCTTGGTTACCAGTTCAAGCTCACCATTCTTCTTCTTAACGTATCACCTTCTCGTATGTTTGATCACCTTCTGGCACACTTTGCTCCTCACCATTTAACTCAAGAGCATTCTAATAATAGTTACTACGACTTGGTGTGGACTCCTCAATTCTTCTCCCAAGTTGGTTTGTTAGATCTTTACTTTGTTTTCGATCATTTGCATAGAGTTTAGTTGATTAACTCATTATCTTCTTGCACTCTCTTTCTTGACTTAGTCAAATTTTGCATCGATCTAATATACTATCTCGTTATCGAACCACTCTCTTTGGTTAGAGTCCACCTTGTCTTTTCCTGCCACAGCATTCTATCTTCCAAACTTGATTGTCCCTCCCGGATCAATCGTTCGACCATTTTACATTTTGCCCATGCAAGAGTATCTTCTCTCTTGCCGCTCCACAAAGGATTGTCCCTCCCAGACTAATCGCTCCACCATTTCTTAAAGATTTTCCTCACGACAATTCTCCTCTCTCGACTTAGCTATTCCGAGTGACCTCCTGATCACTCTTGTGTTGTCTCGCCGGTCAGATCGCGTTTTCACGGTGGTTGGGTGAATCTTCAATCAATCATGCCAAGTCCAAGCAAGCTTAAGCATTTGGTTAGTGTTGCAACCTATATGCAATCTATACCAACATGAAAGCTACCACAACTACTACCACAAACAATCATGCAAGGGGGTTAGCAAGCAATCAAACAAGACGGGTTAGCAAGCAATCTAACAAAACACAACCACCCAAGGCTAAACTTAGCACTTCAACCTTAGTATCTTACACAAAAGATAAAAGGGTTCCGCTTGCTACCGGGTTTACTATCTAGTCCTCACGACCTAGATAACATATTACACACCAAAAGGTAAGTTATAACCTTCTCCAAAAGGTTTACACAATACCCTATAATATGGCTAACAGGTGCATAGGGTTCCCTCAAGGACTTACACGTCCTACAGATGCACACACATCGTTCAGGTGGCTTGTCGGCACTTGGTTCAGCAGGCAGGTTCTCAGAGGTTGAGGTTGCAGGCTCTGGAGCTTCCCTCTCACTTGGTCCACCTTCATCCGCTCTTGCGGGTCTGGTCGGACAGTTTGGCATTTGGTGCCCGATTGCACCACATTCCCAGCACACAACTAAATCTCATGGCCCTAGGGTGCACAACGCTGCTCTCCAGCAATGCCGAACTCGGTGACCAATCTCACCACACGCTGCACACTGGGCTGTGTTCCTTATTTTTACTCAGGAAGGATTAGACACTCGCTTCCTTTCTTGTGCTAGGGTTCTTATCATTCCTCTATGTGGTCGTATCTCTTCACCCTCCATGGGTCCGATGATATCACTCATCCGCCTGTTCTGCTTCTCGCTTCCTTGACCATGATCCAATTGTACGATCTCCTTCCTTAGCCTCCCTTCTTCGGCTAACTTCTCCACCAACTCCATCATTGAGTCTCTCAATAGGTGACTCGCTTACTCCACTTCCTCACCACTTGGTTCTTGATCTGGGTCTTCTTCTAAGTTCCTCCTAGGTTCACTTCCGGTGATCTTTTGCTCCTCCTCGGGTTCACTCCTGACTTCTCTGGGTTCACCTTCCGCATTCGTTTTCTCCACTTGTTCTTGACCATTTCCCGGCTCAGACTCAGCCATCGGTACTGATACCTTCTCGGGTTCCGCTTCTGCCTCACCCTCAGGTTCACGTACTGGCACCCTCTCACTTAGTCTTAACCATCTCATCAAGTCCTCATTGTTAATCTCCACCTCGAGCAGCATTGGATCCCATTGACCCATCCTCCTGGCCGCATCTCTTTGGTTTTCCATCTCTTGTGTCTCCGCACTCCGGTCTTGATCTTGATCTTGATTCGTCCTTGACTCTGGGTTAGCAACCATCTCTTCTTGGTCGGGTACCGGTATTGGAACTGCCACTAGTTTAATTTGTGCTCCCTCACTGGCCGCTCCTCTTGGCCTCCTTTTTGTTTTGACAATGAGGGTTGGTATGCCCTCCTTGTCACTAGACAGCATCTCTACCACTTCTAGGTACTCCTCCTGATCATCATCACTCGAATTAGGGTCTCCACCACCCTCAACTCTTTGTGCTCTAGCATTAGCCTCATCGCAATTGGTTTTAACTCCAATCGGCTCCTCTCCATCTATCTCATCAATTATCTCTGATAGCATACCCATGACTCGGGTCCTCATCTCTTCTCTCTGGTCTTCCGGCACAGAATCTAGAATTTTCACGGTCAAACCACGTCCAATAATAGTGATCTGTATCTGCATCGACACCTCAGTCCATACTACGGCGGCTTAGTCATTCCACACATCATTGACTTCTTCGTCATCTCCCAAGCACTCAGAAGGATCAGTTTCAACTGATTGGTTCACTTCCTCCCCATTCTCTACTTCCCTATTCACATTAAGGTGGGACTCAACACATTGGTCCACTTCTTCCTCACAACCATCATGCAACCCATCTATACTCCAACTATCCGGATCGATGGCCGCATGAGTATTCTCCGACCCCGTCGAGAGAAAATCATTACTATGACTCGGCTCCCCCTGGCCTGCCCTCTGCCCCTCTGAACCAATACCACCATTCCTGCTACCTGAAGACATCTGCAACACCACCACCACAACAACAAGGTTTGCTAGTTAGTCTAAGGCTCACTTACGGCTAAAGAAGCAAAAACCGGTTTCTAAGTGCTGTGTGCGACTCATTTACTCGATAAAAGATTTGAATAGCCCAAGTGGACTGTCTGGTATCAGAGCGACTTGCGAGACTCGTGTCCACTTAGGCTGTCCACAACATCCGGATTCAGATGCAAAAGACCAAGGTTACGGACGAGAAGTCTGGGAACGGTCGAGAAAGATCGAAGACACAGTCGGGAGGACCCGGGAGTTACGCGAAATTAATCCGCATATGTTTGGTTTTGTTTTTCGGTCAAACGCGGGAACTTGGGACGCAAGAGAGACGCGGACGGACGGGGAAGTGGAAAAGTCTCTCTGCATGCAAAAGAAACGCCACGTGTCGTGCGATTAAGTGTGTTCCGCCAGAGAGTCAGATTCACACGCGAGTGAGTGAGAGTGTGCATTAGTGACATGCAGAATTTTGGACATTTGTCACTCGATTTTTGCCACCTGCCCAGCCAAGAGAACGAGAGAGAGGACTATATATACCCCCTCACTCTCTTATTTTCGACCAAAACTCTCTCTAGACAATTAACTTTGCCAAAATTTTCTCTCATGCTTTTGAAGAGAAAATCTCTTGATTTTCGACCAAGGAGGAAGAAGAAGGAGAGATCTAGAGGAAGGGGAAGCTCAAGATCTAGTGGAAGTGCTGTCAGATCGGCGTGGTGGGGGAGTGGTGTGGTGATCAATCGGCTAAAATCTACAAGCTAAGGTGAGTTGAGGCTTTGGTTGTAGATGTGTTGAGTGGTTGACTTTGTTAAGAGCAAGTGGAGATTGATGTAGTACTTTTCTCAGTATCAATTATTTTATCAATCCACAATTTGCACCAATTAACACACCAAGAATACACAAAATGCTTAATTTATTCTTAAGCAAGTAAAAGGTTCTTATATCACTACTTAACTAATCAAAATCACTCAAATAAAGTAAACTAGACAATGCAAACTCAAGGCAAACAAACTCAAATAGCAAAAATAATGAAAATCAAGAATTAACAAGAGAACCTTGGGCAAGGTAATTGACTTGGGAGATAGCTAATCAATCCTAGATGTCTAAGTAACAATCAAGAACAATCCTATGGCTAGAACACTAATGCAAATCAATTTATTTCCATGATAGAGATCCTATGCTAGTCAAATGATAATCAACAATTTCCAAAGGTAATCACAAGACAAGCATGCATTAAGAACAAGTTCAAATACCACTAAGCACCCTAATCATCAATTTCCATTGGCTAGGAATGCAAAGCTCTTAAAAAGTTTGGTTCAGGAATTTCATCAAACACTTTGTGGGCATGGAAATCCTAAAGTCTAGATTTAAGCTTGATCAAGGCTATCTAGCAATATTATCACTAATCAAGATAGGAAATGCATAAAATAAACCCTAGACATCAAAGATCAACCATCTATCTCCCTAATCTACCAAGCCCAAAGTTCTTAAAAGATCTACTCACTAATCATCATGATCACACAAAGGAAAGAGGTTTGTCTTTGTGAAATCATAATAAAAGCTTGTAGATTAAGAAATTAGAAAGACAAATTGCTATTAAAACTGGAAAATCCACCAAAGATTCAACAAAACCAAGTATGGAAATGCTTAAGAACCCTAGGTGGCTGCTTAACAAAAACTAATACAAGAGATAAATGATAAGATAAGAGATAAGAGATAAGAGATGAGTCTCCCCTTAATAGGGTTAGAGTATTTATAGGAAAACATAAACTAAACCGGAACAAACCGGATTGAAATTAAACAATTCAGAGAAAACCGGAACAAACCGGGATTTGGTCTCAAAATGGTGCTTGATCGACCATTCTCTTGGTCGATTGGTCAAGTCTCAGAAGTCTGCTCAAGTCCAGCACAAGTTGATCGACCCTATGATCGACCAAATGGTCGATTATTGAAATCTGAAGTCCGTTCAAGTCTGGGGAAGAGTTGATCGACCACGTGATCGACCAAATGGTCAATCGCTTTGTCTTGTGGCTCCAGTCTTCACTCTGGTTGTATATACGTTCACCAAAACAGGTATAACTCTTGATACACACCTCCGATTGGCCTGAAACTACCTCCATTGCAAAGCTTACTCAATTTCCAATAACGTTGGTGAAGAACTCTGGAGCAAACTCCCAAGGAAAAGTCTTCATACGAGTAGATCTTTGAGGGACTGCAGATTGGTTCCGAATCATCAATCATCTTGTGTTGAAGTCCGAAGTTCGGCTCGAGTCATGATCGACCATTTGGTCGGTTGCTTGGTTGATCGTTGATGTCTGGTTCGGCATGATCGACCATTTGGTCGATTGCATGGTCGATTGTTTTGTCCTGCGTCCAGTCCGAGGGATCCGAGAGTGTTTTGATCGACCAAATGGTCGATTGTTTGCTCGATTGCTTGAAGTCCGAGAATCTGGTGATGCGATTATCGACCATTTGGTCGATTGGCTGGTCGATTGTTCGGCCTCCTTGTCCTCATTTCATTTTCTTGCAAATTCTTGACTTATATGGCTCCAAAGCACACCTTCCTTGCATATCTCCACTCCAACACCTGAAATACCAGACTTGATGCACAATGCAGCCTAAACAACCTAAATGCTCATGAATATGCACAAAACGATGAGGAAATAAGCTTTAAAAACTCAAGATATCAACTCCCCCAAACTTATATTTTGCTAGTCCTCTAGCAAAAACCAAGTGAAAAACAAGGGAGAGAGGATTAAAGATGGGACTCAGAACCACAAGGCATGAGACAAAGGATTCAAACCAAAGTCCTTAGATGCAGTTCAATGGTGCTAATATCAATCAAAGTCCTTACAAGTATTTTTCTATGCTTAACACAATGCCTCACTCTAGTTCATCTTCTATCTATTGGCAAAGACTTGCAATCCTATTGAACATCTCTTTCAAATTCATTAAATTGTTTGGTGTGATCTTGCATATGGAAAACAAATCAAGCTCAATTGGTTTAAGGGAAAGTCTTTTTATTAAGTGGTTGGAAATGGTGTTTTTGGGTGGTTAACTCTCAAACAAAGAGGAATGCTAGACAGTCATGAAATCTATCTAAGACCGAGAATAATTTGGGCATACAAAGCTTAGCTCTTGATGTTCTACCCACCTAAAATATTTTCTACCCCTTATTCTCATCTTTCTTATCTTCCTTTCAAACCCAAAAACTCAACCTTATTCAACTTAACCCCTTTTTCTTCTGTACTTATGGTCTTATTCCTTTATTTTATTGCATCTCTAAGGCTATTCTTGCTTTAAACACTAGCTCCTTTTATTTTTTATTCATTCTTTGCTATACTCCCAATCTTGTTTGATTCTTCTTTACTCTTTTCATTTTAATTCTAGGAGACTATAACAATACTTTCTATCCCTTTTCTTTGAGACTTAGAGCTTATAATTAACTTAACCTTAGAGACTTTTTTTCTTTTGACCAAGTAAACCTTTATTTCCCTTCTTATTCTCTCTTGCTCCCAAACTTGAACCCAAATCAACATTCTAACCACCTATTTCTTTCAAAACCAGTCCTATTAGCTAGCTATAAAGATTCCAAGCCTAGCTAAAACAAGAGCCAGTTCTTTGTCATTCTCAATACTCTCAAGATTTCACAACCTATAGCATTATCAAGAAGAGGCCTCACTCAACAAATCAATACAAGGCTTGAAAGAAAAGGCTGGGGTTAAAAGGTGTGGCAAGAGATTGGGTTAAACGAAATAGAGTGGCAAATAGAGATAGTTAACCCAAATGAAAGTTCCATGAGCAAGCATTCATAGTCCATATGCAAGATAATTTTAAGATCAAATTAAAGTCCAAATAATATAGAGATGTAACAATTATCAAGCAAGCTTTACATTAGATGAAAATACTTTTAAGTGACACAATGCTTTTAGGCCTAGATTCTTCATTTTTTTCCCAAAAATTAATCAAGCACCAATGAACTTTAAATGAGGGCTTTGGGTTCAATCCTAAAACTCAACCTTAACAAGGCAATTTCATTGGTATCCCAAATGCAAATGAAAATGCATACTAACTGCTTCTAGACTCAATCCTAAACACAAGAATGAATATGCAAAGCTACATGCATTTATTTTTTTGTTTTTGAAAATTTTCAAAATTTTTTTGATTTTTCTCAAAACATAGCTATTAACAATGCATCACACGAAAGACGAAAATCAAAACAGAACACAATTTTAGATGGTTAGTCCCTCCCTCCCCCAAACTTAATTCACACAGTCCCTGTGTGAGAAAAGTGGAAGAGAAAGACCAACAAAAAACAAGAAAAAACAAAAACGAAATGATATGTATAAGGAAGGAGTGATACCCGTAGCAATGAAGGAGGCCTGAAGAGTTTATCGAAATGAGTGAGATGAATCCATGTATCACCTGGATCATATTCATCGTAGAACCAACCCCTAAACTCTCTCATCCTAATCTCCGCAAAGAGTATCTTCCTCGGTTCATCAAAGCTCACATCTTTTTTTTTTGTGGAGAGTATACTAAGATGTCTATTGACTATATAATCAACAACCAAATCACCATCACAATGATCTTCAAATATTTTCCCAACAACACCTATTATATCTTCATTGCTCTTGGTTGAATAGCTCATGATGATTTCCATGAGTTGAAATTGTTCTTCGTATCTTACCACAAGCTTCTCATCAACCGTGCATCCAAGAAGGAATTCAAATTCTTTTATAGACTCTTTGGCTTGTTGGAGGAATGCATCCTTGATTTGAACATTCTCCTCAAAAATTCCTCCAATACAATTGGGACGTACCACTTTTGTCTTGAATTCGCAAAGAGGGATGGATTCTTCTTCTTGTTCCTTAATCCATTGTGTTGGCTTGGTGTTGATAGACTCCACATGTGTTGTCTCAACAACTCGTGAACCTTTCATGTAGGAAGACATCTCCTTTCTCCCTTGTGATTGCACCTTGCAAAAGAGACTTCAAAACACCAAATCAAACCTAATAATTAACAATGTAAAGAAAATGAATAGGCTTAAGCAAAGTTGAAATCCTAATGGTCAAATTGAATGCAAATGGGCAACGGCGCCAAATTGATGTAATAACTTTTGTATCAATTATTTTATCAATCCACAATTTGCACCAATTAACACACCAAGAATACACAAAATGCTTAATCTATTCTTAATCAAGTAAAAGTTCTTTTGTCTCCAACTTAACTAACAAAATGATTGAAAGAAATGAAACAAGACAATGCAATCTCAAGCAAATAGAACACAACTAGCAATAATACTGAAAATCAAGAATTAACAAGAGAACCTTGGGCTAGAACTTAGGAGATAGCTAATCAATCCTAGATGTCTAAGTAACAATCAAGATAAATCCTATGGCTAGAACACTAATGCAAATCAATTCATTCCCATGATAGAGATCCTATGCTAGTCAAATGATAATCAACAATTTCCAAAGGTAATCACAAGACAAGCATGCATTAAGAACAAGTTCAAAAACCACTAAGCACCCTAATCATCAATTTCCATTGGCTAGGAATGCAAAGCACTTAAAAAGTTTGGTTCAGGAATTTCATCAAACACTTTGTGGGCATGGAAATCCTAAAATATAGATTTAAGCTTGATCAAGGCTATCTAGCAATATTTTCACTAATCAAGATAGGAAATGCATAAAATAAACCCTAGACATCAAAGATCAACCATCTATCTCCCTAATCTACCAAGCCTAAAGTTCTTAAAAGATCTACTCACTAATCATCATGATCACACAAAGGAAAGAGGTTTGTCTTTGTGAAATCATAATAAAAGCTTGTAGATTAAGAGATTAGAAAGACAAATTGCTATTAAAACTGGAAAATCCACCAAAGATTCAACAAACCCAAGTATGGAACTGCTTAAGAACCCTAGGTGGCTGCTTAACAAAAACTAATACAAGAGATAAATGATAAGATAAGAGATAAAATATAAGAGATGAGTCTCCCCTTAATAGGGTTAGAGTATTTATAGGAAAACATAAACTAAACCGGAACAAACCGGATTGAAATTAAACAATTCAGAGAAAACTGGAACAAACCGGGATTTGGTCTCAAAATGGTGCTTGATCGACCATTCTCTTGGTCGATTGGTCAAGTCTCAGAAGTCTGCTCAAGTCCAGCACAAGTTGATCGACCCTATGATCGACCAAATGGTCGATTATTGAAATCTGAAGTCCGTTCAAGTCTGGGGAAGAGTTGATCGACCACGTGATCGACCAAATGGTCGATCGCTTTGTCTTGTGGCTCCAGTCTTCACTCTGGTTGTATATACGTTCACCAAAACAGGTATAACTCTTGATACACACCTCCGATTGGCCTTAAACTACCTCCATTGCAAAGCTTACTCAATTTCCAATAACTTTGGTGAAGAACTCTGGAGCAAAATCCCAAGGAAAAGTCTTCATACGAGTAGATCTTTGAGGGACTGCAGATTGGTTCCGAATCATCAATCATCTTGTGTTGAAGTCCGAAGTTCGGCTCGAGTCATGATCGACCATTTGGTCGGTTGCTTGGTTGATCGTTGATGTCTGGTTCGGCATGATCGACCATTTGGTCGATTGCATGGTCGATTGTTTTGTCCTGCGTCCAGTCCGAGGGATCCGAGAGTGTTTTGATCGACCAAATGGTCGATTGTTTGCTCGATTGATTGAATTCCGAGAATCTGGTGATGCGATGATCAACCATTTGGTCGATTGGCTGGTCGATTGTTCGGCCTCCTTGTCCTCATTTCATTTCCTTGCAAATTCTTGACTTATTTGGCTCCAAAGCACACTTTCCTTGCATATCTCCACTCCAACACCTGAAATACCAGACTTGATGCACAATGCAGCCTAAACAACCTAAATGCTCATGAATATGCACCAAAAAAATAAGGAAATAAGCTTTAAAAACTCATAAAAACACAAGATATCAGAGATCTTGCTTAAGGAGGTGCTTTAGCTCTCTAGCTCTTGCATCGGCCTTGTTGTGTGGTTGATCTCTTTTATTGCATGTAGATCTAGATGGTTGCATGTAGTCAAGAGGGTTGTGGGGTTCTTTTTTATGCAGTCTTGGGTTAAAAATGCATTTTTCAAACTGGTTGCATTTTTAAACGCCTTGCATGCTAGATTTGAAGGGGTTGATGCATTCTTAGGGAAGAATGGCATTTTTAAAAATTTGCTGCAAGTGTGAAATGGCTTGCATGCTTAATTTTTGGGGTTTAAGAATTTTTAAAATTGGAGAAAAATTTTTTAAGAGTAGCCGCAAGTGTGAAATACCTTGCATGTCTAGTCGGAGATTTAAAGAAGAGTTAAGCATAATTAAAATTAATTATTTTAATTTTTGCTTGAGTGTTTGTGGTGGTAATCCCTCGTAGACTGGGTGAGAGGTTGATAAGTGGAGAAATTTTGGTTGGCCATGTGAGAATTTCCTGGGAGGAAAAAGCTGCATGTAAGCCCCGAAATTGAGTTGGCTCCTCATGATTTTGGATGTCAGACCAATCTACGGTATGGGCTGTTTTGGGTGAGGCCATGCGAGAATCTCCGGGGAGGAGAGAGCCGCATGCATGTGTTAATTTGGTGAAGTGTTAAAATAAATCTAATTGGAAGAATTAATTTATTTAAACCTAAAACTTTGGGGTGGGTGCATGATAGGGTTGCATGCATGTGTAGTATCTTAAGTTGCATGTGCATTTATCTTGCATCTTGAGCTTTGGGTGATTGTGTGTTTGACTGCTTGCTTGATGACTTTCTTGTTTGCTTGTTTCTTGCTTACTTTGTGTGATTGTGTGCTTAATTCTAGTGTGGTAGACATAGAGTTGAGTGCGTGTTCTAGCTAGAGTCTGACTCAGAGTCTCAGGTCATAGCTAGAAGTCGATCTCTATTCCCATCATGTGTTGAGTGGTAAATTTTCCGGTGAGCTAATCCAGAGAGATCTCATGTCGGGACAATTTTTTTGTGTCAAGCTAGCTACTAGCCCAAACCGCATGACGATGCGGCGTGTGCGAGTCCAGTTGGTTACCTGTGTGGTTTCAACGCGGAAGTGTTGGTTTTCCGGTTGGTTACCTGTGTGGTTTCAACGCAGAGATCTTTGTGAGTCCGGTTGGTTACCTGTGTTGTTTCAATGCAGAAGTTTTTGGTGAGTCCGGTTGGTTACCTTTGTGGTTTCAACGCGGAGTGTGATTTAATGGGACAGAGAATCGAGGGGCCCTAGGATGTGTGGTTGGTTCCTAGGAAGTGTGTGTCGATCATGGTAGGACTCAAGCGTTGATGGGATCCGCTTTATGGTCCTATTGCATGAGAAGTCTAGGGTGATCAAATGAGTGATGCACCGCTAGCAGTTCCACCTGGCAGTGATTGCGGGTGTGGTGGCGTGAAGACCAAGTTAGATTGAGAGGTATAGAAGAGTCAAGTGTCTTGATTGTTGTCTAGATTGATTGTGTGAATACTTTCTTGATTGATTGATTGATTGTTGCTTGCTTGTTATGCTTCCGCTTTGTGTGCTTTGTTGGGGTTGTTTGGGGTAGAGGGTTGAGATGAGTTAGCATGTTAGAGGATAGCATGTAGTTAGATGCCCAACTCACTGAGTAATCCTAGATTACTCACTCCTCTCCTCCACTATTTTTCTTGCAGGGAAAGTAAGTGGGTAGAGTTGGATTTGGAAACCAGATAGGGTGTTTTCGTGCTGTGTTGCAAATCCGTGTTTATTGAATTTAATGTTTGTTCGATTGGATCCAACTATTTTTCTTGAATGATCTTATCATTTGTGAACCTTGGAAGTATATATATGTAAATCGTGATATTTTATTATATATTCGGACAAGTGGTATGGTATGGTCTAGTCCGGACCAGCACAACGCCGCGTGTGTTCCATAGGGTTGCAAAGCCTGAGGGCGTGCATAACGGATGGGCGTCTGCCGGCGGACCAGATGGGGATCCTAATTCGTTGGTGGAACCTCGGCTAGACTGCGGGTGGTCGACCTACGTGACGATGTGGTACATTTGGAAAGCAAGAAACAAGAAAGTGTTTGAATATATTTATAAGTCTCCACAAGATACAGTGGATAAAGCTATCCAAGAAGAAGAAGTTTGGAGAAAAGCAAATAATAGAGAGTTTGCACCAACGGTAGTAGAAGCAGGCATACCTTCGACCCCAATTCCACAAGAATCTCTTGTATGTTTTATAGAAGGATCTTGGCATACAGAGGTGGATAGGAGTGGGCATGGTTAGATTGCGTCTATTGGTGATAGAATCCTGCACATGGGACTAAAAGCATCGCGCAGAAGCCTATCCACTTTACATGCAGAGTTAGATAACCTTATTTGGGCTATAGAGTGCTTATTAGCGATGGACATGGATAAAGCTCTTTTTGCTACGGATTGTTCAGACCTCCTAAGGATGACATCTAATATCGAGGATTGGCCGACCTTTTCATTAGAATTGAAGGATTTTACTCATTTCAGAGATAGATTTGCTAATTTTAATATTAGATATATTCCTCGAGAGGATAATATCCGTGCTGATAAACTTGTAAAATGTGCAAGAGCACGAGGTTTCTTTTTTTCCCATGTAAGCTCGTCGGTACCTAACTGGCTCTCTCTCGAAGAGAGTCATCTCCGATAACTTAATATATAGGGTTTGATTGTCAACAAAAAAAAAAAAAAAAAAACAAGAATTGCTTGTTTCATTTTATTACTTTTTTTGCTTTAGGATGATCTTTTTGGTTTATACAATCATTAGCTAATCTTTTTGTTTAATGAATGATTATGATATCTTTCTTAATGATTTGGTTTTCAATTTTAATTTATTGTGATTCATTATAAATTTGATAGATAGAATTAAACATGTTTATTATATGCCAAAATGTCACCAAGGTGCGACCAAATTTATTTATGTGAAACTATCAGATTAGTGGCAAAATTGTTACTAATATACGAGGACTACTTTGCAACGACAGCTAAAGAGTCTTAAAATGGTCACACAATTTAATCACTAACTTGCGACTGACTTGTAACTACATTTACGACTGAAGGTTCCTAATATAAAGAGTCTGTAAAGAGTTGCTTATTGGCGACTATATAACAGCGTCATAATTCAGTCGTAAATTTGCAACCATTATGAGACACATTAATTTTGCGACCATTTTTTAGTGACCATCTGAAATAGTCGTTTATTAGTCGCAAAGTAGGTGTTTGAGTCTGTTTAGCGACTATTATTGGAGTCACGAAACACAGGTTTTCTTGTAATGCATGTTGGGAATGTCTTCAAAATGCTGAGTATTGAGGAAGAATAGAGCCGTTGAGTTTAAAAGTCAAACGAGTCTGCATATGGTAAGTGAAGGTTGGATTTGATCTTCCTGATCAAGTGAGTTCTTGTACACCTTAGGACATTTAGATAATTCCATAGATGATCTCATAGTTCCCAAATACGATGATATGCGCCTAATTCCATAGATGATTCCATGTATCATCCTTTTCAGTAATTTCCTGTTTTTAGGTTTAATGAATCCCAAAACTACAAAAGTGCCCTTTTCTTCTATCTCGAACCCTTGCGGCGGAAAATCCTAATTTTTCAATGTTTCACTTTTTCGCGATTTAGGTTTAATTTTTAGTTTCTCTTGTGGGTTTTACTCAATTATTATACATTTACAACTCAACATCCAATTTCAAAACTTTAAAACCTATAAAAAGTGAGTTATATTGATAGTCACGATTTCTTGGCCGATTATAGTCAAATCGCGGTGGCCCCCTCCGTCGAGCACCTATCCGCCGATTAAGCGGCCGCAGAGGCCACGTTTTTGAACAGGGGGCTGATACATACGTTCTTCGGCTGAAATTCTCCGTGGTAAGCGAAATGGTGTTGTACGTGAAGGAAATGGCCAGAAAGTGAGGTTTCTAGATGATACTTGAAGCTAATCCGATGATGAACTGATGTATCTCGGTCAAGGTCTCCAAAGTATGTATGTTGTTGATGAATATTAAATCCTAGCTCCTCCTAGTACTTTGGTGCTTTGGAAAATCATTATCTAACATATATACAGTAGAACATATATAAATTAATACTCTTTAAATTAAAACTAGCTATAATAATAAGATAAAATAACACAATTCTCAAGAGGTACTATCGTGATCTCAATAGGTACTATCACCAGGTCGGGATGAAGAAGGATGTAGCTAGTTGGATCGCGAGGTGCAATGTGTGTCAGCTTGTGAAAGCTGACATCAGGTTCATGGCGGGTTACTGAAGAGTCTACCCATTCCTGAGTGGAAGTGGGATATGATCACGATGGATTTTGTGGTAAGATTGCCAGTGTCTAGGACTTTTGATGCTATTTGGGTCATTGTAAACCGGTTGACTAAGTCAGCACATTTTCTGGCCATTAAGAAGACTGATGGAGCAGTGGTCTTGGCTAGGAAGTATGTGAGAGAGATAGTCAGATTGCATGGGATGCCAGCGAGTATTGTTTCTGATAGGGACTCTAAGTTCACTTTGGTGTTCTGGAAGGCATTTCAGGCAGAGATGGGTATGAAGGTGCATATGAGTACAGCTTATCATCCCCAGACAGATGGACAGTTAAAGAGGACGATCTAGACGCTGGAGGATTTGTTGAGGATGTGTGTGTTGGATTGGGGTGGCCATTAGGTGGATCACCTGAACCTAGTAGAGTTTGCTTACAACAACAGTTATCAGACGAGCATTGGGATGGCTCCTTATGAGGCTTTGTATGAGAGGCCATGCCGTACACCGTTATGCTAGACTCAGATGGGGGAGAGGAGCATGTTCGGGGCAGATTTTGTTCAGGAGACCTCAGAGAAGATTCGGGTTCTCAAGCTGAACATGAAGGAGGCTAAGGATAGGAAGAGGAGTTACGCTGATGGGAGGGGGAGAGATCTTGAGTTTTAGGTAGGAGACAGAGTGTACCTCAAGATGGCCATGTTGCAGGGTCCGAACATGATATGAGCACCGGACCGGACATCCGACCAGGAACACTCGCACAAGACCCGGACACTATTGGAACACTCGGATCACCCGCAGGACAACTCCGGACCAGCATGCCTAGGATAACTCCCGGTGCAACCACTCGCTCGAAGAGCTCGGCCAGAACATCCAAGCACAAGATTAACCACTTCGTCCAAGCTTTCGTCCAAGAAGACCAAGAGATCGACTCGGACAAGGCAACCATCGTCGAGACCGTCCGTACAGCCTTCGTCCTTAACCAAGGATCAGGGCGCCAAGACGTCAGGATCATGACTCGTACTCTTTTCCCTTACTTCGGGTTTTTCCCATGAGGTTTACCGGAGAAGGTTTTAACGAGGCGACGAGTCCTGACGCACAACGCCGCGTTTTGAAGACAGTGACGCGGTTCCCGCGTTCAGCCTAAGGACGTGGCCTATTTTGTCTTTTTCTTTAAGCTTTGCGTTTTGAACCTTTTCTAGATCCTTCCCTTGTGAACGTTGGAATAGTGTGACGTGTTCACCGTCTGTGGAGACGCGTCAAGGGCTACGTGTGCGGTCCATTATGAGTCCGCGTGCCCTAGTCCCCTTTAAACCCTTACGCTATTTAAGCGTCCAACGCCACGAGCTTAGGTTTTTCAGACTTGAATAAAATATAACTTTTTCCCAAAGAGAGATTCTTTGTGTTCTTGTCTCCCCTCTCTTTCACGCATCTTAGTCCGGGACTGGGCTTGAAAGAAACCCTAGAAAGACCGATCCGGGATCGATCTCTCTAGACGGCGTACGACGCTTTCCACCGCTCGTGTACACCGCCGTTCGAACCATATCGTCTCTATCGCACTGTGGTCAAACCGATCGTTGGTTGTGTTTCCCTTTCACCCCCATCTCTTCCTAGTCAACCGAGGTCGAGTTTCTTACTCGGTTCGCTAGCCATCGTTCGTCTCCGACCGTTCGTCCGTAGCGTCCGTCCGTCCGTGCGACTCGGCAGACGACCGCGTCCGGCGTTCACATCAGCTGGTATCAGAGCTCTAAAAGCTCCTGACTCAAAGGTTGTGTCTTTCTAACCCAGAAACTCTTTCTTTTGTTTAAAGCTTCGATCTTTAGCCTTTGTCTTAGTCTAGACCGCTTAATCTTGTTTCCGTTTGCTGAGTTAGTCTTTAGTTTTATTTTGGTGTTTGTGTTGTACTGTTAGACGTGTGCTTAGGTTGTTTCGTGTTCTTCCTGTTCTTCTTTTTGTTCGTCAATGTTCTTGTCTAGGACTCCTTAGATCCATAAAGTAGCGCGTTTGCTTTTGGGTTTGTGTTGTGGTCCCAAAAAGTTTTGCTTTTTGTGCGTGAGTTTGCTTTTAGGCGCGTGTAGGTTTCTTTTTGTTTAGTCATAGGTTGTCGTTTAGCTTTGCTGTCTTCAATCATTGACTGTCCCAAATAAATATCTCATCTGCCAGTTTTACACGCATTATACTCACGAATATTCGTTTTTGTTTGGACGAGGTACGTGACTCTTTCGGCCAGCGCATCGCGTACGGACGAAGTCCACGTCATCGTTCAAGAATCATCTCCCGACCGTGATATCTACCGTTCTTGACCCGAAGTCTGTCCGAGATATCAACCGTTCGAGTTTCCTGTCAATCCCTCGGCTCCAAGTACCGTATCTCCGTCAATCCGTACGACCACTATCCGTACCACGGACGCTATGGCTGCACAACCACAACCGGAGATTCCATTACCCCCGCCGGAGATCGGTGCCACCTTAACAGCCCTTCGTAACGGCATAGAACATCTAGCCGAACGTTTAGCCCGACTTGAACTTGCTAATCCTCCGAGAGAAGATCCACCGCCCGTGCGACGACGTAGGCAAGAACCAGAACCGAGTGACCAGTCCGACGACGAGTATGAACCGCGTCGAAGACAACGATACCGACGCGATGATCGGTACGAACCAGGGCACAAGTTGTCACCTCCGACCTTTGCCGGCAAGTCCGACCCTGAAGCGTACCTCGATTGGGAAAGCCGGATGGACCACATCTACTCGTGCTACAACTATCCGGAGTTACGCAAAGTTTCTTACGCCGTGGCCCAACTCACCGACCATGCACTCACATAGTGGGATCGTTTGGTCGCTGATGAGCGTCGCAATCATGACCGACCGATCACCACTTGGGAAGTCATGAAAACCGTCATGAGACGTCGTTATGTTCCACCACTTTACCATCGCAAGCTCCAAAAGAGATTTAGGAGACTCACGCAAGGTTCGCGATCCGTGGAGGAATATTACGAGGAGTTCGAGCACCTAAGCAACCGACTCCAAGTAGAAGACTCCGAGGAGTCTCTCATGGCTCAGTTCCTTGATGGATTACAGGACCGGATTGCGCGTAAGGTCGAACGCCAACCATACCAGGGGTTCGAAGAGCTGCCACAAGCCGGACCAATCGAAGCCCAAGTCAAGAAGAAGATCGCCACCACAAGCCGGACCAGAGCCCAAGGTGTTCCCAACTGGTCGCCAAGCGCATCACCGTCCAACCGGCCACAAGAGAAGTCCCAAACGGCCGTCGTCGACTCGCGATTCAAGTCAAGAGAAACCACCAAGGACAGCCGACAAGATCCTCGCAAGACAACCAGCGACGCGCGCAGTCGGGACATCATCTGTTTCAAATGCCAAGGCCGAGGCCATTATGCCCGCGACTGTCCGAATGCCCGCACCATGATCATTACCGAGTCCGGAGAACTCGAGTCCGAAGGAGAAAGGTCCGAGGCAAATGACCAAGACAATGCGGACTTGGAGGAAGCCGTAGCTGAGCCCGAAGTTGGAGAGCTGTTGATGATCCGAAGAATCCTCAATGCCAGCCAAGAGCCGGACGACTCCAACCAACGAGACAACATCTTCCACACGCGATGCACGGTAAGCGGGAAGGTGTGTGGCTTGATCATTGATGGAGGCTCCTGCACGAATGTAGCGAGCTCCTACATGGTCAAGAAACTTTCCTTGCCCACCACATGCCTCCCAAGCCCTATAAGCTGAAGTGGTTAGACGATAAGACCGTGATACGCAGAAAGGACCAAGTCCTCGTCCCATTTAGTGTCGGACCGTACAAGGACCAAGTCCTATGTGATGTAGTACCGATGCAAGCTAGTCACTTCTTACTGGGGAGACCATGGCAGTTTGATAAGGGAACGTCACATTGCGGACGCACCAACCAGTATACGTTTGTACACGATAACAAACGTATCAGTTTAAAGCCTTTAACACCGACGCAAGTCCGCGAAATGCAATCCAAGTTGTCTAAGGATTCGGACTCTAAAATGAACTTCCTGATCCAGTCAAGTGACGTTAGAAAGTCCCTTAAGGACTCCAACCAAGTGTTATTGATGGTTTTTAGAGATTTGTTGGTTGAAGGAACAGGAGACTTGGGGGATACACTCCCGGACGATATCAAGGACGTGCTTAAGCGATACTCGGACGTGTTCCAAGATGAATTGCCCGAAGGTCTACCACCTCTTCGAGGAATCGAGCATCAGATCGACTTGATTCCTGGAGCCCAGCTGCCAAACCGTCCCGCATACCGAGTAAACCCGGAGGAAGCTAAGGAACTGGAGCGGCAAGTATCCGAGCTCATGTCGCAAGGATATGTCCGAGAGAGTCTTAGCCCCTGCGCCGTCCCTGTCCTACTTGTTCCGAAGAAAGACGGATCTTGGCGCATGTGCGTCGATTGCCGGGCCGTAAACAACATCACGATCAAGTACCGGCATCCGATTCCGCATCTTGACGACATGTTAGACGAGCTCAGCGGATCAACCATATTCTCTAAGATCGACCTCAAAAGTGGATACCATCAAGTGAGGATGAAAGAAGGAGATGAATGGAAGACCGCGTTCAAAACCAAGCAAGGTTTGTACGAATGGTTGGTTATGCCATTCGGTCTATCTAATGCACCTTCGACTTTTATGCGTCTAATGAACCATGTGCTTAGAGCTTTTATCAACAAGTTCGTTGTGGTCTATTTCGATGATATCCTCGTGTATAGCTCTTGCCTATCTGACCATGTCGAGCATTTGGAACTTGTTTTAAACACTCTCCGCGAAGAGCAATTGTATGCTAACTTGAAAAAGTGCGTCTTTGCTGCTAATGAACTTGTCTTCTTAGGTTTTGTTGTCAGTGAACAGGGGCTTAAGGTGGACGGCGAGAAGGTCCGAGCCATAGAGGAATGGCCAACACCTACCATCGTCTCCCAAGTCCGATCGTTCCACGGGCTAGCCAGTTTCTACCGATGGTTCGTGAGAGACTTTAGCACGGTCGCCGCACCACTTACCGCGGTGATCAAGAAGAATCAGGAGTTCAAGTGGGGAGCCGAACAAGAACGATCCTTCCTGGAACTCAAGAAGCGTCTCACTCAAGCTCCTCTCCTTGTCTTGCCCGATTTCAACAAGACCTTCGAGGTGGAATGCGACGCATCCGGCGTCGGCATCGGAGCCGTTCTCACGCAAGGCGGCAAACCGGTGGCCTATTTCAGCGAGAAGCTCAGCGGGGCCACTCTTAATTATCCCACTTATGACAAAGAGCTGTACGCGTTGGTCCGAGCCATGGAGACTTGGCAGCACTACTTGTTAGCTCGGGAGTGCGTAATCCACACGGACCACGAGACTTTGAAGCATTTGCGCGGCCAAACGAATCTCAAGAAGAGGCATGCGAAATGGCTGGAGTTCATCGAATCCTTTCCTTACGTTATCAAGTATAAGAAAGGAAAGGAGAACGTTGTCGCCGATGCCCTATCCCGAAGACACGCCTTAATCACCACCATGGACGCCAAAGTTTTGGGGTTCGAGAGCATCAAGGATGCGTACGCGGAAGACGTTGAGTTTGGGGAATGTTTCAAGAATTTCGGTAAAGGCAATTATGCGGAGTTCTATGTGTATGAGGGCTACTTATTCAGAGGTCGGCGCCTTTGCATCCCAGCCGGTTCTATCCGCGACCTATTAATCCGAGAAGTGCATAGTGGAGGTCTGACCGGACATTTTGGCGTGGCTAAAACTTTAACCATGCTTCAAGAACACTTCTTCTGGCCAAGGATGCGGAGCATGGTCGAGAAGCATTGCGGCCAGTGTGTGGTGTGCCGAGCCTCAAAGTCAACCACTCATCCCCACGGACTCTACACACCGCTACCAGTCTCGACAGGTCCTTGGGTCGACTTGTCCATGGACTTTGTCCTCGGACTACCGCCTATACATCGGAATGATACTATTTTCGTGGTGGTCGATCGTTTTTCCAAGATGGCGCACTTCATCCCATGCCATAAGAGCAACGACGCAGTGCGCTTAGCCAATCTGTTCTTTAGCCATGTAGTTCGTCTTCATGGCCTTCCGCGGACGATCATCTCGGACCGGAACCGAGATTCCTTGGTCACTTCTGGCGTACCTTGTGGAAAAAGCTGGGCACGAAGTTACTCTATTCCACTGCCGCGCATCCTCAGACCGACAGACAGACCGAAGTCGTCAACCGGACACTTGGCGCATTACTCCGAACGGCTATCGCAAGCAACAAAGGAACCTGGTTAGAATGCATTCCTCTCATCGAGTTTGCCTACAACCAAGCGGTTCACTCGGCCACCAAGAAGTCACCATTCGAAGTCGCCTACGGATTTAAACCTTTAACACCGATGGACTTACTACCATTGCCACCGGACGAGACCGTTTGTCAAGATGGAGCCACTAAGGCCGAAATGGTTAAACGTTTGCACGAAGAGGTCCGAGCCAACATCGAGAGGAAAAACGAGCAATACGCACGCTTTGCCAACAAGGGCCGAAAGCCAATGCTCTTTCAACCTGGCGATTGGGTCTGGTTGCACCTACGGCCGGAGCGGTTCACGCAAAAACGGAAAGACAAACTAAGCCCCCGAGGCAACGGACCATTCCAGATCGTCGAGAAGATCAACGACAATGCCTACCGCCTCGAGCTGCCGGTGAGTACAATACGTCCACATCGTTTAACGTTGCTGATCTTGTTCCGTTTGATGCAGGTGATGACGAAGATGTTTTGGGGACAAAACCTTCGCAAGGGGGAGGGAATGATATGAGCACCGGACCGGACATCCGACCAGAAACACTCGCACAAGACCCGGACACTATTGGAACACTCGGATCACCCGCAGGGCAACTCCAGACCAGCATGCCTAGGATAACTCCCGGTGCAACCACTCGCTCGAAGAGCTCGGCCAGAACATCCAAGCACAAGATTAACCACTTCGTCCAAGCTTTCGTCCAAGAAGACCAAGAGATCGACTCGGACAAGGCAACCATCGGCGAGACCGTCCGTACAGCCTTCGTCCTTAACCAAGGATGAGGGCGCCAAGACGTCAGGATCATGACTCGTACTCTTTTCCCTTACTTCGGGTTTTTCCCATGAGGTTTACCGGAGAAGGTTTTAACGAGGCGACGAGTCCTGACGCACAACACCGCGTTTTGAAGACAGTGACGCGGTTCCCGCGTTCAGCCTAAGGACGTGGCCTATTTTATCTTTTTTCTTTAAGCTTTGCGTTTTGAACCTTTTCTAGATCCTTCCCTTGTGAACGTTGGAATAGTGTGACGTGTTCACCATCTGTGGAGACGCGTCAAGGGCTACGTGTGCGGTCCATTATGAGTCCGCGTGCCCTAGTCCCCTTTAAACCCTTACGCTATTTAAGCGTCCAACGCCACGAGCTTAGGTTTTTCAGACTTGAATAAAATATAACTTTTTCCCAAAGAGAGATTCTTTGTGTTCTTGTCTCCCCTCTCTTTCACGCATCTTAGTCCGGGACTGGGCTTGAAAGAAACCCTAGAAAGACCGATCCGGGATCGATCTCTCTAGACGGCGTACGACGCTTTCCACCGCTCGTGTACACCGCCGTTCGAACCATATCGTCTCTATCGCACCGTGGTCAAACCGATCGTTGGTTGTGTTTCCCTTTCACCCCCATCTCTTCCTAGTCAACCAAGGTCGAGTTTCTTACTCGGTTCGCTAGCCATCGTTCGTCTCCGACCGTCCGTCCGTAGCGTCCGTCCGTCCGTGCGACTCGGCAGACGACCGCGTCCGGCGTTCACATCAGAACAGGTCATTGACTGAGAGTAAGTTGAGACCGAGGTATATGGGTCCGTTCAGAGTGATTGTGCGGGTGGGACCAGTGGCATATAGACTGGAGTTACCTGAGGTTATGCGTGCATTCCACAAGATTTTCCATGTGTCTATGTTGAGGAAGTGTCTCCGTGAGGTTGATCAGTTGTTGGCTAAGATTCCTGAAGATTTTCATCCGAACATGACTTTGGAGGCGGGACCAGTGAGGGTTCTCGAGAGGAGGATCAAGGAACTTCAGAAGAAGAAGGTTCCTTTGATGAGAGTCCTATGGGACTGTGATGGTGTGGAGGAGCAAACTTGGGAGCCTGAGGCAAGGATGAAGGCAAATTTTAAGACGTGGTATAAGAAGCAAGCCGCGACTTGAGCTTGTCTAGCCTGGTCCCATATGTAATTCGTGGCTGGAGTGGGAATGGAGTATTCCAGCACATCTCTCTTATTTACTCGGTCGCTTGGGGTGGTTGCTTGTGCGACTCAGTAACAAGATGAGGTGGTGCTCGGGGTATAAAATTTTTGTGAGGCGGGGTTTTGGGGAAAGTTTCATGAAATAGAAGTTTCCAAAAGTGGAAAGTGCTAAAAATAGAAAGTTTTACGTGAGTTAGAAGGATTTCAATTTTTAGTGGTGGAGAGCCATGGAGGGGCTTGTGTGGCCTTAGTGGCGGACTTTTGAGTCATTATGCCGGGTGTGGCAGTCTTTTTAGACATTGTGTGGCCTTTGCGGCGGGCTGTTTAGCCAGAGTCCCTATTTAGGCGGTCCTGTTTAGGAAGATTGTTTGGTCTTTGTGATGGTCCTGTTTAGGACAGATTGTTTGGTCTTTGTGACGGTCCTGTTTAGGACAGATTTTTTGGTCTTTGTGACGGTCCTTCGGGATAGATGGTTTTTGTTACGGTCCTTCGGGACAGATGGTCTTTGTGACGGTCCTGTTTAGGACAGATTGTTTGGTCTTTGTGACGGTCCTGTTTAGGATAGATTGTTTGGTCCTTGTGACGGTCCTATTTAGGACAGATTGTTTGGTCTTTGTGACGGTCCTGTTTAGGACATTTGTTCGGCCTTGTGGCATGTATATGATCCTTGAGTGGTCATGAGGTATTCCAGTGAGGGGATATGTTGTTGGTAGGACATTGAGATGTTTTACGCGAGCCACGGGAAGGAAACCTTGATAGGGATAGGACTCAGACGTGTTCAGAATTGTTTGCTCGCGACTCTTGGGGGACTTAGGTTCTCCTAGTACTGCCATACTCTGGGACTTTGTGGCTTGGGAGTATAATTGGTATATCGACTTCGGATGACGATCCTGGGGCACGACGTAGGGTGGCAACCCGAGAGACGATATTGGACTTCCTTATATATATCATGGCATGCGGGCTTAGGCCCGATGAGGAGCCAACATTATGGCATGTAGACTTAGGTCTGATGAGGAGCCAATAAAAACTCAAGGTTTATGCCTAGGAGTAAAGGAAAGTCCAAAAGTCGAGAGCAAATAACGCTTGGAGCGTGAGTCTATCGCCTAGAAGTGATCTTCCATAGATCGGTCGGAGGAGTGCAGGCCGTGGAGATGGTTGCACGGGAGTCCTTGGCCGATGGTTGTTTGAGATTCGAGGATAAATCTAGATTGGTGGGGGAGAATTATAACATCCGTGAACCGAAATCCCGATTTAGGGGATTGCATCGATCGTTGCAGATGGTGCATCGGTCGATGCAGGTTCAGTTTTCTGCGTTTTTACTTAAGTTAAATGCTGCGTTTTAGGTTAGGAAACCCCTATATCGTGTTTAATCGACTCTTTTGTCTCATTAGCCGATTTTGGACATTTTTGAGAGAAACAAAAGAGAAAAGAAGTGTTCTTGGTGTTCTTGGTGATTTCTGTGGATTGGTGGCGTTTTCTGGTGAGATCTGAGGCTTAGGACATTGTAGGAGCTTGCTAGGAAAGTTCTATTGCTTGTTTAATGTTCAGAATCGTCCTGGCAAAGGTAAGTTCATGACCATGGCTTATCTAAGCAAGATATCTCTCTGATTTGCTTGTTATGTGTTGTTAGGCTTGTTAGATTGATATTTTGGGACGTTAGGAAGCTTTCTTCTGGCTTGGGATTGAGTTTTGTGGTTGTAGGAACGAAGATCCGGCGAGAAGCTTTGGGGAAAACGATGCTCGACATTGCATTAGACGCGAAGGAGCGGCAGCCAGTGGCTGCGGATGCAGGAGCACATGGACATTATTTTTCCATGCTCAAGGAGATGAAGGGTCTCGTGAGTGAGCGGTTTTCGGGTGGTACAGACCCTACTGCTGCAGATGCATGGAGGATGAGTGTGGAACGTAACATCCATACTCTGAGATGTCCTAAGGAGTTTTGGGTGGACATAGGGGTCCATCATCTGGCTGGTGATGCTCAGGTGTGGTGGAGATCAATGGCTGCTAGTAGAGTGCAGAGGGAAATGACTTGGGCTGATTTGGTCTTGGAGTTCAACCGCAAGTATTTTCCTAGAGAGGCATTGGACCGGTTGGAGGTGTAGTTTTTACAGTTATCTCAGGGGACGCGGTCAGTGCAGGAGCTGGACTTGGAGTTCAGTCGACTTCTATGTTATGTGGGCCGGGCTATGGAGCTTGAGAAGGCCCAGATCAGGAGGTTTATGTGGGCTCTTCGTAATGACTTGAGGGTCCATTGTAGAGTATGTAGTTATGCTACGCGTGCAGAGCTGGTTTAGACTGCAGAAAAGATTGAGTAGGATATCTGGGCACAGTCAGTGGCGGTTAGTCCAGCAGTTCAGCCTGGTGAGGCTCAGCACCATGGAGGTTCTAGCAGGGGCGGCAAGCCTATGCAGGGAACCAAGAGGAGGTGGGAGACTACACAGACGTCGAGTGGTGCGAGTTGCTTCAAGTGTGGGAGAAAGGATCACAAGTTTGCTAGCTGTCCCAAGAGGAGTGCTCCAACGGCAGGGGTTCGTGTATGCTATTATTGCAGGGAGCCATGGCACATCAGACCCTTGTGTCCCAAGTTGCAGCCGGCAGCAGTGGCAGCGTTGCAGAAGGTGCAGCCTGGAGGTCAACAGGTGGCACGGATTGAGCAGGCGCCACGGGTTTACACGACTGCAGAGGCTGGTGGAACCAGTGCTGGGGCGATCACAGGTATATTTTCTGGTACTTAAGCTTTGTGAGTTTTAGCAGGTTCAAAGTTTATATTTTTCTTGTGATAAAGTGTTAGGTTCTCAACACATGAGGTTTGTGTAGGCACCTTGTTGGTGGGTGGGTTTAAGTCCCACGTTATTTTTGATTCTGGAGCTTCTCATAACTTCATTACTCTGGAGTGTGCAGAGAGCGTGGGAATCAGAGGGGATCCCGGGGAGTGTACAGGAGTGGTCAGAGTTACGGGAGGCAAGTTCCTGAGAGTTATTGGACGAGCTAGAGGTGTTGATATTCAGATCGCAGGAGAGTCATGGCCAGCGGATTTGCTTATCGGTCCAGTGGAGTTGTATGATGTTATTCTCGGGATGGATTGGTTGCATCGGCATATGGTGCATTTGGACTACCATCAGGGTAGAGTGGAGTTTGAGCGTCCTGGAGGGAAGTTGGTTTTTCAGGGTAATTGACCGACTTCAGGGAGTCTCGTGATATTGGCCATTTAGGCTGGGAAGATGATCGAGAAGGGCCGTGAGGCTTATTTGGTTACTATATCTATGCCAGAGTCTGTGGGGAAGTCTACGGTTAGCAGTATTCAGGTTGTTGAGGAGTTTGAGGATGTGTTTCAGTCATTACAGGGATTACCACCATCTCGGTCGGATCTTTTTACTATTGAACTGGAACCGGGGACGACACCGTTATCCAAGGCTCCTTACAGAATGGCTCCAGCAGAGATGGCAGAGCTGAAGAAGCAGCTAGAGGATTTGTTGAGTAAGGGATTCATCCGTCCTAGTGTATCACCGTGGGGAGCGCGGGTGTTGTTTGTGAAGAAGAAGGATGAGAGTTTCCGGTTGTGTATTGATTTGGGGTTTGAACCGGGTCACTGTGAAGAACAAGTACCCTCTTCCTCGGATAGATGAGTTTTTTGATCAGTTGAAAGGTGCTACTTGGTTATCCAAGGTAGATCTGGCATCGGATTATCATCAGATACCGACAGATGAGGCAGATATGAGGAAGACGGCTTTCAGGACGAGGTATGGGCATTATGAGTATGTGGTGATGCCTTTCGGGTTGACTAACGCGCCAGCAGCGTTTATGAGATTGATGAACAGCGTGTTTCAGGAGTTTCTGGACGTGTCTATCATCATTCTCATCGACGATATCCTGGTATATTCCAAGAGTCCTGAGGAGCATACAGTGCATTTGAGGGCAGTTCTGGAGAAGTTGCGGGAGCAGAAGTTGTTTGCTAAGTTGAGCAAGTACAGTTTTTGGCAGCGTGAGATGGGTTTTCTGGGTCACATTGTTTCTGCAGAGGGGGTTTCTGTAGATCCGGAGAAGATTCAGGCTATCAGGGATTGGCCTAGACCGTAGAATGCCACAGAGATCAGGAGTATTTTGGTTTGGCAGGTTACTACAGGAGGTTTGTATAGGGTTTTGCAAGTAGAGCACGCCCTATGACTAAGTTAATAGGGAAGGATGTTCCTTTTGTGTGGTCATAGGAGTGTGAGGAGGGCTTTGAAAGCCTTAAGGAGATGTTGACTACTACGCCAGTGTTGGCTTTGCCTGAGCAGGGAGAACCCTATGTGGTTTATACAGATGCATCTAGAGTTGGTTTGGGGTGTGTGCTGATGCAGCATAGGAAGGTGATTGCCTACGCTTCGCGGCAATTGCGGAAGCATGAGGGTAACTATCCTACTCATGATTTAGAGATGGCTGCTGTAGTTTTTGCCTTGAAGATTTGGAGATCATATCTTTATGGTGCAAAAGTACAGGTGTTTAAAGATCATAAAAGCCTGAAGTATATATTCACTCAGCCCAAGTTGAACTTGAGGCAGAGGCGGTGGATGGAGCTGGTGGCGGATAATTATTTGGAGATAGCCTATCACCCTGGTAAGGCTAACTTGGTTGCAGATGCTCTGAGTCGGAAGAGGGTAGCTTCGGCTCATGAGCAGGACATGGAGTCTCTGGTAGGAGAGATTACTGCTTTGAGGTTATGTGTTGTTTCCCATGAGCCGTTATGATGCGACCTGGCCTACCGTATCAGACACATACATGGACACGAACACTACCCAGGGTAGCATCATTTTGATATCATAGCTTGATATATCATGGTTTTTATGGTTTTTAACCATGATATATGGAGTGTTTCAGAGTCTTTTGATGTGTTTTTAGGTTCTTTGAGAGTCTTTACAGATTTTCTAGGATTTTGGCATGAAAAGAGAAAAATGGAGCAATTAGAGGGATTTTGGAGCAATTCAGCTAAGGAGAGAAATTGGAGCCGATCAGAAGTGATGGTGTCGATCGACACCACCCTTGGTGTTGGTCGACACCCCTTTTTGCCACTTAAGACCCATGTTTTGGAAGTTTTACCAATCTGCCCCAATGTTTTCCATATTTGCATCATTAGTCCCTGACGTGTTTTTGGACATATAAATAGTATTTTTAGGTTTTATAAAACCCTTAAGTTATTTTCTAGCAAGTTTTGTTTTTTCCGCAATCCTATGAGATTTTGAGAGCTTTTGGGAGAGAGAGACCTGAACTCCTTTGTAGAGAGAAGAATTTCTAAACCCCCTTCTTACTTTTTAATCTCTATTGCTTATTATTCAGAAAAGATGATTTGTGTTTCATTGAATATGTCTGAGTAGTTTGTTTGTTAGGTTCAGAGTTTTTCATAGGGATTTTATGAATTATTAGATCTGTTTTTTTAGGATTCATTATCTTTCTAGATCTTTAACATAGATTGTTCTTCATATTAATTATTGATTGATCACCTAGAATTAATAACTTAGGAAAATAAATTGATATGAGAATATAATTGATTTTCCTGATAAAACCTTTTGATGAGCAAAATTATTTCTTGCAAAGAGATTTGATTTAATAATTTCGTGAACAATCTAAACTAGTTTTTAAAGCTGATTTATTACCTTGAATTTTGCAAAGAGATTTGAATTTTCTGGTTTTAATTTTAGATAATATTTGCAGTGAGAACTGATCTAGATATGTTCTTAATTGCTTGAATCCTATTTATTTCTTGATATAATAATTTTTAATTTCCAGAGAAATTCTCTTGGCCTAGCTTTTTGATCTTCTGAATTTACAACAACTTTATTTAATATTTTTTGCATTGTTATTTTACATTTAAATTAATCTGTTTAGCTTAATTAAAAACTCTATAATCCATTTTGTAGACTTGAGTCCTTGTGGAATTCGACCCCTAAGTACTACAGTGATCTCTTAATTTGAGAGAGTAGCTCTATGGATTAATTTGCGCATATCAAATTTTGGCGCCGTTGTCGGGGACTCTTTTGATCTACCATTAGATTTGAGTTTTTGATTTTGTTTAAATTTTTCTTTTTATTTGAAACTTACACGCTTTTGTTTTCTTTTCTCTTGTGGTTCAGGTGCATGCCTCCTAAGCCTAACACTAGAAACAATAATACTGGTCCAATTTTGAAGCTTTCAAACCAAAAGTTGGGAAAACTTGAGCGTGAAAACCGAAAATCAGCCAAATCCTTGAAGATGGTTAACACAATCATTCTGATGCGTGATGAGGATGGTGCTTTGACAGATCAAGAGGGCCAATTGCGCAATGAGCAGAGCCAAAAGCTTGATGCAGAAGGCAATGTTATTGCTGAAGTTGTTGACAACGAGCAAGCTATTGTCGTTGACGAACAGGCCGATGGTGTCGATCAACACCAACAGGGTGTCGATCGACACTCCCTTCCTGCAGACGGACATGGAGCTGCAAACCATGTTAACAATCTCGTTCGAAGACAGGAGAACAACCGAGACTTGATCAGGACTATTGCTGACTACAACCGGGCTAATCTTGTGTATGAGAACCGGTCTGCTATTGTTCCTCCCCCATTTCAGAGGAATGATTTTGAGTTGAAACCTGCTTACTATCAATTAGTTTGGCAGAAACCTTTCTCTAACCTGCCTATTGAGAAGCCTTTGGATCACATTGAGCACTTTGAGGATCTTGTGACCAGTATCAAGGCTAATGGAGTGACTGAGGATTACATCTTCTGCAAACTCTTTCCTTACTCACTTACAGGAGAAGCATCTCAGTGGTTGAAGCAGTTGCCAGCTGGATCTTTGACCAATTGGTGTGACATCAAGGTGGCTTTCCTCAACTACTTCTATGATGATGCCATGTCAGATGAGTTGAGAGTCAAGCTATCCTCTTTCAAGCAAAGACCAGATGAAGCTTTCAAGCAGCCTGGGTGAGATTCAAGGCTTATCAAAGGGACTGTCCACACCATGGTTTCTCTAGGGTGCAACTGTTGAGCATCTTCATCTGAGGATGTGACTGGGAATATCAACTATCTTTGGATGCTGCTAGCCATGGAAACTTCAAAACAAGATTTCCAGAAGATGCTGAAGCTTTGATTGAGAATTTGGCCTCCAGAAATAGCACTAAGAGAGCAGATGCTGAAAGGAATAGATTGCATGAAGGATTTGATGCAAACCAGCTAGCTTCAGTCAATGCTACGCTAGATTCAGTGCATAATCTTCTTGTGCGTAAGAAGTCCGTCCAATTTGCTGCTGAAGTTGAGACATTTGAGCCAGAGCTGGAGAATACAGAGGAGAATGTCAACTATGTGTATGGAGCTCGGAATCAAGGTCAGAGATTTGGTAATCGGCAAAGCAACAGGCATTACAGTGGAAACTCTTCAGGCTACACTCCTAAGCCTAACTTTGAGAAGCAGCAACAAGGGAGCAACTTCACAAGAACTTATGGGAACTCATCCTATCAGTCTCCGCCTCCACAGAATTCTTCTGAGAGTAGAATGAAGGCCATGCTTGAGCAGATTCTTCAGGTACAAGAGAATTTGACAGTGACATTCAATGGAAAGATTGACAATGTCTACAATGAGCTTACTGGGAGGATAGATACAATGAATGTTCATGTTAAGAAGCTGGAGAGTAAAGTTGCACAGACTACTGGATCTGCAAACGACAAGAGGGTTTTCTTCCTGGAAGAACTGAGTCAAACCCCAAGCACGCTTGCAATGCCATATCAGTGAGAGATGAGGATGAAGGTGAAATTGTTTCTGCAGAATAAGAGGAGAAATCGAGCAATATCTCGACTTCAGATGATGGTGTCAATCGACACCACCTGGGTGTTGGTCGACACTCATCTCGGACCGAACCAGAAAATGCAAAATCTTCGGTTCCAGTTGCTGAGAGGGTATACAAACCTAAGATTCCTTTTCCTAAGCCAAGAAAGTCTAAGCAGGAAATGGAGGAAGCTAGATGCAAAGCAATGATGGATAAGGTACTGATTGAGATGCCTGTGATTGATGCAGTAAAGCTTTCACCACCACTTAATTGGTATGTGAAGAGAATGGTATCAAATGGTTTGAGCCCTGAGGAAGGAGCTTTGCTAACTAAGGATGTTAGTGCAATTTTGTTAAACCAGCATGTTCAAAGGAGGAAAGAGAGGAAGCAGGAAGTGGTTGTCTCTAAGAAAGTGAGTGCAGTAATTCAGTATAGGACTGCTGAGAAGTTACCAGATCCTGGAAGCTTTGTACTTGATTACTCTATCTCAGCAGGACGATTTCCTCACTCACTTTGTGATCTTGGCTCTAGTATCAACTTGATACCACATTCTGTTGTTGTGAGACTTGGGATGGCAGAATTCAAGCCAACTCAGAATTCTCTTATCTTGGCTGATAGAACCCGAAGAATTCCTAAAGGTGTTTTAGAGGATATTCCAGTTAAGGTTGGGAACTTCATGATTCCCACTGACTTTGTGGTGCTAAAGTATGATAAAGAGCCTAATGATCCTCTCATCTTAGGAAGATATTTTTTGGCTACAGCTGGTGCAATCATAGATGTGCAGAAGGGACACATAACACTGAGTGTGGAAGGTTTGAGTATGAATTTTAAGATGGATAAGCTGAGGAGGGCTCCTGCTATTGATGGACAGACTTTTTCTGTTCAGACAGTTGCTGCTACTCGAGCATCAGGCTCAGTGTCGATCGACACCTCCTCTGTGTCGATCGACACCCCTCCATGACCGAGCCCACACTTGACTAGAACTGAGAGCTCACATGACATCCTCTATGATTCAAGTCAGAAAGTTGTTCCTAAACAGAAGAGTCACCACTCCACACTCCAAAGTCCTCAGGTAAGGCCAAGGTTTGTATCTTCTTTACCCAACCCTCCTCTTATCATCAATAACACCCTCAAAGATACAAAAACTGTTTTGCAGTTAACCAAGCCACGAGATTATCGTAGAGGGCTTGTTTCTTCTGTTGATGATTTTGCAGAACATAAGAGAAGCAAATCCATCCCTAAATCCTCCCCTGGTCCTGTTTCTCATGTCCTTGGTAGAGATCATTCATCTACTGCTTATACACCACCTTGGATGACGAGACATTCCTGTCCGAAGCATTCAATGCCACGTTCTGATCCACCGGATGCTTGAGCTCCAGCCAAGTCAAGCTAATGACTGAAAATAAGCGCTTAGTAGGAGGCAATCCACTGGTAGGTTTTTCTTTTTCTTTTGTTTTTCATTTATATTTATTTTATTTTTCTTATGCCAATCTTAGGCTTGATAACACTGGGGACAGTGTTGTTTAAGTCTGGGGGAGGTTGTCTACTAACTACGTTTTTTTTTTTAGTTTCAGTTGTGTCAGTCAAAGCCATAAAGTTCGAGTCAAAATTTTCAAATTTTTTTTTTGTCTTTGGAAATTATGATCTTGATTAATGATTTCTCTTATCTGGCTAACACTCTAACGATTATTTTAATATGCTTGATCTCAGAACTGAAGCTTAGAAAGACTATGAGCCTTGTCAACAATCCTGAAAGCCCTTATTCAATGGATATCTGATTGATCTAACGTTGTCTCAACTTTTATCAGGATTTTAACCAGACTTAATCTCTTACTTTGGGTTGGAAATCAGTGGACTAGACTTCTGCTTCGGGCCATACAAGACAGTGAAAATTTTCAAAGTATGTCTCCCCTCTCTCTTCCCTTCGGTACTTTAAAAAAGAAAGATCAGCAAAAAAAAAAGAGAGAGAGAGAGAGGAGAATAAAAGATGAGATGATTTTGATCAGTTTAGAGAGGTAGGCAAATTACATGTGACCCCATTATTCTACTCTTGGGTCAAATGATCACACAAAGCTTGGAAGCGAGGGGTATGTAAATTACCGATGACCCCAGTATTCGCTTACACCTTTGATTAAAACAAAAATTAGGGAGAAATCAACCCCTTGGAAGTAAGAAAAGGGAGAGGAAAGGAGATGTATGAAGAATGTCTTGGTCTGAAGAGAGCCTATTAGTCATTGATCGATATTCCCTTGGTAAGAATTCACCTTATTTGTGCTTTAATATTGACTAATTAATTAGATGTCAATGGAGATTTCAGATATTCCAAAGGATTGTGGGATTTGAGTAAGGAATGTTGATGATTATCATGGTTACTTATAAGAAGTAAGTTCTTGAGTCAGGTAAATGAAGAGTGCGAATATGAATCATCATACAGTTGAGTAAGTTTCCTGTTTTCAAACCTCTTTCACATGTCTAAACTTTATTTTGCTTGAGGGAAAGCAAAGGCTAAGTCTGGAGGAATTGATATATCATGGTTTTTGTGGTTTTTAATCATGATATAAGGAGTCTTTTAGAGTCTTTTGATGTGTTTTTAGGTTCTTTGAGAGTCTTTACAGGTTTTCTGGAATTTTGGCATGAAAGGAGAAAAATAGAGCAATTAGAGGGATTTTGGAGCAATTCAGCTAAGGAAAGAACTTGGAGCCGATCAGAAGTGATGGTGTCGATCTACACCACCCTTGGTGTCGGTCGACACCCCTGTTTGCCACTCAAGACCCAAGTTTTGGAAGTTTTACAAATCTGCCCCAAAGTTTTCCATATTTAATTTGCATCATTAGTCCCTGACGTGTTTTTGGACATATAAATAGTATTTTTAGGTTTTTTAAAACCCTTAAGTTATTTTCTAGCAAATTTTATTTTTTCCGCAACCCTATGAGATATTGAGAGCTTTTGGGAGAGAGAGATCTGAACTCCTTTGTAGAGAGAAGAATTTCAAACTCCCTTCTTACTTTTTAATCTCTATTGCTTATTATTCAGAAAAGATGATTTGTGTTTCATTGAATATGTCTGAGTAGTTTGCTTGTTAGGTTCAGAGTTTTTCCTAGGGATTTTATGAATTATTAGATCTGTTTTTTTAGGATTCATTATCTTTCTAGATCTTCATCATAGGTTGTTCTTCATATTAATTCTTGATTGATCACCTAGAATTAATAACTTAGGAAAATAAATTGATATGAGAATAAATTTTATTTTCCTGATAAAACCTTTTGATGAGCAAAATTATTTCTTGCAAAGAGATCTGATTTAATAATTTTGTGAACAATCTAAACTTGTTTTTAAAGCTGATTTATTTCCTTGAATTTTGCAAAGAGATTTGAATTTTCTGGTTTTAAATTTAGATAATATTTGCAGTGAGAACTGATTTATTTTACAAAAGTGTTTAGAGTTCTAGATCTGTTCTTAATTGCTTGAATCCTATTTATTTCTTGATATAATAATTTGTAATTTCCTGAGAAATTCTCTTAGCCTAGCTTTTTGATCTTCTGAATTTACAACAACTTTATTTAATATTTTGCATGTTATTTTCCATTTAAATTAATCTGTTTAGCTTAATTAAAAAAACTCTATAATCCATTGTGTAGACTTGAGTCCTTGTGGAATTCGACCCCTAATTACTGCATTGATCTCTTAATTTGAGAGAGTAGCTCTAGGGTAATTTGAGCATATCAAAGCTAAAGGATACCTACAAAGTTGTACCTTTCCTTTACCTCTATTTTCGTGCATCCTTTGTCATCTTTCGTTTCCCTTGTGCTCTAGGTTGTTAGTTTCCTTTTCGTTCTAGCTTGTTCTTGCTCGTTCTCGTTGTTCTTGTTTATTCTTCGTTTGCTTAGCTAGATCTTTCTTGGTGGTGTTGCTTTTGTTTTAGGTTGTTTTAGGGTGTAGATCGTTAAAGTTCTTTGCTTTATCTTGTTAGTGGTGGTCCTTAGACGCGTGTCAGTACTAGGTTAGCCGTTTTGCGTAAAAGTTCTCTCCTTTTTGTCGTTTGTAGGTTGCTTTTACTTTTTGTTCAATCATTGGTTCCTTTCTTTTAATCATTGAATACCCGTTTTGCCTTTGGAATATTCGCTACACTAAAGCAAAACGTGTGACTTCTGGACAGGTGTCCACGAGTGGACCGACTGACGTAACACATGTGCCAGGTTTAAAGAATCAACCATGGACCGAGAGTCGGACTCACCGCGGTCATCGACCTCCATATCCAACCAATTGCCCTCGCCATCCAAACACCGACCACCATCCGTACGACCACCTTTTCTGGCAAAAAACTATCGTTGGTACCATTTTCCGGACATCCTAACCGGAGATCACCGTCTGTACCACCGGCCGCCACCGTCCGTACCATCGTCGATCGTATAGACACTGATCGAACGATGGCTGAACATCAGCCGCCTGACAAACCGCAGCCACCACCGGAGATCGGAGCTGTTCTGACCAATATCCGAGCCCAGATCGCCCATCTAGGTGAATCCCTACAACGAATGGAGCTTGGTAGGCCACCGCCCGCCGCTCCCGTACGTCCTGTCCTTAATAGACTGATGGGCCTTTTCGAGTCACCGAACGGATCAATGACAACGTCTACCGACTTGAACTACTAGGTGAGTACCTTATATCTACCTCCTTTAACATTGCTGATTTGGCCCCGTTTAATGTAGGTGAGGATGATGATGTTTTGGGGACAAAACCTTCACAAGGGGGAGGGGATGATGCGACCTGGCCTACCGGATCGGACACGTACACGGACATGAACGTTACCCAGGGTCGCATCACGTTGGGTTTGGAGGCGGCTGACAGAGCAAACCTTCTAAGGAGGGTGCGGTTGGCTCAAGAGAAGGATGTGGGCCTGGTGAATGCCCTTAAAGATGTCGATTCAGAGTATCAGGTCTCAGCTAATGGTACTATTTTGGTGAAAGGGCAGATTTGTGTGCCCAAGGATGAAAAGTTGAGACAGCGATCCTGAGAGAGGCTCATGCGAGCATGTTTGCTATTCATCTAGGAGCGACTAAGATGTACCGTGATCTCAAGAGGTACTATCTTTGGTCGGGATGAAGAAGGATGTAGCTAGTTGGGTCACGAGGTGCGACGTGTGTCAGCTAGTGAAGGCTGAGCATCAGGTTCCAGGAGGGTTACTGAAGAGTTTTCCCATTCTAGTGTGGAAGTGGGATATGATCATGATGGATTTTGTGGTGGGATTGCCAGTGTCTTGGACCTTTGATGTTATTTGGGTCATTATGGATCGGTTGACTAAGTCAGAACATTTTCTGGCTATTAAGAAGACTGATGGAACAGCGGGATTGGCTAATAAATATGTGAAAGAGATAGTTAGGTTGCATGGGTGCCTGCGAGTATTGTGTCTGATAGGGATTCTAAGTTCACTTTAGTGTTCAGGAGAACATTTCAGGCAGAGATGGGCACTAAGGTGCATATGAGTACAGCTTATCATGCCCAGACCTATGGATAGTCAAAGAGGATGATCCAGACGATGGAGGATTTGCTGAGGATGTGTGTGTTGGATTGGGGTGGCCATTGGGCAGATCACCTGAACCTGGTAGAGTTTGCTTACAACAACAGTTACCAGGCGAGTATTAAGATGGCTCCTTATGAGGCTTTGTATGGAAGACCATGTCGTACACCATTATGCTGGACTCATGTGGGGGAGAGGAGCACGTTCGGGGCAGATTTTGTTCAGGAGACCTCAGAGAAGATCCGGGTTCTCAAGCTGAACATAAAGGAAGCTCAGGATAAGCAGAGGAGTTATGCTGATAAGAGGAGGAAAGATCTTGAGTTTCAGGTAGGAGACAGAGTGTACCTCAAGATGGCCATGTTGTGGGGTCCAAACAGGTCATTGACAGACACTAAGTCCAAGGTATATGAGTCCGTTCAGAGTGATTGAGCGGGTGGGACCGGTAGCATATAGGTTGGAGTTGCTTGAGGTTATGCGTGCGTTCCACAAGGTATTCCATGTGTCTCTGTGAGGATGATTGGTTGTTGGCTATGATTCCTGAAGATCTTCAGCCTAACATGACCTTGGAGGATCCCTATCAGACAAATGGTCATGTGTCTTTCGAAGTTCCTTGATCTTCAGCCTAACATGATCCTTCTCCTTGATTGACCAGTGAGGGTTCTCGGGAGGAGGATCAAGGAACTTCGAAAGAAGAAGATTCCTTTGATGAGAGTCCTCTGGGAGCGTGATAGTGTTGAGGAGCAGACTTGGGAGCCAGAGGCGAGGATGAAGGCAAGGTTTAAGAAGTGGTATAAGAAGCAAGCCGCGACTTGAGCCTGCCTAGCCTAGCCCCAGCTGTAGTCCGTGGGTGGAGTGGGAATGTAGTATTCCAGCCCATATCTCTTGTTTACTTGGTCGCTTATGGGTGGTTGGTTGTGCCACTAAGTAACAAGATGAGGTGGTGTGGGGTACAAAATTTCTGTGAGGCAGTGGTTTGAGGGAAATTTTCCTGAAATAGAAAGTTCTAGAAGAGGAAAGTTTCCAAAAATGGAAAGTTTTATGTGAGTTAGAATTTGTCCCTTTTTAGTGGTTGTGAGCCTTGGAGGCGCTTGTGTGGCCTTAGTGGCGGGCTTTTGATTCATTGTGCCCGTGTGAGGCGGTCTTTTGAGACATTGTGTGGCCTTTATTGCGGCCTGTTTAGCCAATTGTGTGGCCTTTGTGGCGGGCTATTTAGCCAGTATGGCCTGTTGAGGCGATACTTTGGGATGTATGTTCTTCGTGACGGTCCTTTGGGACAAGTGGTCTTCGTGACGGTCCTTTGGGACAAGTGGTCTTCGTGACGGTCCTTTGGGACGAGTTGTCTTTGTGACATTCCTGTTGAGGATATCTGTTTGGCCTTTGTGGCGGTCCTGTTTAGGACATTTGTTTGGCCTTGGTGGCGGTCCTGTTTAGGACATTTGTTTGGCTTTCGTGGCGGCCCTTTGGGCATGTATATTATCCTTGTGTGGTCATGAGGTATTCCAGTGAGGGGATATATTGTTGGTAGGACATTGTGTTGTCTTACGCGAGTCACGGGAAGAAAACCTGGTTAGGGATAGGACTCAGACGTGTTCAGAATTGTTTGCTCGCGACTCTTGGGGGATTTTGGTTCTCCTAGTACTGCCATATTCTGAGACTTTGTGGCTTGGGAGTATGGCTGGTATATCGACTTCGGATGACGATCCGGGGGGCGCGTTGTAGCGTGGCAACCCAAGAGACTAATATTAACCTTCCTTATATATTATGTCATGCGGGCTTAGGCCCGATAAGGAGCCAACATTATGCCATGCAGGTTTCGGCCTGATGAGGAGCTAATAAAAACTCAAGGTTAAGGCCTGTGAGTGAACGAAGTCGAGAGCAAATAATGTCTGGAACGTGAGTCTATAGCCTAGAGGTGACCTTTCATAGATCAGTCGGAGGAGTGCGGACCATGGAGACGGTTGCATGGGGGTTCCTTGGCTGATGGTTATTCGAGATTCAAGGAAGAATCTATGTTGGTGGGGGAGAATTGTAACACCCGCGAACCAGAACTCTACGTTTTGGGGGTGGGTGTCGATTGACACCAAGGGTGGTATCGGTCGACACCAATGTTTTCTAGTTCGACCAAGTTGATTTAATTGTTGATTTGGATCGATTAGGTTTAGGGAAAACCATTAAACCGAGCTATTTAAAGGAATTGTCGACCAGAATGGGTTTTGGCAAGTTTGTTTGGTCGTTGTTTGTCTCGTTTTTGAGAGAAAAGAGAGAAATAAGAGTTCTTGAGATTTTGAGTGAGATTGGGAGATTGGTTGGCTTTTCTTGGGAGATTTGAAGCTAGGAAGGAGCTAGAAGCTTGCTATGAGGGTTGGATTTATTGTTGTTGGTCAGAATCTTCCTGCAAAGAGGTGAGTGCATGACCATGGCTTATCTAAGTCTGAGATTATCTTTTTCTTGCTTGTTTGGTGTTGTTTGTGGTGTTTTGTTGCTTGTTTGGGTTGCTATAGGGTTCCTACGGATTCATATGGCTTTTGGATTAAGTATTGGAAGGATTGGAGGTGTTAGGAAGCGAGATTCGACTCTCAGCTTCGAGCGGAACGCGATTGCAGAGGCAGTGTTGATAGGCACAAGGTGGGTTTCGGTCGACACCAGTGAGCGAGTATCGGTCGACATTGTGGGGTAGTGTTGGTCGACACCAAGAGCCTCAATTTTTGTTTGTGGTGCAGGTAAAGGCAAACTGTGATCGTGGAATCAAGGCAATGGAGAGGAGGATGTTCTAGGGACTCGATTGGTTGTTGTCTGGCTTGCTAAGTTGCTAGAGTTGAGTCATTAGAATGTGGTTTAGGTTGCTGGTTCTATGATTCATGTTGTTTGGATATTGGATTAATTGTTATGAATTAATACTTGTTATTTGAGTTGTTTTTTTTTATTGGTTTAATGATATTGGTTATGTTATCCGCTGTTGTGTGTTTGTGGTTATGTGGCTAGTGGATATGAGACCACTAGTTGTAGAGTATTTTTATTATTATTATTATTATTATTATTTAATATATTAAAAAAACGGGTCGGGTCGTTTCAAAAAGATTCTCAAAGTATTTAGTAGCAATATGTTCCATACCCGAGGGATATTCATTCCATACATTATCAGCGTCGAATAAACCAATAATCATATTTCTCACCCGCCTCTGTTTAGTAGATGCATGGAAATATTTAGTATTTTTTCCCCAACCCTTAACTAAACTTTCCTGCTTTTTTTGCCACTATATTTCCTCATCACGATACGCCTCTTGTAATTTCCGCTCAATACCCCGAATTTCTTTCTGAGAAATCAAATCATCCATCTTCGCCTCTTGCAAAGCCATCTTCAAGGAAGAAATAGCTGAGGGGCCAGAACTGATATTATTATTCATTCGCCACTAGTAAATCGAATTCTTACAATTCCTAATCTTATCCACAAAACCTGGGATCCGAAAATTTCTTGTACGATTCCACCCAGACTCGATCGCACCTGTTATACCCTCTTTACCCAACAAGCGCTTATCAAAACGGAACTATCTATGCCGTATCCTATCCATCTTTAGACAAGTTGCTAAACTTGAACTATGATCAGAGCCAATCATCTCCAAATAATCTATCTTCGAAATCGGGTAAAACCCATACCAATCCTCATTACCCAATGCATGATCTAACCGACAACGAACCATATGATTATTACTGAAATGACCGCACCCGGATTCCCAATCCTCGCACAGGATCCACGGGAAACTTTCTGACCAGAACCTCATAATTCCGACGAGACAACAGGCGTAGAAATCGCTCCTTACAAAAAATCCCACAAATAAACCATACACCAGCTCATCTTGTTACTGAGTCGCACAACCAACCATCCCTAGCGACCGAGTAACAAGAGACGTGGGCTGGAATATTTGATTCTGTCCAGCCATGGACAAGAATTCCCCACAAATACTCCAATTTACTATCCACTCCTCTAGTGTCTCCGACGCCCACAACATCACTTCCTTCGATCTTTGCTCATCCAAACCTAACTCAAGCTGTCTTTCTATGACCCAATCACGCAACAACATGCTGGTGTCGACCGACACCACATTGGTGTCGCTCGACACCCCAACCTTACAATACAAATAATCGATTAACTCTCAAACAAACCATTAATTTCAAGAACCCACCGTTGGATATGAAGCCTATATCACCACAAAGTTCTCCTCCAAATTTCAGCCAAATCGGACTCTGTTTCATCCTTCAAACGTTGTTTCAAAGTATGCATCTCGGACCAATTTGCGCTAATCATCTGCAGGTGTTGGTGTCGACCAGAATCACGATCCCAGAAATCACGATCTAAGCCTCCCTTCAAGCTCCTTCTCATTGCAAATCCCTAATCCTTCCCCTCACACATGAAGAAGATGGATATCCCTTCTTCTCCTCTTATGCTCCCAAACCATCTTCTTTCTCTCTCTGTTTCTCTCTGCCAACGACAATAAGCGGAACCCCACCCTAAAGTCGATTCCCACTTAAATACTCTGGGTTAGGGCTTCCCAAACTAAGTCAATTCCAATTTCAACGATTTAAAACAAACCGGTTAAACTGAAAATTGTTGGTGTCGACCGACACCCTCCTTGGTGTAGATCGACACCCACCCTCAAAACTAACAATTTTGTTTGTGGATGTTACAGTTACATTGATTACCTCGCCATGATAAAAATTATTCCCATAACAAGGAAATTTGAGCATCCCGCAATGGCGAAGCATTGAAAGAAATGGCACAAAAGAAGAGGCAGGACGCAAAGCTCCACCCTTTTTCTCATGGTTCCCAACTAATTCTTTAAAATCACCAATCAAGAACCAAAGATCAACGTGAAAAGAGCCAATATCCGTTAACTTATCCCAAACATTTTCCCGATGTTGGGGAACAAGATCACCATAAATAAAAGACATGAAAACTAATTGTTGTCCAATGAAAGCTTGTGTATGAATAATACGATCATTATCAAAAATAATTGAATGTTTTATTTCATCCATAAAAAATAAAGCTAAACCATCACTTCACCCGCGGGGTTCAACAGTATACAAATTGTTATAACCAAACTTATTCTGAAATTTTTGTAAATAAGAAAAACACTTTTTAGTTTCTGAAATAAATGAAATGTCTGGTCGATACTTCTTCCACAAATCACCCAAATAATTATATGTCAGGTCTGCCCCAATGCCCTGACAGTTCCAGCTTAAAATCTTCACATTTGAGCCGGTGGTTTCAGGAGCGCCACCATCCCTTTCTTAAGAGGACGACTTCCTCCACCAGCAGGAATGCCATCTTTTGTCTTTTGACCTTGCTTACCCACCACCATTGGTTTATTGCCCTTGCCTGCACATTTGAGAGACAGAGCTTTAGCTAAAAGACGTTTCCCAGGTGAAGCCAGCGGCAATACAATTTTCTTCGAACTTTGTATTCCTTTTCTAACCTGGGGACTAACCAATTTATCTTTAAAACTAACCGACTTTCCCAAAGAAACAGACTTCATAGCGTTATTCATAGCTCGCAAACTCAGGTTTAAAGAATCAGAAACATGAATAACATGAGCATAATTATCCTTTGCACCTAAACCAGACTCTTGCCTTGAATCTACCGGATTTTTAGCATCATCAAATTTCCCATCCTCTAACAAATCAACAGTACTTTCATTAAAACCCGGATCCTCAAGATCCTCGTCCCCTCCACCTGAACCATTCGCCACTGACACCTCCATTGAATTATCCTTGACTCCCCCAGGGAAAGCACCACTATGATCGAGGCCTTGAGACTTTTTCTCACCGAAGGATTGCTTAACCTTATACATTGGTTTGGGCCACACTGGTCGAATACCTTTCCTATATGGTGGTAACCCAATGGAAGGATCCATCTTGACACCTCCAGCCATCTTCGAATCAGAAAGATCATACCCCAAATTAGTGCCCGAACCGCTGGCATGATATCTAATCTTCTATCCCCAAACATGCCCTTGATTCCTTTCTTGAAGAGAGATGCCGGAAGAGTTTGACTCACCACCCCGAAATGAAGGTTGTCTCCTTTCATTATATTGCTCAGCTTGAAAGTCCAAAGCCTGTTTGACATGTTTCCTTGGTTTCTCCCACCCACCATCGTGTTGAGCAGGACCCTATTTAACCATAGTCTACTGCCGCTGTACCCCTCTCTTATCTACATGTTCACACTCCCGCGACCAGCAGGGACATTCTTCAACTCGGGACAAACCAACACATCGTGTGTTAATCTGAAGCAATGTTTACAAAACCTAGAAAAATTCTCATACTCGATGGTGACCACCACCTCATCACCTGTATCAAAGGGAACCACCAATTTGAAAAGCAGAGGATTTAATCCATTCACCGTGACGCAAATGCTATTTGTTTCCTCATCGAGTTCCTTGATCTTCCCAACCTTTTTCCCTATAGCCTCAACTGTTGTTAACTCCACAAATGTATATGAATGCCTCCCACCTTCACCCAGAAACTAATGGTCGAGGGATAAAAATCTGACTCTATGGGTTCCCAACGAACCAAAGAGATCATCTATCCATTGAAGTGGTTAGGACCATTGAGTAAGAAGACTCCCTGAAGATCCACCTCTTCTTCAAAATTGAACTGAAAAGTTACCTGTCCCAAAGCCGCCCCCATAACTTTTGCTCCCAACTTCCGAATCGTGGGCAGATTAGCAATCAGAGACTCCATCCTCTGAACTGTAGGATTCATCAACCTTCCAATTAAAGTGAGGGAGAACTGTTGAATCCGCTGAGCCAAGACAGAACCCGAGATCTTCACAACCTCCGTACAGACCAACGCAGCCTTGCCTTTGTTAAGCGCCAACTGAGCCATAACAAACCACAGGTTCGAGCACAAATACAACCTCTGAGGGACCAAAAGCAATACTCCGATAAAGCGACACCAACGAATACACCACGAACTGAGGAAATGCAGAGGTAGATCGAGAAAAAAGAAACCTCGTGACCAGCTAAATATACACCCACATCCCAAGACCACCAACCCAAAAAAGATCTGAAAACGTATCCGCTTGCCTTCAAAAACTCCCCGGGACTGTAAATATATGAATATCCTCTTACCATCAATCCACCAAAGGCAAGGAAAAGAAAATCCCATAACCTGTTGTCAAGAGAATCATAACCATGATAGCAAAGATCTCATAGAACCATAGGATAAAATCGAGATTCACAACAACCCAAAAACCCACAAATGGAAACCTCAAATCCAACCGACCGATAACGCATATCCTTCCAGAAATACATGATAAACGCAAAATCATACATCCCTCACCATGGGCCCATGTATCTTTTCCCCTCAACACTTCCTGAACCCTTATCGTCAAAGCCCACAAAACCGAAGATCCCAGGCCGGATCTGGGAATAACTGACCTTGCCGGTCCAGAATCAGAGTTGGAAAGCCAATCCAGTCCCGTATTCGACAACCTCCAAGAGCAACCGAGAGACCTACTCTCGATCCTCTCCCAACGCCACCATATCCAACCATCTCAAACCAAAACCCTAAAAACACACTCGTCATCGCCCATTTACAAAGTTTTTGCAAGGTTTTATAAGGCTTTTATAAGGTTTTTAAATCGTTTAAAATCTTATAAAAACCTTATAAAAGTCTTGTAATTTTTTTTTGGCGGAAAAAGTTTTGGCGGGAAAGTTTGTCTGTCAGAATTTTTTATCAAATTTTTTTTGAAAAATAAATTTTTGGCGGGAAATTCTTTTCTAAAAGTTTTGGCGGGAAAATATGTCAAAAATTTCTTTGGCGAGAAAATTTTGTTTTTCATATTACTGATTAAAATATTTTTCATGCAAAGGTAAAATAGTCATTTAAATTAAAGGAGGGTTAAAATGAAAATAGCCAAGAAAGGGTATTTCTAACAAATTCTCTATTTTTAAAGTAAATTATTTAATTTTTGTTATTCAATTTTAATTTAATGAAAAATAGATTATATTGAAGATTATATTTTAAAAGTAGATTATATTTTTTGTTATTTAATTTTATTTTAATGGAAAATATATTATATTGAAGCTTATAAATTAATGAAAATTAGATTACATTGTAGATTATGGTGCCAAATGTCACTTTCTAGTGCAAAGTTAAAAGTAAAGCTTACTTATATTTTTAAAGTAGATTATATAATTTTTGGGAAATAGATTATATTAAAGATTATAATTTATTGAAAAATAGATTATATTGATGATTATGTTTGCCAAATGTCACTCTCTAGTGCCAAGTTAAGAGTAAACCTTACTTTATTATATAAGATTTTACTATTTTTTATATGAAATTTTGCAAATAACATAGCATAATATAGTCTGATTTGCTTTTTACTTGAAATGATGAAAAAAAAACAAAGAAATATGTGTCTTTAAGATAAATAGTATTACTTTTATATTTTAAAATTATTTCAGCATTAACTAATTTTGTATTCATTTCTAACTTTAAATGGTGAAATAATTCAGAAAAAAGTGTATCCTAAAATTATTTTACCATTATGTAAAATTTGAAATCTATTTTATTTAGTATGATAATATTATTAAATTCAATTATCCCCTATCATAATGATGTCTTTAGAACTAAAAAAAAGACACATGTCAAAAGAAAAAGTGCCAAATGTCAACTCTGCAATGCTTCTTTTTTAAAAAAAAATTACTTGTTAGGCTAGTACACAAAAATTACAACTCTTATATATTACCATAGTTGATATGTTCTATAATGATTTGATACATTATTTAATTAGCAAATTTATATTAACTGGAAAACAATAAACTATAAATACAAATAAAGGAACGTAGATGTTGTTTATTAATACACAAAAAATATATATATATCTAGTCTACACAACAAAAAGAAATCTAAACATTTAAAAACAAAATATGAAAAATCTCACGATTTTCCTATTCGTTTTTACTCTTTGTTTGTTTGGTCATGTATCCAGCGCTGGAATCAAGATCATAAACGAACTCGAAAATAACAAAACATTGTGGATGAAATGTTTTTCCGAAGATGATGTACTAGGTCTAAAAATAATACCAAATGGAGGGAGTTTTACAACTTATTTCAAGCGTAATATTCTGGGTAGGACGCGTGTTTTTTGTACTTTAGTACAAGGACCTAAATTTAGGGAATTCAGAGCATTTAGAGTCAAAGGCTTATGGGAGTGGAGAGCAAGAGAAGATGGAATTTATTTAAGAAGAAAATCACATGGGAAGACATTTGATGGTAGCACAAAGATTCCGAATAAAGAGCTTGATTGGATAATAAAACAAGAAGATTCATAACAAACTTCAATACTCTTCATTAAGAAATCATTTATAAAAAGTGAAGTTTCATAATCCCTTTATTAGTTTACATGACAATCTATCATCATTATATATGTATTATTTTCCGATTATCTTTTATTTTAAGACTATGTAAAATGGTTTCTAAGAAGAGAAGAATAAATTAAAATTTTCTAATCATATTTTTTCTATAGTTAACACATTTAAACTTATTTATAGCGTCCACTAAATTCATATGTGACTCTACTACATCAATTGCAACTTGCACAAAATTATATCTATTGCAACCTACAAATGAGTATTTTAAAAGCTTGAGTGAACCAATGACCTCTACAATTACAATTTTCATGTCTGTTTTTTTTTAGTACAATTTTTTATTAAAACAGCTAAAAGTAAAAGCTTTTACCGGGGAAATAATAATAAAAACGTCAAAACAACCAAAGCAAAAGGAACTCATACACAATTTTAAACATAGATGATACTTACATGATAGAAGGATAACTGTAACACCCTCAACCCATAAGGAAGGTTTGGGGTGGCTGTCAATCGACACCAACAAATTATAGTTAGCCATTTTAGTTTTAAGTCCTCTAGTTTGTGTGGTTTGGGTTTGGGAAATCCAATGGCTTTGTTTAGAAGGGAGAAAACTTGAAGTTTAATGTTTTGTTAGCCACTTTCGTCCCCCACTGAGAAAGGAAGAAGAGGAAGTTCTACGTTTTTTCCTAAATCTTTTATGTGCATGTTCTAGAGAGATCTATTCTTGGAAGTGGAGATTTGAGAATAGAGGCGTCGCAGAATCTTGATGTGATGTTGTTTTTGTTCGTGGTTAGTCAGAACCTTTTTGTCTTAGAGGTGAGTTCATGACCAAAACTTATCTAAGCTATTAATTCTCTGTTCTTTTGTGTTTTATGTGACTTTATGGATTGATTGCTCATTGTATATGTGTTTTGTGAACTTTGGTGCCTTGTGTGGCTTATGTAAAAGTCATAAACGAGCTTGGAGCAGTTATGTTAGAATCTTTTGAAAAGGCTGTAGTAGATGATATTCCGAGTTTTCAAGAGTTCGAGGATGTGTTTCAGTCGTTGCATGGGTTACCACCATCTTGGTCTGATCCTTTTACGATTGAGTTATAAACAAAGAAAATGCCAATATCTATGGCTCTATACAAGATGGCTCCAGCAAAAATGGTAGAGATGAAGAAGCAGCTGGACGATTTGTTGGGCAAGAGATTCATTATCCATTAGTGGGCCCAATGTCTACTCATGGCTCATGGGCGCACCTCTAGTAGTAGGCGCCACGTCCTTTCCCAGTCTGTGGGCCAACCAAATCCTTCAGGTGCTATGTCTAGAAGGCTTTAAAGAGATATTTACCGATTTGATACTAGGATTTTTTGGTGTCTATCCAAGCAGGTTTAATTAACCTTATGCATTGTAGTAATTAAGGTGTCAATCCAAATAGAATGATACTAATCACAAAAGATGCAATCAAGATAGAACAAGTTAAGCCAATTCAGATATGGAGGGGTGGTATCTATCAACCTAATGAAGCAGAAATGAAATGCAATAAAGTAAACAACTTAAAGAAGTACTAAGCAGAATTAAACTACAGAACAAGTGCAATAAACAATACTAAGCAAGATAAACTAATAAGCAGAAGTAAACATAAACAAACTAGAAAAGAGCAGAGCATAAAAAATGAAATAAACTGGCGCTCGAGTAAGTGTTCGGTCGAGCGCAGTATGAACAGTGGTTGACCACTTGGTCGAGTGAAGCAGAACGATAGATTAAATGCAAAAATAAAGTGCAGAAACTATAAAGTAGACAATGACAAGTAATTAAATGTAAGAAACAGAAGCAAACAAGTAGCAAATAGATCCTATGGATGGGAATAATTGGTTGGTATTAAATTTAATCTGTCTAGGTTGCTTAACAAAACTCAATCAACAAAGAGCTAATCCTTAGCCAATAACCTCATAAACTTGCTAATCCACTCTCATGGCAATAACAATCAAGTTTAGTAACATCCTAACCCAACTCTCATTGGTGAAACCATACTAAACAGGCATTAAGATCCAGGTTCATTATTTGTCAAAAACCACCCTAGACAACTAATCTCTTAGGCTATGCACAATAATCTCCAGTATTAGCTTTATCTAACAACCTAAACATTGGTGTGATGCAAGGAAGCTTAAGATCTGTTCTTAACCTCTCTTTGGCAACGGTCGAGTGTGTGCTCAAGTTCATGGTCGAGTGATTGCTTTCCTCCTATTTTGAGCCTTATTTCCTTGCAAAATGACTCCTTTTGATCACATCCTCTCCTTGGTGCTTCCAAAGTACCTAATTCACCTGTTTATGCACACAAATATGCAAATGCAATGCAAATTCTATCCTAATGCACAAACAGAGAATAAAAGACATAAATGTGCTATAACTAACTCTAAAAAATGAAAAACAGGAGATAAATGCATACTAAAAGATGGTAAAATATAGAGTTATCACGAAATCTCCACGTGATCTCATGTGGTTTGTCTTTACTGGCCCAATTCCAACAATCACTTTCCGGAAGGTCACCCATCCTGAAACTACTCCAGCATAAGCACGCTTAATTGTTGAGTTTCCTCATGACCTTTAACCGAAAAAATAAGTGCAATTTGGTGACATAAGTGGCCAACTCAACTTTTTTAAATATCTCTGCATGCACTACCGTATTTTCTGAAACGAGAGTGTCACAATTCACCCCCACTTACAGACCGCAACGTCATCAGTGCTCAGCAGGACTATCACCCCTTGACAATGTGAACCCTCTTGACTCCATGCTCTGCTGGATTCGGCTTTGATACCACTTATAAACCCCCAACCGTCACCTCTCTTAGTGGGTCCTATGTCCACTCTCGGTCCATGGGCCCATCTTTCTTAGTGGTCTCCACATCTAATTTTGGTATATGGGTCCACCCATATATGACGGCCAGTTTGCTACGTCCAAAAAACTTTAAAGATTTATTTTTTCAATCCTATGAATCATCACATGATATTCCCTTGTGTTTTGTCCTAAGTCGCACAGTTCCGACAATCACTTCCCTGGAGGTCACTGTAACATCCCGACCCAATTTAGGGTCGACACAACTAAACTGGTGATTGTTCGGTTTTGGGAGAGAATGAGAATGGTTGTTTTTGTTTGTCCTAGTTGACAAGCCTCTTTTCTTTGCTCTAGTTGTGTTTGTCGCTTCTGGGAGTGAAAGAGAAAGACAGAGAAAGGTTGTGACTTTGATCCTCAGATTAAAGGGAGCCTTCATGAGGGTTAAGAGGAACATAAGGGTCTGTTTTGGGGTTGTCAAGGAGTGGAGAAGGAGGTTTCGTGGTTATTGGTGTGAGAGAGTTTGTTGTGGTGTTGTTCCAAGTCTTGTTTGTCTTAACTCTCTTTCTAATTCAAGGTGAGTGCATGACCATAATTTATCCAAGCAATTAGAGATTGAATGATTGATTTGGTGATTGTACGAATGATTCCCTTCTGCTTTTTGTGCTTTTGTGGTGCGTGTGTGGCTGTTCTTGAATGTGTCATTGTGGGTGATGATGTGGTGGAGTTTTAGGGTTGATTGATGGTGGAGATCATCAGCGAAGGTGTTGTAGAGTTACAGTGTCGATCGACACACCATCTGATGTCGCCAAATGAAATCGCGTTACAAAAGTGGTGTAGTCTGGTGGTGTCGACCGACACTAGAAGGGGTGTCGACAGACACTAGGTGCCTGTGAACGCAGTTCTGGTTTCTGATTGTCTTGTTTGGCTGCTTTTGTGTTATTTTTTGTTTATGACCTTAATTGTTTGTGTGTATAGCCTAGTAGATCGAAGGATTGCCTCACTAAGTATTTGTGATAATGCTTATGCATCTCAACTGATGTGTGTGGTGTAGGTGATATGGGACGTGGAGTCATGGAGATGAGGAGGAGGATGATCTAGGATCTCGGATATTGAGTTGTGTTCATGTTAATCTTGTTGGAACCTGGTGAGAAGTATGTCAGGTTGCTTGTTTATATTGGTTATGAATGGTATTGTATTTTATATATTGGAGGTTGTTTGATATGCCTTCCGCTATTTATGTTGGTTTATTGGTTGGTTATAATTAAATACTATGGTGTATTTAATTAAATTATTATTGTAAATAAATAAATAAATACTCCCACACTAACATTCTGATTCTCGTTGTCATGCAAATGCTTATGCAATCTGTAAACTTGTCTTAACATGTATCTTTAAGCATTAACATCACAAATTCAAGTTACTAACAACCTAACTTGATCATGTAATTACAAACCACCCAAAGAAAATTCTTGAGCCTATACTCACAACTATCAAAGAATATATAAGGAAGGAGGCTAATGCATCTCCGCAAATACCACCCTCACCTATCTTTGGACTGGACGGAAAACTGGAAGAAAAAGACTTAAGCAATTGACAACGATCTAAAACTTGCAGTAGAAGAAAACAGTTGAAACACATATTAGGGTTTCTGGTTTTTGACACAAGCACATGATTCTTGTCGGACAAGCAATCAATGTAGAAGCTACAGTGTACCTTTTCCGGTGAAAACGATGGCTCAGATAGCTTCCCAAACACCCCTTCTATTTGAAATAATCGTCAAACTTCCTTAAAGTGCATAGGTATCCCCGAAATTCTTTCACCAAAACCTCAGGTTGAACTACAAACTGGATCTAACACTTGGTTAATTTCTGGGCTCAGAAAACAATGATTTTTCACTAACTTTGATCATGATTACCGGATCGAACTTACCTCGGATAGAAGTACTGTTTGTTACTGCTTCTTACTTGTAGAAAGATCTTTCCAACTACACCAAAAGCATGATCTGGTTCCTTTAGATCCGATAGGAAACGGATCACCAAAACCACTACTTAACATTGTTTATGCATTCCTCTTCTTCACTAAAACCCACTTTGGTGTCATAAATTACGAACTCAGTAACCAATAGAGGCATATTCAATAGAATATATCATATATCCATGAAGGATTTGCCTTACTTCAATGAAGCCAGTGCTAAACGGTGAAAACGAGATGTCCAACTCTTCTACCCGCTTAACGTGATCCCGAAAGGAAATAGAAAACACAACGTCAACTCTTGCTCGCTAAACGATGGCAATGAAGGACTGAAAACAAGTTGGTCTGATGCTTTAGCTTTCGAGTTTGCAGTGAAATGAAACGACTAGAGGTAGAAGGAGATATATACACCTATATATATGTATGTACGTGCACACAGCCACGTAAATTTTACAATCAAAGTTGCTGGGCCCTTAGTGGGCTGGATAGGGTCTCACATCGAAATGATCTCATTGCAGACTTGTTGGGAGAGGTGTTTGAGTGGTTGTCAGGAGCTGTTCAGCGCAGGCTCCGGTTATGTCGCTCTTGGCGGCAGAGGTGCAACACCAGCTGCTACAGTTCTAGGAGGTCATTCGTAGTACATGTTGAAAATATTTGCTTCATATGGGCTTATTTGGTCTGAACTAGAAACTAGGCCTATATTAATGTGTAGCCCATACAGGACTCGGGTTGTGTAGTCTACAAGGGTAAACCGACATAAGCTCTAGTGTTTCACTATATAAAGGAAGCTAGGGTTGAAGAAACAAGACATGCGCTAACGCAGGCACAGAAGAAGCTAGTTGTACGCTGGCAGCATCTGCTGGGCACAACGTAGGGCGCTGTGCAGGGCAAATGCAGAGACGCAGGGTGAAGTGTAGAGAGCATGTGCAGGGCATCGTACATGTAGCTTGAAGCTGTGGGCAGAACCATGATAAAGGAGCAGAAGCTTGGCTGGGGTCGAAGGGCTGAGAGCCCGACATAACCTTGTCTAGGTTTAAGGTGTTTTTAGGATACTCTTATGAGAGACGTAGGTGGAGCTGCTTCTCTAGGGATCTGGATGTGTTTCAGGGTTATACATAGAGGGGAGAGATGAACCAGAGAGAGGAGAAGAAGAAAAACTAGATCTATTATGTGTTTTCTTCTTCAGGTTTTTTTGTAGTTGTTACTCTTTAAGCTTGTATATGAAACACTAGTATAAACCTTGAGTGATTGATAGTGGATATTTATTGGAGAAGGTTCCCACACGAGATGTACGCTCTGCATGAGGGGAACTCGTTAAATCTCTGTGCTATGTTTATGTTATGCAAACTGATTTGTGAAGTAGACGAGAAGTATGGGCAGAGTCGCGGTACAAGATTCACTACAGAGGTGAATCAGGGTTTGCGATTCTCAACAGTACAATTGTATGATAGTTGAGATGCTTGGGATTAGTACGATCTCACTCTCTAGTGTTGTTGAGCCCACTAAGGTGGATGATTGAAGGAAGAGGCTGGAACGCAACTTCCATTCTCTCAAGTGTCCCGAGGAGTATTAGGTGGACATAGGGGTTCATTACCTTGTGGATAGTGCCCGATTGTGGTTGAGCTCAATGGCTGACAGGAGGGTACAGAGTGAGATGTCGTGGGGTAACGTCATGGAGGAGTTCAACCGCAAGTACTTTTCTTGAGAGGCATTAGACCATATGGAGATGTATTTCTTTTAGCTGACACAGGGAGTGTGTCGGTTTGTGAGTTGGATGTGGATTTTGGCTCTTGGTGTATGGTCCGAGCGATGGAGTCTAAGGATTCTTAGGTCAGGTGGTTCATGAGGGTGCTTCGTGAGAACTTGAGGGTCCATTGTAGAGGGAGGAATTACACTATAAGAGCGGAGTTCATGGATTCCAAACCTGAGACCAAGGACGACCTTAAGGAGCAGGCCATGTTGGTTAGCCCAACCGTTATATTACAGGAGACGTCGGAGAAGCTCGCTCCTAGCAAAGGAAGCAAGCCAGCACATGGACATAAAAGGAAGTTTAAGGACACTTCGGGTATCAGGAAATGTGGGTGATGGTGTTTTAGGTGCAGACGCATGGATCACAGGTTGGCGGACTGTCCCAAGAAGGGTGGCACGCAAGAATATCTTCAATCATGTTATCATTGTGGGGATGAGGGGCATATCAAGCCATTTTGTCCTAAGTTGAGGCAGATGACAGAGGTAGTGGTGCAACCGACGGGAGGACCGGGTGCCCAACCCGGAGTTTTTAGCTTTTGGTTTTCTTTCAGTTATGTAATTTCGTTTCAGAGTTGTAAACGATTATTGCATTTGAGGTTTTATTTAAATAGAGTTTATTTTGGTTTGACTGTGTGTCATGTATGTTGACGTTTATGCGGTTCACAAAATGGAAAGTTTTATGAATAGTTATAACTTGTTTATTTCTGGAAATAATATTTGTGATCACCCAAAGTGGTTAAGAGGTTTTAAAGTGTGGCTTAAGGGTGGCCAGGGTGGTGGTGATAGTCCGAGAGGGAATATGTTTGTTGGTAGGACAAAACAATGTTTTACACATATCACGGGGATGGTCCTGGTTGAGTAAATGCTTATAGTCATTATGACTGTATGCTTTAAGGGTGGGAGTTCATGAACAACTCATGAGTAGATCAGGGTTATCCTGAGGGGAAGGGGGTTCCTTAGATAACGACAGCTCGAGGGGTGTGGTCCTGAGAGTGGCAGATGAGATGGAGATTCTCCATAGGGGATGTGGGTTCCATAGATACTAATAGGTGAAGGGGCTGCGGTCCTTAGGGTGGCAGAGGAGATGGAGGTTCTCCTGGTACCGATATCTCGAGGGTGACGACTTGAGGGTGAGATGATATGATCGAAGATGGGGGCTCTAAGAGTGAGATCAGTATGTCTCAAAGACGGGTGATATGAGATTGAGATCGGTCTGACTCGAAGGTTACAACTTAAGAGCAGATGAATTGGGGTTGGCCGGGAGGGTCAGGATTGTGCTGGCCCGGGGGCCAGAGTTGTATTGACCAGTGGGGTCGGTTGATTGTATGTATCGTTGTGATGGTGGTTGGAGGTGTTTAGTGGATAGGTATTGGTGGTTCTAGATTTCAGGGCAAAACTATTTTTAGGGGGAAATTTTATCATTCCAAACCCAATTTACGGTGGGTGTCAATCGATACCAAGGAGGATGTCGGTCAACACCACTAAACTGGGTGTTTCTCAGTTTGTTTCGAAATTGCTCCGTTTAACTTTGTTTAGGTTTGGAGAGAAACCTAAGTCTTTTAAAGGCTCAGCAAGCCTCTTTTTTTTGCCCTAGTTCTGTTTGTTGCTTCTGGGAGAGAAAGAGAAAGAGAGAGAACTGTTGTAAGTTTGATCCTCAGAGCAAAGGAAGCTTTGAGGAGGTTTAAGAGGAGCAGAAGGGTCTGTTTTGGTGGTTGTCAAGGAGAGTAGAGTTATGTTTCGTGGTTGTTGGTGTGAGGGAGGTTGTTGTGGTGTTGTTCCTTATCTCGTTCGTCCTAAATCTATTTCTAAATCAAGGTGAGTGCATGACCATGGCTTATAGGAGCAATTAGGGTTTGTACGATTTTTTTTTTTTTTGATTGTATGAATGATTCCCTTATATTTTATGTGCTTTTGTGGTGATTGTGTGGCCATGTGTAGCTGTTCTTGGATGTGTCATCATGGGAGATGATGTGGTGGAGTTTTAGGGTTGATTGATGGTGGAGATCATCAACGGAGGTGTTGCAGAGTTGTAGTGTCGATTGACACACCATCTGATGTCGCGAAAGGAAATCGTGTTGCAGAAGTGGTGCAGTCTTGTGGTGGTGTCGACCGACAGCAGTATCCTGTGAATGAAGTTCTGGTTTATGATTGTCTGGTCTGGCTGTTTTTGTGTTGTTTCTTGTGTATAACCTTAATTGTTTGTGTGTATAGCCTAGTAGATGGAATGATTGTCTCACTAAGTAATTGTGATAATACACAACAGAGATCATATTTGTACGACACCATTCTCGGAAATTTCAGATATGTAATGGTCAAACACATCACAAGGAGATATGCCCTTTTGAGGAGATTGTGATGTAGGTTTATTTCTTTCTTTTATTAAAGTGTGTATCAAGGTTTTCAGTCAATGTAAACAAACCATTTATCTGAAGTTTTCAATAAATCTAATTTTTAGATCTCGCGGACGTCCAATGTGAAGGCAGATTGTTTAGTCCGTTCTTCTAGAATGCTTGTGTTAGAAACGCTTTTTGTAAACAACTTTCCTCCAGTTTGGGCAACCAATCAAAGAGTTTTATATTAATTAATGTTAGGTTGAAAAAAAAAAAGAAAAAAAACACATTTTCATGTAAAAGAATAAAACATTTTTATAAATGTTTAAATTTTTGTTTTTACATTTTTATCAATTATAAATATAGATAGACCCTTTTATTAGGTGCTTGCCACTGGAGGTGCTCTATCTATCCAATCATCTCAAACACTTAGCAAAGGAAAAAATCTAAAATCGTGTGCCAATTTCTGATTTTATACATATGTATGCGCCTATGTATATTCATTAAAGTCCCCTAACATACACCATCGGTTACTTTTTTTCACTCCAATTCGACTTAATCTTTCCCATACGGCTCCCCTCTTACTAGCATCTGGATCTCCGTACACACAAGAGAGAAAAAAAAATTCTACTCCAAACTGCACCTGCATATCAATCAGGTTTTTATCAAAAACTGAAAGTCCAACTGGATACTATTCTTCCAAAAGAGAGCTAACCCTCCACTTTTACCAATCGGATCCACCATGAACATTCTATCATAGCCTAATAAACATTGTACATCAAACAAACTATCTCTATTCTTCATGGTTTCCATTAAGAACACAATCTCAGGGAACTGATTTTTCCGCAGATCCTTGAGATGTTGAATTGCCAAGTCTTGAGACCGTCCCAAGCCTTGGCAATTCCAGCTAAATATGCTCATTAACCATGGGGCGGTCCCTCCTTTGGGACCACCTCTTTAGGGTTCAGTTTGGTTGATTTTGCAGCACTGTTACCCCCATATTCTGCTTTTCTCTTCTCTTAAGTTCCCATTACTAATCCCATTTGCAGATCTTGAACCCCACCAATAAATTCTGTATTTTTTTGTTTCGGCTTTCTCATACTTTTTTGTGGTCTTTTCCTCTGTTTTTCTCTTTTAGAACTAGTGCCGGAAGAACCAGCCTCATAGAAGCCAGTCCTGTAACCCGTTGCACCATCTTGGAAGGGTTGGGATAAAGCGAGAAAGGAACCCGACTCTTCAAAAGAGTTATTCTGATAGTCACTCACCAACCAGTTTCTATCTGGATGTGCCTTTATTGCTGAAGCCATCAACTTTGGGACTGGTGAATCTGTAGACCTCAAACACGCTGGTACCACCTCCTTAGAATAATCAAAGACCAATCATTTATCTTTGTTAACATTTTGGTGAACAATCGGAGCTTCTTCCAAACGTAGGATTGACTTACTAGCTATTGGATCTTTCTCCACTTCACTGATTGATTTCTTGATTCTTTCAGTTTTGACATGCCAATCTTCATTGTTGTTAACCATTAGATATTAACGCATTCCTTCTAGCACCTCCTAAGCAATCTTTTGTCTATCAGTGGTTGGATCTATACCCACCTGATCCTCTCTCAAAACTCCATACAAAGGATCATTCTCTTTGAGGAAAGGCACTTTAATGACTTTGGGATTGTAACCCCTATTCTTTTTGCCTCAGCTATTGCTTCAGTTCTCTTTAACAACACAGGACAGAGCATGTTCTCATGAGTGAGCCTTTGACACTCATAGCACCGTTTCTGAATCTTTTAATATGGGAACCTTATAGTTGTGGATTCTCCATTACGCAAGTTAATGACTTTTGATCTTCGTAGGGGTCTTGCCACATAAAATAGTATTTTAACTCTGACAAAAGCTTGCACCTGGGTTTTATCTGGATTGAAAGCTACTTCTTTGACTTCCCCAAGGAGCTCTCCTAGAGCTGTGATAGCTTTTGCAGTATAGTAATTGATCAGGAAGTTCCATATTTGAACCCATATCGGAATGAATTGCAGATAATTGGTTGGAGGTTCCTCATACCACCTATCAACAACAATCGACCAATCATTGTTCGTGTGAGAACCCTTAGCTAAAACTTCCAGCTGATCATGTTCTGAATCAAAGATAAAATGGAATTTCTCATTGGAAAGAGCGACACCCTGCATCCTTCCCTGTTTTTGTCATTTTATAGGCATACCGCGGATTAGGTTCTTCATTGGTTGACAAGCTCGGTTAAGCATTCTCCCAACTAAACCGATAGTGTTTCTTTCCATCGACATGTATTCTGGTAGATCGGGCCTCTGACAAGGTAGATCTTATTCTTCTTCTATGACGAACAAGAGAGAGAAGAAGAAAGAGAGAGTTTGTTAGGATTGGAAAAATCTTTCTTCATTCAATTGAACTGTACATTTTACATGTGAGTTGTATTATATACAAATATCTATTCTGAGTTAACCAGCTAACCAACAAAGTTAACCAACTAATTAATTTAAACCAAGAGCACTCTCAATAGTCCCCCTCAAGATGAGACGTATATATATTATGGAGACTCATCTTGGATTTGAGATGTTCAATTTGATGAGGAAACAACGGCTTGGTGAGTATGTCAGCCACTTGGTCTTCAGTATCGACATGTAGAAGCTTGATAAGACCCTTGTCCAGCTTCTCACGAACGGTGTGACAATCCACCTCGATATGTTTTGTGCGTTCGTGGAACACAGGGTTAGTGGCGATATAGATTGCTGCTGTACTATCTGAAAAGAGAACCGGAACAGATGGTGATTTGATTCTCAAATCAGACAACAGAGTAGTAATCCACATCATTTCACAAGAAGCAAGAGCCAAAGCTCTATACTCTGCTTCTGCAGAAGAGCGAGAAATAGTTTGTTGCTTCTTGGAACGCCAAAAGATAAGAGACGAACCCAGGAACATGGTAAAACCAGTAGTAGAACGTCTGCTATCTCGACAACCGGCATAATCCGAATCAGCAAAGGCTTTAAGAGTGAGATCCGAATCCGCCGATTAAAAGACACCTTGGCCAATGGTGCTTTTGATGTACTGCAGAACTTGATACACAGCTGTAAGATGAGATGTGCGAGGAGCAGAAGAAAACTGGCACAGCTTATTCACAGCAAAAGTTATATCTGGGCGAGTGATGGTCATATACATTAACCGACCAACAAGACTTCGATACATCTCCTTGTCATGAAGAATAGTACCATCAGTTTTGGATAACTTGAGACTCAGGATCATAGGGACATTCATTGGTTTACAAGCCAACATACCAGAAGATGTAAGAAGCTCAAGAGCATATTTCCTTTGACAAATAGAGATGCCAGAAGTGTTGCGAGCAATCTCCAAACCCTGAAAATATTTCAAAGGTCCAAGCTCACGCAACTTGAAACTCTATATCAAAGCCTCTGTTAGTTGGCGAGCACCAGTTTCAGAAGTACTGGCAATGACAATGTCATCCACGTACACAAGAACAGCAAGAAAATCAAAACCACGGCTGGTAGTGAACAATGTGTGATCACCATGTCCTTTAGTAAAACCCAACCAAAGAGACTCTGAAAATTTCAGGAACCATTGACGAGATGCCTGTTTAAGACCGTAAATAGACTTCTTCAAACGACAAACAGCATTCTTAGGCATAGAGTCCCCCTTAATTTCTGCATACCCTTCTGGTAATCTTATATAGATATCTTCATCCAAATCACCATTCAAGAAAGCATTGGAGATGTCAAGTTGAGTCAAGAACCACTTCTTTGAGGCTGAAACTTTGAGTAACAATTTCACTGTGACCATCTTTGCAACTAGTGAAAAAGTCTCATTGTAGTCTAAACCTGCTTTCTGAGTATACCCCTTAGCAACCAAACGTGCTTTATAGCGTTCAAGACTACCATCTGCATAAAATTTCAACGTGAACACCCATTTGCATCCAGTCACTTTCTTACCTGGGGGCAAACTAGTGACATCCCAAGTATTAGTGCGCTCCATAGCACCTATCTCCTTATCAACAGCTTCACACCATTCCTTGGATTTCCTTGCCTCAGCATATGATTGAGGGATTGGAATTTGAGTGATGTTATTTATATAACACTTATAAGATGGTGAAAGTTGTGAATAAGAGAGAAAAGAGGAAATAGGATGAACAATATCACTGTCAAGAGAGTTACAATGATAATCATTCAAATGAGCTGGTGGTTTCTTTATTTGCGAAGTAGAAATTTGTGGTGAAAGTGAAGAGGATGGAGAAATTTGAGGTGGGGAAAGAGAGGAGGAATCCAGAATACCTGAAGACAAAGAATCCATTGGTGTGAAACCTGCATTTTGAACATCAAGCTTCTTAGGATCTGCCAATGGAAAGATATCCTCAATAAACTCCAAATGTCTAGATATATATGTCATGTTACTCTCCATATCCATGACTTTATACCCTTTGTATCCAGCAGTATAACCCAGAAAAATGCAAGCCCTTGCCCGAGGTTGAAATTTGTGCCTTTGTTTTGGAGAGGTAGATGCGTAGCACAAATAACCAAACGATCTGATGCGAGTAAAGTCAGGCAGCTTACTAGAAAGAACCTCGTATGGAGTTTTGTTGGAAAGCAACTGAGATGGTGTCCGATTGATAAGAAAAACCGCAGTCAAGATGCAATCCCCCCAAAGAGTCAATGGCACATTCAACTGAAAGAACAAAGACCTTGCTACATTCAGTATGTGCTGGTGTTTACGCTCCACAACTGAGTTATGTTCAGGAGTTTATGGGCAAGAATGGTATGAAATGATTCCTTGATCTTGATAAAACTTAGTGAATTGTAATTCCTTTGCATTATCTGATCTAACACTCTTCACTTTGGAATTATATTGTGTTTCTACCAATTTGATGAAAGCAGGAAACACGGTTAGAACATCACTTTTGTTCTTGAGCAAATAAACCCATGTTGCCCTAGAGTGATCATCAACTATAGTTAAAAAATATCTATATCCTTCAACTGTTTCCACTGAAAAGGGTCCCCAAACATCAATGTGCAACAACTGAAAATTCTCATTACAAATGTTGTTTTCAGAGGGAAAAGATAACTTCTTCTGCTTAGCCAAATGACAAATATGGCAATAAGCATGCTTCTTATTCTTGTGTCTAGTAGTGCCCAAAACTTCAGAGATAACATCCAGTCTTGTGTAAGAAGGATGACCAAGCCTCTTGTGCCATACACTGACATCCACCACTGCATTGACTGAAACTGAGGAGAAGTCTGTGTCCAACACATAGATTTTCCGAATACGTCGACCTTTACCAATCATCACCCCCTTGGTAGGATCCTGTATTTCACAACAAGTAGGATCAAAGATCACTCTAGAACCTATATCAGATGTTAAAGAGCAGATACTGATCAAACTTAGACGGAACTCAGGAATAAACAAAACATTGGTAAGGAGAATGTCCTTGTTCAACCTAACCATGCCCACTCCACTGATCTTAATATGCTGACCATTTGGCACATTCACAAAACTCTCCATAGATGTGTCTAAAGAGACAAAAACATCTTTCTCATGTGACACATGGTGAGTTGCACACTTGCACCAGAATCAATCACCCATGTGCCATTTGACAAAATGTGTTTAGAAACCGCCAATATGCCAATAAAAGAGTAAACTGTGTTAGAGAAAGAGATACCAGGGTGATCTAAAGCCGATTGGGAATTACTTGCTGCAGCTGGAGTAACAACTGGAGTCGAGGATTGAAGCTGTGAACTGAAAAGGGCAATGATGTTCTGGAGTTGGTCTTTAGAGAGATTACCAATCATGCCTTCAATCGACTGCTTCTCTGGCATAGGAGACAAAGAAACTTGAGCAGCAACGGGTTGTACACCTTGAGGTTTATGAGTTTTCTCACCAAACTTCCCTTTTGGAGTGAATCCCGGTGGAAAGCCATGTTTACGACAACAACGTTCTGCAATATGTCCCACTCTGTTGCAAAAAGAACAAATTGGTCTACCCTTGTTTGGACCATTCTGAACATATAATATATCAGGAGCAGGAGAGAGAGCAGGAACCGAAGGTGATTGAGAGACTTGAAAAGCAGTAGGTGGAGTGACAGTAGTGAAAACCTTCTGACTATCATCCTAATCCAAAATCTTATAAACTTCAACAAGTGGAGGAAGAGCTTTCTTGGCAATGATCTGTCTGCGAACGATAGCATAGGATTCATTTAAACCAGCCAAGAACTTAATTGTCTTAGCTCTCTCTGCCTTCAAATGCAGACGAGCAGCTTTACCACAGACACAGGGATCATCCGGCTCCTCTGAACCATCAAGTTGATCCCACAGCGTCTTCAAACGAGTATAATACTCTGACAAGGACAAAGAACCTTGACGCAGATCCTGAATCTCCTGAGTAATATTATCTGTGCGTGGAAGGTTTGTCAAATGATAACGACCATAGAGATCACGCCATATATCTGTAGCATCGTTCATACGCAGTATGCTACGATAAATCCGAGGAGAAACAGAGTTAAGCAACCATGCTTTGACCATACTGTTACATCTAGACCATAGATCAAAGTTTGGATCTGTAACAAGAGGCCTAGGCAAAGAACCATCGATAAATTTTATCTTATTCTTTGCATCTAGTGAAATACGCATCGCATAACTCCAGTCATCATAGTTCTTTTCCTTTAAACAAAGAGAGATGATGTTCAAACCTGGATGATATGCGCTATGTAGAAAGAAGGGTGAATGAGATGGATCAACGATCGCGGATGATGCAACAACTCGCGAGACCCCAGAAACCTGAGAATCGGTCACTGGTGGTGAGATCGGAGAAGAATCATTGACATCAGAGGTGGATCGTGTTGATTTGCGAGCAGCAGAACTTGTAGAAGCCTTCGATCGAGCTTGTTTCCGATTCGCACGAACTGCAGTCACCATTGAGACGAAGATGAGAGCTCGAAACTTGAGAAATCAGATCGAAATCGAAGAAAAATTGAGCTCAGATGGCTCTGATACCATATGACGAACACAAGAGAGAAGAAGAAAGAGAAAGTTTGTTAGGATTGGAAAAATCTTTCTTCATTCAATTGAACTATACATTTTACATGTGAGTTGTATTATATACAAATGTCTATTCTGAGTTAACCAGCTAACCAACAAAGTTAACCAATTAATTAATTTAAACCAAGAGCACTCTCAATATCTTCTTCTAGAGACATCGCCATAAGAGCTTTATACATAGCTGACGACATGGTTAAGAGCTTCCGAGTCTAAAACCCACTAAACCTTAGACTTTTTGCCGAGAAAGCTCCAAAGAGTAAGAGGGGTATCACGAGATGAACAATCTTCCACTTTGAATGCCAAGAACTAGTTGCACAAACTCTAAAAACTTTTGGGGATTTGGATTAAAAGTATCTCGAAAAGGTGTAAAACGGCTGAAATCGACTTTAGAGAAAGAGTTTTCTGGTATGTGGTTCTATTCTAAACCTAGTGAGAGCAGCACTCTCCCATCGGTCATTCTGTTCGGATGTGTTTTAATTTTTTAATAAAAATCAAAAAAAAAAAGTTTTAATCGGGGTAAATCAGAGACCTGTATCTCTCTGCCCACATCATTTTAGATATTGGGAGACACCTAACGTGTCAAAAGTTGATTGGTCTCGTTTTGTTTTGTTTTTTTTCTCATTCTCTTTGCTTGTTTCTCTCTATCTCTTTGGACGAAACCAGGAAAGCATGAATGATTTTTCAAAATCGAGTAGAACAACCCAATCAATTTTTCTTTTGATGAGTCTCTTTTTTTTTTACTCTCACAAAATTTGATTCTTTTATTCTCAGATTTTGATTTTCCCATTACAAGATCCGACCTTTTTTGTTTCTTTTGTTCTGATTCAATTGAAACAAATCTGATTTTGTTGAGGTTGTTGTGTTCATAGGTACGTGAAGAGAATCTATGGTTATCTTATGACCGTGAAGATCAAAGGGCTTTACCAACGCGTATGGATTCCACATATGCTAGTGATTCGGTTATGATGAGATTGGATTCCAATTTCAAGATGGTACCAGCGAGCCAGATTTATCACTAACAAAATTGTTGGAGGAGGTGTTTAATAACCAGAGCTAGAGCTATAAAATCACTTGCAGTGGGAGAATTGGAGGCTAGGAATCTCAAGTATTGAAGCACTGGGACTGAAGCCATTCTCATGGGTATCTTAGTCGAAGAGAACGGTGGTAAGAGGGATCGTGGGGAGAAGTAGTGGCATAGGAGCAGCAGAGATACGAAGAGCAACCGTTTTTGCATACCAGGTATGTTCTTGAGCAACCGTTAACTGATTAAGCTTGTTTAATCTGGTTTTCTAATGATCGAGCTAGATGGCTCTTAAAGCTACTGAGAGAGATGTTTATGAGTTCTTCTCCAAAGCGGGCAAGGTTAGGGACTTTGTTCCTTTCTACTTTGTGTTTGATTTCTCTTTCTGATTGTGCTTGTTAAGGCCGTAGAAAGGTATTAACATTGCTCCATGACTGTCATTGACCATTGATCAGAAAATGAAGTTCTTGTCTCTAACAGTAGTATATGAAATGGCTAGTTTGCTTCCAATTATTTAGTAATGTTGGCTACTTTGTTTGGGATAGAAACGCTTTGGTATGTCATATTCTGCATATTCAGTTTTCTTCAAGAACTCGATCCTGTTTTTTTGTACATTGTACAAAGCTTAGTTAAACAAGTCTTGATTTGTCTCTTGTTTTGGTTAGTCATTGGGTTCATTATTGTGAACATAAAAACTTTTCGAAATTAATTAACTCTTGGGTTTGTGATTGTTGTGCAATGAGAGGATGTTTGAGAGTTAGATGAAAAATGGTTTTGGTTTGTTTGATTGTTGTTTCTCTAATTTTTTTAAAAAATTTGACACCCAAGGATGACTAATGGGAGGACAAAAAATAAAAACAAGGGTGTGAAGATTTAAACTTAGATTAATATTATTTTTAATATTATTAAAAGTTATTACCACTCATTTGAGAATGTGGAATGGCCATGATCTGAAAGACACTAGTTGAGAAAGAATGTCTTAAGCCAAAAAAAGGGATATTGAGTTGAAAGGTAGTGGATGGATGACCTTTTAATTTTCTTTGTATTTTCTGCTCCTATTCAAGCAAAACCAAGATTTTAAAATAAACAGGGTGTGGGCTTAGAAAAATCTTGTTGAATTAGTGTCTCTTATCCATCCAAAAAATATCTTTGTCGGAAAAACAATTTTTTTTTCTTCATTTTTCACCAATATACTCCTTTGTTCTGTATAATTTGGTCTTTCAATCCGATTCCCTTCTGTTTAATCAAGATCTTCAAAGCTTTCTTCAGGCTCCGATCCTTGCTGCAAATCCTTCTTTTTCCCTAAATCACCTTGCAAGTCTTCAGGTATGTCTTCCTCGATAGATAACATGATTAAGGCTATGTCGCTAGAAGAAGTAAATGAGCCTTTTCATTTGCCGGACCTACCACAATTTTCTTCGAGGATACAAACTCATTGAGCTTAATGGGTAGAATCCTCAACCCAGACTGCCAAAACGGGTCAGATATCGTTTTGGATATGCCAAGGAAATGGCTCATCTACGATCGTGTTAGGGGAGTGGCTCTCTCAAAAGACAAATTCCAACTCATCTTCAAATATAAACAGGATTTGGAAAAGATTCTCAATTTGGGGGTACATACGTATAACCAATGGTCACTGGTCATGGATCGTTGGGTAGAAAATCCTCGGCCAGAGTATCTCCAATCACTTCAAATCTGGGTTCAAATTTGTAACATACCGGTTAATCATCACACGAAGGAAGCGATCACCGTATTTGCTGAATTTGCAGGACCAGTTCTTCAAGTCGATTACGATCCATCAATCTCTCAGAATAAGGAGTTTGTTAGGGCTGAGATACTTTTCGATGTCACGAAATCACTTCGAAGATCCAAAGTGCTAGTTCTACCTTCTGGTGAAGCTGTTACAATCCTATATGATTATGAAAGGATCCAGAAGTGATGTTACTTCTGCCAGCGCCTTACACATGAACGAGAAAAGTGCCCTTTGTTTCTTCAGAAGATTAAAGATTTTAAACAACAAGGTACACATAACTTAGTCCATGATCGATCCACGATTTTAGTTTCATTCAACTCCCCGGTTCTGATATTCAAGCTAACCCAATTCTGGACCCTACAATCGAGAAGGATACCAATACAGTTCTTCCCATGCTGTCTGATGATCCCACTGATATCCAATATGCTACAACCGGGCAGATTTATCACGGAACAGAAGCTCCTATCTCTCCCGAGGTTCATTCTCTACCCTCTCCAAGGACTATTCCTGATCCAGAAAACTTGTACGAACTTCGATTGGAATCATCATATGTCTATGATATCCTTACCTTTGAAGTGAGTACGTCTGGAACAACAAAGGCAAACTCTACCTATAGGAAAAATCCTTAAAGCCTGCACAAAACAAAATAGGTACTCCTATCTTCTACCCTCCAATTCATTCTGAGTTACCATTAGATTCAGGAATAAATTCGTTGGGTAAAAGGAAAGGTTCAGTGGAAGAAACTCATGTTCATAAAGTCTCTAAGCTCATACACCAAAAGATGGTCCCAAATGAAGGACCGTCTACAATCTAATGAGCCTTCTGAGCTGGAATTATCAAGGCATGGGACGGTCTCAGGACTTGACAATTCCTCATCTCAGGGAAATGTGTAAATAACATTTCCCTGAGATTTTGTTTCTAATGGAGACTATGAATAGCAGCAACGTGTTGATAGATATAAAGGAAGGGTTAGGATATGATAAGGAGAAATGACTTATGGATCCAAAGCAAATTAAATAGATGTTTTGGAAATAAAAAGTGGTTTCATTTATTTCCAGCTTCTACTCAGAAATTTTTAGAAAAAAGAGGTTCAGATCATAGACATGTTCTTGTCAAGTTTGTCTCCTCAAACAGTCCTTACAGAGGGAACATAAGATTTGATAAAAGATTTTTAAGCAAACCTCTAGTTCGAGAAGCAATTTGCTTAGCTTGGTTCAACAACTACTCTTCTGCTCTTTCTTCAGTTTCGGATAGGATTCGTTGTTGTAGGAAAACTCTAAGTAACTGGAAAAAAGAGAACCAACTCAACTCCTTAGATAAGATCAATCAGATTCAAATAGCCTTAGAAAAGGAACAAACTTCTTCTTTTCCTTCCCTTTGCCATGTCCATGGACTTAAGATTCAATTGCTATTAGCTTATCGAGAAGAAGAGACTTATTGGAGCCAACAGAGTAGGGAAAAATGGTTACAGGAAGGAGACTGTAACACAAAAAAATTTCCATGCTTCTTTTAAGCAAATAGATCAAGAAATTTTGATTGGTTGTTCCATGACTTTCAGCCGAAAGTTTCAGATCAGATGAATGATTTTCTAATCAGTAAAGTCATGGTTGGAGAGATCAAAAAGGCGGTTTTCTCAATCAATCCTACTAAGGCTCTGGGAGCTGACGGTATGACTGGTCTGTTCTATCAAAAATATTGGGACATCATAGGTCCTCAGGTCACAGAGGAAGTTCAGAATTTTTTTAACTTTGGTTCCTTTCCATCTGAATGGAACTACACCCAACTTTGTCTCATTCCTAAAGTCAGGAATCCCATTATAATGTCGGACCTTAGACCAATTAGCTTATGCTCAGTCCTTTATAAGATTATATCCAAGATTTTAGCTTTAAGGCTACAACCCCTTCTATCAGGATTGGTCTCCCCGACTCAGTCAGCCTTTGTCTCCAAGCGTTTCATTTCTGATAACATATCAATTGCTCATGAAATAGTTCACGCCTTGAGAATGCATCCTTTAATTTCTACTGAGTTTTTGGCAATCAAATCTGATATGTTCAAAGCCTTTGATAGACTAGAATGGAATTATCTGCAGGGGTTGTTATTGGCGTTAGGTTTCCATCATAAATGGGTCCAGTGGATAATGTTTTGCGTTTCTACAGTTACCTACTCTGTTTTGCTAAATGATCAATCATATGGTATGATATCTCCTCAGATAGCTTTGAGACAAGGGGACCCTATTTCCCCTTTCCTCTTCGTTCTTTGTACTGAAGGTCTCACCCACTTGATGAACAGAGCTGCGACGAGGTTTCAATCGGGTGATCGAGCCATGCTTGGATTCCAGTACGAGAAGATGGAAAAAAATTGTACTAACTGTTGCAGGATCATGCACCCTACCTCGAGATGCCCCTTTGAACCTATGAATCCTAACCCTTTCAACAACCAAGATAATTCGGTTCATCAACGAAGAAATGATGGCGAGGATACAGATTCTGCTCCTATCTCACAACAATCAAGTCACGTTGCTCAAGTACCCGTTATGCTTCAGGAAAACCAGATTCCACTTCCCAGTCAGAGATCAGTCCTTACTTTGCCTTAGCTTTCTCTCATTTTTATCTCTCTGGAAAAGACAAGTCTATAGGATCCAACCTTGCGTGTGAATCTCCCGCCCCCCAAGAGGCCAGCTAAGTTTGAAGCAGGAGAATGTTCAAAGAGAAGATGGGAGGTTAATCCAAATCAAGAACTCCCTCTGAAGAAAAGAACCAGTTTACTGGACCAAGTTAAGGATCGTCCCCCAAATTACCATCCATCTCACCAACTTTGATCACTCAACTCAATTCTGTCAAAGCTAACTTTTTGGTGTGAATATATCTTACTTAGCGTAGGCATGATGGCCTTAGGTTTAGCATTTACTTATGCAGTGTGCTGTTGGATAACAAAGACTACATTTGGCTGCTTTAGCCTTCTCTGGGTTTGACGATAAAGTCATCTCAACTCCTGTAATTTTTGGCGTATCTTATGCTTTATCTCAATGTTTCAGGTGGTTTTAACTTTCAGTATCAGGATTACCTTTTGTTGTACCTTGTACTTGTGTTGTAATAACCTGAGAACAGTTTTCTTGGGTTTTAATAAAATCTTCCCCTTTGTGTAAAAAAAAAATACTGATTATCATAAAATGTCAACGTAGATAAAGCATCCGAGAACTATAACATTTGAACGAATCAAATGCACTAATACATACATTTGAAAGATAAGATTTTATTTGGCATTAATTTAATATATCAGATGTTTTTATTCCAAATAAAAACTATTAGTATAAAAAATCCAAATAAAAATAATTTGGTTTTTTTTTTGCAAAAGTTGAGTTTTTTAAAAAGAATTCTCCCCAAAAAAAAAAGTGAAAAATCCCATTACATATATATTTTGAGAAAAAAATCTTAAAAAATCTTTATTTATTTTTTATTTGGACATTTAATACTTGGTCTTTTTCTGTTGGAAGAAAAATACTTCTATTAATTAAAACGAACAAATTAATACCCAAAATTATAAATGTTGCTATTTACATACTTGCATTTTCAAAACAAAATCAAATTTCTAAATTTACCCTTTTTCTGTTTAATAATTACTAATTACTTTTTCTGTTTTAAATTAGAGAGATTCTCAAAAATAGCACCATTTTAAGTTTTTGTTCCAAAATTAGCACACACTTTATTATTTTTCAAAATTAGCACACATATTTAAAACAGTATAATTATAATTAAATATTTAAAACACTATAATTATTAATAAATTATTTGATAAAAACCTCTCTCTCTGCATATAAAGATTAATCGTCGTTGTCTTCCTGTTCTCGTTGCCACATTCTCGCCGCCGTGATTGTTTTTCATTGCTGATCTGTCTTCGCTTAGCCGATCTCGTCGTCTCTATGAAAGGAGTGAAAGAAGAGCGACATCCGTTTCCGAGATCAGCGACATCGATGTTTGTACCTATAAATATGTGATTTTCTCTATTCATTGTGTTTCACATATGTGTTAGAGGTTAATTGGTTTAATTGTTTGATTCTTCAATCTGTGATCTCTTAATTCATCTAAATCGATTCGTTTCAGATTTGAAATATTGCCTCTAAACTCTGTGTATTGATTATTTAGATGAATAAATTGGTGATTATTGTTTGTGTTCTTCGAGATTTCTTGTGTTTGTGCCCTAAATCTGAAGAAGCTTCTATGTATTCAATCACTTCTCTCATGAACTAATTCTTCTATATATGTTTGATTATTTTAGGATACAGAGAATTGATCTTTGACCGATCATTTGTCTTCTTATGGAAGAGGATGTGAGCGCTTTGGACGAAGATATATCAACTTTATCCATGGAGATGGACTCAATGATATTGTTATTACATGTGCGATTGATTCATGATCATGATTTTTTTTTTTGTGGGTGGTCTTGCACATATTGTTATTTATTAGTGTCTTCTGCTCTTTTCGTATCTTTTGCTCTTTTTCATTTTCATCTATGGTGTAAGCTTTATAGTTCTTACTTTCATCTTGTTTTTGGACCAAATTTGGCTCTTTAACAAACGATTGTGTTATTTTGTGTGTATTGGTTTAGTTTATATCATTCTGTTGATGGAAAAAATTGAATTTATGTATGGGTTTTCAGGATAGCTCTAACGCTCTATTTCCTCTATGAAATGTCTCATCTTAGTTCGCTTGAAAACAATAGTATAATCCTCTAGCTTATTGTTATGTAGTATCTCTTATGTTTAGAGCATTGGATTTGTTTAAAGTGCTCTTAACGAGGACCTTTAATCTGTTTTTCTTTTTTGTTTAAGTTCTCTGTTTTTCAGAATTCCTTCTTCTGTTTTTGCAACATGAAACATCAATACCCAACATCCAGCACTCCTTGAAAATTCAGGAAGGATTTCACGAAGTTCAAGAAAGCTTTCCTTCCTGAATTTCAGGATGACCTTCATAAAATGAACTTAAAGGATGAATAATCAAGAGAACACTAAATAATTTTGGCTTCTTGGTTTTTTTGTCCTTTTTTGTATGTTGGTGTTTAGTTTGCTACTAGTTTTAGGACTCACTAAAAATCTTCATAATTTCTTAATTCTTGATCATATTTCAACATGTTGTTACTAACTTACATCTCTAATTCTTGATCGTGAAATACAGGTAAGCTTTCTTAAACTTCAGGATGACTTTCATAAAAAGTTTGGATTTTAGAATGAACTTCATAAAAATTCTAGATATTGGTAAGCACCCAAATATGCATAAAATTGGTATCATTACCCTTCACTTATAGAGTAATCTTTACATATTGAGGCAAAACATCAAAAAAAGATTTAGAAACACAATTATTTTAATTTTGGAAGTATTCAATCATGTTTATGAAGGAAACCTTAAATTTCAGGATAGCCTTCATAAATATTTATGAAGACACAAAATCAAATTGTTACTCTTCTATATCTAGATAAAATATCAAGAAATGCACACAAAAAAAAAATCAAATCTCTCGCTAAAAATAGAGTATGTGATACACTAAAGCAAAAAAATAAAATTAATATTCAAAAACTCATATTTTTTTAAATTTAGGAAGAAATTCATAATGTTTAGGAAGACATCCATATAATTTAGGAAGATGTTCATAAAAATTCATAAACACAAAAATGATGATGACAAAAACCAGAAGATCTTTCCCCATTGTACTATGCCTTATCAACATTACTATCAAACTCCATAACTGATGAAGTACAAGTCGAAGAACATACTACTATGATAAACCAAGATTAAGAGGAAAAATAAATGAGTAATCAGTGAGAACGTGTCCACCGATTCCATCACGGAACTCCAACACCATAACCTTAACATACAGAAAACCACACCGTGAGAAATAAATAATGTAAGAAGAAAATATTAATCCAAGCTGAAATTTTGATCTAAAGGAGGTCATTAAAACAGTTCTCATGACATAGTATAGAACATCAAAAACTCCAAGTGTAGTGGTTGTGTATAAATTATAGACCTGAAAGGAAGCATCTTGAAGAGTGTGAGCAGCTGAGATTCCACCAAAACCACCTCTGATGAAAATCACCAATGTGGACCTTGTCTTAACTGTTCAAATCCAAAAAACTAACAATTAAAATTATACCCTCACCACTATCCCTAGAAAAGCTTAATACTTGATTTGTTTACCTGAAAATGACCAACCGTAAAAGATTAGTTACTCTACTCCGTTGACCAGACGATGTTCCTTCTCATTTGTCTCTGTTTCATTTCTTCATCCCTAACGTCTTCTTCACTTTACTCATAGTTGTTTGGCATCATAGATCTATGAAGCTTGTTGCCTTGTACAGGAGCATCACCGTTGTTGCCTTGGACATAAGCATCGTCAGATCCAGATACATTGATGACTTTGGAACGGCCATTGTTATCGATCTTGATATGTAATTGGACAGATTCATCAACATCGAGGCTTCGAAAATCCTTAGATCTGATGGTGGAGTGGTGATTGAAGAGTTTGTCTCCGCCACTAGAACTCACCAGAGAAAATGGAGCAAGCGGACGAAGACTATAGAGATAGACAATTAAAGAAGTAGAGAACAAAATTGCAAAAACGTCAAGCTGTTCAAATGGATTCGATGGTAGAACTCGTCAGAGAGATCAAAGCTTCTCGAACCACCTGTAATTGTTGCAGTTGTTGATGTTGTTCTTTAAGAGACGAGGAGGAGCTCGTGACTCGTGAGAACCGGAGCAATTTCCAAAAAAATTATAATTAATTTTATTATTTTCTAATCAATTCAATAATGCTACTTTTGGAATATTTAACAATGTGTGTTAATCTTGGAAAAAAAACTTAGATATGAGCTATTTAAGGATATTTCTCTTTAAATTATCTTGTTTTATTTTAACCAAATCAAACCCGGTTATCATCACCACCGAAATTTGATGTTGTCCTGTGAAGAAATTTCCGATAAACTTTCTCAATCCAACAAGCCAATTCTCAATCTCATTTTTATACACTTTCCATAGCTTCCTCGACACAGCGTTCACCCACTCCACCGATACATTCCTTTGCAAATCCTTCTCGAGGAACAAGGAGAAGATGGTGCGATGGTGGCCTGGGAACATGTGGCCATGGTTTTGCTCCTCGTTGGCTTCCATCTCCACGACTCACCTGTTTCCATCTCCACGACTCACCTGTTTCTCTCTACTTTTTTTTTTTTTTTTTTTTTTTAGTTTCTCAAAAGCAACACCAACGAAAGGGTAGAATAGAAATAAAATACAAATACAAACTCGATGGATTATTCAACCAGCTGGATCCGAGCTTTATTCAGTAACGGATCTTCTATAAATTTACTAAACTTTTTCTGAAATTAAAATTGTTTTGTTCCTCCCGTAACCACATAACACCAGTACACCACTATTGAAATAAACCCAAACTATAGATTTGTCTACTCAAATTTTCAGTTTGATTTAGGTTTTCAAATTCTCTACAAAATCAAAGTCTGAATTTTAAATGTATGTAAATTTGAAGAAGTTGTTATCGGGTGATAACCGGTTTGATTTTGGTTTGATCCGGTTCAAAGAAAACAATATAGTTAAAAAAAACTAATTATTAATTTTAAAATAGATGATAAGGATAAATTTAGAATTTTAATTTTGTTTTGAAAATGCGAGTATGAAAATAGTAACATTTATATTTTTGGATATTAATTAATAGAGATATTTTTTCCAATAGAAATAAATCAAATATTAAATGTCTAAATAAAAATTAAATGATGGTTTTTTAAACTTTTTCCCTATATATTTTAGTTTAAGTTAGTAAATATCATTTTTTTTTGGTTCAACTAGGTAATGTCCCGCGCAAATGCGCGGATTGTTGTATAATAGAATATATTAATATATTTAAATTTATTTGATAATCATAAAAAGAACTTAACAAATTAATTTAAATGTCACTAACTTTTTTCACATTTTTATTTATTCAAATTATACAATATTAAAATATATAAACTATTTAAATATAATCATATATACATTATACATATCTCTTAAAGTAATTTGTTTTTGATTGTTCAACTTTGATAGTAATTTTCAAAAGTATTTTTGAGAATTTGAGTTAATAAATATTATTAATAAAAATAAAATTTTACTATGTGAATTAAATATATAATTTAAGCTTTTCATATAAACTAACACATAACCTAAAGCATTTAATAATTAAAAACTAAACTATTTTGAAAGTAAAAAAAAATGTATATTTCCTAAAAAAATCATATGAAGTGCAATCAAAATTTTAAAATACGATTTTTTATATATTCCCCTTAGTTTAAGATATATTGCTAGGTTTAGTTATAATTTTTAATTCTTGTGATAAAAGATAGATAGAAAAGAAAAAATCAATTTGTTTTTTTTATATAGAAAAATATTTAAAGTACATATTTTAATTAAATTAAAAAAAGTTGTCAAAAAACAAGAATTAAATTAAAAATAGTGATTTTTCTATAATTATATGTTAAATCCCAAACTGAATATAATGATTATTATTCTAAAATAAATGTGTTACAATTTTGTTGGATGTAAGTGAGAGTTAAGAAAAATTAATTTGATAATTATATAACAAATTTTTATATTCCCCTGAATTTAAGTTATATTGCTAGGCTTAGTTTTAATTTTTCATCCTTGTAGTAAAAGCTAGAAAGAAAACAAATACAAATTGGTTTTTTATATAGCAAAATCCTTAAAGTACATATTTGAATTAAATTTAAAAATAATGATTTTTATACAATTATATGTTGAATCACAAACTAAATATAATGATGAGTATTCTAAAATATATTTATTACAATTTTGTTGGAGGTAAGAGAGAGGTAGGTTGATTTGATAATTATATTACAAAAATTTATTTCATGAGAACATTTCAAATTTTAAGAATAAAATAAATATACATGAATTTGTAAGAACTAATCAAACATCTAAAGTAAAGAATTAAGATGTTTTCTTTAGTTTGATTCTCTTATTATGAGATGGTTATAACCAAAATATTATTATGGTCATCAAAATTTTATTATACCTATTAGAATACATATGTATTTTTAATCAAAATAATATAAGAAAACAAAGAAAAAAAGAAGTACATAAAACAAAGAAACAATAAAATTCAAAACAATATTATATAAAATATATAGTAAACAAAAAATATAATCAACCTCTTAATTGAGTTTTTTCAACCTATGCAAGAACATTATTAAAAAACAAAGAAAATATTTAGGATTTGGGAAATGGTGGAGGAGAATGTGAGAATGGTTATTTATAGGATAAAAGATGATGAAAGTTATATTTCTAAAATAATTAAATTGGAAGAGTTACAATTATAATTAATAGTGTGTTTAAATGAAAATGAATGAAGAAGAAAAAGTGAGAAAACGGCCAATTCCCCCATGAACTTAGTTACTTTATCGTATTCATACACAGAACTTTGAATCGTGCCTATAACCACATAAACTTAACTTAAATTTGAATTTTCCACATGAACTATCTAAAATCGGTCAAAACCAACAAATCGACAAACGATGTTGCTGTTCTGTTAACAGATGCTGACTAGGATGTCGTGTTTGCAGTTTAAAATGCCACGTAATATCATGAAACGACGTCGTTTCAATTATTAAAAAAACTAAGACAAAATCTACCAAAATTGGTCTCGAACCCACAACCTAACAGTCAATTGACTTAACTCAGAACCACCTGAGCCAAGAAAACTTTTCTTACCAATGAGTTACGAGTTATACATAAAACTACAAAAACACTTTTTCTCTCTCCGATTTTCTCTGCAATTATCTTTGTACTTGAATGGCTCTCATTATGAATATATGAATCCTTGTTCCAGCTTTAATCTATGGCCTTTAAAAATTTTCCCCTTTTACAATTTGATCTGAATCAATAAGTTCTCCTTTGGATCGATTTCTTAGGCTTTACAAGCAGATTCAGAGTCTTGTAGAAGCTGGGTTGTGGAGGAAAAAAAGATTTTGCAATTATAGATTTATATGATTTCGGCCTGGGTAATGTAATTGATGGAGGCTCGTCGTATAGACGATTAGACGGGAGAAGAAGAGAAACTTCTTTTTTTTAGGTTTTGTTATTTTCATCTAGGAAAAAAGATACTCAGCTACACGAAGTATTGTTCAATACATTACACATCCCAACTTTAAAAATGTATTGCCAACTACACGAACTATATGTATTTCATGGTCACATATACCAACTATATGATGACATGTGCTCAACATCACAACTATCTTATTCCGGTACACCGTTCATCAGAATCCGGGGTTGACCAGCGTTGACCAATGTTGACCAATAAAAATATGTAATTTTTTTTTGTTTTAATGTTAGAAACCAAACAAAAAAAATTAGTTGAATTATTTATGAATCATTTATAGTGTTTTATAATGTAAAACATATATGGATCCAAAATAAAGATATATTGTATATAATTCCATTAATTTAGTCTTATGATAGTTATCTTTTTCAATTTCAAAACTTAACTGAAATTGAAATAAAAATCATTCATAAGATATTAAAACTTAAATTCAAACCAGATTATCTTGTTATAATAAATCAAATAAGAAAACTATTTATTTTAACTTTATTAATTTAAAAACATCAACTTCTTACTTAATTTATCTAAATATAAAATTAATATTATTTAATATTCTCAACCGCAACAAATATTTCTACAACAAAAATACTTAGAACCAAACCCAATACATATCAAAATCATTAGAATTATTGAAAAATGTTATATACTCATGGTAAATAAAAATTTTAATATCTGAAAAAATTATTAATGATTTTTCATTTCACTTTTATTAATTTTTGCAATATAAAATATATTATATATCTGTTAATTCATCCATTCTTATAATAGTTAGTTTTTTTTTCCATTGCAATTTAAAACATCAACTTATTATTTGATTTATTTAAATACAATGTTTTTTGTTGTTTAATAAAAGAAATATATTTGATTGTAAACAACAAAAACACACAATATTTATTTTTAATAAATAGAAGATCCAAAAAATTGAGTTTGCAAAACAATATATTTGACTGTAGAAATATTAATATATACATATATAATTAATATATATATATATATATATATTCAAAATAATTATTAATAATTTTTATTTAATTATTAGTTTAGCTTCAAAATTAAAATTAATAATTATAAGAATGAATACATTAAAGATGGAAACAACTTTTTTTTTGGTTTCTAATATTAAAAAAGCATATTTTTATTGGTCAACATCGGTTAACACCGGTCAATACTAGTCAACATCGGATTCTGATGAACAGTGTACCGGAATAAGATGGTTGTGATGTTGAGCACATGTCATCATATAGTTAGTATATGTGACTATGCAATACATATATTTCGTGTAGTTGGCAATACATTTTTAAAGTTGGGATGTGTGGCCATGTATTGAACAATACTTCGTGTAGCTGAGTATCTTTTTTCCTTTCATCTATTGCAAAGAAGATATAAATCTGTTTCTGCATTGTATTGTGACGAAGTTACTTTGATTCAGTTGGCTTTGTGATGATATAAGTAAGAGGTCGGGTGTTCGAATCTAGAAACATGAATATTTTTGTCTTAGTTTTTTTTGATAATTGAAACGACGTCGTTTCATGATATTACGTGGCATTTTAAACTGCATTAATATATATGAATTGGCCGTTTTCCCAAGTTCACCAATAACCTACGTCGTTCCATGATATTACGTGGACTCAAAGTTTTGTGCATGAATACGATAAAGTAACTAAGTTCATGAGGGAATTGGCCGTTTTCCCAAGAAAAAGTCAATACACTATGTAATTTCAGTTGCAATTTAGTAATAAATAATAAATTTATAGTATGTATTAATATATATAAATAATGTGTTGTTTAATTAAAAATAAATATTAAATTTATAAAAATTAAATAAAAATCAATCAATAAGGAAAAACCAAAAACTTACTTTACGTAAAAACATCACTTTGATTTGATCACCAAATAAAAATGACGCAAACTCAAGAAAAAGCGAGAAATCCCATCACGCATAGTAGTCATACTCCGAGAAGAAGACAGACAAACACCAAATTGGGCGCGTGATAGCACACGCGCACTGCAGCTGGCAACAGCCAACTTCCCTCTTACATTCTCTCCTTTAAAACCTCTCTCTCTCTTCCTCACTTAATCAAATCACACTTCACTCCTTTTTAACCTCAGCCAACAACAATGTCGTCTCCGGCGACTCTCTCCTTCTTCTTCACCCTCTTCTCCTTCTTCTTCCACATCTCTTCTTCTCTCGATACAACCAACATCAACAACAAACACACAACTGTTAACTCCTTAAACATCCCTTCCCCCAACGCGGCGGCGGAGATCGAGCTTATTAACCCTAAGCTCCCGCCGCGGAGCCTCTCCCTCACATCCTCCAAAAAATTCGAAGGATCCTCCGATTTAATCCACCTCCGTTACCACATGGGACCTGTCCTCTCATCATCACCGATCAACATCTACGTCATCTGGTACGGACGCTGGACTCGTCCATACAAATCCCTAATCAGAGACTTCCTCAACTCAATCTCCGACGCCAAAGCACCTTCCCCTTCCGTCGCGCAGTGGTGGCGCACCGCTTCACTCTACACAGACCAAACCGGAGCAAACGTCTCCAGATCCGTATTAATCGCCGGAGAATACTCCGATTCGAAATACTCCCACGGAAACCACCTGACTCGTCTCACGATCCAGGACGTCATCGCCTCCGCCGCGAGATCAGCTTCTTTCCCGGTGGATCATAAGAACGGTATGTACCTTGTTCTGACGTCACACGACGTCACGATGCAAGACTTTTGCCGCGCCGTGTGCGGGTTCCACTACTTCACTTTCCCGTCAATGGTTGGTTACACGATGCCTTACGCTTGGGTTGGTCAGTCCGGTAAACAATGCCCCGAGGTTTGCGCTTACCCGTTCGCTTTACCGGGTTATATGGGACACGGCGGTCCCGGTGAGCTCCGGCCACCTAACGGAGAGACAGGAGTCGATGGGATGGTTAGTGTGATTGGTCATGAGTTAGCTGAAGTTGTTTCGAATCCGTTGATTAACGCTTGGTACGCCGGAGAAGATCCGACGGCGCCGACGGAGATTGGGGATTTGTGTGAAGGGTTGTACGGAAGCGGCGGAGGAGGAGGGTATATTGGTCAAGTTATGAGAGATAGGGAAGGGAAGACTTATAATATGAATGGTAAAGGAGGAAGGAAGTTTTTGGTTCAATGGATTTGGAACCCTAATTTGAAAGCTTGCTCTGGTCCCAACTCTGTGGACTAAAATCACACACGAAGAAGGTGATAAATTAAGTGGTTAATCACTCTAAGATAATGATGAAATAACTTGTTTTGTTTATTATTAGTAGAATTTTTAGGCTAGTACTACAGTTTTTTGTAACATTTATTTACTTTTTGATTATATATATACTGTTTTTTGTTTGTGTTTTTTGAATGAATCTTGATTTTTTTTTTCACACTCACTTTTTTTTTTTGTTTTGTTTATTTCAACACTATTGGTAATGTTTATGTACACTTTGGGAAGTGAAAAAGTTTAAATTCAAATTCTTTTAAGATATTTTGTTTCTGGCTTTCTGCATTATTTTTAAATAGGAATCGGTGTTTCAATAAATGTAAGTGTACGATAACGATAACTTTAGTTGGACTCTTTTTCAGTATTTATGGAAAAGACAAAATAATAAGTAGTACTGTATTTAAAAGGTTTCGTTGGATTGAGAGAACACTGACATGATATACAGAAAACGAATCTTAATACTCTCTTACAAAGGTTGTAATAAGATTCTTAATTAATCATTTAGTTGTGTAGTTAGATTTAGCTGTCGGATTATCTATCAAAGCAGCAAATTCATATTTAGATGTGGACGGTTTATATGAAAACAAAGAAAATGGTCTATAATTACTTGTACTCTATGTTCGATGAACTCTTAGTTACACAATTTTTTTTTACACAAACTGAACTTTCATATCACAACAAGTTTACAACGTATAGAATCAAATACAATACAATTGTTTATACCCATATACAATTTAAATTTCGATGAAAGAATGAAATATGACATCACTATTCATAAATGAAATATGTTATGTCTCTTTTCATGAATTTTTCATTAGCTATCATCTTTAGTTGAAAGTCCAAAATACAATCCGCATTACTTTTATTAATATAAACAACTGTGATCTTATTTCCTATGGATACACAAATGTATTCAAATTATCTCTAAACTATATATATATATATATTTAAACTACACTAAATATATTATTGAAGTTAGGAATCAAGCCTCTTTACATTGTTAAAATAAGTAACTGTGGTTTAAATTGGCTATTCTTTTTTTTTTTTAAACAAAGTTTTTGAAAGTACATTTATTCGATCGAGTTTTCAAATATATGTATAGTTTAAAGACGAATTTAATCTTTATAATAAATAAGAAAGCAGTTCAAAAATGGTCGAGGGGGACCATGACTAAAGGACATTCGAACAATTTTTTTTTGCTATTTAATAAAAAGAACTTTTTTAAGGTCTAATTTCTGGAAAAATAAATTCATGTTCCTTTTTGCATGAGTGTTTAATAAACATATATATATATATATATATATATATATAAATTGGTTATCAACACCAATAATATTTATATATTAGGTCTTTTTTCTTATAATTAGATTGGAGTGCCTCCCATACTTTTGTGAGGCCATGCTTCTCTTACTTACCTTAGTGTGTGGCAATGTAATAATAAAGGTAAGGAAAAGGACTTTCAAGACAACATTTTGCTAGTGGAAGAGACAATATTGAGAGTGTGTTTGTGAAGGACAGCTAAGATTGTGACCCCATTTTGAAACTACAATCATTACTTATGTCCATGGAAACTGCATTTATTACCTCGACCCTTTTCTATTTTCTTGCCTTTTTCACCTCATTAGCTATTATCTATCTCAGATTTTTTTGAGCATAAATCATTGACATTATAGATAATTGATGTTTTAGGCAACTCTCATGTTGAAATGTTTATCATTCCATCTTAGCTAAGAGTCTTTTGACTTATGCAAAAGTCATGTAAAAAGTAGGCCAAAACTTGCCGACCATATTGCTGCGGATGCTAACCATTTAATTTCGGAATGCACGTAGCTCACATATGCAAGCTTCACGAGATAGTCATATCCGCATAATTGTGGGTTTTAAAAATGAAAATATTTTTTGTTACATTAAAATTTTAATGGATTATTTTATGAACTAATTTATTTTATAATTATTTTTTATAAATTATATATCACACTTATAGGATGGAAGTATATAGAAATAACAACATGTGATGTTTCACACTAATCACCGTTCTTAATAATATAGATATAACTGATCAAACTTAAATTTAAAGATTTAACAATTTACTTTAGACAATAATGATGAGCAGAAATTAGGTAATTTTCGGTGATCAAAGTTGAAGTTTATATTATTTAATCATTATATAATTTTTTTTATTAATAATGACACTGAAATCAATTTTATGTTACCCTTTTAAAATATGGGCTAAGTAGATATATTATTAGTTTAACTTTAAACTAAACTATGTAACACCCCAAATGTAAAATTGAAGAAATAAAGATTTTACATAAAGATCGGGGTGAATTAGGTGAGTGACCAAAATAAAAAAAGTATAGAAGAATATAGCAGTATAATTTAAAAAATTAGAAAAACAGGATTAGGATAGAGTAAAATTACCAATTTAGTGTTTGTGGTAGTGAAGGGCAGTGGAAGCTGATCAAGAGGTGGTGGCTGGAGGCCGACGGCCGGAGGAGGTGTCCGGTGGCCGGTGGCCGGAGGTCACCGGATGTCGTCGGAGTTCACTGGAAAATGTCGCCGGAAAATATCACCGGAAAATGTCGCCGGATGTCGCCGGAGGTCGGAGGTTGCCGGAGGTCTGAGGTCGGAGGTCGCCGGAGTTCGCCGGAGGCCGGAGATCGCCGGAGTTCGCCGGAGGCCGGAGATCGCCGGTGGTCGGAGGTCGCCGGAGTTCGCCGGAGTTCGCCGGTGGTCGGAGGTCGGAGGTGGCCGGCGGTGGTGGTGGCTAGAGGAAAACTAAACCCTAGAAGATTACATTGGGAACTCAAGTGGTAATGGTTAGGCCTAGTGATGGTGATAAAGAGGTGGTGGCAAGGAAGTAAAAGGGATGGTGGTGACCTAGAGACAAAGGTTAAAATAGGATATATTATAGTTTATACAGGGTATATTAGCTTTGAATGGTTAGAGTAGTTAGAGTAGTTAGTTCTTGAATTATAATTTTTTTGTTAGTCATACAATGCAATTCCCCTAAAGATTGATTGTATTTGACCAAGGAAAAAAAAGATAACTTCTTTAAAAGTCCAATGCCATTTTATGATGGGAACTAGTGTTGGCCCAAATATACATTAAGATCATCAAACAAAAGCCCACTTTGGATAAACCATCTCTCGATGTTACTTTTTTTTTCTTTCTTTAAGACATTAGATTCATGAATGTGTTATACGCATTTAGAAATAAACTAAATGGAACACTAAATTGTTGGAAACGTTTAAATATCGTGATCAACAGCGTATGAGAGTTTGAACTTTGAAGCATTACAGTTTCAAACTATAAATGGAATACCAAAACTAAACCGGTTTAGTCATGTACCATTAGATTGATAAAACAAGAAAATGAAAACTTCAAATTTAGTTTTCCACTTCTTCTGTATTTATATACTTTAAGCACATCAAGTTTTAATTTTATTTCTTATAAATTGTTCTCCAGAAAAATCAGGATCCTTTGACCCACCGACGGATTACGCGTGAGAGGGCTGCCATGCCTTACATTAGAGTCGTGTTCATACTATATTATAATTAATAAAAATGGGCATATGATTTACGTTTCATCTTAATTTTTTTTTATTTTTAAAACAATAATCTTAAACTAAGTGCGTACAGGACAATAATCTTAATTTGTTAAATTAAGTGTACACGTGCACGTTTGTTTTGTAGTATGTTGTTCTTCCAAAAAAAAAAAAAATGGGTTCAATTAGAAAAAAAAAAAAACTACATCGACATTGCTAAATTTGATTTACGAAATTAGACTCTTTACTAAGATTAGACTCTTTACAAAATTAGACTTTTTTCTACGTTAGACTCTTTACTTTCTAAATTTGATGTACAAAATTTAGATCAGACTATGTCTATACGACTAATAATTTTATATGTCTTGCAATCATGATAATAGTTTTTACATATAATACACGAAATCACAGTAGACACTAAACACTCAAATCAAACTTTAGATAGAAAACAAGAAACAAATTATGCATAAGAAAAAGGCCTTTACACACAACAAAATCAGTGACAATGGTGAATCAACTTTCATAAAACCTTTTTTCTTGAGTAGTTTTCATCTTTTCACATTCACATCAAAGTTCAAAAGCACTAATTAAAACGCCAACATCACGTCCATGAATGAACTCTTGACAAATATTTGTTTTTTTCTTATCTATCCGTATGCAAACCAACATATTAAGTCTCGGGGTCATGGTCCTATACTTTTAACCAAAAAGATGCCGTGAAAGAAAAATCTATAAATAGATTACCAAAAATGAAGAGCTATTCATCTTTTATTGAATGGGAAACTTTACCATTCATTTTTTTAATATCTATATAAAGAAAATAAATGAATGTCATCGACAAATATTGAAAGAGCTTACATCATCAAACAATACTGTTTTTGACTATAATTTCAAGAAAATGAATATGTTTTTCTACTTTCACGTTTTAATATTAATACTAATATTACTATATGAATCTTGAGTAGGTTAAAAGGTGAAAGTAAAATAAATTTCAAAGAGATAGTGACTTGGTTGAAAAGTAAAAATAAAGTTTCAAAAATGAAGAAAAATACAGAGGATTAATTTGTATTTTCTCATTATTTGGTAGTCTCATCATGGAAACATTTTTTCTCTAGAGTTGACTTGGACCTCAAAACTAAAAAGTAAAAACCACTCTTTCTTCCTCAAATCCTTGCACCACCATTCTTGTAAAGACTTAGTCTTCTCTGTCATCTCTCTTCAATGCTCTCATGATAACAAAACAAACTCTCTCTCTCACCACAAATTCTATAACAATAAATAAAATTTGTCAGAGAAGAAATTTCGTCGAATTGAAAAAGAAAAGAATAAAAAAGTTATCTTTTTCTTCTTCTTCTAATCATTCACACCCAATTTAAACGATACCTGTCCGATCTCTATCCATCAATATTTTCTTGTAAAGTACTCTGTTTTAGCTTCACACGCCATTTTTTTTTTCTTTCTTTCTCTTTGACTTCATATTAATAATCATGCCTGACAAAGAATTGTATTTGATTGTTTAAGATTTACAGATACTTGTATTTATTTTGCTAGAGGGTAACATAAAGGGTTTGGCTTTAATTTTTCTTTTGTTTGGGATGGGACTTTGCTGGAGCTCTTCATCTGATTCTTCTCCTCCAACAACAACACCTACCTCTACTGGTAACATCAGTTCAGGTTTGTTCTCTCAATCTACTGAATTCCTCATCTGGATTTGGTTCAAACTTGCGTGATACGTTGTACTTGTTTGTTTGATGCATAAAGGTTACGTTTTTACGTCTCTGTGTATGGTTTTAGCCTTTGTTAATTGGATTTGAGAGTGTTCTTTTGGTGTTATCTCATATGGGTTCTCTGAAAGTTTCGACCTTTTGATTAAAAGACTGTGCTTTTGCTGTTTGTGATTCTGTTATGTGACTCTTGTGTTTTGGGGCTTGACTTTGTTTTGCCTATGGTTATAATTGGAAGTAGGGGCTTTGAAGTCATCAAACAACACGACGACTACAGCAACATCAAGGGGAAGTAACATATCTAGCAATAGTGGGTTCTCTGTGACAAGTGGTGACGATGCTTATCCCGAAGGTCAGATACTTCCCATTCCGAATTTGAGGATATTCAGCTTAGCAGAACTTAGAGCTGCAACAAGGAATTTCAAGTCTGAGAATGTTCTTGGAGAAGGAGGATTTGGGAAAGTCTTTAAAGGCTGGCTTGAAGATAAGACGCCTGGGAAACAAAGCAATGGAACCGTGATTGCTGTTAAGAAACTAAATGCTGAAAGCTTCCAAGGATTCGAGGAATGGCAAGTGAGTAGAGTCATGGGATTGTAGTTTTCTTTAATATGCAATGTGGAGTTTCTTTTGTTTGTTTACTGTATGGATTCTTACTTGGCTTTTGTGCAGTGTGAGGTAAATTTTCTTGGGAGGGTCTCTCATCCGAACCTAGTGAAACTATTGGGATACTGCTTGGAAGGTGAAGAGTTACTTCTTGTGTATGAGTTTATGCAGAAAGGGAGTTTAGAGAATCATCTCTTCCGAAGTAAGAACCTTCTTTAATCAGAATCTTCTTCTTTTACATACACTAACTCATCTCAATGGGATGACTCACCATTTCGTATGGTTTGAAATTGCTTTTATTCTTCCAGGGGGGTCTTCTGTTCAGCCGCTCTCATGGGAGATAAGGCTTAAAATTGCAATAGGAGCAGCTAAAGGATTAGCGTTCCTGCACGCTTCAGAGAAGCAAGTAATTTATAGAGACTTCAAAGCTTCAAACATTCTACTTGATGGGGTAAGTAAAATACTGATTGCTTATGGATTTGATGTTATAGCAAATCATCAAGCATGGTATTCAACTAGTTTTGTTCTTGACGCAGTCATATAACGCAAAGATATCAGATTTTGGATTGGCGAAATTAGGTCCTTCCGCTAGTCAATCTCATATCACAACACGAGTTATGGGTACACAAGGTTATGCAGCTCCAGAGTATGTTGCTACAGGTACTACAATGTCTTGTCTTCTTCTTGGTGCAATGCGTGGTGCTTTTGGTTTTCATCACAACACAGGTTATGTGAACATGTTGGCTGGTTTTAACAGGTCACTTGTATGTAAAGAGCGATGTTTACGGGTTTGGCGTTGTCTTGGCTGAAATCTTAACTAGTTTACATGCGCTTGATCCTACTCGTCCTACCGGACAACACAATCTAACCGAATGGATCAAGCCTCATCTATCAGAAAGAAGAAAACTAAGAAGCATAATGGACCCTCGTCTAGAAGGAAAGTACCCTTTCAAATCAGCTTTCCGAGTCGCTCAACTGGCTCTAAAATGCCTTGGACCCGAACCTAAGGACCGTCCGTCCATGAAAGAAGTTGTGGAATCGCTTGAACTCATTGAAGCTGCTAATGAGAAACCGTTGGAGCGAAGGACCACTAGAGCTGCTTCCCCATCCGTCCGTCAACAACAAGGCCATTATCGCCCGCAACATCTCTCTTCATTTCGTCCTAGGCATACCATGGCTCGCGCTCGCTAGTGTTTTTTTCAAGACACGAGATTCTTTTTTTCTTTTTTTTTTTTTTTCTAGTTTTGTATTTGTAAAAGAGATCATCAGAACCCATTCGTATGTATTTACTACATCTACATGGAACAACCAAAGATAGAGAAAAACAAAACTTATGTTCTACTTGTACCTGTACTAGTATGTAGTGTTTGCTGTGTGTAATATAATTACTTAAAACGGTTAAACCAAATTATGAAAATGTTATTCAGAAAAACCATTTTTTCACACAACTCTGCTGTGAAAGCTTGAAACTTTCGGTTTGGTATAATGGGAACACACTTGTGTTCAAAGCTAGAAGCTTTGTCATCAAAAATTAAGCAAGCTTCCGTTAATGGAAGATGGCGGGAAGTGCTCACTGGGTATTCGGAGATACATAGAGCTGGAATTCAATTTAACGATCCTTTCGTTTTCCCCATCGTTTTCAAAGCTTGTGCTAAGCTCTCATGGCTGTTTCAAGGTAAGTGTATCCAAGCGAGTCTGTTGAAGAGAGGGTTTGAGTCTTTTGTTTCTGTGGGGAACTCGATTGCTGATTTCTACTTGAAATGTGGAGACTTGAGCTCTGCGATACGAGAATTTGATTGTATGACTTGGAGAGATTCTATTTCTTGGAATGTTATAGTTTTTGGCCTTCTCGATCATGGTTTTGAGGAAGAAGGGTTAAGGTGGTTTTCGACATCGAGAGTTTGGGGTTTTGAGCCTAATGTATCAACATTGGTTCTTGTGATTCATGCGTCTCGTAGTTTACGATTGGATGGTGAGGAGGTTCATGGCTACGTGATCCGTAGTGGGTTTTGTGGGATTCCGTCTGTTCAAAACTCGATCTTGTGTAGGTACTCAGAGTGTGATCCCTCAAGTGCACGTAAACTGTTCGATGAAATGTCTGAAAGAGATGTTATTTCATGGAGTGTGGTTATTCGAAGTTATGTGCAAAGCCAGGAACCTGTTTTGGGATTGAAGTTGTTTAAAGAGATGGTTCGTGAGGCGAAAACAGAGCCTGATTGTGTAACTGTGACAAGTGTTCTCAAGGCTTGTGCGGTTTTGGAGGATATTGATGTGGGGAGATCAGTTCATGGATTTTCGATACAGAGAGGTTTTGATTTGGTAGATGTGTTTGTGCGCAATTCACTCATTGATATGTATTCCAAAAGGATTTGATGTTGATTCAGCATTTAGAGTGTTTGATGAAACCACTTGTCGAAACATTGTTTCATGGAATTCGATTTTGGCTGGGTTTGTACATAACCAAAGGTATGATGAGGCTGTTGAGATGTTTCGTTTGATGGTCAAAGAGGCGGTTGAAGTAGATGAAGTTACTCTCGTGACGCTTCTCCAGGTTTGCAAGTTCTTTGAGCAGCCATTGCCCTGCAAGTCAATACATTGCGTGATGATCAGGCATGGATATGAGTCTAATGAAGTGGCTTTGAGTTCTTTGATTGATGCATATACAAGCTGCAGTCTTGTTGATGATGCAAGAACAGTGCTTGATTTGATGATCTACAAGGATGTGGTGTCATGTAGCATACTGATCTCAGGATTAGCCCGTTCTGGCCGACCCTATGAAGCAATCTCAATCTTCTGTCAGATGAAGGATAAGCCCAATGGAATCACTGTCATAAATCTTCTTAACGCATGCTCAGTTTCAGCAGACTTGAGAAAATCCAAATGGGCTCATGGAATTGCTATCCGGAGAGGCTTAGCCATCAGTGACATCTCAGTTGATACCTCTATTGTTGACGCATATGCAAAGTGTGGTGCCATTGACATGGCGAGAAGGGCATTTGATCAAATCCCTTCGAAAAACGTCGTGTCTTGGACCGTGATCATATCAGCATACGCTATTAACGGTTTACCGGAAAAAGCATTGGCATCGTTCGAGGAAATGAAACAAAAAGGTTACACACCTAACGATGTGACATATCTGGCAGCTTTATCAGCGTGTAATCATGGAGGATTGGTAGAGAAAGGTCTTATGGTCCTCAAATCAATGGTAGAAAATGATCACAAACCTTCGTTGCAACACTACTCTTGCATTGTGGACATGCTTAGCCGAGCTGGAGAGATTGATACAGCGATGGAATTAATCAAGAACCTTCCAGAAGACGTTAAAGCCGGAGCTAGTGCTTGGGGAGCAATTCTTAGCGGTTGCAGAAACCATTTGAAAAAAGGGATCATTACCTTAGAGGCAGCAGCTGAGGTTCTTGAACTCGAGCCCTTGTGTTCTTCAGGGTATTTGCTTGCGTCAAGCGCGTTTGCTGCTGAGAAATCATGGGAAGATGTAGCAATCATGAGGAGGTTAGTGAAGGAGAGAAAGGTTCGTGTCGTTGCAGGTTATAGCATGGTTCTTGAAGGAAGCAGCATAGCTAGGAGGTTTCTGGCTGGAGACAAGTTAAGCCAGAGTGATTCTGAGTTAAACGATGTCGTTCAGAGTCTTCATAGATACATGAGGTTAGACGACACAACAGAACGGAGAAACATAGGCCCGTTGGGCCTCTGCGATTGACCCGACCCTTATTTCCTAGCTCTGACTGTCAATCCGACCCGCCCTAACCCGACCCGACCCGGTTCGTTGCTGAAACAGAAGAAGTCTTTTGTTTCGTTCTCGTCGTAATCTGCTGAGTTTATATCCCTTCCCTCAAGAAATCTACCGAACCGACTTGTAGCTTTGTGTCTTCTCAATCTTTGTCCAATTTTTTTTTATCTAGGGTTAGGGCTCCTGATCGATTTGGCGAGCTCTGCGATTTGTTGAACTAAATAGGATCCGGAAATTAAAAATGGGTGGAGAGGGAGATTCGAGTCAGCCGCAGACTGGTGAAGGAGGAGCTGTGACTGTGAACATCAGGTGCTCCAACGGCACGAAATTTAATGTGAAGACGAGTCTCGAATCGACGGTGGAGTCTTTCAAAGAGTTGGTGGCTCAGAGCAGCGATGTACCAGCCAATCAGCAGCGCTTGATTTATAAAGGTCGGATCCTCAAGGACGATCAGACTCTCCTAAGCTATGGTAATTTTCTTACTATTCTGTGTTGGGATTTCTCTACTTCTGTGGATCTAATTGATTGACATCTCATAGGGTTACTTGTTTGGAAAGATAAAAGTTTCTCTTGCCCTATGAATTGTGATAGCGATGGGCAGAATATGAAGATGTTGCTAATGGAAATGTTTAGTGATACAATAAATGATCCATACAATTTAATTTTTGTTTCTGAAGTAAACGTTTACCTGAATAGTATGTTTAGTATATGACTGTGATCTCATTTTTATTGGATAGCTTTCCAAGTTTTATTGTTTCAGACATGGGCCTTAATGTTTTTATTCTCTGTGGAACATTTTTATTACTTAGGTTTGCAGGCTGATCATACTATTCATATGGTTCGAGGCTCTGCACCTTCTTCAGCACCACCTTCTGCCCCGGCAGCAAACGTTGGAAACCAAACTACTGCACCTAGTGTTACTCGAGGGGTTGGTTCAGATAATAGCTCGAATCTAGGAGGAGGAGCGAGTCCTGGCGAATCTTTGTTTCCTGGGCTTGGATTCAATCCTTTGGGTAGTGGAAATGCTATGCCTGGGTTATTTGGAGCCGGTCTTCAGGATCTTGAGCAGGCACAGCAACAACTAGCTCAAAACCCTAACATGGTTAGAGATATGATGAATACACCAGCCATTCAGAATCTTATGAACAACCCAGAATTTATGAGGAGTATGATTATGAGTAACCCTCAAATGCGTGAGCTTGTAGATCGCAATCCTGAGCTTGGTCATGTGCTCAATGACCCAAGCATCCTTCGCCAAACTTTAGAGGCGGCCAGAAACCCTGAGCTTATGCGTGAAATGATGCGGAATACCGATAGAGCTATGAGTAATATTGAGTCTATGCCTGAGGGATTTAATATGCTTAGGCGTATGTATGAAAATGTCCAAGAACCATTCTTGAATGCTACTACTATGTCTGAAAATGCTGGAAGCAATACAAGCTCCAATCCATTTGCTGCTCTCCTGGGAAACCAGGGAGGTACTACGCAAGGAAGCAATGCTTCTAATAACTCTTCTACACCAAATGCTGAAACGGGGACAGGGAATAGTGTTCCGAATGCAAATCCACTACCTAATCCTTGGGGTGCTACCGGTGGTAATTAACTGCATTCTCATCTTCGTGATTTCTTGTCGAATTTTACTCGTCTTTTGGAGGGTGCAAATTTTTTAATAATAGTTAGAGTGGCTTGTTTATAAGATTGGAACTTTATGTTTACCACACTGGTTCAGGAACAGTTTTGTTTATACTAAATTGGTGAGTTCATATAGTTCTCACAATTCGTTGTTATCAGTAGTTTGTGTATGGATAAGTTTCTAGGCTGCTCTTTCTTTTACTCATAATGCACCAAACATTGTTAAACATATTCGTGGGGGCTACTTAACAGGCCAGACAACTGCCCCTGGAAGGACAAATCCTGGTGGGGATGCGAGAAGCCCTGGACTTGGTGGTCTTGGTGGCCTTGGTGGTCTTGGTGGCCTCGGTGGACTTGGAATGCTTGGAGCGGATTCGCCTCTTGGTGCCGCTCCAGATGCTTCTCAATTGGGCCAGTTATTGCAAAACCCAGCTATGTCGCAGATGATGCAAAGCATGCTATCCAACCCACAATACATGAATCAGGTAACACCCAGAATAATCTGAACTTCAGACATTTTTACTATTGTGAACATGCCTTTAATGTTTTCCCTTGTTTCCAGCTTATGAATCTCAACCCACAACTCCGAACCATGCTAGATTCGAACCCTCAGTTGAGGGAAATGACGCAGAACCCAGATTTCCTTCGTCAGTTTAGCTCTCCGGAGATGATGCAGGTCAGTTGTTCCCCCATTGTCTGCATGCATGTGAATTTTAAATATGTTCTCTCTCCAAAGAAACATTTCTGTATTGTTAAGCTATTTTGTCAAGTAATGAAGTTTCTTAAACCTGATGTTTGTATTGATTTTCGGTCTTCAGCAAATGATGACTCTACAACAATCACTTATGTCTCAGAATAGGAACACGACCAGCCAGTAAGTATTGATACCCTCTACTGTTTTGTTTTGCTTAAACATTGGTAAGGAGTTACATGTCCGTTATATATTTTAACTGTATTTTGGGTTGTTTCCTGTTTAGACAATAGTGTAACTAGCTAAAGAGACAGTTCTATTGGTGATGAACGTCTGAACGATCTCTATATCAATTAAGAAAAGGATAATGCAGCAACTCTTGAATAATTTATTGGGCTGATCATTAATAACCTCTGTCAGGGGGGCTATAAAGCATTCTAGTAGTTGGAATAAATTTGAACAGAGACATAAACATTTATGGTTTTGCATTTTTAACAAAAGCTATCAGTGTGTGAATGATCTCTGTATTTTGATTTTCGTTAATCCGTATTCATGCTCTCAAGTTTATCTTCTCTGTAGGGATCCGGGCCAAACTGGTGCTGCCACAGGTACTCTTAAAGATTTTATCTGTATCTGAAGTATAAAGGCGTTATTATCCTGGTCACTTAGTATAGTAGATACTCTTTCATGATTGTTTTACTTTGGCACATATATATTGTTATTGTATATCATCTGTAGCTTACTGAGTAAGTTATTTTGGTAGGGACAGGCAACAATGCGGGGTTGGATGTCTTGATGAATATGTTTGGCAGTCTTGGTGCTGGTGGCCTGAGTGGCACAAACCAACCCAATGGTTTGCTTTGCTTAGGACTATACCCTCTTTGTAAAAATCTTATGTATTTGTTAATATGGTTCCACTGAAACATGTCTGTATTTGATTCCAGTTCCTCCCGAGGAGCGCTTCGCGACTCAGTTGCAACAGTTGCAGGAAATGGGATTCTACGACAGAGCAGAGAACATAAGGGCTTTGCTAGCAACCAATGGTAACGTTAACGCTGCTGTAGAACGACTCTTAGGGAGTATTGGGCAGTAGCACACAGGTTCGTGAACTGAAGTCTCTCCATCTGGCTTCTCAGTTATAGAATAAACAGCTTGAATATGTTTCAGTAATGATTATATTTCATGGAATTCTGAAAGTTTTATATATATGATAGGAACCGTGAACTTGTGGATAGAAAAGCCGCATCAATACGGTATTTGTATTCAGTGGTCATCATCTTCTTCTTCTTCTTCCTCTCTGGGTCGTTGTTATCTTTCATAATTAATTTGAAGTTTTTACAACATACATCTGTAAGAGTTGGTCTTGGAATGTGAAATGGTTATATATACAATTTTTTTTTTTTTTTTCTAATAGAGTACTGTAACCTTCAGATGTGTTATCGCTAGAGATCCCAAGAAGTTTCGATATTACAGTTTAGGATTAGGGCAGCAGTCTATTAAAGTGCGTGGTGTCCACTTGCTGCTCTGAGTTTTTTATTTACTGTGGTGCCATTTTGGTAAGAGAATAGATTATGAAGAGACATCGAAGAGAGAAGAAACCAAACACAATGAAATGTTTGGTTCCTTCTAGAAATTAAAAAAAAATCAAATCCGGTTCAAAGTATAAAACCAAATTGCCCAAAAAGTGATACTGCAAGTCAATTGATCTTTAGTTAATTTCAACTAAACCGATCCAAACCGACTCGGTTCGACCCAATTTAACCCGGTTCAAGTCGATACGTTCTCTCCAGCGCAAGTCATTTTTATCGATTCTCATTTAATTGGCCAACAAAATAAGTCCTTGTCTCTCTCTCTCTCTCTCTCTCTTTAATTCTCTGCAGCAGTCTCTCATTTTGTTATTCGACCAAAAGTTTTTTATATCCCTTTCCTCAAGAAATCTGCAAAAAAAAACCGACTTAAGAGCTTCTTCGAGTCTCCTTCTTCGTCTTCATTGAATTATTTTTTTTTCTAGGGTTATATAGAGATTTTGAGTCTCTCGATCGATTTCGCGAACTCTGCGATTTGTTTGTTGAACTAGGATCTGAAATTAGAATGGGTGGAGACGCAGATTCGAGTCAGCCGCTGACTGCTGAAGGAGGTGCCGGAGGAGAAGCTGTTGCCGTCAACGTCAGGTGCTCGAACGGCACGAAATTTAGTGTTACGACGAGCCTCGATTCTACGGTGGAGTCTTTCAAAGAGTTGATTGCGCAGAACAGCGATGTGCCAGCTAATCAGCAGCGATTGATTTATAAAGGTCGCATCCTCAAGGACGATCAGACGCTTCTCAGCTATGGTAACAGCTCATCCTCTTCTTCTTTGATTGTTATCGTTTGGAATTTTTGTATTGTTCTGTAGATTCAATTGCTCGAAATCTCATTGAGATGCTTGGTTGGAGAGATTCAAATTGGATTTATACTAGGGTTTTTTGTGGGGGTGATACTCATTGCAGAAGCATGGATTGTTTTATATTTCTCTTTTCCTATGAATTGTGATATGGGAAGGATACAGAGATGTAGTCAATGGTGAAAGTTTTTATGATCCATACAATTTTTGAAGGGTTTCTAATGTGAATTGTGTTTATTTATCCTCTTGGCATGTATATTACATTGTTGGTCATAAACTTTGATGTGATTGAGTTGGATAGTTTTGAGGTTTTATTGTTTTGCATCATGAGCCTTAATTTATCAACACTCTGTATTTTATATATAGGTTTGCAGGCTGATCACACTGTTCATATGGTTCGAGGTTTTGTGCCTTCTTCACCAACTCCTGCTCCTGCTGCAAACCAAACCACTGCTCCTCAAGCGGTTGGTTCAAATGATAGCTCAAATCTAGGAGGAACAAATCTAGGAGAATCTTTGTTCCCTGGGCTTGGATTTAATCCTTTGGGTGGTGGAAATGCTATGGCTGGATTATTTGGATCTGGGCTTCCGGATCTTGAGCAGGCACAGCAACAACTAGCTCAAAACCCTAACATGGTTAGAGATATGATGAATACACCAGCCATGCAGAGTATAATGAATAACCCGGAAATTATGAGGAGTATGATTATGAATAACCCTCAAATGCGTGAGCTTGTAGATCGCAATCCTGAGCTTGGTCATGTGCTCAATGACCCAAGCATCCTTCGCCAAACTTTAGAGGCTGCGAGAAATCCAGAGCTTATGCGTGAAATGATGCGGAATACGGACAGAGCTATGAGTAATATTGAGTCTATGCCTGAGGGGTTTAATATGCTTAGGCGTATGTATGAAAACGTCCAGGAACCGTTAATGAATGCTACTTCTATGTCGGGTAATGCTGGTAGCAATACGGGCTCTAATCCATTTGCTGCTCTTCTGGGAAACCAGGGGGCCACTACGCAAGGAACTGATGCTACTAATAATTCTTCAACACCGAGTGCTGAAACCGGTACAGGAAATAGTATTCCAAATGCAAATCCACTTCCTAATCCTTGGGGTGCTGCGGCTGGTATGAAACTGCATTCTCATCCTCTTAATTTTATATGGTATATAGACGTTTAAGGATGCTTTATTGTTTTTATAACAGCCAATAGTGGTTTGGTCATAAGAAATAGTAGTTTACTAGCTTATGTTTACTACACTGGCTCAGGAATAATAGTGTTTATGATATAAATTGGTGAGTTCATGTAGTGTTCTCATAGTTTGTTGTTATGAGTAGTTTGTTGAAGTTTTACTCGTAATGCACTAAACATTTAAGAACATATTGTGGGGCTACTTGACAGGCCAGACAACCGCCACTGGAAGGACAATTTCTGGTGGGGACACGAGAAGCCCTGGACTTGGTGGCCTTGGTGGTCTTGGTGGCCTTGGTGGACTTGGAGGCCTCGGCGGACTCGGTATGCTTGGAGCAGATTCACCTCTTGGTGCGACTCCAGATGCTTCTCAATTGAACCAAATACTGCAAAACCCAGCTATGTCGCAGATGATGCAAAGCTTACTTTCCAATCCACAATACATGAATCAGGTAGCGCCTAAAATAATCTGAATTTAAGACGCTTTTGGTATAGTGAATGTATTGTTAATGTATTCCGTTGATTCCAGCTTATGAGTCTCAACCCCCAACTCCGAAGCATGCTAGATATGAATCCTCAGTTGAGGGAAATGATGCAGAACCCTGAATTCCTTCGCCAGTTTAGCTCTCCTGAGATGATGCAGGTCAGTTGGGCCCATGTTGTCTTTATGCATGTGAATTTTGAACATGTGGTCTCTCCAGAGAAATAATTTTGTTTCTCTTAAGTAATAAAATTATTTCAACCTAATGTTTTGGATTGTTTTTTTGTCTTCTTTAGCAAATGATGACTCTGCAGCAATCACTTTTCTCCCAGAATAGGACTACGGCTGGCCAGTAAGTGTGGATACCCCTTTCTGTTTTCTTTACTTGAAACATAGTCGAGTAATTAATGTCCTTTCTATATCATAATTAGATTTTGGGTTGATCTGTGTTTAGAAAATAGTGTGACTAGCTAAACAGATAATATTGTAGCGGTGATGAACTATCTTAAAGTAATCAATGGGTTGAATCATTAGTAACGCAGCAACTCTTGTGTATTTTACTGGGTGGATCATTAGTAAACTCTATCAAAGACTGTCTTATAACATATGAAATCAGTGTGTCAAACTTTCTATCTTGATTTCCATCAACCCTCTATTCATGTTTCCAATCGTCTTCTTTGTAGGGATCCGGGGCAAACTGGTGCTGCGACAGGTACTCTTTGAGATATTATCTATAATGGAAGTATGAAGGCTTTAGTTATTTCACTTAGTATATTAGTGCAGTTGCTTGTTGTTCTATTTATCATACTGTTATCCTATATTCTTACATCTCTTTATTGAGTAAATCACTAATTCACATTCACTACTATGGAATACTATAGGGACGGCCAATAATGGGGGGATGGATTTTTTGATGAATATGTTTGGCAGTCTTGGTGCTGGCGGCCTGAGTGGCACGAACCAACCCAACGGTTAGATTCGCTGGGAATGTACTTTGATTTCTTATGTATTTATTGAGATGGTTCCACTGATACATGTCTGTTTGATTCCAGTGCCTCCTGAGGAGCGTTTTGCTACTCAGTTGCAACAGCTGCAGGAAATGGGATTCTACGACAGAGCAGAGAACATAAGGGCTTTGCTAGCAACCAATGGTAACGTTAATGCTGCTGTAGAACGACTCTTGGGAGGTATTGGCCAGTAGCACAGGTTTGTAAACTGAGGTCTCTCGGTTATAGGATAAACAACTTGAGTGCGTTTCAGAAATGAGATCTATGGGAGTTCTTATAATTACATTTATGATAGGAGCGTGAACTTGTGGATAGAAAAGCCGCGCATCGAAGATATGGTATTTGTTTTCAGTGGTTATCATCTTCCTGCCTCTTTTACCCATTGCAAAAAAACCTTTTTTTTTACATACTTTGGATCAGTCTGTTTATCTTTCAGATTCTATTTGAAGCTGTTACAACGTACATCTGTAGAAGTTGGTTTCGAATATGGAATGAGTACATTTTACATTATCATATCTCCATTTTATCTTATAAATGTAGTAATGGTAACGTTGATGATTTTGTGATAGAGCTAGAGAGATCTCAAAGAGTTTATGATGCAGTTTAGACCTTAAAATGAAACCAAGTTGGATACGGTTCAAAGTTGAAAACCTAGTTTACCCTAATCCCCAAATTATTACTTCTAAGTTCGTATGATTGTATCGACAAATTCAGAGAAAAATATTGTTGATTCGAAAACATAAAGAAAATGTAATTCCGAAAAAATAGGGACATGTCAACAAAAGAAAACAATTCGACAAGTAACTGCTAGAAAAAAAAAACCGTAAAGCGACTCTTCCACAAATGAAAAACTAACTTCTTCCTCTCCCTCTACTATAAACCAATCATAACTCCCACTCTTCCACTTTTTTTCTTCTTTTTTTCCATCTGTGTTGTTTTACATGTTCTCTCTAAAGCCATAACAATGTCGAACTCTTCAAACTCCGATCCCAATTTCGACATCCCATTTGCTTCCTCCGATGTACCTCTTCCGAGTTACAATCAAAAACCAAGAAGAAAACGTACTAAACTCACCAACAACGAACCTGGTTCTTCTTCTTCTCCTACTCCAAGGCCTAATCCAGTCAAGAAACCGCTGGACTCTGACGCTCCTCCACAAATCACACGGCCATGCACTGAATGTGGTAAACAATTCGGGTCATTGAAGGCACTCTTTGGACACATGAGATGTCACCCTGAACGTCAGTGGCGTGGCATTATACCTCCTCCAGATCACAAACGTGGGACTAACGCAACCGCCGCGTCATCATCCTCCAATTTGAATGTTGTTTTAAATAAATCCGAGGAGGAAGATCATAACATAGCCTCTTGCTTACTATTGTTGGCTAAACGTCCTGTTGTCTTGAGCAGTTCAAGTGGAGTTGAGGGACGGTTCGAGTGTGGAGGTTGTAAAAAAGTGTTTGGGTCACATCAAGCGTTGGGCGGACATAGAGCAACACATAAAGATGTGAAAGGATGTTTCGCCGCTTCAAACTCAACCGAAGATCCTTCTCCTCCTCAGGAGATCGTTGGTCAAGACAAAGGCAAGAGTGTGAAGTTGGTCTCTGGAATGAATCATCGATGTCACATCTGTTTAAGAGTGTTCTCGAGTGGTCAAGCGTTAGGTGGTCACATGAGATGTCATTGGGAGAAAGATCAGGAAGAGCACCAAGTCAGGGCTATCGATCTTAATGTTCCTGCGGCGACATCTCCTCCTGACACATCGATAGGCTGTTCTTTAGATCTTAGGTTAGGACTTTGATATATAATAACATAACTTATATATTTGGTTTTGGTTTCTTCTCGTATAACAACTCTCTCCCTCTCTCTGTATATGTGTGATGAATTGTATGATGAACTTATAGGATTGGGTATTGTATTCTATATAAATTAATTCCTTAGTGAAATGCAAAAAAAGCTTTATTTAATAAATGTCAATATATTTCAAGAATTTGCTACCCATATTTTTCATCATATTTGTTGAATCTCTATGTAAAAATTGAATATTGTTATATATGAATAATAATGGATGGTTGTGGTGTTGTTCCTTAACAAATGCCATCACACTGAGATGAAATCAGCAAATAAAAAGTAGGTTCAACTTCGTTTTTGAATCTTAGCTCAGAAGAAAATACACAAGACGCCTCAATCTAAAATCAAACACAAAGTATTTCAAAGAACACAGTTCACTTATTATCCTAGAAAAGTTCTGAAAATCAAGATTCTTCTTCCCTAACATGTTGCTTCGAGAAGAGTTGCTTTGTTGAAGCTATCAGCAGAATCAGGGAGCAAGTTGTTGCTGTTGACCGGAAGATGAAGCTTCGTCCTGCTGCATTTCAGAGGGTGGAACCTGTAATCAAAAAGATCAGCTTTATATATAACATGAATGCGAAAAATCACGAAGGAATACAATTAATAGTTACAGTAAGCATCATCCTTACTTCTTTCTTAGCGTGTAAGGCTTCAAGTGTTGCAGCAACCTCTTTTGTGATGAACCTCTCCTTATAATCATTGCATTGCAAACATTCAGAGGCGAGTTTTAAGACTACGGTAGCTTCTTCTTTAGAATACTTTCCCTTCAGATTTGGATCAATCAGTTCAGCAACATCCTTTCCATTGATCATCTCAGGAGCCTATAACACATGAGAATAGTACTAACTCAGTAATAAGTGGCTTGCATTGCAAGAAATTAACAATGACAGAGAATCACAAAGTCAAGTGAACAGAATCACTTACATGGCTTGGAGCAATTTGCATTCCAGTAAGCAGATTCACAAGGATAGTACCAAATCTGTATGTCACATTCCCAGTGTTGACATTTCCTACAATGAGAATATATAACATTCTGATGATATATATATATGCATAGTCCGAAGATACAAGCGCGAAATGATTACCTCCTTCTCTTCGATTATAACGGATGATCGCCGTAACTAAACCGAAACTGGAGAGACAGGCCTCACCATCCTTCAACATAACCATTTAAGCAACAAGAAACAGTGTAGCATCGTTATAGATCACACGAGAGAAGGCATATTGGCATGTTAAAATGTTGCTTTACATACCTTATCAAACAGAATAGAGTTAGCACTCAGATTATCGTACGAGAAAGCACGTGCAATTCTGCAGTAATCCAATGCTTCGGCTATATTGTACGCCACTCGCATTCTCATTGACCAATCCATGTTTTTCTCTGTCAATCACACAACCGATACAAACTTCAGAAACAGAGAATACTAACAAGTTCTTATTCAACCGTTCACTACAAGTACATGATCTATTCACTATTCTAGTCCTGATAAAAAGTTTCCATCTTTAAGAATCTAAAGCACAATCTAAGTCAACAACAATACAGCCTCTCTATCTCTTCAGACTCAAAACAGAGAATGCTAATAAGCTCTGTTTCAATCGATTCTACATGTACAACCATGTCAACAAGGCAGCTTCTTTAACCTCAGATTCACCAATGTTTAATGTGAATGACACAAAAGAAGAAGATGAAGAAGAGAGAAGGAATCATACGATGGAACAAACGGTTAGCGAGCGTATCATTAGGCATGAACTCTGAAACAAGAAGCCCTACTCCTACATCTTCATCGTAGCAATATCCTAACAACTTGACGAGTCTCTTGTGATTTCGCTGCGCAGCTGTTTCTGTGTCTACCTGAAGAAGATCAAAGTAACAGATTCGAAACCATCAAAAGAGATCTAATGAACGTCACAAAAGTGAGATAAAGCTTTAAAGGCAAAGAGAAGCGCGAAGTAGTCAGGATCATCCCATGGCGTGTTCTTGAATCTCTTGATAGCGACGAAGCCAAGATTCTCTGATAAAAGACCCCTGTAGACGACATTGGAGGATTCTTCTGGGTTCTCTGATATGATCTCGTCGGCACTGAAGTTATTGGTCGCCGTCGTGAGATCGGAGAGGAAGAACTCTGTGAATGGCCAGTTGACGAATCCGTCGTCGTTCTTCACTTCGTCTTTCTTGCGTTCGACGTCCTGAGTCTGCGGCTGCTGTTGCGGAGGAGGTTGATCGTTGTTCACGAGAGGCGTAGAGACGCAACAACCACCCATGGTTTCGTTTTCGCCGGCAAAAGCAGAGTATTCTAAAGCGTTCTTTGCGAGAGAGATGAAGAGAGATGAAGAGAGAGAGAGAGAGAGAGAGAGAGAGAGAGAGAGAGAGAGACCGTTGGGTTTATGATTATGATGAACCTTTTATAACCGAGTCTTACTAAAATCTAAACTCAAGATTACGCATCTTTCTGATTTTTATAATTTTTATTTTTGCTTTTTTATATTTTTATATAAGTTTGCATTGCATTGTGGTGGTGACAAGTGGATTTGCAATGGTTTATGATACTTTTTGTTAATAATTTCTAAAGTGTTTTTGTTTGTAGAAAGAAATATATAGTTCTGCTACTATTATGTTAATGAGAGGAATTTATTTGTAGTTTATCATACGACTCCAATGCTCAACGGTTTTACATTGGCACTAGTATTAAAATTACGTACCAAGCAAGTATCATAGGTCACATTCACATATATATAATCCTATGCTTTTTACATTTACTATACTAAAAAAGAAAAATGTAGTCTCACGATTTAACATAATAAACTCAAGATTCTTTTTCCGGTTCCTAACTATGTTGCTTCGAGAAGAGTTGCTTTGTGGAAGCTATTAACAGATTCAGTGTTGATGTTGTTGCTGTTGACTAGAAGATGATGTAGTCTCCTCGTTCTGCTTTGCTATTTCAGAAAAAATTGGCATCTGAAAACGAAAGATTCAGTTTTATAACATATAGTGAGGAAAACTTAACAAGGCAAATTCCGGTTAAGAATAAGCTCCGTTCTTACTTCTTGCAAGTGTTCAACATATGCTACTCCCACCTCCTGCGGCTTTGCCAGTTCAAGCATTTGAATGTATGGAATCTGCATGCATACAACATAGAATGTGAAAAATCAATCTAGGATGTAATTACAGTTCCATTAAAGCCTTCTTACTTGTGTTTTAGATTTCAAGGCTTTCAGTGTTGCAACAAGCTCTTTTGTGATGAGACTCTTTCTAGCCTCGCACTGAAAACATTCAGAGGCGAGTTTCAAAACTACGACAGCTTCTTCTGTAGAGAACTTTCCCTTCAGATTTGGATCAATCAGCTCAGTTACATCCTTTCCGTTTATCATCTCAGGAACCTATAACACATGAGAAGAACAACTCAGTACTATGTGGCTTGTGCTGCAAGTAATGGGCAGTCAAGATGAACCATAAGACTACTAAGAAAGCAAGGGAGGACTAGTTGAAGAGAATCACTTACATTGCTTGGAGGAGTTTGCTTTCCAGTTAGCAGATTCACAAGGATAGTACCAAATCTATATGTCACACTTTTAGGGCTCACGATTCCTCTTGTTCTTTGACTTCGATCATACTTTATTGCTTTTATCAAGCCGAAACTGGAAAGACAGGCATCACCATTCTTCAACATATCCATTAAGCAATAAAAAAAAACATATTAGCATCCTTAGATCATTAAGAAGGTATAGGCATGAAATGATTGTTTTACATACCTTAGCAAACAGAACCGAGTATGCACTTAAGTTACTGTATGATGCAAAACCTTCACTATTGCAATATTCCAATGCTTCGGCTATATGATACGCCACTCGCAACCTCATTGACCACTCCATGGCTTTATTTTTCTCTGTGAAATTACAATAGTGAAATGCTAATAACTTCTCAAATCGATTCTATAAGCAGATACACCAAATTCTAAATGTGAAAACAAAAGAAGAAGTAAAGAAGAAGAATCATACGATGGAACAAACGCTTAGCAAGAGTATCATTGGGCATGAACTCTGAAACAAGAAGCCTTTCATCTTCATCGCAGAAATATCCGAACAACTTGACGAGTCTCTTGTGCTTTAGCTCCCCAAGTGCTTTTGCGTCTTCCTGAAGAAACAGAACCAACCCCATCAAAAGAGATCGATGAACGTCGCAAAGTTCATATGCTTTAAAGACAAAGAAAGGATACCGCAAATTCTTCATGGTCAGGCCAATCCGAATTCTTGAATCTCTTGACAGCGACGAAGCCAAGATCCTCTGCTAAAAGACCCTTGTAGACGACATTAGAAGATTCCTCTGCGTTCTCTGATATGATCTCGTCGGAACTGAAGTTCTTGGTCGCAGACGTGAGATCAGAGAGTAAGAACTCTCTGAAAGGCCAATCACCGAATACATCGTTTGGCTGTTCATTCTCAAGAGGCGTAGAGAAACAACAACCACCCATTGTTTTGGTTTAGCCGGCAAAAGCAGAGTATCGAAAACGTTCTTTTCAAGAAAGACAAACAGAGAGAGATTAGGTTTATGATTATGAGAAAACTCAAGATTACGCATCTTCAAACTTCTATTTCCTTCTTCTTCTTTTTTTTGTCAACCTTCTATTTCCTTCTTTTTTTTCTTCACTAAATTGCTATATTGAGTCTATATTATCACATGTTTGAGAATTTTATATTGCATTTAATGACTATGATATTTGCTTTGTTAATATTTTTTAAATTGGGGTTTGTTAATATTATAGGTTTGGTAGTGTTTTTAATAAATAAAAAATTATTTGTTACTCTATAATAATATTGACTCCAATAATATTAAACGTTTTTTTTATAAATGAATTCATATGTTTAAAAAAAAAAACTGAAATTCTTGTTTTTGGAAATTCTATATTTTCATTTTTTTTTGTATAAAAATGTTCATGTTGTATTTTGTTCATCGCGTGAGTATGTGATCGAAAAAATATCGATGTACTTTGCATGATTTGTGTATGCAACAAGATAAACATGTTTGAAGTTGTTAGAAAATACACAAAACACCCTCGATCTAAAAACCAACAAAGCTGCAGATTCGAGAAGAATTCCAAAGTTTTTATGATATCAGAAGATTCATTGTTCAAGTTTGTTGCCGTTGACTCGAAGATGATGCTTCCTCCTGCTGCTTTATTGTCTCAGAAGATGGAACCTGCAAGCAAAATGATCAGTTTTTTCATAATATGATGAATAAGGGAAATTAAAATTTCAGTTACGTGTAACAATAATAAGTTTGCCTTCTTACTTCTTGCAAGGGTTCAGCTTCTTGTTGTTGACTGGAAGATGCTACATCTTGCTGCTTTGCCAGTTCAACCACTTCAGTAGATGGAACCTGCAAGCAAAATGATCAGCTTTATATAACATGAACGCGAAAATTTCAATCATGATGAATGATACAATTACTATCACAGAGCTAGTAAGCATCCTTACTTGTGTTTTAGATTGCAAAGCTTCAAGTGTTGCAACAACCTCTTTAGTGATGAGACTCTTTCTATTCTTCCACTGCAAACATTCAGAGGCGAGTTTTAAGATTACAGTAGCTTCTTCTTTAGAGAAATTTCCCTTCAGGGTTGGATCCATCAAGTCCGTAACATCCTTTCCATTTATCATCTCAGGAACCTAGAAACAAGAGAGAAACAACAACTCAGTACTATTGGTGTCTTGTGTTGCAATAAATTGACAATGGCAGAGAATCTAATGATTACAATCACAAAGTCAAGTGAAAAAGCAAGACAAGACTTGAACAGAATCACTTACATGGCTTGGAGGAGTTTGCATTCCGGTTAGCAGATTCACCAAGATGGTACCAAATCTGTATGTCACGCTCTCAGTGTTCACACTTCCTACAATTAATGAGAATATAATATCACATTCTGATATATATATGAATAATATATAGAGAGAAGTTCAAATTTGAATTACCTGTTGGTCTTGGATCATAATCAGTGACCTCCCTCACTAAACCGAAACAGGAAAGACATGCATCATCATCCTTTAACACATCCATCAAGCAATAAAAACTGTTTAGTATCCTTACATCACATAGAAGAAGGCATAGGCATGAAAAAAGTTGATTTATATATATATATACCTTATCAAACAGAACCGAGTAAGCACTTAGGTTATCATACATTACGAAACCTGAAGTGGTACAGTAATCTAATGCTTCAGCTATATGATATGCCACTCGCAACCTCATTGACCATTCCATGTTTTTCTCTGTGAATCACAACCAATGAAAACTTCAAAAACAGAAAATACTAACAAGTTCTGTTGTAAAACATTCCACAAAAGCAGATACATTTATACATGCTAATCATATAAAAGTTTCTTTCATTAAGAATCTAAAGCACCACCATGCTACTTAAACCACCAATGCGGCCTCTCTATGACTTCAGAATTAAAACCGAGAATGCTAATAAGTTCTGTTTCAATCAATTCTGCATGCACAATCATGAGTTCTTGACACACAAACCTCAGATTCACCAATGTTTAATGTGACACATAAGTCACCAATATTACTTCTCTTTGCCTCCAGATTCAAAACAGAGAAGATGCTAGCTAGTTCTGTTTCAATCGATTCTATAAAAGCAGATACTTTAACACCATCTTTAAAACAAAACATGTCACATAGACCAACAATGCAGCGTCTTTAACCTCAGATTCACAAAAGAAGAAGATGAAGAGAGAAGGAATCATACGATGGAACAAACGCTTAGCAAGAGTATGGTTAGGCATGAACTCTGCAACAAGAAACCCTTCATCTCCATCGCTGCAGTATCCTAACAACTTGACGAGTCTCTTGTGCTTTAGCTCCGCAGCGTCTTGTGCCTCTACCTGAAAAAGATGGGACAAACAGAATCAAACCCATCAGAAGAGATCAATGGCGACAGTTGTTAAAAGTTTTTGAAGTGTACTGTGTACCTCAAGGTCCTCATGGTCAGGCCAAGGCGTATTCTTGAATCTTTTGACAGCGACGAAGCCAAGGTTCTCTGATAAAAGACCCCTGTAGACGACATTGGAGGATTCTTCTGGGTTCTCTGATATGATCTCGTTGGAACTGAAGCTCTTGGTCGCCGTCGTGAGATCGGAGAGGACGAACTCTGTGAATGGCCAGTTGACGAATCCGTCGTCGTTCTTCACTTCGTCGTTTTTGCGCTCGACGTGCTGAGTCTGCGGCTGCTGTTGCGGAGGAGGTTGATCGTTCTCAAGAGGCGTTGAAATGCAACAACCACCCATGGTTTCGTTTTCGCCGGCAAAAGCAGAGTATCCAAAGCGTTCTTTGCGAGAGAGAGACAGAGAGAGATGAAGAGAGAGATAGAGAAACCGTTGGGTTTATGATTATGATGAAACTTTTATGACAAAATGTTAAATATATATATTAAGCTCAAGATTACGCATCTTTCTTTGTTTACTCTAATTTTTTCAGCTTTGGTTATATTATTTTATCGTTGTTTCACTGATGGGTCAAATTCTTTTCCGCATTTGAGGACTTTGCATTGCATGGTGTATGAAATTAGTGTTTGGTATTGTTGTTAATGAGAGGAACTTTATCTACATTACATAATATACTAAAAGGGTTACCCACACGATATGTGTGTTATTAATTAAGTTTTCTTTTTGTAATTATTTAATGATTTTCACACCAAAATAAAAAATATTTAATGATTTATAGTTTTGTCTAATTTTGTTGGTTTGGTGTATATAAAATTTAGATTATGTATTATATACATATTTTATATAACCATTGTTAATCATAAGCACAATAGTAAAGTTTTGATGCTAATTTGGAGAAATTTGAATGCTTATTTGGATTTTTAACTATTAAATTATCTCGATATATACAATAAAAATTGTATGATAGTTTATAGTATTTTCTAGTCTATTAAAATGCACAAAACAAGTTTTTATATCTTATGAGGAATATCAGTTGGCAAAAAAAGAGAGGACATTTTTTTTACCAATGTTCAAGTTTTAAACTTGGAAAAACATGCATGTTTTTTTATGAAAAGATCAGTAAAAAGTCACAAATTCTGTCAATCTTTTTGTGATTTAAGCATCCCACCAATTATACGCACTTAAGAAGATCTGCAATTCTGTAGTTTTTGAGGAGATCTTAGCCACTTCATATAGTTTTTACATCTAAAAATGAATATAATCAAGAATCATATCAAACTCTTTGTAAGCTTATACAATTTCTGGCCGTCACTTTAAACCAAATATGATAGTGTAAAGAGAATGATTTGTTATGGTTGATACATTTAGGTACATCTATCTTTTATTTTTTATAACTGTAGTGCTAGAGAACAATGACTCGATATATGACCAAAATAAGATAGCTTGATTGTAACAAAAACAATCAGATTTATTTGGTTGACATGTAAAGAATATCATTAAAAGGTAATACTACATTTATTAGCGATAAAATGGTGGTAAGAGTGTGGTAGACTAAAACTTGGTGATATAGTAGTAAAACTATTTGGTTGGAGATGATGACACAATAAGAGTTAAAGAATAAAAAAACTAAAATCTTAACTGTTAGTTGTGATCATTTGCAACTATATAAAAGACAGATCAATCTTACTGTAACACAATTGTAATGATTATCGTCTAATTCATTTTTAATATAATTCTTGATGTGATTGATGAACCATGTATTTTATTTAAAATTCATACATATGATCATTAGTATGTTACTAAAGCTTATTTATAACAATTTGTTTTTGAATCAACAAATATATATATATATATATATATATATTGTAACAGTTTAATTTTGTTATTTGCACCATAGGTGTCAAATAAACCATATTATTGGTGTAATATATAAATTTGTTCCCCGCATAAAACTGGTATTAAAAATTATGAAAAAAACAAATGAAAATAGTAAAATATATATATTTTATTTTCAAAAAGTTGAGAAATTAAATTATAGTAAATTAATGTAAATAGTTGCACACGTTGCTAACAATTAAAAGAAGAAGATGACACATGTCAAAACATTATAACAAGTTTGTTGTTGAGCTTTCATTTCACAAGTTGTGATTATTTTCAATTACAGAACAAAATATCTACTTTATTACAACATCAAACTTCATGATTTTTTTTTTTGAAGATATGAGGAAGTGATCTATCTTCAACAAGAACTTGAAATGGTATGATCAAATTAAGAAGTGCTTCAAGTATTGAATCTTCGAAAAATGCAAAAAATAATGCTATTCATTTTAATATCAAGATAGTTTGCACCTCGGTGTTGACTCTTATTGATGGAATATTATTTTTGCCATTAGCTTTCTACTTGTGAGTAAAGATGTTTGAAATTTTTCATATAATGCTATTTCAAAGAAAAAATCAAAATTGAAATATTGTAGCTCAACGTTATTTCTTAATTATATTTTAACTGATAAAGTTGATGAAGTATGTAATATTCAAAATTTATACATTATCGTTTGATCATACATATGATAATTAGTATGCCATTAAATTTTTTTTATAACAATGTAGTTTTGGAATTAATCAATCAATTAATTTATAAGAGTTTAATTATGTTCTCCACATTATAAGTGTCAAATAAACTATATTATTGGTGTCATATATGAATATTTTTCCCGACATAATATTGATATTTAAAATATTGATAAATAAAAGACTGAGAAAATTATATATATATATATATATATATATATATATATTTAGTCAAAGTAAAGAAATTAATCATAATAAATTAATATAATAATTAAACACATCACTAACAATTAAAAGAGACTCGTCTGACAAATTTCAAATATTAAAAGTAAATGTAAAAAAGTTTAGAGTAAATTTCAAGAAACATTCTTATATTATATAAGATTGACTCCAATGTTCAACATTTTTTCAACTATTTAAAAGTTTATATTAATGGTCATTTCCGAAACTAACAATCAAGTATTGCTAAATAGGAAAAAGAAATTTCATCACGGGTGATACTTACTAGGCTAAGAAACTACATAATATCATGAAAATATCAATATTAATTTTGATATCATAATATTTAAAAGACCAAAAAAAGTGTGATTATGTTATTTGATACTCAAATGAATGTACATCTTAGTTTAATATATACAAGAACCAAAGATTTGAATGAACACTAATCGAACATTAATGTTCATGTTATATTGTTCATCGCGTGACAATATAATTCTTGCAATTATGAGTAAAATGTGAGTATATTTTTTTTTTAAAACATGATTGTATAATTTTACTCTAAAACAATTTTTTTTTTTTTGTAGTTTTCATGGAAAAACGTATATTTACATTTTTTGTTTGGATAAACAGATAAGACGTTTAAATGAAATTATACTAGGTTTGTTGTCCTATACAACAAATACTTTTTTATATAGAAATAGACGGAAACATTAAGATCGATTGTCATATTTTCATGATCAAATCAGAATTAGGTTTCTCTCTATACTTTTTTTTTCTTGATTCAAAAACAGTTTGTCTATGTTTTAACTTTTTTTTTTAAAAGGTACCATTATAGGTGGGTGGCATGGAAATCAACCATTTTAGACATAATTTTCAAATGTACAAAATGTACAGTATTTATACTCCACCACTGATATTGTGGAAATCAATACCAAAGAGTGTGTGAATAAATTTTGGTTTATGCAGATTTAAAATTAGTAATTTTTATGTCAATAAAAGTCAAGCATGCTTTGAATGGTCAATAAGTCAAATTAACTCACAAACATGTATAGATTTAAATTAGTATTTTTATTTTGATATTTGATATATTTAGTTTTTAAATCTGTAGGCAAAAAAAATAAATCTAAAAAACAAAAAAAAAGATCCAAAAAACAATTTAAAAACTACATGGACTTAATAAAAACAAGAATCCACAAGATTTTGATTTTAGATTTCTTATTTTTTCGTTAAGGGAAATCAATTTATGCATCTGCTTGGGAACTATAACTAGATTTATGTAGAGGACAAGATTTTTTGGTTTTGAAATGAAGAGGGTGAAGCTATATCTCTACTACGCAACAATAAGAATAGGTTCGATATTGCTATGATACAAGCTAATAATTCAAATGGTGATAGGATCCGGAAATCGGATCAGAAATGGATCTTGCAATAATCAGTAAGAACCTAATCATATCTGATTTTTTTAAATCAAAATATTTAATTATCATCTCGTTTACATTGGACTAAGAGTAGTTTTAGAATGCAACAACAAAAGTCTCTTTTTTTTAACCGCAGTGATAACTACATGGACTTAATAAAAACATGAATCCACAAGTATTTTTTTAAAAAGGCCCCAAAAGAAAAAAAAATGGTTTTTGGTTTTATAAAAAAATAACATAGAAGAAGTAAAAACCAAAATTTTAAAATCTTGTCTGAAAATGAGCATTTGAAAAACACTCTATCAAAATTTGGGTTGGACCCACACATAGAGATCTCTATATCTTTTGTAGCTAAAATTTTAGATTTATTTTTCCGAATATCCGACAGATCAGCGAGCTTAAATATTTGAACCACATAATCACAAATATTTCATAACATCACATGTGATACAAAAGGCCCAAAAATTAATATGTATGGCCCAACAATTTGAGGCCCGAATTGTATTTTTTCTTTCTATAAATATTAGACTCCCACAATGCGTCGACAAAAAAAAAAGACTCCACAATGCATTTCGAGGATTTCAAAAAAAAAATTATTTCGAAAATGAAGAAGACGAGTAAGGAGGAGAAGCTGCGGTGCCGGGGAAGGAGAGATGGTAAGCGATATGTTAAAAATTCCTTTGAAGAGAAGCAGAGAGGATTTCACCCAAAAAAATGAGAGTTTTCACCGTAAGGAGGAGATATTTGGCTGAGAGGAGGAGGAGAGGTAACAGAAAAGCTCAAATATAAAAAATAAATTTATTAAGAACAAACATATAATATAATTAACATACAATGAAAAATATATTGATTTTGTTAGTTTTCCTTTTTGATTTAGAAAAATAAATTTTTAAAAATATAAAAATGTAAAATTCTGTAAATCTAATTTTTTGAAATTTTTGACATGTGTCAACATCTAATCAATATATTTTACACGTGTCACGATCTTGTTAATGAGTAACTTTGATATCCAGCTTTATATAATAAATATTGACTCCAATAATTTTAAACGTTTTTTATAAATGTAATTATATGTTTTTAAAAAAAAATTGAAATTGTTGTTTTCGGAAATTGTATATTTCATTTTTTTTTTTGTATAAAAATGTTCATGTTGTATTTTGTTCATCGTGTGAATATATGTGACCCAAAAAATATCGATGTACTATGCATGATTTGTGCATGCAACAACATAAACATGTTTGAAGTTGTTAGAAAATACACAAAACACCCTCAATCTAAAACCAACAAAGGTGCAAATCCGAGAAGAGTTCCAAAGTTTTTATGATATCAGAAGATTCATTGTTCAAGTTTGTTGCTGTTGACTCGAAGATGATGCTTCCTCCTGCTGCTTTATTGTCTCAGAAGATGGAACCTGCAAGCAAAATGATCAGTTTTTTTGTAACATGATGAACAAGGAAAATTAAGAATTCAACAATGATTCTTCCTTCTTACTTCTTGCAAGGGTTCAACTTCTTGTTGTTGACTAGAAGATGCTACATCTTGCTGCTTTGCCAGTTCAACCATTTCAGCAGCTGGAACCTGCAAGCAAAATCAGGCCCGGCCCGGAGCTAAAGCTCGTAAAGCAAGGGCTTTAGGCAGCAATATTTATTTCTGAGATTAGCTTTATATAACATGAATACTAAAAACCAATCATGAAGAATACAATTACTGTCACAGAGCTAGTAAGCACCCTTACTTGTGCTTTAGCTTGTAAGGCTGCGAGTTCGGGCATATGGGTCGGGTCAGGTCGGTTTTTTCGGTTATTCGGGGTATTCGGGTTTTCAAAAAATCCACCGAACATAACCGAACAAAAAATCGGTTCGGGTCGGGTCGGGTTTCGGGTCGGATCGGATGAGAATTGGTCTTGGGTTTATCCGGTTTAAATCTTAAAATCGATTAAAATCGGTATAAATCCGGTTTAAACCGGTTAAATTACGTATAATTTTTTGTTTTTATTAAAAAATAAAAAAAATAGGGTTTCGGGTCAGGTCGGGTACCGAACTAGATTTTCAATCCTTCCGAATAAAACCGAACCCTAAATTTGGTTGAACCGAAACCCGAAATTTTCGGGTCGGGTCAGGTCGGGTCGGGTTAAAGTCGCAGGCCGAGCTTCAAGTGTTGCAACATTCAGAGGCGAATTTAAGATTACGATAGCTTTTTCTTTAGAGAAATCTCCCTTCAGATTTGGATCCATCAAGTCCGTAACATCCTTTCCAGTTATCATCTCAGGAACCTAGAAACAAGAGAGAAACAACAACTCAGTACTATTGGTGTCTTGTGTTGCAAGAAATTGGCAATGGCAGAGATAATAGTGATTACAATCACAAAGTCAAGTGAGAAAGCAAGAATCACTTACATCATTACATGTTTTGGAGAAGTTTGCATTCCGGAGAGCAGATTCACAAGGATGGTACCAAATCTGTTAAGTAGTCGAAGTGAGATTATATTATTGTTTCCTTAAAGCAACATGTGTAGGGCCTGCCGGACTAGAGCGAAGAAAATAAGAATTACAAATATTAGAAATAGAGAAAGAGAGAGACGTCGTGCACTATTATATAATCTTATATATGTATATATATAAAGTTAACTTTTCTCTCTTCTCATTCTTCCACATCATCATCCACCTAAACAATGATATATATTTTTTTGCATTAAAAATAATATTTTAAATATTTATTCATTGCATATTTATTACTCATAATTAATAATATAAAAATTAAATAAAAATGAATTAAGTAAGATTACTTAAAATTTTAAATAGTAAATACAATAATAAAATTTGTTTTAGTAAATAATAAAAGTAAAATAAATGAATATTTTAAAATAGTAAAAATAATACTGTAGATTTAATTTAGTAGTAATGTTATTATTTAAATTTTAACCAAAAAATTATTATATTCCAAAATTTAGAATGGGTTAATGAGTTGTAGAATAGAAGTAAGATTTTAATGTATGGTGGAGTAAAAAAACAATTTATGTAGTTGTATTTATAAAATTCTAAACATAAAAATAAAATTGAAGTGAAACATTTGTTTCTAAGAAACATATATTACAAAGATTTATTATGAAATTTTACTTGTAGAAAAATAAAAGATTAATTACTCACCTCAACTTAAAGTTTTGATCTAAAACGAAGACATTAAAAAGGTCACACTTTTTTTTTGGGAAAACTATAAAAAAGAATCTTGAAAATATAATCCATCTAAAAAAACAAAATCAATGGTCATAAAATATAGAAAAAATGATATGTAAGCCATACAAAAAAAATGACATGTGATTTGTATAGCATATCTCACAATGCATATTATCAACCGGAGCTACAATTCTATAACATGATAAAATATAAAATATAAAACATGCTTGAGATTTCATCAATTCTATTAAATGCTCTTAACCGAAAAAATTGGCAGAAACAACATATTTAAAGTACACCATATTTTTTTGAGAAGATGAATCTAAGGTTGTATCACAAAATTAACATCTGAAAATAACATACATATAAGGGTTTTAGACAAACTTAGATTAGTGAACAGATATTCATTGTCGGGTTTAATCGTTTCACCATCTAAGCATTCTTGACTTGGTCGGAAGTTCTATTATGGCAGGTAATGCACTTGGAAAACTCCATTGTAGTGACATAGCAATAAAAATCTTAATGAAAGTTTGTATATTTGCATTTAATGTGATATCACTATGTTTAAATAATCTCTATAATTAGGTCAACCATCGACTTTCGATGTTAGAAATTTTAAAAAGATGTTTTCGTGGGATATGAATGTGGAATAAACTCTTCTAGGGAGGTTTTTAAGTCATTTTTTTGTTACTACGTGATATATTGTTAATTTGCCAAAAAAACATTATTCCGATACTAGACAATATATGTTATATATAAATTAGTAAAATAAAAATGACTTTTATATGGATTAATCTTTTAAACTTCAAATGATTAATTATTTTTATATTAAATGATTCTTATTCCTAAAAAAATTAAACTAAAATCTCAACCAAATAAATATAACAATGAAACATTATCTTCAACAATACATTTGTTGTATATCACTTAGTAAAGTAAGTTTAGTGTTTATATAGATTTATACTTAAAATTTTGAATAAATATATTTGAGCTCAAGAATTTAGATTAATAGAAAATATTTTAAATTAAAATTCCGCGCGTGCGCAGGTACAAATTCTAGTGCTATATAAACTTTAAAGGCCAAAAGTACTATTTTTATTTATAAACCAAGTAATGGAACAAACTATATTATTGATGAGAAAGAAAAAAGAAAAACAGAAACCGAAACTATAAACATAGATTAGATTATGTTTATTAGAAAACAATAAAAAGTATCTTAGATAGACATAGTCGAATTGACGTATAATCACCGATTATGAAGGATCATTATTTGTCTCTTCTAAGATACGCGTAAAACACATGCCAAAGCCTATCAAAACTGCAAAAACGGCAAAAACGACTATTAACACCAGTAGCGACAGGCCCTCCATTATTCTCTATTATAATCTTTGTTTGTATTGAAAGCTGAAAAAAGAAATAGAGTATATTCAATCAAGAAGAAGAGGTCTTATATAAGTTAATTAGCTTCCAAAACAATGAATGGAAAACTTTGATGACCAAAAAATAATGGAAAACGTTGATACAATTAGCTAATTGAATCTAAAGAGAAATGGTAAATTATTGAGCGAGTAAAAGGATATTGACCTTTTAGGACCCAAAAAAAAAACTGAGGTTTAAATGCTTATTTTAAACACGTATATTCAATATATAAGCGTATCCTAAACATGCCATGTTAGGTTTAAACGCTTTCCAAAATTGAGAATCGTATATTAAATATACAAAATTCGATATTGTTTATAGTAGAAAGCATGTCACATATTGAAAACGATTATTTATATGGCAGGCTAAGAAAATAGAAAGGCGGTAATATCATAGCTTAACTATTAGTATTATTACTAATGATTTCGAGTCTAGCTAAACTCTAAACTAATGTTAACATCATACACAAAAACTTATTACCAAACGTTTTTGTGAAGCAACAATACTTCCTCGTTCCTCCCATAAGAAAAAACAAAACAAAAAATAGTCTCTAACAATTCTCTTTAGAAAAGATTCAGACCTATGTACTTAGATTTGTCACGTTGTGGCTTTTAAAGCACTTCTATTGGAGTCTCAAGTCTGTCAATGAGAAACCCGTCTTAAAAATAATCTAAAACTAAAAATATATATCAATTGAAAATGGCTAGATAAATAGATATGTTGTTTCTCAAATGAGAGACCCTCTCTCTCATCAAAACATATAACTAGATATGTTTCTCATATGCTTTTTTTGTTATTGATTCACAGTTTTTTTTTTTATCACAAGATAATATTTAATATTTTTTAGATTTGAAATACTATTTTTGGTCATATGAGAAAAATATATTATATTTGAAATATAGATAATATTTGATCTTATAATATTAATTAATTAGGTCAGATATTATTTTTATAAATAATAAAATAAACTTATCTTATTTATTATGTATAAATTTAAATTATCTATTAAAATTAATTGATATTACTTAAAGTTGATCTAAAATTATTTGTATTGAATCATCAAAATGTTATAACACCAATAAACTAGAATAGTGTTTTGTAAAAAAAGTTATTTATTGAAAATGAACTTTCAAAGCATATCTTATATAATATGAGAAAGTTTTTTCTAACTTTTAATATGAGAAAGTTTTTTCTAAATTTGGCATTCTCTTTTAGCGACACCTATCATAATAAAAACCATATCTTGGATGAGAAATGAAATAGTTTAAATACATGATTATGATTATGCCTTTATGTAGTTTTATAAACCTTAACTTTTACACGTTTTCAAACCATATAATATTTTCTTTCATTAATTGAGTAGGCAATAAAGTTAGTCAGTTCCACTAAAATCCTATTAAATTATGATAAATTACATAATTTTTTATTAAATAATAAATAATAAAAATGAATAAACTGACATAAATAAAAATTTCAAATAGTAAAAATAATACTATGAATTGTATTAGTAGTAATGTTATTATTCAAATTTTAACCAAAAAAATTTCATATTCCAAAATTTAGAATGGATTAGTGAGTTTTAGAATGGAAGTAAGATTTTAATGCATGGTGGAGTAAAAAACAATTTATGTAATTTTATTTCTAAAATTCTAAACATAAAAATAAAATTGAAATGAAATATTAGTTTTTAATTAGAAACATATACTACAAAGATTTATTATTAAATTTTACTTAAAGAAAAATAAAAGCTTAATTACTCAATTCAACTTAAAAGTTTTGATCAAAAATGAAGACATTGTAAGAGTCACACTTTTTTTGGGAAAACTATGAAAAAGACTTTTGAAAAAAATAATCTGTCTAAAGAAACAAAATCAATGGTCACAAAATATAGAAAAATGATATGTAAACTGTTACAAAAGTGACATATGATTTGTGTAGCATATCTCAGAAGATATATTATCAACTGAAGCTACAATTCTATAACATGATAAAAAAATTTAAATATAAAACAAGCTTGAGATTTTATTAATTTTCTCATATACTTTTAACCCAAAACATTGGGAGAAACAACATATTTAAAGTACACTATGTTTTTTTGAAAAGACAGAAGATGAGAATGCATCATTAAATTAACATCTGGAAACAGCATATGAAGTTTTAGAAGATATGTAATTTGGATTAGAGAACGTATATTCATTGTCGGGTTTAATGGTTTCACCATCTAAGAATTCTTGACTTGGTCGAAAATTCTATTATTGGAGGTGATGTATTTGGACAACTCCATTGTAGCGAAATAACACTAAAAATGTTTATAAAACTTTGTATATTAACATTTAACATGTGATATCAATATGTTAAAATGATCTCTATAATTAGCCCAACGATCAACAGTCGACATTAGAACTTTTAAAAAGATATTTGCATGAGATATGAATATAAAATGAACTCTTCTAGGGCTAATAGGTCAGAAGATGGTAGACTCTTCGAGTGAGGTTTTTTAAGTAATTTTTTTGTTACCATGTGATATATTGTTGATTTGCCAAGAAAACATTATTGCGACAATAGACAATATATGTTATATATAGATTAGTAAAATACGTATAGCTTTTATATAGATTTATGTTTTAAACTTCAAATGATTATATTTCTATTCAATAAAAATCACGCGCAAATAGATATAACTAAAAAATATTATCTTCAACAATATATATGTTGTATATTATGTAGTAAAGTAAGTTTAGTGTTTATATAGATTTATATTCAAAAGTTTAAATGATTATATTTGAACTCAAAAATTGATATTATGAAACAACCCGACCTATTTTTTTTTTTTTAAATACAATACATAATTAAGCATTCCATACTACTTAATTAAACCAACCAACAGTAAACCAACATCCAAATAACATGCACAGCCGACACATACCAATTATACAAAACCAATACAATAACATTTCTAATCATTCTATCCATCAACCTAACATAACACTAACCAAGGTTCCAACAACATAACCAATAAATCCAATAACACACAAACGAGACCCTAGATCATCCTCCTCCTCATCGCCATGATTCCACGATCACACTTTGCCTTTACCTGCACACCACAAACAATAATTGAGATGCGTAAGTATTATCATAAATACTTAGTGAGGCTATCCTCCCATCTACTAGGTTATACACACAAGCATATGAGACCCTCATGTTAAAGCAAGCAAACAAAACACAAGCAATACATCAAACCAGGAAAACAAGTCTCGGATGAGACTGGTGTCGACCGATGCTAAACCGGTGTCGATCGATGCTAGGAACCATGGTGTCGACCGATGCTTGAACGGTGTCGACCGATGCTGACACAAACAGTGTCGACCGATGCTCGAACGGTGTCGATCGATGCCATACCTGCAGACGCGAACTGCACGAATATGAACGTCGAATCCCGATTCCAATCATCTTGATTTCGTCCCCAAACTCACCCAAATGACACAAAAACCTATGGGAAACTCGAAAACAACACACCCAAGCAAGCAAACACCACAAATAGACAAAGAACAGCCAAACAAAAGTGATCTCATGCTTAGATCAACCATGGTCAAGCACTCACCTCAAAAATAGGAAGATTGGGTTGAGAAATCGATGGAATCAACATCTCCAGGAGCTTCTCATTCGTTCCCAACAACAGCTATCCCTTCTACAGTCACAGATCTTTCCAAAATACCAAGAACAAGCCCAGAAACTTACAGAAACGTTTTCTCTCCTTTTCTCCCTTTTTCTCACTTAACGGCGACAAGTGAAACTCCCAAAACCCTTAATTCGTCGCTTCTTCCCTTATAAAAGCGATTTAGGGATTTCTAATTGAACCAAACCGAACCAAACAGCAATTAAAACAAACTCGACCAAACCGAAATTCATGGTGTCGATCGTTGTGTATCGATCGACACCCACACCAGAACTACAATATTTGGTTTGCGGATGTTACATATTAATATTTTCGATTAAAATCCCGCGCATGCGCGGGTACAAATTCTAGTATTTGATAAAATAGCTATTGAAATGATATTTGTGAATTACACGAGGATTCAACTATTTGTATTTGATACAATTTTAATTCTGTTTAAGGATATAAAGAGTAATTAAAGAGTTTAGTGACCTTTGGTTTAGTCATGTCCCGGACGCGGCTAATGGAGTGGAGAATCGGATGATATGGCTCCTCAAATCATTGAGAGCCGTTTTACTTATTAAGTAAAGCTTAAGCCTGGCTCTTTGGAGATTATGTAATTAATATCGACGCACATATATAGATAAATAGACTAGTTTAACCATTAAATTTTGGTTAATGATGAACCTATGATGTATGGATATGGATCCTGTGTTAGTGTCCGATTGGAAACTGAGCATGTCTCTACGACTTGACTTACATCGTTGCTCAATTTTGTTTTACTCACTTGGTGATTTTTAAAAAGGAAAAAAAAATGATTTATTTACTTTGGCTTTTTTCTTTTATTGCAGTTCAGATAAAATCATAAATGTGTAATATTGGGATGTTCACAACCAGAGCCGTCGCACAGACTATATCGGCCACAAGCCCAAAATTTTTTTTGGCCGATTATCTTTAATGAATCAAACAAAATTAATAAAACTGATTGTAAACAAAGTCGAACCGGAGACCTCCAAGAGGTTTTAGTAATTCCTTACCACTACACTAATAAGAAATTTTGCTAATTTTAGGGCCGGAAAATTATTTATCAATATAGGGCCGCAAGCAGCTGCTTCATCAGCCTGTGCTTACGGCCGGCTCTGTTCACAACCTGTCTAGTTAGCACCTGACCCGTTGTAAGCTAAATGTTTGTGTGACAACGAATTTTTTTTGTAGAATCTTAGGCTTTGAATGGTTGCTGCATACACTCCATACTACATAGTGCATACTAAGATTTTAGTATGGAGTAAAGTGGACTGTAGTATGGAGTAATTAGTGGTATGCACAACACCATACAATAGTATGCATAACACCATACCATTATGAATGGTTAAAATTGGACTATGGTATGGAATGGTGTGTACAAAAATATTAAAAACAATTTTAATAATATTTTTAATCATAATTAACTAATAACTATTACAAAATGTTTTTAAAAATTACAAATCAAAATCTATTATTTCGATTATCCCATAACATATCAGCAATATTATCTCGTATGTTTGCCATATATGGTCTATCTTCTCTCTCGACCTCATTTTGTTCATTTGAGTCATTTTGCTCGTTAATAAATATAAAATTAAACTAAAAATTAACTAAAAACATCATATATATACTAATAAACTAGCTCATCATGCTTAAAAAATTAACTAATAAATTCTCAAATATCTACTATAAACTAAACTAAAAAGAAAATGAGGTGAGAAAATAAAACTTACTTATGAATTTGAGATGAGATAAATGGTTGATTCAAAAGAGTTTTAGATTGAAGAGCTTCAATGACTAAAAAGTAGAGGGTTCTCTCTAGATCTAGATTTTGTTTTCGGGAATATGATTTTTTGTTGTTGTGAATTTTAACATTTATGAATGCATCTATATATATATATTTATATATTTTTAGAAAGTACAAAGAAACACAACTTTAACCAATGAGATGAGAGTAATAGGATTCAACTAGTTTGAACATGTTTTTACTCAACTTTTACTATTGGTATGGAGTTGGTATAAAGCATTTATGGAGTAAACTGAAATAATCGGACCAATAGTATAATTTATACAGTCTGCAGTTTTTTTTTTAATTCCAGACTAGTATGGAGATGTATAGTATGGAAAAGTGCATACTAGTCTGGAATGGTGAATGGCATACTAACTCCGGACTGGTCCGACTTCAGTCTGGTCCGGAGCGGACTGGACAACCATTCACAACCTTATAATATCATTCTGCTAATGATGCAATTATATACCGATCGGAGAACATTTTTGTTTTGTTTTTGATTAGCAAAACTATTTTAAACTAGGGCTGATGTCAGAAAGAATATAAATACAAGAGAAACTAAATTAAACTCTTAAAGGTCAAACTTTCAATGAAGGAACCTGTTCAACACGAAAGACATGTTTGTTCTCTATAAGAATCTTGTTTGATCCGACCGATTCATTCATTGATATATACAGCCTAGTTCTAAGTTCTATAACCAATGAAATGAATAGCGCCGAATAAAACAAAGTACCGACGAAATAAAACAAAGTACGCATACGTAATCACCACAAATGATTAACAATAATAATCTTATACTATATCATTAATAGAAATATTTATCTAGGGGCAACAAAGAGAGAGAGCAGGACACCAACCACACGATTTAAGAAAAACATTTTTTATCATCTCACCTCAAAACCAAAAACTACAAACTTCGTTCCTTTTTTTGTTTTGTTTCTTCTGTTTTTGTTTCCTTCTTTGATCTTTCTTGCAGAAGAGAAGATTGATTTGTCTTTGAGAAACCAAGATCGAGAACTGTTTACTTATTTTTTAATTGCAGCAGGTACGGACAAAGTTGTATATAAAGTGTGATTAGAACAGTGGTTGCTCTTATCACGGGTCCACTTGTCTGTCCTTGGGAAAGAATCTTTAAGCCCATACATAAATCATCAATCACATGGTTTCGAGATTAAAATAGTCTAATCATCATTGCCTTCACCAGGTAACTTTTGTCCGGAACAAGAGAAAAAAAGAAAGGAAGAAGACACCATTCAACAAACGAGAGAGAAGCTGCTTTGTGATAAGAACTTTCACAGGTTTATTTCTTTTCTTATATATAAATATTCCCAAGATTTGATTTTGCTTATCATTTGTGTGATTTGTGTTTTGTTTATGAAGAAACAGAATGACCCACCAACTTCTTTTTAATTTACACAGAGCAAAACCAAATCTGTGTTTCTTCTTGTCAGTGCTTTCTCTTAAGTGTTCTTGGGTTTTGGTTACAAATCTAAAGTGAAGCTTTTTATGTTTCTCTGTGCCACAAATCTTGATAAAGTTAGTAACTTTTTGGTGAAATTTTTACTAAATCTCTTTTAAAGTTTCTTTTGGGGGTTTTGATTTAGAATGTTTTCTGAGGGTTTTTTAATCTGAAATCTTACACTTTCATAGACGATCAGATTTGATTTCGTTTTCAATTATCTATAGGCTAGTAGTAATCTTCATTTGAGTTGTTTGTTAAACGAGCTTTAATTAATGTTCCAGAATCTAGTACTTGAAATTGGATGGCACTCTACTTTGATTGATACCATCTTAAGTCAAATCTCCATTGAAAGCGAAGCTGCTTAGATATAAGATTTTTCTTTTTTTGTAGCATCTTCTATGATTTCATTCTTTGGAAAAAGCACTTTGATAATATTGAGATATGGGATAACAACAGTTTGATTCTTCTCTTCTCTTCTCTTCTCTTGTTCTTTGGTTGGGTCTTTGATAATGTTTTTGTAACCTTTTTTTTCAGGTTGGGTTTGGACATTACAAGGAGAGGAGTTTGTCTTGTGTCTATTCATCTTTAAGACGCTTATGCTTGTCTGGTCCATGAAGAAGAATAACTAAGCACACTAGCACAGTCTCTGGGGACTTGTGGATTTGGTAGGATCTGTTGGATGTTAAGATTGGAAGAATAGAAAAAAAAAAAGAAGGAAATTATTAGACATGGAAGATGATGGTGGTGGCGATGGGGGAGAAGGAAATGGTGGGTTTTCACCTAATTCTAGCTTTGGGGCATTCCCTGACACGGCCATGGATTTGGATTTTATGGATGAGCTCTTGTTTGATGGATGTTGGCTAGAGACAACAGACAATAAGAACTTGAAGCAGACTGAACAATCTGGTTCAGCTTCTACCGCCATGAATGACAATAGCACTTTCCTCTGCTTTGGTGAGAACCCATCTCAAGATAATGAAGAAACAGAAAACAACAAATCAATGAATCAAGAATCTTTTAACCAGGCTGAAAAGTTTCTCCTTGAAGAAGCTGAGTTGGGAAAAAGTTGGTGGATTGCTCCAAGAGCAAGTGAAGGCCCTTCTTCATCTGTGAAGGAGAGACTATTACAAGCTATTAGCGGTCTTAATGAGACGGTGCAAGATAAGGACTTCCTGGTACAGATATGGGTGCCAGTTCAGCAGGAAGGGAAGAGCTTTCTGACCACTTGGGCTCAGCCACATTTATTCAACCAAGAATACTCCAGCCTTGCAGAATACAGACATGTTTCAGAGACTTATAATTTCCCGGCTGATGAGGGTATGAATGATTATGTGGGTCTTCCCGGTCGTGTTTTCTTGCAGAAGTTGCCTGAGTGGACTCCTGATGTGCGTTTCTTTAGAAGAGATGAATATCCACGCATTAAAGAAGCCCGCAAGTGTGATGTTCGTGGGTCACTTGCCCTTCCTGTGTTTGAAAGAGGTAGTGGGATTTGTTTGGGTGTTGTTGAGATCGTCACAACAACTCAGAAGATGAATTACCGTCAAGAACTTGAGAAGATGTGTAAAGCTCTTGAGGTTTTTCTCTTCCTCTTGGTTCTTGCCTCTACCTCAAATTATGTAGATCCTAGAAATCTAAAGACATTGCTATTTTTGCAGGCTGTTGATCTAAGGAGTTCAAGTAACTTGAATACTCCAAGCTCTGAGGTGCATTAACTGGACTCTTAGTTCATTCAGCACCTAGAAACAACGATATGCATTGCTAAGGTCATACCTCGTGTTTCAGTTTCTGCAGGTCTATAAAGATTTCTACTGTGCTGCATTACCTGAAATTAAAGATTTCTTGGCCACAGTCTGCAGATCATATGATTTGCCTCTAGCTTTGTCATGGGCCCCGTGTGCACCGCAAGGGAAACGTGGTTCACGACATTCTGATGAGAACTTCTCTCAGTGTGTTTCAACAACCGATTCTGCTTGCTCTGTCCCCGATGAACAGAGCAAAAGTTTTTGGGAGGCATGCTCTGAACACCATCTGCTCCAGGGGGAAGGCATTGTTGGGAAAGCATTCGAGGCCACCAAGCTGTTTTTTGTGCCAGAAGTGGCCACATTTAGCAAGACTAACTACCCTCTTGCGCATCACGCCAAGATATCTGGACTACATGCTGCTTTAGCAGTCCCATTAAAGAGCAAATCTGGCTTAGTTGAGTTTGTGTTGGAATTTTTCTTTCCAAAAGCGTGCCTCGACACTGAAGCGCAACAGGAAATGCTCAAGTCACTATCTGTGACGCTGCAGCAAGATTTCAGGAGTTCAAATCTTGTCATTGACAAAGATCTAGAGTTAGAAGTCGTATTGCCTGTTAGAGAGACAATGCTCTTCTCAGAAAACCCGCTAAGTGGAGCAGAAACCGCAGAGACTCTGACAGGAATTCAAATGCAAGAATCCTCATGGATATCTCACATGATAAAGGCAAACGAGAAGGGTAAAGATGTATCACTCTCCTGGGAGTACCAGAAAGAAGATCCCAAAGAGCTCTCATCTGGCAGGGAGAACCATCAGCTTGATCCGAGCCCCAATAATGTTCCTTTAGAAGCTGAGCAATTTCAGCAGGCATCAACATCAGGACTCAGAGTCGACAGCGGTCCAAGTACTGAAACACCTTCGACTGGTGGGAAAAATATGTCAGGCAGTAGGAGACCTGGAGAAAAGAGAAGAACAAAAACAGAAAAGACCATTGGCTTGGAGGTTCTTCGACAACACTTTGCTGGAAGCCTCAAGGATGCAGCCAAGAGCATTGGTGGTAAGAAATTATTGTACACTGCTCGAGAGATAGCTCCACTCTTTATGAATTTTGATTCTTATTGTATCTTGGGAAAATCATAACCAATACGTTCCTTAGTCCAACCCAATACATCCCAAATGAATATATAAAACAAAGTTACAAGCTTGAGGATATGTGAAAATTCCATGGCCAGTATAAATAGACAAGTCTTAGATGAAACCGGAAGTGTCTTACAGTCTATCTATGTGGCAGTGGATCAGCGTGTTCCAAAAACTTTTTCATCATGCATATATATCCTTTTCTCAGACAGTGATGTAACAAGGTTTCGTTCTTATGTTGCAGTTTGTCCAACTACCTTGAAAAGGATATGCAGGCAGTACGGAATAATGCGATGGCCCTCCCGGAAAATCAAGAAGGTAGGGCATTCGTTGAAGAAACTCCAACTTGTTATGGACTCTGTTCAAGGTGCGCAGGGCACTATCCAACTTGATTCATTCTATACAAGCTTCCCAGAGTTGAACTCCCCAAATATGTCCAGTAATGGCCCTTCCTTGAAGAGTAATGAACAGTCAAGTCATTTGAATGCTCAAACTGAAAACGGTATTATGGCTGAGGAAAACACAGCACCACGGTCACCATCATCTTCTTGCACCAAGAGCTCTGGTTCAAGCAACAATAATGAGAACACTGCAAACATTCTAGTTTCTGAGGATGCTGATGCGGCCTTAAAGAGAGCTCAGAGCGAAATGGAACTGCATCAAGTGAATCAGGAGGAAACGAATTGTCCTGGAAGAACCCAGAGCCATACAACACTAAAGGAGTCTCCTGTTCTTGAAAATTTACCTCCATCACCGGGTAGTAGCAACAAGAGCTTAAGAGCTGGAGGTGCCATCAAAGTGAAAGCTACATTTGGTGAGGCTAGAATACGGTTTACCTTGCTCCCGAGTTGCGGCTTCAGAGAGCTGCAGCAAGAGATTGCTCGGCGTTTCAACATAGATGACATTTCCTGGTTTGATCTTAAGTACCTGGATGATGATAAGGAGTGGGTTCTACTGACATGTGAAGCGGATCTCGACGAATGTATCGACATATATAGATTAACACAGACCCAAACAATTAAAATAAGTCTGAACGAAGCTTCTCAAGTCAAGTTGGGTGGTTCTTTTGGTAGCACTGGTCCTTCCTGATGAGCAATCGAAGAAGGTTGTAGCTGCAAAGCACCAGAAAGACTCTCTTGATTTTTAGCTTTTGTAGAAATCTCACTTACCTTTTCAGCCTGGGAATCTTGTGTAAACATATATCCAGTGCCCTGAATACCATTTTGGAAGTGGCAATAGTAACTGGTCTCTTCTATCGCCCTAGCAGATGTCTGTACAAAAGGCGATATCTTATGCCTGTACAATCATTTTTTATCCAGTTTCTTAAGCTTTTGCAAGACTGCAACTACGGTGATTGAAATATTCTGTGTCTTCACTTATTTTTCTTTGGGACATGTCTAATTACAGGATACTATCTAATCCATGATTGCATTGATGTACAAGGAACATGAAACGAATGTGCCAGAATAATAGTATCCAATCACATAAGCCAGAAAACAATACACCGATTGTTTTGTTTTGATATTTGTTGTATTTGCAGAATACGGGATTTACCCTTAGAGAAGGAGGAGGAGGAGGAAGAAGAGGCAGAGTCCAAAGCAGAGAGACCAAGGAGATAGGGGTGGGCAAAAAAACCAAAATCCAAAAAACCGAAGCGAACCGAACCGAAATAATAAATTTGGTTTGGTTATGGTTAAGTCTAAAAATCCGTTTGGTTTTCATTTTAGTTAAGCATTTGGTTTAGGTTTGGTCTGGTTAAAAACCGTAAAACCGAATGGTTTTTTTGGTTTTTTAAAAAAATTTAGAATAAATTAGATATAATTAGTTTCTCCAACTTATAACTTTAAATTGTATAACAATATCAATATTTTTTTTCTTTATTGGGCTTATAGTTATTGATCTCTTAGTAATCTATCGAATTACAAAACTAAATTTGGATTCTATTTTTTTTTTTTTTATGTTTAGGTTTTACTTTTATGTTTATTTTTAGTTATGTATCAACTATCTATTTTTTAAAAGTATAAAATAACCATTAAAAACCGGAACCAAACCGAAACCGAACCGAACTGTGATACATATGGTTTTTATATGGTTCCATTTTTTATGAAACCGGAAAAACCATAAACCGAAAAAACCTAACCGTAACCAAACCGAATTACATATGGTTTTTTTATGGTTCCATTTTTATAAAACAAAAAAAACCGTAAACCAAAAAAACCGAACCTAAACCAAACCGAAAAACCGAACGCCCACCTCGCAACACACCTCAAGACTTGCCTCTTCCGCTTCTCTTCATTCACCAAGTATTATTTTTAGTGACAGTACTTATGGTAGCTGCATTGGATTAGCATCCAATCACCAAGGGATAGTAATTAATTAATATATATTGTAGAAACTAGGTTTCCACAATGAATTTGTTTAAGGAGGGAAACAAATTCAATATGGTTATTTCTCTAGAAAATAGATCTAAACCTTGAAATTAAGAGTAAAAGAGAAGAACTCGAAAGGATTAGGGTTTATTGCAAAGAACGCAAAGAGTACTCAATTATTGTATTGGATTCTGGATGATCTACAATGGAGAAGTCTCCCCTTATTTATACATATTTGTAGATCTCTAAATATATTAACTTTCCTTAGCGGACAAAGTGATATATGAAAAACTGCCTCATTCCTTGAGTCGGCCGCCGCGTCAAAGTGAATGTCGGTTCCTTCTTCTCCAAGATTATACTTTGTCCGAATTAACTCCTAATGACCTAATTGATCCCCTAACCGGATTCCCGGTTAAACAATCAATTAATACTTCTGGTTTAGTTCGGTATGTTGGGGGTGCTGAATCCCGCACCAACAATTAGTCCCCCCCCAGTTCCGAATATTCGAAATTTAATTCGAATATTTTGAACTATGGAAAGAGAATATCCGATCTAACCCATAAAGACTTAATTGATTTTACTCAGATCTCCAAATCATCTCGCTGCGTACTGTCCGGATGACACGTGTCGTTCCCGTCACATCCGCTAGCTCGGAATTCGAAGAGTCGCGTAGGTCATCATTATTTTTCGTAGGGTTGCTGCCCACTCAACTCTATAAATACGCCTCTTCTTTCGTCATTTCTCATTTTCCGCCAACAACGACAGGTAATTTGCTCTGATTTCTCCCCTATTTATTTCCTTTGTTCCACTTTCCTTCCGCACTCTCCGAACTCAGGACATGGCGAGTACTTCGAAACCCGCCTCTTCACCAGAAATCGAAAGCGAACAACTAATTCGTCGTACTTCCAAACGAAGAACTCTCAACCCTGAATGCTCCGCGCAGATCGGGGAATCAAGTAGATCGGTTTCCGAAGTCCCACCACTCCTGGTTCGCTGTTCAACAGGAGTTTCAAATTTGTCGTCGTCAGTTCGTCGCGAAGAGGAAAGTACCGAACTGACTCCGGATGTACTTGCACAAGAAGAAGACCGGTTCGTTCCCCTGGGATTCTCGATCAAAGATATCGATCTGTTGTACGACCACGCAGGACGAATTGGAGGCGAAAAAAGTTTGAGTTTGACCAAGTCCGTGAATGACATGCTGAACTCATGTGGCTTATTCAACAGCAACGTTACAATTTTGATCCCGCGAGAAGACCAACGTCCCTGGAATCCTCCGGAAGGGTATATATGCTTATACGAGGGTTATTTTGACGAGTGTCGCCTCCTGTTCCCAATCCCGGAATTAATATTACTCTACGCCCAAAGACGGAGGATAGCGATCTGCCAGTTCGTTCCCGGAGCCATTTGTAACTTTATGGCCGTTCTTACCATAGCAGCCGAAGTTGGAGTCAACATTGGAGTTCAATGCTTCGAACAACTATCCAGCTTTAAATCGTCGAAGAGTTCGAACCGCTGGGAAGTGAATATGAGGCCAGCCCATAACTTCCTCCCCGGCAAAAAAGTAAACAAATTCAAGAAGTACGTGGACCACTACTTCTATGTCCGGGTTGACCAGTACTCGCTTGCCAATCCGTTGGGTTTTCAGCGGAGAGTGTGGAACGAAAATCCTGGTAGACTTATTTTTCTAGTATACTTTAATTGACTTCGGCATCTCTGACCATTTTTAACTGTTTCTTGTCCTGCTCCCAGATCGTCCGTTTTGCGCAACGCGCCTAGCTCCAAACTTTCTCCTTGTCAGAGACGCTTTGCTAACCGGGCGCGATCGTCAGTGGGAGCTTATTACTCGTATTCATGTCGAAACAACAATGGGCAAGGCTAGGACAAATTTCCCAAGTTTCGCCAGTTTGCTAGGACGATCTACTGGATGCAACATCATGGAAGCCAAAGATCTCCAGGTTGTTCGCCGAGACACTCAAGCTGCCATTGAAGCCGAGATCGGTCCATCCCAGGGTCTAACCGAAGTTGATCCTACCCCAGACCAGACCGTCGCCGACCCTATTCGGGCACCCGGAGAAGAGATCGAGCCATCCAGCGTTGCAGAGGGAGAAAACCTTCCGTTGGATGTAGAAAATGCCGATCTTCCGAACGAAGAACAAGATGTTCCTCAACTTGAAGCTGGATCTAAAAGGAGGAAGAAGATGAAGAAACAATCCGGAGATAACCCAGCCACTGAGCCGCGTCCGGGAGTGAACCGCAAGCGCTCAGCCGAAGAAGCCGGACTGGAATCAGCAGATCGGTTCCATCTGGAACGGAGGAATGACAAAACAGATCGCTTCTCCTATCACTACTTCAGCGACTACCCTCTGGTGACCAATCGTGAGGCTTCAGGTGAGCTCTTCTGGACCTTGAAGGTCTCCAATCGAATCCTCCCGTCGGCGGATGATCTGGAATTCAAACAGGCGTACCTTGATGTCGCCGAATCCCACCTAAGAGTATGCCTTCTTTTAAACCGTAAGTGCTTAAAATTTTAGCGGGTGAACTGACATATGCTTCTTGAACTGACAGACTGCGGCCAAGATGAACATGCTAACTCAGTTATACGATAGGCGTGCCAAGTCCAGCAAAAAGTCGGGATTAGAGCTCGAAAAAATGAAGGAATGCGCCGAGCAGATCCGAGCTGCCAGTGACGCTAAGGACGCAAGGATCAAGGAACTCGAGGCGCTTGTTACCGAAAAAGACGGCATTATTGCGAACGTCGAACTGAGGGTTGGCGAACTGGACTCCCGAGCACTTACTCTTGAAGAAGAGAAAGCCGAACTGCAGGAATCATGCGATGGGATGAGGGCTCAGCTTGCGTTCGAAGTTAAGAGACTTCGGACGGACCGATGGGAGAAGGTGGAACGAACAACGAAGAAAGCGCAGTCTCGACTGGATAAGGTCAAGGCCTATCTAGTTGAACAGGTGAAGGTTCGCCCCCTGGAAGATCTGCTGAACCAAGCCACCGGAGTACAGGAAGCTGTACGATATCTGATCGAAAACGGGGCCGTCATTCCTGAAGAGCGGATCAAGGAGATCAACGAGAGAAAGGCCGAAGCTGAGGAGACGGTCAAGGCGGTCGATGTACTCGAACTGAATGATGATGACCTTGCCATGTCCCCGGACCAGCTCGGTTTTGGGTTTCCCCCCCCTAGAGAGGTCGGCTCCGGAGTCCGTTGAACATCCATTCGGCTCGAACGCCGGGAGTTTTCAAGCAGATCTGTCCGGTGCTGTGGACGTGTAAAATTTGTTTTGCTTTTTGTTTTAGACTTCATGAAGTATGGGCTTGGATATCCTTGTAAAACATTGCCGATGTGTTGGGCCCATTTTCCTTTTTTGTTTTTTGAACTTATTAGCCGGAATGTTTCCTTTTCAGTGTAAAAGAAAATTGACAATTTGGAAAAAGTTTGCATTCTTGCCAATTTTGCATGGAAAGTTGCCAATTTCGGATAGAATTTTGCCTTCCGATACTTGTATAAATGTACTCAATGCTGCTCTCGGATTAAACATCCAAGAAAACTTCTTAATCAAAGATAATGTCAAGCTCGATTAGCAGCGTAGAATCCCCGTTGGTTGGTAATGACGTGCCTACGTTCTCAAATGCCAAAGCTATCGAAAGAGGGATGGCGTACTTCCCGAATATCCGAGCTCCCTAGATGTTGATGTTCCGCGTTAAACCGGAAGAAAGGCGTGAAGTGGTCGAGTTTCTTCACGAAGTGGAAGATCGCCACGCGGAATATTCCAGTCGTATTGCCGCATCAGAACAAGTACAACGAGATCTGCTGCTCAAACTTGAGATGCTGGAATCTCACCCAAAGGATTGGATCAAGAACGGGTTCGACAAGATAGCTGATTTGCCGCCATGTCTTGTTGCGTACTGCAATGAATGCCGAAGTGAATTAGATCGGAAGCCGATACACATGGATCCTGCCTTAATTAGCGATTTCATTCCAGGCAATGTTAAGCCGTTCTACATTAACCGGCGCGCAACAGATGCCGAGCTTGCCGAGGCGGACGCCTTTTTCCGTCAGGTAACCGTTAACCTCTTTTCCTTTTTGCTTTTCTTGCAAGCGATCGAAACTTGCCTCCTTCGTACTAACCCGTTGTTGATCTTGCGTATGCAGATTGAGGGTACGCACCAAGAATTGACTCAAGATCTTCAGTATTTTCATATGAAGAGGAGCAGAATCGATCGGCGATTGAGGACTCTGGAATCTGAGATTGCCCTACTCAAGGCGAAAAGGAAAAGGACTATTGATCTGCTTGACGAATCCGAACAAAAAATCAGAGCGTTGGAAACTCGTTCCGAGGATTGGGAAAAGACTGGGTTGCAAAAGCTATGGCCAATGCCGAAACGACTCAAGACGAGCATTCGCGAGATTGCTGCGAATGGCGAACCAGTTCGAAATTAGGATATTTTAGTTTATTATTTTATAAAACCTAGCTGCAATGTAATGGGCGAACTTGAAGTTCGCTTAGAATAAAATTTCCATAATAATAAAAGATTTGCGTTGCTGCTTTATTTGAAAAATGTGTCAGAGGCGAGACGTCTCCCGGCTTACAACAGACAATTTTTATTGATTGATGGTTACAACTTTCAAATTGACTTGAGCATCAAAAGTTGGTGATGAAGTGTTAACAAAGTGTGTTTAATCGGAGAGTGAGATACTGGGCTCGGCTTATCTCCTTTGTTTTAGTTCGGATGCCGGACTGCGAAAATATTCTCTGGGTTCGGCTAACTGTCCCGTCCGAACTAAAGTTTGGGTGCGAAATAAATACTCTGGGTTCGGCTTACCCCAAAAATAAAAAGCGGGTGCGGAAAAAATACTCTGGGTCCGGCTTATCCCTATATAGGAAGGTCAGGCGCGACTCTGGGTTCGGCTTATCCTGAAAATAATGGGTCTTTATCTTAGCTGATCACCTGGCCAGGGTGTCAACGAAGTGAATTTAGTGTGGACTAATACTTTTTCTAGATCGGGCTGAGATATGTATATATATATTTATTTATTTTTTTTTTAAGGAAAACTTCCCTTTCCATCTCGCATTAAATGCGCTGCGCGGTCTTTGAGAGTTATTCTCGGGACCTCGTGAAAATCTCGCTGCACGCTGATTGGTGGGTTCAGCGGCGGTTGCTTTCTTAATCCTGTATAAATAGGATTGAAAATCTGAGAAGATCATTCTAAAAACCACAACTTCCCTAAATATTGAGTAAAAAGATGGTGACTACTCGATCTGCATGGCTGAGACGAGCCCAGGAAAGGTTGGCCACTTCGTCGAGCGGTTCCAATCGAGCCGAATCGTCAGATAACCCCTCCGCCCAAGAGGGCGTAGAGACTTTCCGAGTCTGCGCACCTCCCCCACATGTCGATATGGCGGGTGTGGAAGGGAGCCCCGTATGTCAAGAACTCCGAAGGTATCGAGCTCGCCGCTATAGGCTGGGGGCTCACCTTATGGCGAGGCGCCGCAGATTGACCGAAGTCTGTCGGCTTTATCGTTTGGACGGTACTATTCGGGTCCCGAACGAGATCATCGCCGAGGGCTTCTACTTGGAGAAGTGGCACATGACCGGGCTACTTGCTGCGCGTTTGGCGTGCCAAGAGCTGGTGGCGAACATGGAGGTGCCTATTCTTTTAGAAGCCGACTGTCAGCCTCTCGAAGATACCGCGCACCTGCTTACCGTGGACATCTGGGCCTACCGGGCTTCTCTAGAAAGGTTAAGGCGGTACGCCAATTTTCTGGAGTCGGCAGGCCCGATTTTCCGTGAGAGGCACTTGGTTGAAGGCCCGTGTTCCTTTTTGGAGGACCTGGTGTCAAAAGGTGTCGAAGTGCCGAGGGAAAGACTGGAGATCCTGAGACAATCTCGTCAGTTCTGGCAAACCGAACTGGATAAGGTAACGGTGGAGGAACCGCTGGCGGACGATCTGTTCCGAACTCCAAATTCGGACGATCTTTTTCTTTTCTTATCTAGGACCCTGAGTCGTGGGAGGGATTTTCTCCCTTTGCGTCTCTTTTTTTTTTTTTTTTTTTTATTAGTATTAACATCCAAAGCATGTAATGGGGATTAACTTAGTTATCGAATCCTTATTTTGATTGGAGTTATCAAAACTGCCATAAGGAATGCAAGTGAATGTTGGATATTTTGGAAACTTTTGCACATCGGCTTGTCGCCCAATAAGATAAAGTTTTTAAACCACTCAAAAACTTTATTAATGTATTAGCTGCATTCGCTTAGTCTTTAAAAGATAAGGAATTGCCTACGTACCCCGAAGTGGGGATCAAGCCAACCGTAGTTCGTTTTACAAATGAAAAATAAATGGAGTTCGGATTCCCGAAAATTCCTAGACAGAGTCGTAACAACAGCTTAGCTGTAGTAGCGTTTCAAGTAGGCCGCGTTCCACTAGTTTTTGATTCGTTCCCCGGCCATGGTTAAGAGTTCGTAAACGCCCGGACGAACTGCTCTAGATACGAGGTATGGACCTTCCCATCGAGCGCCGAGTTTGCCGGCGTTCACTTCTTTGGTGTTCTCGAAAACTTCCCGAAAAACCAGATCACCTTTGTTGAAACGCCGCTGACGAACAGTCTTATTGTAGTATCGAGCCGTTGCGTCTTGGTAGTGTTGCATCCGAACTAGAGCTTTGTCGCGCAATTCTTCGGCAAGATCGTTGTGGTCGATCAGCATCTCATCGTTAAGTTTGGGATTATCGACCATCATAGTGCGACGAAATGTCGGGACTCCTGCTTCAGCTGGGGCAAGTGCTTCGAGACCATATGCAAGGGAGAAAGGGGACTGTCCCGTGCTTCGCCGCGGGGTTGTGCGGTATGACCAAAGCACGCCATCCAGGTGATCTGCCCACGCTCCTTTCCTTCGACCGAGTTGTTTCTTGAGCCCGTCGACGATCAACTTGTTCGTGGCTTCGGCTTGACCGTTGCCTTGCGGGTATCAAGGAGTCGAAGTGCTGAGACGGATTTGCCATTTTGTCAGGAAACGTCTGGTGATCATCGAAGTGAATTGGGTACCATTGTCGGTGACAATCTCATATGGGAGTCCGTGGCGACATATGATGTTCTTCCATATGAAATTGGTCACGTCTAAGGATTGGATCCTTGTGAAAGATTCTGCCTCCACCCACTTGGTGAAGTAATCGGTCAGCATCAGGACATACTTCTTGGACTTGGAGGCCGGCAGAGGTCCTATGGCATCCATGGCCCAGCGCATAAAGGGATACGGAGCAGTGACGGTGTTTAATAGTTCGGGCGGGACGTGCTGCATGGGCCCATGGCGCTGACAAGCTTCGCATTTGGCCGCGAAAGTTTCACAATCGCCCATCATGGTGGGCCAATAGTGTCCGTCTTTCTTGATTTTGAGAGCAAGTGCGCGTCCGCCAGAATGGTTGCCACCCTCGCCTTCGTGCACTTCCATCATGATGCGTTCGGCTTCGTCCCGAGTAACGCAGGTAAGGAATACTCCCGAAGCACTCCGGCGAAACAGTTCCCCATCCAACAGGATGTACCTTGCACTTCGAGCCTTCAATCGTCGAGCTACCCATCGGTCTGCCAGGACGGTGCCATCGGAGATGTAAAGTTTGATCTCAGTCTGCCAATCTTTGGGAGGCTCGACGACATCCGCCATATCTTCTATTGGCTCGTCGACTTCCATCGGGATTGGGTCATCGTTGATGAGGGCGATCTGGCTGTCCGAGTTAATGCTGGGAGCCTCGATGCATTCGATGGGAATGGTACGCCGTAACTCGGGGTCGGAGCGGTTTGCCAGAGCTGCGTGAGCGTCAGCTGATGCGTTCTCGTTCCGTGGGACCTTTGTCAGAGAGAAAGACGTAAATTTGCCGGATAACGTGCGGACCAACTGTCAAATTCGCCGCTGAACTGGCTGACTACGAGTTGGGAATCACAGAAGACCTGCAGGTGTTTGACCCCAAGTCCCTGGGCTAGCCGGAGTCCTGCGAGAACGGCCTCGTACTCGGTTTCGTTGTTCGACGCCTTGAAATTGAGCATTAACGCGTGCTCGAGGATTTCTCCGGTGGGGGAACGGAGTATAAGTCCGACCCCGGATCCCTGATTTGTTGACGAACCGTCGACGAACATTGTCCATTGCTCCACCGCGGGAGTGGGATCGTCGAGCTCGGGTGACAGTTCGGTGATGAAGTCAGCCAGAACTTGTGACTTCAGACTTGGGCGAGAACGGTATTCGATGTCGTACTCGCTGTGTTCGACTGCCCATTTTGCCATGCGCCCGGATTGAAGGGGGCTATGAAGGATGGTTCGGAGCGGTTGATCGGTAAACACGACGATAGAGTGTGACTGAAAATAGGGTCGTAGTTTCCGTGCTGTGACGATCACTGCAAGAGCCAGTTTCTCCAGCGTGGGGTATCGCGATTCTGCGTCGTTTAGTGCTTTGCTTGTGTAGAAAATGGGCTTCTGGTCTCCGCGATCGTCTCGGACTAGCACCCCGCTAATTGCCGAACTGGAAACCGAGACATAGAGATATAGTGTTTCGCCGTCCTCCGGTTTGACCAAAACTGGGTGGCAGGTCAGATATTCCTTCAACTGGCGAAAGGCGATATCGCATTCCTCGTCCCAATGGAAGTCCTTATTCCCGCGAAGAGGTTGGTAAAAGGGGAGGCACTTGTCCGTTGAACGGGCGATAAAACGGTTCAGAGCAGCGATCCAGCCGGTCAGGCGCTGTACTTCTCGCTTGTTGGTCGGTGACGGGAGTCCTAGTATGGCTTCGATCTGCTTAGGATTTGCCTCTATTCCCCGTTCAGTGACGATGTACCCCAAGAATTCCCCCGAAGTTACTCCGAATGTACACTTCGTCGGGTTTAGTTTCATCTGGAATTGATCCAAGATGTCAAAACATTCTGCCAGGTGTTGGACGTGCTGTTCCGCGATCAGAGATTTGACCAGCATGTAGACCTCCATGGTTTTGCCGAGCAGATCAGCGAACATCATGTTTACCAAGCGCTGGTTGGTTGCTCCGGCGTTTTTTAGTTCGAACGGCATCACTTTGTAGCAGTAGGTCCCCCTATCTGTGATGAATGCCGTTTTCTCGCGGTCAGCTGAGCTCATGGCGATCTGGTTGTAGCCTGAGAAAGCATCCATAAATGAAAGCAACTGGTTTCCAGCCGTGGCTTCGACGAGACGATCTATGTGCGGCAGAGGAAAGCTGTCCTTAGGGCAAGCTTTGTTGAGATCGGTGAAGTCCACGCAAACTCTCCACTTGCCGTTTTTCTTTTTGACCACCACCGGGTTAGCCAACCAATCAGGGTACTGGACTTCCATGATTTGATCCGCCTTGAGTAGTCGTTCCACTTCGTCTTGGACCGCTTTGGCTCGATCCGGGCCTAGGCGCCTGCGCTTCTGTCTAATCGGCTTGAACGTGGGGTTGATATTGAGCTTGTGGCACATGACTTCGGGGCTTATCCCCACCATGTCCTTTGTTGACCAGGCGAATGTGGAAGCCCGAGATTGCAGGAAAGCGATCAGCTTAGCCTTTATGCTTTCATCGAGTTCAGCCCTGATACCGACAGTTCGCGAGGGGTCGGAAGGGTCAATATTCGCCTGTAGGATCCGACACTCCGGAGACTTGAGGCGATCTCGCTCCGGCTTTCGGGGACCGGTGAGATGGTCCCCGCTCTGTAATTGCTATGCGGCCTCCATCTTCCTCTGCTTCTTTTCGATAACAGAGTAGGCTCGGGCCACCCTCTGGTCGCCGTAAAGTGTGCAGATTCCTGTAGGAGTTGGGAATTTGAGGCAGAGGTGATAGGTCGACGGTATGGCCTGCATTGCATATATCCACGGTACCCCCAAAATAGCGTTGTAGATTGGTGGTGCGTTAATGACTGCGAATTTAGTCTTCCGGGTTACTCCACCAGCTCGTACTTGTAGTTTTACGTCTCTCATCGACATCTTGGTGACCCCATCGTAGCCCGTCAGCGTTCGAGTTTTGGGTTTTAGTTGGTCTGGTGTGACGCCCATTTTTTCTAGCGTTTGCCAGCAGAGTATATTGACGGTGCTCCCAGTGTCAATCAGGACTCGCTCGACGTCGAAGTCGCCCATCGAGACTTCGATAACCAAAGGGTCTGAATGGGGGTGTTGGATCCCTTTGGCATCCTCCGAAGTGAATGATATCGGGTCCGAACAGAGTGAAGGCTCGCTCGGAGCAGTTTGAAGGGCGCAAACTTGTCGTGCCCTCTTCTTTAGTGCGCGAACGGAGTCTGCGCAGTCCTCTGGTGGACCAAGTATCATGGTTATTCGTCCAGGGGGAGGAGAATTGACCCGCTCCGGGTTTTGTCCCCTCTGTCGTTTGGGAGGGCCAGGCAGTTCGTCTGCTTGGGGCGCCTCCTCCTGATGATTGGCGGGTGCTTGGTTGACCAGCTGTTGGGCTGCGTTGGGTGGTCCATCATAACCCCGTCCGCCGCCTGCACCACGGCCTCGGTTAGATCGTCCTCCGCGCCATCCCCCTCGGCGACCTCTGCCTCCACGAGCGCTTTTTGGCTGATAAGTAGCTTCGACTTCTCCAGAGAGATACTTCGCGTACAGGTAGTTTTTCAGGTGGACGCACTCTTGTGTGGAGTGACCGGGGTACATGTGAAAATCGCAGTAGAGTTCCTTCGGGTCGGATGGCTGCTTCTCTTGATCGTCCACCTCGGAGACTGCGTGGATGACCCCCTTTTTGCGATCCTGAGGTTCATGGTGCTTGCGCGGCTCGTGGTGTTCGACCCGGTTTTTAACCTTAGGGGGATGCGATGGTTGTTTGTCCTGGGTTTTTGCGGCTATTCGGGCTTCCTCCTCCTCGTCCAGTGCGAATCTGGAGGCTCGATGCAGCGCGTCATCGAGGTCCTTGGGTTCCCGGATGTTGAGGTCTTTTCGTAATGGTGATCCAGGGATCAGGCCCTTTCTGAAGGCTGCCATTGCCGCATCTTCCAGGACGTTGACCTTTGTCAGCTTTTCCTTGAACCTGTTCAAGTAGTTGGCGATGGGTTCTCCCCGTTCCTGGGCCATCTCCCATAGATCTGAACTTGTCACGCCTCGTTCGATGAGGATTCGGTAGTTCTTGAGGAAGGCCTTAGATAAGTCATCGAAGTTGTCGATCGAGTTTGGCTCGAGCCTTGTGAACCATACCAAGGCAGGACCGGAAAGGCTATCTACGAATAGCTGACAGCAACCGGCATCTCTCTGTTCGTCGGTGAATCGTGCCTTTGACATGGTTGCCATGAAGGATGTCATGAACTGGACCGGATCTTTGTCTCCTTGGTAGATCGGAAGCTTCAACTTGACGTTCGGTATGGCAGCCCGTGCTATCCGTTGAGTGAATGGTGACTGCCGAGTTACTTCGACGATCCTATCGATCTCGGGGGCCGTGCTGATAGCTCGATGGAGGAGCGTGTTCATGCCGCTAATCTGTGATTTGATTTCTTCGAGTTCGAAGCAAGGTCCAGAGTTCGCAAGGCGGGTGACCGGGGCGGTCGAGCTATCGTGTATCCGTAAATTCGGATTCGTCGGTCGAATGCTCGACGTTGTTTGAGGGGGAGGATTCCTCTGCTCGAATTGTGCATCCGAAAAGTCGAGACGACGAGTGAGGCCACCCAAATTGAGTGCTGGCGATTGTCCGGCAGAGATTTGTGACGGGGTTGTTTGGATTACAACGGCGTCAACTCTGCGGTTGGTGTCGGAGATCATCTGGTAGATCTCTTTCGTCATGGTGCCAAACAAGATTCTGAAGTCCTCCATGGAAATGACCTGCGGATTCTGGACCGCTGGCGTGGTATGAACGGGGAGGTTCCCGTTCTGTGCGCCGATTTGCTGCTCCGTTGTGCGAGCATCCGCCTTGTTATGGGTTTGTTCATTAGAAGGCTCCGTGTCGAGGTTGACTAGCTCTTCGGGAGTTCGTCCTGCACCCTGGCTGGTTTCCCCTTCGGATCTGACCCCGACTGGGAGTTCGGTGGAGGTTCCGACCAGGTTTGCCGTTGTGTTCACGCGATGACGGGAGTACACGGCAGTGACAGGCCTAGTTGATGCGCCACCTAGTGTCGCGATGTCATCTTTAGAAGGCGTGATGCCCGTGAGATCGGGCGTGCGGTTTGTTTCGGGGACTTCGTTCACGATGGAAGACATTATTGCAAGGCTTTTTAAGGAGAGTTTCCTAGAGAGTAACTTTTCTAGAGACGATTTGCGTCCCCACAGACGGCGCCAATTGTAGAAACTAGGTTTCCACAATGAATTTGTTTAAGGAGGGAAACAAATTCAATATGGTTATTTCTCTAGAAAATAGATCTAAACCTTGAAATTAAGAGTAAAAGAGAAGAACTCGAAAGAATTAGGGTTTATTGCAAAGAACGAAAAGAGTACTCAATTATTATATTGGATTCTGGATGATCTACAATGGAGAAGTCTCCCCTTATTTATACATATTCGTAGATCTCTAAATATATTAACTTTCCTTAGCGGACGAAGTGATATATGGAAAACTGCCTCATTCCTTGAGTCGGCCGCCGCGTCGAAGTGAATGTCGGTTCCTTCTTCTCCAAGATTATACTTCGTCCGAATTAACTCCTAATGACCTAATTGATCCCCTAACCGGATTCCCGGTTAAACAATCAATTAATACTTCTGGTTTAGTTCGGTATGTCGGGGTGCTGAATCCTGCACCAACATATATTATCTCTGACTCCGCTTCTATATGTATATATACACTCATGTGACCTAGTTTCTAAGTGTAAAACCTTCTAAATTAGAAGATTAGTAGATGTTTTATATCATAAGGCAGAAGATTGTAAATCAAAGAATTGTTGTATGAAGATTAAAACCAATGTTGTATTCTGCTCATACAATAATTATTCAGATGGAAGACAAGAAAAAGTAAATAAATGTTGACTGAAAAAAGAAAAAAGCTGTAACATCATGATGATGAGCAATTCCAAAGATAACCTGACTAGTTGTTCTTCAAGAATCACAGTCTTAATAAAGACCACAACTGTTGAAACCAGTTGCCTCTGATGTTTGGTTTTGGTGTAACCATGATTAGCTCCTTGCACAATTTCCAGCTTGTGGTTTGGTATGAAATTTGCAAACTCCTTGGCATCTTCAACTGGCACAATTTCCAGCTTGTGGTTTGGTATGAAATTAACCTGACTAGTTGTTCTTCAAGAAACAAAGAGAAGAAACCACAGAGTGGAAGTTGGTGCACTATTTGACGCAAATCGTGGAAATTTCCAAACCGAACGGTTAATTTGGAGTAATTTTTTTGACGGATACACTAAAAAGCCCATTTAATATCCGGACTAAAATATTTTACTAATTACTGATAATTACATTATGACCCGCATTACACAGGCCTGGTCAAATTAACCGTACCCGATAACCGAACCCTGTCATCCTTAATGAGCTGCACCTAAAAAACGTGCTTGACCGCCAGCTGAACTTTACCATAAGAAAGAAAACAGAGTCATACAATATCCTTTTAACCATCATCCTCCCAGTAGTCTAGGTAGTCAACTCTCTGAGGCTGAAAGCTTGATATATCGCCTTGACCCCAACCTTTTTTAACCCTTGACAGAGATTTTAGTGCAATGCCACTACCGTCATCTCTGCAATATATCAATTGATAGAGAACAAATTCATTAGGTTTCCGGAAAGACATTTGAAACGAGTCTCTGAATGTGAACTCACTGGAAACCAATGAGTCTACTGCCTAATAATATATACGAATGTTTACTCCAAATCTGGGAACCTTTTTCTTCCTTAAAAGAACCAGAACTTCAAAGGAAAAAAGCAAAAAACTATGAAATTTCCAGTAGAAGCATCTTATGATACCTAATGAAATGACGCCTATAACAGGAGAAACAATAAAAGATGGCAAACCAGAAGGAGAAAGTGTCATCCATACCTGTGTAATATATTCTGCCAGTTGTTTCCATCATGCGTATTATGCTTTTTCTGGTGTAAATCCCATGCATTTGGATCGACTTTGTTTGCTACTTCACTAACTGAAGCCATTTCCATCATCTTCTCAGCAAAATTATCTGCTTCTTTCTTGTTTCCCATCTTACCTAACCCATCTATCACAGGCATCAATGCTGCAGGGTCAAACCCATATCCTTTGTCTATCATCTTATGCAAAATTCCACTAGCTACTTCTAGTTCATCCTTCTTACATAAGGTCTCAATAAGATCTTTATAAAGAAAATTCCCCAACTCAAAACCTCTATCTAAAACAGCTTCAAGCAATTCTGTAGCCTTTAAGAGTTGCCCTGCAGCTAGCAACTCATTAAACATCAAGCTGTAAAGGACTTCCTTTTGTCCACAGATGCTTACAGCAGTCTCAAAGACTTCATGGGCCATGTCAAAATCAGGGACCTTACAGAACGCTTCAATTAAATATTTGAAGGAAAACACATTTGGGGCTACGTTCTTTTGCATCATTTCATCTAAAAGGTTAGTTGCATCTTCAACTTTTCCTCCCTCACAGAGATACTTGATTGCAGTATTGTAGGTGCAGATATTAGGTGAAATGCCCTTTTCTTTCATCTCATCCATCAGTCCATGAATTTCAAATATCTGATTTTTTATGCCTAAGCCCAGGATCAGAGAGTTATAAGTCTCCAGGCTCTTATGACAACCTTTCTTCTCCATGTCTTTAAGAACGCGAAATGCAGATGATATTTTCCCCTGTTTGGAGAAATGATGGATGAAAATGTTGTATGCGACAGAGTCCGGTTGCAGTTTCTCTCCCATCATCTCAGCAAACAAGTTTTTTGCTTCACCGAACCTTCCTGCTTTGCACAAACCATTAAGTAAAGTTGAATACGTGATCAGGTCAGGCAAACAATTGTTCTCGATCAAGCTATCATCGACCAGTCCAATATATGAGTTGCCTAGGTTACCAAGAGCAGCACTTCCATGCACCCGCATTCCCTTAACTATCTCAATCGCTTTATCTAATTCCCCGCTGTCACAGAGTCCATCAATGATAATGTTGCAGGTGACAGTATCTAGTCCATAACCTTTTTCATTCATCTTCCGCAGCAACTCTTCTGCTTCAGATATTCTCCCCATCTTCCAAAGACTATGGAGCAAAATATTGCAAGTGTAAGCATTTGGTAAGCAACTATTCCTCATCATCTCCTGCAACAAGCTTTTAGCTGCGTCGACTTTCCCAACACTGCAATAACCATGTAGAAGGCAGCCATATGTTACAGCATCCGGGGAAACACCATTTCTTTTCATCACTCCAACTACCGTATTTGCATCGGATAGCATGCCTAATTTGCACAATCCATCCATCAAAATATTGTAAGAGAAAATACTTGGCCCTATTCCCTTATCAATCATTTGCTTTAGGACTCTTTCAGCCTCTATAAACTTCCCATGTCTGACCAAACCCTGCAGCCAAATATTGTAACTCTGCAAACTAGTGAGATCATCATTCTCTCTAATCGACTCAAAGAGGGTCTTGGCATCCTCCAGCAACCCTACCTTGCAGAATCCTTTCAGCATCAAGTTATATGTTATACTATTGGGACGAGGAAGACCAAGATACTCATCAAGCTCCATATCACTGAAAATTCTAGACGCATCCAAAACCTTTCCTTCTTTACACAGCGCTGATATCCTCGAGTTGAACGTTACAATATCAGGAACCAAACCTTCCTCTCGCATCTTCTCCACCAGCTTTTCGGAATCATCGTTCCTACCTTCCCTACAGAAGCTAGAAACGATGGTATTATACACAACTTTATTAGGCAAAACCCCAAAACTTCCCATCGAATTCAACAACTCTAGTCCTCTATCAGGCAAACCAGCTTTACAATACCCACGAACCAAAATCCCAAAAGTAAACTCATTTGGGTTACAACCTTTCTCAGGCATTTCGTCGAACAACTCACGAGCAGCATCCACACAACTTGAATCACACAAAGCACGGATCAACAGATTAAACGTATAAGTCTGTGGAGCAACCCCACACAAAACCATATCTTTATACAACCACGAAACGAACTCCACACGTCTTTCCTTTATACAACTTTCAAACAACACATTATACAAATAAATCCCAGGTTTGTTCTCAGGGAACCGCGACCGTACTAACTGAAACTGCGGGAACGCCTTATCAATGTAACTCGATTTCGCGAAGATCGAGACAACGGAGAGAAGAGATGAAGAAAGCTTCGTCTTTTGGAATGACGACGAAGAGAGTATAAGATTGTGAAGGTCTTCGATTTCTTTGTGCATTTGAGCTCGAACGAGGATACGAGCGATCGTAGGAGCCGCTGCTAAAGAGATCACATGGCTTTCGTCTGAAGGAGAAGAGGACACTCTCTTGAAGATACTCCATGCTAATCTCGGATTGTTCGTGTTCTTCAACAAAGCTTTCACAAGTGTACCTGACTGTTCCATGGATCTACAGTCTACAGAACTGAAAAAAAATTCAATTTTTCCAAATTGGTCTTATAATCAATTATTAAATTAAATACAGACCAAAACGTATAAGATTAATAACTCGAGGGCTATTTTGTAAATAACAAAAACATAATCTTCAAAATTGATCTCATAAATTATATATAGGTCCAAAATGTAATAACGGATAAAGTATTAGGGCTATTATGTAAATTAAAGAAGTTATAGACTAAAAAGTAAACGCTTTTACTTCTTCTTCTTCTTCCTCTTCTTCGTTGTCTCTCGATCATCTTCAGAAGAATCTGATTCCGATCAATAATTTTGCAGAAGAAGATGTCTCGTCAAACGTTTTCTCTACTGAAGAATCTTCGTAACATCACAAACGGTTCGAAAATTCAAACCCGATCCGTGACTTACATGCCCAGACCCGGCGACGGGAAACCAAGACCGGTGACTTTAATCCCAGGAGACGGAGTTGGTCCGTTGGTTACAAACGCGGTTGAACAAGTGATGGAAGCGATGCACGCTCCGGTTTACTTCGAACCGTTCGAAGTACACGGAGACATGAAGAGCTTACCTGAAGGATTACTTGATTCGATTAAGAAGAACAAAGTTTGTTTGAAAGGTGGGCTTAAGACTCCAACACCTGTAGGTGGTGGTGTGAGCTCTCTCAATGTTAGTTTAAGGAAGGAGCTTGATCTCTTTGCGTCTTTGGTCAACTGTTTCAATTTGCCTGGTTTAGCTTCTCGTCATGAGAACGTTGATATTGTTGTCATTAGAGAGAACACTGAAGGTGAATATGCTGGGCTTGAACATGAGGTTGTTCCTGGTGTTGTTGAGAGCCTTAAGGTTGACATTTTCTCACCTTTTTTGGTTACATATATGATTTTGATTGATCAATGTTTAGAATTGAGTTTAGGTGCATAGAAGTTGTCTTATTTAAAGATGTCTCTGATGCTGATGTTATGCTAGGTGATCACAAAGTTTTGTTCGGAGCGTATTGCAAAGTATGCGTTTGAGTATGCTTACTTGAACAATAGGAAGAAAGTTACGGCAGTGCACAAGGCCAATATCATGAAACTGGCTGATGGTTTGTTTTTGGAATCTTGTCAAGAGGTTGCTAAGAAGTATCCAAGTATAGCCTACAACGAAATCATTGTTGATAACTGTTGTATGCAACTTGTAGCAAGGCCAGAGCAATTCGACGTCATGGTAAGTGTTTCAGAATTTACGATTGTATCTGTTTCTCAAATCTTCTCTTATTTACATGAATCTGGTTTGCAGGTAACGCCCAATCTTTATGGTAATCTAGTTGCAAACACTGCTGCTGGTATTGCTGGAGGCACTGGAGTCATGCCTGGAGGTAATAATAGTCTGCACTAAAATCACAATAGAGAAGTAGATTCTCTTACTTATGCTCTGAAGTGCTTCTATAGGAAATGTTGGGGCGGAGTATGCAGTCTTTGAGCAAGGTGCATCAGCAGGAAACGTAGGGAAGGATACGACGGAAGAGCAAAAGAATGCAAACCCTGTGGCTTTGCTACTCTCATCAGCCATGATGCTTAGACACCTTCAGTTCCCTTCATTTGCTGACAGGCTTGAAACAGCTGTGAAGCGTGTTATCTCTGAAGGAAAGTGCCGGACTGAAGATCTAGGCGGAAGCAGCACTACTCAAGAGGTCGTTGACGCCGTTATTGCCAATTTGGATTGACTTGACAATTTTCAACTTCCCCCCCCTGTGTAATCATCACACGTCGGTATGATTGACACTTACAGGAAAATACTTCTAGTGTTCCACATTCTTTCGAGATAACTCGAATTGGGATTTCAAATTTCAAGAAAAAATAACATGGTTTATGATAAAAAGTTACGTTTTTTTTTCCCTTTCTTTTTGTGTTCATGTAATATGCAAAGTGCAATGTGCAAACTGCCTCAGAGCAGTACCTTTTTGAATAATGAAAAATTACGGTTAACTTCATATCAATGTTTTATTATTTTCTAGTTGGTAACCACACATGTGTCCAAAGGTGAAGTGTTTCCAACATAATAATGGTACAAGGACGTGATGCTACAGGTGAAACAATGTCTTTATTTTCAATCCCAACTGTACTTAGATTCACACTCATAATTAATATAACAACAAAACATTACTAGAGAAGATAGAGACAAAGCAGCGCACACTGAATCAACACCATCACGAAACTGAACCTTGGGCTGAACGTTGACGCATAGTTACCACTACCAGGGCTAGCAGAATCTGTTTATCAGAGAGTAACCAGGTTATTAAGTCATTAATTGTATGCTATAACCAAATCTGAAGAAACGTGGATCAAACAAACCTGGACAAGTTGGGGTAAGTACGGTAAAGATGGTCTGTTTGGAGTAACCAGCATAGGCGCAAGTACGAGGTCCGCAAGAGCTGCTAGTTGACGTAGTAGTCGTGTTGCCTAGAAACAAACCCTCAGCTCCTTCGCACCGTGAAGGCGGGCAAGTTGCCCATGTCGAATTCGAAGGCTTAACCTGAGCTGATGGTTCACAGCTTAAACTGATAACAAAAGACAAAACCAAAACCATCAGAATCTAATTTACTTAAAACACACAACATAACTCCAAGATTATCCATCACACTTACGTCCAATTCTTTGAAGCGTCACAGGAACACTTGATGCAAGTGTTTGCAGTAAAGGCGTATGAGTTGTTTGACAGAAGTAGAGGAGCATCCAACGAGTCGTTCCTCACAGAAGAGCTACAAGCTGCAAAATAAAGTTCAAAGTTCATAACTTTCTTTCTCACCCAATCATCATCTACTAAAGTCACAGACTTTTCATTTCACAAATAAAAATCGTTTCTTTGATCTAAACTATTACCAAATTCGAACCCATTAAGACATGATCAATAAAACTCCTAAAGTCACAAACTTTCAAATCCAAAAGCTCCAAAAAAAATTTGTAAACCTTTGAGAGGGACGTTGAGAGGGTAATCAGCAAGAAGCTGAGCGTCGCCGGAGATTCCATTGAGCTGAGCCAGCGTCGTGTTGTCCGTTCCAAACTGAGCAGCGATCTCACCGAGGGAGCTCCCTTGTTTGACCACGTGTGCATAGTGAACAACATCTTCATCTTTCAACTTATCACAGCTACAGGGCAAAGGGATCCAAAACTTTTGACCAACATCAATTTTACTTGGGTCGGGGATTTTGTTCATATCAGCGATCTTCTGGTAGGCAACCAGACCTCCGAACACCTCAGTTGCGACGAGGTAAAGCGTGTCGTCTTTCTTGATGGTATACTCGATGTCTCTGTTCGATACACCTGTTCCGTTGGAGCAAGAGCAATGGATTGGGATACGCACGACTTGATTCGGGTTCACGCGCTGGTCAGGTTTGGTGTCGAGTGGGAGATTGTTAGCTCCGAGGATCGAACGGAGGTTCTTGACGGCGAAAAGGGTTTGAATATTGACGAGGAGAAGAGGAAGGGTATAACGGGAAGTTTCCATTTTTAGGTCGCCGGAGAGTTCTCTCAGGTAATCTTAGATGGGTTTTGGTTATGTAAGCTAAGGACAAAGAAGAGAGAGTTGACGGAGAGAAGACTGGACTTATTCCACTTTGACTTTGTGAGACAATAAATGAGAACACAACCAGAACAGTCTGTGGTTTCACATTGTGCTATCTCTCTGTTCTTTAATGAAAGTGTTGGCATTTGCCACGCCTGACTTGTCGAGAGGAAATTATAATATCATCATAACATCATTGACGAGTAAAGTAGTAATAGTAGTCATTTTTAACACTTCTTCTTCTTCAATTGAAGATTGGCATATTAAAGAGCACTAGTACTTAACTGGTCGAGGTCGACGATCTTTTATTTTTATTTTTTTATCAACCAAACACTACTAAAAAAATTCCATGGTTGGTACTCCGAATCGGAAAGAAATTGTTTACAAAAAACAATTGTAGAAATTAAAGATTTAAACGACCGAGCAAGACAATCCGTCCTTAGATTCGAGGAACATGTAATATTCGACAAAGAAAAGAGTGGAAAAGCCACCCTTAGCATGTTGAAATCGTCTAGAAGATTAGAAAAAGTGGGTCAATCTTCAGGAGATTGAATCATCCCTACTAATTCTGCACAATCTGTTACAAAGCACTGACAAGCAATTCCGGATCCTTTCCAGGAACAATCTAATTGACTACAAAGATCCTGACTCGAAGTAGCCGAAGGAATCCCATAATCTAGTAGATATGCATTACCAGACAAATCCACTACCTGAGCCTGTACATCCTCCCAAAATAATTGATCACTTACAGTCTGATTGATCACCTCCTCAGGCTTAAGCTGTGTGCCTTGAAAAAACTTTTTTATTCCTATCCTTCCAAAACGACCACAAAATCCAAGGTAACCGATATAGAGAATCTTGATCATCCGAATGAGAAGATCCTCGCCTATAGATAAAATCCAGATTGGAAAACATAGACTCATAAGAGAAACCCCTAGAGTAACGTGAATCAGAAAAACCTCCCAAATTTGACGCGATCAAGGACACTCAAAAGAGCATTGTTGATTGTCTCACACTCTGAGTCACACCATTTACACTTAATATTACACTGAACCCTTCGATGAGCCAACCAATCCCATCACTGAAAGAGAACCAGAAGCAATTTGCCAAAAAAAATGTTTAAATTTTAGGTAATTTGACAATCTTTTATTTTTACACTAGAGGCGGGTTGTTGTATAATAATAGAGTATGTAAATTAATTTAATTTATTTGATAATCATAAAAAATAATATAACAAATAAATTTAAATGTCATTGATACTAGGATTTTTGTGCGTCCTAGCAGGTCTCAATTAACCTTATGTAGTTGTAGTACTTAAGGTGTCAATCCAAATGGGAAACTTTACTAGCAATCAAGATGCAATCAAGAAATCACAAGTCAAGCCAATTCAAAGAGAGCGTTTGTCTGACAGTCCTAGAATGATGACAATACAAAACGAAAATAAGTCACAGAATTAGAAACGAGAATGCATGACAAGAAGCAAAAATGAATAAAAACATAAAAGAGTCTAAGCATGAACTAAAAAAAACAAGAAACGAAACAGTCTCAGGAATGTAATAAAATCAGGAAGAAAGAGGTCCTAAGGATGGGAGTAATTGATGTCGGTGGAATATCCTAGTCTATAGAGTATTTAACATGCCACAAGCAAACCATCCCTAAACAATGAACATCATTTCTTAGCTAATCCAATCTCTTGACAGAAGCTACTCAAACTCAATCACTTCCAAACCTAGCTCTCGCTAGAGAAACATAATCGAGCATGGCATGAAAAACAAGTTCATTCACGTCAACAAACATCCTAGACAATTAATCTCTTAGGCTAGGAACGTAAGTCTCTGGCACTAGTTGGTCAGACATTTCATCGAACACCTTTTGGATGCGGAAATGTCTAAAACCCAGTTCCAATTGATCAGAGAGAAACTAGTATTTTTAACTCTAGTCCAGAAGGGAATCATACAATCAAAGCTTAAACACATTACATCCTAAGATCCTCCACCTAATCTATCCCATCCTCAAGAACTACCACACTACTCAGATCCGAAAATCATCATCAAAGATACAAACTCAAAAAACATTGAATCTAGCATCCTAAGATAGATAAAAAATGAGATGAACCAGTTTGTAGAAGAAATCGAATCAAAATACTGAAGAAATTCAAAGGTATCGGGATACAAAAGTGTCAAGCGTTTTCGGTGGCTAGGGTAAACCTTAAGGGAAAGAACAAAAACGAGATAAAAGCTAAGATGCCGAGTGAAAACTTAACAAAACCTATTTATAGGAAAAACATGGAAATCTCTAAAACATAAAACGACAATGTAGAACGTCGGTTCGGGAATCCTTCTCGGATGTGTCTTCGGGACATAACCAGGACATCGGTTTCAGAGCGTCAATAGAGTCGCATCGTGAGAGTGTTAATCGAGTCGCGACGTAAGAGTGTCGATCGAGTCGCGACGTGAGGGTGCTCAGAAACTGTCGATCGAGTCGCGACGTGAGGGTGCTCAGAAACTGTCGATCGAGTTGCGAGGTGAGGGTGCTCAGAAACTGTCGATCGAGTCGTGACGTGAGGGTGCTCAGAAACTGTCGATCGAGTCGCGACGTGAGGGTGCTCAGGAGCTGCTGATCGAGTCGCATCTTGAGGGTGCTCGAGAGCCATCCTGGGACGTTTTGGTTGAGTCGCATCTTGAGGGTGCTCGGGAGCTATCCTGGGACGTCTTGGTCGAGTCGCTGCTAACATCCGATCGAGTGGGAGCTCTCCTTTGCATGCGGGTCGAGTCGGATTTCTGAACGTACATGCATCCACTAAAACGGAGATAACTCATGAACCACGACTCCGATTGGTTTGAAATAAACTGCATTGGAAAGATGACTCAATTCTCTACAACTTTGATGAAGACGTCGAAAGCTGAATCCCAAAGTAAAATCTTCACTCGACTCGATCAAAGACGTGGAAGCTTGCGTCGCTGGATAGTGTAGATCGAGTCGCTTAACTGCTCTCCTGATTCTTATTTGCATTTGATGGTTTGGACACCTCCTAAAACACCTGAAACAACTCCAAAATGCAAGATGTGTGCAAGACCAATGCAAAGACTACCTAGATATGCATGTTGTGCAAAAGAGACTAAAAACAATACAAAGCAATGAGTTAAGAGAACAAAATGAATGACAAATGCATCATGAAAATGTGTAAAATATATACATATCAACTCCCCCAAACTTATTCTTTGCTTGCCCTCAAGCAAACAACCAAGAAAAAAGTATGGAAGAGAGGTTTGAAGATGGGTCTCAGAACCTAAAACATGCTGAATAGAGTAGTTAGAATCAAGGTCCTTGTGTTTAGTTCTGTGATGCGTGGTGAAGGAATTTCATTCGTTTGATCTACACATGCAATCCTATCAATCACCCCCTTTAACATTTATTAACAAAGAACCATGAATCAAGCTATGCAGTGTCATGGAACTCATTTGGCTAGGGTGAAAGGTTAGAGACAAATGTGGTCTCTTTCTCAAGTGGTTCCATCGATACATAACAAGGTTCTCTCATGAAAAGAGTTGAGCTTAAGAGAAGGCTAAAGGTTGAAACCAACTGATACATACAAGAGCAGCGCCCTGTCTACCCAAAGAACATTCCAAACCGAAGTTGGTCCTATCTCTACCCTTCATCAGAAACTTCATCTCAAACCCATTCTTTCATTCTTTAGATTTGGTCTTAGGAAGAGTTCACTTCTTATCACTCTAGCGGATTGGGAAAACTTTAATATCACTATGGTTCATTCTCTTTTCTTCTAAAGATTCTAGACATCTTAAGCATTTTCACTTTCTTTTCTTTGTCTAAATTTTTTTATTTCATGCTCAGAACCAATTATTCTTTTTACTTTGCTCACCCCAAATCCTTTACTAGACTTGTAAACTTTGAAAACACATCCCCTTCCTTAATACTTTCTACCCTTTACTTTTCTGCACAAATCCATACCCAATACCCAATATCAAGTCCTCACCTTGTCCTCCTAGCCCGGATAACGCGAACTAGAACTACACAGGATCCAACTCTTGTCGGTTAGAACCTAACACTTTTTAACAAGCTCAACTCGGAAAAGGCCTGACACTCAAGAATAGAATTGGCTTGAAAGAACGGTTGGTTAAGGGTGCGGGAAACTGTTCCAAAGATGGGAATCAGCTACTTGGATTGACAAGGGTGGTAAAAATTTGAAAGACAATCCATGTATGTATATGGTATCCATGAGTTCAACTTCAATGCATAACAAGATAATTGCAAGTCAGGATTAGGTTCAGATAGATAGGGAATGACGTCAATTCAAAACATGCTTCAATCTTACATTTTCAAGTTCAATCAACATGCATCAAAGAACTAATAACAAGGGCCTTGATCCTATCCTATTGAATCCAGCATGCTACCAAGGTTACAATCATCATCAACCCCTATGCTAAATGCAACAACCCTATACGAATGACACTAGACTCAATCCTAATATGCAAGTGCAAGCTACATGAACACTCTGTTTTTGTGGAAATTTTCGAAATTTTTCAAAATTTTATGGCTTTTCTATGCAAATAGATGAATGCAGACTCAAACATGATATGATGCAAAACTTTGAAATAAGAATCACAGAAAACATCATCAGATACATCATCTCAAACCCTCCCCCAAACTAAAATTACACAGTCTCCTGTGTAAGAAAAATTTGCAGGAGAATTTAAGAATCTCAACAGAAACAATGCAAGGATGAGATGGTATATACAAAGGAAATGTAGGAGTACCTCAGTTGTAAAAGAAGGAGTCGGTGCTCGCGACGGCAGATCGAGTGAGATGATGGTTGGTTCCGGGAGCAGCTACGGTTCATCGTCGATTGAGTGGGAGTCTTGGTTGGTTCCGGGAGCAGCTCCGGTTCGTCGTCGATCGAGTGGGAGTCTTCAACACCGGATCGAGTCAGAACCTCGTCGACTCGTGGCTAGGTCGAGTCGTCAGCAAGAGCTTCACGAGAGCTCCTCTTCTATTGCTTCATTCCATGTCTGCAAAACCCAACACTCTGCTATTTGTATTTTTTTTCTTTCGCCACTTTAGTCGGCCATACTCCTTTCTGCAGATTCCTGAACAGCAGAAAACGAAAAACAAAAAAAATTAAAAACACAAGATCCTAAATTGTATTTACAAAGATACCTTTGGGACTTCCTCCCAAGTGAGCTTGTTTAAAGTCCCTAGCTTGACTTTGCATACTCCTTATGCTTTGGGAGGTTCATAGAGAGGCTTCAAAGATCCCTCTAGAATGTTTTGTCTAGCCAGATACTCTTTAACATTCTGCCTAGGTTCAACAACAAATGAACTGCTCTTCTTCATTATCCCAAACCTCTTCCTTAATTTCCTTGGAGGAGAACTTCTCATTGTACCTTGGAGCTTCTTGATTTGCCCACTCATCTCCTTCACCATAGCTGTTAACTCTCTCACTGAATCCCCTAGAATCTTGGTAGTTTGGAGTTCAGACAAACTGTCAAGCGCGGGAAGACTTGACTCTTGCGGTTGGTGAAGTTTAGGAATCAGGTCATGACGCTTAGGAAGAGCAACAACTGCACTCGAGTTGGAACACGGTCGAGTGCCCCTTCGAGTTTTTTCTTTGGTTACCCAAACTTCTGTTTCTGCCTCATTCACACCCTCAAAGATGTCAAACCCAACTTTCTGATCTTTCTCTTCAATCACGAAGGTCTGCCCATCAATAGTTGGCTTCTTCTTAGCATCCTTGATATCAAACTTCATCTTGAAATTCTTACCCAGATTGAGATCAATCATCCCCTTCTTGACATCAATGACTGCTCCAGCTGTAGCTAAGAAAGGCCTTCCCAGGATTAGTGGATCTTTAGGCTCTTCATCCATTCCCAGCACCACAAAGTCAGTAGGAATCTCAGCTTGTCCAATTTTTATGGGCAGGTTCTCTAATACACCATGAGGCAATCTAGTAGTCCTATCAGCCAATATTAAGCGGAGGTTGCATGACTTGTATTCGTTGAATCCTAGCCTCTGAGCTACAGAGAGTGGCATGAGGCTTACTGAAGCACCAAGGTCGCATAGGCACTTTTTGAAGGCCAATGGACCTAGAGAACAAGGCAAGGTGAAAGAACCAAGGTCCTCTAGCTTCTTTGGGATAATCATCTTCTGAATAACAGCCTTGCATTCAGGAATAACCCCACCTATGTCATGCACTACGCTCTCATCTTCCAGAGCCTTAGTTTGAGCTCCTTTAGCTATCTCCTCCTTCTCTTTGGTCCTTTCTGTTACCAAATCAGTTAAAAACTTTTGATATTGAGGCACAAGTGCAAATGCATCAAGCAAAGGCATCCTAAGTTCAATCTCCTTGACTTGGTTTTCAAACAGAGTTTTATACTTCTCAGTAAGCTGCTTCTTAAACCTCACTGGAAATGGTAGAGGTGGCTTGTATGGTGGAGGAATGAATCTCACATGTTTATCCTTGGGAGCAGCGGGTTCTTTAGTAGCTTCGGGATCAGATTGCTTGGCTGACTTAATTGGATCCTTGAGCACCTCGACGGGATCCGTTATCTGAACTACATCTTGAAGAAAATCCTCCCCATCTAGACTCTCATTGTCCTCAGTGAGCCGTACATCTACAGCTTGGGTGGTGATGGCATGGATAGTAGCATAGTCTTTGGGATTTTGAACTGCTTTTCCAGGTAGTTGGCCAAGTGTTGGGGTAGAAGTAGAAACAGTCTTGCCTTCCATGTACTTCATCTTGGAGTTAAGAGCTTCAAACTTGACATTAAGATCATTGTATGAACACTCCATTCGCTGACTGAGTTCAGCAAACTTCTTAGCAGTATCTAGAGATCCGCTAGCTTGACCCTGAAGAAGTTGTTGCATCATTTGCTTTATTTCGGGATCTGGGGCTGGAGTAGGCTGTACTGGTTGAGGGCGGAATCCTGGTGGTGGTCCTGAGGGAGCTTGGTAACCTTGCTGGAACTGTTGTTTAGGGGCGAATCCCTGATTGTAAGGCAGAAAAGGTTTTTGTTGACCTTGTTGTTGCTGCTGAGGAGGGTACACCTGATCCTGTGGATTTGCAACGTTGGTGCTCCGGTAAGACAAATTGGGGTTCGTCTGATAGGGGTTGTAACCCTTGTTGTTTCCACTTTGATTATGGATGTAGCTGATCTCCTCAGACTGCTCTCCCGCCCCATCTTGGACGTAAAAATGTTCACCCTCAGATACAAAGTGGACGCTCTTCTGTTGATTGAGCAACAGGCGGTCAAGCTTCTCATTGACGTTCTTGAGGTCCCTCTTGTACTTCTCCTCAGAACCAGCGTCGCCTCTAACTGTGCGGTCGTAGTCTTCATTGTAGTTGCCATTAGACTGGGCGAGATTTTCAACGAGTTGCCAACCTTCATCGATGTCTTTGTTCAGGAAGTTGTCGTTTGAAGCAGTGTCAAGCAGCATACGTATCTTTGGTAGCACACCACGGTAGAGAGTGCTCAGCAATGACTCGTTGCTGAATCCGTGATGGGGACATTGGCTATGGTAACTCTTGAAACGCTCCCAGGCTTTGCAGAATGATTCTGAGGTCGTCTGATTAAAGCTAGAAATCTCATTCCTGAGACGTGCTGTTCTGGAGTTGGAGAAGAACTTGGCCAAGAATGCTTTCTTGCAACCATCCCAGGTAGTGATGGATCCCTTGGGAAGGTTTTTCTCCCATTGATGAGCCTTGTCTCCCAGGGAGAATGGGAAGAGGCGCAACTTGTAACCATCCTCACTCACGCCGTTGATCTTGGTGAGACTGCACAGACGGTCGAACTCATCCAAGTGGTCGAGTGGATCCTCCATAGGCAACCCGTGGAACTTGTTTCCTTGGATCATGGAGATCAGACCACTTTTGATTTCGAAGTTGTTGTTCTGCACGTCGGGAGGGATGATTCCAGCACGCTGAGTATGAGTATTCGGTGCATCCCCAACACCAATGTTTCGCGGTCCCGGATGTGGTCCATTCGCTTGTTCCATAGTGACGGGTGTGGGATGATCAGTGAGTTGACGAGCTTGTCGTGGTCGTTGCAACCGATTGATTTCGTCGATAACAGGAACGAGATTTTGATGCCCTCTTGATCTGGTGTGCATGCAATGTTGCAATCAACAGGTACCTGAGATGCAAAACAAACAAGCAAAAAACCAAAGCAAGTTAGTACTCGCAATGATAAGTGTAACGGAACTTAATCTTGCAAAACTTGAAATCTTAAATGTAGCAAAACGAATCCCAAATGGCAACGGCGCCAAATTGATACTAGGATTTTTGTGCGTCCTAGCAGGTCTCAATTAACCTTATGTAGTTGTAGTACTTAAGGTGTCAATCCAAATGGGAAACTTTACTAGCAATCAAGATGCAATCAAGAAATCACAAGTCAAGCCAATTCAAAGAGAGCGTTTGTCTGACAGTCCTAGAATGATGACAATACAAAACGAAAATAAGTCACAGAATTAGAAACGAGAATGCATGACAAGAAGCAAAAATGAATAAAAACATAAAAGAGTCTAAGCATGAACTAAAAAAAACAAGAAACGAAACAGTCTCAGGAATGTAATAAAATCAGGAAGAAAGAGGTCCTAAGGATGGGAGTAATTGATGTCGGTGGAGTATCCTAGTCTATAGAGTATTTAACATGCCACAAGCAAACCATCCCTAAACAATGAACATCATTTCTTAGCTAATCCAATCTCTTGACAGAAGCTACTCAAACTCAATCACTTCCAAACCTAGCTCTCGCTAGAGAAACATAATCGAGCATGGCATGAAAAACAAGTTCATTCACGTCAACAAACATCCTAGACAACTAATCTCTTAGGCTAGGAACGTAAGTCTCTGGCACTAGTTGGTCAGACATTTCATCGAACACCTTTTGGATGCGGAAATGTTTAAAACCCAGTTCCAATTGATCAGAGAGAAACTAGTATTTTTAACTCTAGTCCAGAAGGGAATCATACAATCAAAGCTTAAACACATTACATCCTAAGATCCTCCACCTAATCTATCCCATCCTCAAGAACTACCACACTACTCAGATCCGAAAATCATCATCAAAGATACAAACTCAAAAAACATTGAATCTAGCATCCTAAGATAGATAAAAAATGAGATCAGTTTGTAGAAGAAATCGAATCAAAATACTGAATAAATTCAAAGGTATCGGGATACAAAAGTGTCAAGCGTTTTCGGTGGCTAGGGTAAACCTTAAGGGAAAGAACAAAAACGAGATAAAAGCTAAGATGCCGAGTGAAAACTTAACAAAACCTATTTATAGGAAAAACATGGAAATCTCTAAAACATAAAACGACAATGTAGAACGTCGGTTCGGGAATCCTTCTCGGATGCGTCTTCGGGACATAACCAGGACATCGGTTTCAGAGCGTCGATAGAGTCGCATCGTGAGAGTGTTAATCGAGTCGCGATGTAAGAGTGTCGATCGAGTCGCGACGTGAGGGTGCTCAGAAACTGTCGATCGAGTCGCGACGTGAGGGTGCTTAGAAACTGTCGATCGAGTCGCGACGTGAGGGTGCTCAGAAACTGTCGATTGAGTCGCGACGTGAGGGTGCTCAGGAGCTGCTGATCGAGTCGCATCTTGAGGGTGCTCGGGAGCCATCCTGGGACGTCTTGGTTGAGTCGCGTCTTGAGGGTGCTCGGGAGCTATCCTGGGACGTCTTGGTCGAGTCGCTGCTAACATCCGATCGAGTGGGAGCTCTCCTTTGCATGCGGGTCGAGTCGGATTTCTGAACGTACATGCATCCACTAAAACGGAGATAACTCATGAACCACGACTCCGATTGGTTTGAAATAAACTGCATTGGAAAGATGACTCAATTCTCTACAACTTTGATGAAGACGTCGAAAGCTGAATCCCAAAGTAAAATCTTCACTCGACTCGATCAAAGACGTGGAAGCTTGCGTCGCTGGGTAGTGTAGATCGAGTCGCTTAACTGCTCTCCTGATCCTTATTTGCATTTGATGGTTTGGACACCTCCTAAAACACCTGAAACAACTCCAAAATGCAAGATGTGTGCAAGACCAATGCAAAGACTACCTAGATATGCATGTTGTGCAAAAGAGACTAAAAACAATACAAAGCAATGAGTTAAGAGAACAAAATGAATGACAAATACATCATGAAAATGTGTAAAATATATACATATCAGTCATTAACATATTTTACTCTTATTTATTCCAGCCATACAAATACAATATCAAAATATAAAACATACATACATATATCTTGAATTTATTTGTTTTTTTGTTCAACTGTGATAATAATTTTTATTAGTATTTTTGAGCATTAGAGGTAAAATAAATATTATTAATGATAAAAACGAAATTTTACTATGGAATTTAAATATCTAATTTAAGTTGTCTATATAAACTAACACATAACCTAAAATATTTAGTAATTAAAAACTAAGTTATATTGAAAGTAAAAAAAGTATATGTATTTCCTATAAAATCATATGAAGTGCAATCAAAACTTTAAAATACAATTCCCAAAAAAAAAATTTATATATATTCCCCTTAATTTAAGGTATATTGCTAGCTTTTTTTTATTAAACATATTGCTAGCTTTAGTTATATAATTTGTAGTAAAAGCTAGATATAAAATAAAATATCCATTTTTATATAGAAAAATCCTTAGAGTATACATTTGGATTAAATTAAAAAATTAATGACTTCAATATATATATGTTGAATCACAAACTAAATATAATGATGATTATTCTTAAAGAGATGTATTGCATTTTTGTCGGAGCTAAGAAAACTTGATTGATAATATACATGAATATGTAAGATCTAAGATCTAATCCAACATATAAAGTACAAGTTTAGTGCCAACTATAAGAATCGGTTTTGGTGCCACCAAGATTACCGGCAGAGGCTCAAATGGGAATTGCTCAATGAGAGTTTCAAGTTGGTTTGCACAGCTCTTGGTCATTTGCTTGAACATGTCGACGAATAGACCGTTTACCAGATCCATAACCTCGCCCAAAACCAAAAAATAAAGAATTCTATCAGCAACATAGGTAAAAGAGGAGGTGTGAAATAATGTTGTTATCGCAACAACTCAAAACTTACCTCATTGTAGTGGTTTTTGAGTTCCATCTCAGCATTAAGAGCCACAAAATCAGTGAGACGACAGTTTGTGGATGACCTTTCAGTTCGGAAATAGGTGCCAATGTCAAATATTTTGATGTAATCGTGGCAGAAAATTGAAGCTCCTCCATTACTCTTTCCAACAAGCAGCTTGGGTGTATGTATGGAGTCAAAGTCTCTTGAGATGAGATATTCCCTGAAAAACTACACAAGGGAGGAGCACAAGAATTTAAATATACTATTCATTTTGTAAAGTTACATAATTTTCTATATATATATTATTTTCTTTTAAACTGGGATCATTTTTTCATTATAAGTACATATATTATCTAGTAAAGAGTACACAATTTTTGTTGAAAAAATGACATTTTGCTGAAGTTGAACTTTGCCATTTTTGCTAATATATATATATATATATTATTTATATTTCTTTAATTACCTCTTTACCATATTCTACTCCCTCTAATTCAATTTAAATGATATTTAAGGATTTTACACATAAATTAAAGATATATATATATATAATCTCATTTAATTTATCTCTTTTACATTATAACACCATTAAATAAAATGCATTCAACTAATAAGAAAACATCAAGTAAAATATGATTGGTCAAAGAAAATTAAACATATTTAATTTTTTTATTTAAAACTGAAAACATCACTTAAAATGAAACAAAAACTTTTTGTCAAAACATCACCTAAATTAAAACGGAAGGAGTAGTAAAGAACATGATGTTTATAGTTTATACTGAAGGGTTATATGTAGTTAAAATAGGCATTTTGTGTTCTAAAACTTTGAAATAAAACATTTTTTTCCATGCTTATAAAATTAGGCATTTTAGATGAAAATTTGACAAAACTAACCTTGTTAAAATGGTAGTGATTTCTGGCGCTTGAATTTCTTGGACGCGTTGGAGAATTGACTTGTTTTGGGAGAGCTCTAGTTGTACTGATTTAATGTTTTTTGGTTTTTTTACAGTAAGCTATTAATGGAAATGGTGCTTTGTGAAAGTTTTTGGAGAGCCACTGCCATATTACCAAGTTCTCATCAATCTCATCTTAGATACGAAAACAAAGATAATAACAAAAAAAAAAAACAAAAACAAAATTGCATACTTAACTAAATGTTTAATGGCATAAGACAACAATATAACAATTCTGAACATGAAAGAGAAGAATCATTTCCTTAAGCTTCTTACTCCTTCAAGATCTTCTTTGCCTTTCCAACCATTTTGTCTATGCCATTATAAACCATGTAAGAAAACTGTTCAGGAAGATCATCATACTTACCATCAATCAAACCCTGAAACGAACATTTCATATAAGCCAACATATAACAAGCAATTATAGAACAACTAAGAAAGTCATGAACTGGAGTATGAATGTATATACTAACCTGATGAGACTAAATGAGGAGTTTGACTACTGTTAGAAGCCATTTTACTTACAACATACATGGATTAAAGTAAACTAAATGGGGAGTCTGAGTAGTTGAAAGAGTTGGTCTTGAAAACCGAAGTGTACTTCTAGAAATACCGGGGGTTCGAAAGAATGCAAAAGAGGACAACAAATGTATTAAGAGAAACTATACCCTAATGATTGTAACTAAGGGTACGCAAAGACTAAATGAAACACACATGTATCAAGAAAAAAACTATATCCTATATCGAAAAATCATGGACAAGAGTGTGAAGTTGAAATAAGACATTTTGCTTATATATTATTATATTTTTAATGAGATCATATATCATTTCTGTAAGTACCTCTTCACAATATTCTAGTAATTTTTTTTTGAAAACTCTACTAATAAAAAAAATCATCACGAACATCATTGAGATATATAACCGTAAAAAAAAAAATTAAATTAATTTGACTCTAAACACCAAAGTGCAGAGTCGGTCTTGAAAACCAAAGTCTACTTCTAAAAATACCGAGCTTCGAAAGAATGCAAAAGAGAACAACAAATTATTAAGAGAAATTGTACCCATATAAAAAAATCACGGACAGAAATGTGAATTTTAAATTTGTAATAAGACATTTTGCCTATATATATATATATATTATTTTCTGTAAGTATCTTTTTACAATATTCTAGTAAAAATTTATGAAAAATCTAGTAAGAAAAAATAAATCATCACGCACATCATTGAGATAATTAACGAAAAAATAAATAAATAAATTAAGTTGACTCTACTACACACAATCAATAATTCAATATTGTGAGACAACTCCTTAGAAAATGATTGTGTGACATAACTACTTATAAAACGGGAAAAATGCCAAAAAAAACCCCATGTTATTTTTATTTGGACGTTTAATACCCAATGGTTTTGGATTGGAATAAAAATACACCAAATAATAAAAACGTGTCATTTAAAACCTAAAATAATAAGTTTTGTTATTCTCGTACATACGATTTTTCAACAAAACTAAAATTCCAATTTTAACCTGGTTATCTAATTAATTATTAATTTTTAATAGATTTTTTTTAGTTTTCTGTTAATCATATCAAACCGATAATTAAACCTGGTTCATAACTTAACCGGAATCTCAATTTCAAAAAATAACCGTAAGTCGATGCTATGCTGCAGTCTGAGATGTGAGAGATTCGTCATCTTCCATTAGTTATCCAAGATTTTGAAGCTTACCCAGATGGGATTGAGTTTCGCAGTTGCTCTAATCCCAGAAATATAATGCAATCTCTCACCTTAACTCGGTACCCAACTCCAATTTCCCCGCCAAGACTCAATCTTTACCCGCTAAGACAAATCACAGTTTATGTTCTTTCAACTCCGACCACCGGTATTAACCGTCGCAAGATGGCGTCGTCTCGCCGTGAGTCTGCTTCATTTATTCTTAATTACATAACTAAATATAATCCAAAAGTGAGCGAAGGTAGGAAGAGAGACAACAAGACTTTAACCAAAACAATAAAATCAAATACCAAAGCTCTCCTTCTCCCTGTGAAAATAATTAAACAACGCCAATTCCGAAAAGAATATTTACTTCACTTTTTTCTATGTTGAAACAATTAAACAAATCAATCTTTCTCCTCTGGGGAGAGCCTTCGCTTCAACTGGAGAGACTGTACTTTGTTGAAACCCCCATTTGCTAACTCAAACTTTTAACAGTCTTTTGGAGCAAACAAAAGGCTTTCAACGAAATCAAACAACACACAAGTTATATAAGAAGATTCTTCTGTTTCAGGCTGTGCAATGTGTCAAATGAAATCACCCGGATGAGCTTGATTTACTACCTTCTTTCTCTGGATCTTCAATCTGCTTCGGTAATAGATTCAAGAAGCTTCCTTGGTGTGTTGTTGTCTCACCAGATGCTTCATCTTCTGTTCATTTATTAACCGTCGCGAGATGGCGTCGTCTCGTCGTCTCGCCGTGAGATTGCTCGGTGGTAAAGATAATCTGGGTTAATTACCGGTTTGATATGGTTAACAGAAAACCAAAAAAAATTCTATTAAAAACTAATAATTAATTAGATAACCAGGGTAAAATTGGAATTTTAGTTTTGTTGAAAAATCGTGGGTATGAGAATAACAAAACTTATTATTTTGGGTTTTAAATGACACGTTTTTATTATTTGGTGTATTTTTATTCCAATCCAAAACTATTGGGTATTAAACGTCCAAATAAAAATAACATGGAGTATTTTTTGGCATTTTTCCCCTTATAAAACTCATACATGTTTACGTTACAACCTCATCATATTCATAACTGATACTTTTTTGTATTCTAATTGTCCAACGACCAAATCAAAATAGGAATCAACTTCAATGACTTGGTCTAAAACGGCGTTACACAGTAATCAAAAGACTAATAATTTGGCTAATTCGATATTGTATTTGCCGCATAAAATTCAAAGCTTTCATTTTTTTTCTTGCATGCATCACCTAATTTATTAGTCCCCTCCTTAATCCAAATTACTATTAAAATTAATCCCCTTCTGAAACGGAAAAAAAAATTAGTAATTTAATTACACAGTACGATTGAAAATTAAAAATTTCATCAGTGTTGTTGCTGGCAAAGATTCCTCTTTTCTCTTTATCTTCCTCCTCACTTTCAAATCTTCTCGAGAAAAAAAAAAAAATTCAACTTTACCCCAAAGAAGCAAGCTTTTACTTTTCTAATTCCACTCACCAAACTTCCAAAGTCTCATCTTTTTTCCACTTAAAAACCTTAACTTTAATAATCTCTGTACGAAAAACAAAATCATTTTGATTCTTTCGAATCTCAAAGGAATCGGATTTTTTCAAATGGGTTGTACAACTTCAAAGCTCGACGATCTCCCAGCAGTAGCACTTTGTCGTGACCGTTGTGGTTTCTTAGAAGCAGCGATTCATCAACGTTACGCTTTAGCTGAAGCTCACGTCTCCTACACACAATCCCTTAAAGCAATCTCTCACTCACTTCACCAATTCATCAATCACCACCACCGTGACGATGATTCAGATTCACCCAAGAAAGCTAAACCCAAGATGGATGATTCCGGTTCCGGGTCGGGTCATCTCGAATTCGATTCGGATTCTGACGATGACGATACTGATTCGTTGCATTCGTCTCCTCTACATCATCATCTAGACGACGACGAGGACTCGAATCCGAAGTCGTATTTGCATATTAACTATATGAAGAATAGTTCGATGGCTCCTTCTGTGGTTTATGAGCAGAGACCTTCGAGTCCTCAGAGAGTTTACTTCGGCGAATCATCAACCTCTAGCTATAATCAATATCAGAACTACGGAGCCGAGACTTTGTCGAGGTTGCCTCCGCCGCCACCGTCGCCGTCGAGGGAAAAGGTTTGGGATTTCTTAAACCCTTTTGATACTTATTACACTCCGTACAGTCCTAGTCGTGATTCGAGAGAGCTTAGAGAAGAATTGGATATTCCGGATTTGGAGGAGAACGATGAGGTTGTGAAGGAAGTACATGGGAAACAGAAACTTGTGGCTGCGGCTTCTGTGGAAGAGCCGTTACGTGATTCTGGTGGTGCCAGCACTAGCGGAGGAGGTCAGGCTTCTCTGTATCAGACTAGGCCAAGTGTGTCAGTTGAGAAAGAAGTGATGGAGCATGAGGTTCATGATGTCGTGGAGAAGAAAGTTGTTGAGGATGGTGGTGGTGGTGGTAAGGACGTGGCGCGGAGGAGTAACGCTGCGGCTGCTGCACGTGGCAGTAGGGTCCGGCATGAGGTGCCTGAGGTTGCTAAAGAGATAGATGCTCAGTTTTTGAGAGCTGCAGATTCAGGAAGTGAGATTGCAGTGATGCTTGAAGTGGGCAAGCATCCTTATGGTCGCAAACATGGTAGATTTCATTATCATTTGCTACATCTCTTATTTATTTCGTGTCTCTTTTTAATGATTCTGTTGGGGAGGGTTTGCTTATTTGTAGAGATCAAGTGAATATGTGTGGTTTTGTGTCAATATATGATTGTTGCCACTGTTGTCAGTGAAATTAAAGTTTAATTTGCAGCTTTCTTGTGTTTGAACCATTCTTTGCTTCCTGAAAAATGGAATTTGTGCCTGTATTGGAGCAGTTTCGTCGAAGAAGCTGTACGAGGCTACCCCATCACCGTCTATGGCTTCGCCAGCTCAATCATCAACCTCCAAGAAAACCAAAGCTGAAGCCTCTTCTTCAGTGGCTGCTCCTACTTACGCAGACATTGAGGCAGAGCTTGCTTTAAGATCTCGGAAACTTTCTTCGACATTGCACAAGCTCCATCTCTGGGAGAAGAAGCTTTATGAGGAAGTCAAGGTATGTTCAAACAGAAATTGTCTCTCTTAGGATAGTCAGATGTGATCTCTTTGGTTAGCTCTCTCTAGTCAAGGTTTGAACTACATATTTGTGCATGTAGGCCGAGGAAAAACTGCGTGTAACCCATGAGAAAAAGTTAAGGAAGCTGAAGCGTCTGGATGAAAGAGGTGCTGAGGATCTAAAAGTAGATTCAACACGAAAATTAGTGAGAAGTTTGTCCTCAAAGATAAGGATTTCGATTCAAGTTGTTGACAAAATATCCGTGACAATTAACAAGATAAGAGACGAAGAGCTATGGCTGCAACTGAATGAATTGATCCAAGGGTACGCTGGATGAAGTTTAAATGCAATCGTATTATACTATGATCTTGTGTTTTGTACTGGTTTCTCATTAGATGTCAACTCCTTCTTTCAGGCTTAGTAGAATGTGGAAATCCATGCTTGAGTGCCACAGAAGTCAGTGTGAGGCTATTAAGGAAGCCAGAGGCTTAGGCCCCATAAAAGTGAGCAAAAAACTCGGTGATGATCATCTTGAAGCTACACGGACGCTTGGGCATGAACTTATAAATTGGATTGTGGGATTCTCGAACTGGGTCAGTGCGCAAAAGGGTTTTGTAAGAGAGCTGAATAGTTGGCTTATGAAGTGTCTTTTCTATGAACCTGAGGAAACTCCTGATGGGTTCGTTCCATTTTCACCTGGTCGTATTGGGGCTCCATTGATTTTCGTGATCTGTAACCAGTGGGAACAAGCTCTAGATAGAATATCAGAGATGGAAGTTATCGAGGCCATACGCCGTTTCACAACGAGTGTGCTTCATCTTTGGGAAAAAGATAGGTCAGAAACCCGAGAGAGGATGACAGGGCTGGGTGATCCAAGGAATATGGACCGAGAGGAACAGAGAATACAGAGAGAGATTCAAGAACTGGAAAGGAAAATGGTTCTGGTTGGTCAGTGCGAGGATAACATTGTCTACCAAAGCGACACTAGTAACGAGAGTTTACAGGGTAGTCTTCAACGTATATTTGAAGCTTTGGAGAGATTTACAGAGGAATCTGTGAAAGCTTATGAGGATCTCTTGCATCGTGCTGAAGAAGAATGCGGCTCTCGGGAAACAGATGAAGACTAATGGAAAACCATGGAGGAAAATATTGCATGACCAAAAGATGATCAATAAACTTGGGAGTTGATTCACGTGCTACAGACAGCCATGATGCATGATCTGCCATGACTCAGCTCTGCAGTCAATAGTCTAGAGTACCAGACCCAAATTGGGTCACCCAGTTCATGTATGGCTGGTATCTAAGGCACTGGGAAGTTAATGTATCATCTTCCTCAGACACGGCCAAGAACTGCTCTGCGGTAGACATGGGATAGAGAAATGGGACAGTGCTCGGGTAACGTATGTGGGTGGGTGCGTGCCGTGCCCTATCTAGGAAGGGGATGGTTGGTTGATCGATTCCATGGTTCAGAAAAAATGTAAGATACTTTGGCACAAGTGATGATGTGAAGTACCCAATTTTGTATAGCTTTATTTATTTTGTAAAACGTTACTATGTTCCACAACATTTATTTAATCTATGAACAAAAAACTTAAAACGGATTTATTTATGTTTGGTTTTATTAATTTGGGAACTGTGATTAAACTAGTCTGCGATTATCCTATATACCACAAAGAGGCAGTACATTAGTAGGGATGAAAGTAGGCCTGCGAAATTCGGGTCGGTCGGATACTTCGGGTTGGGTAATTCGGATAGTCGGGTAGTTCGGAATCTGGGAAGTGTTACCGAAAATAACCGATTTAAATAACGGGTCGGGTCGGTTCGGGTATCGGGTTTTTTGGTTATTATTTTTGGTTACCGAAACTAACCGAAGTTTTTATTTTTTTGGTTAGTTTGGTTATTTAAGTTAAATCGGGTCAAAAATCTTGGTTATTTTCGGGTAAATTCGGGTAATTTCGGTTATTTGCGGGTAGTTTGGGTAATTGGGGTAATTCGGGTCGGTTAATTTCGGGTAATTTCGGGTAATGCAGGTAATTCGGGTAATTTCGGGTAACCGATCGGTTAGGGTGAACCGAACCGACTGAACCGATAACTGATTACATATTATAACTCCTTCCGATCGGTTTTCTTCTCTTAACCAAAACCGAACCGAAAACCGAAAATTTCGGTTCAGTTCGGTTCAGAATTCTCGGTTCGGGTAATATTCTCGATGAAAGGTTCAAGAATTCAAAGCTCCAAGCCTTTAACTATAGAGATATTTGGCATTTTAGACAGTTTTCAAAACATAATTGTAAAAGTAATACAATCACTATTTACAATTAGCAAATTCTATATTTTTACTATTTTACTGTTCACAAGACTTTCCAACCCTTATCAATATTTCATATTTACAACACATGCCATTGAACGTCTGATATATATATATATATATATATATATATATATATATATATATTTTTACATATATGTTCTCTACAATCTTAAAAAACAATATGCCCATCCCATGGTTTGATACGTTTGCTACGATCACACCTTGAATGAGAGCTGCGAGACCCTATTGTTGACTGAAAAAATTAAAAACATTTGTGATTATAACAGATGCAAAACAAAGATGTATTAAGTACTAAACAAATTACAAATGCAAAGCATTTTTATTTTATTTTATTTTACCCCATTACATATTACAAAAACCAGGGCTTCAGCTATACAATATGGGATAGGCAATGCAGTTGCGAGTAGCATCTTCATATTGTGTAGCTGAAGCAATGGACCATTGTAATTTGTAATACTGTGGTAGCCTTGTAGGTTGAAAAAGTATAATGTGAGAAAGTATGATTCAAAGGAAAAAAATATGATTCTATTGAAAAATCACAAGAACTTTTGAAGTAGATACATGTAGAGAGAGTAGTGTTTATGCCAGCAAAATATTTGGTTATATATATACAAAAAAAAGTATTGCAAGGGGGGATGTTGAATCATCAAAATCTAGGAAACATATTAATTAGTTTGACTCCCTCATTTTCTTATTCTTCTTAGTAATTTAGGAAAACTTAAAAATACTAAGAAAATTAATAAATTTTGGAAATATATTAGCACATTTGAGATAATCAAACATTGACTACACGAATTAGGAAATATTGTTATTAACTTTTTTTTTCTTTTTTCCTGTTGATAACCGTTATAAATTAGTTTTTGACTCTTTTTTTTCCTTGACAAGTCAATGTTTTTGTCAAATACTAGATGTTGGAAAGTTTTCCCAAATCAACAGTCTCGTTTTCCTCCATGTGGAAAGACTTTGGCACTTTCAGAAACTGGATATTAGAGAGACTAGTCAAGGTGTAATCCTCTTCTTCAACTAGCCATGTAGACAAACTTCATTGAATTAAAAATGTGTACACGATAAAGCATAAATACAAGTTTCTAAACCAACATAATAACCGAATATATGGTACAGTAGAATTTACTGAAACTAGACCAGAGATATAAACTCTAATAGGCTGGTAACTTTTACTTGATAACCTTTACTAAACACAAAACTACTTGCATGGTCATTTTTTTATAAAGGGCTTTCAACTAAAATACATAATGACGATTACAAGTAGGTCTGGACAAAATACCCGGATCCAAAAATCCGATCCAAACCCGATTCGGAAAAATCCAATCCAAATCCGTATCCAAAATTTTTAAATATCTGAATGGGTTCTAAATTTCTAAATCCGAAAACCCAAACCCGATGCGAACCGGAATTCGAATGGATATCCAATTATATTCAGAATATTAATATATAGTAGTAATATATTAATAATTTTAATAATGTAAGTGTCTAAAATATTCAGATTTTTGGATATTTTATATATTTTTGAGTACTTCCTTTAAACTATTTTTAATAAATTTAGATAAAAATACTTTAAGGTTTTAGATAGGTCAGATATTTTTGAATAATTTAGACAAATTTGAGTACTAAAATTTTAAGTTTGGAGAACTTCAGTTAATCCGAATCCAACCCGAACAGATCATGTACCTCTAAACCCAAAAACATAAAATTCCGAAATATTCGATCCGAACCCGAACGCCCAGGCCTAATTACAAGCTATGGCACTGATTCATACAGTTTTTAAAGAAAGTAAAGCGAAATTAAAGAACAATTTATTTGTATGAACTTAAGAGAACTTAAGAGTCTATCAGAAAGATCACTAAACACCACTAATTTGAGCCTCGATCGGCCATGACGACTGTGGAAGTTGACATTGAAACAATTAGGGTTAAACTACAAGTGACATAATAGAGAAAAACCATTTGGTCAACATGCAGAAAAAGTTGTCTGAGTAAATAAAACATATAACTATTTCACCATTTATTTGGAGGAAAATTATTTTACATTTCTAAAATTTACCATCTGTCATGCAAGAAAATGCGTGTCCTCTTTATTAATCGATCACTTCATTTATTGATTTATTTCATAATCATTCTAAAAAACCCTAGATTTGTTTTTCCTGAATATATTGTGGTTAAATTTTTTAAAGTGACGATAATATTATTCTTAACTATTTATAGAAATATTATATAGGTAAATAAAATAAAATTTCAAAGATATGGAATCCTAAACTCTGAAACGAATCCTGAACTGCAAAATTAAACCCTCACCCTAAAAGTTCAATATTTTTTGCATTAAAAATTTTACCTTATAGTATTTTTAAGGAAAAACAAAAATAATTTTTTTTTCATTCTTTACATTTATAATGTTAGCTTATTTGTTAAATTTTATAATAGCCACAACATTGATTCATATTGACTACACTTTTAAAAGACTTGCAGACTTTTAATTTCAATCCTACACATTCAGATATATCTCAAAAAAGCAACATATTTACAAGGACATCTCCAAGTCAATGCAAATCAAAAACTTATAATTAAAATTTATTCCAAAGTATAAAAAATAGAAATACTTATCAAAATTTAATTTAAAAATTTTGAAATAAAAACTTTAGAAAAAAAAAAATGACGAACGAATATATTTTGAAACTAAAAGGCGCGCGTATAGCACGAATATTCATCTAGTAAAAACGAATTAAAAGAATAATTAAAAAAAAAACCCTTGAGTGACAAAAAAGAAAGAAGGTCTCTTCTATTTTTGGCACGAGAATAATGGTCATAATGCTATAAAATCAGACTCTTTGTCTTTGGCAACAAAGAGACACTTAAGCTTCATTAGTCAAACGACTGCAAAGACCAAACAAGGAATCAGATAAAACAATAAGGAATAGTTGTGAATCTCTCCCCTTGTCCGCTGAAGAATCATGGGTTGTTGTTACTCATTGCCTTCAACTGTAGATCCTATTCAAGACCAGACGACCGATGCATCTTCCGAACCCAGAAACGGCAGAAGAGAAGATCCACCATTAACAAAATTCTCTTTCTACGATCTCAAGATGGCCACCAGATATTTTAGTCCCGAAAACATTGTTACGGAGCATGGCTCCGATATCGTCTTCAAGGGTCGTTTGCAAAATGGTAGCGTCATCGCTGTCAAGAGATTTAATAGCACGGTTTGGCGTGACCCTAACCTATTTGTGGTACGTAACCTATCTTTGTCTGAAAATGTTTTTATGTGACGGTTATTGTTCTCTTTTAATTTTGATGGGTTTGGTTATTATGTTTCTCGAAACGTTGTCAGGAAGAGGCACAAAGAGTTGGGAGTTTAAGACATAAGAGAATCGTCAATTTGATTGGATATTGTTGTGATGGAGATAAAAGGCTTCTTGTCGCAGATTTCATGCCAAATGATACTCTTGCTAAGCGTTTATTTCAGCGTATGATTCATTCTCTTCATATCTTATTTAATTTATTTCATATTTTAGGTTTTGTGTATCTGGGGATATATAGTGAGGTTACAATGTTGGTCTATATGACATGCTGTGATGGTATATATCAATGTATATTGCTTGTAGGAACTGATTGAATCAGATTGAACTTGCTAGCATTTTTGTTGTTGTTGTTTTGCTTCATAGGGAAGCATCAAACCATGGATTGGCCTACGAGGTTGAGAGTAGCCTATGGTGTAGCTGAGGCATTGTGTTATTGCAATACGGCAGGCTTTGCTTCGTACAATAATCTAAGTGCTTACAAGGTTCTATTTGATGAGGTATACATAAGACAAACATTCTTATGTATATGCCTTCTCGTGATGCTAAAATGTTTTTTTTTAAATTGTTTAATGGTGTAATCGAAGGATGGAAATGCATGTCTTTCTTGTTTCGGCTTGGTGAAGAAGATCAATGATGATCAAAGAACAACAACAGGTAATAAATACGCATTTCTCTCTTTATATATTATTATCACTATTAAAATGTGATGTTATATTCTCATTTCAGGAAGTGTGAACCCTCATAATATGACATACAGATTTGGTACTATCCTTGTGAATCTGATAAGTGGAAAGCAAATTCCTCCAAGCCATGTAAGTAATCTTTTGCTTTCTTAGTTGTGTGAATCAACCATTCATCTTGACTGTGACTGTAATCATAAAGTTATCTACCATTGTCCATTTCTTGCAATAGAATACACATAAAAGCCGATTAATTAGTTGTTATTATCATGCTTCTAGGCTCCTGAGATGATACATCGAAAGACTCTTGTTCAGTTGATGGATCCATACCTGAAGGGGAGGTTCTCCATGGATGAAGCTACCGCAGTTCTCAATCTCGCCATTCAATGTTTGCAGCACGAGGATCAAGAGAGTCCCAACACAAGAGAGATTGTTGCAGAGCTTGAAACCTTGCTAACTAGAGCAGAAGTAATGACTTTATCATATTCATAATTTCATGCTTTGTTATTTTTTGAAATCTTGTATTCATGTTAAACTTGATCTTCCTGCTTGTAGGCTCCCTCTGATGAAGTGATTGAAACGACAACGCAACAAGAGGAGGTATCATCATCAACTCGTATTTCGCCACTAGGAGAGGCTTGTTCGAGAATGGACCTTGCATCTATTCATAAAATCATGGTGTCGACAGCATATGACGATGACAAGGATTTCATCGAGGTAACCAAACTCATCAACTTAAACATGACTACAATTTATTTGGCATCAAATAGGCTAACAACTATTCTTGTACTTGTTCATGAGCCAAGTTATCTTTCGAAGAATGGATACAAGAGGTGAAAGAACTTCAAGATGTACGTAAACAAGGTGATCAAGCCTTTGTAGAGCAAGACTTTAAACCCGCCATCGACTGTTATTCTCAAGTAGTTATTATAACATTCTCTTCCCTTTCACTTTCAGCATGCATATTAGTAGAATCTCTATATCTAAATCTGTTTCTGTTTTCTGTCCACAGTTCATTGAGGCTAGGTCAATGGTGTACCCAAGTGTTTATGCAAGGCGTAGTCTATGCTATCTATTCTGCAATGAGCCAGATAAAGCCCTCCTTGATGGGATGACTGCACAAAGTGTGTACCCTGATTGGCCAACCGCCTTCTACTTGCAGTCTGTGGCCTTAGCCAAACTCAACATGAACATTGACTCTACTAATACTTTGAAAGAAGCAGCTATTCTTGAAGCAAAGAGAAAGCACCAGTGAGAAAGAATCTTGATTTTGCATATTTCCTTTCCTTTAGGATAAAATGTGAAATAATCAAATAATAGACGTGACATTTTTGTTTGTTTCTGATTGAGAGAAGTCTTGCATAAATTCTGAGTTTAGAATTATAATAAGCTGAAACCTTTTTTTTTTTTATGTGAATCTTCATTTTCATCTTTTGCATCAGTGACTAATTTTGAGACAGCACTTGGGTATATATAGATAGAGAAAAGAAAGTCTTCATTCATTTAGTTTCCTTTCTTCTTTGTTTAAAGATCCAATGTTTGGTTATGGAGATTGCACGTAGACTTCTGAGCTTAACTCTTTAACAAAAGGTTAAATGTATAGCAATCATGCATGAAACTAGAAGAGAAACAGGAAAGATGTATGCAACCCTCTTGTCTTGGATTTAGATAATATTCAATCAACAAAATTCAAGAACAAGAACTCACAAGTGTGGCAAGAAATGGATGTGTCAAAGTTTGTCACATATATTAAAGATCTCATGTCTCGTTCTTGTGGTCGGGTTGTAATCTCATGTCTCCGTACTCACACGTATTGTGGTTGCTGAGAGGAAAAGTAGACAAGATCTGAGTTTAGTATATAGAGGTTATATTACATTTAACTGTTGAGAGCTTTTGTAATCTTCTCCAGCCACATCCTTCTAACAGCTCATTGTACAGACACATAAGAGACATGTCTTAATTGTCACTCGTGCAAAATGGAATAGGAGACATGTCTTAATTGTAACGAAGTGTTGAGCTGTGAGGATGGTTAGAAAGAGACATAGAGCTACAATGACGGAGATCTTGATCTATTACTTTTATATTATATGAGATGCCTCTTGTCACCTAGTAAAAGGTGTAACGCACAAACATCTTATTAATGATATGAATATTTTACGCACCAAAAGATTCCTCTTCTTTCTCTTCCCTTCTGGTGTATATATATGTAAGGCTGGTGAGGCAATGAGAAGGCAGAACATACATCTTAAACTCTCTCAATAACAAAAATCTAAACATTAACAAAAATGGCTGTCTCTTTCCATGTTCGCTCTAACAGTTTCCCCTCAAGACCTCACCCACAAGTTGCTCATGTTGATGAGCAGTTGGCCCGTTTGAGATCTTCTGAGGAAACCTCAACATCTTCCAGCTATTCTATCTGTAAAAGACTTGACAACCTTCAGGATTTACATGAGTCTCTTGACAAGCTTATTCGCCTACCTGCTACCCAACAGTCACTAGCTCAAGAGCAGAACAAGAAAGCCGTCGAGCAGCTTCTTGATGGATCCCTTAGGATCTTGGATGTGTGCAACATTTCCAAGGAAGCTTTGTCACAGATGAAAGAAGGTCTCATGGAAATCCAATCCATTCTACGAAGAAAGCGCGGAGATCTATCGGGAGAGATCAAAAAATACTTAACCACAAGAAAATCTCTTAAGAAGTCATTCCAGAAAGTACAAAAGTCTTTGAAGGTTACACACGCCGAAGACAACAACGATGAAGTTTTGGCTGTCTTTGGAGAAGCAGAAGCAATTACAGTTGCTCTTTTTGATTCTCTCTTCAGCTACATGTCCGGATCAAAGACTTGTAGCAAATGGTCAGTCGTCTCAAAGTTAATGAACAAGAAGAAAGTTACAAGTGAAGCCGAAGCAAACGAATTCTCGAAGGTTGATTCCGAATATCAATCAGAAAAGACTTTGAAGATGGAAGATGTTCAGAACCTAGAGTCATGCATTCAAGATCTTGAAGATGGACTTGAATCACTTTCAAAGTCTTTAATTAAATATAGAGTCTCATTCCTTAACATTTTAGGCCACTAAAAATGAGTGCCTACAATATTTTTGTGTAGAAAGTTAATGTAAAAGTGATCTCAAAAACAACAAATACAATTAAGTAGTTCTTTGTTATATCTCTTTATCTTTCTCCCTTATGAAAGAACCAAATTAATCATCTCAATCTTGTTACCAAAAAACTCATAAGAGTTTTCTAACGGTGAAAACATTTTTTTAACTGCCCTGAAGAAATAAACATGTGCTTTCTTGACATATCATGTGGCATATTTGAATCTCTACACGTTTATTCGAAATTTTAAAAAGATCCACAAAACTTTTATTAGGTGGATGTGTTCACATGCCGTGATCTACGTTTATGGATCTTGCCCCTACTTCATCTATATCACAGTTGTCTTCCCTTTGATTAGTATAATCATATGCTGCAATGCAAGCGTGTGCGGTACTGGAAACAGGTTATTATATAGTACACGGATAAACTTATAAATATTCACAAAAAAATTCTGATGGAGGAGAAGGCAAAGCCAAGCTGGAATTGACAGAAGCTATTGGACAGTGCTCGTGTGGTTAGACATTTTGTAAGATAACAAAAATTGCATTATCGTATGCACAGATAATGATATTATTTAATTTCTTGAAGACAACCTCCACACGATTTGTTTCACATGCTATTATTTAGGGATAGAGATCTCGCTTCGCTCCACCAAATCACCATTATTATCACAGCTGATTTAACATATGAAGATTTTAATATAATTAACATTAACCAAGCGTGCATGTAACATAATGTCAAATTACGTTTTTCTATGAAAGATTACATTTATTTGTCTTCTTACATAACATTAGACCACTGAACATGACAAAAGCTACTTTTCTTGAGCAAGTCTATAAAGAACTAAATTGAAACGAATTTGGTTTATTGATGTTTTCATGTAATGTAACTTTCTTCATGTTCTATATATAATTTTGCCTTGACTAAATCTTTGTATTTTTGTTTACATCTTAAAAAGTAACAAACATTATTATAAGTATACAGGACAGAGATAAGGGTGAGTTTCGATTTCAGACAAGCCAGCTCTATCTGTTTGTAAATAGTCCCTCGTGCAATGGAACTCAACTCAGTGCAATAAGTAAATGAAGAATTGAGCTGTGAGGGTTGGTTGGAGAGAGACAAAGAACTGATATGGTGGAGATCTTGATCCATTATTTTTATTTTCCATATCTGATGAGATGCCAATTGTTTAACCACCACGAGATTCGTCTCTCCTCTCTTTCCTGATGATGTATATATGTATTGACCAGAAACGCATGGAGAAGGCAGAACAAACATCTTAAAGCTCTCTCAACATATTCTTCTTGATCAATAACCTATAGCCTAAGATCAATAAAAATGGCTGTCTCCTACCACGTTCGCTCTAACAGTTACCCCTCGATACCTCACCCACAAGCCGCTCATGTCGATGAGCAGTTGGCCCGATTAAGATCTTCTGAGGAAGCCTCAACATCTTCAAGCTCTTCTATCTGTCAAAGACTTGACAACCTTCAAGAACTACACGAGTCTCTTGACAAGCTTATCCGCCTACCCGCTACACAACACGCTCTAGGTCAAGAGCAGAACGAGAAAACCGTTGAGAAGCTTCTTGATGGATCTCTCAGGATTTTGGATGTTTGCAATATTTCCAAGGATGCTTTGTCACAGATGAAAGAAAGTCTTATGGAGATCCAATCGATTCTAAGAAGAAAGCGCGGAGATCTATCAGGAGAAGTCAAGAAATACTTAGCTTCAAGAAAGTCCTTCAAGAAGACTTTCCAAAAACTACAAAAGTCTCTCAAGGTTTCACAAGCCGAAGACAACAACAACAAATCTTTGGCTGTCTTCGGAGAAGCAGAAGCTATTACAATTGCTCTTTTTGATTCTCTCTTTAGCTACATGTCTGGATCAAAGACTTGCAGCAAATGGTCAGCCGTCTCAAAGCTAATGAACAAGAAGAAAATTACATCTGAAGCGCAATCAAACGAATTCACTAAGGTTGACTCCGAATTCCAATCCGAGAAGACTTTGAAAATGGAGGATGTTCAGATCCTAGAGTCATGCATTCAAGATTTTGAAGATGGACTTGAATCATTATCTAAATCTTTAATTAAATACAGAGTGTCGATTCTCAACAGCTTTGGCCATTAAAGTCTAAAGATTTTGTACATATAAGAAAAGTTAATAGAAACAAATTCAAGTCTCAATTCCAAACACATTTTTTTTTTTTATCTTTGACTCTTTTAACATCAACAAACAAGTTCATCCTATAAACAATAAATCAGAAAATTCTCTAATTATATCTTGAACCTCTAAAGTTCACAGGTTAAACATGGTAACAAAAAAATTGCGTCAACAACTTCAATCCACCTAAATGACGCTTTATGGACTCATTATTGGTGAAGTTTTTCGAATTTCACACGTTCTTTGCAATAATAACTCTGTTCATGTCTGTATGGTGGGAAACATTTGAAGTAATTCAAGAAACCATAATTAAGAGAGATGAAACTTCAAAGTCTCCGTGAGGTTTCCTTGAGCAAGTTATTATATAGAAAGAATTACTGAAATGTTATTCAAAAGTTGGTTTATTACTTATATCTATAAATCTTTTGAAAATTACTCAAATGGTTAGTGACCTGGAGGTAATTACAATTTACTCCTTGAGTTTTGTTTTTCGATTTTGAGTAAAAAAATAAAAATAAATACACATCAGCAAATTAAAATACACATCATTTTCGATTTTCCACGTCACAACCCAAAAACAAAAACTTAATCGGTTGTAAAATCGGGAAAACAAAAAAAATTGATCTTTTTTACTGAAAATAGGACGATATATGTTAGATCTAATACTGGGCTATCAAAAACAGTTGAATTAACAAAAAAATCAATGAAAAACGAGTGAATAAACGGGTTATTAACCAACTGAGCTGTGTGTTTTTCTAGTAACTATCACGCAAACAAAGTATATAACCACCAAACGTTATAATATTAATAGTAATTATAATTCTGTGCCTGCTCAGATTCACTGGTGTAATAAATTTATAAAGTTAATTTTTTCATAATATATTATACAAAATAATTAAAAAATTAAACTCAAAATTCGAATAAAAAAAATAAAAAAATTCCGACGAAGTGATGACTGAGTTATTGAATTAAACGGCTGACTTATGAAATATTTGTAAATTTATATTATTATAACTCAATATTTAAATTTACAATTATTATAACCAATAAAAAGTCATAATTATAAAGAAAAATTGATTTTTACACATTCTCACCAGAATGTGTTAAACATACAACACATGACGTTCATGGGTTAGGGTTAGGGTTGGGGTTTAGGGTTTGAGATGTAGGGTTCAGATGAGTAACATTATTTGTTTTTTTTTTAATTTTGGTTCTAATGTGTTTTAATGTGTTTGGTTTAAGGTGGTAAATGGATATACTAATATTATTACCATTTGAATATATTTTTAAAAAATCAAAAAAAAATTTGGTTATTTTCGGTTATAGGTCGGTTAGATTAATATATAACCATAAATAACTCAAATTATATTGTAATTAAGTAGTAGCCTAATATAACCAATAGTAAGCCGTATATAACCGAAATTAACCAAACATACCAGTTCAAAAATACCAAATTGGAAAAATTATTTTTTTCGGTTCGGTTTGGTTTGGTCGGTTATTTAGTCATTCTAATTTGATGGTTGGCTGAGTTATGGTAAAGTTGTGGCTGAGTTATGCAACAGATATATTAATTTATTATATACCTTCTCGAGAATACAAAAAATGTTGTTGGGGAGACACAAACAATAATTATGTTTATTGTTAAGAACGACACGCGTAATAAATGAGATTTTAGCGATTTTTTATTTAAAAGGAATTCAAAATTTGAATTTGAATTTAAAATTGTTTTTTTTTAATAAAAGTATTTCTCAAACAATTGACTGATATGGCTGAGTTATCTACATAAACGACTGACTTATGAAATATTTGTAAATTAGAATTATTATAACTCAAAATTAATTTATAGAATGAAAAAATGAATATTACAATCATTATAAGCAATAAAAAGTAATAATTATAGACAAAGATTGATTTTTACACAGTCTGATCAAAATGTGTAAAACATTCAAAACATGACATTTAGGGGTTAGGGTTAGGGTTAGGATTAGGGTTTGAGGTTTAGAGTTCATATTTCCAACATTATGGGTTTTAATATAACAGTTTGGTTTTGGTTATATTGTGTTTGGTTTAAGGTGGTAATTTGGATATACTAATATGATAATCATTTGAAAATTATAAAATTTTTGAAATTATTTTTCGGTTATTTCCAGTTATGTGTCGGTTAAATGAATATATAACCATAAATAATCTAAATGTTACCCAAATTAGGTCGATTAACTTAATATAACCGATAGCAAGCCGAATATAACCGTAATTAACCGAAAATAATGGAAAAAATAGTTTCCGGTTCGGTTCGGTTTGGTCGGTTATTTAGTCATTCTAATTTGAGGGTTGGCTGAGTTATAGTAAAGTTATGGCTGAGTTATCGTTTAGGGTCTTCTCAATAATATGAAAACGTATTCTTCTTTCCTGGGTCTTTTGTTCTGTCAGATTCCTAATAAGTATTAAAACGTCTCTCGATATTACAAAAAGTGTTTTTAGGGAAGCGCGAAAAATCACTAATTCTGTGCCTGCTCAAATCCACACGCATAATAAATTCATAAAGTGAGCTTTTTATCACAAGATATTATTGCAAATAATTAAATAAATTATTATTCGAATTTAGAATTTTATTTTTCTAAAAGTATTAAAACGTCTCTCGATATTACAAAAAGTGTTGTTAGGGAAGCGCAAAAAATCACTAATTCTGTACCTGCACAAATCCACACGCATAATAAATTCATAAAGTGAGCTTTTTATCACAAGATATTATTGCAAATAATTAAATAATTATTATTCGAATTTAGAATTTTATTTTTCTAAAAGTATTTCTCCAACAATTGAATATTAAAATTATTATAACTCAAAATTTAAATTTAGAATGGAAATATGTCTATTATTAGGTTAACTGATGGTTTCCCGCCAAAATATCGCTTTACGGCTGAGTTATGAAAAACGGGAAAACGAAAGGTCATGTGACGGCTGAGTTATAGTGAGTTATGGCTGAGTTATCACAAGAAACAATCTGAAAGTAAATGAATGATATATATGATTTTACGGCTGAGTTATAATATTTACGGGAAAACGAAAGGTCATGTGACGGCTGAGTTATAGTGAGTTATGGCTGAGTTATCATAAGAAAAATCTGAAAATAAATAGATGATAACATGTGTTACTATTGACTTAAGTTGAGTTATGGACTTAACTCAAATTTTATTCAAAAATGTTACCAATCACTAACAAAACAAACTTTTTTAATTAGTTATTTTATTTCTCCTAAATTATTATTTTTTATTATTATTTGAAATGAAAATAGACAAAGACCTAAATTTTATTCAAAAATGTTACCAATCACTAACAAAACTAACTTTTTTGAAGTTGAGTTTGAATAATCATGTGTTATGGTTGATGTACAAGTTTGAGGTATATCCTTTGTAAAATTGTTAACTCAAAAGATTATTCAACATCATTGAAATTTTCATGAGTTAAAGATGTGGTAAGTTGAGTTTTCTATTTTTTTTTTAATTAAAAAAACGAAAATTCAGTTATATAATACCAAAAAATTATTTTTTTCGTTTTTATTTAATTCATATATCAAGAAAAATATTTTTTACTGTTTTTCTTTTATTTAATAACTTTTTTAATTAGTTATTTTATTTCTCCTAAATTATTATTTTTTATTATCATTTGAAATGAAAATAGACATAGACCTAAATATGATAAGATTTTAAATATTATGGCATGCATGTAGTTAATTTTTTAATTTGCAATGTAACAAAGAAGTTTATTTAACAATGTAACTCAGCCACAACATGAAAAACATTACAGTAATTAAAAAGCAAAAAAAATTGCTGCCAAACTCAGCCGCTTCATCAACTGAAAATATGTAACTCAGCCCTATCGTTTGATAAGTCAGCCGTAACTGAATAACATTCTAGTTATTAATCTTTTGCTAATAAGTCAGCCGTCAAACGGCTGAGTTGTCGATAAGTCAGCCTATGACGGCTGAGTTATAATTTTTTACCATAACTCAGCCGTAACAACATCTCATAAGTCAGCCGTTTTTCATAACTCAGCCAGACGGAAAATGTTAACTCAGCCGTGTCGTTGTGATAACTCAGCCAAAATTTTGATAACTCAGCCGTGTCGTTGTGATAACTCAGCCAAAATTTTGACAACTCAACCATCGGGTGAAAACTCAGCCGTAACTACAACTGAGTTATGCGCATAACTCAGCCAGATTTAATAAGTCAGCTGTAACCCTTGACTGACTTATGCACATAACTCAGATAGATTTTTAATAAGTCAGCCGTCCGCTCTTACTCAAATGTTTTTCCGATAACTCAGCCGCAATATACCTATAACTCAGCCGCAACATACTATGTAACGCGTTACGGCTGAGTTATGGTTACACGTCAGCGATTTCTGACGTGGCGTCTGACGTGGCAATGGTATTTTTGTAATTATATTTTTTCCGGTAACATAAAAGAGGGACACGCTGGGTATTTTGAAAATACCCGAAACATTCTAGTAATAAAAAAGTTTTTTGTAGATTCTGGTAATATTACCTAAAATGAGTAACATTTGAGTAATTCAGCCTATTATATATGAAAAAATGTTTTCTTTAAACTCTGTGTGCATGAGTTTTAACTTTTTATATGCAATGTTTAAAGTCCCAACGTGGACTTACTTTAATGTATACACTAAACATGTATTGTGTCTCCCACCATTCATCTTCACATGTCAGCCTTCCATCGATAACTAAATTTAAGCACGAGTGGCTTTAAAACAATGTCTCATTTTTGTGCAAGTCTGTTTTCAAGAATATAATATAGACAAGATCCTAATTCATTGGTTTTGGCATGTGAAATCACACGGTTTACTTATTTTAATGCTGAATCATTTCCATTGTCTCCCACCATTTAGACATGAACAGAGCTATTATTGCTGTAAACGTGTAAATTGAGAGATGCTTGTAGTATTCTAGAGAGGAATCTTGGCGCTGTAATTTGGTTGGTTTAAGTTAAACTGTAAATTTTTGGGAGGATTCGATAGTAAATGGTACAAGTCTTTATTAGGTGACTTCTTGTTTTCTTAATTCAAGACTGAACTTGTTCTTTGATGAGACTATAATCAAATTAAGAAACGCAAAATCATATGAGAAATATTGATGTATTTAACCTTTTGGTTATATATGTACAAAATTTATAGGCATTAGTGGCCTAAGATGTTAAGAATTGAGACTCTATATTTGATCATCAACTTGGATAGAGATTCAAGTCCATCTTCAAAATCTTGAATGCATGATTCTAGGATTTGGACATCATCCATCTTCAATGTCTTCTCGGACTGGAATTTGGAATCAACTCTTGTGAATTCATTTACTTGCGTCTCACTTGAAACCTTATTCTTGTTCATTAGCTTTGAGACGAGTGACCATTTGTCACAAGTCTTTGATCCAGACATGTAGCAGAATAGAGAATCAAAAAGAGCCATTGTAACAGCTTCTGCTTCTCCAAACATAGCAAGAGATTTGTCATTGCACTCTTGTTGGTCTTGTTTGATTTTCAAACTCTTGAGGACCTTTTGGAATGACTTTTTTAGGGATCTTCTTGAGACTAAATATTTCTTGACCTCTCCCGATAGATCTCCACGCTTTCTTCGTAGAATGGATTGGATCTCCATGAGACCTTCTTTCATCTGCGACAAAGCATTCTTGGAAATGTTACACAAATCCAAGATCCTGAGAGATCCGTCAAGAAGTTTCTCGACAGCTTTCTTATTCTGCTCTTGAGCTAAAGCCTGTTGGGTAACTGGTAGGCGGATAAGCTTGTCAAGAGACTCATGTAGCTCTTGAATGTTGTCAAGTCTTTTACAGATAGAGGAGCTAGAAGATGTTGAGGCTTCCTCAGACGATCTCAAACGAGACAACTGCTCATCGACATGAGCAGCTTGTGGGTGAAGTCTAGAAGGGAAACTGTTAGAACGAACACGGAAGGATGGTGCCATTTTTTCTTGATCTTAAGTTCTTTGTTGTTGATCAAAGAGAAGATGCTGAGAGCTAAGATGTTTGTTCTGCCTTCTCATTGCCTCTCCGGTAATTACTTATATACACCATCATGAAAGAGAGACATGAGGAATCTCTTGCTGCATATAAAGTTATTATATTGAAAATTAATGTCTGTGCAATGTTCCCCCTCACACACGTCATTGCCTGTATGCAATAAACATATGACTCAGATCTGATAAAATGAATGTGCACAGTCGACTTTGCAACGCGTTGGCATAGTTTATGGAAAACCGCGTGGCTTGTCTCAATGGGAAGAGATGATAACAGCACTATTCTTGCATATATAAACTCTCCATGATGCATAATTAACTGATAAACCACCATGGCATAATACTCGGATCTTGTTCTTGTCTGCCTTCTACACAACAATCACTTTTCGTTACACGCTGACGGTAGAGTTGTAGATAAAACAAAAAAATAAAGGCACGTTGAGGTTATAAAATGCCATGTGCTTCTGTAATATAACATTTAATAGTATCCAAAGAAACAAATGTGAGCTAACTAGTCTGTTGTCATGTCTTCCTAAATGTTATCACAAGCACAATATATCTCGAATCTTGTTCGTAGATGATGGACATGAGTTCCCTTATATATTAGGAGGTCCTAACCAGAGATCCATAAGCTTAAAAGGCTTTTGCTAATTTGCAGAGGAGACAAAAGGAATTTGTAGGGAAAAAGCTCCCTATGAATATTACACAACAAATAGAGAAAATCGCTGCCTAGCCCTAAATCGTTGCGCTTTTCCCTGTGTTTTTTTTTAATTTCTATTTCGTACGTTAAGCTTTTTTTTGAAAATAATGTTAATTTAGATTCAAAGAAAATCGTTTTTACATCAAGTGCAGCAGTGGTCTCAAGAGTTTAATGTAACATGTTTACATTTTTAAACGGTTAACTTAAAGCTTGATCATATTGGGCGAGTAGCGACCCAGGCGAGCAGTCCTTCCTTGTAGCGATGATCCCCAAGGAGTTGGATTGCTAGCAGTTGGTTTCTGATCTGACGGTCGGTCCAAACGATGAGCTGAGCTGGAGTTCTCGGAGATGAGCCATGGCGACGATCATTCCTTTCTCTCCATAGTGTGTACACCAAGATCTGCAGAGTATATCGGGCTAAAAAGGCATCGACACGTTTGAGTCCGTGAGAAGAAACGTAGGTAATGGTCGCACCAAGACAACTCTATGTAACCTCCGATCTCATTCATCGTGAATAAAAGAAGACTCCCCGACTCTCCGTTCACCCTCAAAAACTCGTATATTATTGTTGTTGCAACCTTGATACAAACTGTAGTTATTCCAAGGAGGCGCTTCTATGTATTCTTGGTAACCCTAGCGTTTCTAAATTAGTCGTTGTTGGCCAGAACATGAAAAGACCTGAGTCAACTGTGTAAACCCAACGAAACCCTATGTAACACCCAAAAAAGTAACCTAACTCAGTTATTCTCCACAATTGGACCACAACCAAGCAACGGTCATACATGCGACATCTATTTTTGTGTCATCTTCAAAGAGCAGAAACGAACCGATCTCATTCATCGTTAACATTGAGCAAAACTGATAGTTTCTACAGGTTTTTCTTAAAATAAAACTCTCCCTCGCTGGTTCATCAACTCAGAGATCAATGACTTTGAACCTCACAACATGCAAAACAGAGAACCAAACAGAGGAAAAATAGTTATGGCTTTCTGCTTCTCCCTAACGCAGCCAAATTAAAGATGTGTTGTTCTTTCAGGAACATAAACACTTCACCTCATTCTTTTAGAGGCATCAAAAAACCTTCTCGCATCTTAAAGCATCCTTTCGCCATATTGCACAAATACAATATCATGAAGATTCATCAAATTACTATACCATGGCTTTCTTCCTCTTAACTTGTGGGTGACTGCCCCCATATTCTCTCTTTTGTTATTCCTTTCTAAGTTTTGTGATCAACAAATGACCTTAGAGAACTCAAGATGCCTCATCAACCAGCTTGTTCAATACATATATACCATGAAAAATATATCATCTTTTGCCATCTTTATTATTAAATGTTGGCATCACAAGACTCCAATTTTTATGCAATGTTCCTCTTATGCCTAAGTCCCACATGCACAATCCACTATGGTTGTCTCCTTAGAGAAGATAATAACAGCATATTTCGTGTATCTATACACTCTCAAAACCACATGAGCCTATAAGAAAATTCCGAGAACTCAGAAATTTGCAGGGAAGGAGGCAGACAAGATCCTAAATGCACATGTACGTATGCATCGATTGCACTGCGATTGAGAGGCAGAGTTGCTAGAACGTGGCTACATACATGTGCAAAGAAGATAATTCATGTGATAAAATCTGAATCATATCTGTTTTATTTTTTGTAAATAAATTCATATCTGTTTTTCTTATAGATTATGAGTCATGGAATGTGTTTGGTGGGAGACATTGCACAAACATCGCTCTTTATAATCACAATGATTCCACATGTTTCCCTTCCTTGGTTGTATATATGTAGTGGTGAGAGACGTAGCAAAGGCATAAACAAACACCCTTCTCTTGATTTTAACATTAAACCAAAATTTGAAGCTATGTAAAAATGGCAGCCTCATTCCATGTTCTCTAACAGTTTTTCACAGATGAAAGAGGGTCTTAAAGAGACTGATTGTTAGAAAAAAGCGTGGAGATTTGTCCCGAGAGGTGAAGAAATAATTAGCCTTAAGAAATCAATCCAAAATAAAAATAGACTCCAAAAGTAGCACAAGATCAAGAATACATGCAAGTGTGCGACGACGAATCACGAATCTTTGGCTGTCTTAGGAGAGGCAGAAGCTGTCACAATTCCTCTGTTTGACTCTATCTATATATGGATCCAAAGTTTGTGACCAATGCTCACTGGTCACAAAGCTAATGAACAAGAAAAAAAGTCTCTTGTGAAGCACAAACAAACGAATTCACAATGATTGGTTCTAAATTTCAGTCCGAGAAGACTTTGGACAAGGAGGTTTTTCAGATTCTGAAGTCACTAAGAGCTGGAACACATTCAAGATCTTGAAGATGGGATTGGATCTCTCTTTGCTCTAAACAGCTTAGGACACTAAGCCCTGGAACACTTTTGTACATCAAAACTAATATCCATAGAAATGAAAACGTCTTTTTTTTTTACTATGAAAGAACTAAGACGTTTCAAGAAACAAGAACATAGAATCTGAATTTTTTTCCTAATTCACATGGCAATGATTTGATTGTTATTTGTTAGCTTACTCGTAGTTCGTCAAACGATCACATACATTTTTTTGCGTAAAATAGATAACAGTATTCATCAGATACCTCTAATCCTTCTTAATTAATGTGCTACCAGAAAGATATTGATCTATTTCCATATTAGTTGATATATTTGGTCTTTGTCAAAAAAATATATTTATATACTAGGAGTTGCTCCGTGCTACGCACGGATTTATCTTCATATTTGTTCCATTGACAATTTTTTAACTGTTAGATTTTCATTTTTTTGTATTTTGCTTTCTTAATTGGATTTTTTTATATTGATAAAAGTGAGATAAAATTTTGGGGAAAAAGTATATATCTTAAGTAGTAAACTACACCTCATGTATAATAGATTTTATTAATCATGCTTACTTTTTTAAATAACAAAATGTTTAAAAACTTAGACTGATGGCAAATACATTTATGGCGAATTTTGCAATACATTTATGGCGAATTTTATGATTACAAAATAGATAATTTATGTAAACACTAAAATGATATTTTAACATTAAAATGGTCAATCAATATTTAAACAACTTCGAGAATAGTAACATGCTTGATGTAAGCTGTATGGTCAAATGATCATCGTCTTTGTATTTTCTGTTGGGTCAAGACGTAATTTGTCAACTAAAGATTATAGACTCATATAGTCATATTAATACATGTCACTTTCAAACTACGACAATAACTTGTTTGGACGTTGTTTCCGTTGTGGCCTTACAGAAATAGCCGAGATCTACCATCATTTTTGAGTTTTGAATTTATTCCATGAGTAATCTTTTATTAAAGATGATGAAGTTTAGAGATATAAAATAATTATTATATTCCTTAATGTTGCAGATTTTTTATCCTCAGATTCTGATAATGTGTGATTTATTTCGCTTTTAACTGTTGGTAACCTCTAACATCAAAATCACCTTTTTTGTCATGTCTACACAAGACGGAAAATGATACGAATCCTTCAAACTTCAAAGCCTATTCAGTGGCTTTAAACCAAAAATAAAATAAAATAAAATAAAGATCACCTTTTGGTGATTTTATTCACTTCGACATTGTTTAAGGCAAATCCTCATCATCTTTATTTTGTTGTTACGTGAAGACATAAGCGAAAGTTGAAATTAAAGTCTCATATCACAAGTTAACTGAAATCAATTACAAATTACCTCGTCTAATGTTGTTTCTTCTAATGTTTCCTTAAACATATATTTAATAGAGATCTGATCATATATTTTAAGCTTTAGGTCATCCTATCCGTAGTAATCTTAACAAATATCCAAGTTAGAATAATATATAAATAAAAGAATGTATAATTAAATTTTAAACTCAGAAAATCATTTTCTAACACAATTATACCGTTGTGTGATATATATCTTAGGGTAAGTTGCATTGTTTTGACTTTATGAATATGTCATAGTGTACATGCACGTAGGTTCATAGTGTCTCCATACCGTAATTAACCTTTAGAACTCGTTGAGATAAAACAGAAAATGTTATTACACCTTACTCAATATGGCAATAGAAAAAAAGCTTAAAGAAGAAAATAAGAGTAACTAATTTTTTTTTTTTTGATTTTTTGGTCATTCCGTAAAAGTTTTCTTCTCCACCTAACCACCAGTCCAGACTCCAGACTACTACTTTACATGCTTGCATAAACTTTAGTTCCTTGTCTGAGATCTTAAATCTTTCATTTTCCTTTAAAGTGAATTGTGCAATGAGCAAATCATTTACTGATCTAAAGGAAATGCTTCAGATACATTGAACTTTCCTCGAATCATAAAAATAATTTGAGTATGAAGTAGAATACAATCACATGAAATATACATATTAAGGAACCAGCCATTCAACCATTATAGTAGCAGAATTTGGCCGTTTAAAATTAATGGGACAATATAGAATTTTAGATAAAGAGAAATAAGAGATTGGAATATAAATTTATGACTAAACATTGAATTTGATTTTTTAATATAAATGTAAGTTAATTTATTGGGATTTCAAAGGCGATAATGGGATTTAAAAATGAGATGTGCAATGAGCAAATCATTTACGTGATCTAAAGGAAAAATGCTTCAGAAACATTAGAACTTTCCTCGAATCATAACAATAATTTGAATACAAAATAGAATACAATTACATGAAATATACATATTAAGGGACCAGCCAGTCCGTCATTATAGTAGCAGAATTTGGCCGTTTAAAATTAATGGGACAATATAGAATTTTAGATGAAGAGAAATAAGAGATTGAAATATAAATTTATGACTAAATATTGAAACTGATTGAAATATAAATGTAAGCTAATTTATTGGGATTTAAATGCAATAATGAAACGTTACTAAAACAATATTTAGCTTTCCACAGTTTATTGAATTGACGATGAAAAACATCAAACCTTAAACAGTATCAACCATGCTCTAATTTTGAAATTATCAAGCCATGCTCTAATTTTGAAATTGTCAAGAATACATATGGCCCATTGTTAGCATTATATTCATTCATAGTCCCATATACATTGGTCTTAAGTTTTAGAACAATAAAAAACGTTAACCAATTAATATCTATATATACATTTTTGGAGACATTTATAAAATAAATCCTGAAGTTGGCATTTATTTATAGGCATGTCATTGACATTAAATATTTTTAATTTTAATTTATAAATTTGGTTTTATGAGATTACTCTCTCTTACGAAGGCACAAACCCATGTCTCAAACTAATACTTTTAAGAGTAACAAAATATTTATCATATTTTATGGTAGTGATTCCATATGTTAAGCTTCCTAATTTTCTTAAACAATTAATTCCCCCTAATCGCAACTTTCCTTAACAATTGGAATCACTACCATTATTATTAAATATTCAATTCCGAATTAACTAAATCTATATATACATTCATCATAATTTCTAATTGTATTTCACAGATTCAGTGGTAAGAATATCATGTGACGGGATTATATAGCAGGACGGATTTGGGTTGATATATATAAATTAAAATACTATTACTAATTTGTGTTTATCTTATTTTTATTTTATTAACACCATCAATATTAGAGTTTTAAAACAAATTAATTAAATTACGCTTATGTAAACAAAAATGTCATGCAATATACTACAGATTAAATCCCAAAATTAACAATTTAAATAAAATTATACAATTTCAAACACTAAACAAAATCAACAAACAATTATAACTTAAAATTTAAAAGTTTTAGTTTAAGAAAAAATTGTCCCGCTGTATACAGCGGGTGAAAATCTAGTTTAATAGAAAGTAGGACGTTAAAAACAAAACACTTATGCCCAACTTTCCATGGGTTTATATGGGTTGAAATGACAACAACTGTTTCACCTTTTAGGGTTAAGAGTTTGGCATGAGAATCGACCGCAAGTTTTCTCCAAAGAGATATGTATACGTTGTCACCACTACAACAAACACTAGAAATGTTGCAGAGTTACAGACTTACAAAGAATAGAACGAATCTGAAAAAAAAAAACTAATACCTTTCTAAAATGCAATTCAGTATTAAATTGGAAGTTGTCTTCGAAGGGTGGTTATGATCTTTGTTTTCAAATGTTCGAGACGAGGATATTTGGCTAACAACATCTGGTGAGTGGGTAAATGTAGATATAAATCATATATTGAAGAACAAAATGGAAGCTAAGAGACCAGAAATACGAATAGTGCAAAATAGGTTGTGACCTAGAAGCTCTTCACCCTTGTCTACCATATCAAGCAAGTCTGAAAAAGTAGAGAACCTAAAATAATCAAAACCAATAGAGCATTGTCGTTTTTTAACAGTCTCCAAAGACGTTTTCTCCGTGAAATCAATTCTCCATTTTTGGTTGGTGCGATGATAACGGTTGGAGGATGCAACAACATCTAAATCATTGATGTTGTTACAACTGGCCTTTAACCAATTGATCTTGAAACTTAGACACACGATTAGGAAGGACTGAAGCTTGTATAGCACAATCCTGAAACAAAGGGGAAATGAATGTGTTATTATGGAGGTATATCGAGGGTCAAGAGGAACAATAATATACATTTTCATCAGGAAGGAGACATTTTCATCAGGAACAATAAGTAAGATATTGTTTCTTCGAAAGTCTCGAACTTTCCAAATATGGATGACCCGAACAACAATCCTATTGATACCAGTGTTGTGTGTTTCGTTGGAGCTTGAATCAAGGGTATAGTAGGGCGCTATTGTTTTAATTTTACCCATGGTGTGAGAGAGAGAAGGTGAGTGTTGTCAAAGGTTATTATTTAAAAAGAAAACTTAATGCAATGGTTGAGGGAGAGTAATCATGGATTGAATGAAATGTTATAATTGGGTGGTAAACGTAAAGATGAAAATGACGGATATACTTCAATGGAATTCTTTAATTACCTTAAAGATTGTAATAAGTAATACAAATAACGTAATAATAATGGTTCATATGATTCTTATTGGTAGTGCAGATCTAAACACTTTTAAAAAATTTTAAATTTGATTCCAAATAATTTGTAAACGATTTTGGACAAGATTAATGTTACATACAGTTTGGAACTTTAAATAGGTGTTCGGGATCTTGACACAGACATTAAATCGGAAATGATTTAGAATTTGGTGGTGGAGTACGATAATTAAACCAAAGAAACTCAAGGATTAGGAGATTTTTTGTGAAGGTACATCGGAGGTGGTAGCTGCTGGGAACGATGGTTGTGAGAAGGTGAGTACAAGTGAATTCGACGTTTTTTGGTTCGTATATGAGAAGGTTTTTTTCAACTTCTTCTAATAACATGACATCTGGCTTCTTATATAGCTGACACATGTTCTCATTCTCAATTTAATTCAAAACTATGGGTTAAAAAAACTTAAATAGATCCATCTCAATTCCCTAGCCAAAAAGACATAAACTCATTTCAAGTTTAATTGAAAACTATGAAGCAAAAAACCCAAAAAAACCAAAAAAAAAAAAGGCCCCTTCCCTAGCCAACATGACTAATTAAAAAAGTTAAATATATTTTCTTTCTTCACCACGTCTCTGATTCTACGAACTTGGCATCATTTCAAATCATCAACTACATACTCTGAGAAGGTATTAATGTTCAAATTAGGATTGGTTGTCCTTCATTTCTCACATCATTATCAATTCTATCACCTGTTTTATTCCTCTTTGATGACTTAATTGGTTAAAAATCACATTATTTATTATTTGTGATTTTTGTCCAAGGTTTTGCATAATTTGGTTGTGGAGTACGATAATTAAACCAAAGAAACTCAAGGATTAGGAGAGTATTTTGTGAAGGTACATCGGAGGTGGTAGCTGCTGGGAACGATGGTTGTGAGAAGGTGAGTACAAGTGAATTCGACGTTGTTTGGTTCGTATCCTCCTAATGGGTGTTAGGGCTGTCAATTAAATTTGATGGGCCTGTAATTGGTCTTATTTTGTTAGGCTCAATATGAAAACATTAAAACAATGGCCTTTAAGAATAATAGAGGACATGTGTCAATTATATAATAAGCCAGATGTCATGTTCTCAGTAGAAGCTCAGAAAAACCTTCTCTTATTATATAAGATACAAAAGTTAAAACAGAGAAGGTAATATATTTTCTTTGATTTCATTATCATCATTTGCCCTATTTCGAAAATGTTAAGAATGGGACAGGAATAAACAATTTTGCATACTTAAGGCAGCTTGTTCAACAATCCCATAAAGGAATTAAAAAAAAAAAAAAAAAAAAAAAAAAAAAAAAAAAACTAATTTATAGATTTTGATTTCATATCCATTTTGTTTCACCATATAGACATAAGACATGAAGAGAGCTTCTTTGCTGAAAGCATGTGAATTCACACATGATTATATATCTTATAGTTATGAGCAATCTTGGCATTGAAGTTTTGTGGACTCAAGCTAACAACATAACTTGTTACGGTGAGAAGCCTAAACTGTGAAATTTGGGATGGTTCAAAAGCCAACGGTCGATTACTTTTGTTTTCTTGATTCTGAACTAAACTTGTTCTTGGATAATAATAGAATAAAATTAAGAATGAATAACACAAAACTATATGAGAAATCTTGAATTAGTTTCTATTAATTTTTCTTTAGTATGTGTACGAAATTTATAGGCATTTATAAATGGCCTAAGATGTTAAGAATCGAGACTCTGTATTTAATCAAAGACTTGGAGAGAGATTCAAGTCCATCTTCAAGATCTTGAATGCATGACTCTAGCACCTGAACATCCTCTATCTTCAAAGTCTTTTCAGATTGAAACTCGGAGTCCACCCTTGTAAATTCGTTTTCTTGCACTTCACAGCATGAGACCTTCTTCTGGTTCATTAGCTTTGAGACCAATGACCATTTGCCACAAGACTTTGATCCGGACATGAAGGAGAACAGAGAATAAAAAAGGGTCACTGTAATAGTTTCAGCTTCTCCAAAAACTGCCAAAGATTCGTCATTACATTCTTGGTCTTGTTTGACCTTCAAACTCTTGAGGACCTTTTGGAATGACTTCTTTAGGGATCTTCTTGAGGCTAAGTATTTCTTGACCTCTCCAGATAGATCTCCTCGCTTTCTTCGTAGAATCGATTGGATCTCCATGAGACCCTCTTTCATCTGAGACAAAGCATCCTTGGAAATGTTGCAAAAATCCAAGATCCGTAGAGATCCATCAAGAAGCTGCTCGACAGCTTTCTTGTTCTTCTCTTGAGATAGAGCATGTTGTGTGACAGGTAGACGAATAAGCTTGTCAAGAGACTCGTGTAGATCCTGAAGTTTGTCAAGTTTTTGGCAGATAGAGGAGCTGGAAGATGTTGAAGCTTCCTCGGAAGATCTTAATCGGGCCAACTGCTCATCTACATGAGCAGCTTGTGGGTGAAGTCTAGAGGGAAGGCTGTTTGATCGAACATGGAAGGAGACTGCCATTTTTGTTGATCTTAAGTTATTTGTTTCTTGATCAAAGAGAAGATGTTGAGAGAGCTTAAGATGTTTGTTCTGCCTTCTCAATGCCTCTCCGGTCGATACTTATATACACCATTAGGAAAGAGAGATTATGAGGTTAAAAAATTCGAATCATCAATGCAATGTTCCCCTTCCAAGGTGGCAAAAAGCATCTTATCTAGTATAAAAATAAAATATCTCTGCAATATCTTTTGCCAACCGTCCTCACAGCCAAACTTTTAAATTTCTTAAGGCATTGAGATGCGCTGCGTTGCATGAGTGCTTATTTAAAACATGAACGAGAGCTGGCTTGTCTGCTCTTGAGGGTTATGCCATTCGTGCAGATCTCATCCTTACCTCTCAACATTTTTTTAAGAGAGAATAATTAATTAGCCTCGTTTCAAGTGTTTCACATTTCATGTTAACCTCAAGAATACAACGTGGCAAAGGACAAGGCACAGACAATGCTGATTCAAGAATTTGAATCTCAATTCTCAAGTATTAATCACGTTGAAAATGCCGCAATTTATCCAGAAACCATGTTATGTGATTTAATGTAAAGTGTAAGAAAAGAAAAGAAAAATGTTACTCTAATCTTTAATCTCTTAAAAATTCTAAATTGATCCAAATCATGTGCTTACCATATGATATCACACGCATGCATTATGCTTATATTTAATTAAGAAATATAAAATAACTATGCTTATAATGGTGTTTTCAGGTGGAGGAAGATCCGTAGCCGTTGATAAAGGCATGTGAACAAATTAAATCGTGTGGAGGTTTATAGATATAAAGTCTTTTTAAACATGAATATGCAAAAGAAGTAAATGTTTGTTTCCTTTGTCGTAAAAAATATAAAATTGTAAATTTCAAGGGTCGAAAGATGCTTGAGTTAATTCATTCTGTTTCCTTTTTTTCATTTTTTTTTTAAAATCCACAAACATGTAAAATACAATTTTGCACGGGATTTCACTGCAACTCCTAGAAAAGTAACAATTATTGTGAAGAACTAAAAGTAAAATATAAATTTTTAAAATAATTTAACAAAATTGACTATGAAGTTATGTATATTTCTTAGAAAAAAAAGTAATAACAAAATAAAAAAATGAGACGGAGAAGGCTGAATTGAAAGATAAAATTGTCATTATTTCGTGCAAAACAAAAAAAAATCGTCATTATTGTTGGTTGGAAAATGGTAAAATGAAAAATCCAAATGAGTTGCAAGTTGAAGCTTCAACATGAATATAGGATGGAAGAGGAGTATTGGTGCACAAAAAGTCGAGTGCAATGGATACAAGCAGGCGATAAGAACACCAGATTCTTTCATGAGAAAACAAAACAAAGAAGAAGCCATAATCGTATCACCACCATTCAAGATGCAGATGGTAATATTCGCCAAACAGATGAAGAAATCCAAGAGGTTATTAACTCATATTTTACTGATATATATTCCTCTTCAGGCAGTGAGCATATTGAAACCATTCTCCAATATCTCCAACCAAAGGTATCTGATGAGATGAATCAAAAGCTTACTGCATTGGTCACAGAGGAAGAAATATACAACGCCTTATTTAGCATGAATGTAGATAAAGCGCCAGGACCTGATGGACTGAATGCGGGCTTCTACAAATATCATTGGAATGACATAAAACCAGGTGTGATTAAATTTATTACTCACTTCTTTGATACTAGTTATCTAGACCCAAAGTTAAATCACACTCATATCTGCCTCATTCCCAAAGTTGAATCTCCTACGCAAGTTAAGGATTTTAGACCGATTAGCTTATGCAACATAGCATACAAGCTAATCTCTAAAATTTTGGCAGATAGACTCAAACCATGGCTGCATGTTTTGATATCTGAATTTCAATCTGCTTTTATACCTGGCAGACTAATTACAGATAACATCATTATTGCTCATGAACTACTGCACTCATTGCATACCAAAAAAATCAAAACTCCTTTCATGGCATTGAAGCTAGATATAGCCAAAGCGTTTGATAAAGTTGAGTGGAGTTACATTGAAGCTATCCTAAAAAGATTAGGTTTTGCAGATAAATGGTGCCATTGGATAATGAAGTGTATCACAACAGTATCTTACTCAGTGCTCATCAATGGCTCCCCTTCCAAGAAGATCATACCACAAAGAGGATTGAGACAAGGTGACCCTCTTTCTCCTTATTTATACCTGTTATCTACAGAAGGGCTCTCATCTCTTATCTCTGAAGCTGTTAAAGCAAAACATATACAAGGCTTCAAGGCAAGCAGAAATGGTCCCGCCATATCTCATCTGCTATTTGCTGATGATTCTCTTCTTTTTTGTAAAGCTGAAGAGGAGGAATGCCAGAAAGTTTTGGATCTTTTAAGAACCTATGCATCAGCCTCAGGTCAACACGTCAATTTTCAGAAGTCGGCTATCCTCTTTGGTAAGAATGTCCATCCAAATACTCAACAAAATATTATGAACTCTACTGGAATTACCAAAATTGGAGGCGTTGGGAAATATTTGGGATTACCAGAGGCAATCGGAAGAGATAAAAGTAATGTGTTTGCCTATATATCTCAGAGATTGCAGAACAAACTAAATAGTTGGTATTCCAAGCTACGTTCACCAGGAGGGAAAGAAGTGTTGATCAAAGCTGTTGCTACTGCCCTACCTACGTACACAATGTCTTGTTTTTTGCTACCTAAAAAAATTACCACTCATCTTACAGGGCAAATACGGAAGTTTTGGTGGTCTGGAGCAAAAGACAAACATAAAATACCTTGGGTATCATGGTCTAACTGCTCTCTGGTTGATTTCATTCAAGGGTTGCTTTCTTCAAAAAATGAGAATTCTCCGAAAGATTATATTTTCCCATTCATTGGCTGGAGAATATGGAAAGCTCGCAATGATCTTCTTTATAATAACAAAAGAGGGGCAATTCTAGATATTATAAATAAAGCTCTCATGGACCACAGGTTATGGAGGGAGGCCAACAGCGAATCAAGGCTCCACGCAGAAGCAAGCAAGGATAAAGACAAGAATCAGGTTCCCACTAAATGTGTGGACTTAAATCAAATCACTTCATTTTACTGTTATACAGATGCATTATGGCTTAACAATCAGAGTAATGCTGGAATAGGATGGGCACTGCATAATGAGCAAGGCAAATGTATCTTGAAGGGATCTTCATCCATTGAACCTACCAGCTCGGCAATTGAAGTAGAAGCCATTGCACTTAGGGAAGTTCTCCTCCAGACCAAGCGTCTTGACTATCATCCAATTACCTTCTGTGGAGACTCAAAGGTTATATATACATATTTGGAAAAGACTCAGAAACAAGATTGTCCACTGGAACATGTTGGAGAAGTTCAAGGATACTTGGAGGACATACTTGCTATGAGTAATAGTCTCCATAAGTTTAAATTTGTTGGTAGAAATAGCAATGTATTGGCTGATACACTAGCAAAGGAGGCTAGAGTTAAGAATTCTCCTTTGACCATCTCTTGGGTTTGTAATGTATGATCTAGGGCTGGGCAAAATAACCGATAACCAAATAACCGACCGAAACCGAACCGAAAAAAACCAAACCGAACCGAACCGAAATTCTTCAAATACCTGAATGGTTAGTAAAAATCTATATCCAAACTAACTGAAACCGAACCGAACCGAACCGACAATTAAATGGTTAACCGAAATATCCGAAAACCTAGAAGATACAAATATTATATACTTAATATTATGCAAAACTATAAAATAAACTTAAAATATAAATTATTTCTAGATTCAAAACAATTAAATATTTTAAATAATCAATATATGTAAATGTTATTATTTTGAATTTACAAAGTTAAATACTATTTTGTAAAATTGAATCCATATTTTTCCCTTTTTTGTATTTTTGTTATTGTATATTTGGTTAATTTTGGTTATATTCGGTTAGTTTTGGTTATATTTGGTTTATTTGGTTAATGTTAATATAATTTATGTTAGTTATGGTTATTTATTTAAATAACCAAACCGAAACCGAACCGAAAGAAACCGAACCGAACCGAACCGAAATTTCAAAAATATCCAAATGGTTACTATATTACTATATCCAAAATAACCGAAACCGAATACAACCGAACCGAAACCGAATGGTTAACCGAATGCCCAGGCCTAGTATGATCAAACGATGTATTTATACTTTATAATAGAAATGTTGGCCGACAAAAAAAAAAAAAAAAAATCCAAATGAGTTGACTCAATGGCAATAGCCCAAATAATTTCATTACATTTAGTTTGGAGAAAGAGAGAGAGTAAAAATATACTAATGCTATCACCCTTTAAAAAAAATCGAACATTTATCTATGTGTTTTCCCATGTCACACCTTCTTAAAAGTCCCACCGATATTAACTGTATGATCAAATATTGAAAATACACGACCAATTCAAAATTAGAATTCAGACAAGATCCTTATTCATCGATAATGACACGTGAATGCACACGGAGACTTTAAAGGTTCACACTAAATTTCTTGTGGTACCATTAATATTGTTTCCCACTATATTTATCTACTGTAACAAATGTGTGATTTTAAAGAAAACAAAGCATAATTTCTTGAATCATTTCAATTTATCTTCACCCTACAAAGCAGAAATAGAGTTTACTATTGTAGAGTACGTGTGGCAATTTCAAAGTAGGTGGATATGAATCTTTCACCGTAAATTTGTTTTTCCCATGAACTTTAAAATGTTTAATGAAGAACTATATAATTTGAGAGAAAAATCTCACCATCTGGGTTTGAGTAGCATTGGTCACGGGTTCGAAATTTAACATGGTTTAAAATAGCTTTTGGGCCTAACAAGCTTTTAAAATTACTCCTGAATTATAAAAAAACGAAAAGAAAAAAACTATATAATTTGAGAATTTTCTGCTTTCTTGTTTCTAGGATGAACTTTTTCTTGGATGATTAAAGATTCACATATAAGAGAAATAAGATGTTTAAAACTGAGACTTTAATATATTTCTATTAATTGTTCCTTTTTGTACAAAATTTTGTAGGCATTAGTGGTCTAAGATGTTAAGTATTGAGACTCTGTATTTGATCAAAGACTTAGAGAGAGACTCGAGTCCATGTTCAAGATCTTGAATGCATGACTCTAGTATATGAACATCTTCCATCTTCAAAGTCTTTTCAGATTGGAATTCGGAGTCAACCCTTGTGAATTCGTTTTCTTGTGCTTCACACGTAACTTTCTTCTTGTTCATAAGCTTTGAGACGACTGACCATTTGCTACAAGTCTTTGATCCACACATGAAGCAAAACAGAGAATCAAACAGAGAAATTGTGACAGCTTCTGCTTCTCCAAACACTGCCAAGGATATGTCGTTGCACTCCTGGTCTTGTTTAACCTTCAAACTCTTGAGGACCTTTTGGAATGACTTCTTTAGGGATCTTCTTGAGGCTAAGTATTTCTTGACCTCTCCAGATAGATCTCTGCGCTTTCTTCGAAGAATTTGAAGATGTATTGGTCTGTCTGAAGTAGTGTCTGTGTGATTCAAGATGTGATACAAGATGGCTGTTGTTTTATGTGCGTGAGAAGTTTCTAGAAGACTTGAGAAGGCAATATTGAAGGACGGTTTGAGGATAAATTGAAGAGGAAAACTACTATTTCTTTGGTTGATTAAATTGGAGTTTTACAAAGAAAAGGAAAATAGCAAAAAGGAAAAAGTATTTTTCTTATGAGATTTGGAAATCTTCTCCTATGGTGATTAGGAAGTATTGATGGGTATATAAGGAGGTGTTAGGCACGTCCTAAAGAAGCAAGAGAGCTGAGGCATAAAGGTGAGAATCCTAGAGAGCTTTCTGTTGGTGTGCGGCTTAGTTTCGCGGTTTGGTGCTTGTGTTGTTCAAGCTTCTTTGTTCGTCGGTGTGACGTGTGTGTGAAGGTTGCTCAAGAGAGTTGAAGATCTGAAGTCTAGGCTCAGGGGGAGTTTAGCCCAAGGTTAGGTTATCTTGGTTTGAATCTAGGCTTGGTGTTAGTCTAGTTAAGGGTAGAGAAGTATCTTTAAGATTTCATGTTATAGAACGGAGCGGTGAATTAAGAGGGTTGTGATTAATTTACGCATTTGCGAATAGGTTGTATTTGCTTTCTTGTTCTAGTGGAATCGAAATCTGGACGTGGTCCCGGGGAGTAGGAAAAACCGAACCTCGTTAACAAAGTTCTTGTGTTCTTTACTTTCTGCTCTTTATTATTGCCTCATCCGCATTTACAAGTGGTATCAGAGCGGGTTCTCGATAGAGATTCAGTCTTGTTTCGGGTAGATCAAGGGTGAGGGTAGTTAAGGAAGTAAGGAAGAGCTTTGAATCAGTTGTGATGACTTCATACAGAGAAGGCACGTCTATGACAAGACCACCGTTGCTTGATTCATCTAATTATGGATATTGGAAGGTTCGTATGCAAGCGTTTATTAGTAACCTTGATGAGGATTGTTGGAATTCGATTGAGCTTGGTTGGGAGCCCCCTAAATTCGTGGATGATAAAGGAGTTGAGTGTCTTAAGCCAAGAGATAAGTGGACTGCTGCAGAGAAAAAGCTATCAAGTTGCAATTCGACAGCCAAGACAGCGATTTACAATGCTATTGATTCAAGCCACTTCAAGTTAATCTCTCAATGTGTATCAGCTCAGAAAGCGTGGAAGTCATTGGAGAATATGTTTGAGGGTACTTCAAGTGTCAAGAGAACTAAGTTGGATATGTTGGCTTCACAATTTGAGAATCTAAGGATGGAAGAAAAAGAAACTGTGGCTGAGTTCAGTGCTAAGTTATGTGATATATCTAATGAGGCTTTTGCTCTTGGAAAGCAGTACAAAGACAAAAAGCTTGTGAAGAAGCTGAAGCGATCGTTGCCTGCAAAATTTGAGTCAAAAATTTCTGCAGTCGAAGAAGCTCATAATTTAGATGAGATGGCTTTTGATGAGTTTGTTGGGATTCTTAAAGCTTTCGAATTAAGCAAAGCATATGAAGCTAAAGGAGTTAAGAAGAAAGATGATGAAGTTAAGGAAGCAATAAAGAAGGAAGTTGACATTGGAGTAGCTCTTAAGGTATCATCTTGTGAAGATTCAATGGCCATGTTATCAAGACAATTTGCTAAATTTCTGAAGCGTAAGGGCGAAGAGAAGAAAAGTAGAATGGGTGAAGAGATGAAGACTTTATCAAAGAATGTTCAATGTTTTGAATGCAAAGGATATGGTCATGTACGTTCTGATTGTGCTAATCTACAAAAGCATAAGAAGAAGGCTATGAATGTTGTTACTAGTGATTCTGAAACTGATTCAGATGAAGAAGAAGATCTGAAGAATTTTGTGGCGTTTACAACTTTTGAAGATAGTTCTGAATCAGCGTCTGCAACAGTGTCTGCAACTGCTTCTGAATCTGCAGCAAAACCTGCAACTGCAGCAGAGCATGAGTCTGAGAGTGATAGTGATTCAGAGGATATGAGCTATGAAGAACTTGGTAAGAGTTACGAGAAGTTGTATGCACATTGGCTTAAGGTAGTTGAGGATAATTCAGTTTTGATTAAGGAGAAGCTCGTGTTAGAGGCTAAAGTCGTTGAAGCAGAGAAACATGCAATAGAGAAGGGCGAAGAAGCATTACAAGCTAAAGTGCAGCTTGAAGAAACTCAAAAGAATTTGAGGATGCTTAATAATGGTACAAAGAAGCTGGATCATATTCTAAGTATTGGCAAGACAGATAAGTGTGGTCTTGGATATGAAGGAAAAGTTTCAAATTCAGATCCAGTGTTTGTTTCAAGTGGAAAAATCACGTCTGCTTCAAAGCGTATTTCAGAGACTACTACAGAGGCTGCTTCAGAGACGATATTTGTGAAAGAACGTGGTACAAAATTTTCTGAATTGCAGAATGCACCTAGAAAAGTGTTTCGACCTGTTTGTCATTATTGTGGTGTTGTTGGGCATATTAGGCCAAAATGTTTCAGATTGTTGAGAGAGAGAAGCCGAATGGAGAATGCTTATGATGTAAGGTTTCATGGTCCTACATGTTATCATTGTGGAGTTCAAGGACATGTTAAGAGGAATTGTTTCAGATTCATTCAAGGAGTTAATCATGGAGGTCTAAGGCGCAACAAGATTTGGGTTAGAAAAGATGAGTTCTATGGAGGTTGTGTACTAGGCTATCAACCGCGTATTGCAAAGCGGGGAGAATTTTCCTGTTAGTTTTGACCATGTTGTGACTCATTCAGGGGGAGAATGAAGATGTGTCTGGTGATGTTGTTTAAGTGTTTGAACTGATGAGTTCACAAGCATAGTCAAAAAGGGGGAGAATGAAGATGTATTGGTCTGTCTGAAGTAGTGTCTGTGTGATTCAAGATGTGATACAAGATGGCTGTTGTTTTATGTGCGTGAGAAGTTTCTAGAAGACTTGAGAAGGCAATATTGAAGGACGGTTTGAGGATAAATTGAAGAGGAAAACTACTATTTCTTTGGTTGATTAAATTGGAGTTTTACAAAGAAAAGGAAAATAGCAAAAAGGAAAAAGTATTTTTCTTATGAGATTTGGAAATCTTCTCCTATGGTGATTAGGAAGTATTGATGGGTATATAAGGAGGTGTTAGGCACGTCCTAAAGAAGCAAGAGAGCTGAGGCATAAAGGTGAGAATCCTAGAGAGCTTTCTGTTGGTGTGCGGCTTAGTTTCGCGGTTTGGTGCTTGTGTTGTTCAAGCTTCTTTGTTCGTCGGTGTGACGTGTGTGTGAAGGTTGCTCAAGAGAGTTGAAGATCTGAAGTCTAGGCTCAGGGGGAGTTTAGCCCAAGGTTAGGTTATCTTGGTTTGAATCTAGGCTTGGTGTTAGTCTAGTTAAGGGTAGAGAAGTATCTTTAAGATTTCATGTTATAGAACGGAGCGGTGAATTAAGAGGGTTGTGATTAATTTACGCATTTGCGAATAGGTTGTATTTGCTTTCTTGTTCTAGTGGAATCGAAATCTAGACGTGGTCCCGGGGAGTAGGAAAAACCGAACCTCGTTAACAAAGTTCTTGTGTTCTTTACTTTCTGCTCTTTATTATTGCCTCATCCGCATTTACAGAATTGATTGGACCTCCATGAGGCCCTCTTTCATCTGTGACAAAGCGTCCTTGGAAATGTTGCACAAATCCAAGATCCTTAGAGATCCATCAAGAAGCTGGTCGACGGCTTTCTTGTTCTGCTCTTGAGCTAATGCATGTTGTGTGGCAGGTAGACGAATAAGTTTGTCAAGAGACTCATGTAGATCCTGAATGTTGTCAAGTTTTTGGCAGATAGATGAGCTGGAAGATGTTAAGGCTTCCTCAGAAGATCTTAATCGGGCCAACTGCTCATCGACATGAGCAGCTTGTGGGTGAAGTCTAGAAGGGAAACTGTTAGAGCGAACGTGAAAAGAGACTGCCATCTGATTATTGTGTATCTTAAGCTCTTTGTTTCTTGGTGAAAGAAAAGATGTTGAGAGAGCTTAAGATGTTTGTTCTGCCTTCTCAATGCCTAATACTTATATACAACACATGCAAGATAGGTAGAAAGAAGCTCTCTTGGTAGTAAAAAATATTGCAATGAGATATCTTCAAAGCTGGCTTGTCTGCCTATTGAAGGCAATGCCACACTCGTGTAAATCTCATGCCTATTTTTAAGGAACTATATAATATTATTCTCTGTGAAGTTTCAGATTACAATATGCCATACGTATAAATCTCTCCGTGTGATAAGCTGTTTACAGTAGCTTACACCTTACACGTTTGCATTATGATTATATAAATCAAAAGAAAGCCTATTTAGACAAATGTTATAATGGTGGTTTGGTTTGGATGAAGTAGCGGCAAGATCCGAATCCGTAAATCATGCCATGTTAACACTTAACAAAACCACAAAGGATTACTTAACAGTTAACACGTATTCTAAGGATATCTTTTTTAATTCATACAACCCGTGTGGAGGTTCAGAGATGCCACATGATATGTCTATGTCATAAAAGAAAATGTTCTCACTGCCAAAGATTAAAATAATTGTATCAAGTTTCTGGAAATCTAGAAACTGTTTTGGTTCTTTGATGATCATTCTTGAAAGAAGAAATTAATCACAATCTTGTATTCATATATTTATGTGTTCCTTCTTACAAGTATATTACTATTATCCACAAAATGTGTTGGCTTAGGGGCCTAAGATGTTAAGAACTGAGCTATATTTGATCAACGACTTTGGAAGTAATCTAAGTCCACCTCCAAAATCAACTGTGCGTGACTCTAGGATCAGAACATCCTCCATCTTCACGGTCTTCTCGGATTGGAATTCGGAGTAATATATCCCTTGTCTTCACATGTAACTTTCGTCTTGTTCATTAGCTTTAATTTATGCAGCTGACAATTGGCTACATTTTCTTTTAATTTTCTTAGCAAGTCCTGCCAAAGTAAGTTCCTAGTAAGCCATGTATGCAGAAGTCATAACTAAGAGACTAGTCTGCAAGGTCTCTGCTCAATTGAGTCTATCTAAGACCTATGGTGTTAAAAGTATACATGTGTACTTGCCGAAGATCCTTCTGATTGAATAGCATAAAGAAAGGCAAAGCAGAAAGAATAATGAATTCACAACCTCCAATAAGACATTGCTCTAACGACTCAGACAAATTTGGGACCGAGACTTGTACTAGATTATTTGTCTGTCCTCAAGTGGATAATATAAACAACTACGCTAAGACAAAATATCTAAGCTAGTTGAGAACATTTTTCCAGCATCAGTCTCAAACCATCAAGATCTTGAAATGAAGACAACACATAAAATTCCAAATTAGGTTTCTTGTTACACCATTTGCAAATCTAACTAGAGAGATAGGATCAAAAACGTGTATATCCTTCATTTTAATCGGCGAAACCCATCCATACTCTTTCTGACTTTCTCCTTCACAGTTTCCTTATCTATGTGGACCTTAATACGACACCATTTCCATGTTTAGCTACGTCCATTGATTCAACCATATGTAATGATTTGGCTTTAGTTTAGTAATTTTCTTTTCTTCTTGGAAACTCCATAGATATAGAAATGCATCTCATTCAAAGTTTAGGTTTTTTTTTTAATGGTGTAGTAAAAAAAGACTATCAATAGTGTTACATGGAATTTTCTTCTGTTACAAACTTACAAAAGATACATAAAAAGTTGAGTAAATAGTACTATTTGCTACACGCTCTGTTTCTTTTACAAAGTAACATTGAAGAACAGTTAATATGTTTATTTCTTGACATATATTTACCAATTTAATAGGTTAACTATTGGTGTAAGATTCTGTAGCCACGGGCTTATACTCAGCAACTGGTCAGGTCCCCATTCTACTCCTTGTTTAGGTAATTGTAGCTCTGGTAAGCTTCCAAAAGGCAGCTTCAGTGATGAAGAAGTTTCTCTGGTCTCTGCTTCTCTTTGTTTCTCTTCGTTTTTCGCGTTTTCTTGAATCGTTAGGATCTTGTTTGCTTCTTCCATGGCTGATTCTTGAGGAACACGGAACGAAGTCATCATCATCGAGTTTTCTTCTTTTCCAACGAATGAGATCGTCTCAGAAGACGAGAGAGGAGAGTTAGGACATGTTTGATTCATCTTAGCTTCCATCTCTGCTCTTTGCTCCAATACTTTCAATGAAGTGGCTTTTCTATATATCTTACACAGCACAACGTCCTGCAAAACAAATTGATCACAAGATGAGCAACAAAGCTTTTTTTTTTTTTTTTTCTTTCCTGATTCACATAATGGTTTAAAGACTTTCTTAAGGTACCTTTGGTAAGGTGCAATTATCAGGCATCCGAAACTCGTTCATGACCCAATCAGTCTTGCTTCCTCCTGGTGCTCTTCCTCTATAGAACACAAGCGTCTTTTTGAGCCCAATCACACGTTTTGGCTCAGACAAACTTATGATTTTACGATCGGATCCAGTTGCTTTCCAATATCCTTTCTCAGTTGTCCTGCTTGGCCTCCCTCCGTTCCCATGCTTTCTTTCCCTTGGCACAAAGAAGTACCATTCTCTCTCTCCGAGGATTCTCGATAAGCCTGTGATAATAAATAAGACTTTTAATACAAACCTAGAGACAAAAAGAGTTTTAGGGTACTGGAGAAGCCATGTACACTTACCAGGTAAGTCCCATGGATCATGACGATAGATGTTAAGGAAACCAATGACTTCGACATTGGATCTTTTCCCGTAAACCATGTTCTTGAGGTAGAAATCAAGAAGCTCTTCCTCGGTTGGATGGAACCTAAAACCCGGGAGCTCAGTCTCTTTTCCCATATCTCTCTCACCGTCCCTAAGAAACAACACTTGTTGTGTGAGTTTGGTTCTTTTAAAAGCTGTGTGTTAAGTGTAAAATGTTGTTGGTGGTTTACTTAGGTGATGCATTGAACATTTATATACAACTAGGACCCAATGTGTTATGTGAGAGATTTTCTTTGTGTGATGGGGCATCACTTTGATGGAGTAGACTAAGTCAAGAGAGGAAAAAAAAATAGGTGGATGAAGAATGATTTAACATATTGAATTTGGAAAAGTTTTTTTTTCTAATTTGATTATATTTTCGACCATACTTTGTTTTAGAGGTTTGTGCTGTTTACTTGGAAGGAGAAGAAGAAGAGATGGAGCCCACGCGCTTTTATCTTATGAGAATTTAGAAATGGTCATATGGAGTATGGACTCGTGAGGATTGGACCAGAGCTTTGGTTCTTCTGTTTCTTTGCACTGTTCTTTATATATATGTATATATATTTATTATTTATTTTTTTGTGAACATATATTAGGTATTTTTTTATTGTGAACAAGAATAAAAACTTTTTGATCGTGGGACTTCCACCATTTTGTTTAATCTTCGGATTGACTTGGGAAGTCTCCTCCAAAGACTTGAAGAGTTGAAGACTTTTTGTCTTTGTGGGACAGACAGAACCTTAAACTATTTGCTCCTTTTTATTTTGTTTTCTTACTACCCATAATTGATTAGATAAATAAATTTTAAACAAAAGTTATAAAATTTTATTGACCTTTTCTTTCATAAAATTATTAACAAAATTCCCGATACAAATAGACTGATGTGGTAATTAAATAAATTGTAACAACATTATTTTTATTTCATCAATAATATGATTGGACAAAACAAATTAATCAGGCTTTAAAATAATCTAAAAATATAAAATAAACTAAAAATATAAAATAATATAAAAACATCAATTTAGCTTCTTAATAAGAAGCCTTTCAATAATCTCTAAGAAAATTATGTGTAAGTTTTATTAGGCATATCTTTTCTTTTTTTTGGGTAGAATATTTTAGGCATATCTTTATAGTACCAATAGTTTGGTGTTGTTATCTTGCCAGCTTCTTATCATATATATATGGTGTTGTTAGTGTTGGAATCTTAATTCATTGAGAATCTAAATTCAGCACTGAGAATGCATATTAACAAAATCATGGTTTTTAAATCCCTTTAATAATACGATGGAGGATGCATATTATGAAGTATGAACCATTTTAATTATTCCTAGTAACATTATGAACTGTCATAATTTTACTTATCTTCGATCATAATTAAGTCATAAAATCTTAACAGCATATTATATATTATCGGGGGACACCACACTTCAAATTGCATGAACCTCAAGTGTTATTGCAGTACTTGAAGGGTACCCTCCAATCCATTATCCTCCACACATAAAATGGTTAACACCGTAATTGATCTCAACAATCAATAGTTACATTATTTTAAGATAATCTTAACTTTTGTTTGAATAACTAGTTTGAACCCATAAAAAAATTTGAATAATTAATAAACTCTTTAGAATATGTTTTTTTCGCTATCTTTTGATAGCTAATTAGTCTGAAGAACCTTCGGCTGCATTTATAAAAGACTCAACACGACTCAAACATCAATTTCATGGTAGAAACGTCAAAGATAATTAAAAAATCGCGAATATTTCTGGTATCTCCAATAAACCTACATCAGTAGATCTTTGTAGATATCAAATTTATAAAAAATTCAATCGTTTTCCTTGTTATCAACAGACCAAACAACACTATAGTGAGTTCGACTAGTGGGGCTTGGAAAAATACATAAACATATACTATATGACAAACAAATGAAAGTTTCTCGGAAACTGCAGGATAGCAACTTTTACTGTAGAGTTTTTGTCTTCAAATGCCCAACATTATTCAATAAACAGAACATAACAAAATATCAACGAAACTTCCCAATTTAGAAGCATCTATTTTTACACTTTATAAACCAAACTAGTAAAACTGTAATCAGGTTTTTTTTTTTAACCAGTAAAGTGATTTGACTAATAATTATCCAAAAGGAAATTACCAAATGCAAAATAATGTAAAAACTAAAGTAACTTTACTTCACTGGTTTTGTCATATCATACAAAATTGTTTAACCTACAGAGTTATTAAAACGGTTTAAACATCATATACACTATCACATTCTTGTGCTCTTTTGCGATTCATGAATGTGGTAATTGGTATTCAATCAAGTAGAACTAACAACTTGTGAATCCTTTTTTTGTGGACAAACACAACTTGTGAATCCTATGATTAAATTTACAGTCATAACTTCATTTGCAGAGCCATTCTTTTACAGTTTTTCCCTTGGCAATAAAACTACCAACGTTCTTCCGGTCAATTCTCATTGGGCTACTAGTCCGGACCATAATCTTTTTAACCAGTGCTTTAACCGGTGACTCTCCTCTTACGTTGCTGTGCTTACCGGATCCAGAAACAACTACAATCTCAGCAGGAATCACACATTTCTCTTCACTAAATCGAAGTCTAATCTCATCCATCCATTGTAGCATTATCAAGTACGACGCGCTCAAGTGCATACCATGTAAATCCAACTTACACTCTACCGCCGCGTTCCACTGAATTGCTTCATCTAGAACTGATGACTGAGTCAATTCGCGGACCAGAAGCGCTTCTTCCTCATTCAGAATAGTAAGCAGCTCGGAAAGAGAAACCGGACAGTTATCCAAGTCTTTCAACAGTGACATGACTGTAGGACAAGAATTTAAGACCGTGTTATACGTCCTTATTGACAAAGGAACATTACAACCCTTCAATTTCTGTAACCAAGAACCCATTTGGGGAAGAGCATCATGAGCTCCATAGGAAGAAAGAACCATATTGGAACAAACTGTGTCGATTCTGTGACCTTCTGTTTCCATTCTCTGCACTATTCTGTTCATATCATCAAACAATCCCAATCTTCCATAGCTGTATAGAACAGACTTATATTCAAACAACCCTGGCTTTATCTTATCTACTCTCATCTCCTCGATAACTCTTTCTGCATCATGAGATTGGTCCATGTTGCATAATCCAGAAACCATAGACTTGTAAGCTTGAGTTTTAACATAAACTGAGGAAGATCTTTGAATGATCTCTCTCAAACGAAAGCAGGCTTCGTTGAATCCTTGTATAGATCCTTGTTTAGAATTTGATTCAACCAAATTGCATAAAAAGAGAGCAAAGTCACGCTCACTTGACTCCAGCCTTGACACCGCAGTAGAAAGTAGTGTTTCCGATTCAACAGATCTTTCTTGTTTATTGAGCAGAGCGACAAGATCAGCAATGAGTTTAGGATTCCAATCAAACCACGACGCTTCAGTGATTTCAGAATACAACTGAGGAGCAAAGAAGGAGAGATGGGGATGGGAAGTGTGATCCGAGAGGAGATGAGAGAGGACATTGAGAGCCAATGATTTAGGAGAAGCAGCTACAAACTTCTTGATGTGTCGGTTTGTCGCTGACGGGTCTCCAGCTAAAGATGGGGATGATAGGGAGGAGAGAAACCTGTGGCCTTGCTTCATCAAAGGCACTGCTCCAGCCTTGCAACAAACTTTCATTTTCGTTCTGTAAGTCCATGAAACATTGCTAAGCTCTTCTCCCCAGTGACAGATACCATGGATTAGCCTCTGAGGCGAACTGAAAAGAAACTGTCTGTTATTGCTGCTTATCAGCTTGTTCTGAGGTATATGTTTGGACATAAAGGTTCTGGTAACAACCACACCTGCATAGTATATAGTAGTACTCATGAATGAGTACCAAGAAATCAACCATATAGATGATTTGAATCAGAAATTGAGATTTAATTTCCAAATTACATACATGTAAAGCTACAATGCCCAATTCAGTTCCAATTAGTTACAGAAACTAATGCTACAACAGACAGAGAAACTCGTTAATACACAACTAGTTATCAGAAAAGGGAAAAACTTTCAAACCCTAGCTATGAAAATCGAAAGAATCAATGAGAGTTTACAAGAGTCGGGCTTACCACCATGGACGCTCTGGATCAAAGCCGCCATTTTTCAACTTGTAACGAGGTTGCTGCCTCTGTTTTGCCGTAAATCCTTTTCCAACATCACTCACTGTCCGTCCATACGTTTTTGAGCGACACTACTAGCTACGAGCCTACGACATCGCCATATACCAGATTCGGTTTAGAAATTTGGTACCGGTTTATGTCATCCCACCCATTTTTTTAATTTGGTTTAGCTCTGTCGTCACATCATCATATCATTATCCAATTCAAGTTCTAGAATTATAAAATTTGGGTGTTGCTGAATGCTGACTTTCACATAAATGGTTAGATTCGAAACGATAATTTAGAACAGGATTATATGAATTTACCAAGTAAGTTTGTCCTGTAACAAATTGTTTTGGAGAATAAGATGAAAGATTACAAAAAAGGTTCTTTTATGTACGCCAAGCTAGTGAAAAAGCTTGGAAAACATCAACAATTTAAGTTTGTAGTCTCTATGGGTTCTCTCAATCTCACAAGTATTCAGAAAGATTAACCTCTGTGTATCCATAGCATCTCCAAGGTCCTAAACTCCGGATTTTGTAATTCAAGACCTGGATGATGTCTCCCCAGTATGATATTCAACACGCTGAGACAGTCAACGTTTCACATGTTAGCAATGAACACATATTTGAACATAACTGAACGTGACTAATCCAATTCGAGTTCAGAGACTGTTTGCAAAGATGAGAGATGTCGAGTGATACAAGGATGTCACAGTGTTTCCATGGCCACAAGGTGAAAATGTTGGGTAGTGTATATACAGCTATAAGCTATAAAGATCCTAGACAAAAGGGCACTTCAGGTGTTAAGAGGATTCAAAACTACTGAGACTGACCTCATGAGAAGTAATCCAGGGAGGTGGAGGCCAAAAGAGCATGGCATATTCAGGTATCTTTTGCGCCAGCTCAATTTTCCCACTGCTGAAATCAAACACTCCCAAATCTCGATCTTGCATCGCTCCCAAGTCTTCCCCATTGTAGACATTACCATTGAAGAACACAGAGCTTCCCCCACAGAGAGGCAAAATATCAGAAGTTGAAGCGGAAAAGGTGGAATCATCACCGAGGAACAACATCTTATCTTCAAGATCGTAAACATCAGCCCAACTCTTCTCTCTTTCCACAAACTTAAAGACTTTAAATTTAACGGTTCTCTCATTCATATAAAACGCAGGATGCTCCAAGATCTCCTCTGCGAATCCAGGATCCCCATCAACTGCCTCTAAGCTCAAATACATATCCACAAGCAACATTTCACCACAAGATTCAATCAAATACTTCTTATCACCACCAAACACAGGACTTGCAACAACGGTAAGTTTCAACGAAGTGTAATCCACAACCACAGCTCTCCCATTGTTATCAACAGCAAAGAAGCGTCCATCGAACAAAAACACATCATCATAAGGAGAAGGCATGTCATCAATCACAGTCCATGCCCGATCCCAAGACCTATACACAGCTAACTTCCCAGAGACATGAATCGTAAGCAAAACAAACTTATACTCGACATCACAATCTAAGTACTTGACAACAGCTTTCTCCAAGTATAAACTGTCTACAATATCACCAACGGTATTGAAATAATGAAGCTTGCATTCACAACCCAATTCTCGAACCTTAAACTTTGACATATCGAGCAGACGAGGGAAATGCTCAGGAATTGAGTTTCTAACATCACTCAACGGATCTAAAAGAGTCACCTTTCGAGGATTGCTATGGTCTTCCTCCACTTTGATCAGCCAACCAAACGAATCAGACTCCATGTGCGGTTCATGAGGTTTGATGAGTAAGATGCTCCGGTGGGAGAGACGGAAACCTACGGCGGAATCGGGGAAGAGGCTGCCACCGTTATCGGGGAGGATCGGGAGGTGATGTGTAGGGAGGGGACGTTTCGGCTCGGCGGCGGATCGCCATGAAGAACATACGGAACGGAAGTGGATGAGATCGAAGGAAGATTCTAGAGATTTTGAGATTAGGTCTAAGAGATCCTTGGGGAGTGTAGACCAATCCACCATTGATGCAATTGATAAGCTTAGAAATGCCTCTGAGAAAAAACAAATTCTTTTTTGGAATTTGATGATACCAGGATGAGTTTTTGACCCGACCCGAATATGTTACAACAGCAGGTTGACTAACCCGTCGGGTCCACATGTCCCATATCTAAGGTTGGCAAAATTACCACTGGTAATTTAAATAATCAACGTACCCAAAGATCCTCTTCCGCTATTATTTAAATCGGTTATAACATAATGATATGAACTTAGATCATAAATTTATAACCAAGCTATGGTATCTTCTGCAAAAATTGTCATTTTGATCACTCCCAATATTTTTGTTTGTTTTTTCTGATGTAAAGAAACACTTCCACCTTTAAAAGATCACAAGGATTATTTTTATTCCAATACTTAAAAGAGTGTGAGTAGTGTGGAAATGAAGTCTCATATTAAAAAAACAGTTTTTAATACAAATACTAGGATATAATAATAAAAATTATTGTTTTATTTTATTTTTTTAATTATTTTATTTGAGATAATATTTATTTTTAATCATTATGTAAATCTATTAGTCTATTTGAATACTAATTATTTTAGAATATTATAGTATTTTATTTTTGACATATTATTACAGTTTTATATTGTTTATTTGTTGTATTTGCATTATATTTTTTGAAATATAAAATAATAATTTTAATATTATAATTGTGAGTAAATAAAAATTGTTAATTTATCATCTATATAAATTTAATTTTACCAACCCGCCAATATGGAAATTAAAACACATATTTTTCATACATTGAGTAATATATCTTCGTTTTAAAATATTCAAATCACAACATATGCAGTAAAAAAATATGCATTTTATTAATTATCAGTATTATATGAAAGTTCTAAACAATTTGTAAATAAAATAAAATAAAGATGATAGGAGAATCATAATTTGAAATCTTAACAAAATTTTCGAATTTAGTTATTAAAAATAATTGTATTGTATACTTGAATATAAAATCTTAGTTTTTAAAATTCTGATTGGTTTACATATATATTTTAAAATAATTAGTAATTTTGTCCATAATTTATTAGAGAGAGAAATTATTTTTTTAGATTTTTTAATATTTGATATGTGAGTGTTTTTTATTTTTAATTTAATTATATTTATTTAAATTACTTAATTAATCTTAATTAATTTTTTTATAATGGCAATTGAATGTAATTTTTTACACATTTTAAGGTTAGTTTCATATTTGTACTTCTCAATTAATATAGTAGGATTTTTAATTAAACCAGTAAAAAGTGAGGGATTAAAAAAAATTAAAGAAAACACCATGCAGGTTTACGGAGACCAACAGAAATATATATATTTACGAATTGTTCACTGGAGAATAAAAAGATTAATATTAAAAAATAATAATGTGTAATCCTAAGTTTAATCTCTTTTAATTTAATCTTGTATATAAATCAATTCATACTAAAAAAAACTATGAACAAACAAGCCATACTACTAATGATGATAGTGATCATAATGATGACTAATGTTGATGATAATAATGCACATCTTTTGTTCACTCATACGATTTCTAGCAAACTGTGTAGATTTAATTGTTGCAATTCTCATAATCCTTTATCATACATATTGGAAGTTCATAAATAAAAGAAATATTTTTGTTGTTATAAAGTAAACCATAACAAAAGCAAAAGAAACAAACTATAACATCTAGTGTTTAGATAAAATCACTATTAAACCACTTGCAAATATAAATGATAGATACCTAAAAAATTATTTTAAAAGAAAAATTACTATGTTAAACCACTTGGATCACTACAAATTATACATTAATCTTATCGACTGACATACATATAGAAATTTATATTCATAACTATTATCTACTACTCTGATGTCCTAAAATTTAAGATAAAACTAATTAGAGTGGATATATAAACATGGTGTAATAAATGTTAGTTAAACAATCAGATCTCAACATGCATGTGTTCATGAATATGAGATTCCACCAATGATTAGTGTCATCATTAAATCAAGTGGAAATATAATAATTCAACGAATCAATAACATTTGTTCATATAAATTCATCGTAAAATTATAACAAAAAGGAAATAAAAGTTTACCAATAACAAGATAAATCTTTAATCCTAAAAAAAAACTAATTTAATTTAAATTTAAATAACTAATTTAATCTGCACGGTGGATTCGGAGCGGTCCTTGATTGTGTGGTGATGTTGTTCATGGATCTCAAGAACGTTCGCAGAGCGACTCACTTCCCTCGTGACCCTTCTAGCACTACAAAAAAAAGGGCAAGTTGCATCATTTAATTTGTGTCAAATAAATAAATGATTTAAATTTGAATTATTTTTCTATGAATGATACAAAAAATAAAATTTAACATCAATTCAAATAACTGATGCCATCAGTAATCTGATTTACATCAATTCAGAATAATTGATATAAATTTATATTAATTTGCATCACTTTGAAATATTGATACAAAATATAATTTTACATCACTTAAACAATTGATATAATTTATAAATTATACTAACATTACTTAAAATAATTGATACAAATTTACATCAATAAAAAGTGATGCCAATTATATGATTTCACATCAATTGTAAAAACTGATATAGCTATTTATTTGTTTATATCGATTAAACGAACTGATGTTATTTACTCTTGATTTGTATCAGTTAAGAAATTTGACGCTAATAAAACCAACATGCATAATAATTAACAAATAAAACAAATATAAATAAATAAATAAATATATATATATATATATATATATATATATATATATATATTAATTTATTAGTTTTAAATTATTTTCAGTTTTTTTAACTCTATTTAAATATCTAGTTTCTTTCTAGTATTTTTTAAATTAAAAAATCTCAACCGTATGTTCACTTTTGATTTGGCAATAAATAAAAAATAATAACAATAAATTAATTCAAACCTTAAATCTTTATATTTCTGTTAAAAATTGTTTATGGCTACAATATAAATTCAATTTCGAATTCTGTTTATGGTTACAACCTTAAATTCTCACGTAACGTATATCCTCAATTTCCATTTTAGAAAAGGTGAAAAATATTCTTTTTAGTAAGTAATAAATGTTTTAAATATTTTAGCACATAATAAAAATAGCATTTTCCTTAAAAACAACTAATTAACTCATCCTTTTTTTGAGGGATCCTAAATATTTTCTTCTTCAACCTCACATTCACTTACTTCATAATTGTTAGTTCTTCTCCATCTCATGCTCTTTTTATTTTTTGGGAGGTTTTTACTTTCTCAATTTCTTCAATAAATCTACATATGTTGAGGCTTCAATTCTAATTATCTCAAAGGTTGTGATTACAATCATTCTCACATTTTGCTTTGTTATGAGTTTTTGTTTATGTTCTAATTATGATTTTGTAAACAGTGAGGAGATTGACATGTATGTACTCCTACATGGTTTGGGAAAAGATCATGTAAAGGTATTCTTATACTTTGAAATATATATATATATATACAATATTCAAGAGATATAATCCTTTTTTTTTTGTAGTATAAAGATATTTCAAGCACCATAATAAATCTAACTTACAATCATTATTCTACATGTAGAAGAGGCAAAGTACAGAAAAACCGTTTTCAAGATGAAGGAATAATATCAGCAAGATAATGGAAATGAAGTAACATGAAACAAAAGCAAGATGTGTTTCATAAACGCGGAAGGAATCATGCTCCATTGTAATCTTGGATCATATCACCTTTTTTTCTTTCTATAAAGAGTCGATGATGATGTATATTATAGGCTTTGAATAAGATTTGATCTACAAATGGTGATGAATTAGTAAAGATTTTAATATAGTTGTATTGAGATTTTAATAGATATTTTATACAGTTTTTGCTATACAAAATATAATAATTATTAAAAATATATTTTTTATTAATAAAATAAATTAGTAATACGAAATTATATTAAAAAATTGTAAATAACATAATTATTGGAAATCAATTATAAAAATTGGAATTAATTTTAACATCACTACTTACAGTTGATACAAAAATTTTACATCAATTATAATAATTGTTACAAATATTAATATCACTTATATTAATTGATACAAATTTAACAACATTTATAATAAATGATACAAAACTTAACATCATTTTTTTACAAGTGATATAAATTAACATCAATATCAATAATTGATGCAAATATTTTTTAAACTGATGCAAAATATTTGCATCATCAAATCATAAATCATTTTTATAAATGATGTAAAACTTATTTGCATCAATTATACATGATGCAAATATATAAAATAACTGATGTAATACAACCTTTTTTTTGTAGTGTAGGTTTGTGCCATACTTGTGGGCCCTAGATCCTTATGACATTAACTAGTGAAAACGTTTGGGGTTTTGTCCTAATTTTTGTAATGACGTGGGCTTATATGAGATCATCTAGTATTTTCATAGCTTCACAATGAATATTATATCAAAATCTTGTCATCAAAATTAAAATATCATTCTAGATTCATATTATTATTACTTTTTTATTATCTATATATACATTTTTAGAAACATTTATGAAATAAATCCTGAAGTTCATACCTATTTACAGTCATGTCATTGACATTAATTTTTTGAATTTGTAGAAAAAAAAATTAAAACAATATTTTGCACAACCGAGATTTCCAAAAAATCTCTAACTTTATGCTTTTTAGAAACAACCCAAAGAAATTGTTTTTTTCCAAATTAACAACTAACTAGGATATAACCCGCGGGACAATAATTTTAATTTTAAAATTTTAAAATTTATATTGTATTTATTTGTTATTTTGTTATTATTTTATTAACTTTAAAAATATAAAATTTTACAAGTATTTGATATAAGTATTCAAAGAATAGGATTTTTGTAGTGTTTTCAAGGTTTTAATCTGTGTGGTATATGTATAGTCTAGTAATACATTTATCTCCTGCTACACATCTAAAATTGTTTAAAAAAATATGCTGTATATCATTTAAATTTGAGAGATTCTAGCATCCATAAAAATTGTTTTGGAGATTTAATGAGTTAAAACTTTAATGGATAGAGTTGTTTTTGGAAAAATCGGAATGTATAGATGTTGTTAAGATTTTATGGCAATAAATGTAACAAATTTTGGTCAATTTAAGAAGGGAAATTACCTAGAATATTACGTATAAGTTGGTTTATTACTAGACTAACACATTTAGTTTTTTTGACTTACTCAAACAACACATAAAAGTTTGATTATTACTTGTAAACCAGGGTTGTGTGTTTTATTACAGTAATGCCATTTACTAATTTGGAAAAAAAACCAGATTAATTCTTTCTATTTGATTCATCTTCTACGACAAAATCATAGCATCCAAACATAAGAAACCATATTCTTGTTATAGATCTAGATTCATTAGGTGTTTTTGGAGAGATTTGTTCAATGACTAGATTTTGGTTTATTATTTTTCCCTTATTTTTTCCCCTATTTCTTTACCTTGAAAGATATAATCTTCATCGGATTTTTTTTTTTCCTTCTTTCGTATATGTTTGTTTTCAGCCTTATCAAATCTCCAGAAACGAAACAAAATCTCAATTTTAATCACTAGCCCAAACTTGTTTTTCTTCTCTGCTTTGAAATCCATAAAAAAAAAAGCTAAAAGCGCATTGAAACATGAAGGCCTACCGGAGAAGCAAAAAAGCGGTCACATTTTCCGGCTAAACGGACAGATCGACCGGTGAAAGCTCCGATTATCTACAGTTTCTACTTTGATAAGCATTGCATGTTTTAAAGTTTTGAGTTTAATGAAATGCTGAACAATCAAATTCATGTAAAATGTTTTTTTTTTTTTTTTTTTTTTTTTTTTTTTTTTATGTAGCTCTATTTTGCATAAAGAGATATAATTTGGAAGAGATTTTGACCTAATCTCTGCTTCTTGAGTAATTGTAAGACCGCAAAGTCTTAATACTCAACGACTTTATATATGTAAATTCGGCTCTTTTGTTTTTAGCTAGACTCAACAACTCTGTTTTGTGTTTAATTTTTTCTTTGTTTCTGAAATTTTTTCTGGCAAGTGTGAATCTGGGTTTTCAATTCACGTGTTAATATAAAATTTTGATCGATGATGGAAAACAACAGAGAAAGGAGAATAGCTCTCACTACAGCTGGTTCGGCTTCTGGGATTGCATCAGGTATTATCCAGACCTACCTCTTCAGAACAGATCATAGAGGAAAGGCGGAGCGATTGGGCTTATTCGAAGCTTGTGGTGGTGCTTGACATCGTTTGGAACGGTTGTTGCCACAGCTGTTTTCGGTTATGAGAATTTGTTTATGAGCTTTTATGTTCTACAAAACAATTGGGAATGGCTCAAGCACGAGCTGCTGAATTAGAGAAGCAGGTGAGACTTTTTTTCATCTCAGCTTTTGCTAGACTTTTGTTTAAAGTTGAGGTTAAAATATCTCCATGCTCTAAGCCTCGTCATTTATGCTATGTTTACCAAATCAGTTTCCATTCTTAACTATATTATATCTCCTGATGACAGATCCTTGCATTAACAGTTTTGACCATCCTACAAATATAATCCTTAATGAATCTCATCTCATGAACGGGTGTTTTCCACAAAGGTTAGCTTTTGATTTCTATTTCTAGTTTCTGCAAGCATTGTAGTTTATGTTCAACTTTGCTTCAAGTTATACAGGTCATTGTAGTTTATGTTCTTTACTTCTAAACTTCTGCACTATTTTTCCTTCCTTCTTAAGCTCTTTGTTGATTTTCAGATTCAAGAGGCTTCTGAAAACTAGCTTTTTTCTCGATTTGTCTTGTGTGAGTTGTGTCCGAATAGTTTTTAAAAAAATACTGTAGCAAGAAGCACACCAAGTGCTCGAGAAAATGCTTCAAGAACCTCTTTATTCTTAGTATCTTTTTTTTTATAGACTCTAACTACAGTTTCTATGGTCTGGTAACAAATTCTTGGTGAGAGTTAACTGCTATCATTCGGGAGAGTTCAAAGAGGAAAATGACCAGTTCAATTTTGTAAATGGTGAGGTTGTATCATTTTCCCTGTGTCAATTGTTTTGGTCAACTTCAATTGGAAGTGATGATGTGTGTCTATTCTCACCTGATTCGAACTAAATGAATATAGAATTCAGGACTAAAACGAAGCTAGAGGAAAAAAAAATATTGTTTGTTGAAGTGTTGGTTAGAAGAAGCAGTCTCTTGTTAAATTATGTGTTTACTTTTTTTCTTACGTTCTGGGGATAAACAATTTTTTATTGTTGCTGATTCTTACGATTGGTTCCTAATTTAGTAGGTTGTAAATGGACTGCTCGAAAGAGCAGACTGGAGAACTGCTTTAAAATTGCCGATCGGAATGGTCCCTGCAGGTTTGTGTTTCATCCTCGAACTTTGAAGCTGTTTGCAATAGGCTTACATTTATTGTTTATGTGTTTGTTAATTATCATGCTTCCATTTCTTTGCCTTTAAAATATCGTGCATTGTTTGTAATCAGAAGATCTTTAGAGGTCTAGTTTTCTTCATCCTTTTCGTGTTGTGTGTTGTTTTCTGTGATGGTTTTTGGTTCAGTAACAATGACGATTTGATTGTAGTTTATCATACGAAAAATTGATAACATGCATGCGAAACTTTTAGCGAATATGTTTTACTCTCTGTTTGTACATTAAAATCCTTGACTGCAGGAACTGGTAATGGCATGATAAAGTCATTGTTGGACACGGTTGGGCTTCGATGCTGTGCAAACAGTGCTACTATTTCTATTATCCGAGGTTCTGCTCCATACAAAATTCTATCCTGCATTAACATTTTCTTTTTCCTCAGTAATAAGCTCCTTAAGAAATTATATTTGTATTGGCAGGTCATAAACGTTCTGTAGATGTGGCAACTATTGCCCAAGGGAATACCAAATTTTTCAGTGTCTTGCCTGGGGTATGCCAGTGAATTCTACTTCTTAGTCTATGTCCAGAGTCAGAAAGTTATTTGCAAATGAAAGTAGTACATGAGCTTGCTGAAAGCCTGAAACATACTTTTTGTTGTATTGATTAGTACAGTTTATTTCAGTTTTAATAGCAGATATTGACATTGAGTCAGAGAAGTTCAGATGGATGGGAAGTGCTCGTATTGACTTCTATGTACGTTTAGTTAACAAGTTTGACAATTGTTGCATTGCAGTTGTTAAGCTACTGGTGAGACTTTATGATTTTAATCGGATGTTCTTTTATTGAACTTAAGAAATGTTTTTACTTTCTTGTTTTCGCAGGCTCTTCAGAGGATATTATGTTTAAGACAATACAATGGACGAATTATATTTCTACCAATACAACAGATATTGGTAGAAATTAAATTAAATTAAATTAAATTAACGATTCTCTACTGTAAGCTCTTAATTTTATTACTTTATGTTTATTCTTAGTTCTCACCGTTTGATTGGTAGTATCTTACTCTTTATCTTATGCCCTGAATCGAATTGTTATTGTTCACCGAAATTGGAACTTGGGCCCTGTGTTATTTTTTACTTGCCTCCTCAAAATTGTGCATATCACTCACTGTGTTTTGTCTGTTGTCCGTTCTCTTCTTGTTTTGTCCGTTGTCCGTTGTCTTCTATATGCAGGTCTTCTATCTGCAATTGCTTGCTGGTAAGTGGTAAGAAGGTTACTGTACTGCTACGTGACAGTCCTCAGAGGTATGGTTAAGAGTTTTAAAAACGTTTTAGCATCATGTTATGGTTTTCTTATAACATAATGATTCAACACCGCTTGGTTATGAGTGATCTTTTCTTTCTTTTTTTCTTGTTACAGGTGCATCCGTATTATATGTAGCTAGCTACTGGGAACAAGAACTCTAAACGAGAAGCTATCATGGTTCCTGGACGACGGTGGTGAAGGCACAATTCAAAATGTTGGAGCTGATTGCCATCTATGCTCTACCCATTACGTAGGTAACTCCCACTATATACTTTGCTTTAAGTTGTGTTTTGATTTACTACCCACATGATTACGGATTGCTATCTGTTCATGTTCATGTTTTGCTTTTGCTCTCTCTCTCTCTTTATTCACGACTAGTAGTCCTCAGCTCTACATATTTGGCTATGTTTTTGTAAGCTCTTCATTCTACTTTTGATGTTCCTTTGGAGTTCTCACCGTTTATTAAATTTAATAGGTTGTTTCAGTCTTATGTCCTGAAGCTAATGTTAAAATTTTGTGCTTATTACTCACTGTTTGATCTTTAAATTCTTGAGGCAGGTATATCGTTAGAATTCATCCCTCTGGCTTATGGTATACACTTACAGGCCAAACCAAAGGTATTTACTCATGCATGAGGAAGTTTCTAGCTTTTTTAAGTCTCCAAGAAAACCTTGTTGCAGTACTTTTCATTACTGCTGTGTATGATCTCTGAGCATTACTGTCTAATATCAGGCTAAGCAACAAATGCCAAAACTCGGAGACAAAGTCTAGATTCAAAAGCAAAATCCATGCAAGGACCCTTCCCAAAAGACTTTTTACACAAAGTACTATGATGTGGCAGTCCTCATTTCAAGAACCTTATAGAGTGTATTTAACAGTCTTCTGTCACTGTATTTGTAGAGTGTATAGATAGTAAACGTGAGGATGTTATTACCATTTTGTAGAGTGTATAGATAGTAAACGTGAGGATGTTATTACCATACTTATATACCAATCATAAGAATTTTTTTCTGGGAGTTGTGTTATTCTTTTTTTGTATATATCTGTCTTACACTAGAAAAATTATTACAATCATTTTTAAGACTTACATATTCAAGATAAATCAAGAACCTACAAGACCATATGGGTTTCTTTTAGCGTCCATGAGAGACGAAAGATTCAGTGAAGGTCAAGGGAGCAATGGAACTGGACTCAGGAGAATCAGCTGTTTCACCTGAGATTATAAGACCTGGATAAACTTCTTGAGCTTAGACAATGTCAAGTAAGTTATCAGGAAGCTGAGCCACACTGTCCAAGAATTTAACGACGCTGTACATATTTGGTCTGATGGCTGCTATCGGATGTGAACAGAGTAAGCCAAGTTTCAGAATAAGTGCTGCTTGCTCCTCAACATACTCATCTCCAATCTTATGATCAAGAATCTGCATGATATCTCCATTCTCCCAACACTCTAGCACCCAGTCAGTAAGTACCATCTCGCTTTGCGATGCTCGTGGCAATATAGGTTTTCTCCCGCAAGAAATCTCTAGCATCACTACACCGAGTGCAAACTTGTACTTGCCTTTCCTGTTCTTGAGAGCTCAGGTGAAATATACCCAAGTGTACCTTCAAATCAACAACATTATGAAAGAAAGATCTTTTTTGAGACTAACCGAAATAAGCAAAATACAAAAAGGTACTTGCCACATGAGAGGTCTGAGGATCAATCCCGTGATCACAGAGCTTTGCGAGACCAAAGTCACCAAGGTTTGCCTTCATATTAGCGTCAAGGAGGACATTGGCTGGTTTAATATCCCTGTGGATAATCACCTGCACCCATTGTTGGTGCTAGTAACAAAGTCCAGAAGCTACGTCTTTAATAATTTTGAATCTCTGTGACCATTCAAGACTCATCATCGGTTGGTGGTAGAGGAACTTATCAAGGCTTCCTTTTGGCATACAATCATACACCAAGTAGAGTTCACCTTTGTGTCTACAATATCCCTGTAGCCGAACTAAGTTAGGGTGTCTGAGATGCCCAATGGTTGCAATCTCAGCAATGAACTCTCTCATTCCTTGTCTTGAATCATGAGAAACCATCTTCACCGCAATCTCTACGTTGAAAACTGGTAAGGTACCCTTATAGACTTTCCTAAATCCTCCTTTACCGAGAATCTCAGTATCCTTGAAACCCTTTGTTGCAGTGTGTTGATCTAAAAAAGCTAACCTATGAGGACCAAACTGTACCTCCCAGTCTTCAAGAACTTCTAGTAGCTTCTTCCTCTTCAGGAAAAGCCATAAGCTGAGACTTAAGATGATGAGTTCATAACTTGTGTACGTATGTACGTATGCATTCATAACTTGTGTACGTATGCGTTCATATGTACGTACACGTTTATATGTACGTACACGTTCAATTTTAGGTTTAATGAACCCGAAATTACCAGAATATCCTTGTCTTCTACCTCTAACATACGACTGAAAACCCTAATTTCCCCTGCCTCACTTTATTTTTTCACGACTTATGTCTATTTTTTTGGTTTCACTTGTGGGGTTTTTACTCAACTATTATAGATTTTTGTCTCAACATCTGATTTCTAAATTAAAAACCTATAATAAGTGAGTTATATAGATTTCCAAAAAGATATCTTGCTCTTCCATGGATGAACCCAGAGGAAAGATTTCCGAAACTGAGTAGAAAAAAGACGTTTGCTCCGGCCGATAAACAGAACACGAATGATGAATCTGCTACAAACTTTATTACATGAACACCATTAATCGGAAGAACAGCAAACGTGTTTAGATCTATCCCCAATAAGTATATCACAACGCTAGACTGTCTTTGCCAGCTCAAACAAATTCGTATTATTCTGGTAAGACTTTACAGCTGTCAAAAATGCCTACTAAATCTACCACAGACTAGAACTCTACCAATACACTACGAAAACTATTGAGAAAAACAAACAAAGTATACCAAAAATATCTGTAAAGGATGAGGTCTGTCGCATAAATCTGTCGCAACAGGCCATTAGTCTACCATAAATATCTTTTGGGTCATATTGACTGTTGAAGGTGTACGTCAGATATTTTTGGTACACTTAGTTTTTGATACACATATACGTCCACCAATAAGTGTAGCAACACTACAACTAAGTGTACCATCTACGTTGACCGATAAGTGTACCAAGACTACAACTAAGTGTACCAAAAATATATGACGTACACTTTTAATTAGTCCACCTGTATAAATCTACCATCAAAGGATCGGTAGACTTAGTCCCAGTTTCCAATGTTTTTTTTTTTTACTAATGGCATTACCCGTAATTACGTTTTTTCCCAACACTAGTTTCAGGGGTAGTATAGGTACAGAGTTTATTCTAGTAATTACAAACAATTGTGTGTTACTTTTGTAATAAGGAAGCTTTTCTGCAATATTCTAGTAACTCTCCCATTTAAGAAAGTTTAGTATTTGAGTTTCTCTGCAATGTTATTTATGGAATTGTTTTAGGGGTTAATGTTGTAAAAAAAAAAAATAAGTAAAATTTAAAGGGCATAAACCAAAATGTACTTCAAAAATGTTAATATAGATAATAAATACTCTCTCTATATAAAACCTCTAACTAAACCATTTTTAGAAGCAACCTAGCCACAATTCAATTAATTCCTATTAACGAATTATTGCTTTCCAAAATTAAAATTCTTAGATATCTACTTTCATTTAATTATTCAAGACAATCAATTTCAATTGACTATTTCAAAGATCTTCTCCCTCCAATACCTGCACAAAATCGAAACAAAGAAACAGAGTTAAATGCATAATGATATCATATTCCTAAATAAAACAATTAGGAAGATTTTCTCCCTAATTAGTTGCTAACTTAAATATTTTGGGCGTGGAAACGAACAGATTATCACCCTCACTACCAAAAAAAAAACAGATTATCATCCTAATGATGAGGCTATAAATATAGTACACCTAAACTTTACATCACCAAACACCTAAAAGCTTTAGACTAAAACACACTGCTTACATAAATACACCTCCATTCTCTGTTCTCTTAGGTTATATAATTTTTAGTTGCTGGTTTTAGTAGACAAACACAACTGTAAGAATTTTGGTTATTATAATTTTTAATTTTCTGTTTCGTTTATTTAAATCTGACTATTCTCTATATTATCATTTTAGGCAATGGAAATATATTGTGAATGGAGATTCATAGAGACTGAACTCTCTCTAACATATGCTTGTGCACAATTTCGTCCCACCTGATCTAAGTCCATACATGTTGATTGGTAAGTAATATATAAAACTCATATAATTTATTAGTAAATTTATGAAAAATACTTAGGTTCACCCCTAGAGGTTTGTTCACCTCCTCCTTTTCAACCAATCAAAATCTTCTATACATTATCTCATTTTAAAAATAAATTAAAATTAAATTAAAAAGCAAAACCAATTAAGGAAAAAAAATTCTGTATATTATTAATTAAGGAAAGTTAAGTATTGGCTTGGTTTAGATTTTACAATTAGAACAAAATTATGTGTCGGTTTGGGTTTACAAATAAATTGTTTAGGGTTTAGATTTTACAACTAAAACGAAATTATATATCGGTTTGGGTTTACAAATAATTTTTTTAAGGTTAAGATTTTATAATTAAAACGAAATTATATGTAGGTTTGGGTTTACAAATGAGGTGGTTAGAGTTTATATTTTACAATTAGAACGAAATTATACGTCGGTTTGGGTTTACAAATGAGATGGTTAGGGTTTAGATTTTACAATTATAATAAAATTATATGTCGGTTTGGGTTTACAAATGAGATGGTTAGGAATTAAATTTTATAATTATAACAAAATTATATGTCGGTTCGGGTTTACAAATAAGATGGTTAGGGTTTAGATTTTACAATTAGAATAAAATTATATGTCGGTTTGGGTTTATAAAATAGTGGTTTAAGTTTTTAATTTTATAATAATATATATATATTTTATTTCCTTATTTTACAAGGAGGTGAATGGAATGGAGAGGTTCATCCCTAGAGGTGAACCCAAGTATTGTTCTAAATTTATTTTTTATCGCCACGTTTTGCCTTTTGCTAATCACTTTAATTCTTCTAAAAATTCAAGATGTAAGTTTAGTGTTAAACAGATTTATTAATATAATATGGATAAACCACGGGAAAAACTAACGAAATTTGTTCCTCAGATACACTTGGTGTTTGGTTCAGAATGGGGCTACAATAACACTTTCAATTTAAAAGTGTAAGATATGATCGATCAGGTTGAAATAACACACTGCAAGTCAGGTGAGGGTACCTGAAAGCTATTTCCTAGCTTCCTTGACGGCGTCGAGCTCTTCAGGCGTACAGAGACTCGGATCAAACTCCCAAAAGTGTCGTCTGACGTGGTTATTGGTGGGTCGCAGCCATGGACTACCTCCTTCGACGATATTCAGCTTCCACATGATCGCTCCGAAGTCTGAAGAATTCGGATCAGATAAGATAAAGAGAATTGTGAATTCGGATTAAATTCATTGCTAAGTTTTTGGTGGGGATAGAGAGAATGAGTGGATGTGTCACCGAGTGAGTTACAATATTTTATATTAACTAATAGGCCTGATTTTTAATTAAAAGTACTCATATATTGGATATGTGCTTGGAAAGCAATTTTTGTTTGGGTTAAATATTTGCAATTTTGTTATTTTATTAAGTAGATGTTTGTAGACAGATCTCATGATTGTTTTAAAATTAAATCCAAATATATTTTAATTTTTTCCTTATTTGTATTTTGTTAACTATTTCAAATTTTTTATTATTATATAGTTTAACTATGCAGAGCAAGACTTAAAATACAATATCTATTTTCAAATTAATTTCAATTATCGTTTTCTATTATTAATATTTAGTCTAACTACACAAATCCCATAATAATAATTTTATACATACATCATACCAAAAGAAATTTGGTAACATAATTATAAAAATATATTATAATTTAAAATACTATTACCTCTACATTGGAAACAAAAAATAAAATCACAAAAACAGTATATTTGTTGACAAAATTAAATTAAATGAACAAAAAGGATATCCTAACTATATAATAAACCACTAAATCTACACAATGGAAATTATACACTACATAATATATAAAACTATAGTACATTTAAATAATACAAAAACAGTACTTACATATATAGTTAATATAATAAATAAATTAAATTTAATATTTCTAAATAAAAAAATATAGCCCCGCGGTGTACTGCGGGTGAATATCTAGTTATTGTCGATTGATGAACTTATATTTGAACAACAAGGTACCTAATACAAACACTTGCAAACAAGAAAAGGAGCACACGCAAAAAGCCAAAAAAACTAAGACAACACTCCCAAAAAAAAATTATAAGACAAACTTTTTCTATTCTCAAAAAGAAGGATAGCCTTGAACAAGATAAGAATGTACTATATTATCTCTTTGTAACACTGATTATATTAGTTAAGTCTTTAACTAATCTCCACTTTTTTATATAAGTCATAAGTATAAATTTGAATGTCTTATAAATTAAGTTTCATGCTGATTTGTATTCAGAATCATTTTAGTTTATTTTATATAATGAATTTGAACCATTGCTTTCCAAGAGATATGAGACATTGTATACAATTTTTTTTAATTTTATTCGTCGATTAAGTAATATATGTCCATATAAAAAAATTATTAAGTAACTATATTATTTAATAGTTCAAAATGATTTAAATATAAGATCAAATAAAAGTGAAAGAAAAATCATATATTTATGTTTGAATTAGTTAGAGAGATTTTAAGAAATTGGATAAAATTTGGAAATATTGTTTTTGCAAGGACCTTCCATGTAATTAAGTATAACTAAAAGGGTAGATTGCCAAATGTTAATATAGATTATCAAATATCTTTAAATTTGGATTTTGTTTTTAGAAAAATCTAAGTTCCATAGTTGGATTGGGTTCATTTTAGTTTTATCCTAAAATTATCCATAATTTGTTTCTTTTTAATTTGAATCCAAATTTACTACAAACACTTACCTTCAAGAAGACTTTCCAAAAAGTACAAAAGTCTCTCAAGGTGTCACAAGGTGAAGACAACAGCGACAAATCTTTGGCTGTCTTTGGAGAAGCAGAAGATGTTACAATTGCTCTGTTTGATTCTCTCTTAGCTACATGTCTGGATCAAATACTTGTAGCAAATGGTTAGTCGTCTCAAAGCTAATGAACAAGAAGAAACATTACATGCGAATCAAATGAATGCACAAAGGTTGACACCGACTTCCAATCCGAAAAGACTTTGAAAATGGAGGATGTTCAGATCCTAGAGTCATGCATTCAAGATCTAAAAGATGGACTAGAATCGTTATCTAAGTCTTTGATCAAATACAGAGTTTTAATTCTCAACAGCTTTGGCCACTAAAGCCTAAAATTCTGTACATATAATTAAAAAAAGTTAATAGAAACAAATTCAAGCCTCAATTCCAAACATCTTTTTTTTTTCTTTATCTTTGACTCTTTTAACATCAACGAACAGGTTCATCCTATAAACAATAAATCAGAAAATTATCTAATTGAATCTTGAAGCTCAAAAGTTCAAAGGTTAAACATGGTAACAAAAAAAATTACGTCAACAACTTCAATCCACATAAATGACGCTGTCTCGACTCATTGCTGGTGAAGTTTTTCGAATTTCACACGTTCTTTATAATAATAACTCTGTTCATGTCTGTATGGTGGGAAACATTTGAAGTAATTCAAGAAACCATTATTACGAGAGATGAAACTTTAAAGTCTCCGTGAGGTTTCTCACATGTCATATTAGTTGTATAATATCCTTGAGAAAGTTGTTAAATATGAAACAATGTTTTCTCTAAACTCTCTGTGCGTGAGGTTTAACTTTTTCTATGCAATGTTTAAAATGCCAACGTGGACTTACTCTAATGTATACACTAAACATGTATTGTGTCTCCCACCATTCGTCTCCACATGTCAGCTTTCCATAGATAACTAAATATACGAGTGGCTTTAAAACAATGTCTCGTATTTATGCAAGTCTGTTTTCAAGAATATAATACAGAGAAGATCCTAATTCACTGGTTTTGACAATTAAAATCACACGGTGTGCTTATTTTTTATGTTGGGTCCTTTCCATTGTCTCCCACCATTTAGAGATGAACAGAGCTATTATTGCTGTAAACGTGTCAATTCAGAGATACTTGTAGTATTATAATGAGGAATCTTGACGCTGTAATTTAGTTGGTTTAAGTTAAGAAGGTAACTCGTCACAGACTCACAGCATAAAAATCAAACTGTAAATTTTTGGGAGGATTAAATGGTAGAGTTCTTGGTTAGGTGACTTCTTGTTTTCTAGATTAAGGACTGAACTTAAGAAAAGAAATTTAAAACACACAAAAAACTATATGAGAAATCTTGATGTATTTACTTTTTGATTATATATGTACAAAATTTATAGGCATTAGTGGCCTAAGATGTTAAGAATTGAGACTCTGTATTTGATCATCGACTTGGATAGAGATTCAAGTCCATCTTTAAAATCTTGAATGCATGATTCTAGGATCTGAACATCCTCCATCTTCAATGTCTTCTCGGATTGGAATTCGCAATCAAGCCTTGTGAATTCATTTGCTTGCGTCTCCCTTGAAACTTGTTTCTTGCTCATTAGCTTTGAGACGAGTGGCCATTTGTCACAAATATTATTCACGCCTTAAAAATTTAAATTAATCTAAACTATAATTTTAGCTTTTAAATAAGAAGCCTTTGAATAATCATATGTAGTATCATGTGTAGTAATTATTAAAAAAAGTTCAGGCTATTTTTTTCAAAAAAAAAACAAAAAAAAATATAAGACCATGTATAATTGATTGAGTTTTAGGCAAATCTTGTAGCACCAATAGTTTGTGATGTTGTTATCTCGCCAGCTTTTTTTTTAATCTTTTATGGTGTTGTTAGTGTTGGAATCTTCATTCTGCATTTCCATTTATATCATAAATCAATCTACAAAATCATGTTGTATTTTTAAATCCATCTAATAATACGATGGAAATGGAGATGGAGAACGAACCAATTTGAATCCCTCGTAACATAATCTTACTTTTCTTGGATCATAGTTTAGTCATATCTTCGGATAGATTATCAATTTATCATCATCAATTCCTTTTGCCTCAACAAAGGACCATGTCCTCTTCTATCATCGAGCGTTACCACACTTCCAATTGTATGAATTTCAAATACTATTGCAGGTCCTTGAGGGGTACCCTCCATTATCCTCCACCCATTAGAGTGCTTAATCCCATGATTCTCAAATAATCAATAGTTTATAGTTACATTATTTTTAGATTATCTTTTTTGAAACTTACATGGTTTTCAACCATAAAAATAATCTAAATTTCGTTTTGAATTGATTAAATAATTTCTTTTGCAAAAAAAAAATAATTATCTCAAATATTTTGGTATGTTCAATAAAATCAACATCAGTAGATTTAGAAGCATCTATTATTACAGGAATTTTTTTTAACCATCAAAGTAATATTCAAAAGGATCACTTTAGTTATGTTGCTGTGCTTTCCGGATCCAGAAACAACTACAATCCCAGCAGGAAACACGCACTTGTCTTCACTAAATCTAAGCCTAATCTCATCCATCAATTGTAGCATTATCAAGTACGACGCGCTCAAGTGCATACCATGTAAATCCAACTTACACTCTACCGCCGCGTTCAACTGAATTGCTTCATCTAGAACTGATGACTGAGTCAATTCACGGACAAGAAGAGAAAGAGAACAGTTCGTAAAGAGAAAGAGGACAGCTATCCAAGTCTTTCAACAGTGACATGATTGTAGGACAAGAATTCAAGACCGTGTTATACGTCTTTATTGACAAAGGAACATTACAAATTTACAACCCCTTCTATTTCTGTAACCAAGAACCCATTTGGGGAAGAGCATCATGAGCTCCTTAGGGCAAAAGAACCATATTTGAACAAACTGTATCAATTCTGTGACCTTCTGTTTCCATTCTCTACACTATTCTGTTCATGTCGTCAAACAATCCCAATCTTCCATACCCATATAGAACAGACTTATATTCAAACAACCCTGGCTTGTGTGTCGGTTTGTCGCTGACGGGTCTCCAGCTGAAGATGGGGATGACAGGGAGGAGAGAAATTTGTGGCCTTGCTTCATCAAAGGCACTGCTTCAGCCTTGCAACAAACTTTCATGGGGATGACATATTGCTAACCTCTTCTCCCCAGTAACAGATACCTTGGCTTAACCTCTGAGGCGAAGTGAAAAGGAACTTTTGCGAATGCAGCATGGCATATTCAAGTATCTTTTGCGAATGCAGCAAGGCAGATTCAGGTATCTTTTACGCTAGCTCAATTTTTCAACTGCTGAAATCAAACACTCCTAAATCTTGATCTTGCATTGCACCCAAGTCTTCTCCATTGTAGACATTACCATTGAAGAACACGGAGCTTCCCCCATAGAGAGGTAAAATATCAGAATTGGAAGCAGAAAAGGTGGAATCATCACCAAGGAACAACATCTTATCTTCAAGATCGTAAACATCAGCCCAACTCTTCTCTTTTTCAACAAACTTAAAGACTTTAAATTTAACCGTTCTCTCATTCATATAAAACGCAGGATGCTCCAAGATCTCCTCTGCGAATCCAGGATCCCCATCAACTGCCTCTAAGCTCAAATACATATCCACAAGCAACATTTCACCACAAGATTCAATCAAATACTTCTTATCACCACCAAACACAGGTGTTAAGCTTTGAACAGTAAAACTAAGAGAAACAAAGCTTTAATCTGAATAATACTTGAATAATAATCCCAAAGATAGAGTCTTGCTCTCAGATTACAATAAACTCTTAGAAAGAAGATTACAAAGACAATGATAATGAAAGTAGAGATCGGTAATCCGCGCGCTCACATCCCTCAGATTGCTCTCTCACCCCTTAGCCTCATATCCGCTATACTCTCACCATAATCATCATGCCTTCTTCTTACTCTCCTAATCTTTATTTATACTTGATATTACTTTGGCTCCAAGCTCAGCTAAACCTTCTCACGTGTGGAGTCTTCAGTCAAATGGCTAGGTGTCTCTTCACACGATTTGCCAACGGACTTATCCCCAGTCCTCTTTTTCCTAAAGTAATCCCTTAGGAGCTTATCAATACCCCCTCCCTCGAGACGAAGCTTGTCCCCAAGCTTGAAGGAAGGAAATTGCGACAACAGATAACTGACTGTCACCCAAGTGTTTTCATGGGTCAGAAGTCCTTACCACTGGATCAGACCCTCCAAGTAACCTTCAGCATTGTAGCGCGTGTCCAGAACCTCCGCTGGTTCAATGCTGAAATCCTCCTGTTGAGCAAACATGTCTAGTAGGGGAGTTACATCCGCACCATGACCAAGGACTGGTTTGAGTTGGGACACATGAAAAACTAGGTGAATTTTAGCCCCCTCAGGAAGCTTTAACCGATACTCAACTTTCCCAATGCGTTCCGACACCTCGTAGGGACCAAAAAACTTAGCTGCGAGTGAGACACCCGTCGAGTCACTGATTGCTGTCAGTATGGACGTAACTTCAAGTAAACCATGTCCCCCACTATAAAAACCACTTCATGACGGTGTTTATCTGCGTTACTCTTCATCGACTGTTGAGCTTGTAACAAGTGATCCTTGATTTGCCGCAGCATCAAGTCCCATTCCTTTACAACCGCTCTAAGTCAACGTTGTTGGTAGAGCGTTCCTCATACTGCAGGATGGAAGGCGGGGGTCTGCCATTAACGACCTGGAAGGGGGTGGTTATCAATGACGTGTGAAAGGATGTGTTGTACCAGATTTCAGCCCAAGAGAGAAAACGTTGCCATGTCTTGGGTTAATAGAAGCCAAACAACGTAGGTAAGCCTCCAAACAGCGATTAAGGACTTCTGATTGACCATCTGTCTCAGGGTGGAAAGCGGTGTTGTATTTGAGTTTTGTGCCCGCCAACCTAAAACACTCAGACCAGAATTTACTGAGGAAGATTCTGTCTCGATCCAAGACAATTGACACAGGGTATCCATGAAGCCTTACTACCTTCGTAATGAATTTTTCAGCAACATCAGCAGCCATGAAAGGATGTCGAAGGCCAATGAAATGAGCAAATTTGCTCAGTCGATCAATCACCACCAGAATGACATTGATACCATTTGAGAGAGGAAGTCACTCGATAAAGTCCATTGTCAATTCCTCCCAAATGTGGTTCGGAATAGGCAGCGGTTGTAACATTCCTGACATTCTGCCACTAGACGTTGAACATCTTTCAGCAACCCAGTCCAGTGGAAAGATTGTTGGATCCACTTCATTGTTTTTAAAACCCCAGAGTGTCGTCCAAGTTTGCCTTTGTGAAATTCAGAAAGGATAAGTGGTATGAACCGAGAGCCTTTAGGGAGGACTAACCTGTTATTGTACCATAGTCTGCCGTCTTTGACTGTGTACCCTGGTTTGGATAATGAGTCTGCTTTGATTGCCGAGATTGTCTCCTGAAGCTGAGCATCCGTGTCAATTTCCTTAAAAACGTCTTGTAGTTGAATAACTGATGGAGTGGTGATGGACATGAGAGTTTATGCGAGTTGAGGGTAGGCTTGATGAGAAATCCGAGAAAGGCCATCAGCTGCTTTGTTGTCAATTCCAGGCTCGTAGACAATGTCGAAGGAGTATCCCAACAGCATACTCAACCTTTTATGATACTCAAGAGAAACCTCACATTGCTCGAGTAAGAACTTGAGACTCTTTTGGTCGGTATGCACAATGAATGTCCTGCCTAAGAGGTAATGGCGCCACTTTTGAACTGACAAGACAATGGCCATTAATTCGCGTTCGTAGATAGGTTTAACTGCTCTTGTGGTGCTAGTCCATGGCTGAAATAAGCAATGGGCTTGTGATCTTTCATGAGGACTGCTCCATGACCAAAATCGGAGGCATCATATTCCACCACAAACACTTTAGTGAAATCTGGAAGTGCCAACACTGGAACCGAGATCATAGCCTCCTTCAAAGTCTCAAATGTCGTGGCTGCTTGGGAAGACCAATGGAATTGATCCTTACGAAATAAATCAGTGAGAGGCTTCGCCAGAACACCATACCCTTTGACAAAGCGTCTGTAGTAGCCTGTGAGGCCTAAGAACCCATGCAATGCCTTTATTGACTTTGGAGTAGGCCAGTTTTGCATCGCCACAGTCTTAGTTGGATCAATGGCAACTCCTTGAGCAGAAATGATGTGGTCGAGGTAGTCAACTTGAGTCTGTCCGAAAAAGACACTTTTTGCGGTTGGCAAACAGTTGTTGCGCAGAGAAAACCTGAAGAACCGTGGTGTGATGGTCAAGGTGCTCCACGAGGGTCTTGCTGTAGATGAGGATATCATCAAAGAAAACCAATACAAACTTGCGGAGGAAGGGTCAGAAAACCTCATTCATTAGAGATTGAAATGTTGTCGGGGCATTGGTGAGGCCAAAGGGCATCACGAGGAACTCGAAGTGTCTATCGTGGGTGCGGAACACGGTCTTCTCAATATCCTCTTCTTTCATTCGGATTTGATGGTATCCTGATCGGAGGTCCAGCTTCGAAAAGATCTGAGCCCCACATAGCTCATCCAGGAGTTCGTCAATCAGCGGAATGGGAAACTTATCCACAATAGTGGCCTGGTTTAAGAGCTCTGTAATCAATGCAAAAACGCCAGGAAGTGTCTTTTTCTTAACCAGCAAGACATGACTAGAGAAATGACTCTTACTTGGTCGAATGATGTCTGACTGAAGCATTTCGTGAACGAGTTCATCCATGGCTTTCTTGTGTGCGTGAGGATAACGGTAAGGGCGCACACTGATGGTACCAGAGTGAGGTAGCAATTTGATGGAGTGCTCCCTGCCTCGAACAGGTGGTAAAGACGTTGGTGAAGCAAAGACCCCTGCAAACGAGTCAAGGATCACAGAAAGTGGCTCTGGTAGTGGTGACAACACTGTAGAAGGCTTGCTGAAAGATGGAACGGCGGTAGTGGATAGTGTCTTGAGTGACAACTTGGAGACATGGAGGTCAAGTTCACCACAAAGTGTTTCTCGGCGTCCCTTATGCCATAACGATATTGTTTGCTTGTCCCAGTTAACATCGCAGTCTCCCAACGTTATGTGTCACACCATTCCCAGGATGATATCCACATTAGCAAGATCCAAGGTAATCAAATCACTGATGACACACTTGGCGACAGACTCCTGAACCGCGTATTGTGATTCCTGTTCCCAAGATTATTCGCAACCTCGAACCGTTTTGGTTTCCCACCTTAAGCTTAGTGGCCAACTCCAGTGTGATGAAGTTGTGTGTGGTGCCACTGTCGAGCATAATGACAATCTGCTGTTTGCCAAGAGTGCCCCGCATCTTCATAGTGTGTTCAGAGGATATGTCCATTTAAGAAGCATATGACAACGCCATCAACTGTGGAGAATCCTCCGTAAGCGATGTATCCGCCAGTTCCACCATGTTTTCATCCAACACTTCCATTTCATAGCCATGTATAACTGCCATCACCTGAACCTCCTTGTTAGGGCAGATGTGACCCTTGAAATAACACCCGTCGCACTTAAAAGACAATCCATGACGGCATTTCTCATCCAGTTCTGCATCAGAGAAATGTTTGCGAGGACGTATGTTGGTAGACGTAGCCGAGTCACGTTGGTTTGGTTTTATAGTGACAAAAGGTTTTGGCTTTCCACTTCCTGTGTGAGAGAGGCTCGAAGGACGGTTATCCTGATGAAGCTTAGTACTTTATCTGTCATTCTGTAGTTCCCGTAACACCACTCGTCGGATAAGACTGGACTCCATATCCCGAGCAACTCCTACCATCTCAGGTAAGCTCTAGGGCTTCCACATGTGAATGATTTCCTGCATCTCTAGAGACAACCCATTCAAGAATATACCTTCCAGTTTATTGTCGTCCAAGCCGGTGACCTGAGACGATAGATCTTCAAACTGATGGATATACTTGGCGATTGTACTGGTTTGCTTGAGGCAGAAAAGGCTCTGACTTGGTCCTCTGCTTTTGAGATTCCCAAATCGGAGAAGCAACCTTGCTTTAAACTGCAGCCAAGATTGGAAAGGCAACCGGTTAGTCTCCCAGTTGAACCAGCTCAGGGCACCGCCGGTGAGGCTGACGGAGACCAGCTCTAGTCTGTCGGTATCGTTAAACCCACCCATTCAAAAAAATGCTCAACCCTAGTGATACAGCTGTAAGCTTCTCTTCCGTCAAATAACGGCATCTCGACATTTTTTAACAACGAATCACACAGATTTGGACCCCTCTCGTAGTTGTCGTGCATGGCAGGAGCGAGTTCCCGACGAACTGGTATGGAGGGCAGTGGAGGATCCGGAATGCAAGAATCTTGAGACGGAGGTGTTTCGAGAAAGCTTGTTGACCATTGCTCCTTGACTGTTTCAAGCGCCGGAAAAGAAGACATCAAGAACTGGAGTTTTTTGTGTATCTCCTGCATCCTGTCATTGGAGGCGTTGAACGCACCAACATGGTGTCGAGCTTCTGATCTGAGATCCGCTTCCCATCCTGGATTTCTTTGATTTGGAGGCTCAGGTTGCCCAACTTGTCATACACATCTCCAAACATGTCCGCTTGTTCTTCTGTCGTCGATCCTTCGGCGATCGGCAACAACGTCATCACTCTCTCTCGGTTTCTTTTGTTTGCTCTGAAGGAAGAAAGAGAAAAATAGAAAGAGACAAAAAATACCGCTTGGAGGAATAGGCTCCTCTTATGTTGAGTAATGAATGGTTGATATATTTTTTTTTCTCTTTCTTAGTGTCACCAGTCACAAACACACCAATTTGTTAAGCTTTGAACAGTAAAACTAAGAGAATCAAAACTTTAATCTGAATAATACTTGAATAATAATCCCAAAGATAGAGTCTTGCTCTCAAATTACAATAAACCCTCAAAAAACCCTTAGAAAGAAGATTACAAAGACAATGATACTGAAAGTAGAGATCGGTAATCTTCGCTCACATCCCTCGGATTCCTCTCTCACCCCTTAGCCTCATGTCGGCTATACTCTCACCATAATCATCATGCCTTCTTTTTACTCCCCTAATCTTTATTTATACTTGATATTACTTTGGCTCCAAGCTCAGCTAAACCTTCTCACGTGTGGAGTCTTCGGTCAAAGAGCCAGGTGTCTCTTCACACGATTTGCCAATGGTCTTATCCCCAGTCATCTTTTTCCTAAAGTAAACCCTTTGGAGCTTATCAACAGGACTTGCAACAAAGGTCAATTTCAATGAACTGTAATTCACAACCACAGCTCTCCCATTGTTATCAACAACAAAGAAACGTCCATCGAACAAAAACACATCATCATAAGGAGAAGGCATGTCATCAATCACAGTCCATGCCCGATCCCAAGACCTATACATAGCTAACTTCTCAGAGACATGAATCGTAAGCAAAACAAACTTATACTCGACATCACAATCTAAGTACTTGACAACAGCTTTTTCCAAGTATAAACTGTCTACAATATCACCAACGGTATTGAAATAATGAAGCTTGCATTCACAACCCAATTCTCAAACCTTAAACTTTGACATATCGAGCACACGAGGGAAATGCTCAGGAATTGAGTTTCTCGAATCACTCAACGGATCTAAAAGCGTCACCTTTCAAGGATTGCTATTGTCGTCCTCGACCTTGATCAGCCACCCAAACGAATCAGACTCCATGTGCAGTTCATGAGGCTTGATGTGTAAGATGCTCCGGTGGGAGAGACGGAAACCTACGGCGGAGTCAGGGAAGAGGCTGCCACCGTTATCGGGGAGGATCGGGAGGTGATGTGTATGGAGGGGACGTTTCGGCTCGGCGGCGGATCGCCAAGAAGAACATACGGAACAGAAGTGGATGAGATCGAAGGAAGATTCTAGAGATTTTGAGATTAGGTCTAAGAGATCCTTGGGGAGTGTAGACCAATCCACTTTAATGACATTGAGAAGCTGAGAAAGACAAAAAAATTGGAATTTGATGATACGAGAAACCAGTTTATCCAGGATGAGTTTTTGACCCGACCCGAATATGTTAGAGCATGAGCATTGGTTGGGACAAAAAATTGGTTCCTCAAATAAATTAATATTATTTTTAGAGTTTCTTAATTTTGGTATAAGTATTGGTGTCCCTCACATTTGGTCCCCTGGAAAAAATAATATTATTTTTAATATTTAAATTAATAAGTAAAATCATATTAAAATTTTATTCAAATAAAACATATAACATTAACATTAATAATATGAGAAAATTACAAACTTACAAAAACTTGGAAAAAAAACAAAACATACAATTAAAACATGAAAAATAAAAACATAAACCGTAAAAACATCAAAAGTAGAAACAAACATTTTATTTCCAGCATAGAATTTATGTAATTAATCTTCATTATGTGGAAGATGTCCAAAGTTTGTCCAAATATGCTCAATCAAATCTTTTTTCAACTGGTCATGAACTTGTTTATCCCGCATATGTGTTCGACGAGTAATCGTACTGCTCATATTTGAACCCAAACTGGCAGCACCGACTGTATATGTTTGATCCACATCTACTCCGTGTTGAAATTCAGAAACAATGTTTCGGACACTGTATGTTTCTCGTTCATCCTCGACAATCATATTATGCAGTATTATGCATGCTCTCATAACATTTGCTATTTTGTACTTATCCCATAAACGAGATGGATTTTTAACAATGGCGAATCTAGCTTGCAAGACTCCAAATGCACGCTCAACATCTTTTCGTACAGCTTCTTGTTTTTTAGAAAATAGAGAATTTTTCATACCTTGTGGAAGCCGGATAGATTGTATAAAAGTGGCCCATTTTGGATAAATACCATCTGTGAGATAGTACCCCATATTGTACTCCCTTCCGTTGACATAGAAGTTGACCTCCGGAGCATTACCGTGACACAAAAATACAATGTCTTACCAAAAAATACAATGTCATTACATTACACAAACTTAGAGCATGATACACAAACTTAGTCATTACAATGTCATTACAATTTCATAGACATCACCAACATACATATTAAAAATACAACAATAGCAATTACGATTATCAATTCTGGCCCATTTCTAATCTTATTTCTAGTCTTCCGTAGCTCTATCACTGCCTTCTCTAACATGAGTATTTTCTGCTCGGTTTCATTACTGATGTGCGAGTCATAGTCACCTGCGAGTGTGAGGCAATCTACTTTCTCAGACAGCACTTGACATTGTCTGTCCATCTCTTCCATGACAGCTACATCCCACCACTTGTGAATATGCATCTCTCCATCATCAACATTCCCACATGTGTAGTATCTGCATTACCATATGTAACATACAAAATAAATCGATAATCTGTTGAAACATAGCAAATCAATTCATAATGTAATAAAGTTAAAGACCATACCTTCTGTTGTAGCTTGAGGATAGTAGAGGCTGACCACCACAGTAGCATACCTTCGGAAATCCGAACTCAACCTCAGGTTGGGGAGGGTATTGCATCGCTTGATCATTTTCTCGAGTACTCTCGGCCTCATCCATCCGTATCAAAGCTGCTATTTCCCTGTCGTCGGTGTCATCAGAGTATACATCAGCCTGATCTGAGGAATCAGGCTGAGAGTAGCTGTAGTCGTGGCCCATGCTCTTGCGAAACCTGCAAAAAATACATCAGCCATCAAGCATTGATTTTTATATAATATAGAGACAATCAGATTCACAAGACACAGTGTTGTCTTGTTAATATACTAAAGAACATAAATTATTGAACACTAATTCTTGTCTTATTAATATACTAAAGAACAAAAATAATTGAACACTAAGTCTTGTCTTATTAATATACTAAAGAACATACATAATTAAACATTGAAAGAGAAACAAGAACATACTTAATTGGACACTAGCAACGAAACACGAACATACATAATTGTTCGCTCATACATATATTTTAATACTCAGCCACTATCAATACATCAAACTCAGAAATCTATCGAATCCCACAATCAATTTCCCTATTCTATCGAATCCCCCAAACAATTTCCCTTTACCCTAAAAAAAAAAATTTCAAGAAAACCCTAAATCGAGAATACATCAAAATCGGATTCGAATTTACAACACATACCTCTTACAATTGGAGGTTTCGGAAGGTGATACACTTAAAGATGGCCTTCGCGTTGCAGAATCTTCAATTTGATGAAGGTTTCTCAAAGGTTTTGATGAATCTCAAAGGTTATCGCCGTCGCGATACAGAGAGAGTAAAGAGAAAGACTGGGAAAGAAAAAAAGATTTGTTCTGTCGATTTTTTTTATCCTTTCCCCTACAAATAAAACAACAACCAATTATAATTGAACAGGTGTCCTGAGGGACGCAGCAAAATTGTCCCGATTTAAGGACCGTATCTTCATATATTACGTGATTTCGATTTAAATTAAATGTTTAATTCACGTAGGACGCACGAGGGACGCCCCAATGCACATGGCCTTACAACTTACAACAGGTTGACTAACCCGTCGGGTCCACATGTCCCTTATCTAAACCGATGCTAATATTTAAATCCGTTATAACAAAGGGAAAAATGCCAAAAAAAACCCGAAGTTATTTTTATTTGGAAGTTTAATACCCAATGGTTTTGGATTGGAATAAAAATACACCAAATAATAAAAACGTGACATTTAAAACCCAAAATAATAAGTGTTGTTATTTCTATACCTACGATTTTTCAACAAAATAAAAATTCCAATTTTACCCTCAGTTATTAAATTAATTATTAATTTTTAATAAAAAAATTATCGGTTTTCTGTTAACCATGTCATACCGAGAATTAAACTGGTTATCTCTCTTCTTCTTCCTCCTCTCTCTAATCGTCGTTGCTCCGGATAATACCCGACGATGACGCATCGGCGGCGGCGATGAGAGCTTTCATCATAACAAATCAGCACCCATCTCTGTTTCCTCCACAACCATAACCACAATCTCTTCTTCCTCCTCAGTTCAACAAAGACACTCTCCAACAACAAATCGTGAAAACGGGTTGAAGACAATGGTGTGTATCGGATAACAAGGTATTATATAGTAAGATAGGTATCATGCTATTGAAACTCGTGAAAGAGAATAAATTATAATGTAACATTTACTTTTGGAAGTCCTTGTTGTATTGTTCATATTGTAAATCTCGTAATAATCAGAATAATACATTAATACTTTGTTTGTCTCTATCAGGGAAAGCTAAAGGACTCTGCTCAAAACGGGGTCGTTGAGCTAGTCAAGGTCAGATTTACGGGTTGAAGACGATGGCGTGTATCGCTGCTCAAAACGGGGTCGTTGAGCTTGGTTCCTCAGAAGCTTTAAACCAAAGCTCAGATCTGATGGATAAAGTTAATAGCTTGTTTAATTCCAACAACGGTGCTAATAATGGTGGCGAAGCTTGTTGTTGGGGTTTTAATCTCAGATCAAGGTTAGAACGATCCAGCTCTGTTGATTAGTAACCGGCGACGAACACCGGAATCGAATCTCCGGCGAGGGTTAATCCACCATTTTCTCAAATTCACAATCGAACAAGAAACAAAGACATGGAATCAGATCGTAGAAAAACAAAGAAGCTGAAACACGCAAAAGAGAGCACTGAGAAATCTCTATTAACGAACCTTTTTTTGGAAGAAGCTCTCAAAATGCAAAAATCAATCGTTTGGCGATGACGACACCGTTACAATCTCTCTCTAGCCAATTAAAGTGGATTATATGAAAAAACAAAAACTATATAATGATCAATCGGTTTATTTCGGTTTAATTATATGCTCTTTAATTTGATTCCGGTATGAGAGGAAGAAGAAGAAGAGAAATAACCAGATTAATTTTCGGTATGAAATGATTAACAGAAAACCGATAATTTTATTATTAAAAACTAATAATTAATTTAATAACCGGGGGTAAAATTGGAATTTTTATTTTGTTGAAAAAATCGTGGGTACGGAAATAACAACACTTATTATTTTGGGTTTTAAATGATACGTTTTTATTATTTAGTGTATTTTTATTCCAATCCAAAACCATTGGGTATTAAACTTCCAAATAAAAATAACTTCGGGATTTTTTTGGCATTTTTCCCTTATAACAAATGATTTTAATTAGTTGTTTCAGTTTTTGTAAATGATTTCAAAGTTTGGTATCTTTTATAAATAATAGAATATTTTATTGTTTTAATAATACAAAAGTTAATAACAGATTTCTTTATTTTAAGTATTTTTGAAATTATTTTAATATGCAGATATTGTTTAGATATGTATTTTAAAAATTTCAAATATCTTTTATTAAAATCATTATTTACAAAACTGAAAAATAAATAAATACACCTCAGTTAAAAAAAAGATATGATCTTATATCATAAATTTATAACTGAGCTATGGTATCTTATTTAAAATTTGTCATTTTGATCACTCCTAATATTTTTGTTTCTTTTTTCTGATATAGAAAAACACTTTCACCTTCAAATAATCACAAAGATTATTTTTATTCGAATAGTTACAAAGAGTATGAGTAGTGTGGAAATAAAGTCTCAGATTAAAAAACAGTTTTTAATACAAATATTTTTTAATTAAACCAATAAAAAGTATCAGGAGCTCAACGTATCCACGATGCAGACTTACTGGAGAAACGTGCAAAGGATTGTGGAATTGATGTCGAGCCTATATCTGACTACCTTGATTGATTCAAGTAAGTTGCAAACAGCACCAGTTGGGTTCCTACTATTTGGTTGGTTTGCTGAGTTGTTTTTACCTACCATGGGTTCTTATAATGGGTAAAGGTATGGATTAATAAAAATAAAGAAAACAATATGTAGGTTTATGGAGTCCAATAGAAAATATATATTTACGCATTGTTTTGTTTATAATTATTACTTTTGTATCTTTTAAATAATTAACAATAGCAATATATGTAAAAAATTTGGGAAATAGCAATATATAAATTGTTCACTGGAGAATAAAAAGATTAATATTATAAAATAATAATGTGTAATCCTAAGTTTAATATCTTTTAATTTAATATTGTATATAAATCAATTCATACTTAAAAACCATGAACAAACAAGCCATACTACTAATGATGATAGTGATGATAATGGCAAAAAGAACTGATGACCAATGTTGATGATGATAATGCACATCTTTTGTTCACTCACACGATTTCTAGCAAACTGTGTAGATTTAACTGTTGCAATTCTCATCATCCTTTATCATACATATTGGAAGTTCATAAATAAAAGAAATATTATTGTTGTTATAAAGTAAACCATAACAAAAGCAAAAAAGCAAACCATAATATCTAGTATCTTAGATAAAATCACTAGGTTAAACCACTTGCAAATATAGATGACAGATATCTAAAATAATATTTTAAAAGAAAAATTACTATTTTAAACCACTTGGATCATTATAAATTATATATTAATTTTATCGAATGACAAATATAGAAATTTATATTCAGAAATATTATCTATTCTGATGTCCTACGATTTAGGATAAAAGTAATTAGAGTGGATATACAAACCTGGTCTAAGATGTTAGTTAAACAATCAGATCTCAACTTTCATGTGTTCATGAATCTGAGATTCCACCAAAGATTAGTGTCATCACTCATCATTAAATCAAGTGGAAATAATTTAGTTCAACGAATTAATAACATTTGTTCATATAAATTCAACATAAAATCTTAACTAAAAGGAAAAAAAAAAGTTTACTAGTAACAAGATGAATCTTTAATCTTAAAAAATTAACTAATTTAAATTATTACCATCAAATCCTGAACTAACAGAAAAAAAAGAGGAAATACATAAGTTAAGACTTTTTTAATAGACATATATTTAATTTTTATCATTTTTTCAATTATAACTAGTTATTTATTTGCTTGTGTGTATAGATGTAGTTGCTTATCTTTATTGTAAATTTGTAACATTCCTATGTTTTTTCTCTAGTATTTTTGTTTATATAAAGTTAAGATAATACATAAACAAACCTATAGTTAATTTATTTTTTTATTTTCTTTGATTTCTACTACACAAGTTTAACGAAGCCGAGTCGAAACCGGAACCAAATTTAAATCAAACTAGGGATCGACCCGCACTTACGTGCGGGGTTTTTTAATATTTTTTTTTGTACTTTACTAAAAATAATAAGAGACCTATAATATTTAAATTTTGACCCAAAAAAATATAAATTAGTCTAATTTAATTCAATTCAAAGTCTTTGGGGGCCATAATTTTAGAAGTTCATTCTATTTTTTAGATGGATAGTATGTTAAAAATTATATGAGACTCATTCTTTGTATTGGTTAAAGTTCTGATTAAAAGAAAAAAAAAACAAAAGAAAAAATGAAACGACAAAAAACAATTGGTATCTTCACCGGAGGAAATCGACACTACCAAAGTCAGATGATTCACTCGATAATAGTTCCATCAAATTCGATGTTTACACACTGTCTCCAATATGGTCTTTGTCATCTCTGCTAATATTGTCAATTAATTTGGATGCTCAAGCGATAATCTCCAAATTTATATCCATCTTCGATGAGACCTGATCTATACTACAGCAAGAGGGAAAATTTTCAGATACATATGACTTGTAACAAATTAGAATATGTTACATAATGTGTTTGGATAAAATAGTAATATAATAAGTTTTGATATAATAAAAATAAATAATCAGCACGGTAATATTAATATATATAGATACTATGGATATAATATTCTTTTTCATTTCACTATAATTTGATCGATCACGAAGAGTATCATATTTTTGTAATGTGTTTGAACTAAATAGTATTACAATGAGTATTGATAGAAAAAAATGAAGTTAAAAAGATATATAATATTATTATTAGTTTGGTTAAAAATAAAAGAAGAATAAAAATAATGAGTCAAAATAGCACATGAATATTTATCGATATGCAATTCAATTTGATCATGTAGAAGTAATAAAAAAACTTTTCAAAAGTTGTAAAAGTTGCATTAATAATAATTACACATTCACAATGAATGTTTTGACGGATTAACCCCAAAGTAACCTAATAATAGATCTCTAACTTTAACCCAAAATATTTAATTACCAATGAATGTTTCAAATTGAATTTAGCAATCCAAATTTTCTTATATGGTCTGGTTACCCAAAAGTATTTATATCAAAAATGGTTTAGATCATGTTTTTTATTTCCCAAAATACCTGTTATCGTCAGGCTCTTTCATGATATTTGAAATAAATAGGTCTATAGATAAAACCCGCAAACTTTAACTATTTTCTGATAAAATATCTGATATAGAGATAGACATGGGAAGTGTATTAAACAATTTATGTTTAATATAAATCATCAAAATTAATGTCAATCAATTATAACAATTTGTATTTTAATGATTTTGGTATTATACATTAAAATATAATCACATATGTAAGCATAAAATCTACTTAATATATATACTTCGATTGTTTTTTTTGTTAGGATATATCTATTTCAATTGTTTAGGTTGTTCAAAAAAGTAATAAAAACTGAATATACAATTAATGGATAAAATCTAAAATCAAATCGTTATAATTTAAAATTTAAAACTCTTTGGCAAGATTTTGATTAATTGGTTGTTTAGATTCATTTCTAAGATCTATTTGAAGATTTAATGTGAAAAATTAGGAAAACTATCATTTTGAATAAACTTTATCCCATAATGAATATAATTTCATAAAATATAGGAATGTATCATTTATAATTAATATAGTTTCCTAAAATACTGGAATATTTTGAATCTAATTTAACACACAACTAATTGTTTTTAGAAAACTATAAATGTTTAATATTTAATTTAGAAAACTATTTGGAAAACTTAATATATTCGAAATTAATTATTTATGGTTATACCCATATCCCAAAATAGATACACAATCTAAGTAGTGTATCAGTCATGTATAAAAAGAGTTAATCAATTATTTTTTAAAAAACTGTTACCATTATTTTAGGAAGTTTTTTTTTTTTTTTTTAATTATGTAAACAATTGGGTCTGTTTAGCAACGTGAATATATGTTATATTTTTTTTTAGTTGTAAGTGTACTCACTAATTAATATATTAATAGTATAGATCAAATATACCAAACCAAACTCAACAAACCGAAATTAAGGTTCGGTTTTAATTTGGAACTTGTTTCTCACAACCAAAAAAACCGAACATTAAACCGACAAAATAAATTGAATGAGCATACAAGTACAAAACTTCGACGTTCTGTATCAATATATCAATATTTTATTGTCGTCCTTGAAAAATGGATCGAGCCATCAGAGGAAAGCATTTGGAATCTTAAAAAATTTCAGATAAATAATAATATGAGAACACACAACGAGATCGCCACAATTTCCGCAACTGATATAGATCAGAGAAGAAGAGAGCCTCCGTTTATGGCTACCGCCACCACCACCACCGTCGTGTGCGGCGATGTTGAAGGTTCCGATGTCGAGAGAAGAACCCTGGATCTGTTACCGGCGGCTCTCTTGGAGACTATCATGACGAAACTCGATGTTGCGTCTCTTTGCTCGTTGGCTTCTACTTGCAAAACACTTCAGAGCTGTGTCACTCGTGTCCTCACCTTCACTCCCAACTTCCACGTCTTCGTAAGTCTCTCACATAGTAAGCATAGTTAAAGTTAGTGAGTTGCTCTAAGGGTTTGATTTGGATTTGAATCATAGACTAAACTTGTATATAAAGTTTTGTTTTTTTTTTAATTCTCTGTTGCTTTGGTTTTTGGATTGTATAAAAAGTTTTGTCTTTTTGATCTCTGTTGCTGTGGGTTTCAGAATGTTTCATTGTCAATGGAAACTGTTAGACCATTGTTGTATCCAAATCAACAACTTTCAAGCCTCAAGCTTGATTGTGGAAGACTTGGTAACTCAGCTATTGACATATTGGCACGTCCTTCTCTACGGGAGATTTCACTTCACAACTGTAGAGATTTCAGCGGCGATCTCATCTCTGAAATTGGTAGGAAATGCAAGGATTTAAGGTATGTAGGTGTGAAGTTTTTGTTTCATGAATCTGAATCTTTCCACTGTTGTGTTTGACGGATTTGTCATTGTTCCTGAAACTTCAGGCTTCTCTGTTTGGGTTCAGTAGCAGAGAAAGTTGGTAGAAGCATTAGCCGTTGTGCTTTGGAAGATTTACTCAATGGCTGCTCCCATTTAGAGGTTTGACTCCTTACTCAACCTTTTGCTTCCTTTGATGGTATAAATGTATCATTTCGTGCTTTGGTTTGTCTCTGTAATGGAATCATGTCATATATGTTGTTTTGGTAGGTTTTAGCACTCATGTTTGACCTCTCATTGTATCTGCGTCCTGGTGATGGTCGTATCTTTGGGTTGGTTTCTGATAAACTCACCCATCTGGAGCTAGGACACATCTCGTCAAGGATGATGACTCAACTACTCACTCCAACTGAAATGTCGGGGGAAGACAGCAACCGAGTTGCATCTACTGTGCTGCAAAATGTGCAGCAGTTGCGTCTCTCAGTGGATTGTATTACTGATGCTGTGGTTAAGGCAATATCGAAATCTCTTACGTCTTTGATAGATTTGGACATAAGAGATGCTCCCCTTGAGGATCCAAGGCAATTGTCAGACCTTACGGATTTTGGGCTTCATGAGATTAATCAAAACGGTAAGCTGAAGCACCTCTCTTTAATCCGTAGCCAGGAGTTTCACCCTACTTATTTCCGGCGAGTTAGTGATCAAGGAATGCTTTTTCTTGCTGACAAATGCTTGGGCATGGAAAGCATTTGTCTTGGTGGCTTTTGTCGTGTAACAGATGCTGGTTTCAAGACTATTCTGCACTCTTGCGCTAGCCTCTCCAAGTTTAGTATATATCATGGACCTAAACTGACGGATCTTGTCTTCCATGACATCTTAGCAACTACTCTATCACTTAGTCATGTTAGCTTAAGAAGGTGCCATCTTCTTACGGACCACGCTATTCAAAAGCTAGCGTCAAGTCTCAAGCTGGAGAATCTTGACCTAAGAGGGTGCAGAAACCTGAGGGATGAAACCTTAAAAGCTGTATCTCATCTGCCAAAACTGAAGGTTTTACTTCTTGATGGTACTGATATAAGCGACACAGGGCTTTCGTACCTGAAAGGGGGAGTTTTGGCCTCCTTAGTTTCTTTATCTGTTAGAGGTTGCAGAAACCTAACAGATAAGTTCATGTCTGCCTTATTTGATGGATCTTCAAAAATGGCGTTGCGTGAACTCGACTTGTCTAATCTTCCTAATCTAACGGATGGTGCCATTTTTGCACTAGCGAAATCTGGAGCCCCAATCACAAAACTGCAACTAAGAGAGTGTAGACTCATAGGTGATCCCTCGGTTATGGCTCTTGCATCCACACGGGTTCACGAAGACGAATGTCCTGGAAGTAGCTTGTCCCTGTTGGATCTTTATGACTGTGGTAGCATCACGCAACTCTCATTCAAATGGCTAAAGAAACCGTTTTTCCCGAGGCTTAAATGGTTAGGAATCACAGGAAGTGTGAACAGAGATATCGTAGATGCTTTGGCAAGGAGACGACCACAATTGCAGGTCTCTTGCCGCGGAGAAGAGCTTGGAAATGACGGGGAAGACGACTGGGACTCTGCTGACATACACCAACACATAGAAGCACAAGAAGACGAGCTTGAACAGTGGATCCTAGGAGATGAAGGTGATGTTGAAATGGAAGATGCAGAAGAAGAGAGTGAAGAAGACGTAAGTGAAGAAGACTGATTAAATAAATACTCAAGGTATATGTGTAAGTGTAACACCAATTTTTTTTTTCTTCTGAATTGTTGTTTGTTGTTGTTCTAGTCATCTCAAGCTTTTTGAACTTTTTGGTCTTAATTATTTGAATAAGGATATATGTATCTAGTGAAAGTGTTGTGTTTTGTCTTAAAAAAACTGAAGAGTTGTTTTTTTTTTTTTTTTTTTTTTTTTTTGTCAACCTTTAAGAGGTTGTTTAAAAGTATTAAATATTATTTTAATTTTTTTGGGTTTAGTTTTAACCTTTAAGAGTTGGTTTAATGTACTAAATTGCAACTTTCCCAATTTTAATTGATACACAATAAACATTTGAATCTCTCATACCAATATTAATCATAGTAAACAAAAGAAAAAAAGAATATATTAATCGTAAACAATGTAATAGTTTTGCTTATGATCCCATGCGATTACACGTAACGCTTATTACTAATGAACGTAATTAGCTGTTGTGCCATGCAACACAACACTCGGCGAAGTTTTTGTTTTTTTTTTTTTTTCGTTCTAAAAATTCGTAATTTGTTACGCAAAATTTTTTCTTGTAGAATTAATAATTAGTATTATGTTGAAATGGATTTTAGAAACTCCTTCAAATCCCATAGCTCATACAAGCAAATTAAAAGCCCCGGAGATCAAAGCGAGGCAAGCCCCGAAAATCTTCCGATCCTCCACGATCACGATCACCATCACCGTTACGATCATTCAGGCATGGTAGACAACCCCAAACTAGAGAGCACTCGTTCTAGCCTCGACGACGACGGGCGTGATGCACCGGTGGAACGTGACGCAAGCTACAAGTTCTGGCAAGACAACACAGCATCAACTTCCTCGGATCACACGGCACCACCACGAACCAGTGTTAAAGATCCGATCGCTCTTAATAGAAAAAGCAATAGATTAAGCGGTAGTTTTGATTTCACGCAATGCGGAGGAGGGAAGCCAATAATAGAAGAGTCTCCAACGAAGATGGTGGCCGGAGGAGGAGAGCCTGTGAATCGACAATGGAGAGTGAGAAATGAAGAGATCACACTTGATGTGGATCAAGATAATGATGATGTAAGTCACCAAACAATGCCTACGCCTGCATCAACGGCTCGGAACTCGATTGACGCGTCTAGAGAATTGAGAGTCTCTTTCAACGTTCGTAGAGCCGGTGGTACCTATATCGCTGGTTCGGTTCCTTCTTCGTCTTCTCATTCGAGTACTACTTCTTCGTCCGAGACAATGCGGACGAATCAAGATCAGCCTCAGCAGCAGGAGGATGAAGTTGTGAGATCTACATCGAACATGTCGTTTCAGAGGAAATCAGAGCTTATATCTAGAGTGAAGACAAGATCTAGGCTACAAGATCCGCCACGAGAGGAGGATACGCCTTACTCGGGTTGGAGATCGGGTCAGTTGAAATCAGGGCTACTTGGTGATATTGATGAAGAAGATGATCCGTTGGCGGACGAAGACGTACCAGATGAGTATAAAAGAGGGAAGTTTGACGCCATAACGTTGCTAGAGTGGCTTAGTTTAGTCGCTATTATAGCTGCATTGGCGTGTAGTTTGTCGATGAAGTCTTGGAAGAAAGTGAGAGTTTGGAACCTTCATCTTTGGAAATGGGAAGTGTTTTTGCTTGTTCTTATATGTGGGAGGTTGGTTTCTGGTTGGGGAATCCGGATCGTTGTCTTTTTTATCGAAAGAAACTTCCTTTTGCGAAAGCGGGTTCTTTACTTTGTGTATGGTGTGCGTAGAGCTGTTCAGAACTGTCTCTGGCTTGGTTTAGTCCTTCTCGCTTGGCATTTCTTGTTCGACAAGAAAGTACAGCGAGAGACAAAGAGTAGGTTTCTTCCTTACGTAACCAAGATCTTGGTGTGTTTCTTGTTGAGCACTATCTTGTGGTTGATCAAGACACTAGTGGTTAAAGTTCTGGCCTCTTCGTTCCACGTCAGTACTTACTTTGATCGGATTCAAGAAGCCTTGTTTAACCAGTACGTCATCGAGACCTTGTCCGGTCCTCCTATGATTGAGATGAGCAGGATTGAGGAAGAGGAAGAGCGAGCACAAGATGAGATCTTCAAGATGCAGAACGCTGGTGCTAATTTACCACCTGATCTTTGCGCGGCTGCGTTTCCACCGGGAAAGAGTGGGAGAGTGATGAATCCGAAGCTCTCCCCGATCATTCCGAAAACAACAACTGATAACGGAATCAGTATGGAGCACCTTCACAGGATGAATCACAAGAACATCTCGGCTTGGAACATGAAGAGGCTAATGAAGATTGTGAGAAATGTTTCTCTCACCACATTGGATGAGCAGATGCTTGAAAGCACATACGAAGATGAATCCACTCGACAGATAAGGAGTGAAAAAGAAGCTAAATCAGCTGCAAGGAAGATTTTTAAGAACATATCTCAACGTGGCTCAAAGTGAGCCAACATCTGTTAATTTCCTTCTTTATTAGCACCAATATTGTTTCCGCTAATAAGCTCATATCTGAATGACAATTAGGTACATTTACCTGGAGGATCTGATGAGATTTTTGCGGGAAGACGAGGCGATGAAGACCATGGGACTCTTCGAAGGTGCACCAGAGAACAAAAGGATTACCAAATCAGCCTTGAAGAACTGGCTGGTAATTGTGAATCTTCTGCATAGACCTTATTAGACAAAAAAAGATTCATCAGATTAATTTCTGCTGTGTATATATATCACTCCGTTGTTGACTTTGATTAGGTCAATGCTTTCAGAGAGCGAAGAGCTCTTGCCCTGACACTCAACGACACCAAGACAGCAGTGAACAAGCTCCATCACATGATTAATATTGTCACTGCCATTGTCATTGTAGTCATATGGCTTGTCCTTCTTGAAATTGCATCCTCCAAGGTACTTCTCTTTGTAAGTTCACAAGTTGTACTCTTGGCCTTCATCTTTGGGAACACAGTCAAGACCGTCTTTGAGTCCATCATCTTCTTGTTCATCGTGCATCCTTACGATGTTGGTGATCGCTGTGAGATTGACAACGTACAGGTATGTTCCTGCGCCTTTTGCAATATATATAACCTTCAAGAATCTTATTAATTGGCTAACAAAAGGTTATTTAAATTTAAATACAGTTGGTGGTGGAGGAAATGAACATACTCACTACCGTGTTCTTGAGATATGACAATCTCAAGATTATGTATCCGAATAGTCTTTTGTGGCAGAAATCAATCAACAATTACTACCGGAGTCCGGACATGGGAGATGCAATAGAGTTCTGTGTCCACATTACTACTCCTATGGAAAAGATCAGCGTGATCAAGCAGAGAATATCAAAGTAAGACTAAACCCTTTAATGCTCTATGCTCGTTCTTATACCGTGTTTGGCTGATCCTTTTTGCTAACTAAATAATGCAAATGTAGCTACATAGACAGCAAGCCAGAGTATTGGTACCCACAAGCCAAAATCGTAGTAAAAGATGTGGAAGATTTGCATATAGTAAGGCTAGCAATATGGCCATGTCACAGGATTAATCACCAAGACATGGCTGAAAGATGGACAAGAAGAGCTGTCTTAGTCGAAGAAGTGATTAAGATCCTCCTCGAACTCGATATTCAACACCGGTTTTATCCACTCGATATCAATGTCAGAACAATGCCTACCGTTATCTCAAGCAGAACTCCACCTGGCTGGTCACAAAACCCACCTGCCTGAAAATTTTAACAACAGCCAAACAAGGTTGATGTTTATTTCTTTCTTGTCTCAAACGAGTCACACAATTTTGTAACCAAACAAACATTAATCTAATTAATTAGTCCCTATAACCAAAAATTTGACCTTTCAAAGATTCATTATTCAAGAGTTATACACCAAACAAGCATCTATACTCTTACATTACATGTGCTTAATTAGGATTAAGGAGAACTATAACCTCTAAATTAATCATACATTATTCAAACTTAAGCCTAATCTCATCTTCCCATTGAATCATTATTCAATAACCAAGTTAGTTATTGCCTATTGAACAGAGCCTTAAGATCAAAAACGTAATTAACTAACCTTGTTAATGATGACGACAGGAACGAGAGAAGCAAGAACAATAAGGCATGCACGCAAGGTGCTTGACGAAATGACTAAGATAAGTGATTGTGTTGGTGCTGTTAATGTTAATAAATTAAATGTGCCCACCCTATAACGAAAATTATCAAAGACCAAACTTAGAAGGTGAGATGTGTAAAAACCACATTCATTAAATTTAGTGATCGTTTTATCAAATGACGAATTAATTGCTATTTTAAGTCTTTATCCAACTCATGGTGGTCTAAAAAACTCCTAAACCAATTACAATTGTTAGTAAGTTAAGTAACAGAGAACAAAAGAACAATATTACATACACCTAAACTCGTAACTCTTGTTCTAAAATATAACGTAACATTTGTTTGCTAATGCATCATCGTCATCATCGTCACAGTTTCTGTTTCTTTTTCTAAAGATTCTAAGTTTTGTGTTTTTTTTTTTCTTTCTTACGTTTTTGTTTTTGATTTTCTGATGGATTTCCGAAAACCCTTTAAATCTCATAGCTCGTATAAACAGATTATAAGCACCGGAGATCAAACCGAGAAGACGAAGAAGAAGAAGAAGAAACACCAAGAAGTTCTTGACGATGATTCTGGTGGTTCTAGCTTCAGCGTCCACAAAGCAGCGGTGGAACGAGGTTCCAGCTATAAGTTATGGCAAGACATTGTGACAGATGATCACGTTAAGAGTGGGAGTTTTGATTTTTCGCAATGCCGTGAGGAGATCGCACTCGATGTGAACGACGAAACAGAGGATATTGGCATCAGCAACAGCAACAATATGTTCGGTTCTAAAGAAATGAGAGTCTCTTTCAAAATGAACAGTTCAGGAACCAAAGACATGTGCGGTTCGGTACGTTCTTGTACGTCTTCGACTTCTTTTTCTTCGGCTACGATGAGGATGAATTTAGAGCAGCAAGAGGATGAAGGAGAGGTAGTTGTAAGATGTTCATCGATGAGGAAATCAGAGCTAGTTTCTAGGGCGAAGGCGAGGTCAAGGCTGATAGATCCGCCGCAAGAAGAGGAACAACAGTATTCGAGTTGGATGGGGACATCTGAACAGTTAAGATCCGGTTTACTTGGTAGACAGTCAGATGATACTGAGGAAGAAGACGACTCACTGGCTGAGGAAGATGTTCCTGAGGAATACCGAAGGTTGAAAATGGATGCGATAACGTTGCTTCAGTGGCTGAGTTTGATAGCACTCGTAGTTGCGTTAGTGTTAAGTCTAACGTTTCGTACGTGGAGAAAAGCAACTCTTTGGAGCCTTCATTTGTGGAAATGGGAAGTGGTCTTGCTGGTTCTTATCTGTGGGAGGCTTGTTTCGGGATGTGGAATCCGAATCATCGTCTTTTTTATTGAAAGAAACTTCCTATTGAGGAAACGGGTCCTCTATTTTGTGTACGGTGTGAAGACGGCTGTTCAGAACTGTCTCTGGCTTGGCTTAGTCCTTCTCGCTTGGCATTTCTTGTTCGACAAGAAAGTAGAAAGGGAAACACAGAGCGATGTTGTTCTTCTTCTCGTGTCCAAAATCTTGGTATGTTTCTTGTTAAGCACCGTCTTGTGGTTGATCAAGACACTGGTTGTTAAAGTTCTAGCCTCTTCGTTCCACGTTAGTACATACTTTGATCGGATTCAAGAAGCTCTGTTTCATCATTACTTGATCGAGACGTTATCTGGACCTCCGATGCTTGAGCTGAGCAGGATTGAGGAAGAGGAAGAGCGAACGCAAGAAGAGATCTTCAAGATGCAAAAAGGAGGAGCTGATTTATCACCCGAGCTTTGTTCCGCTGCGTTTCCTCAGGAAAAAAGCGGGAGTACAGTGAACACGAAATTATCTCCATCTCCAATCATCCCAAAGACAGGAACTGATAACGGAATCACAATGGATGATTTGCACAAGATGAATCAGAAGAACGTTTCAGCTTGGAACATGAAGAGACTGATGAAGATTGTGAGAAATGTTTCGCTGACTACGTTGGACGAGCAAGCGCTACAAAACACATCTGACGATGAATCCACCAGACATATAAGGAGTGAGAAAGAAGCTAAAGCAGCCGCAAGGAAGATTTTCAAGAACGTAGCTCAACCTGGCACAAAGTGAGTCTTATCATTCTACAATTTCTCTTCTTTCTTAAACAAAACTATCTTTCTTACAAACCTAATTAATATGAATGACAAAAAAGGCACATCTACCTGGAGGATTTGATGAGATTTTTGCCAGTAGATGAGGCAATGAAGACGATGAGCCTCTTTGAAGGAGCATTAGTGACCAAAAAGATTACAAAATCAGCCTTGAAGAACTGGCTGGTAAAATTAACAAAGAGTTTTTGTTCTTGAGATTTTGTACATATGTCACTAATTGTGTTGTTGATTCTGCTTAATTAGGTGAATGCTTTTAGAGAGCGAAGATCACTTGCTTTAACACTCAATGACACCAAGACAGCAGTGAACAAACTCCATCACATGATTAGTTTTCTCACTGCCATTGTCATTGTAGTCATATGGCTAATCCTTCTTGAAATAGCCACGTCCAAGTACCTTTTATTTTTAACTTCACAAGTTGTACTCTTAGCCTTCATGTTTGGGAACTCTCTTAAGACCGTCTTCGAGTCAATCATCTTCCTCTTCATCATTCACCCTTACGATGTTGGTGATCGGGTTGTCATCGACACTGTAGAGGTACTGAAAAGCTAAAATATGTGTGTGTGTGTGTGTGTGTGTGTGTGTGTGTGTGTGTTTGAGTCTATATATAATAGTGAATAATTGTACTAAGATCAAAATTGCAGATGGTGGTGGAGGAAATGAATATTCTCACAACAGTGTTCTTGAAAGCTGACAATCTGAAGATTGTGTATCCGAATATTCTTCTATGGCAGAAAGCAATCCACAATTACCACCGTAGTCCGGACATGGGAGATGAAGTCACATGCTGTGTCCACATTACTACCCCTCCTGAAAAGATTATTGCAATGAAACAAAGAATATCTAGGTAACTTGTCCTAATGTCTTAAGTTGATATATTATGAAAGGGCCATGATGATATTGTTTTTTTGGCTAAAACCGCAGTTACATCGACAGTAAGCCGGAGTATTGGTACCCAAAAGCTGATATCATTGTAAAAGATGTGGAAGATTTGAACATTGTGAGGTTAGCAATATGGCCGTGTCATAAAATTAACCACCAAAACATGGGTGAGAGATTCACAAGAAGAGCCTTGTTGGTCGAGGAAGTAATCAAAATCCTCCTCGAACTCGACGTTCAATACCGGTTTCATCCACTTGACATCAATGTCAAAACAATGCCCATGGTTGTCTCGAGCAGAGTTCCACCTGGCTGGTCTCAAACCCCTGATTCAGGGTAATAGAGGCGTGTCTGCTTTTGGTTTTAGTGGATAAAACAATTTAAAGGTGCATGTGAGACAGCAAATTGTGTTTTAGTAATGATGGTGTTGTATATATTATGGTGAAAGCAAAGAAGGGATCACAAACTTGTCTTATAGAACCTTTAAGAAATAGAAACTAATTATATTTAGTGAGAGTGATTTCGTGGCAGAGGAGAGAAATGACTCTCTTGCGTCTTTTTCTTATTTTTTCCTTTTTGAAAATGTTGATCATACATTTTTATCAACATTGTTTTTATCATACAATGTTACAATGTTTTTCAGTAGTGAGAGTGAGTTCTATTCATGTCTTTTATCATACATTTTTATCACATACCACAAAGATATATACACTCTTCTGTTATATACTTGGTGAGTTCTTGTAATCACACTTCGTCCCTTGAGGTCTTGTTGATTGCTTTGTTCAATGGTGGAGTAGGACCATCTTTAATAAATAGACTTTGGAAGAACCCAATCAACTGCGTATGCAAAACATCTTGGTCCATCATAATATTCATATACAATTAATCGAAATCGAAGTTATTTCTGATGGATGAGGTAGCCACACGTACCGAGGATAAGGAGACGCAAAGAAGGCAGAATCCAGGGAAATAGAACGGTGCATTATCAGAAAGAAACAATGCTATATACATGAAACCAAAATTTTAAATGTGTCAAAAGACATGAATAGAACTTAGTAGTAGTTTGTGTTCTTACGGCCTTTACAAACCTGTCAATGGACTCAATGCAAATGGTCCCACGACTCTGCCAAAGGACCTCACTCCAGATAAGCACCCTTGCACCTTTCCCTACATCAATTCAAGCAATAGTTTGTGCTCTTTTGTTTTTGTTTGGAATACTGATACCACAAAAACCCATTATTCAATCTTTACTAGCTTTTACCTGTTCACCAGTTCCGACCTCTCTAGAGGCAATACCACAAACCTGCATCCCAAAATGTTCAAACTTTTAAATTTTATGGAATTCGAATTTAATACTAATTTGACGATGTTCCGAATATTATAATATTGGTCCATTCATTATATAGGCCACTCTCATTGCCAATATAACTGCCACATGAACACCAATTGTATCTTAACTAGGTTTTAATCCGCGGTACACTACGGGCATATAATTTTTATTTTATGTAGTATTTATTTGTTAAATATTGGATATTTTGTAAATAGAGTAATAATTAAATTTTCTGGTTGTTGTGTGGCTAAATATTTATATTATTTTTTAACCCGCAATATATTTTATAACTATTTGTTAGTTATATTTAGTTTGTTTTGTTTAGTGTTTGAGATTCTATTTTAATTTTTAATTATTATAACAAAAAATAAGGGATCTCAATACATAATCAGTAATTTTTACGCTATGATTAAGTCACATTTTTCCTAATGATTTAATTATTTTCTACAATCTTAGTTAAATCAACTTGATTTTATGTCAAATATTCTAATATTAGTAGCGTTGATAAATAATTAAATAAGGATTTAACCCATGTTAACACAAATTTAATAATATTTTATTAATTTCAACATGTATTCTTTATAACTCATCTACTATATAACCACATTATATAATATTTTAGACTTTTTTAATTTTATATATTCGTAATAATTAAAATTTTTATTAAGTTTATATATGTTAATTATAATATTTAAATAAATGTCAATCGAATATTTTCTTACGTTAAGAATCAAAGCTCACAGGTTTTGGAAAATAATATGGGAATCAAATTGATCTTTTCTTTGTTTACGAAGGATTCAGATATAAAATATCTTCAAAACACAACAGAATGTGTGGTTAAATATATGATAATTTCTATTTTCATATTTGATTGCTATTATTTTTTTTAGTTGGAATGAAATGTAAAATATTTAGGAAACAAAATCTGGAGTAATTTTAGTTTTGGAAAATTTTTAGTGGTTAATGTGGAGTAATGTAAGTTTTAAAAAAATTTTAGGAGTTAATGTTGTAAATAGCTTTTTAAATAAACAAAACTAAAAGGGCATAAAACAAAATATACTTAAAAAAATGTTAATATAGATATAGATACTAATTTAATACCAATTTAATACTAATTTGACAATCCCACATGAACATTCTCATTCCCAATATAACTTAAGAATTCTGCCTCATTTTCTATGTGGGATATTATTCGTATTTCCAAAATATTACTCTAGGTCGTATTTCATTTCCGATGTGGAATATTATTCGTAATTGAATCAGGCAAGATCTAGAGCATTAAAAGACTAATTAAATAAATATATCTTACTGACGGAATCACAAACAAGGCTCCAGGAAGTAGAAAGGTAGTGGTGAAATAAGGAACCTACGAAATCGAAAACCAAAAACAAAAGCAAAATCAAATTGAGATGGAACTTTGAATCAGATCCCTAGTTTCGATTGACTCACCCATGGTGCCCAAGAAATGCTGACAATGGCCATCTGCATCACAAACCCCCAATATGAACCATTTCAATACTTCTATGTTACAAGATCAATTAATTATTTAAGGTATCAATAGAAACATAAATAAAAAATAAATATGCTTACGTTCAAGAATTGCATAAAAAGCCCTGTTGATAAAAGCTTGCGTTCTCCCATGGCAGATGCAAATCTTGGTAGTACAAACAACTGAGAAACCATTAATTAATACATACTATCAATTAACTTAGAGAAAGTATTACAACATATTTAGTAATAAATACTATGTTCATGCGATATATAATCACTCGTAATCTATTTACTTGAGTGATAGATCCAACGATGTTAACCAACAATACGAGATCAGCAAACTGTTTCTTGTCAAATCCAAAACGTGCTTTCAAAAAGTACTGCACAGTTTCAAAAAAAAATCATACGTATTAGTTCATTAATATAAAGAAAAACTCAATATGTAAAATAAGGAGTAAATAATGAGCTAAACCAAGAAAGCAGACTCCAGTCCACTCTCTGAGAAACTGCTGAAGAATGTAACAACCAATGCTTGTACGAATATGGTGCTGCATGCATTAATAAAACCCATAACCATCACTTACAATAATAATAATATACATAAATATGTATAAAATATACCTAGTCTTCATCAAGCTGATCATATCTTTCAATGAAGAATACTTCTTGTGAAAGACACGTGTTTTAATGGGTACGCTGTTCAGGATCGGCTCTCCTAACATTCCGACATTGTTACTATCATGATCATCGTGATGATACGTACCATGATGATAACCATCATCTTCATTGTCGTTTAGCCTTTCCTTTAGGAAAACTCTCATGTACACCAGACCAGCGAGAAATGATATAGCACAAACCTAATTTTTCGAAAAAAAAAAACATCTTAGACTTTGGATCACATGAAAATTTAACATTCTAATGAATGAATTAATGTATAGTGATATAAACCGACAAAAAAAAATGTATAGTGATGATAAAAAATACCTGAAAATTCAAAGCTATAGGTAGAAAACGAGCAACTAGTGCTCCGAAAAGTCCTGCGATTGTTTGGATACCAGTCAAAATACCAAATGCTGATGTTCTTGCACTGCCATTACTGCCGTGAATATTTTCTGCCTGAACAAAAAAATTACCTCTAAATGAATTAATCTGAAGTAACTTAATAAAAAAAAATTAGAGACAGTATTTTATTATAAAACGACGATAATTTATCAAAATGTACCACATAAGCATAAGCGAGGACGGTGACCGTGCCTTGGCATACGATAGAGGTTAGAATCTTGCTTATATAATACGCATAGAAGAAATTTGTATCTCTTCTGTACCCTAAAATTACTGCCAAAATCAAACAACAGAATTATTTTCTTTGGATATTATGAGACATCAATATTCTAGAAAGTAAGAATCAAACAAAGGAATAGTTAGTTTACAGGCAAGATAATTACAAGTTTCTTGTCTTTAATTTATGGCTGAGCTGTGAAAGATTGCAGGTAATACTATAAGTTTTTTTTATATGAAAGAGAAAATTAAATTTGTTATGTAGGCAAGATAATAAGTTTTAGAAAGAAAAAAATGTACTTACTAAGTCGCATCACTTGTTGCCCTTTATTATTATTATTATTATTATTATTATAAGCTTTAATTGATAATTGTGTGACCATTGAAACAAAAAGCATGTCCAAGAATTCAAATTATGTGACTGGTAAGTGTGTGAGAATTGAACGTGGGAAAGACGCAAATCCACTAAACTGTTTTCGTGTAAAATGATTAAGCCTTGCTTGTAATTGCTAATTAAAACCTTTTAAGTTCTGGTAGTTTACAGTCAAAACAAAAAAAACTCTTATTCTCTCCCAGGCGTGATAATCGAGGAACCCCTTTCATTTCTCTCGTCCGGCGCCGGCGAAGCTTTTCTTTGCCGGCGTCGGGACTTAACCCAACTCCTCTCTCTGTTCTCGCTCTCTTTGTCTTGTTGTTGTTCTAGTTTTAGTTTTAGTTAAGTTCTATTTCCCCTTTAATCCCTTTATATCCCCTCCCACTCACCTAACCTCAATCACCGATCTGAATTCCGAAGAGAACAACTGCTGGCCGGAGTTTCCCTGCTCCTACATGCAAAAAGACTCTTTACCGGAGATGGTATCTGATGACCCAACTATTATCAGATCTGGAACTATGATCCACCAAGAGAAGACCTCATATCAGACTTCAGAGATGGCGGAAGTAGACCTTCTTGAACCATCGATTACGCTGAACCTGGTGAGGATGTCGATGGCACACGACGGCTCTCCCACTCTGGCATCGAGTTCCTGTACCGGAGATCTTAAGCTCCATTCTGTTACCTCAAGCTCCATTCTCAACCTCCAACCACCATCCCTCTCTTCACCGGAGATGACTGAGACCCTGAATCCGACATCCGCCCAACCTGGCCGCCGCATGATCCGTACGATACACCCGCTTGAGAAACTAGGTTTCCCATTGTTGGGCCCAACAAATCTCGGCCCACTAAGGTTTTGGAGCCCGTTACCATTAGATGTCGCAATTGTTCCTCATATGCTTTTATCCAGGTTTGCTCGTAACTCAAATCCTTCCCACCCTAGGCAATTAGTGTGTAGATTTATGGAACCATTTGTTCGAAGACTGCATTTGGAAAGTAAATCACCATTGTTGCTAGATTGGTTAAGGCTTTCTTTAGGGAACCTGCTTTTAGTTCTACCCTTTGATTCGGCTCTTGAAGGCAAATGCCTGAATGAACTCGGCATTATGATCCAGACCATAAGGCGCTGTGATTACCGATGTATCTTCACGCTCCCTTCACCATCTCGCTTGCCTACTAAGAACTCTAAACTGCAATTTTTTAACTTTGTGAAGTTCCCTCCCAAAACTCTAAAGATCAGTGGCATTATGATCCCAACTCCATGGAGTGGGGGTTACCACCTTTTCTGCCCGAGTTGCACACAGTACCCAGTTACCCTGTCCATCGCTCCTTTTATCCTCAACCAGAGCATTTGCAACCCTGCTCACACCTCTGCTAAGGCTCTACTTCGAGTAGACATCCTCACCCCGATGAGGTTCCCAACCTTGGCTTCTTTAACGTCGCTTAGTCTTCAATCGAAGTCAGCGGCCAACTTCTCTTCCACCGACTTGTCTTTGGAAGTTACACCGATATTGCTTGACCTCACAGGCTCCATAATCTTTCACAGGAATTGGTTCATAGCTCTCAAGACTACAATCTCGATGACCCCTATCTACTTATGTACCTTTGTTATTTTGGCTTTGGGGATTGCCTACCTTTGTTGTTATTTAAACTTTGTATCTTACCTTGTATGTGGTGTTCTATTCTAATGGAATGAAGCATATGGTTGTCCAAAAAAAAAAAAAAAAGTTCTGGTAGTTTACTTTCAGTTGTAAGATTGAAAAACACATTTTGAATTCAGTTAAAATCGATAGTTTACATATTTACATTTCTAAAGAATGATTTGCTTATTTGTGTTGCCATTTAAAATAATGGAATTTGGGAGGTGGACACTAGTAGTGGTGGGAAAACGACGATAGATGTGCGTGTATTGAAGTGGGTGAAAGCTTCTTTACTTCCACGGAATATTTCCAAATAAAGAACAATACATTGACGTACACCTATCTTATCCTTTTGGTGTTGGTTTTATCGAGAGAATATAGTTGGTGAGATCTTTTCTTTGGGTCAGTCAGTTACTGACTCCCACACGAATGAAAATTTACAAAAACGAAAATAAAAGAGACAAAAGAAAAGAAAAAACGAACCAGGAGGAACAATGGAGAGACACATAGGAAGTGTGAGGATTGTTTTGATCCCATATCTGTCTGATAGATTACCAATTACCGGCATCATTATCATCGTCCCAATCCCTATTGCCTTCATTTAGTAGTAGTTCTCATCATTAGCAAGGTCATCAAGATTATAACATATAATTAGTTTAAAAAAAAATTATGAAATAGTTTTATTATTAGAAATCATATTAATTACATATAATGATATATTTATTGATTTGAATAACGTGTGTTGTTTTTGATATAAACAAATTAATTAAAGATAGAAGAGTTAAAATAAAATAAAAATCGTTTAAAAGAAAATAGAGGAAAAAAAATTTCCTTCATAATTCTTTATCACCACAAAAATCATTATTTTGACTCATTTCCATTTTTTTTTTATTATGATATGTGAAACTTTGGAAGAATGTAGAGTTAAACTCAATTGAGAAAGAAAAATGACTTTATTATAAGCTTTTGTTTATAATATACTATGAAAGAGAATATATTCTTTAAAAATATTTAGGATGGAAAAAACTCAAGCCGATGCATCTGAAATTCTGAATTGTCGGTTCTCAATTTCAGTTTAACAATCAATAAATGCAGATCAAAGGGGAGAGACTAAAGGACGTATAAATGTGTATGTAAAGGTTGGTACCACTTGTTGGAAACCAGTGAGGTAAACGGCCAGAGAACATGAGTCGCCTGGAGCGGAGCACACGGCAGCGACGGTGACGTCGGTAATCACAGGTATTACCATGAACTCGGCGAAGCTAGAGAGGAAGACCGTCATCAACATGTGCCTCAGCCCTCCAATTTCATTCTCCATCACTTAATATACCTTATGTTTGCCGACTTCTCGATTGAGAGAGAGAGAGAGAGAAAACAAAAAGCAAAACAAAAAAGAACACAAAGTGTTTAGATTTTGTTTGGATTTTGATTTTCTACCACACTAAAGAAAAAAAGAAAAATGCACTATATGAATTGAGTATCCATCACACTTAAATACTAGTCACTGTCACTTATATAATTGAAATTTGTCTGCGTTACAATTTTTTGTAAAACTACAAAACCTCGAAAGTCTATGATTAAATTTTTGTATCGTACGTCGCAATCTGACAACGCAGTAATATGTTATTCTCAACACAAAAGCTGTCTATAGATTTGTCAACTTGTTAAATATGGAACATATAAAGTAGTATCTAATTCGATTGCTGCATATTATTAGCTACCTACACAAAATTAAAGAAACTGTGAAAAAGGGTTCTGCATATCCGAAATAAAAAGCTACCTACCTATAAAATGAAAGCCAATTACCAAGTCTGATCTAGTTCCAGTGGTTCGAGTCTAACGCTTAGATACAACATAAAACTTGGGACCAGGGTTCGGATCTTTCTTAGTACCTTCCTCTAATGGAAGTGACCATGAAAAAGCTTGCTGTTGCTGTTCTTGTTGCTACAGAGAAAAAAAATAATAGAAGCCAATTATTTAAAGATATTTTTCTTTTTCTTTCTTCTTTTTTTTTTTCTTTTTCTTTTCTGTTGTCCATCTTGACATGCTTTTGCCATTTCTTGGCACTTCAAAACAATAAAGTACTATCTTGATATCGGTCACATGTTAGGTACACCTTTTTTTTTTCTCCAACATTAGATCGTAACATAGCGACACATTAGCCAAATTATTACATTTGTAGTAAACGAGACTTAATTTCTAGTGTGATAGTGTCTGTTCTCAACAGAGTTATCATTTGCCACTAAACCATGATCACTTTCATTAGATAAACTATGTTATAAAAATTATAAGATCATTTAACCAAAAAAAAAAAAAACTACTACTGTCAATTAGATACCGGGTTTGTGTTTCACTGAAATTTATGATCAACTTATCAACATCCGATGAAAATTATGCAGGTAATGTGATACTCAAATATAGGACTGAGCAAAAAAACCGGACTTAAAATCTTAACCCAGAATTCTATAGAATCAAATATAATGTACTCTTATACGTGGGTATCAGATAATACCCAGAACCGACCTGATACCTAAACAGGTACCTAAATACATGATTATATAGTTAGATATCCAAAATATTAATGATACTAGATTATGACCCGTGCTAGAGCACGGGTTGTAATTCGTTTTGTTTCTTTTATAATTATTATGATAAAATATAATTTATATGATTTTTTAATAATTTTTTGGATAAAATATTATGAAAAAATCATATGCAAGTTTTTTAGTCATTGTTGGATCATGCTATACACACGATGATCATTTTCATCGGGAATAATAGTCTTCAAACACCGCATTTGATTAACATTTGATATAGCATTTAATATTTGCATATTACAATTAATATAGCATGTAATATTAACATTACATATAACAAACATGCTATAATATTAATTTTAACATTACATGTTATAGCATGTAATATAAATAAAAGGAATTTCAACATGTGCTCTAGCATGGGTATTAATTGTTATTATTTGCTTAGATTTTTTTTTTATGTTTATCAAATGTTTTTTCTATAGAGAATTAATTCAGAATATTCTGTTTATTGTTTTTGTAATCAACGTAATGTAGCAATCAAATCTTTGGAGGATATATTTTGGTGTAAAAGAGAATTAAGATTATCTCCTAAAATCTTCCGTGTACACCTAACATATTGTAACAAATTAATACAATTTTTTATAACCCATTTATAACCTACTATTAAAATTATATAGTCTACAAATTTGAAGTCGTGTACTTCCGTTTTATTAAATAGGGGATTTAACTTTGATATCCAATTGTCCAAAATTATAATTATAAATCTAAAAATCAATTAATTTTATATAATTTTTGTTTTGTTAAAGTTTAGCCAAGTTAATTCAAATTTAACCAATTTTAAGAGCTTTTTTTTGGTGTTCGTTATTTAGGCCATGAATGGCTGCTGGTTTTTTACTGGTTTTTAGATTTTGGTTTTTGGATTTTGGATTTTGGATTTTGATTTTTTAAGTTTTTGATTTTTGCTGTAGATTTTAGTTTGCAAAATCTTGAATGGTAACTTAATTAGTTTTTGGTTTTTATGTATAATAATTATTTTAAAAATAGTAAAATAAAGATTATAAATTTTTATTTAAAGATAAAAAAAAATACAATGATGCAGAAAAAAAAATACTTTTATTGCAAATAGAAAACACATTATTGCAAAATTACTATCATCATCATCGAAAACTCTATAATGATGCAGAAATTTCATCCTGAATCCCTTCCATATACTGCATCGGAGTATCATTTTGCTATAATTCTTCATCTGAATCAGAATCTTCTTCAGCTATATTACTAGCTATATGATCTGAATTGATGTGTTTGGTACTGAAAAGCCGATCCAATATATCAAGGTCGATAAGAGGATTTGCTCGGAGCTTTAAAGCAATTGGTGTTTCCTATATAAAAAAAAAGTTTAATGTATCAGTTTACCATATATGTTCTTAACTAACAATATCATGTGATAGGATACGTAAATATTACCTTAATACGTTCATTCCACCATGAGTCGTTCATGTCAATAGCTAGAGTGGTGGGATCAAGTCCAACTCCAGTTTTTTCGATCAGACGACAATAAACATCATAAAGTTTTTTGAAACTGTAAATTTTGTTTTTTAGTGAAAGCCATTCAAGATCGTGACCTGTGGCTTCTTGAAATCCTTTTCTAATTCTCGATTTACTCTCTTCCTTTAGAGGGCCAATACGCCAATTAATAAGCTCCATCTCAATCTCATATATTTCAAGTAAATGATGAACCATACTATCGGTCCATTGAATCTTCGGCTTTATATCATATTAATTGTTTACATACACATAATTAGTCATGGTAATTTTGTACTACGGTAGGATAGACATCACTAGAAAATAAACATATCAACTAAATAAGTACCTCTCTGGCATTTGATGATTGTCCTCGATAACCCATACCTACAATAAATTTTAATGTAAACATCATAACAACAAAATAAAATTTTCTAAATAAATAGTGTTGATATAAATAGATAATGGTGTTAGACTAAAATTTACCGCAAAATTCAAGCTTGATTTGCAGAGATGTTTGCACTCATAGGATGGGAATGAAATTTGTCTGTGTAGAAGACAAAACGTAGCTCTTTTATAGTAAAAAAATTATATAAGAAAATTTAGTTTAATAATAACAAATATGCAAGTCTTTAGTAAATACCCCTAGAATATGTTTTAGTTTGTTCCTTGCACAAAAATAAGGTTTCGTTTGTTTTGGAATTTAATAAGTAAATTAAAATAAATATTTATATTAGAAAAAAGAAAAAAGAAAAAAAAGTCACGGTGGAAACCCACAAAATGTGGTTTTTAGATTTTATGAAGGAAATTCAAAAATACTCCAAAAACTGGTTTTTCTAAATTTTAGGAAATCTATTTTTTCATAATCGTGAATGGCTTCAAAAGTGGATTTTGTAGAATCTAAAGCCAAAAACCACTGCAAAATCAGGTGTCATTCAAGGCCTTAGGGTATTTATAGGATTATAAATTTTGTCATCCGAACCAACCCAACCCAACGTGACCAAAACCAAAACAAAACCGAATGTTTGATAAATTCATAAACCCCTTAAACCCAAATTCGGTCGGAACTACCCGAACATGGTCATCTACCCGAACACTGTCGGGTGTACCCGAATCTTGCCATGAGTTAGATCCTTCTGATATACTCTCTCCATTTTAATAGAAATGTCGTTAATTTATAAAGTTTTATACATATAGAAAATAGTTTGTGTATGCTTTTACAAAGTTACACACGTATTTGGGAAGATTTCAAAGTCTTAGAGGTATTTTTGATAAAAATTTAGAGAATGAGTATTTTGAAATTCTCCCAAAGATTGGCTAACCATTTTTCAAATTTGCCATTTTTACTAAAATATTTGAAATTTGCCATTTTTGTTGTTTATAAAAACTAAAGATTTGGATTTTTTTTTTTCTCATAAAACACATACTTAATAACAAAAGATATACCCTAAACCAAAATTGGTCCTACTAAACCCAAAAAAAAAATATTAACTTATGTTTTTAGAAGATTTTAAGGTAAATGCCAAAAACTATAAATGCCAGAAAAAAAAGCTTATCTTGTAATTGATTCAAGATTAATAGCTGTAGTACTGAAGTAAGCTTATCTTGTAATTGATTCAAGATTAATAGCTGTAGTACTGAAGTTTGTGACTTCCACTATATTTTAAAGTTTATTAAACTTAAAAAAAAAAGTTTGTAAGGCCGGGTATGTATAAACCATCATGAATCGACTGCATGTAAAATAATATTTCCAAATCACAGTTGACAATTTATAGTGTGTATCAATGCTAAAATCGAAATTGACATTATATTTTTTCCTGTTTAGGGGAGACATGAGTTTAATTTTCGTTGGAAGTTAATAAATTTATCAGAGATTTGTTTGACTTTGGGAAGTGTTGAGGAACTTTGAATCAGATCACTAGTTTCGATTGATGAGTTCTTGTAATCACACTTCGTCCCTTGAGGTCTTGTTACTTGCTTTGTTCAATGGTGGAGTAGGAACATCTTTGATAAATAGACTTTGAAAAAACCCGATCAACTGCGCATGCAAAACATCTTGGTCCATCATAATATTTTAATCAAATAAAAAATATTGTAGATGGATGAGATAGCCACACGTACCGAGGACAAGGAGACGCAAAGAAGGCAGAATCCAGGGAAATAGAACGGTGCATTATCAGAAAGAAACAATGCTACATACATGAAACCAAAATTTTAAATGTGTCAAAAGACATGAATGGAATTTAGTAGTAGTTTGTGTTCTTACGGCCTTACAAACCTGTCAATGGACTCAATGCAAATGGTCCCACGACTGCGCCAAAGGACCTCACTCCAGATATGCATCCTTGCACCTTTCCCTACAGAAATTCAAACAATAGTTTGTGCTCTTTTTTTTTTTTGTTTGGAATACTGATACCAACCCAGTATTCAATCTTTACTAGCTTTTACCTGTTCACCAGTTCCGACCTGTCTTGAGGCAATACCACAAACCTGCATCCGAAAATGTTCGAACTTTTAATTTTATAGAATCCGAATTTAAAACCATTTTGACGATGAATGTATTGGTCCATGTTTATAATAAAGAAAAAAAAAATTGTTTATAATATAGGCCACTCTGATTGCCAATATAACTTAAGAATTCTGCCTAATTCTCTATGTGAGATATTATTCATTATATATTACTCTAGGTCTTATTTCATTTCCGATGGGAGATTACTCACAAATTTTGTTAAGTATCAGGCAAGATTTAGAGCGTTATAAATGACTGATTAAAAATAAAAATGTCTTACCGCCGGAATCACAAACAAGGCTCCTGGAAGTACAAAGATAGTGGTGAAGTAAGGAACCTGCGAAATCGAAAAAAAAAAAAGAAGCAAAATCAAATTGAGATTGAACTTTGAATCATATCCCTAGTTTTGATTGACTCACCCATGGTGCCCAAGAAATGCTGACAATGGCCATCTGCATCACAAATCCCGAAATATGAACAATTTTAATACTTCTATGTAACGAGATCAATTAATTATATTAAGGTATCAATAGAAACATCAGTAAGAAACAAATATGCTTACGTTCAAGAATTGCATAAAAAGCCCTGTTGATAAAAGCTTGCGTTCTCCAATGGCTGATGCAAATCTTGGTAGTACAAACAGCTGAGAAAACATTAATAATATCAAATTAACTTAGAAAAGATATTACAATGTACTTAATTATAAATATTATGTTCATAATATAATCAATCGTAATCTATTTACTTGAGTGAAAGATCCAACGATGTTAAGCAACAATACGAGTTCAGCAAACTGTTTCTTGTCAAATCCAAAACGTGCTTTCAAAAAGTACTGCATAGTTATAAAAAAAAATCATACGTATTAGTTCATTAATATAAAAAACTCAATATGTAAATTAAAGAGTAAATAATATCTATATATATGAGATAAACCAAATAAGCAGACTCCAGTCCACTCTCTGAGAAACTGCTGAAGAATGTAATAACCAATGCTTGTACGAATATGGTGCTGCATGCATGCATTAATAAAACCCATATCCAATCATTTACAATAACAATATACATGCATGAAGTACATAAATATGTATAAAATATACCTAGTCTTCATCAAGCTGATCATATCTTTCAATGAAGAATACTTCTTGTGAAAGACACGTGTTTTAATGGGTGTGTCGTTCAGAATCGGCTCTCCTAACATTCCGACATTGTTACTATCATGATCATCGTGATGATATGTACCATCATGATGATCATCATCTTCATTATCGTTTAGCCTTTCCTTTAGGAAAACTCTCATGTACACCAGACTAACGAGAAATGTTATAGCAGAAACCTTATTACTCCCAAAAAAAAAAAAAAAACCTTAGACTTTGGATCACATGAGAATTTCATATTCCAATGAATTAATGTATAGTGATATAAACCAACCAAAAAAATCAAAACAAAAAATGTATAGTGATGATAAAAATACCTGAAAATTCAAAGATATGGGTAGAAAACGAGCAACTAGTGCTCCGAAAAGTCCTGCGATTGTTTGGATACCAGTTAAAATACCAAATGCTGATGTTCTTGCACTGCCATTGCTGCCGTTAATATTTTCTGCCTGAACAAAAAATTTTCCTCAAAAGGAATTTTATTTGAAGTAACCTGATAAAAAATTAGATACGATTATTTATTAAAAATTAAAATGTACCACATAAGCATAAGCGAGGACGGCGACGGTGCCTTGGCATACCATAGAGGTTAGAATCTTGCTTATATAATACACATAGAAGAAATTTGTATCCCTTCTGTACCCTAAAATTACTGCCAAAATCAAACAATAGAATTATTTTCTTTTGATAATATGAGACATTATTATTCTAGAAAGTATATAAGAATCAAACAACGGAATAGTTAATTTATTTGGCTATATAATTACAATTTTATTGTCTTTAATTTATGGCGCTCAGCTGTGAAAGATTGCAGGCAAGATAATATTATAAGTTTTATATACATGAAAGAGGGAGATACAAGATCAAATAAAATTTGTTATGTAGGCAAGATAATAAGGTTTAGAAAAAAAAAATGTACTTACTAAATCGCGCATCACTTGTTGCCCTTTATTTATTTTATTTTGATTTAAGCTTTAATTGATAATTGTGCGACCATTCGAACAAAAAGTATGTCCAAGAATTCAACGTATGTAACTAGTGAGTGTGTGAGGAATGAACGTGCAAAAGAAATCCACTAAACTGTTTTCGTGTAAAATGATTAAGCCTTGTTTGTAATTGCGATTCAAAACTTTTAAGTTCTGGTAGTTAATTTATTTTCAGTTGTAAGATTGAAAAAAAAACACTTAATTCAGTTAAAATCGATAGATAAAATTTATAAAGATTGATTTTTTTTTTTTTTGTGTTGCCATTTAAACTAGTGGTATTTGTGAGGTGAACACTAGTAGTGGTAGGGAAAACGACGATACATGGGCATGTACGTGTATTGAAGTGGGGTAAAGCTTCTTTACGTCCACGTAATATTGTCCATATAATTAAAGAATATAGAATACACTGACGTACACATATCTTATTCTTTTGGTGTTGGTTTTATTGAGTGAGTTAATAATATATTTAGTGTGTTCTTTTCTTTGCGTCAGTCTGACTCCCCACGAATGATATGTAACAAAAACAAAAATAAAATAGAGACAAAAAAAACGAACCAGGAGGAATAATGGAGAGACACATAGGAACTGTGAGGATTGTTTTAATCCCATATCTGTCTGATAGATTCCCAATTACCGGCATCATTATCATCGTCCCAATCCCTATTGCCTTCATTTGATAGTAGCTCTCATCATTAGCACACACAAAAACTCATCAAGAATATAACATATACTAATAGTTAAAAAAAATTAAAAGTGATTACATATAATAATATATAATTTGAATAACAAATTAGTTGAAGATAGAAGAATCGTAATTAAATAAAAATCGTTTAAAAAAAAGTTAATTAGAGGAAAACTTGGAAAAAATACCACTCAAAGTCAAAGCTTTAGTTCCAAATATAAAAGAGCATATATATTCGTTAAAAATATTTAGGATGAAAAACAACATATAGCCGATGCATCTGAATTATAGGTCCTTAATTTCATGTTTAGAGAGACATTTGGAAGCATATGTCATGTCAGTTTAAGCCAAGGAAAAAAAAAAAAAATTTAACAATCATGAAATGAAGATCAAAGGGAGAGACTAAAGGAACTAAGGAAGTATAAATGTGTAAGTAAAGGTTGGTACCACTTGTTGGAAACCAGTGAGGTAAACGGCTAGAGAACATGAGTCGTCTGGAGCGGAGCACACGGCAGCGACGGTGACGTCGGTAATCACAGGTATTACCATGAACTCGGCGAAGCCAGAAAGGAAGACCGTCATCAACATGTGTCTCAGCCGTCCAATATCATTCTCCATCACCTAATACCTTATGTTTGCCGACTTCTCGATTCAAAGAGAGAGAGAGAGAGAAAAAAAGACAACACAAAGTGTTTAGAATTCTGTTTGGATTTTGATTTTGTACCACACAAAAGAAAAATGCTTATTTGAATTGAGTATCTACCACACTTAATTACTAGTCACTGTCACTTAATTGAAATTTGTCCGCGTTACAATTTTTTTCGTAAAACTACAAAACCATGTAAAGGTTTGTGAACTATATATATAGGGCTGATTAAATTTTTCATCTTTGTATTGTCGCAATCTGACAGCCAGTAATGTGTGATTCTGAACACAAAAGCTGTCTATAGATTTGTCAACTTGTTTTCTTATACAATTAAATGGAGCAAATAAAATCCAATTCAATTGCTGCATGTTATTAGCTAGGTACACAAAATCCAGCATCAACCCTAGTCATAAAACCCCAATTTTCATAATATTATTTGTTTCTGTTGTATAAAATCCACCTTGACATGCTTTAGTTTGCTATTTCTTGGCATTTCAAACAATAAAGTACTATCTTGATATCACTCTCACATGTTAGGTATACTACTTTTATAAACACCGTTTTATAAAAATGAACATAATTCAGCAAAAAAAAAAAAAACGAAACTTATATTATGAAAATAACATTCGCCGATAATTTTGTTGAATCCTCCATTAGAGAAACCCACCGATAATTATGTCGAATAGCTCTGTTAAAACTCTGAAACAATTGTATCCCCTAACTGATTCCCTACACCCAATATCTTTCTTTGATTTCAAAACTCTTATTTATTTTCTGTTTTTAATCGGTTACTTGAAACACAATCCTTCTCATTTCCTTAGCTATATTTGATCTATACAATTTCATAATGCATCACTTGGTCTCTGTGGATTCGATCCTGAAGTGTTACAACGATACCACTAGATCAGGGTGGAGTATATATTGGATTTTAATTAACCTTTGATCAATTTGGCGCCATTGCCGGGGACCAAAACGCTGCCTATGGAATTTTAGATTCATGTTTAGTCTAAGGTTTAATTTATTTTAGTTTACTAACTAGTTCTTGCGATCTTATTCCTCTGTTTCAGGTGTATGCATATAAGGAGCCACAAGAAAGCTGATTTGCTTATACTAGGAAACAAGGAGTTAGAATAGCTTGAACGCGAAAAGTGGAAAGCAAAAGCCCATACCAACCCTATGGCTGACGGAGAAGTAGCAGCGGCTCATCAACCCAACCCTCAGTTGGATATCGTCCAACAACAGCAGAGGCAGGACAGTAAGAGCAAGCTGCACTGAATCCGCCAGCAAGGCAAACCACCTTGAGGGATGAAGATGCTCACAACAGGCTGTTTGCGAATCGATCTGTGATTCAACCACCCGCTCATGCGAGGCAAGACTATGAGATTAAGCATAGTCTAATCAATTTGGTTCAGAATCGTGTGTTCCACGGGTTCCCATCGGAGAGTCCTCTAGATCACATCGAGGCTTTTGAAAGACTGACTAGTACGACGAGGTCCAATGGTGTCCCCTACGAGTACGTCATGCTGACTTTGTTCTAGTTTTCTTTGGCGGATAAGGTGCTGAGATGGCTAAACCTTCGGGATCCTGGATCGCTCACCACTTGGGCACAATGTAGAGCAGCTTTCCTCAATCACTTCTACACCAAATCACGCTCAACCAAACTGCGAAGCAAAATTACTACATTCTCTCAAGGAGGCATGGAGACATTTTGCGAAGCATGGGAAAGGTTCAAGGAATATCTGAGAGATTGTCCTCACCACGGTTACACCAAGAGAACTTGATGAACATCTTATATGGGGGGTATCGAACAGAAGTACTAGATGGCGTTAGACACAGCTAGCAAAGGAGATTTCTCCACCAACACCACAAATGAGGCCAATGCACTGATAGAAAATCTTGCGGCAAGCAATAGCAATCACGGCACAGACTATGATCGTACGGTGTGGGTCAATGCTGTCGAGACTGATGCTATTAAGGATCTCACAGCCAAGGTGAATCTCCTACTAAAAAGGGATCACCAAAACGTTAACTTTTGCGAGGAACAAGCCGGGGGATATGCAGATTTCAGAACTGAGACATACCTTGAGGGTACGGAGGAGATGAACTACATAGTAGGACAAGGAAATTTTCAGAATCGAGGCTTTAACCAGAATTTTAGGAATCATCCTAACCTGTCCTATAGAAGCAACAATGTTGAGAATCCTCAGGATCAGGTCTATCCACCGCGACCTCAACAGAGCAATTTCGCACAGGGCTTCCAGAACAAGGGGACAGGCTTTGGAGGATCGAATTTCCAGCAGAAACCTCAAGTCAACAACTTCTGACAAGGTTATCAAGCGACTCCACCGCAAGCCGCAACCCCACAAGAGAGCAAATTGGAACAGATGATGCATGCTTTGATGGAGAACCAAAAGAAAAACGCCACTGAGGTGAATGTCAACAACTGGAATGTGCTAGTTTCAGCAAGGTGAAACAGATTCTTTGTGATAATCTTTCACAATTTCGGTTGCTAAGAGAACATTCTCCATCAACAATCTCTCTTTAACAAAGGCAAACTGGTTTTATGTAATAAATTTTGAAAGCAAATACTTGAGCCTGTTTGCCAAGATCTTCGAGATGACCTTATATAGGACATTACAACATGATATAGGGCGGTAATCCTTCATCTCTGCTTCATCAGTTTTTTAGGGGATTAAGGCCAAAATTGTTGTATTCAACCCTTTCGGAAGAAAATCTTTCAGGAAGAAAGATTGAACTGCAGCAATGAAATCCTTACCAACAAGAGACCATGATGCTTTAAAGAATTCAGTTGTATATCCATCAAGACCTGGCGATTTGTTGCTAGGCATAGCAAACAAGACCGATTGAATTTCCTCCTCTGTTACCGTTCGTGTGAGCATAGCCTGGTCACTCAGCGAACAACGAAAATGCAACAAACCTTGCAACTCCTCCACGGGAATGCCCTCGTAATCAGGTGGCCGATGACTGAGAAAATCCACAAAAAATGTTACTGCCTCCTCTTTTAACTCCGTTGATGTGGTCAGCACCTCACCATTCGGTCCCTTAAGCTCTCGAATAGAGTTTACCTGTTGCCGTGACTGCACAGCTCTGTGGAAATAAGAATTATTCATATCACCAACGGTCAACCAGTGAAGTTTGGATTTCTGTTGCAGGTATCCTTCCTCCAGATCAGAGAGGTGTTGCCTACGTGTATACTCTGTCTCCTCTGCAATAGCTTGTAGAGAGGGGTTAGAGAGCGTAGTAGCTTGCTTCTGGCACAAGCTCTCATAAGCTTCCTGAGTCCGGAGAGACAAGTTACCCAAATGTTCTTTACCAAGCAAACACAAACCCGTCTTCAAACCCTTAAGTTTCTTCGAAAACCGATGTATAGGCCTGGGCATTTGGGTATCCGATCGGATTCAGGTTCGGATGTTCGGATTTTCAGATTTTCGGATGTAGAGATACAAAACTCGATCGGGTATTTCATAATATCGGGTCGGGTGTCTTCGGGTTCAGGTAATTTTGGGTTTACCCGAATTTTATTTAAAAAAAAAAAAAAAAAAAAAAATTATGTCGTTTGTTACATCAGGTGAAACCAGGACCATGATAGCCAAGATCAGTGAGGGAGCAGTGTTGTACCACATCTTGAAACTCCCTCATTCCTTGATAGTTAATCGGTGTACCATCAAAATTTGAATGTTCACATCCATCAAGGATTTCATTAAACTCACCACAAAGCATCCATGGCCGATTGGCGAACAGTGGTGAATCATGATGGCTATCCTCCCATAACTCCCTCCGTTCCTCCATAGTGTTAAAAGCATAAACAAATGAGCAGAAGAACTTCTCAGCACACCCTTCTAACAATACTGAGCAAGTGATCATTTGGCTACTCGTGAATACAGGGGTCATTCCCACCTTTGCTCGCAATACTACCCAAATGCGTCCTAACCGATGTGATCCATAATTAGTTAATGATGACCAACCCCCAAAAATAGACGACATAAGATTTGATGCTTTCCTCTCTTAGACTCTTGTCTCCAGGAGACATCCAAACTGCATAGAACTATTATTTACCCAACTGCGGACAATGGAATGTTTTGAAATTTTATTCAGACCACAAACATTCCAAAAGAAACTCAACATTTAATGTCGGCGAGAGGAACCCTTCTTACTCGAAACACCAGGTTTTGTGTTTTGAGTACCAGAGTTTGGGATAATTTTATGCATAGTCTTTGTAGCACGCGGAAGTGAGGGACGAGTGCCCATATCAACCACAGGCGACCCTTCAGAACGGTCCTCAGTAGTTGCCTCTTGAAAAATTTCTCCATCTTCAACAGCCACTTCCTCATCTTCCACAACAAGGATGGAAAATCCGGATGGGGAAACAATAGAATTCACGTTCTCTTTAGGAGGAGAACCTTGGGGCCTGTTATTCTTGGTAGGAGAAACCTCCTGCAACTCAGCGACAATCCCATTAGCTATCCCTGGCCCCGTGGCCACTACATCAACCACAGTAGCTGCCCGGTGACCCGTTTTTTTAATACCCTAATATCTAGTAATCTCATACTCACTAACAATCTAGCTCCAATCAAACAACAGCGGATAACATAAATCAATATTAATAATCTAATATTAAGGAATGAAACAAATAACATCTATCCAACAACACCAATATCATAAACAAAGTCATAAAACAATGAACCCAAAACCTAACAACCGTTCTAGACCACATCATTCTATTATACCAACCTAGCAGCAGCATAGAACAAACAACAGAGCCTCTAGAATATCCTCCTCTTCATCGCCTTGATTCCACGTTCACATTTTGCTTTTACATGCACCACAAACAACAATCGAGATGCGTGAGTAATATCACAAATACTCTGTGAGGCGATCCTCCATCTACTGGACTATAAACACAAGCGAAAAGATAAACACAAGCAATACACAAAGAAACAAGCAAACCAGACAACTCTGAACACATGAGTCGTCACTGTGCCCTTGCGTCGACCGACACACTCCTTGCATCGACCGATGCAACGTCAATGCATCGACCAATGCACTCATTGCATGGACCGATGCAGCGCCAATAAATCAACCGATGCAACGTCTCCGGCGTCGACCGATGAAACACCTATCGTCTCCATCAAATCCCTAGCTGCATCGACCGATGCACTTCTTGCATTGATCGATGCAGTCGTGTGAAGCATCACCGAATGCAATCTATCTCGATTGCTCTCGGCTCTAACTGTCACCACGACGCCAAATCTGCCCCCCAAGAGCCACAAATATCTCGACAACCACTCACAATCAAGCAAAAAGCAATCAAACACACAAAACACACATCTAATCGCTTAGATAAACCATGGACACGCACTCACCTTTGCAAAACAAGGAGAATAGACCACACACGACCAGAGACAGCACCACAAAACTCTCCTAACATGTTCATGGCCTCAGATCGCTAACCACATTAACAAATCTCTCAAGAACATGCACAAAACTCACGAGAAACACTCTGTAAGCTTTCTCTTTTTTTGTAGAAGGGAAACGGCTAAAAACAAGTCAAGGGAGTCGACAATAAGCCGTCTATATCAACCCCTAGGGGCTTCCAAACCCTAAACACAACCAAAACGAGCGTTTTGACTTAGGTCGTCCCGTAGAGGAGTAACTTGCATCGACCGACGCAGACATGCATCAATCGATGCACCTCCCCAAAACCAGAATTCCGGTTAACGGGTATAACAAACCCAAACAGAGAAACCTAATTCTCAGAAAACGCTCTGTTATTCGACAATAGTGAAGTCCCAAGACACAAATATACATGACTGTAACTACCAACATGAAAAATCAAGGAATAGGTAGAAGAGCAGCAGCGCAAGAGGTTAAATTATCATTATGGGTACACGACGGTGGAACTAAGACCAAAAAAATGAAGTTACGGGAGGGTGAATCAGAGAGAGGAGTGGCTTCGATTTAGTCATTGTGATGAATCTTGGGACGGCTTTATTGATGTGAAGAAACATGCTCAACGGATTTAGGAACCGCAAGAGCTCCACGATGAGTATCCATGGAGAGAAATGAGAACGAAACACAAAATAACATTATTTTGGGTTGAATTGAGTCGTTTTCGATTTCTTTGCACACATGGATTCCACATTTTTTAGGATTCTTAGTGGGTTTAACAGTGTTAAGCTAATGGTTAAAACATTTTTGTATTATTTGGCACAAAAAGTTAATTTCAGGTTTATAATTCAAATTTGTTTAAAGTTATACTATGTTATAGTACATGTAAAACTTAAATTAAATGGATGAACTCAACATAGTAGAATTGTGAGGATATGAGAAAGCCAATTTTCTCGTAATAGGAAAAACATGTTTCAATTCGACTTTCATGAGTTTTGGCGCAGTTTTTTATTTTTATTTTTTGGGTTACATTTTTGTTTTACTCATAAAAATTTACCGTAAAAGACTTCATCATAGCATATTTGCTTGATTAGGAAAAGTTCTTTTATTCGAGCTCTTGCCTATGACATAGCATATGTGATTGATTTGTTTCCAGATATACCCTCAACATTTTTCTTCAAAAAATTTTAGTTTTGTTTTTGTATTAGTCCATCTATTTCGGGGTATTAAAGCTTTATTATATTAGTTGTTCTGTATTTGTTTAATTTACAAATGTTTTACCATAATTAAAATCTTCAGAACATCGTGTTTTTTTTTCTACTAAAGACGTTAATTGTTTTTTAAAATATTGACAATATAATGTAAAATTTATATAATTTTCATATATATGAATTTACTATTATAATTTAATATATAAACACAATAAAAAACTTATAGTAAAATATTTTGGTGAAATGAGTTCCTCCACAATCTCACAGGAGCTCATAACCTAGTTTTATATGTATATATCTATTTTCCGTGGGTATACAAAAAATATTACCATCTTAAGTGTTTAAATAAAATTGTCGAATGCCTAAATAACAAGGATAAATACTATAACGTCTATGGGTCCCATATCTACTACTGGCCTATGGGCTCACTCTGTTTAATAGGTTTCAAATCTTTTCTCTAGGCTCGTGAATCCATCCATATTCGACGGTTGGTTTGCTAC